>NC_133463.1:2578000-3867000 GCF_048565385.1 Saimiri boliviensis | reverse complement strand
GCCTGCTGAGTGCAGAGTCATTGACCAGCACGTGCCGCTGTGACCGGCAAGTGGAACCAATGAAATTATCATCCTGTGAACAGGCTTCACGCTCCCACTGTCCGGCCGTGGCCCGGGGGAGGCCCGCTCACAATGCACACGTTGTTTTCGGGGCGGCTCTCTCTTTCACTCCCTTTAGGAGAGCTGCCGGCAGAGCGAATGAAGCCCTGATGCTGACTCTAGTTCCAGCATTTTTACATCGAATTGCCCCGATGGTCTAACAGAGGGTCTTTTACAATTCTCTGAAAGCAAACAACCTTGAAAACGCTCAAGAATGCAGTGTTCGACCTAGGACTTTGGTCTGCATGAAAACGTACATGGGGAAGATTGGGGAGCCCAGCTGCGGCACCCCACAAAACCCAGACTGGCAAATTGTCTTGCGCCCAAAGCCCCAAAGCAGCAAGAGCCCAATTGTATACATCCTATGGTCATCTGTTTGCATAAAGTAAATTGCTTGTTCTTCAGTTTTACGTCTTGCATTACCAAATATAGTCAGAGGCTTAATTTAGAAGTAGCTCAGTAACCTGTCTCAAGAGAAGAATCTGCCCTGACCCCCTCTCCACCTTTTACCATCACGGGCAGTGCTGGCCACCTTCCCCTGGGACGCTCGGAAGTTGCATATTACTGAAATGACAAGGCAAGCACCTGCACCCTCCTGTCCCTCCCTGCACACTGGCCCACAGCACCCTGATTTCAGGGGCTGCAGCTGGGCGGCGCGCTACAGCAGAACCCAGCCCCGGCAGGACTCCACGTATTCACGGAATTTAAGAATGATGATAAAGTCCTACGCCCTGTTCCCAAAACGCACACGTTCCAGGTTTCTATGTCCAAAACCGGTCTACACAACTCTTGAAACTCTTCAAATTGTCCTTGCCTGAAATCTGTATATGGCCTTGTCTCCAGGCGCTCCCTGTAACAAACAGGCTTTGGTTCACCCCATTGTCAACTCACTTGGGAGCAAAGGCAAAGGGGGACGCAGATCGGCGCTGAGAACCCGTGCACGCATCCACTAACGCAAGGACTGAATTGCTTCCAGCAGGACACGTGTGTTTGTGTGTGGGCAGTGCTGTGTGTGTTGTGTCTGTGTGTGCCTTATGTGCATGACGTGTGTGGGTGCAGTGCATGCTATGTATATGTGTTTGATCTACGTGTGGTGTGTGCCTGTGTCTGTGTGTACCCTGTGTGCGTGATGTGTAAGGGTGTGTATGTGTGTGTGGTGTGTGTGTGAGTATGGCCTATGTGTGGTGTCTGTGCCTGTTTTCCACATATTGATCCGTGGGCCAGCCTGTGTCATGGACCACAAAGTAAGCCATAAGCAAACTGTGTTTTGGGCAAAATTTTTATTTTTTCCCTTCATTCACTCACTCATTCATTCATTCATTCATTCATCTATGCAAGGAATAGTCATTCAACAAATGTGTACTGAATGCCTGCATCACAATAAAGAAATAGTACACTTACCAATTGCCAAACACCACTGGAAGCTCTTTATATTTTATTTTGAGACAAGGTCCCGTTTTGTCACCCAGCCTGGAATACAGTGGCGCAATGTTGGCTTACAGCTGCCTCAACCTCCTGGGCTCCAGTGATTCTCCTGCCTCAGCTTCCCAAGTAGCTGGGATTTCAGATGGGCACCACCACACTCAGTTAATTTTTGTATTTTTTAAGTAGAGAGTAGGTTTTGCCATGTTAGCCAGGCTGGTTGTGAACTCCCGAGCTCAAGTGATCTGCCCAACTCGGCCTGATGGGATTACAGGTGTGAACCATTATGCCCGGCTCTTTAAAAAAAATAACCTGTTTAATTCTCATGAGAAGCCTGCAAGATGGAGTGGCTATTAGCTGCATTTTACAGAAAGGAAAGCTGCTCATCTCAAGCCACGGGCAAGTCACAGAAGCCGAGGAGGAAGAGCCAGAGGAGCCTAGCCCATCTTCCCCACACTGCCTTTCCCTGGGTTTAGGCTCCAAACCCCTGAGCACATGCCCAGGACCTTTGTGCATGTTTCATTGGGAGAAACATACTAATTCTGTAGGTGGATGGCAGCCATACTTCCTCCCAGCTCACCGTCCAGAGGGCAGTGTCTGTCACTACAGCTGTGACCTTTAGCAAAGGGGACACATGTCAGAAGCCAGCCTGCTCCAGGCTTGAAGAAGAAGCTTCCTCTCGCAAGGCAATCCCCAAGGAAGCCTGAGGAGGCCCCATCCCAGTGATACCGGAGGATGGCAGGGAAGTGCCCGGTGGGAAGGTCAGGGTCCCTGGCGATGGCTCCACCCTTGGCCTATGCCCACGGACCTAAGTGAAGATAGGCACTCCTATATTTACAATCTCAGTGTAACAGCAGTAATTAATTTGGAGACTTTTGTCTTGTTTTCATAAAAATTAAATGTATGTATAGTCTCATAAAGTGCTTCATTCATATTTAATGTAACAAAATATGACTGATTTCTATTGAAAGCATCGTGTTTATAGAATACTGTCCAGTTTTTATTCGCAGAATTCACCTGATTCTCTATGATGAATTAGGTGACTTCTGAACAGTGTGCAGTGAGCTGTCATCGCCGTGTCCAATTGCAAAGTTAAGATCACATCTCACATGAACCCAGTCTAAGAGAACACAGAATAATAATCCCAAAACTGTGAGATCATCTGGCTGTTTGTATTATGACACTAAATAATACAAAGACTTACTGACTGGTACTCAAAAATAATAGCTTTCAGAATGATAGCAATCTTATTTATAATAAGCATTATAATGGCCCTTACCATTTTATTTAGATGAAATTAGTATGGAAAATAATTTTTATAGTAAAATAATATGACAATGGAAATCCATTTGTCTATGATGAGGCGATGCTTTAATTTCTAACTATCAAACACAACAACTGAGAGAAACTTTGAAAATTAAAGAGTTGCAGAGTAATATGTACTAAATAATCTTAATTACGAAAACAGAAAGAACCTGTAATCCCAGCACTTTGGGAGGCTGAGGTGGGTGGATCATCTGAGGTCAGGAGTTTGAGACCAGCCTGATCAACATGGTGAAAACCTGTTTCTACTAAAAATACAAAAATTACCTGGGCATAGTGGTGTGTGCCTGTAATCTCAGCTACTCCAGAGGCTGATGCATGAGAATTGCTTGAACACTGGAGGGGGAGGTTGCAGTGAGCCAGCATCATGCCACTGCACTCCAGCATGGTGACACAGTGAGACTCCGTCTCAGAAAAAAAAAAAAAAAAAAAAAAAAAAGACAGGTTACATTCAGGAACTCTGTAAATAAACCAAGGTGGAGTCTTAAAAATATTCATGTAACCCATAAAAAGCAAGAAACTAGAAAGAAACAAATAGGCATGTATTTGTGTGTGTACACACATACACACATGCACATATGTATTTTGGAAATAACCCTTTGGAAGGTCACTGGCCAAATGCTGAACCTGATTTTTTCAATGAATGGAGTGACTGGAGGAACGGATGATTAGTAGTCTATTTCTTAAAACCCCTGTATGTTGCTTAACTTAGTCCTGTAAGCACGTATTACTGAAATTCCATCCAACAAAATGCATTCAAACACAACAAATTGTAGAAGATTAGAAAGCACTACCAACAAATGAAATTGGGCCAGTGTTAAAGTTTGAAATGACAATAATGTTAAAATTCTAAAAGGGAAAGTTTTCTCTCTTGTATGTGTCTAATACACATTCATGAGGCCCACAGACTACTCTTTTATATCACATCAAGTTCAGAGCCTAGAGCTTAATGGGATATGTAATATAAAAATTATTGTTGAAGAATGTCTCTGTCAGGAGTTGGAAACTTAAGTTCTGTTATCACTAAGATTTTCATCTCTGATAACTTCTTGCCCTATAAAGTGGGGTACAGCGAGACAATTCTGCAGAAAATATGGACTGGGGTATTTAGTAATGACACTGCCATTAAATCTGAAAATAATCTGGGTGGCTATCCACACAAAGATTCCAAGTCAGAGGACAATACGTCATATTCACACTACTTCATTTTGTTATTTGTTATCCTCTGGGTAAGAATTTGCTTGGGAATAAGGTCAAATTCAAAGCTGAAATAAACTTTAATTGTCTGTGATTACGACACATCCATTGGGTAGTCCAATGTTTCGTAAAATGGGATTTGTTGATTCCAAGGAGCTGTGAGTTCTGGAACATTTTTAATGTATTTTGCTTTTGATTACAATCCAAAAATATGTTTTCAGTTATAATAGCTTCTCTCTTACAGTGAAATTTTCAATTGAAAGATATATCATAGGATCAAAATTTAGTTCCTTACATAAATTATTTTCAAATTAGATTTTTAAGTAATTAGGTTCTTGGCCTCTGGGGTTCTGTGAACCATGGGTTATTCAATATTTTCCTTTAAAAAGGTAAACTTGGACAATAGTCAAGTTTCAAAGATACAGGAGCACTACCTGTCATCTTAACTATGTCAAATGTATTCGAAGAAAAGAAAAACTGAAGAAAACATAATAAAAAAGTCAACACTGGATACTTCCAAAGGGAGCCACAGATAATTTGTTTTACTCTATATACTTTTGTTTTCACATGATTTACTTTTAACCTAGAAAAAAAAACTTTAAAAAATATTAACAACATGCAGACACCGTTAAAAATGACACCCTGAATTTCACAATATGATCGCTGAGCAAAAATCTAAAAACAGCTTCCACTAATGTGAAACATTTTAAAGAAATCAATATATTTGGAGCACGTTTCTTAAGTTCTGTGGTTTATAATTTCTTATAAATGGATATAGATCTGAATTTGTATTGGAGAATTTTCAAAGAATATGTATTGGATTATTTAGAAAATAACACAACAAAACACAGCTTCCAGCATATCTGTAATATGTTGTATGCTATAGCTAAAGGCTGACATTCCTGATGTGTGTGATATGCTTCCTAATACCCAGGGCAGAGGAAGAGGGAAAAGGGCAAGTAGGTGGAGACATACAAAAAAAGGACAATTTTTTGGAAAATTGTTGAAGCCATATATTGGGAAAATCAGGTTCATTTTACTATCTTCTCTAATTTCCATAATAAAAGCACAAAACCAAACAAAAGGAATTACATAATCAAATACTATTATCCACCCATCAGAACGGCTTTAAAAAAAAAAATGGTAACAGCAATTGTGGTCCAAGACTTGGATACCTGAGAACATGCAAGCCCGGTCTGCCTAGGAGACCGAAATGCTCCTTAGAGTGAAGCTCACATTGTTCATACAGGGATTGGATAAAACTTTATATGTTTATTGTACAGCCTAAATCTTTGCATGCCTTGACAAATGTTCATTTCTGAATCATGTGTGCATTTATTTGGAGATTACATTTGTGTGTGTGTGTTTGCGAAACTACATGCACAAAATGCATATCCCCCTATCCTTTCTACATATTATTAACGTGGTTTAGACCACAAACTACATTACGCTGCACCGAAACGTGGTGAGAAACATGCATCACTGATGTAATTAATGCTTTCACAGCACAAGCCCTTTACTTTATTACCACAATGTATACACCGCAGATCTTCACATATTATGTAGGGCTTTTACACATTGAAAGAGTGCGGTAGGACTTACCACTGCACAATACAAGTTTTCATATAAAATTGGCCCATTTACCTAAAATGTACGAAGTCACCAGCAATTTACTAGATTTGCTTTCTATTCTACTAGATATTGCCTGAGAAATACCAGAGAAGGGAGTCTAGTGCTGCGTTGTTACAATTTCAAAGGTCTGGTGTCATTACAAAATGTTATAACCATTTCAGATCTAACCATTGATATTGAGCTAAAATATTAAAATTTTTGCCCAATAATTGGCTTATTTTTTTCCAATTATCTTATTTATTTATCTATTTATTTATTTGGAGACAGGTTCTCACTCTGTCTCCCAGGCTGGGGCTCAATCAGTGCTCTCCGCAGGCTTGACCTCCCCCGGCTCGGGGGATCCTTCCATCTCAGCCGCCTGAGTAGCTGGGACTACAGTCATGCGCCAGCACATCCTGCTAATTTTTGTATTTTGTGTACAGGCAGGGTTTCGCCATGTATCCCAGGCTGATCTGGAACTTCTGAACTCAAGGGATCCTCCCGCCTCAGCTTCCCAAAGTGCTGGGATTACAGGCATGAGCCACAATGCCCAGCTAGTCTAACATTTTATATGTAGATTTTATTTTTGCAATTTTAAAATATATTCATAGAATATTATCTTTTTAAAACTATATTTTAAAAAACACAGAAGAGTTGAAAACCCGTGTATAGATGTAGACATGGGGATGTGGGTGGGGACAGGATGGGTTTGGGGGTGATGATGGGGACAGGAACTGGGACAGTGACGAGACAGAGAGTGAGCCAGTGATAGAGAGCAGAGTGAAAACCCTGTGTGATCAAAACCCACACATGCTAGGAACCTAGAAACTCTTGTTGTTCTTTGCCAAGTCATCGTGACCTCCTTTCTCATCAAAAGTAAATGCAATGCAGTGTAACAGCAGTTTAAGCTGGCCCATTTTTTAAAACTTAATATAAATAGCATCATCCTGTATATATTCTCCCGTGTCTGGCTGCTTGATTTCAACATTAATTTGTGACTCATCCTACTGCTGAATGCAGCCGTTGTGTGTTTGATGGCAGTGCTTTTGAGAGCTCATTGCGTGCATACACCACAAGACACGTATCCATGGATGGCTCAGTTATTTCCAATTAGGAGCTGTTATAAATAAAGTTGGAATGGATATTCTTGAACAAGTCTCTCAGTGCTCATGTGAACACATCTTTTTGGGGGATACATATGCCAGGAAGAGAAATATCTAGGTATTTGTAGGCAATGTCAAACTCTTTGTCCAAGTGGTCCCCATTAAGAGAGAACTATTGAGTAACCAATGGCTTGCAGACCCACATGGGTCCGAAACCTAATTTGAAAATAATTTACTTATGAAACTAACTTGAGAGTACATTACTTAAGAAATAAAATTGTATTCTATAAATATATTTTTTCCATTAAGATTTATCACTATAAAAGCAGAGTTTTTATAACTGAATTTTCTCCTGAGTTGGGATGCAATTGAATTTTCTTCTCAACTCTGAAGTCCTTGGGAGGTTTCTCACAGGGCAAATGATGCCTGATGGCCAGCATTCTTTTCCAGATCTTCAGAGAAATACATGAAACCACCTTAAGGTAAGATGTGATTTTGGTTAAAAGACTATATTTAAATATCCATATCTGAATGCTTGCTGTTCCTTTGAATTGACCATTTGGGGATACTTAGGCATTTACAAAAGCGGAAGCGCATCCATTAAATAATGATGGGAAGAGTCCCCACTGGGAAGGGCTGGCTATCAAGCCCTGCTTCCATGTCTCCTTCCTCCAAGCAGCCTCCACACCGATGCCCCAGCCATCTTCTATAGGGCAAAATTAATCCCATTACTCACTGGGCAAAACGTTTAACCGACTTCCCTTTCATCCAGGTCCAACCGAGTACGTTAGCCTGGCCCACAGAACCTCTGCAACTTGTCTCTGGCATGCATCACCAAGATCATGTTTACTCAAAGTTGCTGTGTATAATGCTTAGCGCCTGGTACCCTTCTAAGTGGGTTACAAATATTAATTCGCTTACTCTTCATGTCAGCCCTCCAAGCTGGTCACCCTTATTTACATCCCATTTTTACAGATCAGAACTAAAGTACCAGGAGGAAAATGTCTTTCCTGACTCCTGCTGTGAGTATGGCACCCACGTCCCCGTGCCCAGCGTGGGCCAGGCTGGTGCGATGCCCTGTCTGTCCCAGGTTCCTCCGCCGTGTGGCTGCTGCATGTTGTCCTCTGCATCTGGCTCTCTCCAAGCGCATTCTGTGGCTGACCAGCATCCTCCTCTGGGTCATTTTAAAAAACCTTAGATCCTCTTTGAGCCACCACTGTACTTTGTACTTCTCTGTTCTTACATTCATGTGTTTTACTAAAAATACAATTTTTTTACATTTGTGTCCCCTGCTAGAGTGGTAGTTTCTTGAGGGATAAAGTGGAACCTTATTCACTGTTGTCATCTTAGAACCTGGCACGGTGTTTGGGTCACATTAACAATCCAGTAATATCTGTCCACTGATTTGAAGGACAGGAGGAAAAGAGAAGACGGAAGAAGAAAATGGAGAAGCTAATATGGCTGTTAAATGGCAGAAAGCTGAGAGACTCGCGTGCATGAGTTTGAACAGCGTCTTTAACACACATTAGCTGCGAGCAAATAACTAAATCTCCCTGAAAGTTGTTTCCAATGTATGTAGCAAGAATTAAAATGCCTATTTTGCCAAATTATAAAAATTAGAGGAAATGTATGTAAAGTTACTCGTACACAACGCAAGTATTTAGTGACTACGTTTGATGGCGCTGTGTGCTGCAGGGTAGCATTTTACTACCCTAGGGATGTACATCCTGGACGATGCGGCATCAATCGCCCTCTCCTTCGGAAAGAGCACTGGAACCTGCTGCAAACCAACCAACGTTACATGGGCGCCGAATGTTTGGGAACCATCACGAAAGATTCCAGTTGCACAACTTCACGGCCTTGAGGAAAGAAAAACTAGCATGACATCCTTCAAATAGGAGGGCAAATAAGGCCATTCGAGCACAGGAGGCTTTCGCAGAAATAATCGGCCTGGAGCTGGAAGCTGAGAATGTGCAGAAGCACTCCACGCTACCTGAGACACCAGAAGACAGCCCCGCTCACTGCATAATGTCAGGTTCTCTGCTGGAGTCCCCAGAACCAGAAACTCACAATTCTCTCTGCACAGACAGATTGTGCTGCCACCTGTGATGACAGAATGGACCCTCGTTTCTCTTTGACAAGGCCCTATGCAACCCCAAGGGACCAAAGATCCACCAGCCCTGCAGGCCGAGAACGCACTCTCCTGGAATGTGACTGTCTTATGTTTACCTTCTTATAAAGCCAAGGGAAAGCATAGTTTCCTAGGGAACCGCAAGCCAGTAAGACATGTGACCGCTCACAATATACTGTCATGCTATGAGAATCTATGCGTGTCCTCTGCATCATTCTTTTAACAACTGAAGCTTCTATTTGGCAGCAAACAGATGGAAGTAAATACCATGAAGTAAGGAATGCACTTGATGGGATTCTCTACTAGTAATCACACACGCGGTGCAAGCACAGCTCCAACTCTTTCCAAAACTTGATTTATCAAGTTTTGTCCCCACCGGTGAGAGCTATGTACTTACGGGAAAGCCCTGATATATTTTGCTCACCCAGAAAGGCTTATGTCACACCTCTGGTGGAGAAAGCTCTGTGAAGGACAGGGGCCATGTCAAATTCTTGCTGTGAAAACCGGCGCTCGTCTCCCGAGTTTTCAAATCAAATGATTAAAGCAAATACGCTTCACAAATGCTAAGACGTTAGCCGTTAAAATGACTGCAGAAATTCTGAGAGCTGTTTTCAGCCATTGGCCATGGATGTGACATCGTAATTTTGTGGAGTAAACAGGTCTATAATTTGAAGCTTAAATGTTGCTAGGTGATGACAAGCCAAATGAAATCTATTTTCTAGGACTTTTCAAATCGACAGCTTTGTATTAGAGACAACGCAAGGCACGTAAGTCACAGATTGTGACGTGACTAATGATTATAGTTCATTCATGGCTCAAGGGACTCTTGAGTTGGAGAAAGAGTTGCCACTTTTTAATGGGTGTTTTATAAAGTCCTTTTGTGTGTTTGTTTCAGCATCGCAGGAAACACTCTTTCTGCGTTGGTTTTAAACTGGTGAGCAAAGCTACCTTAGAATAAGATAGAGAAGCTGAAGAAATGCCAAGCAATAGAAGAGCAGAGGGGGAGCCAGTGAGTCAGGAAGAAGGGTCTGGGGCAGGGAGCCCCATCCAGGGTTCTGGGTGTAGTAGCACTAAGGGACATCTCCTCAGAGAGGGGCATGAGGACAGACTGTCCAGCTAGAGCAGAGGATCCCAACAGCAGAGGACCGCAAGGAAGACATTTGAGATGATAATGGCAACAGAGCCAAAACTGCAATCCAAGAGCTGGAAGATAAGACAGACACAGGGGTTAGCAACAGAGTGACGTTCTGCTATACGGACAAGGCCGGGAAGCAGACGCTCAGATTCTACCTGTTATCTGTGCTTTGCTCACGGACATCAAAAACTGGCCTCACTAAATCAATAGTTGTGCAAAGTATTAGTCAAGGAAAATGCCTAAGCAGGGTGAAGAAAGTGGCCATTCATTGTATTTGGAACTTAATTTGGAGTTCAGTAGTATCACTTATAGAGGCATGTCTTATATAAGTATCACTTATAGAGGCATATCACTTATAAGTATCACTTATAGAGGCATATCACTTATACATGGCACTGCTAAGCTCCAGACTGAGTTCCGACATTCACACCGACCTCGCACTGAGAGTACCCAGCACAGTGTGTGGGAAGGGGATTTATAATAAACACAGCTTAGAGCCTACACACACACACACACACACACACACACACGCACACACGCACACACGCACGCACCACTGCAATCTTGTGATGAAACTTGAATGGGTCAACAAAGAAAATGGTTTCTTGAGAGGGAAGCTACTCTGGGTGAAGATACAGTGAACACTGCTGAAAAGACAACAGAGGATTTAGCATATTTCATAAACTTAGTTCATAAAGCAGAAGCAGGGTTTGAGAGAACTGACTCCAATTGCATCAAAATGTATTGTTGTCTTTTTTAAAGAAATTGGTCCGCAACCCCTCCTGTGACCAATCAGCAACCATCAACATTGAGGCAAGACCCTCCACCGGTAAAAAGATCACAACTTGCTGATGGCTCAGATGATTGTTACCATTTTTTAGCGATGCGTTTTTGATTGCGCTATGTACAGTTTTTAGACATGGTGCGTCTCACACGTAATAGTCTATAGTGTCGCAGAAGCATAACTTTTACTTGCTCCAGAAAAACAAAAAGTTGTGTGACTCATTTTATTACAATATTCACTTTATTGTCATGGTCTGGAACTTAACCCATAATATCTCTGAAGTATACCCGTATTTAAGATTAAAGAGTAAGCCAAAAAAAGCGGAGAAAATGAGAGAAATGCACTTTTCTCAGCAATTAAGATCTAAGTGGAAGCACAGAATGAGTCATAAATACTGGAAAAGAGGGGGAAGGGGACAGAAGAGGAGACGGAAAGTGAGCGAGGAAGAGAGTGCTGAGAGGAAGAAGCATCCTCTGTCATGACTTATCTTCCGGGAAGTCTTAGAAACACCTGTGCACTGTCCTTCATCTAGTGTGGCCTTCTGCAGACTCCATAAACACATGGTATAGCAATAAAGCCCTGGATTCTGGCTACCTGTTAAATGTCTTCCCATCTACATTTAATTTAATTTGATTTGATTCGATATACAGAGAGAACGGAATGGTCATTCCCACATTAGTGAAAATAGCTTTATGTCAGAGGGATAAGCATGTAGAAGCAACGGACAGGGGAGGACCCTGGGGCAATGCCCATGTCTTCACATTTCTTTCTTTCATTATTTCAGTGCCTAGGATTCAACTGCGAGGCCTACTGTGATCTATCCTAAAAAGTCACATGGTGCCACTTCCACCATATGGTAGAGTTGGGACAACCTAAACCTTGCCTAGATTCACAGGAGGAACATAGGGAGACCCCATTTTCCACGGAAAGAATGCCAAGGTCATATTGTAAAGGAACCTGTAAGGCGGGAAGTACTACTGTGTGCACCGCTGGAAAACACAGTGGGCAACAAATATTTTCCAGAAATGCAAGGAAGCCGTGTCTCAGGTAAAAGGCAGCGATCACTGATGTAAGCCAGGACGTAGAATCTTCAGCGACTACCAATGCCTGGCTATAGGACTTCCTGCTGAAAATCCCTCTTTCTTACGGTCTTCAGACTGCTGACGTCAGGACTAGATAGGAAACAGGATACTTTGGTTGCAAAGTTCAAAGCTTTGGGCTTTGAGTATGTGTCAGGGACGATAATCTGGAAGTGCCCATGAGGAGCACAGGGAAATGGTTAACACTGAACACAAATATGCACGTATGTTTTATTCAGCGCTAAGGTGTAAGCAACCTACCCCATAGAAAACACGCTTGTCTCTGGTGACCTTCTACCCACCCTGTCCCTAGGTTTCGCATAACAGCTTCTGAAGATGACAGGAGCCCTCAGAATGTCCACACTTCTGAACAGCTTTGGTATTTTAATCTATCCAATGGGGATAAAATAATCTTGCAGTATGCGTTGGTGAATTGATGGATTGATTGATTTAACAATTATTGGTGAGTTGTCCTGTAGTTAGGCACTGGTTGGGGTGCGGTGGCACAGCAGGTAAAAGATAAATGATGTCACTACATTCCAACCTAGTTGGAGAAGCCACACACTATAAAGACATAAATTCAAATAATGGAGGTGCGTGCTAGGAAGAAACTGAATGAGGGACTGTGGTGGAGAGCAGTATGTGAAGCTGACCTGCACGGGGTTTCCAGGCACAGATTTTCCGAGAACATGCTACTTTTATGTTAAGCTGCAAGAATACAGCACATGCTAAACAGGCCAGAACAATGCTGACAACGTTATAAATATGTTCATGGTTACTTGCTTATGTGGTATTTTAAAGTTCAATAGGCTTTTAGATGATATCAAAAATGAATATAAGGTTGGTCTCTTTTCATACACATACATAAAATAATATGGAAAATCAAACTTTAAGCAGAGGCAGTATTTGGCCTAAGGATCTGCGAAAAGAGCTTGAGTTTGGTTTAAATTACCAAGCCCAAGTTGTGAACCCCAATTTCTCTGTCTTTTAGAGCAGCAGCTGCCTCTGAACCTCCTTCATGTTCTGGGACTGTGCGAAACCCAGTGTGAAGCACTCAAGAATGTCCCTGAAGACCTTCATAGGAAAAGGTGCTGGAAGTGGAGGCAGTGTAAGAAAATTCCCAACGAGCCTGACGCACATGCTTCTGTCACCACACCCATGCTCTCTTTTTCCTTCCGTTTTCCTCCTGAGGAGAAATGGGTGAACTGCCACTGGCTGGTTCTCACGCAAAAAGGAACTCCTGTGAGATGAGCAGCTTCTACCTAAAGGACTATCCACTGGTGAAAGTGGGTAGCAGCTAGATTAAGGGCACTAGCTCTGTGTGCTCCGTAATTTTACTTTTTTTTTTCATTTATGTCAAAGCACTGCAATGTGTAATTTTAAGATGGATCATATGTAAATGTCTCTGTTGTTCTTGCTGTAAGTTTTCAGTGGCTTGGAGCTGCTCATAACCACCAGTTTGACAGACTTAATACCAAAGGGCAGAATTCGAATATTCCCTTTCATTCAACAAAAGGTGGTCCTGCTTAATCATTAGGTAATGCCTAAGCTGAAAGTCCCTGTTTCTTACGTATCTTCATCCTAACTAACACTTTACCAGCTACAACTTATCCATAAAACGATTATAATCTTGTTTTGCCTGACTTTTTCATCCTGTGGTTGGGGCTATGTTTACCTTGGCTTATAAAATCTCACCTTCAGCTGGCTCTTCATAAAGAGGAAGCACGTTCTTTACCCACACAAAGACAGGTGGACAAATGGCTTCTCCAATCTACTCCCCCACTCAACTATAAATCTGGCACAATTGCAAAAGCTTCCAAAATTGAGAACGAATGCATGTCTCACCTGATTGAATGACACCACAACAGTGCATCAGTACAATCGCTTATCTAAAGTAAAACGGGACTGACGGCACGAGGCCCATGGGTGACTTCCGGCTATTCCTAGCTAGGCCAGCCCTGTCTGGTCTATTACAACTAGAAACCCTTGAACATAATGGAAAACAAGCACATGGAGACCCTGAAACGTGAAAGGAAGAAGGAAGACAGTGTGGGGGCCTTGGGACTTGAGGAGCAAATGGCAGTGAGTCCCCTGGGTGTCCCTCGTGCCTCCATGTGTCCTGGACAGGACACTCTAGAAGCCTACAACCCAGAGCTCCCAACAAGACAGACAAAAAGAAGTCCAGGAAAGACCTGGTTCTTCTGGCCACAGAGCCAGGACGAGGGTGACCGAACAACAGAAACTCTTGTTGTTAACACCTGTCTTTCTCCAGCCAAGCTCCAGTGGAAAACCACACTCCCCTTGCAGCTGCTACCCATCCCCCACTCTGTATCTTCTCAGCTGGTGTATTAGTCCATTTCCACACCACCCATAAAGACATACCCGAGACTGGGCAATTTACAAAAGAAACAAATTTATTGGATTTAAGGTTCTACATGGCTGGGGAGGCCTCACGATCGTGGCAGAAGGCAAGGAGGAACAAGTGACATCTTACCTGGATGGTAGCAGGCAAAGAGAGAGCTTGTGCAAACAAGCTCCTGTTTTGAAAACCCTCAGATCTCATGAGACCCATTCACTATTACAAGAACAGCACAGGAAAGGCCTGCACCCATGATTCAAGAATCTCCCACTGGGCCCCTCCCACAGCATATGGGAATTATGGGAGCTACAAGATGAGATTTGGGTGGGGACACAGCCAAACTCTATTAGCTGGTCAAGAGAAGATGTGTACTCCCACATCCTCTCCTGCCCCTAGTTCCCCTGCTGGGGTTGTGCCAGCAGGACTGAGCAGGGAGCTCATCTTCCACTGCCCACCAGGTAGTGTGCAGGACCTGGCACCAAGGAGACATCATGTGCTGGAAGGGAACAGCTGGGGGCCATAATTGACACTTTGCACTTACCTGCCCTCAGGCCTGACACTCCCTTCCCCAGTCCAGAGGGCCCTGCTTCCCGGCACCCTCAACCACCACCAGCAGGGATCAGTGCACCAACAATGGCACCAGACAACCAAGCGGATCAAAACAATACCACAAAGACTGAATGCAAACTGTCCTCACAGCCATAGCCCACAGACGTGCCCAGGGCCTGCACGCTAAGCCTAAACAGGGTGCCTGCTGCATGAAATGGAGGACTGGGATGGAACCCAGACACTCTTAATGAAATCGACGAAATGACCAGGATACAACCAGAACTCACCTGTCAAAGAACCAAGAAACAGCACCCACTGAGTGAGAAAACATGAGCAACAGATGCCAACCCTGAGCTGAATCAGATGTTGAAGTCATCTGACGGGAATCTTAAGGTGCCCATGATAATAATACTTCAGCATGAAATCCCAAATTCTTTTGACACAAATGACAAATAGAAATTACAGAATTAGGCCAGGTGCAGTGACTCATGTTTGTAATCCTGGCACCTTGGGAGGCTGAGGCAGGAGGATCACTTGAGCCCAGGAGTTCAAGACCAGCCTGGGCAACATGGTAAGATGCCATCCCTACAAAATTAAAAACTTAGCTGGGTGTAGTGTCACATGCCTGTGGTCTCAGCTAGTCAGGAGGTTGAGTTGGGAGGATTGCCTGAGCTCAGGGGATCGAGGTTGCAGTGAGCCAAGATCATGCCACTGCACTCCAGCCTGGGCAACAGAGCAAGACCTTGTCTCAAAAAAAAACAAACAAAAAAAAAAACAGAAAGAAAAAGAAAAAAAGAGAGAGAGAATTTACAGAAGCAAAGAAAGAAGAGTTATAAGTGAAATTATAAAGTTAATAAAAAGCAATCAAAATGAATGAAAACACACTGATGGGCTCAACAACAGTGTGGAGATGACAGACGAGAGTCTTTAAACTGAATGGTCAATGGCCGATCAGGAGAATTTGCCTAATCAAAACAAAGGAGAGAAAACAGATAGAAAAAAAAAATTAAAGTCTCAGACACCAGAGAGAAAATGGAAAAAGTCCAGCTTTCATATTGCAGGAGTTTCTAAAGAAGAGAAGAAAGAGAGTGGAGCTGAAAATGTGTTGAAAGAAATAATAGGTACAGGCTTCCCAAATGCCAAAGACAGGAGACAGAAACTTCCAAAAATTGAACAAATTCTAAATGGGATGAACCTGTGGAAGTCATCTATGTATGATGATAAATATACATCATATGTGTGATGATAAATATACATTATAATCAAATTTCTGAAAACTAAAGAAAAAGAAAAAAACGTTGATGTCAGCCAGAGAGATGACTTACATAGAGGCCAGAAGGAATTAGAGAAATTAGCACATTTTTTTAAGCGCTAAAAAAAAATGTAAACCATGAACTTAATATCCAGTGGAAATACCCTTCATGAATAAAGACATGCTCTAGCAAAGGGAAACTCAGAGCTTCTGCTGCTGGCAAGCTAGCCCTGAAACTGGGAGGAAGGAAGTTCCCCACGCAGGGAAGAAATGGTGTCAGAATGCTGTCACCTTCAGAGAGGAAAGGACACTGGAGTGAGTGAAATAGCAGTAAACGTAACAGACTTTCCTTCTCATGGATTTCCTAAATGTATCTGATAGTTAAGGCAAAATATGTAACTCCATTTGATGTGGGGCTAAGTGTGGACACGGAAGAAATACTTAGCAATTGTATTTTCAAGCCGAGAGGACAGTGAGGAAGACCTACATGGAAGCCTGGGTTCTGCCCTTCACTCCACTGTGAAAGCTCGATATCAGTAGCGGTAATTAATTGTGTAGGCATATTGTAGTACCCAAGGCAGCTGGTACTAAAATACAGGATCGGTTACATTCAGGAACTCTGTAAATAAACCAAGGTGGAATCTTAAAAGTGTTCCTGTAACCCATAAGAAAGCAAGAAAATAGAAACCGAGGAATGAGAAAGAAGAAAACAACAGAAAACAATAAATGAAGTGTCACACTTGAATCATGAAGGGGCACAACAATGGTCTTCAATGTAAACAGGATTAAATAACCAATCAAAAGATGAGATTTGCAAGAAAGGATAAAAAGAAATGCTATCCAATAATATGCTGTCTACAAAAAATTCACTTCAAATACAATGACACAGGCAGATTGAAAGTTACAGGATGAGGAAAGTTAAAGGAATATATATGCCACGCAACATGTTAAAAAGCAGAAGTGGCTATATTATTATCGAATAGGGTATTATTCATATTATAAAGTAAGAAAATTACTACAGGCAGAGATGGGCACGATATGAATCATTGGGGATTGAATTATGCCCCTCAAAAACATATGCTCAGGTCCTGATATCTGCTACCAGTGACTGCGACCTTATCTGGACGTAGGATCTTTGCAGATGTCATCAAGTTAAGATGTGATCTTTCTGGATTAGCAGAGGATCGAATCCAGTGACTGGTGTTCTTGTAGAAAGAGGGGATTCTGGACACAGATACCATGTGATGAGGAAGACAGACTAGAGTCAAGCCCAGGACCAGCAGGGGACCATCACCCATCCAAAGCCAGCAAAGGCAAGGAAGATTTCTCTCTTAGAGTCTTCAGAGGGAGCGTGGCCTTGCCAACATTCTGATTTCATACTCCTAACTTCCAGAACTTTGGAAGAAAACGTTTCTGTTCTTTTTAGCCACTCGGTTTACGAAAATCTGTTTTGCAGCCCTAGGAAACTAATACACTGGTGAGAGGATGAATCCCCCAGCACGCATAATGATCTCCAATGTATTTGCACCAAACAATAGAGCCTGAAATTCATAAAGCAGTCTCACAGTCCTCCCATCTCTGTAATATTGTCATTTCAAGAATGTACGAACATTGTTATCAACCGCATGCAGCCTTCTCCATGTGTTCACCAGCTTATCATTGAGGTCCACCTTGATCCCAGGGCTGGGCTTGACCGCTTTCCGCGTTGGTGGCCGTCAATGTCGGCTGCTCCCCTCCATCCATGACCCCTTCTCCAGTCACATGACTCTGACGTTATTTGGGAGCAGCACATTTCCCCTACGGAAGCCCGCACTTTCAACACTCCCTCGTCTGATAGAAGCACACCAAAAAACAATTTAATCTGTTTACCTGGAACTGTATGGTACTCTGATTAAATAATTATAAAAATTTTTGGATGAAAGTATTCTTTGCCTACTGTAGCTGCACACAGGCTATTCAGAAACCCGTTTCCAAGCATATTCCTTGAAACTGGTGGTCAAAAATAGAATAGGTATGTATTTTAAATATAAATCTTTATTTTTTGAAGTCCCTACCTAAATGAGAAATTGTAAGCAACAAGACAGATTGCTGAATCTACTGAGAACAAGACAGTAGCTATCATAACATATGAGCACTCAGTGTAACACTAAATGGCTAAAAACAAGAATTAGTCATATAAATTGTGTTTGTTTCCTGCCATTCTTCAGTGAGATACTTACAAGGCAGTAGGTTTCTTTTCTTTGCCTTTTTTTTTTTTTTTTTTTTTTTTTTTTTGAGTCAGAGTCTCACTTGTTGCCCAGGCAGCAATGCAGTGGTGAGATCTCTGCTCACTGCAACCTCCACCTCCCGGGTTCAAGTGATTCTCCTGCCTCAGCCTCCTGAGTAGCTGAAATTACAGATGCACTTCACCATGCCTGGCTAATTATTGTATTTTAGGTAGAGATGGGGTTTCTCCATGTTGGCCAGGGTGGTCTCAAACTCCTGACCTCAGGTGATCCACCTGTCTCGGCCTCCCAAAAGCCTGGGATTACAGGTGTGAACCACTGCGCCCAGCAGGTTTATTTTCTTTTATTTATGAAATGAAACAGATTCTGCTATGTTCTATATTAGACTGACATTTTTTTAGAATGTGCTGTGAAGTAAAATCATTAATACTTATTATGATTAGCAAAGATTACAAAAAACTCCTTTCCAGAGCTTACTAGGTGCCAGTTCTGTATCCAGTACTTATATGTACCATCCCATTAAATCCTTGTAACAATCAAGGAGAATGGGTGATATTATTATGTCCACCCGGTATAGAAACATTGAGATTTCATATATTCAAGGCAACGTGCAAACTCACACCCTGAGCAAATGGCAGAGCTCAGACCCAACCCTGGGTTGGTGAGCCTGTAACTGCTACATTTTACAGAAACACAGAATGAGCACGACATTGGCAAATGCCCCAAGAGCAGCCCAGGCCATTTCTACGTGGAGATCAAGGCCAGGTTTTAGTGGGGCTGGGACGGGCAGCACTGAGGGAGAGACATCTTAGCCAGCCTTCGCTGTGAGTAAGATCCTAATGAATAAATGCTTGACCGACTTCCAGGCAGCCCTGCTGGAGGTGGGTGTTTTGTGCTGTGTATCCCTGGTCCCAAAGACCTAGCCTCTCCTGCTGAGACTGCCCTCCTCAGAAGAAGGTCCACACCTCCAGGACACTCATCCGTGCTTGGCTCAGTGCCCCCATGGCTGCCCTCCGGGCCATCCACATTGCATGAATGTTTGTACTGCAGGCAGCAAAGCAGAATGCTAAGAATCCAGAATTATGAGACAAAGCTGAACAGGCTCTTCTTTTGCCACTTACATATAATCTCAGGTCAGTTACTTATCTCTGAGCCTTAGTCTCCTCATCTGTAAAAGGGAGACTATAATGTTTAATTCATAGGAGTCTGTCAAGATGCGGTGAGGTTGTGTAAGTGCTTGCAAAGGGCTGCCACTTAAAGGTAAGGAAATGGGGGCTATTCTCTGTTTCATTACTTTTTAAAGCAGGAATCAAAGTGTGGTAGCATGGGAGCCAAATACTGCTGGTAGCCGTATCATTTGGCTTCTACAATGTTTCAGAGAGACACGCCCTCCCCAGTTCCCTAGGCTCTGACCCTCCCTGGGGTCCTACTCAGCCCATTCACAGGTATTTGCAGCTGGATGGGCCCTAGGCACCCTGTGAGGTGTCAGGGTCCATTCTCCAATCTCCCCAACAACCTCCCTTTTGAAGGACAGGTAGGTAGATAGGAAAAGTAGCATTCATTGCAATATATGTCAATTTCCAGCCTCTTTAGATCCAGTTGTGTGAAGTGCCTCTGCGATGGGCCGCCTTGTCCTTTGTCTGCGGGACCTGGCTTGCCCAGGCTGACTCCGGTCGGAGCACTCACAGACCCCCAAGGCCAGGTCACGTGCTGAATGCTTTATGTGTAAAGCCTGTGTGTGCCTGATGGCAAATATCAAAGATGGTCTTGGGACCTGTGTTTGCTCCTAGTTATTGATGTATACTTTCAAACGTATGACTGCTTCCAAAATACAGCAAGTAATTATGGACAAAGCACTGGATCTTTGTCCTTAGGTCTCTCTATAGCAGTTATTAAAACACAGTCACATGTGGCTTAACAGCGGGGATATGTTCTGAGAACCTGGTCGTTGGGCGATTTCGTCATGTGCGAACATCACAGAGCATACCTGCACAAATCCAGATGGCACAGCCATCTGTGGTATGGTATAGCTAGGCTATAGTATAGCCTCTTGCTCCCAGGCTATAAACCTGTACAGCATGGGACTGCACTGAATATTGCAGGCAACTGTAGCACAAAGGTAAGTATTTGTGTATCTGAACATATTTAAACCTAGGAAAAGGACAGAAAAAATACAGGATGAAAGAAAAAGAATGGCACAACTGTATAAGGCACTTACTGTGAATGGAATTTGCAGGAAAGGAAGCTGTTCTGGGTGAGTCAGTGAGTGAACTTAGTGACGGATGAGAGAATGTGCAGCTACTTAAAGCTGCTCTCTGAGTTTCCATCATAATGCCTTCCAAATCCACGATTTTATATTGTTACATCCGGGGAAGTAAGTCAAGTGACAGAAATAGTGGATCTGAGAGGTGCCATGATGAAAACTCATAGAGGCCTTAAGTAGCTAAAAGTATTCTTTATCTTTAAAAGTTAAATGCTTTTCTTCTAAAAAAAAATTAATAACCAATCCTTAATAGAAAAGGCTGATAGGCAAGTTGAGTCTAAACTTGAAAGTTTCTTTTTAAGGTGATCCTTCTCCTTTCTTTCAACATCAATGTACACTAAAAACTCCAGAAAAATTCCTTTGATGCATATAATTATAGATCACCTCACTACCTATTATTTTTAGCTTATTTGTCATTTTCAAAGGCTTAACTGATTTTAGTCCAAAGGTTATGCATTTGGGAGTGGAGATAAAGAGAATAAATCCTAAATTATTAAAAGATAATGTTTACATTGTGCTGTCAAGATTTGTGCTATGTATCCTAACTGTTCTTTTTTAAAATTCTTAAATCTTGGCTGGTAAGTTATGAAACTTCCTTTGGTGCTGCCCTAGTTAATGTAGCAAGACTTGCCAAGTTGAATTTACACACGGTTCCTTATGAATTGTTCTCCTTGTGCAGTTGAGCTCCCCACATTGAGCATGACAGTCACAGGGATAGCAGAATCACAGCTCTGCTGTTTCAAGTATGATTAATATGCTAACTGCTCAGTTTAGAATAAAAATCCATTTAATTGATGCATCCAGCCTGTTCTTCTAAATCAGTACTGCAATGGCCTTCAAAATAATTGTTGGCTGGAAGAGGAAAGTCTGCTAAGACATGTGTATAGTTTGAATTATTTAAATGAGCGTTAAAATGCTAGGTATTTGGGTAAAGCCGTATGCCTGTCTGCTCATCAGCAGGACTGAAGACGGTATGGCAGCTGATAATCTTGCCCAACTCCCTGCACTGCCCAACAAAGGCACTGGCTTAAGGAAGAAGTGTTCTGCCACCCTCTACTCCATCTCCATTAACCAAGAAATGGCAATGAAGTGGACAGATCAGACTGCTAAGCTTTAACCTCAAATGCCAATCAATCTCTAGCATTTCAGTGATCATTCGAAGCCCTCTGTTTCTGTTTGAAAACAAAAGCATCCTGAATGTTACCTCAGTTTATTGTCAACTAGCCAAACTCTTCCCTCATATATTGCTTAATGAAATTGCACATTTAATAGCATGTGGTTGCCACACATTGTTTATTTTGCTTTCAATTAAATGCCATAAGGCAAAAATGGAAAAAAAAAAAATCTTTCAAATGAAACTTTACTCGTGCTTTAATTGGCATAGATCTTCCTGAAAAGACACACACTTTTCAAATCAAATTAATTATTTTTTTCTGTTTTACTTTAAATATTTCTCAAGTGAAAATGAAAGTCAAATCATAAAACAGAATAATTTCCATTATTATTACACCAGCCACCCCCAGCATAGATAAAAATCTTTTGTAAAATGTAGTTTTCTAAATTGCAATTGGGTCTCAATTTGTTGTTATATACCACCATCTTGAAAACTAACAAGCGTTCCACCAATTAAACAGAAGATGTCAATATTAGCCAGATGTTCCCTAGTATTAGAACCTTTCTGGGTCTTTAATTTCATTAAATTGAAGTTAAATTTGATTTAGCTTTTTTTAAAAAAAAAAAAAGACATAATTTTAAATTGACATTCAGGTATAAAAGTAATACAGAAAGATCCAGCATACATTCTTTTGGTGCATATAATTATAGATCACCTCACTACCTATTATTTTTAGCTTATTTGTCATTTTCAAAGGTTTAACTGATTTTGGTCCAAAGATATACATTTGGGAGTGGTGATAAAGAGGATAAACCCTAAATTATTAAAAGATAATATTTACATTATGCTGTAAATATTTTACCCAGTTTCTTCCAACGGTAACATCTTGAAAAACTCTAGTACAATATCACAACCATACACTGACATTGACACAACCAAGCTGTGGAATCATGCCATCACCCACAGAGCCCACCCGTTGCGGCTTTCTCTGCACAGCCCACATCCCTCACCATCTGCCCTCATGCCTGGCCTATCGCAATCACTACTCTGTTTTCCATCCATGAGTTTGTCACTTTGAGAATGTTCCAGGAATGAAAGCATACATTATGTAACCTGTTGGGATTGGCTTTTCTTCACTCAGAATAATTCCTTAGAGATTCACCCGACTTGGTTGGCGTATCAGCACTTCATTCCCTTTTATTGCCAGGTAGTAATTCATGGTATGGACATGCCACCGTTTGCTTAATCATCATCCACTGAAGGATATCTAGGTCATTTTCTATTTGGAATTATACAGTCAAAGTTGTTATGAACAGTCAGTTACACAATTTGTATACATAAATGTTTTCACTTACATGGGATATGTGCCCAAGATGACAGTTGTTGGATTGTATGGTAGTTACACGCAAGTTCAGTTTTACAGAAAACTACCAAGCTGTTTTTCCAAAGTGGTTCTATTAATTTTCCATTCCCACCAGCAATGTGTGAGTGATCAGTTTATCCACATCATTGCCAGCATTTGGTATTGTCACAATTTTTTATTCTAGCCATTCTGATAAATTCATAATGATATCTGATTACAGTTTTAATTTGCACAATAGCTAGTGACTCCAAACATCTTGTCATGTGCTCATTTTCCATCTCTGTACCCTTTCCATCAAAATGGTCTGTTCGTGTCTTTTACTAACTGTTGATTTTCTTTTTTGACTGGTGAGCTTTGACAGTTCTTTACATATTCTAGATACTAATCCTTTGTTTGATACATAGTTTTCAAATATTTTCTCCAAGTTGTCAGCCTGTCTTTTCATACTTTTTACAAGATCTTTCATGGAGAAAAAGTTTTAATATTGATAAAGTCTAGTTTATCAATTTCATCTTGATTTTTTCCTAGTGGTTTCTATAACATTATTTTGCATATTTTCCTTACTGGTTGTTGTAGGTAATTATAATATGCTAAATTATCACGTTCTATTGGTGTCACCATTTTACCATTTCCAATGTGGTGTAGAAACCATACTTCCATTTATGTCCCTTTGCTCTCCCACTTTTCCCAAGAGCACCGTATCAGATGGTTTTATAAATCTTGCTTCAATGATCAAATGTGATTTGGGAAGTCATAATAGGAAACATCAGCTAGGTACAGTGGCTTGCGCTTGTAATCCCAGCACTTTGGAAAGCTGAAGCAGGCAGATCACCAGAGGTTAGGAGTTCGAGACCAGCCTGGACAACATGGCGAAATCCAGTCTCTACTAAAAATATAAAAAGTAGCTGGACATGGTGGCAGGCATCTGTAATCTGAGCTACTTAGGAGGCTGAGGCAGGAGAATTGCTTGAACCCAGAAGGCGGAGGTTGCAGTGAGCCGAGATTGTGCCACTGCACTCCAGCCTGGGCAACAAGAGCAAAACTCTGTCTCAAAAAAGAAAAAATTAATAATAGCAAGGATCTACTATATTTACTCATAGTTTTACCAAATTAAAAGTTCTTTTCTTTTGACATTCTGAACATCCCTGAATATCACTTTCTCATTTACTCCATCTCTAATGGCTGGTTTGCTAGCAACAAGTGTTCTTAATTTTCTATCTCCCCTAATTCCTAAAGGATATTTTGCCAGGTATAGGAAGTGTAGTTCCTAGTTCTTCCAGCACTTATAAAAGGTTGTGCCACTCCTTTCTGGCCTCTGTGTTTTCGGGTAAGAAATCTGCTAGCACTGACCCTGGTGTTCCGCTGTAGGTAATGAGTCATGTTCCTCTGTGCTTCTGAGATTTTGTTTTTTTGTCTTTAGTTTTCAGACAGTTAATTATGACGTGTATTAGCATGGATTCCATGGGGTTTTCTATTTCAGTTTTGCTCAGCTCTTTGCAAATGTAGACTTCTGTCTGTCACCTTTGACATTTTGGGAAGCTTGTGCCTGTTATTTCTTTGAATACTTTTTCAGTTTCACTCTCTTTCTTCTCTCCTTCAGGAACTCCTGTAATATGAAAGTTGGACTTTTCCTCTTTTCCCTCTGGTTCCTGAGACTCTCCTCATATTTCTTTTTTCCTCTGTGTTTTCTCTCCTTTATTCTGATTAAGCAAATTCTACTGATCTGCCATTCGGTTCACAGATTCTATCTACTGTCATCTCCACCCTGCTATTGAGCCCCTCCAGTGTATTTTTTAGGTTGGTTATTGTATTTTTCAGTTTTACAATATCCACTTGTAACTCCTCTTTCTTCATTTCCATAATTTATGTTTTTATTTGTCATTTGTGTCAAAAGGATTTGGAATTTCATGCTGAAGTATTATTATCATGGGCACCTTAAAATTCCCGTCAGATGACTTCAACATCTGATTCAGCTCAGGGTTGGCATCTGTTGCTCATGTTTTCTTGTTCAGCTGGTGATGTTTCTTGGTTCTTTGACAGGTGGGTTCAGTCAGATCCTGAACACTTCGTCTGTTTTGTTAGGAGTGTCTGGGTCCCACCCAAGTCCTCCATTTCATTCAGCAGTCGCCCTGTTTAGGCTCAGTGTGCATGCAGGTCCGGAGCATCTCTGTAGGCCATGGCTTCCAGGACAGTTTACATTCAATCTTTGTGGTATTATTCTGACCTGCGTGGTTATCTGGTGCCACCGGTGGCCCCTGAGCCCTGTTGGTGCTAGCTGAGGGTACAGAAAGTGTGCCCCTAGGCTGAAAATCACAGGTCTCTGGATGGAGGAAGGCTGTGCTAGGACTTCAGGGACAAAGGACATTTCCCAGGCCACTTTCTCTTGCAAGATCATCTCAGCTGCTGCCTCCTGGCTGTTTCTTAGAAGAGAGCTCAGTGGCTGAGTGGCAGACAGCGTTTCCCTGGGAAGGTGCATGTTGTGGCTGCATTCCTGCTCACCAGCTGCCCTGCTGCCTGGTGTGTGTAGATGTGGAAGGAATCACCCCCCTTGGGTGTGAGGAGCACTTCCCAGGCCAGGAGCGTGTTGGAGTGCCTCTTCCTTGTGATGTTCTCTTGACCCATGGTGCCTATAGGAGGGGAAAGTGAACACTGTGTTCCTATAGGAACAAGGAATATGTGCTGGAATCATATTAGTTGATGTCTGTATAGGGGACAGGAGGGGCTGCAGGCCCAGTGCAAGGACAACCCCTCCTCCAGCTCTAGTCACCTGCAGGCTCCTCGCCGATGCCCCTGCAGGCACTGCTGGGTGACCTGGTGTCATCCCAGGAGGAACGAGCCTGCCGGGCCTCTTTCTGTTGTTGGCCAGGGGTGGGGACACCGGTCCTGAGTCGCCTCCTCCTGTTGGGTGAGGCCATCAGCCCCTGTTCTGTGCTGCTCCCTTAGTCACGGTCCTGGGTCTGGGTCTGGGCCCAGGCTGCTCTCCTCTTTCCCCTTCAGGGTTCTCCTATGGTTGTGTCTGTGTCATTTCCAGAGTTTACACTTCTGCTTGTGGGGATGAGCAGAGATGAGTCAATGCTGTCTTGTCTGGACCGGAAACCCAGACGTTCAGTTGTAAGTATTCAGAAATTAAAGGTGAACGTGGCCACACCAGTGAATATGTCAAAACTGCTGCTAATACGATAAGGGGCTAGTTCAGGGAGCCTCTGTGACGTGGAAAATAAAAGTTTGAGAATTATTTACGTAGAGGTAGTACTGAAGTCAGGCAATATCAAAGATCTGTTAAGCACCAATGAAAAGATGGCACATAGAGAGGCCCAGAAAGAAGTGCCTAAAAGAGTGAAAGCTGGCGGCAGAATTATTCCTTCAATAGCATTGTTTTGAGGTGCATTTGTTCTACCCAGTGAGTACATAACAGTTGATATCATCAGAAAATACAAAGAAAACAATTTTACAAAGAGCACGTGGAGCCTAAGAGAAATGGACATATTTTCCAACGTACATCACCCTTATCAGGCACGTACAAGCAGGAGAGGCCGCTTCCCCGCCTCTGCTAAGATCTCCGAATAAACCTGGATGTAAGCTGCAAAAGAACAGAAAGAAAGCAAACTGAAGCAAATTCAAACTGAAGTCAGTCCTGCCTCGCTCTCTTGCTAGGAACTTAATCCCTTCTCTGGTCTCCAGTGTGGGAGGATTTTATCCAGAGAGTGAGTTTTAAAGTAAGCAATAAAAAGTAAGCACATTTCTAAACACATTCAGCCTTCACCTCCTGTCCATGGGCTCACCCTCCCTGCATGCCCTAAGACTGACTTAGAGATGTGGCCACAACATCAGCTGACATCTGAAACTGCCTTCCATTGGCCTCCACGAGAAGCCAGAGGTTTGTGAGCTAAGACCACGGTCTGGTGCCCAGCATGGGTCCTGGGTCATCGGAACAGTCCAAGTCTTCAGAGCCTCTTCTCTGCCAAGCCTGCGTTTCCCGGTGCCTCCGGACCCTGTCAGGGTGGGAAGTCTGACAAACACGTCAGGCGCGCTGCAGCTCAGGGACACAGGCCACCGAGCTCTTCTCGGGACCCCCGGCTCTCAGAGCCGGGTGGAGGTCCTCAGACCAGGCGTCCTTCCCACCTCACCGGGGACAGCCGAAAGCACCCACTGCAGAGGCAGCTACAGAGGGTGCTTCTGCCATGGCCAGTCTGTCCTCCGGATAGCAGACCGGCAACTAATAGACCACAGAGCGTGGCGAGGCGGGGCCACCGTCTCAGCACGCCTCTAAAAGCAGTGCTCAAATGCACTGGATCGGCTTCGTTTGCCGAGGATTTTGCTTTAATTTTCTAACACGCTCGGCTTCCCTTTTTCTCTCTACCCCTTTCCAAATGTGGGTGGGTGGTGCAGTGTGCAGGAGTCACTGTCCTGGCCCTGCTTAAGAGGGGGTGCTCCTTGTTGGGGGCTGGGAGGCAAACAGGAGGGAGAAGGAGGAAAGGGCCTTTGGCAGCTGCTCCCTCTCCTGCGCGAGTCCCTGGAGTCTGCACGGAGCCGGGCTGCGAACCCTGCGCCCCTCTCCAAGGGCTTTGCGTCCAGTGCTCACTCCATACGGGGAGACCCTCAAAGGCGGGTGCGGGCGCTGCGAAGCGGAGTGACAGAGCGAACCACCCACCGAGGCCAGAGCCCCGCCGACAGCAAGCTCTTTATTTACCTGTGGCTCTGACTAACCGGAGGCGCGGCGCTGCCCACTTTCGGATAAGGTGACTAAGGGCGTCCTGCCTGGGCTTGAAGCCGCAGCCCTGTTCCTCCTCCGCACGCCCGCGCGCCCCCCGCCGCCCCTCCCGCGCCGGCCTCGGGTGGGTGTTCCGCGGGGCAGGATGCCCGCCGGGAGCGCAGGAAACAAAGCTGCTCCAGCGCGCGCCGCCCGGGCAGCCGCGTGGCAAGTCCCTGCACCGCGGCTTCCGCCGACAGGCCTGGGCCTTCCAGGGAGCCCCGCGCGCGCCTCTCGGCCAGGCGGCTGCGGCGCGCGGGGCTCACGCTTGGAGGAGGGCCGGGCCAGGCAGGGGAGGGCGCGCAGGGTCTTCCAGGCGGACGCCCACGTGGGTGGGTGCGAAGCCCGGGCATCCCAGGCGTTCACGTTCTTCCGGAGGAAGGCAGGTGCCTGCGATTGCCTTCCCAGGCATGCTCAGTGCTGAGCGGCCCCACGGCCACGCTCGCCCCCGTGCGCAGCTTCATCTTCACACGCAGCACGCGCGCCTCGGAACTGCCTGGCAAAGCAAAGTCTCGCTTCAAACACGTGGACCAGCCAAATCGCATTTTCCCTGTTTTTCCCCCCGAAGATAATTTAGAACATCATGAGAAGTAACTAGCAGATATAAACAACAGAGCAGGTGGTTAACTGGGCCTCTTACCACGTTTATTAACTAGCGTCTAAATAACTTGGTTTTAGCATGAGCTACGTGTATTTCTTTAGAAATCCACTTGTTAAAAGCTCTTCATAGGACTCCTGTGGGTTGGCAAGGCGGGCGTTATCTCCAGTTTGTGAATAGCAAAGTGGAGGCTCAAAGAGGTCACAGTTGTTTGTCCGGCAATATTTCACACGCGCCTAGTATAAAGGCAGGCATGAAACATCCTCCTCCCTGGGGTGCCCAGAGCTGAGTTCCATGGAAACTGTTGACTCCAGCCCCACACCTTTCAGCGGAGAACGTCACCAGCAGTGTTAAAGGACTCTGCTGGCCTGGTGCGGTGCCTCACGCCTGTAATCCCAGCACTTTGGGAGGCCGAGGTGGGCAGATCACAAGATCAGAAGATTAAAACCATCCTGGCTAACACGGTAAAACCCTGTCTATACTAAAAATACAAAAATTAGCTGGGCATGGTGGCAGGTGCCTGTAGTCCCAGCTACTTGGGAGGCAGAGGCAGGAGCATTGCTTGAACCTGGGAGGCAGAGGTCGCAATGAGCCGAGGTCACCACACTGCACTCCAGCTTGGGTGACGGAGTGAAACTCCGTCTCAAAAAACAAAACAAAACAACAAAAAAAGGGCTCTGCTGCAGAATATTTGACTTAGAAGTGGATGCACACCATTCAAACACCCCTGCAGCTCACCCGGCATCCCTGTTCCCACCTCCTGCCCAGGCCAGCCATCTCCAGAACCCTCACGTTATTTTCCCACCAGGGTCATTCCTGAGGCCAAGCTCCTCCCCATTTGCTACAGAAGAACATCCCATAGTTGGGTCTCCCACCCCCACAGTCACTGCCACCAACAGAGCCCCCAGTAGGGGGCCCCACCCCTTCCCACCTTCCCACTTGGCTCCTGCAGGTCTCTGGTCCTGGGAATGCTTGGGGAGCTGCCCAGCTTCCAGAAGGTCCAGCTGTGCCCACCTCCCTTCCCACTACCCTGCCCACTGCTGGTGCCACTGGAATCTGGTGCTCTGGACAACTGCAAATAGCTTATCGCTATGCTGTGGATTAAATAGGATTGCACGGGATTACCTGGGAGGACAGCCACAACCAAATATCATTTCTATGAGAAAACAAATTCTGCTTCCAAACAACCAATTTACAAATTCCCTTTGGGATACTGATGCGCTGATAAGTTGCAGAATCCCTGTGATAGAACCTGAATGGATAACTATTTTGTTCACCAACATCGACTTCTTATTAAATATTACTTGTTGAAAAGAAAGCCCTACCATTAAACAGGCAGATACTGTATTTCCTTTGCGAATTCTTGTTTTGGTTGTTTTCATGTGAAACCACATCACTGTGACTCTGTTTCCCCCTCACATTTTGAACTGAAAAATCAATGGCTTGGTGTTGATTTTAAAACTTACGGCCAGGCATGGTGGCTCACCCCTGTAATCCCAGCACTTTAGGAGGCCGAGGTGAGAGGATCACTTCAGGTCAGGAGTTCATGACCAGCCTGGCCAACATGGTGAAACTCGTCTCTACTAAAAATACAAAAATTAGTCGGGGGTGGTGGCTCTCACCTGTAATTCCAGCCACTTGGGAGGCTGAAGCAGGAGAATCACTTGAACCCGGGAGGGAGGCGAAGGTTGCAGTGAGCCGAGATCAACACTGCACTCCAGCCTGGGCAACATAGTGATACTCTGTTTCAAAAAAAACAAAAACAAAAACAAACTTGTGAGGCACCAATTGTTGTATTACGTAAGTTGAGCATTTTTTTTTTTTATATTTTTTGGGCAGGAACAGAGAAAAACTGGAAATTCAAAGTTCCCTTAGTGGTAAGTTATGACAAAAGAGCTGGAGTTGAATATTCATGAATATTTATGGCAAGAACTTGCCCTGCAAATCCTACAAAGTTACATCCATAACCACACATGTGACATATCCAGAGGTCTGCTGAACCTCAGGAAGCTTCTACCTGACTATAGAAAATACAAGTGGCTGTGGGAGCCACGACATGAGAAATCATGGGTGAGGTGCCAGAGAGGCATGTATCTGCTCCTGCCAAGCTAAGAGCTGCTCAGTCACGTGGGAGGAAAGCATCTTGGAGACAGGAGTAGGGCTGTGGAAGATGGAAGATCCGTTGTATCCGAACAAATCTGATCAGTTTCCTAGAGCTAGCCAATTCTTATCAGCAGTAAATCCAATTCAGAGCCTGAGGAAATTATGGTTTTATTCAAGAAAAAAATACAAAAATAAGAACTCATTCTGCAAACTCTCAAGATGCCAAATGTAAAGGGAATGCAACATAAGTCTTAGAACTATGCACTGGGAGTATTTTTTCCACCATAATAAGGGAAACTGTGTCACGCTGACACTAATGTCATTAGCATGGATGCACTGCTTTGTACCAACTACTTTAATCTGCCACTCATTAGAAAATTCAGTGGCATGGTGACTGGCACACTCAAATTCCCCAGCTCCAGCGTCTCTTGCAAACTAAAACTGAAGGCAGTCCTGCAAGGAGGAAGCACTGGGTGTCCTTAATCTTCTCTGGCTTTTTCTTTGAAAAAAAAAAATGAAGTTTGATCTTAGTGTTACTATTTAGAAAATACATTTTTTTAAGCAACATATGGACACAGCTGTTTGCCTTTAGTATAGTTTTGAACTTGAATTAAATGACATTTTCCTTCAAATGGGGGCAACTTTCTACTCTTCTGTTAAAGCAGAAGTCAAATAATTACAAATTGATAATAAACATGTCTAGAACTGTCTTTTCCAGCCTAAAAAACAAGAGATACTGTCCATGACCCCTGCTCTTATTTTGTCTTTCATTTTTTTAGGAGAGAACTTTCATATGTTCCAAAGCATGAAGTTAATGCCTAAACACCTTCTAGATTTCATCACTCTCCGTTTAGTTTGAAAAACAAGAAGGAAATCAATGAAAACGCTCCAAATTTGAATTGCTCACTCTATGTGTAGGAAACAAATATTGCTATAAGGCAGTCTATTGACTGTGTAGCAATAAAAAAGGACAGTAATCGTATCAAAATAAGTTGTCTAGGGCAACGAACGTGGGAACTTTGATCTGTTTTTCACCTTTAAAATATCACCATATAATATATATAATGATCCATTTTTATATATATAATATATATTATATTTTATAATATATATAAAATATGTATAATGATCCATATAATATATATAATAGATCATTATGCATATTCTATATATATTATAAAATATATATGTATATAACATGTATATAATGGATCATTACATATATTATAAAATATATATTATATACAATGGATAGTTACATATATTATATACGTTATATAAAATGTACATTATATATAATTACATATAACATATATGAAAGATATATATATGCCTTTAAATATATGGCAGTGCTATCCAACAGGGCCTTTTGCAGTAACGAAAACACTCCTCAACGCATGCTGTCCACTGTGGCACCCATTAGCCACAAGGGGCGATTAAGCCTGTGAAAAGTGGCTAGTCCAAACAAAGCATTAAATTTTTAATTTAATTCCACTTTAACTTATTTAAAATTAAATAGCCACACGTGGCTAGTGGCTACCCTGCTAGATAATTCATCTTTATAGTATAACAGGGCAACTTAAAGGGATTAAAATGCGATTGGCCCGAGAGTCACAAAACCATATGTGGGAGATACAACACAGAACAGGTGTGCGGTGGAGGCGGGGGTGGGAACAGAGCAAAATCAAGTTAGCAAGCCCTTCTTGAACACTCACCATGCGGGGGGCCTGCCAGTGCCCTCGGGGGCAGACCTTGCCCAAAGCACAACCCAGAGATGGTGCTTCACCAGCGCACGGCTTAATTAAGAAGCCTCGAGGTCAGAAAGGAGATCACAAGATCGTGCCTTATAATTTGCCAAACAAAATAAGTAGGTGGGAAGGACGTCAGGATCACTGTGGGTTCAAAACCCGGGAAGAGTAGAGGAACTGATGACCAGGGAAGATGTGTGGGCGGGGCCTCCAGGGGAAAAGAACAAAGCCCTGTGAGCCCCGTACAGAGGGGAGGGCCCAGGGGACCTTGGCGGAGGTAAGAGGTGGCTGGGGGTGCAGGGTCTGGGACGCTATCCTGCGTTTGAAAAGTATGAGGTGTGTCTCTTGAGAATTGCACATCTCCTACGATAGCTGCCGGTGGATTTATAGTGCCAGAGATGTTTCACGGCAGGCTCTGAGGAGCTGCTTTCCTATTCTGCCTCAACTAGAAGATTAAAAATGGCACAATAGCCACTGATAAAAGGCAGCATTCCCTCTGTTTCAGTGTGCGTGCCGTCCTCCTAAGGCTGCTCTCATTTCTCCCAGTCTTCCTTCTCTCACACGTTCTTTTGTTACTACTTTCTCTGCCTATATAATTGAGGTTCTATCTCAAAACTGTCCTGGATGCTATGACAACTTAAGTTTTCTTGTTAGGATTGGACAAAGTGGATATAAATCTTCTTAAAATAGAAGTTCTTCAGGTGAAAGAAGGAGGAGAGAGTAAACATTAACCAAGCAGCTACCCTGGGATCCATGCTGGGCCTGGCATGGCGCACGTAAACACAGCATCGTGTATTCCAGGACTGTGAGGAAAATTCCTACCCTTCCCCATTCAAACAGAAACAAAGACTGAGCAGCTTGTCGAAGGACATTGGGCTCTCTAGGAGCAAAGGTGGAGCTGGAAATTAATTAATTGGGCAAATGAAGCAGGCAGCTCCCGTGGCTCCAGGAGCTTCGGCAAAGCCTTGGGCTCTTTGGTGCCCACATCTGGGATGGCTGTAATGTGAACCGACACAGTGGGGGTGAGGACACTTCCCAGTCACACGACAGCAGGGTGCCACCAGGAGCGCAGGAGCCCTGTGCCCAGGGACCTTCAGGCCTCTGTCCTCCAGGGTGACAGTCAGAGTGGCAGGGAACAACACAGGCAGTTATGGAGCCTCCAGTGAATTCCATGGAAGGTAACTGGCTCTTTATTCTGGTGTCATCTGAATTCTTTAGAGATAGTTTTTCTTGAATAGATGGTAGAACAAACCTCAGTACTTTTCAACAGGAACAGGCTGAATCTCCGCCTTTCATGCCCTCACTGCCTCCCAGGTAAATGGAATGTGAGGCTGAGCCGACACCCACACCCCTTCCCTCAGGCAGGGCAGCAGAGCTCGTTTCCTGCCTTCCAGCTCTAATTCAGACCCAGAAGACAGCTCACCAGCAGGGCAGGCCCATCTCCCCCCTCGCCAGCACAGGTGAGGTGCCGCTGCAGCACGCGCTGTCGCCAGTGACCACGCGCTCAGGAATGCAGACACCTGCAGGAGCAGGAATGGAAAACAACAGTCACCTGTCCCACCTGATCCGCCCAGGTGGGAGGGGGCATGGGGCTTGGGGCTGGTCAGGACTTGGAGCTGAGCGCCTGCCCGTGGACAGGAGGAAGGGGAAGGCCGCCTCTGCAGGTGTGGAATGCCGGGCCGGCCCCAGCCTGACTCCCTCGACCAGGAGGGAGAGGGGCATGCTCCTCCTTTGTGACTCTCCTGTGACTCTCTTCATGACATCACAACAACCAAAGGTGGCCTCTGTTGTGGGCTTGTTTAAACACTGATGTCATTTTGCCTACCTGGGAAGCCCTGCTCCGTCACTCCCAAGGAGTCAGCCTTCAGGGCTTCATCTTTTCAGTAAATGGTGAAAACAGCTAAAACAAAGGGGAAAGAGTGATAGTACTGGTCTACCCGTCACCTTGCGCCACCGGTACACTGAAGGCAGAGCTCTGCCTCTTGTAAAAACAGAGCTCAGGCCAAAAAATACATACATACATGTGTGTAGAAACACACACAAAGGCATGCATATACACGTGTATACACACACACACATCCATAGACATACACACACACGTACATGCATACACCTATATATACATATGCACATGTGCATACACATACATACACACAAGTACACACATACACCTGTGTCTACACACACAAACACGCATACAACTATGTACACACCTACACGTGCATACACAAACATACACACATACACACATACACACAACATACACGCATACACCTATATACACACATACATTTGTGCATACACATACATACACATGTACGCACGTACACACATGTACACACACATACACCTATATACACATATGCACATGTGCATCCACATACATACACACATGTACACACATACACTTGTGTATACACATACACACAAACACGCATACACTTATATAGACACGTACACGTGCATACACAAACATACACACATACACACACATACACGCATACACCTATATACACACATACACGTGCATACACAAACATACACACATACATACATATACGCATACACCTATATACACACACACCTGTGCATACACACACATACACACATACACACACATACACACACGTACACACGCATACACCTATATACACATACACATGTGCATACACATACATACACACGTACATGCATACACCTGTATACACACATACATCTGTGTATACACATACACACACATACACACATGTACATGAATACACCTATATACACACATACATCTGTGTATACACATACACACACACACATATACATGAATACACCTATATACACACATACATCTGTGTATACACATACACACACACACACGTACATGAATACACCTATATACACACATACACGTGCATACACAAGCATACACACATATAAGCACAGACATACATGCATGCACACAAACATACACACACACACATATACATGCATACACACATAGACACACACTCACGCATATACGTATATTATATGAACTCACCAGCTACTCACACATAGACTGCTCATGCATATGGACAGACCTTGCACAGCCCAGCTGCAGTTCCCAAAGGTGCGTCACTTGTATGAAGGAGGAAGGAAGGAGGGCTGGGTGGAGACATCTCTCTAGGAGCTAGGTGAAGCCGGGCGAGCAGGGAAGGCATCCTCCCCGCCCATGCCACCGGGCACCCAGACTTGATGGCAGCAGATCCCAGACCCAAGGCTAGGGTGTGGCCTGCATGCCCTGGCTCCAGTCACTGTCCCTGTAGGTGGAGCTGGGACCCCTCAGGCTGTGCCCTGATGGGTCTGAGGACCCTGCATCACCTGCAACCTTTTATGCCGTCCTGCAAGCAAGCCCTCAGAACAAAGCTGCCCACCAAGCTACACGCAGACGCCACGTCTCCTTTAGACCCTGCTATCAACATAACCTTCCCGTGAACCTGAGTGTTGCCTTTACTTTTCATTTTTTTCCTTAGTGATTTCTTGAACAAATCATCATGCTGGTAAAATGTCAAATGCTGTTTTCCTTGGCAGATACAGAGCCTGAGGGGGAGGTGGGAGAAAAAGTAACATTCCTGGCACCCTTTTTAAACATTGCGGGGGATAATTGGGACATTAAACAAGACAGTCACTAAGCGGGGACACTCGGGGGGCCTGTCAGCCACAGCAGGCACATTTCCCTGTCACTCAGGGACGCCAGGGCCGGCTTCCTTTCCTGGTTGCTGCAGGACTCCTCAAGGAAGTGCTGACCCTACACAGACCATTTGTGCTTAAAAAACTTAAATCCCTGGAAGCCAGCAAAGCAAGTCTGAATATGGCGGAGAGGAGGTGAGCTCCCGCCCTGCCCTAAAGGGCCGTAGCAGCCTCCAGGTGGGTGCTGTGCCTGGAGACGAAGTGGATTTCTCTGTGAGCTTCTCTGCTTGTGGAAGAAACCAGGGCACTGTCTCCTCTTCCTCGAGGCTCTCTGACCCCTGCCTCAAGGAACTGCAGGAATCCTTCCTGTCAGAATTTGCATTGTTATGAACCTCTCGAAAATCTCCTCTGATTTCTCCTTTGACCATTCAAGCGCAAAGTCTGTCACGGAAATACTGTTCAAGACTCTTGTGTTTCGCTTTTGGCAGGTCACACTCCGCCATGTGAAAAGCACAGCTTCCTGGCCGTTCTCACATGCTCCGTGTGGGGCTGAAGGGGCCTGATGAAGAGACTGTCTCACATGGATACTTTGTCGTCCTCTGACTCCAGCAGCCCACAGGATCTGCCAGGAGAACGCTTTTCAGCCCCACTTCCCTGCCGCCACGTGCAGCAGGAGCATCCATTTGAGGGATGTTCATGAGGAGGCAGGGTTAAACCTAGCTTGAGCACACATGCCCCTGCCTGGGAGGCACAGCTAAGAACGTCACAGTAAGAAGCAGCGTTTATTCACCAGGACTCAATGCAGCTCCCCAAAGTGCTGCCATGAGCTTCTCACCACTCCATCAGCAGGAGTGCCAGGCTGGCAGGAAGCCCCGGCTTCTCTTTTATGATATCGGGTCTGGGGAGCAGGACCCTTTTTCTTTGTCTCTTAAAGGTACCTGTAAACCCTTAGACAGACAAGAAGAGAGGACTATGGGACCTTCCTCCTGGAACATGCTTTAACTCACCAGGCGCATGTAAAGAGCATCACTAGTAACCAACTTGAATACATTTTTTTTTGAGACGGAGTTTTGCTCTTGTTACCCAGGCTGGAGCGCAATGGCGCCATTTCGGCTCACCGCAACCTCTGCCTCCTGGGTTCAGGCAATTCTCCTGCCTCAGCCTCCTGAGTAGCTGGGATTACAGGCATGTGCCACCATGTCCAGCTAATTTTTTGTATTTTTAATAGAGACAAGGTTTCACCATGTTGACCAGGATGGTCTCGATCTCTTGACCTGGTGATCCGCCCACCTCAGCCTCCCAAAGCAGTTTTTTTAAGATATACAAAGCAAGCTTACAAATACCTTCTCCTTCTGCAGGACTTCAGAACTCACCTTCTCCCCTCCTCTCCCATGCTGTTTCTCCACCTGGATACTGGCGTATGTGTGGTGGCCATTCAGGTCAGTTTCAACACTCTAAGTTCTCCTGTGGAAGCCACCTGCAGTGGTCAAAGATTAGGAACATGTTTTTCTCTGCCACCGGTTCACCCTGCAATGCTCAAGGAAGGGGGGCAGCATCGATTTAGTCTCTGCTGCACGGAGACGCAATGAGAACAGGACCAAGGCCACCCTTCTGTGTCTCGCTGCAAGAAGAGCAGTACTGAGCACCCAACGCGGGGCTCCACCTGCGTGGCTATCACAGCGCTCCCCGAAGCAGTGAAACAAATAACCCCTGAGGCACCCAACACTGAGCTGTGATACCCAGCCCTGTGTGCCACACCTCACGAGTCAAAGACGGTGTGTGGAAAAGCAAGAAGGAGGCATAGGCTGCCACATGCCACACCGTGCTGTGAGCCAAACACTGGCACAGTGGCCTGTGGACCAGCCGCTCCAGCGTCTCTCAAGACCTGCACTCTGTGAGCGGCCCTGCACCCACGAGTGCCCTCTGGAAACCCACCATGATGTCACCTGGAACACCCCGCATGACTCTACGCCATGCTCGCCCTGCGACCACCGAGTAGCAGTAAAGCCTCCAGGGGACGCTCAGCACTGATCTCTGCACCCTCCCCTCTAAGGGGCTAGATGGAGTGAGCAGCATCGGTCCCCAGCAGTTTCTTCAAGTCACCAGGGCTCCCAACACCATGCTTCATGAGTCAGCGTCCTCCAGGGAAATAAAACCAATGGATATGTAGAGAGAGAGTCAGATTCATGTTAAGGAATTTGCTCCGGCCATTGTGGCACTGCAGGTCTGAATCTTCAGGGCAGGCTGGCCAGCGGGAGGCCTGCGAGGCTGGGGTTGCCGCTGCGGTGCTAGGGCCGAGTGCGGGCCGAGCTCCACTTCCTCCGGGGAGCTCAGTCTCTGCTTTCAAGGCCTTCAGCTGGTTTGATGAGGCCCACCGCATTATAGAGTATAAGTTGCTTCACTTAAAGTCTACTGATTAAAATGCTAATGTCATCTAAAAATATCCTCACGGAGACATCTAGACTAGTGTTTGATCAAATACTTGGGTACCATGGCCTCGTCATGTGGATGATAAAGTTAAGTGGAACAGCTCTCTACAGCCCATCACCGTGGCATGCTCAGTGGAAAAGCAGCAAAGTGCCCTTGAAGGCTGCCCCACCGCGCCCCTCATCCCCCGGCTCACAGTGGTTGCAAGTGGTGTGGCCCTTTTGGGAGAACCGGGTCTCTGCCCCCTCCCCTCTCTCAGGGGCCACTTAGCAAGGACACAGGGTCACCTCAGACACAGAACCCTGTGTGACAAAGCCCAGTCTTCTCAGCATCCTCCATGGAAACATTGCTCAGGCACCGCAGGATACCCAGGGTCTACCGCGGGGGCTCTGCACTCCCAAAACTCAGGGTGGACAGAGCAGCAGCAGAATGAACTAGCTGGGAAGCTGTACGCTGCACGCCAAAGTCCAAGAATCCTATTGCCGCCCCTGCATCCACAGCACTGGCCCCAGCTGGGACCCGACACGCTCCATCAGCTCCAGCCACAGGAGACCGAGCGCACTGAAGGGTGTGCTCGGCACCCACGCTGCTGGGATGGGTCCCATCACAGCAGGCGGGTGTGGATGGGGACACTCCACTCACTGCAATCAAGCTGCAGCAGGCGGGGCTGGCATGCCCCACCCCAGGTGCCATGGGGCCTGCAGACCAGCGGCATCACCGTGGCCCAGCAGCCTGTCATCAGGCCCAATCCCAGGGCCTACCCCAGAGCTAGTGAACCATATTTTGCTTTTAGGGAAACCCCGGTTCCAGATTTTAAGGTGCGCCTCCTAAAGCAGAGGTCCACTCGTCTTTCAGGTTGCCAGGTGGTTGACCCTCTCTAGGGATGTATTGCACTGGAGGGTCCCAAGAAGGATGGTATCGAATGGTGGAGAGTCTGTTCAGTCTATTTAGCAGCTCACGGTGTGATGCAGTTGGTGTTTTAAAGCACAAAGTCTCTTTGAAAAGACACAAGCGGAGACTCTGCTAAATCTTGTAATAAATTACATTGTCCAATTAAACTAAAAATAATCCAGGGACTTTGCACAGGGCTCTGAAGATGTGTCATAGGCATCGATCGGTAATGAAATATCACCCACCTCTGCCTGGGAATTTCTCCCTGATCACATCCCCATTACAGAGACGCAGACCCTGCTATCACCTGTCAGCTGCAACAGCTGGTTGTGGAATCTCAGGTGCTGGCCAGATGGCATGGTCATCTCCACTCCCCGCCCATCCCTACATTTTACAGAAGAAGAAACCGAGGCACACACAGTTCAGGGAATTGCTGAACGTGCCTCTGTTCCCATAGCACTGTCATGCGGAAAACATGATTTGGGAAAACATAACATGCTTTCCTCTTTTACATTTTGGTGTTTCTAACCTTTTTTTTTATTGCATGTTAGGTGTTGGGGTACATGTGAAGAACATGCAAGATTGTTGCATAGGTACACACATGGCAGTGTGGTTTGCTGCCTTCATTACCATCACCTGTATCTGGCATTTCTCCCCATGCTATCTCTCCCCACCTCTCCACCCCCCGCTGTCCCTCCCCTATTTCACCCCCACAGACCCCAGTGTGTAGTGCTCCCCTCCCTGTGTCCATGTGTTCTCATTGTTCAACACCCGCCTATGAGTGAGAACATGCGGTGTTTGATTCTCTGTTCTCGTTTCAGCTTGCTGAGAATGATGGTTTCCAGGTTTATCCATGGAAAGATTCATCTAACCTTTCCTTTGTCACCCACGCCCACAAGAGGTCAAGGAAGACGCTTAGTATCATTCAGAGGTGACACAGAGAGAAAGCAGCTTGGATGTGGTCACCCTTGCCTCTTGCAAGCACAGCAGGATTTGCAGCAGGACGACAGATGTAGGAGCCAGGCTGCGTCACATTGGCCATGCTCCACACTCCTCACGCTCCTCAAGAACACACCCGATGTTCCCACTGATGGCCCGGGACAGGGGCTCAAAAGGCCCAAGTCTCCAGGGGAAGAGCAGACACATCCCCACGTTGGTTCAGTAAGAAAATGTGAACCCAGTTAGGGAGGCTGAGGCCCCAGCTTTCATTCACTGAGTAAAGATGGCACAGGTCCCGGTGACCATGGCTGCTGGTGGTGCAGGTGGAGGAAGCCGGGCCTGGGGGCGGTCATGGGGCTTTCCATCTCCCTTATCTGGGCCTTGCCCGGGCAGAGGGTCAGCACAGGCGACTTTCAGATAACTGAGGGGAATTCTAGAACAGAGGTGCTTTTTGCTTATTTAGGGCTTGGAAGAGATGGCACCCACCAAAACAACAAAAAGTGTGTCAACATGTGCGGCAGCACGGGGAGGCGGAACGGCAGGACTGCTGACATGGTGGCCCTGCCGGAAGGGACCCTGATGGCACCTCACAGTACCCAGACGCCCTAGGATGGGCCTGAGGAGTGCCGATCAATTGGAAGGCTAGGAGGGGCACCTGGATGAGGATGGTGGGGGTGTGCTAGAGAAACACGTTGGTATGTCATGTAAATATTATACATTTATTATAATAAGAGCTGCTTTGGCTAGTGGAGCTGTTCCTACAGACCCTGTTTGCTCTGACAGACAGTATCTCCAGCTCCTAACACTCAGTACTTGGCATAAATAGATGCTCAGTAAATATTTTTCAGTAAATCACATTTTTATCTATTAGCAAAACATTTGCTCTCTCCCTCTCCCCACTAGATAAATGAGAAATATCTTTGCAGTACAAGGCATCAATTTTAAGGATTACAAATGATGAGGCTTCTTAGACTATTTGCAGCACCTGGCTCTGAATTAATCCAAGGTAGTTATTACCGGCTGGACCTTAAAAAGCGCAGTTGTGCAATGCCTGCAGGCACTGAAGACCTCTCCTCCAGCATTCGGTCTTCATCCCCGTGCTCGGGCGCGGTCTGTGATTGGAACATGGTGTGCCTGCCTTTGGCTTTCATGTCAGCGCTCTCACAACAGGGGTGAGCCTGTCCTGGTGGGGCGTCAGGTGTACTGCGGCACCCCAGTTCCACCCACTCCTTCCCCCTCTCCCCGATCCGCCCAGCGCATGGCCTCTCCTCCCAGCAGGGCCCACACACTGCCTGCATTCGGCCGGCTCTCACAGCGTCCACACCCGCTGTGCCCATCCGCATCTGCGCCACCTGATCCTGAGAGGAGCTGGTGTGGCTGGTCAGGGCAGCTGCATTCAGCCCCAGTCCCTGGTCTCCTGTGCAGCTCTGTTGGGTCCCAGGCTCCAGCTTAATCTGAACCCACAGCCCGTCAAGTTCATGTTCGCGTCACATGAACGAGAGGCTGAGAACAGCACGAACTTGTGGTCTTACAGTTGTGGAGGTCAGAAGCCCAACATGGGTCTCACTGAGCTGGAATTGGGGTGTTGGCAGGGCTTTGGTGCCTTGTTATGGCCAGTAGGTAGTGGAGACGGCACCTGAACCCATGAGCCTGCACCGTGATCCTCTGGTCCCTCCATCTTTATTGAGGCGTGCCTGATAGTAAAACACTGTGTACACACAAGACGCACAGCAGGATGCTTTGATACCTGGATACACCGTGAAATGATCATCACGGTCCAGCTACTTCACAGATCACCTCACGTGGTATGATTCTGTGTGTGTGCTCAGAACACTTGAGATCTACCCTCTTTGCAAATTTCAAGTAAGCAATGTGGTATTATTAACCACTGTCACCACGCTGTGTGTTAGCTTTCCAGAACTGAACCTTTGTACCCTCTGACCTACATTCCCCTCCACTCAGCCCCTGGAAACTAGCACTCCACTCCACCTCCATGGGCCTGACTTTTCTAGATTTTGCACAGAAGTGAGATCAGGCATTCCTTGTCTTATTGGGTCTGGCCCATCTCACATAGCACAAGGCCCTCCAGGTTCACCCATGTTGCAGCAAAGGCCGAATTCCCTGCTTTTTGACAGCTGACTAATACTCCATTGTGCAGAGGTATCTGATTTTCCTCACCTGTTCATCCACCAACACAGGTTGAGTCCATAGCTCAGCTCTTGCGACAGCGCTGCAGGGAGCCTCATTAGAGGCTGCAGGGAGTGGAGATTGTGCCACTGCACTCCAACCGGGGCAGCAGAGCTAGCCGCTGTCTCAGAAGAAAGAAAGAAAACAAGGAAAGAAAGAAAGAAAGAAAGAGAAAGAGAAAGAAAGAGAAAGGAAAGAAAGAAAGAAAAAGAAAGAAAGAGAGAGAGAGGAGAGAGAGAGGGAAGGAGGGAGGGAAGGAAGGCAGGCAGGCAGGCAGGCAGGCAAGAAAGCCAAATTCTTGGCTTTGGATTTTAAATAGATGTAAAACCAAAGGCAAGAATTTCACTTGTTTTTCTATGATTTTTTTAAAATATCGTCTCTTCACCGGTATAATAAAATTTGGCTACAATGTCTAGTTTTAATGGAGAGAAAGACTTTGGAGCAAAATGAAATTATTGAAATAGAAAAATACATAGGATGGTGTTTAAAAATGCTTTTACATTAAAGGATGAATGAAACATGGGATAGAATAGGTATTGTTCATTACACAAATAGGTAGAAAATAGAGATTGTATGTTGTATGCATTCTCCTCTAGGAAGTCAGGTGAGATAGCATTTTAGCAAAATAAGAACATAAAATGAAGGAATTGAAAGCCATGATATACGGAAAGTGGTGGTCCCGCCTGGGACACTGATTTCATTCCCTTTATATACCCAAAAGCTGGATTGCTGGACCATATGCTAGTCCTCTTTTTAATTTCTTCAGGATCCTGTATACTGTTTTCTATAGGGCTGTACCAATTATATTTCCATCCACAGTATATAAAGGTTTCTCTCATATCCTGGCCAACACTTATTTCCTGACTTTTGGATGATAGCCATTCAGACAGCTGTGAGATAATACCTCATGGTGGTTTTGATTTGCATGTCCCTGATAATTCATGCTGGTGAGCACCTTTTCATATACCTGTTGGCCACTGATATGTCCTCTTTTAAGAAATGTGCATTTTTATTTTTTAATTATTAAAAACATAATATATGCACATGTAACATATCAAATAGTACACTGGGCAACATAGTGAGACCCTGTCTCTGCAAAACAATTTTAAAAATTATCTGGGTGCGATGGTGAGCCCCTGTTGCCACAGCTGCTCAGGAGGCTGAGGTGGGAGGATTGCTTGAGTCCAGGAGGTCAAGGCTGCAGTGAGCCAAGATCACACCATTGCACTTCAGCCTTTAGAGGTACTATCTCTAAAAAATAAATTTAAAAAATTAAAATAGAAGAGTACTAAAAAGTTTCTAAAGGAAAACCAACAGACCCTGGCTGGACTCCTCCCTCCTTATCCCAGCCTCACTCTCATTGTTAAGGAGAACCACCTCAAATGTTTCCTGCCATTGTTTTTTTTTTTTTTTTTTTTTTTAACCTTGATAGTGAGCTTCGCAAACCTAGATAATATATGCATTCCTCTATTTTCTTGTTCCTACTTTTAGACAATATTCATTGATTGTCTTATAAGATGTAAGAATTAAGCTCATTTACACTCCCACCTGCTGCTTTTCAGTTTTGAAATGTGTATGTTGGTTCTTCTGCTGATTACCTGTATTTAAATGTCTGTTTCCTTTCTCCGTCAACTATAAGCTGTATGTCCTGACACGCCCCCAACACTTTAGGATGAGAATAGATGTGAATGTCCACATTATTCCCACTCATCCGTACCCGTCTGAGCTGCCCTGCGCTTCCTCTAGGTCGGCTCTGCGCCAGCAGCCAGGCTCTGCTGCTTTGTTCAAGGGAGGACTCCGAAGACCGAACACTAACAAGCAGCCTTGGCAGTCTTATCATTGTGTACATACCGCTCACGGCGGCAATCAGTAAGCCAGAAACTCTTTCTTTTTCTGAATCTACTGTCTCCACATCTGGGCCACTCAAATTCTACCGTTTCCGTCCTCAAGGTCAAATGGAATCTCTCCTGTAAGCTAGTGTTCCTTTCTTGAACATTCCCCATTTTCATTCACTCCCTTTTGAGCAATAACTTTCAGATACAGGTTTTCTTTATGCAAAGTTCTAATTGCCTTCTTTTGACCTGAGTTATTTGCCTTGTTACAACTGCATGCTTCCTTAAGCTCAGATCATGCTTTCTATTTTATCAAGTTTCTCTCTTTCCGGGACACTCCCCTCCTGAAGATAACTTCTTCCTGCTCTGTCTTGTAAGACACCTCCCCAGCTGAAAGCCAGCCTCTTCCAGACACTTCCTGCTATGGCACTCCCGGGCAGGAGCCATTATTTTCTGTATATCATGTCTTCCTCTTCCTTCATTTTATTTCCTTATTTTGCTGAAATTCATTCTCAACTGACTTCCTAGAGGAGAATGCATGCAACATACAATCTACATTTTCTAAATATTTGTGTAATGAAAAATACCTGTTCTGCCCTATGTTTTATTCATCCTTTATTATAAAAGCATTTTTAAATGCTATCCTATGTATTTTTCTATTGAAGTTATTCCACTTTCTCCCAGAGCCTTTCTCTCATTAAAACTAGGCATTGTAACCAGGGTTTAATATCTTTGTAAAGAGAGGACATTGAAAAAAAAAAAAAGAGTGAACTTTTTGCCTTTGGTTTTATATCTATTTAAAATCCAAAGCTAAGAATTTGGCTTTTTCTTTTTTTTTTTTTTTTTTCTTTTTTCTTTTTTTTTGAGACCAGGATCTCATTTTGTCTCGCAGGCCGAAGTGCAATGGCACAAGTTCAGCTCACTGAAGCCTCCGTCTCTCAGGTTCAAGCGATTTTCGTGCATTAGCCTCCTGCATAGCTGGGATCACTGGCATGCACCACCACATCTGGCTCATTTTTATATTTTTAGTAGAGACAGAGTCTCTGCATGTTGGCCAGCTGGTCTCGAACTCCTAATCTCAAGTGTTTTGCCCTCCTTGGCCTCCTAAAGTGCTGGGATTACAGGTGTGAGCCACCACATCTAGTCAAATTTGGCTTTTTCTGATTTTTTTCATCATCGTGTGAGCATCATAGAGTGCACTTACACACACCTAGATGGTAGAGCCTACGACACACTCATGCTAGATGACAGAACTTCTTTCTCCCAGGGCTGACACCTGTATAGCTGCAGCATAGTACTGTCATGAATACTGTAACCAATCATAGCACCATAGTAAGTATTTGTGCTTCTAAATTTATCCAAAAATATGATATGAAAGATGAAGAATGGAAACCCTGTGTAGGGCACTTACCATGAATGGAGGTCAGGGATGGATGTTGCTCTGGGTGAGCCAGTGAGTGCTGAAGGCCTAGGGCATTAACATACTGTGCTGTAGACTTCATAAACACTGTATACTTACTCTACACTAAAATATTTTTAAATTTTTTTTTCCTAAATAGTAAACTAAGCTTAGCCTACTGTAACTTATATATATATATCCTTTAAGTTCTGGGGTACATGTAGAGAACGTGCAGGTTTGTTACATAGGTATACACATGCCATGGTTGTGTGTTGCACCCATCAACCTGTCATCTACATTAGGTATTTGTCCTAATGCTATTCCCTCTCTAGTCCCCCACTCTCCTACAGGCCCCAGTGTGTGAAGCTCCCTCCCTGTGTCCATGTGATCTCATTGTTCAGCTCCCACTTATGAATGAGAACATGCGGTGTATGTTTTCTGTTCTTGTGTTAGTTTGCTGAGAATGACAGTTTCCAGCGTCCCTGCAAAGGATATAAATTCATCCTTTTTTACTGCTGCATAGTATTCCATGGTGTGTATGTGCCACATTTTCTTTATCCAGTCTATCATTGATGGGCATTGGATTGGTTCCAAGTCTTTGTTATTGTGAATAGTGCTGCAATAAACATATGTGTGTGTGTGTCTTTATAGTAGAATGATTTCTAATCCTTAGGGTATATACCCCATAATGGGATTGCTGGGTCAAATGGTATTTCTAGTTCTAGATCCTTGAGGAATCACCACACTATCTTCCACAATGGTTGAACTAATTTACACTCCCACCAACAGTGTAAAAGTGTTCCTATTTCTCCACATCCTCTCCAGCATCTGTTGTTTCCTGACTTTTGAATGATTGCCATTCTAACTGGAGTGACGCAGTATCTCATTGTGGTTTTGATTTGCATTTCTCTGATGACCAGTGATGATGAGCTTTTTTTTGTATGTTTGTTGGCTGCATAAAGGTCTTCTTTTGAGAAGTGTCTATTCATATCCTTTGTCCACTTTTTGATGGGTTTCTTTTTCTTGTAAATGTGTTTAAGTTGTTTGTAGATTTTGAATATTAGGCCTTTGTCAGATGGATAGATTGCAAAAATTTTCTCCCATTCTGTAGGTTGCCTCTTCACTCTGATGATGGTGCAGAAGCTCTTTAGTTTAATTAGATCCCGTTTGTCAATATTGGCTTTTGTTGCCATTGCTTTTGGTGTTGTAGCCATGAAGTCTTCGCCCATGCCTCTGTCCTGAAGTATTGCCTAGATTTTCTTCTACAGTTTTTATGGTTTTAGGTCTTACATTTAAGTCGTTAATCCATCTTGAGTTAAATTTCGTATAAGTTATTAAGAAGTGATCTAGTTTAAGCTTTTCTACATATGGCTAGTGAGTTTTCGAAACACCATTTATTAAATAGGGAACTCTTTCCCCATTGCTTGTTTTTGTCAGATTTGCCAAAGATCAGATGGTTGTAGATGTGTGACATTACTTCTGAGGCCTCTGTTCTGTTCCATTGGTCTATGTATCTGTTTGGGTACCAGTATCATGCTGTTTGGTTACTGCAGTCTTGTAGTATAGTTTGAAGTCAGGTAACATGATGCTTCCAGCTCTGTTCTTTTTGCTTAGGATTGTCTTGGCTATGCAGGCTCTTTTTTGGTTCCATATGAAATTTAAAGCAAATTCTGTGAAGAAAGTAAATGGTAGCTTGATGGGAATGGCACTGAATCTATAAATTACTTTGGGCAGTATGACCATTTTCATGATATTGATTCTTCCTAACCATGAGCATGAAATGTTTTTCCATTTGTTTGTGTCCTCTCATTTCCTTGAGAAGTGAGTGGTAGTTCTTGAAGAGGTCCTTCACATCCCTTGTAAGTTGTATTCCTAGGTATTTTATTGTCTTTGTAGCAATTATGAATGGGAGTTCACTCATGATTTGTCTCTGTTTGTCTGTTATTGATCTATAGGAATGCTTATGATTTTTTCACATAAATTTTGTATCCTGAGACTTTGCTGAAGTTGCAACTTAAGGAGATTTTGGACTGAGACAATGGGGTTTTCTAAATATACCATCTTGTCATCAGCAAACAAACAATTTGACTTCCTCTTTTTCTAATTGAATACCCTCTATTTCTTTAACTTGCATGATTGCTCTGGCCATACTTCCAATGCTGTGGTGAGTGAGGGTGTCCTTGTCTAGTGCCAGTTTTCAAAGGAAATGCTTCCAGTTTTTGCCCATTCAGTGTGATATTGGCTGTGGGTTTGTCCTAAATAGCTCTTTGTATTTTGAGATACGTTCCATCAATACCTAGTTTGTTGAGAGTTTTCAGTATGAAGCACTGTTGAATTTTGTGGAAGGTCTTTTCTGTATCTCTTGAGATAATCGTGTGGTTTTTGTCATTGGTTCTGTTATATGATGGATTACATTTATTGATTTGTGTGTGTTGAACCAGACTTGCATCCTAGGGATGAAGCTAACTTGATCGTTATGGATAAGCTTTTTGATGTGCTGCTGGATTCTGTTTGTCAGTATTTCATTGAGGATTTTCTGATTGATGTTCATCAGGGATATGACCTGAAACTTTTGTTGTTGTGTCTCTGCCAGATTTTGACAGCAGGATGATGCTGGCATTATAAAATGAGTTAGGGAGGATTCCCTCTTTTTCTATTGCATGGAATAGTTTCAGAAGGAATGGTACCAGCTCCTTTTTGTGTCTGTGGTAGAATTCAGCTGTGAATCTGTCTGGTCCTGGGTGTTCTGTCCCAGGGAAGTGGGGGTTTTATCTATAAGTCTCTGACTGGGGCTGCTGCCTTTCTTTCAGAGATGCCCTGTCCAGAGAAAAGAGACGCTAGAGAGGCAGTCTGGCTGCAGCGGCCTTTGAGCTATGGTGGGCCCTGCCCAGTTCAAACTTCCCAGTGGCTTTGTTTACACTGTGAGGGTAAAACTGCCCACCCAAGCCTCAGCAATGGCGACGCCCCTGCCCACACCAAGCTGGAGCATCCCGGATCGAGCTCATACTACTGTTCTGGCAGCAAGAATTTCAAGCCAGTGGAGTCTAGCTTGCTGGGCTCCATGGAAGTGGGAACAGCCCAGCCAGCCCACTTGGCTCCCTGACTTCAGCCACCTTTCCAGGGTAGTGAACAGTTCTGTCTTGCTGGTGTTCCAGTTGCCACTGGGGTATGAAAAGCTCCTACAGCTAGTTCAGTGTCTGCCCAGATGGCAGTCCAGTTTTGTGCTGGAAACCCAGGGCCCTGGTGGTGTGGCACCAGAGAGAATCTCCTGGTTTGTGGGTTGTGAAGACTGTGGGTGAAGTGCAGTATCTGGCTGGGTGGGAGTGCAGGATGCAGTCTCTAATGGCTTCCCTTGGCGAGGAAAGGGAGTTGTCCAACCCCTTGCACTTCCCAGGTGAGGTGATGCCCCACCCTGCTTCAGCTCCCTCTCCTTGGTCTGCACCCACCATCCAACCAGTCCCAATGAGATGAACCGGGTATCTCAGCGGGAAATGCATAAATCACCTGCCTTCTGCGTCAATCTTGCTGGAAGCTACAGACCAGAGTTGTTCCTATTCAGCCGTCTTGCCAACAATCCAACTTTTTTCCTTTACGTTCTTACATTCCTTGAGACTTTTTAAAAGTTCTTTAGTAATCACAGTTAATTCCCAATACAAATGTATTGTATAGATATGCAAAAATATTTTCTTTATTTCCTTACTCTCTAAGTTTTCTTCTAGTTGTAAATTCTGCCATTTTTATTGTTTTTACTTTTTAAACTTCTTTGTTAAGAGCTAAGATGCAAACACATACAGTATCTTAGGCCTACACAGGGCAGGATCATCAACATCACTGTCTTCCATCTTCACATCTTGTCCCCCTGGAAGGTCTTCAGGGGCAATAACACAGATCTCTATGTCATCTCTAAGATAGCAATGCCTTCTTCTGGATACCTCCTAGAGGACATGTGAAAGACATTCAAAAATAGCAATTGAGTCTGGGCGCAGTGGCTCATGCCAGTAATCCCAGCTACTCTGGAGGCTGGGGAAGAAGAATTGCTTGCACCTGGGAGGTAGAGGTTGCAGTGAGCCAGGATCATGCCATTGCAGTCCAGCCTGGGCAATAGCAAGACTCTGTCTCAAAAAAGCAATGAAAAGAATAGCATGGTAAGTAGGTAAACCAGTAACATAGTCGCTTACTATCATTATCGAGTACTATGAATGGACATAATGCATGTGCTGAGCTTTTATACCACCGGCAGCATGGTAGGCTTGCTCACACCAGCCTCACCACAGACACGTGAGTCAGGCACTTGCACTCTCACGTTATGATAGCCATGGACTTCTCTAGGCCATAGGAAATGTTTGGCGCCATTATAATTTCGTGAGACCCGTGGTCGACCTAAATGTCACTTTAGGGCAGGATAGTATGCATATACAAAGAAATGGCAAAGGCAATGGTCTTGAAAGCAATGTTTTCTATCAGAGGAGCCAGGCAGGATTCACTGAGGCAGGGATCTTCTGCCTGCATGCTTAGTCTCCTCCCCTGAAGGCTGGGTCCTAGACCTCCCTGTTGCAACGGACCTTGAGCCTGGGTCTCTACAGGAAGGTTACTCCCCAGCCCCCTCCAGGGTATTATGAGGCCGTTTCGCTTTCCCACCCGCCACTCGCTTTCCAGCAGGGATCTCCTGTCTGCAGGTGAGCTCATCCACCTCCAGCCCCATGCCCAGTCCTGCCCTCATTGTCTGAGCCATTAGGAGTGGCTTCTTTGTGCCCCCTCCGCTGTCAGTTTGGGGGTCCCAGGAGGAGCTGGAAATAACAGTCTGTGCTCAATCTGCCCCTGTCAAACACATGCGTTTAGCTTTGCTTTTCACTTTTGTTTTGCAATCCCCATTTCCATAAGGACTCAGGATTGTGTCCATATCAAGAGAGCAATCTAGATCTTTCACAGCTCCAGAAGGAGAAAGAAAAGCAAAAAAAAAAAAATTCAAAGTGTTCATGGTTCATTTTTGTCTTTTTTTTATTCTTCAACTGTATTTCATATTAGTACTAACTATACATGAGCAGCCAATATTGGTTCTAACTAAAATATCTTCTCTTTAACTCAATTAAATTTGAGATGAATGTGCACATCTCTCTGAATTACCTCTGACTAGACATGAATATTGCAGAGTGACAGAATTTAAAATGCATATGTGCAGTTCGGAAAACTGATTATAAAATCAAGCAAAATAAACTGCAGTTAGCTCTCTCTGCAGGCTCCACACTGACAGATTCAACCAGCACAGATTGAAAATATTCAGATACAAAATAAAAATATAAACACAATAATAAAAAACAACAAACTAAAACTTCTAGAGTTTTATAACCATTTATATAACATTTGTTTTGTGTTAGATATTATAAGAGATGATTTAAATTATACAGGATGATATGCAAATACTATCCCATTTTATATCAGGGATTTTATATCAGGGATATAGCAACTGTTTGAATATCTGCAAAGGTCCTGGAACAGTGAGAAAAGACTGTAATAATATGTAAGTTATTGTATAAAAATAGAAATGCAAGATTTAATTCAATATTATCTCTTATAGGATTTAAAGATTGACAGCCCAGACTGGACTCTGGAGAAGGCCGTAATTCCTTGTAATAATGGGACCTTACTGAATGTCTTCGCAATCCAGTGGCAGTTACCACATAGCAACATTTCTTCCTGGGATCATGACATAGATAACGTCAATACCTAACCCTTTCTGAGGATTAGACTGCACTTCCCATCCTAACAGAAGGATGTTATTATGGTACTCATTGCGTCAATAAGGACGCTGAGGCATAGACAGGGTTAACTTGTTGAGGGTTCCACAGCTGAGATAGAAAATGTACTATGTCCAGCAATGGACATGCTAATTCTGCGGGAGGAACTTGAAATGCAGTCATCTCCGAGAAAATCTGTGTTAAAAGATCAGGCTGTGTGGAGACTAGAAGTTGGTTCTGCTCCAGGTCGGTAACCCCAGTTGTTCCCCTGAGTTGCTGAGATCCCTTTAAGGAGTTTCCAGCCTCAGGTTTTAAGCTTCTGTCCACCTCTTATCTGAGGATAATGCTGTAATATACATAGGCTCACTCTGAGACCCAGCCTGGGTCAGTTACAACTTTCCCATTAGATTCTGAGTCAATACTAACTGCATGCCAAACACTAAAAGATATTTTGGAAAGGGATTGTTAGTAGCAGGGCATGATTTCCTGAAACAAACGCTGTACAATTGGCTATGGCAAGGGATGTAGAGGTTGCTGAAAACATCCTGTCAAGATATCATTGACTCATCCAGAGCCAGGTGTGAGCTGCAACCGCAAATCAAGCTGACCTCTTCCCACGGCGGCCATTGTTCACGGTGTTCCTTCAGTCCTGTGTTAGCAACGTCAGTTCTATGTAGGAAACATCCGAACACTAAGCATGCACGGTTTTTACATTCCCAAAAAGGAAAGCCTGGACTTATTTTTCACAAGACATAATTTGTTCATGAGGATTATTTTAGGGCCTACCTATAAATTATCAAAACCTTTGGCTAGTGCAAGATCTGAGTTAGTGCCATTGAAATAAAATCATGAAGTTGAGAAAGTACATAATTACATGGAACAAGCAGTCTGCAGAGATGATATACTGAAAGCAAAAATTCAAAAGAAAAATCTAAAAAGCCCGAGGTTATCACAAAAACTCAGATTCTAAGACCCACACAGGTATATCCTTCAAGGCTAGTTGGACAATTGCAGTCAGCAACCCTATTGTCTGAAATACAGATTAGAAGACGCGAATGCTCGGAAGATCACCTTACCTATGTTTGTCCTGCTCTTGTATTAGCTCAACCAATCCAGCCTCTTCCAGATCTTATCCTTAGTTTGTGAAGAGTCAAAATGCCTATTTGAATTTTTATTTTCTTTGTAGAGGAGAGGGTCTCACTGTGTTGCCCAGGCTGCTCTTGAACTTCTGGTCCCAACCCATCCTCCCACCTTGGCTTCCCAGTGTTCTGGCCTTACAGGCAGAAGCCACCACGCCTGGCTCTAATGTAAGTTACATCTGCTCCAAGTTCTCTTAAATAGATATACATAAATCTTGTCTCTCTCGAGATATACTAAGCTCTTTACTGATAAGAAATATATTTCTTACTCTTCTTAACAGTGAATACAAGACCTATAGCTGATGTACCAAAGAATGCTTATTATCTCAACTAAACAAAGGAGTTTGGGTTCCCTTTATAATCTGAACTAGAGGGAGACTATGATACTGAATGCTGGAGACAGCAGTTTTATGCTTTGTGGCAGTAATTCCCCGAGGAAGCTTTAATAAAAATAAGCCTCTCACATCATTTCCAATTCAAGGAGCTTAGGTACACACTGGTCACTTTAAGAACCACATGATGAGACTTCCTTTTCGGAATGAGAGTCATGGAAGTCTCCTTTTCTTAGATCATTCTAAGGGAATGATGAGAATGATAGTCCCTCCCGCAAAAAAGGAAAACAAGAACATCACAGAGAACAACACAGACCATGTGTGTGCGCGCACACGCACACCCAAATAAACACGAGACAATACGTTTAGGCCTTCATGACTGGTACTTACGTAATTCCGTTTTTTAAAATTCTACTCCCACAAAGAGTAAAATCTTTAAAATGCTTGTAGTTTTTCAGGATATGGGTGCTGCCACATTCTCTAGTTAACCTACAACTTGTTCCTTCTAGCAGACTCAACAAGACACGTCATGCCTGCCTGGTGGAGATTTGCGAAACCCTTGATTAGAACAAGTGTCTATTCTTTCCCTTTGTATCTCATGGTTCAGTTAATTATCACTTCTTGGCATGTTGTCTCACTTAGCACTAAAAAAGGAATCATGTGATTGTATTAAATCAGTGAAAGCCAAAATAGTTCTTCCCCTTAGAACTGTAAGCCTTTCTTATCAATATTTAAAAGGAGAAATGTAGAGGAAATATAAAATTTTAACATTCTCTCAAATATTGCTCATGTCCAGCTGATTGTAAATTATGTCTTGTTGCTCAAGTCAATGACTGAGAATCTCCTACCACTCTACAATATCAACAGATAGTCACTGGCTCTCCCGAAGTCAGTGAAGATAACACATTTGGAAATGTCTCACTCATGGTAACAGATGCCCAACAATTTTGACCGACTTTGCAGTCTGCAAAAGAGAGAGAGAGAGCGCGCACAATGACGTGATAATTCTTGCTGTGCTTACTTATTTTTACTTTCTCCTCTTGTAGGATGGCACTTCCAACCCTTTGTTGGGTGGGTAAATTCATACAATTGTTCTTTTTTTTTTTTTTTTTTTTTTTTGAGACGGAGTTTCGCTCTTGTTACCCAGGCTGGAGTGCAATGGTGCGATCTCGGCTCACCGCAACCTCCGCCTCTTGGGTTCAGGCAATTCTCCTGCCTCAGCCTCCTGAGTAGCTGGGATTACAGGCACACGCCACCATGCCCAGCTAATTTTCTTTATTTTTAGTAGAGACGGAGTTTCACCAAGTTGACCAGGATGGTCTCGATCTCTTGACCTCGTGATCCACCCACCTCGGCCTCCCAAAGCGCTGGGATTACAGGCTTGAGCCACCACACACGGCCTCATACAGTTGTTCTATCCTACAGATCATGAGTACAACTGATACCAAACAGTCAGTGCTAACACAAGACTTCGCAGAGTTCTCTCTCCCTCTGGCCCACAGCTGGCAACTTTCAAGAAGGTGACAGCTCCCTCAACGTGGTTTCTATGCCACAAAAACTAGCAGAGCCTTGCTGAACTGCAAAGGCATATATCTCATCCGAGAAAGACGGCTGGTTCCCAGCATGGAGAGCTGGGCTGGGAACTGGTTACTGCAGCAGATCACAGCCCACTCTGACGGATGGGCGGTGGCACTGGTTTCAGCTGAGATGCAATCCCGCCCTCCTTGACTGGTCAGATGTGGAGCAAGGATAGGGACAGTTCTGGGACCTGCGGAGGCAGCAACAGGGAGTCTCCTCACCTCCAACATAAGCTCTACTCTTTGGCAAAGAGGGACTGGGCCTCCTTTTATTATCTGGATAAGCGTCGTACTGTTTCCACAGAATGTAGCCTTAAGTGAAGCTGAGGAGTTTGCTTCTTTGGGGTAACATGTCTGCAAGAGTTGGGTGGAAGGCTGGTAGCTGCACATTCTCTCCATCACACAGGAAAGAAACTCAGTGACTGGGGTTTCTGATTCCTTCTTCCGGAAGAAAATGTAACATATCCCTCTGTGTCCAAACAGGACTCCACCACAGCTGCTTCAGAGGAATGGTGACCGTGAAGACATCCCAAGAAAGCTCTCACAACACTTCTTGGTGAGCTATTGAACAACCTTGATAGCCAGTAAATCCTCAGCGTCTATCTTAAGTAACTGCGCTATAATTTAAATCCATTTACCAGTATGCTAGATTTTATGTAACTTAAAAAATGGCCCATATATTATCAGAATCTACGAATTCTGTTATATACCTAAATGGCTACATATGATGTTGGCATAGAAACTTATATAACATGGAGAAAACTGAATAATGGAGAACAAATGAAAGAATAGAAAGAAAAGTAGGAAGAATGAGTTGAATGAGCCCCAAAAACTGGTGCCGTGGGGTCTGTATTTTTGTCAGAGATGGAGCAGACACTGAACTCTTCCAGCATCCAGCGCAGCAAGGAAAAGCTGTCCAGGCGTGACTGCCGTGGAAGGGCCCTCGCACAGAGGACTCTCATGCACCCAGCCAGGTGTCAGGAGAGCCTGGCCCTCAGAGCACTTCCCACACATACAGGAAGTTTTCCCTGCCATGGCCCTCAGAATACCGCCCCTCCCCAGACACACAGAGCAGGGAAATTGGTGGAAGGAAGAGGAATCCCCCGCCTCACAGCGAGCGAGTGTCCTCGCAGCAGAGGCTCACGTCCTGATGAGCTCACTCCCGAGGTCCGCAGCCATGCCTTTTTCCTCCGGTGCAGAGACTAATTACAGGGTAATTGATCCTCCCACTTGACGTCCCAGCGGATCAGAAAACAAGACGAACAGAACAGAACATGGAATCAAACCAGCTGAGGGCTCAGAACTCTCTCACACAACCTCGTCCTGCAACCCGAGGGGAGGCAATGCCTTCCTTCACTTGGTGTTGGTAAGTGTGCCGTGAGCGAAGGCAGGCAGGCTCTGACATTCTCCCTTCACCCTCTTCACTCCAGCATGACTTTGTGAAACACTCGCTCTCCGACTGAACCCCAGCCAGTGGGTGAAAATGACTGCGCTTTGCGTGGAAACTTGTGGGGCCTTTGATTTCACGAATCCTATATTATTTGGTAGCTTAGTGAGCTATAGATCTTACTCAAGACAACGAGAGACTTCTGGCTATGTAGCACATTCCTTTGCAAGCTGCATTTGTGAAATGTAGTTTACAAATTATCGAAAACAATCCATTTGGAAAATTTTCAGCTGCCATTTTGTTTAAAGATGGAGCACTCAAACTAGAATTAAATCTAAACTCAACCCAAACATCCTTTAACAGAGTACCAAGGCTCCACCCAAGTCAGTCAACTTCTTACGTTGCCATGGAGCAGAGAGAAAATATGAAATGCTGGGCAAGCAAGTTACAACAGAGCTCTCCCTTGTCCCTGGGCTGAAAGACGACACTGCCCTGCTGGCAGCTGGCAGCTGGCACTGTCTTAGTTTGGGGTCTCCCAGAAGCAGACACTAAGACAAGGATTTCAGTACATGTAGTTTACTTGGAATGCAATCCCCAGAAACACTGAGGGAGTGGGGAATCAAGACGGGGGGTGGGGGGAGAAAATTGAAGACCAAATGAAAAGGCCACTGGGCTTGACTCATCACAGACCCTGAAGAAGACAATGCCAACCCATCCCTCTGAGGCAAGGAAGCTGCGTGTGTATCCACCGACTCCCTTTTTCCCCTTGTTGACAGTCCTCCTGGTTGTAACTGCCCTTCAGGCCACCCCGACTGAGCAGGCAGCCGCCACCACGCAGCTCTCCCCAGGGAGCAGAGCCAGGTCGAGAAGAGGCGGACAGGGTATCTGCAGCGTCTGTCTGCTCCAGACCCTGGGAAGACGCAGACCTGCTGAGATCAAGGCAGTGGTGATTTCGGGTTCCCTCATAAACAAAAATTGTGTGTGATTTTTAAATTTCACAGAAAGCAATTTGTAATTGGCTGTCAACCTCTTTTTTACCCACTACCACATTTCTGTAACTTAAAAGTTTCTTATTGTTTAAAAAAAAGTTAATCTTGATTAAAGTACTCTCCCAAACATCCCCACGTTTGAACTGACAGTGTTCTATCCCAGACGCTGTCTCCTATGCTGCACTGCAGTGTTCGCTGAAGGATGCAGGATGCTGAGGCCAAGCTGGTCCATGCTTCAGGTGTGGGAAACTGTTAGTGCACCCTGTTCACTCAGTGGTGCAAGGATCTCTTTTAGGACTCCTGTTGATCTCCTTCTGGGGATGCATCTACATCCTTACATCTGGATTTCACTTCCTGTTCACGACTGCTTACTCCTCCCCACTTCTTGCCTTCTTAAGTAAAACAGCATTAGGGCGTATAAAGATGTGTATGGTATGTTTATAGGGCACTTCGCATGCTTATACACGTCAGGTAAAGCAAGAGGGCCTTATTATCTCCACAATCAGTTGAAAAGATGAGATGGATACGTGTGAAATTCACTTACAGATAGAGAAGCAGCAGCTCTCAGAAGTTAAGCAACCCCCACGCAGCGCTGAGGCTGCCTGACCGCCTGACTCACCAGGAATGCCTTCTAACATTTAAGGGAAAAATAACAGCAAGTTTTGCATAATTTTTCCAAAGAATAGCAATCAAGAGAATAGCAACCAGTTTGTTTTCTGAAAGCAGCATATATTTCATGCCAAAATTCGACAAGCATGTTACTACAAAGGAAATTTGTAGACCAGTATCTCCCATAGAAATAGATGCAAAGATTTTAAACAGCATATTAACAAGTTAAATCAACTGTTATATCAAGCATAATACCTGTGCTTTCTTTGAAAAACAATGCTTTTCTTCTGTCTTCAATATCAAGTTTAGATTTTTTATTGCATCAATGAGCTACTGATGGGTTAATGATTTGTAGTTTCTTTGATCAGAGGAAGCATATGATTAAAACCCATCAATAAACTTCCCATACCTCGTTTTTTGATGCATTTAAACATCACAGTCTTCATTTCCTCTGTTTCACCTTCTCCCAAGTCATTGGCTACATTTGAAAGATATCGGCAATCTTGATGACTTTCTCCATCAGATCATGCGATAAAACTGAGTCTGCAGAGAGACTAGAACTCTCACCCAAGGAATAAGACGTTTGATGCGAGGCACACAGGCCTTAGCTTCTGACTTGAACGAGCTCTTGAAATGATCTTAGTTTATTTGATTATAAACAGCACAATCCGTGGCACGTTAACTTCTTTTCCACATTCAGATCGAATGTTGACTCCAGTCCCTGAGACGAGCACTCGGGCCCTGCTGGTTCCCAGTTTCCGTGTACTCGCTAATGTGAATTTCTGCCATGCAGCTTCGCGTTTCACAGACCTCCCAGGTGCCTCCTCCCTCCTTTGCTGTTGCCCAGCTCCACTCCGCCTGTCCCACCGACCGGGTGGCCCGTGGGTCTATCCTTGCTGCCCCACCGTGGTTTACAGGTGGAAATGAAGGCCGACCTCGCTGGGTCATTTATCCATAGCTAAGTGTTGATAATCTTAAAACAGAAACCCAGCTACCTCCCTTTCTCTCACTGCCTTATGGAAACACTTTGAGTCTCACTTATTAGTTACTTTGTACATAGTTAAATATCGTGTTGATGTTTGTAAACCTAAGGCACAACTTTTGTTCAGCAGTAGGAAGCAGAAAGGAAGTAAGTAGCATGCTGAATTAGCCACAGCTTTCTATGACTTAGGAAAATGCCACATTCAAATAAATGAAAGAGCACCAAATATTCTGTGACACTAATTAGAAGAAATTTAGTACACTCTCCCCACAGGGACTACACAGGTATGGTGTGTTCAAATCACAGACCTGTATTTTATTATCCATGATCAAAATCTCAAAGGCATGACTTGTTACCATGAAAACAGTATTTTAGACTGCATCTATGTGTATGCTATCCACATTGTCTTGTGACCATAAGCCTTTTATTTAAAACACATGTGCTACTTTGAGATGATCATGGGAAATTCAATAAGCCATGGGATATGTAAGCATCTTTCCCCCAAAATTTGATCCCTATTCATTGATTTAATGTGGTTTTATTTGTGAAAAAAATGAACCCTGTGTATGTTAGGCGACACTTGATCAGGTGATGATACTCATCTATACTGATACACTGGATAGAAGCTGCATCCACATCACAGATATTTGTACACAAAGAATGAATATCGAAACACTTCATAATATACATGGTATCCTTACACACAGAAACATGTGGAATCATGGTAAGCACAGAGAATAAATTTTGTTTTTATTGAGGAAACTACAGAATATTCCAAAACCTAAGGTCACAATTGCTTCTCCGAGACTAAAACTAATCCACAGAAAATCTTTGCAATATGCATTTGTATAAAATGGTTACATTTCTATGAAAACAACCCATTCTAAGTAAATCTAGAATTTGACTTTCTCCCATTAAAAGTGCCAACAGTATGAGAACTTTTTAAATTAAATGAATGTCTTAGACAATCAAAGAAAATATATATTAAGAGTTATTCTGGAAAAGAAAAAGAAGGTGCAAATGATTCCGGAAAATAAGCATTGTAGACAGCCATGGTAATTAAGTTAATAGGAGTCTGATGTAACAGCAAACAAAAAGAGCAGGATGGAAAACTCATAGCCCAAACATGGTTGGAAATATGTATATAATAAAGTAATTCTCTCATATGGAAAGGGAAAAATGAAGGTTATTCAGTGCATGATGCTGGGACAAGCGAATGGCCAAATTGGGAAAAATACCACGTGCACAGCAACACCAACATAATACAGATTAATCACTCAAGCGAAAAGTGAAAACGTGAAAGTTCTATGAGTAACATCCGGAAAATTCTTTTATCATTTTAGAGAAGTCAAGGTCTTTAAATCTATGAAACAAATTTAGAAGTCATAAAAAATTCATGAATTCAGTTACGTAAGTATTGTCAGTATCAAATAACATCATTAGTGATTTTTAAAAGGCAAAGGAAAAGCTAGAGAAATATATTTGAAATTTACACTATAAAAAAAAGACTCATTTTCCTAACATATAAAAAGATTCTGCAAAATAATGCCAAGTGAGTAAAGGATATAAATGGTTGACTAAAGATGAATGGTTCTTAAACATATTAAAAGGTGCTCAGTTTTATAATGAGAGATATGTAAATAAAAACTATATAAAAATTATTTTTTTTTTACCTATGAGATTAACAAAGATAAAAATGCTTAATAGCACACAGTTTCAGCAAGTATATGCAGGAGCAGACACTCGCTGGTGAGAACGTGAACTGGCCCAACCATCTGGAGAGCAGTAACTCTATCGGTCTTAATTACCACAAATATACCAATGACCCACAAACTCCACTTTTAGAAATTCATCTTACAGACACATTTGTACATGTAGGAAATGGAATATGCCACGGTTACTCAAGGAAACACTGGTTGTAGTACTAAAATATTGGAAATAACTGAAATATCCATCAAGAGGGAATGTTTTGGCCAGACTCAATGGCTCATACCTAGATAATCTCAGTACTTTGACATCTCAAGGCACATGGATCACCTGAAGTCAGGAGTTCGAGACCAGCCTGGCCAACATGGTAAAACACCATCTCTACCAAAAATTAGCCAGGCGTGGTGGTGTATAGCTGTAGTCTTGGCTACTCAGGAGACGGAGGTTGCCATGAGCTGAAATCACACCACGGCACTCCAGACTGGATAACAGAGTGAGACTCTGTCTCAAAAAAAAAAAAAAAAAAAAGGGAGGGAATGTTTCAATAAATTGTGTTATATTCTGAAAACAAAATACTTTGCAGCCATTGGGAGAGGGGAGGGAGGAATAAAACTTTATGCACACATCTAGAGGAAGCTCCAAGAGATGCTGTAAAACGAGAAAAGACAAGGTGCATCGTAGAGCTTGCAGCACGCTGTCCCCTGTGTTTAAAGACGGGAAGACGGAATGCTGAGTGTGTGTGCCTGTGTCTCCTCTGTGTGCAAAGTGTTTGTGGAGAGACCCACAGACACCGATCAATGGTATCAGTTGCCTTTGCTGGATCCATTCCATCTGTGTAGATAGTGGCTCCTGGTAGCGAGGGAAGAGTTTCACTACAGCGATTTCTACTGTTTGTATTTCCAAGTGTAACCGCATGCTTATTCAACAAAGAAGGGCTTTTAAATGCATTTGTTTTCAGGAATCTGTGAATAGTCGGTTATCTTGTTATAAATCCTAAACACCTGCCTTTAAAAATGAATACTTTAAAATAGATGCTGCTATTTTACAAACAAAACTACTACCAACAACAAAATCACAAAATAGTTGCCATCCAACAGCATAGGTCACAGAATAACACAGTCATTCACCAATTTAGCAAGTATTTCCTGAAGGTCTCCCGTGTGCCAGCCATTGCCCTAGCTTTTGAGGTCAGCTAGCAGAAGACAGGCCAGACCTGTCATCCTGCAGGTGACAGCATCACCCTGGCTTCTCAGCTGCCTCATTGGCTCCTCCTTCGCAGGGTGCTACCCATCTCCCCGATAAACACTGCAGCGTTCAGGACTCAGGCTTCGCTCCCGGGGGTGCTCTCCCTTGTGATCTCATGTGATCTCTGGCCTTTCACTGCCACCTGTATAGCAGCACATCCCATTTCCTCCCAGTCCAGCTCTCCCTCCCAGATTCCAGATGCGGACACTGCTTGCTGTCTTCACTGGGGCACTGATGAGCTCTCTAGAGCTGCTGTAACTCTACCTCAGCCCAGGCAACTGAAGCAACAGGGGGTTGTGTCTCATAGTTCTGGGACCAGAAGCCTGAGATCAAGATGCGTCCAGGACTGGTTCCTCCTAATAGTTCTAAGCGAGAAACTGCTCCACACCTCTCCCCTGGGGTCCGGTGGTTTGCCAGTATCACTGCGTTCCTTGGCTTACAGAAGCGTCATCCCGACCCTTGCCTCCATTCACACCGGGCTTCTTCCTGCTGCACGTCCACGTCCAAATCCCGGCTTTTATAAGGACTCCTGTCATGCTGGATTGGCGGCCACCTACCGCAGCAGGACCTCTTCTTAACTACTTACCTTTGCAATGACCGTATTTCCGACTACATTCACATTCTGAGGTAGGGAAGTACTCACGGTTAGGACTTCACATACACATTTCTAAAGGACACAGTTGGAAAGCGTTTGTTTAATGATGGCAGATGTTTAAATACAACTCTGACTTAACACGTCCAAGCCAGGCTCCGGCCCCTGCCTCTGCCAATTTCGGCTGCACTCAGGGTCTCAAGTCTCCTGCGGCCATTCTCTTCTCCCAGAACAAAGCATGTCTTAAAGCTGGTCTTCACTTTTCTTTTAACAGATAAAAAGGAACGGATGTTTCGATGTGTCGAAACACCTGAGTGATCACTGAATCACTGATTCCGTCTTAATGCCACACTGGAAACGTTTGGGCTGCTACAAGAGCAGCACGCAAGCAAGAGCCAGCTCCACATCCAGAGTGCAATCCCACGGGCAGGTGGTACTGGGAGCCTCTAGAGCAGGCGTCCCCAAACTACGGCCCGCGGGCCGCATGAGGCCTCCTGAGGCCATTTATCCGGCCCCCCGCCGCACTTCAGGAAGGGGCACCTCTTTCACTGGTGGTCAGTGAGAGGAGCACAGGATGTGGCGGCCCTCCAACGGTCTGAGGGACAGTGAACTGGCCCCCTGTGTGAAAAGTTTGGGGACGCCTGCTCTAAAGCAACTGCTGTGTATGAGCTAGCTATGTTTCTACGAAGTTTCATCTCATTTCAGTAAATATTTATTGATAGCTTATTCAGCAGACACGGGAACTATAAATAGAGAGAAAACAGACATGGCCCCTTTCCCCCCAGAGTCGTGTTCTGGTGCCTCCACACTGAGCAGCCTCTAAAAAGCCGCCGCCCTCTGTGTGTCTGGCTGTGGAGTCTGTCAATGCGGAGGACGAGATCAGCGGAGGAAGGAAACCGAAGGGCTCCATTCTGATCTGTCCACAAACACCCAGCCCCATATCCGTTACGAAACGGCAAAAGTGGAAAGGCTGTGTCTCTCAGGGCTGCCATGCGGGCCTGAGTGCGGGACCTCCCAGAGCAGAGAGCTGGATGAAGGCCCCGTCAAAGAGATGTGGCTCCACGCTGAATCCCAGCTGCATGAGGGACGGGAGCACCATCTCATCCGGGCAGACGGGATGACAGCGATGGATGGAAATGGAGTGTTTCTTTTTCAAGGAAAGACATTATGAAGGAATCATAGGGAGAACGTTAGTATTTCTTGCATTCATTGTGTTTTCCTCTTCCCCTTCTCCAGCTGTAAAGGCAAGAAGGGCAGCTCTGAGCATAGAGAACTAAATCTTTACGGGGACATCCTTATGCAGCAGCTGCACAAGGGGCGGACGTAGGCATGGCCCTGAGGAGCAGCTCCTGCACCAGGGGCTCCGGTGCCATCCAATCACTTCTCAAAGGATGTGTCTACTTTGTGTTGGACTTTTGACTTAAGATGTTAAGAACAAGAACGTTTACCAAGCTTAAGATTTTCAAAGTACTGCCACATGTGCAGTCTTACTTGGTGATGTCCATTTCACTTTTGCTATATGAAGAAACTAATGTTGACAGTGTTTGGGTAGATAGCCTGGGCACGGTGACTCACGCCTGTAATCGCAGCACTTTGGAAGGCCAAGGTGGGTGGATAACCTGAGGTCAGGAGTTCGAGACCAGCCTGGCCAACATGGTGAAACCCTGTCTCTACTAAAAATACAAAAATTAGTCAGGCGTGGTGGCACGTGCCTGTAGTCCCAGAATCACTTGAACCTAGGAGACAGAGGTTGCAGTGAGCCGAGATTGGACCAGCCTGGGCAACAGAATGAGACTCCATCTACAAAAAAAAAAAAAAAAAAAAAAAAAAAAAAAAAAAAAAAAAGATATTTAGGTAGATAATCCTCTTTAGGGTCACAGGTTTGAAGTTTAAAGAACGATACAGGCCAGGCGTGGTGGCTCACGCCTGTAATCCAAGCACTTTGGAGGCCAAGGCCGGTGGATCACCTGAGGTCGGGAATTCAAGACCAGCCTGATCAACATGGTGAAACCCCGTCTTTGAAAAAAAAAAAAGAACAATGCAATCTGGTTTAGAGTAGCCAGTAAAAGGCAATATGTAAGGATGACAGGTGTGTGCAGGTGTGTGCCCTCTCTTCAGTGCTTAAGAGCAGCTCTGCTGTCTGTCTTGGCTTGGTGGAAGAAGGCTCTGGCCAGAGGGATGACACCATGGGACCATCATAGTGGCTAGCAGGCTGGCACACACAAGTCCTTTGGAGGACTCAGAAGGGGCAGGTCTTAGCCTCACCTGAAGAAGTAGCAGGAGAAATGCAGAGGAGCCACGGTTGAGTTAAGAGGTTGAGTGTGTGTTCTGACAGTGACGGAGGAAAGTGCTTGGAGGTGGGGGCAAGGTGGGGAGCAGCGGGACACAGTCCAGGAGGCTGGTGCTGTCTTCTCTTAGCTCTGCATGGATGCTGCTGGGAGAAGCGGTAGAGAAGACAGGCAGGTCGGGTCTTGTGCCTGGCATGTGCTATGCTGGAGAACTTGAGGGATCATAGGGGAATTTTATTCAGGACATAGATCTGGTCAGATTGGAATGGGTTTTGGTTTTGGTTTCTTTTTATTTCAGACACTAGTGTGACACTGAGAGGCACTGAGGGAGGTGGTAGGCAATGGAGGGATGTCTAGGGATGTCTAGCCCTCCTGTGCCTGTAGCTCAGTTGTTCTCCACTGGATGTATTTTAGGTTCATTCCTCCCCGAGCTCTAAGATCCCTTGTCTGTCCATGCGGCCCCAGAGTCCTCCAAATTCTCATTAAGCAGTTATCAAGAGACTCCGCCTTTCAAACACTGATAATTTCAATCACACAGGAAGTGGAATCTCATCTGATTTTGTAACTCAGCTTGGATTATTTTCTTAATACTCTGCTGTCTTCCTCCCTCCCCCTTTGTGGTTAGTCATTCATGCCGCTGTGTTTAAATTATACGAATTAAGAATTATTTGGCTGCATTCCACTCTGAGAGCCCTGTGGCAGGGCATTATTTAAAAGCGTACATTAGGACTGGTGCCATGATCTGCAAACACGCCTGGCAGTTTGGTTCAGGCTTTTTCATGTTGCAGCGTACAAGGGTAATCACTTTGAAGACTGCAATGCAAGGAGGAAGTGCCTGGCGGACTAGATCATTTGCACTGGAGTGAACATCTTCCCACGGACATTTCCAGAGGAACTGCCCTGGCAAGGGAGGATTTGAGAACTGGACCACTGGACACCCTGACTAATAGCAATAAAGTTAAAGGAAAACAACCTTCCTGTGTGCACGTTACGCTCAGCTATTGCTATAGTACCACCATGAGCAATGTTTCTGTAAGGCTTTATTTACTGAACAGCAGTATGTAATTGATCAATAGGTTTGCACATTTTTAGGAATTCCCTCTAAATCCCAAACTATGAAAAACACCACTAGCAATGCAGAATTCCTCTGTAATTAGTGGAGTCTTACATTTCCTGGAGCAGCATAATTTCAGGAATGCTAGGAAAGGATCACCTGTTCCTTGTAGTCTTAAATTTCACTTGTAAAAATGTGTCCCACTGCAGAAAGGAAGAACTAATGAGTCCCACAAAGCTCAAGTTTGTTTACAGTCTCTAAATATCTACATATCTGTGGAATACCCAGTGAATATGTTAGCAGGGAGATTGAAATAATTCACATAAGGTGGACATACACATCTAATATATAGTCCAATGTAAAGTATATTCAAGATTAGAAAAATAAATGTTTTACCACCCTACAAGGCCAACCTACTCTATAGGATGTGGTGGAAGTTGACAATAATAAACCAGACCCTGTGCTATCTTCGATGTGGTGGTGAGGATAATTTTTGAGTTGGAACATTTCATTTACGAATGATTTCCAGGATAATTGATGTTCAAGCCATGATCTGCAGTTTCTACCCCAGCACAAAATCAGAGGTCAGAGGTGGAAGTTCCTTCTCCCACAGCTCACCTCACATCCTAAATAAGGGGCTTCTGTTGCCACGGGAAGTGATGGCCAGACCCCTGGTTGACCCACCCTGGACTGCACTCTTTATAACAAGAAAACCCTATTGCTTTAAGCCATTCATCTTTTCACATGGTTTGCTATTACAGCAAAGTTTAGCATAACCTGACTGATATGTCCCCACATGTATCAATGACATAGCATAATTGAGGGTCTGTGAAAGCCTGGAAGAAGAGTCTACTAGATTACATAGAGTGGCTGTGGCTTCATCGGTAGCCTTGCTGCGCTGTGGGAACAGTGTCACGAAGGATAAGTATAAACACACGTCCCTTTCATACCCTTCAAATACTGGGCACTTCTCTCGCCAGGTTGTAGATGTTTACTCTCTGCTCTCCACCCCACTGCTGGGCAGTCTCTTATTCCCTCTCATCAAACAGTTACTTAACCAGAAATGGCATTCCCCCACCACCACATCTGTCCTTCTCAGCTTAGTCTCCACTTCACCCTGCTTCACAGCCATTTACCATTATGCTTCCCCCAGTGTTATTATACGAGAGATGGATGGGTGGTGCATCGTAGGCTGAGGAGTAAGGACCAGCATCCCCAGAGCTGCCTGGGCTGCGGGGCTGCAGGCACACAGAGACCACGAGAGGAAGTGATACTATTAGATATTGGGCAAGGTCATACAATTCTTGCTTTTCATGTCAATGAACACTCCGAGGTTTGCTAAGTCTGTGTGTTTCCAACTAACCCAAACCTCCCTGAATATTAAAATACACACAATGTAACAATATGGAACTGTATCTGGCCAGCTTAGTGTTTGGTACAAAGTAGTTGCTCAATAAATATGGAATGAATGGATGAGTTTCCACTCCAGTGTCTGATTACAGTCTTATGATATTGTCATCTGAGGTATGATGCCCTAAGGAAGAAGCGAACGATCACTGAAAAGAAGATATTTTATCACTGGTGTCCCCATAGCAAACTGGCGCACCATAGTTATTCAGTTAGTGCTCGATGATTTGAATCAAGGCCCCTTTCACCTCTCTGGCATGTCTGACTGCAGTAAATACCATATTCCATACCATTTTTTTTCTCAGTATAAAAACATCAGCATGGAGAACCCTCTGTAGAAAGTATCTATTCTGTAAATAACCACCCTCTCCTCACTTTGAATCTCAAATTTTCCAAAGTTTTGGACCTAGAGTGGCTTGAACACTATTGCTCATTTCTTGTTTGATGACAAGATGATGCTGGAGGTTTCACGATAAATCCTATGCTCAAGGGACTATGAAAATCACTCTGAATTACACTTTGGAGAATACATAAAACCCGGTGGCTTTAAAATTAATCATTGACATCTAAGAGAAAATACCATGAGGAAAAAAGAGTAGAAAAAAAGATAAGCAATTTCCTCAGTATGCCAGCAAAGCATATTTTTTAAGAATTATAGTCTTTTGAATTGTAATCTTTCAGCAGCATTTTCAACAGTTTCAAATAACAAAGGTGAGAAAAGCTTTAGTAATTCTGGGCTTAATTGTTCATACTAAGAAATATACTAACAGGCCATATGGGGAGGACAGAGAGGAGAGGAACGTCATTTTTGCAGAAGCGACATAATTCTTTTTCATTTCAGGAGAGAGACTCGGCCAAGCCAACAGCTGCTGGAAAGAAGGCTGTCCTTGCCTGGTAAACAAACTCATTCAAAGCAAGGGCTTTTCTCAACCAGGAGCAGATTCTGGCTGTGCGAACCCCACCCACAGCGGGTGGAGGCCTTCCTGAGGCCATGAGGACACCTCTCCCAGTACTGACTGCTTCTGTGCCTGCACGCACAAATGCAAGTAACTTCCCGTGCTGCCCACCTGCAAGCCACCCCAGTACGGCATGCGCTCGACGGTGCTGGCGTGAAGGTGCCTGTCATCTGATTGACTCATACTTGCAAAGGAGGAAACAGAGGCCCCGAAAACTTCCAGGAACTACCAAAGCCATGGAGCAAGTTCGGAGAAGATGAGGCCAGTACCTTTGCTCTCTACACCCCAATTCCCCTCCAGAAAGCCTTCTTTCCTTGGGAGTCGCACCAGTTAACCAAAGGTTGTGTACCTCTTCTGTGAGCACTGCTCTCCAGGAAGAAACGAGCGCTCTCTGGCCTATCTTTGCCATCCTCTCAGAATTGCGTTAGATGGGGTTGACCGCTGCAACCTTCAAATCCCAGGCTTGGCCAGACCCTGCTTAAAACCACAGCGGTATAGCCACCTTTGACTGTGGAACCAGGCACAAAGCATATAAGGTTTTTAAATGCTCACTTTAAAAGCTGTTTCATTTTATGTATCACATTCTTGGCTCTGGAAAGAAATCAGAGCAAACCCGCGAGGCCGGGCTGGAGGCCGCGTGTGCAGCCCTTGCAGCGATCAGCGCACAGCACGTTCCGGCAGGGCCAGTTCAGGGCCAGCTCGCTCCGCTCGGTGGGGGTCAGAGCAGCCTCCCATTCCCCCTGCGAGAACCGGACAGCCCAGAGCCCACGATCGCACCCCACTTTGCTCCAGAGATGAAGTGCCAGCTCCGTCCAAGGCATCCCCTCAAAAGCCAGCAGACCCCACGACTGCCTGGGGCCCGCTGCGCCTTCTCAGCGAAGTGTGAGTGACACGGGCTGCAAGTTAATGTCCATGTGTGAGGCGACCCTTCATGCCTTTTAAAGCCGCTTTCCCTCCTCAGCAGGCCAGGAAAATGTCCACGCAGCAGCAGGGTGGAGGGCGACGGAGGCATGGAAATTCTACCTGAACCTAAAGGCTCCTCCTCTAGGCGCGCCTTTGTCCGCCCCTCCAGGATACTGATGCTGGCGGAGAGTAGGGTCCTCCTGCTCCCCCGCACCATCAATCCCCGCGGGGCGTGCGGGTGCTGCGCGCTGCTCCGTCCCCTCCTCCTCCCTCCTGATGAGCAGCCCCCCCGCGTCTCTGCACAAGCACACCAGCCAACCTGCTTCTAGAAATGTGTGTGTGCGTGCGCGCACGCGTGCGTGCCTGATATCAAAGCAGCAGCCTAATACTCTAAGAACGACTCTGGGTTGGGTGCAGGTTTCAGCCGTGATGCACTTCAAGTGGCTGCCGTGCCCCACAGGGCGGCTTCTTCCCGAGCCCTGTTTCAGACTTGCTTGCACACCCTGGCCCTGGGAGCCAGGCCTCGTCCCGTCGAAGGCAGAGCTGGAACATCCAGGGGGACCCGCCTGCCGAACGCACGCCGGGTAGGGGGTGAGGGCCGCCCTGTCCCTCCTGGGGTCTGGGGATGGGGCTGATGTGCCCACATAGGGAGCTCATGAGAAAAGCCCCCACCCCACTCCACCACACCCCGGGAAGCTGATGATGACCTGCTGGAGAGACAGGCTCTCCTACCCAAGAGATCGCTCCTGGGAGACCTCCACTCATGGTGTGGAACACACAGGAGCCAGGACGCTGAGTCTGAGTCCAAAGCTGCGCGGGGAAGGCGAGCTGAGCTCTCCTGCTCGTGGTTAGCAGACACCCAAGAGTTGAGTTGTGGGACATTTCATCTTGCAGATTGGAGAGTGTGCAGGGCGAAGACGCAGGTGGGCAGAGCCGCCTTGCGTGCAGCCACAGAGCCCGGCTCTGAGCTGGGCCTGCAGGCTTCAGAGCCCATATTCTTACTGCAGCGGAGGAGGCCCCCAGCCTGCTCAGCTCACACTTCCCTCAGGCGGTGGAAGCTCAGAGGTCAGGGAGAACTTAGAGGCCCAGGAAAGCTGATGATGATGAACTTCTAAAAGAGATTGATTCTATCTCACATTCTTTTCCTCAGCATCCTATTCCAAAATCTACCAGCCGCTCCCTGATTGTATTCACATGAAGCCTCTAGAAGTGCTCTGGGGATTTCTGAGAATATTTTTTTTTTTTTTTTTTTTTGAGATGGAGCTTCGCTCTTGTTACCCAGGCTGGAGTGCAATGGCGTGATCTCGGCTCACCGCAACCTCCGCCTCCTGGGTTCAGGCAATTCTCCTGCCTCAGCCTCCTGAATAGCTGGGATTACAGGCACGTGCCACCATGCCCAGCTAATTTTTTGTATTTTTAGTAGAGACGGGGTTTCACCATGTTGACCAGGACGGTCTCGATCTCTTGATCTCCTGATCCACCTGCCTCGGCCTCCCGAAGTGCTGGGATTACAGGCGTGAGCCACCGCGCCCGGCCCAATGTTTTCTTAGATAAATGGAATGACAGAGGAAATGCAAATCATGGTTCTTTGACTTGAGAAAAAGAAAGACCACTCAGCTTCATCATTTAAACTTATTTTTGAATTGGAGGAACTTGGCTTATATTATGTGTTCCTTAGCTATGTCTTTAGTAAGAACTAGCTTCTTAGATCACTCAGCGTGATTTATATGAAGTGGTTGAAAACTAACCTAACTTTATGTATATTTGGACTATATGACTGTAAAACTTGTTTAAAGTTAACTTAGTCATTAAAAATATCATTGGACAAAATGTCTTTTCTCTCTAGACTTCCCTGTGCCAAGATGCTCAGCCAATGTTGCTGAGTAAAGAGTTAACTCATGCCACTGACCACCTCTGATGCGTGGATTTGCTCTTCATAGATTCCGTTTTTCCTTGGAATGCATTGTTCCAAGAAGCTTCCTCCATTAAATCCAGATTTTCTATTTGGTCTGTGTAAACACTGCTCATTGTGTGTAAATGGACATAAATATTCAGGAAATACATTCCCTGAATTAAGTTCCTGAAGAAAAAGTGGTTTACAAAACGCAGTTACATTTCCGCCTTGTCTCAAATTCTTTATTCAGAATTAGAAATCTGAAAAAGGAAGAATAAATAAATATGAGATGACATTTATCCATTTAAGCCATTCAGCCAACATTGAGTATCTAACATTTGAGAAGTTCTGGGAATAGAAAAATAGACACATCATAATTTCTGCCTTCAAAAGATGTGTAGTCTGAGGAAGTGAGCGTGTAAACAATTACAAGACAGTGAGTAACACAACAATGGAGGTGATCAATACAGAGCCTGCTCCATAGGAAATGATCGTGTCAACAGAGCTTGGTAACAGAAAAGTGGCTAAGGCACCAGCAAAGCCCCTCCCCCTCCGAATGGCACCTCACTAACACAGAGGGATTTGGGAAGTCAGCTTTGGAGAAGTTATGCCAAACTCAGTTTGTAAGAGTGAATCACAATCAGCCGGGGCAAAAAGGTAAAGAATGAACTACCCACAGGTAGAGAAAAACAGATTAAACAACATTTGGGGGAATTTCAGGCAGTAGGTACAGAGTTGAAAAGAGGTGAAAGGCACCCCCCATGGCACTGGGCTTATGTGATGGTTTCAGCAGAGAGTATAGGAAAGCCCCAGGGTGGTGTGGAGGCAGTGAGGAGGACAGACCCAAGGTGCCATCTGAACAGAGGGAGTTCATGTGTGCAGCTATTACTGTGGACTCAGGAGAAGTGATACAAGTGAAATGAGCCAGCAAACTAGAGATACAAGTGGCAGACATATTGGAGAACTTTGGAAAGATGTGAAATTTCCTCTAGGTGAGTGTCAGATGTTGATATTAAAGGAGTAATATAGCTTTTCAGACTTCTGGTCCCAAATAATGAACAGATCCATACTCCTTGCTCCTGCCACCAAACACAACTATGAACCCAGGATGGCACTTGAGGGGACCCCAGGAGGACTCTGGGAGGAGGGTGAAGGCAGGTGTGTCCAGGACAGGAATGAGCAGCACAGTGCCAGGTCTCAATCCTCATGCAGCAAGGAAGGCCACCAGATATGGTCTCCACCCCAACCCAGCACCAGCAGGTCCTCAGATGGCTCATCCTCCAGATGGAGCAGAGTTCCTCCAACAGCACCAGGGGCATCACTGGCAGGGGCCTATCAGAGCCCCATCAGAAATCAGTGACCAGGGGTCTACTTACCACCAAGCCTGAGATGCCTTTTCCCTGCTGAGACACACAGGAGTGAGAGGCAGAACCAGAGAAGGGGCCTGCCACAGCAAGCAGCTGCTCAGAGAAACTCTATTGCCAAAGGCCTTGGACTCTTCTGCCCTGACCAGAGGTACATACATAGCTCAAGACACAGATACATAGATCCCACCACATCCTTCTCACACCAAGAGCCTCCTGAGGCCGCTTTTCCCACTCCACAGGCCATACCATCAGGGACCAGTGGAAGCCCCCAGGGAGCCAGAAGAGCCAAGCAGACCAAACAACACAGCAGAGACTCAAAAAATTAAGCTGCCATCAGAATCACAGTTCACAAAAATAGTCCAAGACTTACGTGCTAAACCTAAACTGGGTGACTTTCTGCTAAAATATAAGCTTTAAATAGGGCTCAGAGATTCCTAACATAATAGACAAAATGCTCAGCATACAACTGAAAATCACCTGTCACACTAAGAACTCAGAGATTCACAACTTGAATTAAAAAAGCCAATAAACTGTTGTCAACAGTGATATTAATCCAATGTTGGAATTGTCTGACAAAGTTTAAAAGCAGCATTATAAAAATGCTTTGATAGTCACCTACACATCCTCTTGAAACAAAAGAAAATATAGGATATTTCAGCAAAGAAATAGAAGGTATAAAAATAATCAAATAGAAAATATAAAATGAAAAATTAAAATTTGCTTGACAAGTTAAACAACAGAGTAGGAATCATAGAGTACATAATCAACGAACTTAAGGAAATAACAAAGAATTCACCAAATCTGAACAAAGAAAAAATAGACCAAATAAATGAAGACAGTATTAGATATCTGAGTGACAATAAGAGAAATCTGACATTTTATATTATCAGATTATCAGAAGCAGAGAAAGAAAACTGTAGGCAAAAGAGTATATTAATAAATAGTAGCTGAATATTTCACAAATGAGTGAAAGACACAAACCTACATATCCAAGAAGCTCAACTAGTCTCAAACAGTATAAACCAAATGAAAGGCACACCAAAACACATCATAATTAAACTTGAAAAATAAAATAAAATAAATAAATCTTGGAAGAAGCTAGAGGAAAGTGACACGTTCCTGGAGGAGAACACCAAGTAGAATGACAACAGATTTCTCATGACTCCATGACAGTCAGAAGGAGGTGACAGTATTTTTGTGCTCAGGAAAAAGAGCTGTGAAATTATAACTCTATACATGAGAAAACTATCTTTTAGGAAGTAAAGGGAAATAAAAGCATTCTCAATGGATAAAACAAGAATTTGTTGTTACTAGACCTAGCTTTAATGAATGGCTAAAGGAAGTTCTTCAAACACAGAGGAAATGATGACAGAAACAATCTTGGAAAATGAGAAAGGAAGAAGAAACAATGGAAAGATTAAAAATATGGGTAAATAACATGAGCTATTCTTTTCCTCATGAGTTTTATAAATCATAAATGATGACTGGAACAAAACTTATAGCAGCATCTGATATTTGAAACAGTTATATTAAAAGTGAGGATGGTAAAGGGTCTAATATGAAAGTGAGGTTTTCCACATGTCACTTGAAATAGTAAGATGCTGACACCAGTAAACTGTTATAAGTCACATATGTATGTACTAACCACCACAGAAACCAGTATTAAAACCAGAGATGCAGTTTTATAAATAAGCACTATAAACAAATCAAGATAGAATCCTGAGAAAAGTTGAACTCACAGGAAGGCAATACAAAATAAGCAGGAGAAAAGAAACCAGCAGCAACAAAGAGAAAATTAAGAATGGAATGACAAATTTAACTACCAACAAATAAATAATTACCTTAAATATAAATGATCTACTAATTAAAAACCAAAGATTATCAGAGTAGATACAAATACAAGTACCAATTATGTACTACTTAAAAGAAAATACAATCCAATAATATAGGTAGGTTGAAAGCAAAGGATGGAAAGACATGTGCCATATAAACATTAATTTTTAAAAATCAGGAGTTACTATATTAATATCTAATAAAGTAGACTTCAGAGCAAAGAAAACTGCTAGAGGTAAAGAGAGATATTAATAAGGATGAAAGGAACAGTTCATCAGGAAGATGTAACGATTATAAATATGGACACATACAAAATAAAAACCTTAAGACATGTAAAGCAAACACTGTGGAGCTGACAGGAGAAATTAATAAATCCACAACTCCAGTTGGAAACTTCAAAACCTCACTTAGTAACTGATAAACTACTAGGTAGAAGGTCAACATAATCCATAACAAAAAATTTTGATAAATAGGACCACATCAAAATTTAAAGCTTTTGTTTATAAAATCCCTTGTGAACAGAATAAAACAATCAGCTACAGACTGGGAGAAAATATTTGCACATATCCAACAAAGAAAGAGTATCTAGAATATGCAACAAATTCTTAAAATTTAACAGTAAAGAGTCAAACAATTCAGTTAGACAATGGGAAAAGACATGAACACACATATACCTAAAGCAGATTTATAGATGATTTTAAAAAAAGCACATCTAAAAAGATGCAGCCTCATTAGCTCTCAGGAAAATGAAAATGAAAATCATAGTGAAGTACTATCTATCAGAATGGCTAAAATCTGTAATTATCTCACTAAAATTCCCGGTTAAAATAGAAAGAGTTTAGATCCTGTAACACCAAAATGAAATTTATAGTTGAAATGTGGAACACTTTGTCAGGGTTATTCCAGAAGGAACCAAGCGTAGAGAAATACACAATATCCTAAAGGAAGAAGTTGAGGTAGGAGCAGTCATTTTGCCTTTTGCTGGGTGGCTCTGGGTGGCGGGGTTTAAACGCTCAGCTGAAGGGGACTGTCCTCAGCGATCTCCTTTTTTTTTTGGATCAGAACTGGCTAAGGTTCCGTAACAGCACTGAGCCTGTTTAAGAGATAGAGAGGTCCCTATGTGAGTTGAGTTTGTTCCAAGTTATTAAGGGCCATTTTCTGAAAGGCTTCTATATATTGCTTTTCAGAGAAACAGCCAGAGTCACTCGGGTCTTTGAAATGTTGTCAAGGGTCCTACTTTGGACAGTGTGAGGTTCTGAGCACCAGGTGAGGACACTGGTCAGGAGAGAGGCCACGAAGGCTGATTCTACTAAGAACTGGAAAGAACTGGAACTGGAAGTGGAGTCCCTTGGAAACTTTCTGGCTTTCTTGTTTCTGTAATCCGATGGTTAATGAAACAAGTTGGGGAATAGACAGCAAGAAGACAGTGAGCTCATAAGCATTCGCATGCTTGCCTGAGTCTCCAAACCCAGATCCTCACGAGAACCAAAACAGAAGACCAAAATCTGATTAAATTGGAAAAAGAGATTTTCTAACATCTTAAAAAGAATATCGAAGAAATATTTCAAGCACCAAAAAAACTCCCCCAAAAAATTCACAAAGTGAATAAAAGTATTTCCTTTCAAACCACCATTTTTCTTTTCCTACTATTAGTCACAGTGCACAAAGATAATTCCGAAACTTTATTTGTATAATGTAGTTGGCTTACCCAAACGTGAGGGTGCATCATTCAGCACATTTTATCAACCAAAATATGTAAACGTCTACAATGTTTGCATCGAAGAGAACCATCGTCTGTGAGAGATACTGCTTCCGTTTGGGGCCTGGTTTGTAAATTCCTCCCCAGATTTTTTCTCATCAATTTTTTGTTTATTGCACCAATTTCTACCAATTAATTTCCCACACATGTAGGTGATGGAAAGACATTTGTCATAACTTAATGTCTTCATTACCGAGGAGAATGGTGGTGATTGAATTGAATAGATCTCTCATTCAGCTCAGGGGCAATGTCTTCCTTTGCAGCAATTCTGATTGCTTTATTATTCCCCTCTCCCAAGAAGAACACCATATTGTAAGGGAACGTAAAAGTAGCCCCAGGGGCTACCTGTGTCCAGATCTACAATGATGCCATTTCGCTGTAGGAGCTAAACTCGAAAGCAGCCTTTACTCCAGATGCACCTTCCCGGTATCTTATCACTGCCCGCTTGCATGCCTGTCTCCTTTGGTTGGAAGGAAGTTGGACCCAACTTCCCTTACTGAGAGAAATTACACTGTATTTCACTGTGTCTTCCCAATATCACCCCAAAACATTCAGCACTGGGAATTTTACATAAACATCTGCACTCAGAATTAATCCTACGTTAATTGCGTAACAATGCAATTAATTTAGCATACGCTTAACAGAGTCTCTTAGAAAAATATTCCTGTGTTATTGCACTTTAAATGGCAATTATAGTGTTTAAATCAAAGCCCCTTTTAAGGAATTTCCAGTGAGCATGTGCGTGTGATATTGTGAGTGTCAGGAACGCCTTCCCTATGGCTTTGCTGTCCCATCAGGTTCACAGGTACCAATGAAATCCTAATAATGTGTCAGTGTTCTTCCCAGTCAAAGGAAGGATAAGGACCAGTGTCAGCAGCGTAAGATCCACAGAGCTGCAAGCCTGCTCCATTTTGTCCTTAGGGATACTGGATTTTTTCAACTTTGAACAAAAATGGAACAATAGAAACGGAATCATGCAGAAAGTGAATTTTGTTGCAGAATGAACCAGTGAGAGTGCTTGTCCCGTGTACCCTGCGATACGCATGATTCTTTTCCTTCTAGGGATTTTAGGCAGATCTGCCTGTTTCTCTTCCTCTGGGGCTTGGTGCTGCTGCCCAAGATCATGGTCCTTCTCCACACCCTCCCTTCCTGTGTGGTTCCCTATCGCCTGTGACAGATGCTGTTTGACTTCTTTACAACTGCAAGCTAACAAATAAAAATATTTACAGTCACTTTAAGTTTTTTTCAATCCTTTTTTTTTTTTTTATAAGGAAAGAGAGGTGGGAGAGGAAGAGATTCACAAACCTTGGGACCCTATTTCTTGGAAATCTGGGACTTGATCATGAAACACGGAGATCCACTGGAAGTCTCCTGAAGTTTTCCCAGCCACCCACTGTGTCCTCTGATGTCCTTCTCTTCTGTCTTTGAATTGCACTGATTACAATTCAGACTATACCCACATTCACAACTGATTTGGAAGTTTTAACTGAACAGAATCTCAATTCTCAGTTGTCAGAAAAATTAGCATTGTATGGTATCAAACAGTGTAGTTAGAATTCTTAAGAAATGAAAGAAAAAAGATTCATAAAATCCTGAAAAAAAAAAAGAAATAGATGTTAAGACCCTTCTACTTTCAAACTGGTACTGTATTGATCATGTGTTAGTCCTACAAACTCAGATTCTCTCAAAATTGAGGAAAGTTCTCATTGGTTTGTTTTTCTTGATGCTTGGAGAGAAATTGTCCAATATTTTGGGGCATGGGAGGAAGGAACAGGTGTCTGAAGCCCAGAGGGACGTGTAGTGCTGAGCTTCTGTTTTTTAAGGTAACAGGAAAATTACACCATTGGAAAATGACTTCAGCAACATCCAAGATAACACGGAGACCCAGCTTGCTTCCAGAGAAACCAAGGTAAAAATGTTCTCAAAACGGCTTCCTTCATTTTGGATGGATATAGGACTGCTGTGCCTGCAGTGAAGCAGAAAATAAAGTTAAAAATGAGAAAGTTAAAGATTAAAAGGACCCAACACGGGCATGTTTCCAAATGCGCGTTAATATTTTGCACATGCGGAGACTCAGATGAGTCGTTCAGGTGAGTCAGGTCAATATGGGCTTCCATCCAATGGCACTTGGGCATCATCGGTCAGCAGTCACTCTCGTGTCTCCAAGGTTCACCCACCTGGGGCTGGGCCTTGGATTCCAATACTGCTCTAGAAATGAAACACTGCAGGTGCAATGCCATGTAAACCATACTGCAGAAGGGAAAGAGTTCAACAGCCTAGCTGCCCATCACATGCCAAACACGTTCCCGGGCACCAGGGCACAAAGGTAAACAATGCTGGCTTCCTATATTAGGAGAATTCACAGTAGGATTGAATCCAAAGTAAGCCTTGAGAGTTACGATTGGGTCTCTGGGAAAGAATCGGTATGGGGACTTCCATAGATATCCTCAGAGCTGAAGATCATCTTCTTTCTCTTGCACTTTCCAGAGTAGAAACCAAAAAGAACATGAAGCTTCAAAACACAGACACACACTTTTTTTCTCTGATGGATCTAAGGGTGTCTTGGAAGTGGAAGTAGACATGGCACCTGTGCAGGGACCACTCTTAGGGTGGAATAAGGAGCAGACTTAGAAGGCTTGGCGCAGCCAGTCTGGGGACCACGGACACCCGAGTGTTCACAGCGGCAGGAAAACCTGTCAAGAGGCAGGCGCACCTCATCTCTGCTCAGTGGTAGGGCTGTCGGATGTATGAAGGACGTTTAGCAGCATCCCATAATGTTTTCTACCATCAGCTGTGACAACCCTAGTGTCTCCCAGCAAGGCCAAGTGTGCCCAGGGTGCAGACTTGTCCTGGCTAAGAGCCCCTGGCTCCAGCACGTGGCATTAGGTCTCTGAAGTCACTACACTGATGGACCCCAGTCAAGCTGGCCTGGAGAGGACACCATGGGGACTTGCCTCTCCTCCCAGCCCACTCTAAAGTGAAGAAAAGGCTGTGCCCATGCTGCCACCAGCAGCCATCTGCCCCTGCAAACCGACTAGCTCCACCTGCTGGGTAGCAACACCGTGGCAGCAGATCGGGCAATGCAAAATGACCCATGGGCACCCAGAAAGGCTGCCCAGTCTCTCCAGTTCCCGTTATGTGAGGTAAGGGCATTTCTTGGTCAAGCTCGTGTGAGTAAGCAAGCCCTGTCACTTGCTGGTGAAGCCATCTTAAATGAGGGAGTGGCAAATCCAAGGAGGACCTTGGCATCCGAGGGTCTGTGTCGGCTGAATCGGTCTGGCAAAGGCTGGGTTCACTCTAGGCTCTCCATCTGTGGGCAGCCCCTGCCAGACGAGGTGTGTAGCAGGCAGTGCGTCCCAAACCTCCCCCAACCCCCAACCTGATGCCTGGCACCCTTTCCAAACCGGCTTGTCTTGGTCTTCCCCATTCCTGCAAATGGCAGCTCCACTCTGCTAGGGGCTAAGGTCACATGCACACTTGACTCCTCTCTCTCCCTGATGCAGCTCTCTCGTCTTCAGAATGTTTCCAGAATCCTTGTCCCAAGCTCCCGCTTTGGACCAAAGCAACATTGTCTTTGGTCACGTCTATTCCTAAAGCTCATGAATAGTCTCCCTCCACCCACAGAGATGGTTGTCTGTCTCGTCCACTGGAATGGCGGTTCTGTGAGGGCAGACAGTTCCGTTTGTCCTGCTGGCTGCTACCAAGAATCTAGAATGGTGCCTGACACTTAGAACCCATATCTGCTGAAAGAATTAATTAATTAATTAATTAATTTATAGTTGTGGGTAGTAGTTTGCTAACTAAACTTGTTATCACAATTCTGTGATAAAAGTAGCAGTCATACGTTCGATGCATATCTGGAAGTTCTGGGAAAGGAGATTATCACCTGCCTATGGTCCAGGAAATTAACTACCTGGAGGAATTCATGTAAAAATCTCTCCTGGGAGTTAACTGTGCTGAAGTCCTTCCAAACATACACTCTAAATGCTTGTATAAAGGCCAGTGAGTTGGATTTCCTCTTTCTTGCTCTCCATATATTGGTCTCTAAGATAAGTACCTGGAAGTCCAATTGTAAGCCGCAAAGATACACAATCTCTCGGTCACTCCTTGAGCATTTGGGACTAAATTACAACTGTGTAGACTCTGGGACAAGAGGGAACCTGATCTGATTCCTTTAAAAGTAGAAAATTGTCAAATCGACCCAAATGTCAAGAATTCGCAGCCAGAACCGTAATTCTCCTAGACGCCACAGATGAAGCAATAAAGCAAACACGATGCCTTGGAGAGCTGGGAGGCCCCTCTTCCACAGGACCCATCTCAGCAGCCCTGTTCCTCTTCTTGCGTCTCTCTTCTCCATCTGCTAGAGACAGACACCACCACGTGTCTGCTCCGTCCCTCCCTCCCCATGATGACAGCACGAGTTTGCATGCCTGGGCCTTGCATTCAACAACCGGCGAACTGCGCGGACTCTATCAAACCTCGGCGACTCTGTGCCTCCCTTATTCTCTGTAAATGGCGTGATATCTCATAGGCTGAGGAGGCCAGTGTTGAGAAGTGTGGAGATGTGAAGAATGGTGTTCCCATCGTTCCTGACTCTTGTCCCTGGCTTTCTCCGGGTGCGTGTTCTTTTGTTGTCTCTGAATTGAACCCTGTCTTTCTTTTCCAGTTCCTCCTCTCCGCATGCAGATAAGCCAAGCATCACTTCTCGTGTAATTATGCTTTACTATTCCTAGACATTAGTGGAAGCAAAAGGAAAGGAGGAGGAAGAGCTGCTAGAAACGGTATTTGAGAAGTATTATGGCTCACCTGCATTTAAATTTTGGAAATAAAACCATGTTGTAACAAGTTTGTCATTAAGAAGTCATGGGGGCCGGGTGCAGTGGCTCACTCCTGTAATCCCAGCCCTTTGGGAGGCCAACGCAGGCAGATCACGAGGTCAAGAGATGGAGACCATTTTAGCCAACATGGTGAAACCCCCTCTCTACTAAAAAATACAAAAATTAGCTGGGCGTGGTGACACTCACCTGTAGTCCCAGCTACTCAGGAGGCTGAGGCAGGAGAATTGCTTGAACCCGGGAGGTGGAGGTTGCAGTGAGCCGAGATTGTGCCACTGCACTCCAGCCTGGTGCCTGGCAATGGAGCAAGACTCTGTCTCAAAAAAAAAGAAGTCACAGAAAGCAATGGTCTGGGCTATGTTAACATTATGCTGGAATCCACAACACAACATCCCATCCTCACCGTGTTGACAGTGGCTCTGGTGTTCTGCCTTTTCCTAAACAGACAGGAGATTCGGAGGCAAGTCAAAGACAAGTCTGCAGGCCTCAAGGAATAGAATTAGAACTCAGAGACTCCAGGTCACGCATCTGAGCATCACCAGCTCCCACTATGTCTCGCATGTCTTGTTGGAGACGCAGATGCATGGCAAGCAACCCTATGAGATCTGGGCTCCGTTCAGAGCTGAATCGTCGGTAGCAGTCACCCCTTAAAGTCTCCTTTCCCAGAATAAGCTTCACCTGGGGCTACTCTCCAACCTGCCCACGTGTTTCTCTTGCCGCTGGGGTCACGGTCAGCATTTCCCCTCATGCTGGTGCATCGCCTTTTGACCTCTAGCGTCCGACCTCTCGTCTGCCTCACGGATTCCCTCATGGACCTGCGATGCGTGTGCGTTCCTGCCTGACCTTGGTTCGGCATGCAGCATCACCTCCTCTTGACTTAGGGTGCCTTGAGCGTCAGTTAGACCTGAGATCACTCTAAATAGGAAGCATCCTTCAAAGCAGGGTGTCAGCAACATCTTGTTTCTATTCCCGATTCAGACAAGAGTGCCCCACTCAGCCAGTGTGCTCAGAAACGGGATGTGGAGTCCTGTACCTGGGATGGTGTCATTCTGCCAGAGGACACACGGAAGCACCTCCCGGGATGACTTTATTCCCCAGCAGGTGCCCTGGATTGCCGAGTCACACATGGGCAGAGGCAGCCTTCGCTCTGAGCTGTGAGGACAGTCTGGAGGAGGACTAACTCACCTGGCTCACCAGAGGGTGGGCGAGGCAGATGCAGTGGGACCGTCCCACGTGTCTTGTGTCTTGTCTCAGCCTCAGGCAAGAGGAAATAGTCACTTTTCACTACCACGGACATCTCAATAACAAGGCTCTTGCTTTTCTTTAGAATCTTCAAGTAGGCTTGCTTTCCTCTGTCAGTATCTTTCACGTACATTTCTGTACAAAATATACTTAACACTTTCATGATTGAGCAGCACCAGCTATATAAGCTTGCTTGCTTTCAAGGCTAAATGTAATTAGCCAATGAAAAAAGTCTGGGAAGCACCAAAATCTGTTCTCACTGCTTTTCACTTGTTTTCAAGTCCTACTCTCAAATTCCAAGTCTTCCAGGCCCATTTATTTTGAACATTTCTTAAATCAAGATTGACCTGGGACATGACTATGTTGTCACTGCTCCAGAGAATATTAGAAGCGATCCTCCAGCCCCTCTGTGATGAGTGATGGGCTAAGGGGCTTCTCTCAGGACATGTGTCCTTCACCTGGGCACCACCTCCCCGCTGTGGGAGGAGGCTCAGCCTCTGGCAGTGCGTCCTCAGGCCCAGCTGCCGGCTCTGGCATCAGGAAGCCTGTCCAGCTTTAGAGCATGCTGAGAATGCTTCGCCTCCAGCTCCAGTCTGAACTTCAAATGGGAGGCCGCTGGTGTCTTTGGTCTTGACTCCCAGAGTGCTCCGGAAGCGGCAGCCCCGGTCACACCAGGCTTTCCTGGGCGTTGGTCTGTCTTGACTTTTTTGTTTTGTTTTTGAAAATGGAGCTTGATCACTTTCGCCGAGCTGCTCTTCAGACTGGCCCCCAGGGAATGTCTGCCTGAAGAATAAACAGCCCAGCCTGCTGCAGTCCTGGTCCCGCCCTGCCAGTGCCCACGGGCATCACCTCAGAACACATCACTTTCTGGAATGTGTGGCACCACCTCAAACCCTGCCTGCAGGTGACCAGGGGTCCTGGCCTCCTGGGTGCACATTCCTTCACCCAGGAAGAAGCAGGGCCAGATTTTCAGGTGGGTCTGTCACTGTTCTCCATGCCCTAGGCCGCATCTTTTACAAGCACCTGGATGAGCTGATCTTGGTGCTACAGGTGGGAGCCTCTTCCATCCGGGCCTCCGTTTTCTTTAAACATTTTTTTCAGTTTTTTTTTTTTTTTTTTTTTTTTTTTTTAACCTTGAAGAGCTAACACTCTAACAATCAAGCTTCTGAAACAAAGATATAAAAATGTAAAAATAGGATTTTTCCCACAGTGATCATGACTTAATATACCTTTTCAGCGTTAAAGATTTACTCTCTCATAATTAAAGATGGGCATGGAGACAATGGTAGAAACAAATGAGAGGGTTGACCAAGTCCTCCCCCACCCCCACCCTGGGGCAAGTTTGAACAGATGGCCTGGGAGTGCTCAGGCGAGTCTCAGCCCAGGCAGCTTCCGTTCACACCGGGGCAAAACCTTAAGACCTTTGCTCCTCTGCTGTGCTGCAATTGCCACGACCTCTCGCGGGGGAGGTTTCTAACTGTCCCTTCTAATAATCGCCTCCCATTTTTACTGGCATTGTTCTCCGTGAATTTTCTCTTGAATGTTCTGTCATGGCGCTTTGTAAGACCCAGAAAACAAAGATACATCGTTGAGAAGTGCAGGGCTCCAAAGACCCAGAAGGGGAGACGAGGAGAAGGAGACTTTAGGGAGAGGAAATCGACCCGGAACAGAAGTGACAGAAGAGGCGGGGCCCTTCGAGACACAAACTCAGATGCATTCCGTCAAACCTCCTTCCATGAACTCATCGACAAGGAGTTGTAAGGTGAAAAACTGCTTTTCAAACATTCATCATCATGGTAGAACACATAATTAACAACCGGATGACTGGCCAGGAGCCACAGGGGAAAAAAGAAACCATTTTCATGACACTTTCAGTGTGGCTCAGTGACAAAAGTGACACCTTGAGGTCCAGATCACAATGAAAAGTGCAGCTCAAGACTCCTCGTCTGTCAGGGGCGCAGCTTTTCAAAGGCTGCACTATCCTCTTCCTGCTGTGTTTCTCTTGCCTTCTTTAATATTCCACAAACCTAATTATGATAATGACTTGGATCAAGTCATGCAAAACTGCATGATTCAAGTTCTACTTCCCGAATATAAAGCCCTGTCTTGTGCAAGAAAAGAAAAAAATGGATACTCCTTCCCTTTGTTTAACTAATTCACCACAGTAAGTCAAGCAAAAGCAAAACAGATTCGGGGTACAGAATATAATAAAAGGATACTGCCTCAAAAGGACGATCATCTTTAAGAGTGTATTTTGGAGGAGATTGCCTCTGTTTTCATTTAAAATGCAAACTTGAATTAGAAAGGAAGGCCTAAGATAGAGAGACGCTGCCTAGAATTGGGGGGAAGAGGCCATCGCAGGACTGGCACCCCAGCTAATGGGTCAGCTCACCTCCGTGCCAGGCCTCTGTGCTGTGCTCCACCTCGACTCAGCCCTGGGGCTGTGTCCTCACGCCATGCCCTGCAGAGCCTGCACATCCCCCGTGCCTGTGCTCAGAGCTCCCTGGATGTCTCTGGTTGCCGGATGCTATTTCTGACATCCCCAACTCCAGCCCCTGCTACTCACCAAGGTGGGCATCTTCCTCTGAAAACCGCCTTTTCTGCTCTGGCCTGGAGTTTCTGCCAGTCCGTCAGCAGCGAGGCCTGATGCTGGGGTCCCAGCTCTGCCCACCCTGTGCACCGGGCCTCCGTTTCCACACACGTGGAACGGGACTAACACAAACTCACTGGACTTTGTGGGATTAACTAAGTTGTACAGAAAACAGCAAGAACAGAGACTTTTGACAAATGTTTGTTCCCCTTTTTCCTATCCCCGGGCAGCCCTTTCTCCTCCCAGAGTCCAGGGCCAGCTTTCCTGCCTTCCTGGCTCCATTGCTCCTCCCTCCAGGGTACAAGGTTTCCTGTCACATCGAGTCCAGAGGAGCGGCTGGGGAAGCCCCTGCGGGCCAGCGCAGTAACACGCGCAGGTGAGGGATCTGGACTGAGAGCCGGGCCTGACCTGGGCCCAGCCTCCCGGCTGCCTCCTCTGTGCCGAAGACTCTGCACCTGGAAGTGCCTCTGCTAACACCAGTGCCTCCTCCCTCCCGGACTAAGCATCAGGATGGAAGAAGAACCTGAATCGGGACGCACAGAGCAGGTGGCGGGCATTGCACAAATGCAGGGATTATTCCTTAGACTGGCTCATCCCCACACAGCAAGGAAAGCGGCTCTTATGCTGAGACAGAAGGCACCACCCAGGACTGGGTGGCTCCAAGGCCCGGGCCCAGCCCTCCCCGAGTGAGCGGAGCACCCACCGAGAACACCCGCTTCTTCCCAGATGCACCCCTGCGGCCATCCCAGCGGCACGCAGCCCAGACAGATTTGGGTACCAGACAGGGGTGGTGACTGGCCGGCTCAGCAGCATGTCCCCAGAGCTCGGATCACCTCCAGGACTCTGGCTCCGACTGGGTGATCTTTCCACCTTCTCACGGCGTGTTTATCTCTGCCACTATCGTCTCATTAAATGCTAAATGAAGCGTTTCCTTCCACTCGAAACGCCTCGGTAAGGGAGACTGAGCTTCGTTTTTGTCCTTAACAACTGAACTGCTGTAATTCTTTGGAATAATTTGGTCCTCTTTGGCTCCCTTTGGCACTTTGAAATCACACAAAGAAAGAGTCCAACGCTGTTCTTTTAAAAGGGAGTGCCGTTGCAGGCATCCCAAGCCATTTCCTTTCAAAACAGGTCAATAACCTGAAAGAACAGGTCGCACCTTGGCACCTCTGACCTGTGTGTGCTGCAAACAGCACGTGCAGCCACAGCGGGTCAGAAGGGCTCCCACCCGCCCATCCCCCGCGCCGCAGCCCCTGGCTGGTGTCCTGCCCACCTGCCCCGCGTCCCCTCAACCCACCAGCCTGGCTGGTGCCCTGCTCCATGCCCCCTGCCCCCTGCCCCACAGCCACCCACTAACCTGCGCCCTCCACACCAGGCGGGTGCCCCCCACTCTCACACCTGCCTTCATCTCACCCATCTGCCCTGCCACCTGCCGCGGGTCCGTGGCCCCTCCCCGTTGCACAGCCCACCTGCCGGTTCCTGACTGCCCCTTCTGTTCTCTCCCCTCCCACTAGGTCACGGCCGGGATCGCTTTCAGGGTGACTCATCCGCCTCTCTGTCTGGCAGGCTCCACTGGGAAGCGGCTTCCACCCACACCCTGGACGTCCTGGCACGTCCTGCTCTGTGGCCCACTCCTGAGCTGCCCTGGCTGGGCCGCCTGACAGGGTGGTTCGGTGCTGCCGAGAGAATCTGCCACCTGCTTCAGGCTTGAGCTCCCCAGTCAGCTGTTCACTCCATCTGCTTGGAAACCAGGAGTCTGTTCCCCCCAGAATTCTCTGCCTTTGTCGCCGTGTCTAATGTCTAACGTCAGAGCCGTGGCTCACACCCAAATGCAGAACCACTGGATATTTGATGTCCTATGACAATAAGCGTATATAAATGTTCTAGAGTGTTGAGCGCCCACCTGCCTGTGCACACGGCGGCCCTCAGAGCCCCCAGAGCAGGGTCTGCGCCGCCTGTGTTCCCTGAGAAGCTGCCCAGGACGAACTCAGACGGGGAGCCCGGCGGGGAAGGAGAAGCTGATACTCCATGGAGAAAGGAAAGAAAGAGGGAGATGAAGGAATAAGCCCTGCTGGGCGGACGAGTAAAGAGCAAGGGTCGCTGAGGAGAAGAATTAAGCACAGGGGTTAGGGTTATTTCCAAATCAAACACGTCCATTTCAGGGGGTTGCCCCAGTTTCCAATTTAGAGCAAAAAATGTATGAAGACATTGAGTTTGCTGACATAATACTAAGCACTATTTCTATACATTAGTTTTATAAAAAACATGCAATCAGAGGCTATACTCTTTGGAATCTTTAATAAAGAGTAAACACATGACTTTACCTTTTTTTTTTTTTTTTTTTTTTTTTTTGAGATGGAGTCTCACTCTGTCCCCAGGCTGGAGTGCAGTGGTGCAATCTCGGCTCACTGCAACCTCCACCTCCTGGGTTCAAGCAATTCTCCTGCCTCAGCCTCTCGAGTAGCTGGGTTACAGGTGCGTGCCACCACACCCGGCTAACTTTTGTATTGTTAACAGAGACGGGGTTCACCATGTTGGCCGAACTGATCGCAAACTCCTGACCTCAAGTGATCTGCCCGCCTTGGCCTCCCAAAGTGCTGGGATAACAGGTGTGAGCCAGTGTGCCTGGCCATGGCTTTATCTTGATGGTGAGCTTCCCTACAGCTCACATGCCAGACACAGAGGATTGGCCGTGTCCCCCGAATGTGTGTCTGGGCACTTCCAGGCGCCCTCAGCAGTAGTGACAGACCTGGGGCCGTCTCGGTGCAGACACAGCTGAGGAAAGTATGACTTCCCCTTCCATGCTGAGTGGACACATGCCTGTCCGGAACCACAGCACCTGCCAACAATGTTGGTCACATTAGCACCAAGTCCAGAGTCACCCCTGACTTACTTTTTATGGGCTTGCAGAAGCCCGAGGTAATCAATCTCAAGAAAAGAGAGAACATGACTGGTTCTGCTCACACCCGGCAGCAGGCCCGGCCCTCGCCCGGCGTGTGAATGTGTCGCTGTGCACAGGCTGCCCGCCCAGAACAGCCGGCACTGCTAGTGTCACCGCTGCTGTGACGGAGCAGTTGGCTTTCAGCTGGAGGAGAGAAGGCTCTGGAATGTGTGCAGCAGCGCAACAGCTGGAAAAGTCGTTGAAATATAATACCAGTCCCCACATAGTCATATTTTATTGTTTGAGACTTATAAATGGTTAATGAAATGAAATCCACCTTTGGGAAATAATGTTTCTTTAGGTCTCTTCGTATCCCGTTTTCCCCTAAAGGTTAAAACAAATAGTGCTGAGCTGGTGAATCGTGCTAGTCAGGGCTGAGCAACCCCGAAGCTCTCCTCTCCAGGCTGTCGGAGCCCACGAGACCTCCCAGCTCCTGGAAGGGCTGTCTGTCACTTGTCTTCTGAAAAGAAGCAGCCGCAAAGAAGGAGGAAGCGACACAGCTCATGAGAACACAGTGGCGGCCCGAGTTGTGACCATCGACCCTCCTCTCCTGTTGGCCAGAGCCGCTCTGTCTGGACACGCCCAGGCGGCCGCCTCTTGGGGAGGTCACCGCCCTGCTGGAGAACAGACAGAGAACTCTGTAGCCATCATGAATCATGGTGGCCTCCTGGCTCTTAGTCTACCCCATAATCCTCCATCATTGCCGAAATATATAACTGATCTCATTACAAATGAATTAATCCATTACTTCTTTTGTGTATTCATTCAACAAGTATTTATCATGTTCCTATCATGTGCCATGAACTTTGCCAGGTACAGGCACAAACCCAATGAACAAAAAGGTAGGAGGGGCCCGGTTGCTTGTAATCAAGCAGGAGGGAAACATCACTTTTGAGACAAACTCTCACCCTGTCACCTAGACTGGAGTGTGATCTCAGCTCACTGCAACCTCCACCTCCACGGTTAAAGCAATTTCCCCCCCTCAGCCTCCTGAGTAGTTGGGATTATAGGCATGTACCAACATGCCCGGCTGATTTTTTTTTTTTTGAGATGGAGTTTCGCTCTTGTTACCCAGGCTGGAGTGCAATGGTGCGATCTCGGCTCACCGCAACCTCCACCTCCTGGGTTCAGGCAATTCTCCTGCCTCAGCCTCCTGAGTAGCTGGGATTACAGGCACGAGCCACCATGCCCAGCTAATTTTTTGTATTTTTAGTAGAGACGGGGTTTCACCACAGGATGGTCTCGATCTCTTGACCTCGTGATCCACCCGCCTCGGCCTCCCAAAGTGCTGGGATTACAGGCTTGAGCCACCACACCCGGCCTCTGATTTTAGTTTTGTTTTTTCTTTTCTTTTTTTTTTTTTTTTGAGACAGAGTCTCACTCTGTCATCAGGCGCTAGGCTGGAATGCAGTGGCGTGACCTTGGCTCACTGCAACCTCCGCCTCTAGGGTTCAAGTATTTCTCCTAACTCAGCCTCCCAAGTAGCTGGGACTACAGGCGTGCGCCACCATGCCCAGCTAATTTTTTTTTTTTTTTTTTGGATTTTTAGTAGAGACAGGGTTTCACCATGTTGGCCAGGCTGGTCTTGAACACCTGACCTCGAGTGATCCATCCCCCTCGGCCTCCAAAAGTGCTGGGATTACAACAGTGAGCTTCCACAGCCCGCAACATCACTTTTTTAATGATCCAAAGATTTATTTATTTACACCTATGATGAGTGTTTTGAGGAAAATAAAGGGTGTTGTGAAAGTGTAAACCAGAGGTTCCTCACTTGGCTTGGAGGTCTGAGGATAGCTTCCCTGAACAGTGACATTTAAACTGAGACTCGGAGTGGGGAAGGGAGGGGTCAGGGGTGAGGTGGGAAGTAAGAAATCATTCCAGATACACAGGGAACCATTGTGAAGACTTAGGGATGGGCCCAGAGAGAAGTGCAGAAAAAGGCCAGCGTGGCTGTCAGGGCCACCAGGCACCATAGGCAGGGTCCCTGCACAGATCACATTGTCTACACTGGGAACAGAGTTGATGCACAGCCTCACCCTACAGAAAGAGTGAAATAAGCATGAAGACAAGGACTATCGTGCAGGGCCTCTGCGCCCGTTCAGAGTGTGTTCAGCTGCGAGGGAGAAAATCCCAAGGAAGCGTGGCTTCATCCAACGTGAATTTCTTTCTCATGCAAAATCATCTAGGGTTGGCCTGTCGGGGCTACTTCAGCAACGCCATCACCATCAAAACAGCCTCTTTCTGTTTTCTCTTCTCTGCTATCACTAGCACATTGACCTTTCTTTCTATGGTATCAAGATGACTTCTGCACCAGGCACTTCCTCATTCCAGCAAGTGAAAGCACAAAGGGAACTGGGGAGAGGGTTATGGGCCATGTAGCCAAATCTGCTCTTTTTTCCTCAGGAAACCACAGGTTTTCTGGAAGAAGTATCCATGGACTGTGTCTAAGGGGAAGGACTTCCGGATGGACTGAGTTGGCCCATCAACAGTCCCTGTCATGTTAGAAATCTAGTGTTGTAAAATGTGAAGATCCCAGACCATTGCTCAGTAATTCAACTCTCAGGCAAACTGTATTAGAATCACATTCCTCATAAATTTACAGGAGACGATCAGCATGACTGTGGCCCTGTATTTTACCTCCACTCTGGTTACTTGTGTTTTCCTTGAAGCCACACAAGAAGGGAACAACTTTCCTTCATCTTTGTACCCCCAGTTTCTAACACTCAGTAAATATGCATCATTCATGGAACAAATATGCATCAGCTGCCGATCTGTGCCAGGTTCTAGGTGAAGGGTGTTTACTTTGACTCATTCATTGAGGAACTGTCTCAGGGAGGCATATCACTCTCCATAAACATGTCAAACTTACTCAACTCTTTCAAACTAGCAGCTGACTGGTTATGATTCCTCTCTGGAAATGGTACACCGCATTCTTCATCATTCCCTTAGAAAGGGGTTAAAGGAAAAAATAAACCCACATTTCTGCCAAAGCTCACAGTCTCATTTTTGTTAGCCTTATGGACTCGTTACAGTTATTTTTCTTCTTTTACACAAACAGTAAAATTGAAATTGGGTCAAGATGAACATGTATCATTAGGCATCATAAGAAATCACATTCCCTAACAAAATCAGGGGATATCAGATCCTCACTTGCTCCTGGTCCCTTGATGGGTCTGATGAATTTCCCCCAAATGCGGACAGATCTCAACTTCCACCTGTGAACATTCACAGAAAAGTGATGGACAGCTCGACATGGCTGCAAGCCATAGCCTACTCAAGAGAGTGAGTGAAACTGGCTGAGTGGGAAGCATATTTTCTCTTTTTAATAGTCTATAAAATGGAAGTATTATATGTCTTGAGAAAATATGAAATTATACCAGAGTAACGCAGTAGAAAGTCACTCTCTGAACTGTTTGACCAATACACTTTACCATTCCCCAGCTGATTTTTCTGTTTCCAATAAGATAGTAATTAAATGTACAGTTAAGCTGAAAAGGCCAAGAATATGCAAGCTATACCTGAAATGAAAATTGCAAATCTACTAAAAGCTAGAATAAAATCAGATAAAAGCACAGATGAATTAGGTAAAAATGCTGAAACATCAAGGCCAGTAATATCAACAAAGAACACACATGAAATAACATGGTTTTACTGACATTAGTTGCTATACGAACAGGTGAAAAACAAACTAATTTTAAACCTCATGGCGGTAGTAACAGCAATCATAACTGCTGTGCATCCCCTTCCATCCTTATGGCAAGCCCCATGCATTCCGGCAGCCACTGTCTGAAACTCACAAGAGTCAGATGATTTGCAGTAAGTTTCACAGTTGGTTGATGGGGAGGCAGTTATTGAAAATGGTTCATTCCACTACAACCCTCATGCTAGACTACATTTCAAAAGAAAAAATACTTCCCTCCACTTTGTTTTTCCTCATATGTCAATAATGGATAATATAATAAATGAAAATATTATAACAAGTCTATAATAATAAATACTTACGAAGCCATCCTCATTCAACCTTACCACAAAGAGACAATCTGTTGCAAGAATCCAATTTGTATTATCCATTGTAGCTGGTACAAGTTAATAATTACAAATTCTAGAAACATGAGCTATTTGATAAGAAACCTTATGGAACATAAACATTTGTTAGAAATAGAAATGTGTGTGTGTGTGTGTGTGTGTGTGTGTGTGTGTGTGTGTATGTGTGTGTGTGTCTGGATGAGTTTTGGGAATGAGCTAATTTAACTTCACATAAATATGACCTAAATAGCTTTTATTCTATCCAGACTCTGAGTACAGTAGTACACTAGCTCTGCAATCTCTTTCCATTTACCCCTCACCTACTAGTATTCCACATGATTTCTGTAAAGGCAAATATCTGTCTTTTGAAGTTTCTCTTTTTAAAAGCCAATCTTTCCATTGTGAAAGCCGGCAGTTCATTTTGCCCAGGTAATACAGACCTGGTGTGTTCTCAACCCCGAATTCTGGTTGCAATCTACATAACTCAAAGGATTCTCCACTTCTGTGCATGTGTGCATATTCAGACACATGATTTCAACAGGACTGAAGTAGAAGTATTTTATTCAAATATTTGGAACTGAAGAAATGCTAGTCTAAAAACATTTTCTAAAGATATAAAGTTAGAGCTAAAAATTATATCTGAAACATAGTAAGTAATAAAGATAATGGGAAGGCCGGGTGCAGTGGCTCACGCCTGTAATCCCAGCGCTTTGGGAGGACAAGGCAGGTGGACCACTTGAGCCCAGGAGTTCAAGACCAGCCTGGCAAACATGGAGAAATTCTGTCTCTATAGAAAATAAATTTAGTAAATAAATGTATTAAATAAAAATAAAATAAATAAAACAAAAAATAAAGATAATTGGGACTACTCTCATATTTAATTCCCTGGACATATATAGGAGAAAATAATGGTTTCAGTTCTCTTCAACAAGAAAAACCACTGTGTGACCTTCAGCAACATAGTGGTGAAATTGAAAACAAATGGCAAAATGCATTTCATCACTTTCATTCAATATTCAACATTGTCTCTATCTAATGATCAGAACAACAATGTAAATTGCTGAACAATTTGCAAAGCATGTTCTCATGTACATCCCATTTGATAACATCTGCACAGCACAAAGCCTGGGGCACACACTGGACAACTGTTGCCATCCCCATTCCACACTGGAGAATCTGAGGCTCAGGAAAGGGACGTGACTCACCCTACGACCTGCAGTGTTGCATACTCAATACGCTTTGTTACATCACACTATCTTAAACCAGAAATATACCATGCTATGAAATTAAAAAGCTTCAGTCATTATATTTTCTGCTTCTCTAACATAGAAAGGAAAACATGTTCCACCAGAGATGATCGAAGACAATGGAAGAGCTGAAATAATATGGCTCAATTAAGCTCCAGACATTTGCCTTAAGGAATCGTGTTTTGAAAGATTTTATAACTGATGAGAATAAGGAACGCTAAATATTTAAAGCAAAGACAGACCCATTCACTAACCAAAAGCTCAAGACAGCCAGATGGATTCTATTCAACAGTTCAGCTTCATGATATTACAATCAACAAATGTCTTCTGAATTAAAGCTATAATTTATATTTTAGGTCTCTTCAACTTTAACTGATGTCCAGATTTTATCCCAAATTGTGTGCATTCTCTCTAAAGTTTTAAACACATATTTGCCTCCATTTCTTCCTCCTCCTATTCTCCTCTCTTTTCCCCACGACACATTAACTTCAGGCCAATAAAGTGTTTGAAAACCGGGTTCCCAGAGAATACCTTAGGGATGAATCTGCTCCAGCACAGTAACCCAGAAGTGCACCCACGCTCCTTGTTAATACACAAAGCCCCAAAGCACTGGATAGATTCCTGGGGCCATAGCCACACTTAGGATCTGAAACGTTTTCCCTCTACCACCAAAACATCTATGCAAGTCACAGGCTTTCTCGTCGTATTAAGAAATAAACTCACGAAGATAGATTCATCTGGCTCACTGACAAACAACAGAGTAACCCTCGAGAAATACCAACTAAGTGTATTTAATAAAAAGTAGCTATGATGATAATAATGATGAATTCTCAGCACTGTGGCCAGATACTTTGTTGAGCACTTTTCATGTATTTGTATATTTAATATTTGCAACAACCTCATGAGATTGGTACTATCATTACCCACTTTAACAGATGAAAAAACTAAAGTTCTGAAAAATAAGTGACTTGACCAAGCTTAACTTCTAAGTAGTAATGCTGGGATTCACATTCAGTAGATAGAAGAATATTTAGAGAGGCTGGGCACAGTGGCTCACGCCTGTAATCCCAGCACTTTGGGATGTCGAGGCAGGCAGATCACCTGAGGTCAGGAGTTCGAGACCACCCTGACCAACAGGGTGAAACTCCATTTCTACTAAAAATACAAAAATTAGCCAGGCATGGTGATGTGTGCCTATGATCTCAGCTACTCGGAAGGCTGAGGCAGGAGAATCACTTGAACCTGGGAGGCAGATGTTGCAGTGAGCCAAGATCACACCATTGCACTCCAGCCTGGGCAACAAGAGCGAAACATCAACTCAAAAAAAAAAAAAAAAATGAAGAAGAAGAAGAAGATTTAGAGAAAGAAGAGCAATGAGAAGTGGAAAGAAAAACAGCCCGCAATGGAGGGAAAGTGAAGGTAGGAAGGGGGTTGCTAGTCACCACAATTCAGAGGTTGTCAATTCAAGCCCTTATTCTACAAAAATATTACCAAATCTTCTGAGACTCAAATTCTTTATCTTTTAAGTAATATTATCTTGAGGATATTGGTCATTAGTTTTATGTGTTGGTACTGCCTGCATCTGTTTTTTGTATTAGGCTTATATAGTACTAGCTTCAAAAAGTGAACTGGGAAATGTTCATTCCTTCTCTAAGGTATTCCCTTGGAATCAGTCATTCATCTTTTTTTTTGGTAGAATTCTCAAGATATCTGGATGGGCCTGGAGATTTCTATTTTGAGAGATGTTATACCTGCAAATTGAATTTCCTCAATAGTCATAGGACTAGTCAAATATTTATTTCATATCTATTGAGTTGTGGTAGTTTGTGGCCCTCAAGGAATTGGTACATGTTGTTGAAATTGCCAATTGTATATGTACTGAGTTGTTTGGCTATTCCTTTATTATCCTTTTAATGACTGCAGGATCCAAAGTAGTAGTCCCTATATTATTCTCAGGAACAAATATCAGCATTGGCAATTTATGTCTTCTTTTTTCTTTGTCAGTCTTGCTAGAGATTTGTCAATTTTTCTGATAAGGAACCAGCTTTTTGTTTACTTGATGATTTTTTTTTTCTGTTTCAATGTTATTGATTTCTGCTTCTATCTCTCTTATATTCCTCATTTTTGCTTTGAGTTTATTTTGCCCTTCTTTTTCTAGATCATTGAGACGGGATCTTAGGTTGTTAATTTAAGACTTTTCTATTTCTAATGTAAGCATCTAGTGCTATGAATTTTCCTCTCACCACTGCTTTAGCTGTGTTCAAACATTTTTTATATGTTGTAGCTTCATTTTTCCTCAGTTCAATGTATATTTCACTTTATTTTAGACTTTTTTTGGACTATGAATTATTAAAAAGCATGTTGTTTGTTTTCAAGTGTCTAGATATTTCCATTATCAGTTATTTATTTCTATTTTGATTCCATTGTGGTTATAAACATATTCTGTATCATTTTAGCATTTTTATAATTATTTAGATTCTTCCTTCATGACCAAAATATTTTGACAAGTGCTCCATGGGTGCTTGAGAAAAATAAATACGAGTATTCTGCTGTTGCTCCATAAATGTTGATTAGAGCCTGGTTTGAATTGTTCTATATCCTTGCTGATTTTCTATCTAGTTGAGAAAGGGATGTCAAAATCTGCAACTATAATTGTGAATTTGCCTGTTTCTCCCTTTGGTTCTATCAATTTTTGCTTCACAGTTTTTATGTCTCTGTTGTTTGGTGCATACACAACTAAGATTGGCAGGTATTCATGGCAGACTGACTTTTTTTGTCATATCATAATAACCCTCTCTGCCTCTAATAATTTCCTTGCTCTGAAGTCTGTCTTATCTAATATTAATATAGCTGTTTTCATTTCCTTTGATTGATATTTTCATGATATATCCTTTCTATCATTTTACTTTCAACCTGCCTATATTGTTATATTTGGAGTAAATTTTTGGTATACAACATATATTTAGGTCATGTTTTTAAATCTGCTTGCCAAATTTCTGTTTTTTTAATTGGTATATAGGCCAATTAACTGCAATGCAATTGTTATTAGGTTAAAACCTAAAGCTGACATTTTATTTTTTCTTTTCTGTGTGTTCTCGTATTTGGCTTGTCTGTTGTTGTCTTTTGTTGTTGTTGTTGTTGTTGTTGTTGTCGTTGTTTTTTCCTGCCTTCCTGGGATGACTTTAACTTTTTTAGAAATTAGTTTTGATTTATCTATAGTGGTTTTGAGTATGTCCCTTTACATAGCTTTTTAAAGTAGTTCTTCTTTGTATTACATCGTATGACATCACAACTTACTGCTATCATCATATTACCAGTTTATTAATAAATAGAAATCTTATTTCACTTTACCTGCATTTACTGTTCCTTATTTCTATTCCTTACATATTTCCTCCACATAAATTTAGAATTACATCAGACAATATTAAATTTTTGCTTCAACTATCAAAATAGTTTAGAAAACTCAAGATAAGAGGGAAAGTACATTGTATTTGTTAATGTTTTTCCTCTCACTCTGCTCTGTCTTCCTTTCTTGTAACCCAAGATTCCTTCTTTTAGCATTCCCTTTCTATTTAGAGAACTTTCTAGAGCCATTCTTCTAAGATAGGTCTGTTGGTAACATTCTCCCAGTTTTACTTCCTCTAAATATGTCTTGATTTCTCCTTCATTCTTGCAGGAAAGTTTTGGTGGATATAGAATTTGTGGGCAACATTTATTTTTTGTGGTGTGCCAAACACAATCGCAATCAAAAAATAACCTCAGCTAGTTATTTTGTGGATATAAACAAACCGACTATATAGTTTATATGGAGAGGCAAAAGACCCTGAATAGTCAACTCAATGTCGAAGGAGAACAACTTTGGAGGACTACCACAATTCGACTTCAAGCCTTGTAATCAAGCTACGGTCATCAAGAGAGTGTGGTATTAGTGAAGGAACAGGCAAATGGATTAATGGAACAGAAGAGAGAGCCCAGAAATAGACTCACATAAATAGTTACCTGATCTTAGACAAAGGTGCAAAGGGGATACAGTGGAGCAAAGACAGTCCTTTAACAAGTCGTGCTGATTAACTGGACAATCACATGCAAAGAAGTAATGAAAAATCTAGATACAGATCTTACACTCATCACAAAAATCAGCTCAAACTAGAGCATAGACCTTAATGTAAAACATAAAACTATGACATTTCTAGAAGAAAATAGGGAAAAAGATAGGTAACTTTCAATCCGGCAATGACTTTTAGATATGACGCCAGAAAGGATTCAGTGATCACGGTGGGTTTCCGAAGAACAGGCAGCGATGCCAACACCTTGATTTCCTTTGTCGTTGGTCGTCAGTGTCGATGAGACACTGTAATGACAGATCTGTATCATCATACATTTGCCCAAACACAGAACATACAACACTGAGAGGGAACCCTAATGTAAACAATGGACTCTCCATGAGGATGATGTGTCAACGGAGGGCCCTCAATTGTAACAGATGCTCCCCTCTGGAGGGCGAGGCTGATAGAGGGGCACGAACAAGGAAACCCTTGTTCGTGGTGCTGTGAGAGATCCCGGGTTCTCTCCAGGGAGGCGTGGGCCCATGGGGGCCGCCATTTGTGGAGGTCTGGAAGCCCAGGGTCTGGGCCGCCTCCTGCTGATAAACAAGCTGTAGACATCTTGCTGTCACATTTTTCCCAAGCCTGTTCCCCTTTCTTTTGCTACCTTCCACTGTTTTCCTTTGGTTATTTCCAGAGTTTACAGGTGTACTTGGTAGAGGAGAGCAAAGATAAACAGGTTCACAGCAGGACCGGAAGCTTACTTCTTGCTGTTCCTGTCAGGACCGGAAGTTTACTTCTTGCTGTTCCTGTCAGGACCGGAAGTTTGTATCTTCTCTGAGCTTTGAGCACATAGATATACTGTACATGCAAAATAAATTTGTTCTGCTGGATAGCTGGCACATTCTTTGTAATGTGTGATTTGAAAAATATTCATACTCATTTCCTTCGTTATTGTAGACATGCCTTGGGTCCTATGGAATTTTATTCACCTGTGAAATTAAGTCCAAAGATGAGACGAATGAGAAAAAAGTCACAGATTTTAAGCAGTGCATTGGATTTTTTTTCCTCGTCCACAATTGTGTCTGACCCGGGGCCAGGCATGGTGGCTCACGCCTGTAATCCAAGCACTTTGGAGGCGAAGGTGGGTGGATCACCTCAGGTCGGGAGTTCAAGACACAATTGTGTCTGACCCAACCCTGCTTTACTAGACTGAGGAGCTGCCTTTTTGGGGACAGTGGAAGGCTGGAGCTGCCTGGGATGGAGTGTAGAAGGCATGCCAGACAAGGTGGGGCCACAGGAGTTTCCTCAGTGAGGCATCCACAAAACCTCCAGGAATACACCCCAACTTGACACCAGGGCACACTTGCATTGAAACCAGACAGGCATTGCCAGATTGAAGACAGAAGTAACAAGAGAAGCCCCCAGCTTCAATGATAAAGGCTACTTCAAGGCAGGGCAAAGATACTCATCATTTGTTTAGTCCTTCATAGCTTAAACAACAGTAAAGAATAATCGAGCTTAATGTGCATTTTCTAAGTTTGTAAAAAAAAAAAAAAAAAGAGTATGCTCATTGCTGCCATCTTCACATATTATATATATTTAAATTAGCTTTCAATAACTTTTTTTAAAGAAGATTATTGTGAAGCACAAGACATATAAACAAACATCCATACAATATGGATAGATGGCATACTGAGTCACTGTAACATGATCACACCATGTTCACCGCCCAGGTCCAACAACTCCCAAGCCCCTGTAGCCTGCCCACCTCCACTCTCCCCTTCCCCTGAAGGATCTTACTTGTGAGTGGCGAGGGTCACCTACTTGCTACTCGGAATAATTCTCATACATAAGTGTGCATCTAAACACTCCATTTCATGTAGCTTGTTTATGAACGTTCTATAAATGAAATCCCACAAATGTGTTATTTTGTATCTGACTTTTTTTAACTAAACACTAGGCTATTTGTTCATGTTGTCTTAATTGATCCTTTGCATTTAAGGAAAAGCATGCCCACAAATGGAAAGATGTGAGGAAGGATGCAGGCAAGAGAGGGACAGAACATACAATATTCATGTTGAAGACGTGAAAACACTGAGGAAACAAAACTTGGAAACTTACACAAATACATGAATAAAATCAGCTTATGAACTGGCACTTACAGGGTGTCTATGAGAAACAGAATTTTAATTTCTTCTAATTTCTATAGTGACTTGATGGCATAGCATTCTGATCCACATTTTTTTAGGGCAGAAGATAGAAACCTGGAAAAACCAGGACACTCCTCAAAGGCAGAGGTCATCTAGTCCAGGTGCACACTTCAAAGCCATGTTCTTACCCACTTAGACTATCATACGCCATCCGCAAAGAATCAAAGGGAACTGAAAAGATAGATCTCCTGCCAGCGGTCAGTGAGGAAAATGCTGATGAATGATAAACAGAAACCAATACTCAATTTTTATGTTAATTCAGCCTTCTCCATCAAACTAAATCATTTTAGACAGAAAGGGCAAAATGAATATTGTTAAGAGGAAATCTAAGCCCTACAAGACCATAAGAAAAATGTGATTTGCTTCTAACTTTTCTCAATAGGAGTTTAAGCCTCTTGGCCAAAACAAGTCATATACACAAGTAGATCAACTGTCTACACTTGTTGAACGCATGGGTGGCCAGGACGACCGTTCTGCTGTGGGTCATCACAGAGGCCTGTAGAGAGGGGAAGAGGATAGAACGCTGAGACCAAGAGCAGGAACGTGGGAAGTGAGTGTCCACTTTGACCACAGACATGGAAGCCTGCTGCAGAACTTAGACAAGCATCCTGGGATGCCATCCAAGTGCCTAGAAAGGAGACAGTGGTCACCGTGGGTTTACGAAGGACAAGCAGCTATGCCAACAAGCCTGATTTTCTTTGTTGTCATACTTCCAGCTGGCAAATCAGGGATACATGTCAAACAGGTCAGGTTTCCAAGACAGTATCTGATGGGGTCTCCTTCTATTCTTTAGGAGACAGGGTGGCTGTGAGTTGAAGAATGTGGGAGGTAAACAGTGGTAAAGTGATCAAGGGTCCTGTAGAGGTGAGCTTCCAGGGTGAGTTCAGGCCTGTTTTCAACTCAGGCTAGGCCACTCTTCTCCTATTCGACCTGGAGGAAGAAATTGAAGGAGAACATATCAAACTACTGGGTGACCGGAAGCTGGGTAGGGAATGAAGCAGGCTGGCTGGCAAGGTGAGGACACCAAGACACCCCAAGTGTCTAGAATGCTGGGCATCATTAAATCATCGAAGCTTTATAGAGATTTACAATACTTTACATTTGGTTAAAAGTTAAAAGAAAGAACAGAAAACAATGTAGCTAATGTGTAAATAGGGACAGGAAGCCCAGTTTCAGCTCCTGGTAAAACATGTTAAGGGTCGAGTAGAAATTGAATATCAGCCAGCTTAGCCATGTAACTCCTCCTTGGATATTTCCAAGCCATATATACCCATCAAGATTGATTCAGGAAACCTTTTGCATCATAAAACATTTTGTGTCTTCCTGGCCCATGTGATCCTTCTGTTTTTTTGTGTGTTATTAGGACATCTGTTACCATTTTCTTCCTAATACATTGTGGAAAATACCTTATGGGATCCCTAAAACCTCTGCCGGGTTTGAGGCCTTGAACATCTATCAGCAAAGTAGCTGCTCAATAAATAGTTCTTAAATGAATGCTATTATATGAGTGTAACAAAACAGTAGTGTGGTCTTGGATCAAGTTGATATAAATGCAGTGTCTGGGCATAGGCCAAGAGGGTGAATTAGGACTATGGCACCAGTAAATCAAGGTAATTGGGATTAGATATCAGTTGGGGGGAGAACTTGACATCGCTTCATAAGAGGAACAGTAGAAAGAACCAGAAGATAAGTTTGTTGGTGCTTTGGGTGTTTTATTTTAGCTGGAAAATAGAAGATTTGGGAAAAGAGAGAAGTGAGATAGACTATGATCTCTACCTGAGCCATTTGAAGGACTTTCATGTGAAGGAGGGGAATTCTTTGCTGTGTTTTGATTTAGTTGGCAAACCAAAAGGAAAACATATACACATAGAAACTTTCTAACAGTTAAGAGTGGGCCAAGGATAGAATATGGTGTCTCAGTAAGTCATGAGCCCCATTTACTGGAGATTATCAACGAGTTGGAATAGCATCTACAGATGGTGTTACCTAGGCAACTGACTGGGGTTTATTGTAGAGCAAGAGCATATAACAGCCTCCCATGCAATCGCCATCCTCCACCAGAGTGTCACATTTTTTACAAATCATCAACCTACAATGACACATCAGTGTCCCCAAAGTTCATAGTTTGCCTTAAGGTTCACTAGTGAAATTGCGTTTTATAGATTTTGAGAAATGCCAAAAAGGTCTGTGTCTAGATTTATTGATTGCTCGATTGCAAGGAAATATCCAATTGTTTCAGCAGCTTTTATTGAAAAGACTTTCATTGATTCATTGTGCTGCCTTTGCTCCTTTGTCAAAGATTAATTGACTGTATTTATGTGGGTCTATTTCTAGGGTTTCCATTCTGTTTAATTATCTATTCTTTCTAATAATACCATAATATCTTGATATCTTGATTACTGAAGCGAAGCTTTAAAGTAAGTCTTGAGGTCAGGTAATGCCAGTCTTTCAATTTTGTTCTTCTTCAATTTTAGCTATTCTGTGTCTTTTGCCTCTCCATATTAACTTAGAATCAGTTTTTCAATATCCACAAAATACAGGGATTTTGATTGCTAGGATTTAAAAAGAAGTGACATCTTACCAATAGTGAGTCTCCCTATCCATGAACATAAAATATTTCTCTATTTATTTAGTTTTTTATTTCTTTTACCAGAGTTTTCCAATTTTCCTCCTAAGATGTTGTACATATTTTGTTAGATTTATACCTAAGTATTTAATTGTTGAGGTCCTAATATAAATGATATTGAGTTTTTAATTTCAAATTCCAATCATTCATTCCCAGTATATAGGGAAACAATGAACATTTGGATGTTAACCTTGTATCCTGCAAACTTTCTATAATTACTTATTAGTTCTAAAAGAGTTTTTGGTTGTCGATTCTTTGGGATTTTCTACATATATGATCATGTCATCTGTAAACAAAGATGGCTTTATTTCTTCTTTCTCCATCTATACATCTTTTATTTTCTTTTCTTGTCTTATTGCACTAGCTAGGACTTCTATGACGTTGAGAAGGAGTGGTGCCTGACAAACACTACTTCAACAGGTCACCAAGGTCAACATTTTTTTTTTTTTTGAGTCAGAGTCTTGCTCTGTTGCCTAGGCTGGAGTACAGTGGTGCAATCTCAGTTCACTGCAACCTCTGCCTCCTGGGTTCAATCTATTCTACTGCCTCAGCCTCCTGAGTAGCTGGGATTACAGACACGGGCTACTATGCCCAGCTAATTTTTTGTGTTTTCAGTAGAGAAAAGGTTTCGCCATTTTGAAAACACTGTTCTCCAATTCCTGACCTCAGGTGATCCAGTCACCTCAACCTCCCAAAGTGCTGGGATTATAGGCATGAGCCACCATGCCCAGCCCAAGTTCAATATTTAAAGTGATATGTCATGTTGATAGTATGTATCCTTGTTATGATGTAAAGAAAATGGCATCTTACCTCTGTGATCTTCCTCCCAAAACCCAGGTCAGGCTAATCATGAGAAAAGCATCAGACAGCATCTGCCAAAAAAAAATCCTGACCATTATTTCTTAAACCTGTAAATATCACTAGAGAGAATGAAGTCTTTTTTTTTTTTTTTTTTTTTGAGACAGAGTTTTGCTTTTGTTACCCAGGCTGGAGTGCAATGGTGTGGTCTCGGCTCACCGCAACCTCTGCCTCCTGGGTTCAGGCAATTCTCCTGCCTCAGCCTCCTGAGTAGCTGGGATTACAGGCACGTGCCACCATGGCCAGCTAATTTTTTGTATTTTCAGTAGAGATGGGGTTTCACCATGTTGACCAGAATGGTCTCGATCTCTTGACCTCGTGATCCACCCGCCTTGGCCTCCCAAAGTGCTGGGATTACAGGCGTAAGCCACCGCGAGAATGAAGTCTGAGAAATAGCCAGTCAAAAGCAACCCAAGGAGACATGATCACTAAATGTAGAGTGGTATCCGAGTATACCCATGTAAACGGGATCCTGGAGCAGAAAAAGGGCAAAAGGTAAAAACCCAAGAAACCTGGGTATGCTATGGACTTTCCTTCTTCATAATTTATCATTATTGTGATAAATCATAATTTATTATTAATTTGTGACAAATAAGGCGTACTACATAAGATGCTAACCATAAAGGACATTCTATATGGGAGTGGGAGAGGCATATGGGATGTCTCTGTACCACCTGCTTAATTTCTTCATAAATCCAAAAGTGTTCTAAAAAAATAAGTGAATTAATAAGAGAGATGGGATCCCTGAGGTAATGGAATTGCTCAGGATCCTAACTGTGGTCATGAAGACACAAACCTATACACGGGACAGAATTGCCCAGAGCTGAAAACATGCGCGTGCGCATGCACACACACACACACACACACACACACACACACACACACACAAACATAAGAATAAGTAAAACTAGGCAAATCTGAAGAATAGTGGGTGGCATTAATGTCAGTATCCCGGTGGCAACACAGCAAGCCTATAGTTTTGCAAGATGTTTCAATGAGGATAAAGGATACAACCACATGTGGATCTGTCATCTCAACAAAAATTCCATTAAAAAAGTAAAGCTTCAAGGGCAGAAGGAAGGCAGGAATTTGAGCAAATTCGTGCATCTGAGCTCAGTTTTTATGTGAATAAAGGAATATCCGAACTAGAAAGGATGGAGCAAATTCTAACAGGAAGCAATAACAACAACAATAGTAATAGTAAGAAGGAAAGGGAGGATACGGGGAAGAAGAAGAAGAAACAGGGGTTGCAGAATGAAGAATATTAGTGTCCCTGTGGACAGCGGGGTGTCAATGTTTGTTAGAAGCTGCAAACATCCCATTTGAAGGATTACAAGCAGCTTCTGTGTCCCAGGCTAGAGGCTGGTATTTACCCCGGGAACAAAGAGCTTCTTTATTTTCAATGACTTTGATACTATAACTTTTATTATGCAGATGCAACGCATTTCATCTGAACACACGGCACACTAACCCAGGACACTCAGTAAATAATGTTCAGGAAATTTTGGAACTCTGATCTCAAAAACGAGGACAGTTGACACTGGGCATTTTCAAGGTTCAGGGTACAATATTAAAACCCCTGTGTGACACAAGCCTGGGCTTCCTTCATAAGCAAAGTCAAGCTTCCTGTGTCAGTAGGACAGGTCAGGAGTAAGGAGGTCACCAACGCTGCCTAACTGAGGCAGTCTCCCCTTAACACCCTTCCAAGGACACCCAGCAGCGTAAAGACAGTCCTATCATCAAGGGTGAATGTGGCAGCCATGAATAAGTGGGGAGTCTTCAGGTCCATGGCACAAGGAGGGGAGTAGAAAGGCTGGTATTGGCTTAATGGCCTTTAGTTTCCAGATGTTAAAGATTCCCTCAGGCTTCCTCTGTCAGAAAGCTTCAACAAGGCACGGGATGGACAAGATCTATGTCACATAGAAGTCCGGATCACTAACGTGGAAAAGTGAGCCTCCCTAGAGGCTCTGGGCTTTTGCAGCCCTTCACCTCAGTGTCTGGGCTTTCCTCCTTTCTCTCTGCACCTGCACCCGTATTGAGTCAGCATCTGCTCTCATCACATGAGCCAGGTAAAGACGCATTCGGTGGAGCAGATTGCATCTCCTCATCTGGCCTGACATTTGTCTGTCATGCTGTGGCTGGAATGTGATACCTAGTCGACAAAACACAGCCCTCACACATGTCGGGAGGCCCTTTGTTCCACCAGCAAGTCCCTGCTGCTTGGGGTCCTCTGATGGCTCCGGGATTCAGGCCTGTCTCTTCTTGCTTCTTTCAAGACAAATGGCCAGATGACGAGGTGCTGCTCAGTTCAACATCCAGGCCTCCCCGTACAAACACACCTCTGCCTGCATGCTTCAGAGTCAATCATGGAGGCTACTGAGTCATGTGTGCAGCCACGTGTGTGCCTGTGTGTGTGTGTGTGTGTGTGTGCTCAGCTCTGATCTTTTCTTTTTTATCTTGAGCCTTGTCCTGAGAGTTCTTGGCATCTTGGATGAGATGGCAAAATAACAGCAGGGTGCAATGGCTCAAAGGAAGGACTCTGCAAGGAGCCACATGCAAAACATCTGCATGTAGGAGAGATAAAACAAGAACCCCGTAGTCCAAAAGTAAATCACAACAACCTCCCTGCTCCCTTCGAAGGAATTAGAAATAATGCTCAAGAATCTTTGGACAAGAAGTGTGGAAAATGTCTCATTTAAATTCTCTGAAAACTCCATTCATAGCACGTATCCCACATATATAACAGAGGATGTTATGTTTTTAAATATGACATTCTTATCATTATCGCTTCCTGAGGCACTGGATATATCTGATGGATGCATCCTTCTTCCAAGGCCGGCAGAGTTATGACAAGCTGGCTTCACCCTCTCAGTGAAGTTCTTTCTTCGTCAACCCTCCTCTGAGTGAGAAACCCCTCAGTCAGCCCTGAAACCATCATGAATGAATTCTTTACATCCTAAGTGTCCTTGCATTTGCACTAGCCCCTACTCATGCATGACAGCTTATGCTAAACTCCAGTCGGACTGTAAAGTATTAATCTGAGGCTCCTTACAAGTAGATTGGAAGATCTAACAATATGTGGGTATTTTTAAGAGTAATTACAGAAATTTATCACTAAGATGGCTTATTCTGGTCTTTTCTGAGTCGGAATGGAGTGCTGTTAGCATTTCACTCCTTCCTGAAGAGGAGGTGTGCTGACCGGCACAGGGACAGTGGGACAGTGTCTCTACCAAATTGCTGGACTCTTTCCAAGCCTATCGTAAGATTTTCTCTATGCATGGTCCCTTGACAATCTCTACAACGCCCCGTGTTTAAGGGCCGGGCTGGTGAGGGGAAAGGGGCCTGATGTGTCCGGGCCCTTCCTGGAAGAGGCATGACTCCAGATATCACAGTGCACGCTGCTGAAGGATGCATGGGCCCGATGAAGAGACCTGAGTACTGGTTGGGAATCTGAACAAGGTCATCTCCACAGTCACTTCTGCCTCTGAGATTCTGCCATTCTAAAACCAAGTCAATGCTGGATAAGAGGAATGGTATTCCTGGCTGCAGGCAGGAGTTCCCAAAGCAAGGCCCCTTTCCCCTGACCTGCCTGGCCCTCAAACATGGGCCTTGCAGAGAATGTCAAGGGACCATGCATAGAGGAAATCTTAGGAAAGGCTTGAGAAGAGTCCAGCTATGTTTGACATCCTGAATACAGTCTGGATGATGGCTGTGGCTCTTCTGCATTTTCTGCAAAGCAATACAGGGCAGTCCTGATACCCTAGTCTATTTCCGGGATACCCGGCCCTCATCCTCCAGCAAGCAGGCAGGCGCTGTGCAGCCACACACCACTTCTGAACCTGTTAGTGCCCTGACGTTCACTTTGCCTCTGAGCAGCTCATTCAACAATTAACACCCGTCTTTGGCCGGGCGCCAAATCCCAGCACTTTGGGATGTCAAGGCAGGTGGATCATGAGGTCAAGTGATCGAGACCATCCCAGCCAACATGATCCCCGTCTCCACCAAAAGTACAAAAATTAGCTGGGTGTGGTGGTGTGAGCCTGTGATCCCAGCTACTTGGGAGGCTGAGACAGGAGAATCGCTTGAACCCGGGAGGCGGAGGTTGCAGTGAGCCGAGAGCACAGCACTGCACCCAGCCTAGGGACAGAGTGAGATTTCGTCTCAAAAACAACAACAACAACAAACTGACTCTTTTTGTAGGCTCGGTTCCCGGTTAAACTGAATCCTGAACCCTGAAGCAACAACTCCAGTCCAGCCACTGTGTTCGGTGCAGCAGAGTGTCCAAAGACGAGCACATCAGGGACCTGGCCACCCAATAACTCTGACGGTGGGTCAGGCAGAAGACGTTATTGTCACGACAATACGAGGTGCCGGGGGAAAACAAATAAATGCAAGATTCATATCGTCTTAATGGATTGGGGACAGTTTCGTGGAGTAGATCAACAGTCTTTGAAAAAAGGTTAAGATTTCAACAATTAGAAAAAGAGAAGGAGGCATGGATATAACTAGGAAGAAAGTCACAGGCTAAGAGAGCAAAGTCAGCAAAGGAAAGGCGGCACGGAGGTGCAGCTGCGGGGGGCTCCGCGGAAGGCAGGCTAGGGCCCAGGTAACCGGGGCCCAGGGCGCAGCGGAGCGCGCGGATGGAGGGGCTCCCTGGACACCACGCTGATGAGTTTGGACGCCGTTTCTCCAGCAGCGGACGGTGACTGAAGGAGTCTGAGCAGAGGGTGCTGTGTGCTCCGGATACTCCTACTCCGGCGTGTGTGACAGTCAGACCTGGGGCAGGGCCGGGAGACCAGGGGTCAGGAACTAGGAATGCATTGCCCCTGGGCGCGCATTTGCACTGGGCCTAGCGCCTACCCCTTACTCCGCCATCCACTCTACCCACAGCATCCGTCGTGAAGCAAGGTAGGAACATTCTTCTAAAGAAACTCCTTTTAAATTGAAGACTCTTAAGAATTGGGGGGGGGGGAACACCTCAAAATCCAAAAGGCATGCCTCCGCAGCTGGAAGGGAGCCTTCCAGGACGGACTGGAAGAGGCCTGGACGGGAAGGCGAAGGCGAAGGCGCACACAGGCCCTGCTCAGCGTCGGCACCTCCCGGGGAGTCCCTCAGGCCCGCACCCCCGCCTGGCCTGAAAGCAAGGCACCTGCACCAGCTTTTAGAGCCCCTGATGAGTCCTATCTTTTTCTCAGGCTTAAGGATTTCATTTTGCTGCTCCCAACAAGGTGTCATGTCTGAACGGCTGCCTGGCGGGGGTGCAGAGCCCCCAGACCGCCCCCTCCAGCCTTCAGCTCAGTGCGTGGGGAGCAGGGGCCCGGCAGCCTTACCGCCCCCCCCCCCGCCCCCCCATCCCGCATCCGCGGCTTCTTCCTTCCTGCCAGAGAATCGCCAACGCTCTCTGTGTCCAGCGTGCCTCACCCACTTTCATGTCTTTGATCGCATTGTGTAGGGAGTCATTTAATTTTTGACCTGTGTCTATAGGGTGATAAACGAAACAGAGAACAAAAGTAAGTTTCAAACAACAAAACAACAGCTTAAAGCCATGTTCTCGGTAAGTATAGACTTTTCAAAACATGAGAAAATGGAAAACGTCTTCAAAAATTCCATTGGCCAAATCCGGTGACAGTGATTTAGATACGTCTTCCTTTTCTGGTGACAGAGCACAAAGTGACCAGCTAGGGCCCCAGGGGGCAGGCACAGAGCTGCTCAGATCTCTCCTCTCACAGAAGATCCATGGGCAAGCTTCCGATTTTTTAAAGTCAGAAGAAATACACACACCGAAATGGAACGCTTTTACATTTCTCTGCTAGCAAATGGCCTGGCCCGACCTCCCACTTTCCAGGCACAGAGTTTGTCTCCAGGCAGTGGAAGGCTCTGGGGCTGGCCACCCGGCTCCTGGAGGGGCCACCTTCAAAAGGACCAGACATTCTCCTGCAGATCCCGCCCAGTTAGGGAAAGGGCTGCACTCTCTGGAGCCTCCTCGCTGACCTGCTCTCACCAGAGAGGAAATGGCCTCCCTCCCATCTTGGCTGCAGAGCAGGCCAGCAGAAACGGCTGAAAAGGAGGGTGGAGCATGATTCATTCTTAGCTGAAAAGTGACTCAAAAAGGAAATTGCCTGGTGTGCCGGATGACACAGTGCATCGTAACCTGCTGTGACCAGGCCTGTCTGTCATGCAGCTGTCTACCTTTCCCTTGGAAGCCAGTCAAGTGGACACCGGCACACTCCAACCTCCAGCCAGCGCACGGTGGCTAAGAGGCCTCTCCTCGGCTGAACCTCTCACTCTGACCACTCCCAGCTCTGCCCCACAGTGACCATGCAGTCCCGTTAAGACTGGAAGAAAAGTAGAAACCATTTCCATACAAAGAAGGGACCTGCGGGGTGTTCAGGAGGAGAGAGAGAGAGAGCACCACACTCACCCGGAATTCTCAGAAACAATGCTTAACCTCCCACCACAAGTAGTTCCTGTCCAATGCTCATATCCATCCCTAAATCACCTGCAAAAAAAGAGGGAAATGGTACTTTTGATTTTACAATTCTTTTTAAAGTTCCCTTCCTTCCCTCCCTCCCTCCTTCCCTTCCCTTTTCTTCCCTTCCCTTCCCTTCACTTCCCCTCCCCTCCTCTCTTTCTCTCTCTCTCTCTCTCTCTTTCTCTCTTTCTTGGACTTATGTACCTTAAACCTTAAACAGAGCAGGTACTAAAACATAAAGATTAGGTTAACATATGTGAAACTGATATTTTGGTAAAGTCAGAAATATGCAAATACCCTTAATTTATATCGTTCAATCTAACAGACGATATGAAAGGATGTCAAATCTTCTAAAGTGGCTGCATTGCTTTCCCTGGGGTTTCACTGAGGCTGGTGAGTTGCTGGCTTAGCTTGCTGCCAGGTGCACATTAACCTCCTCACCTGGTCAGTCCTCACCAGCTGCTCCCCGAGGGGCCCAGAAGCTGGCCTGTGGTCATCACTGCCTTTCTCCGGACCGAGGAGATGCCGGATCCTTTCCACAGCTATGCAAAATTGGTGTTGCATTGAATTCTGGGCCATGTTCACACCAAACCAGTTTCAGGGCTTTGCCATGCAGTCTGCCACTGTCTCTGTGCCCAGAGGAGCCCTGCGGCTCATCCCACGCCTCATGAGAATGGCCAGCACCATGCCAGAGCTCATGGTGCTTCAGGGGAAGGAGACCCTCTTGCTATATCAGTCTCAGTCCACTCCATGTTCCCTGAACTGGGCTGGGAGGGAGCCATTTCCACGGGGACAGGGACACCCTGCTGTCCTCCCAGGTCACAGTGATTGTATGTTGGCGAATCCCATCCTCCCAAGATATCAAAGTGGATGCAGAAGAGGAACACCACACACACACGCACACACACACACACACACACACACACACCCCTTCTTACACCCAGGAAAAAGCAACAGAGCTTTTCGGAAAGTTTTGTTGTCCTCTGGTGAGCAGTTTTTCTTGTTTCCTTCCTCCTTTCTCTCTTTCATTGAAGATTTTGTTGCATTTTTACTCTGTACCAGGCATTGCACTTTTCCAACAAAAACAATCAAGACTCAGACACCTCTCAGAATGTTTAGCGTTTACAAAGAGAGAATGAGTACACACACAAGCAGCCCAGGAATGCCTGTACTTTGTGAATATCAAGGGTAGAACAGCCCATGCTGCCTGGGCAGGTCCGTGGGTGTGCATGGTGTGCGGTGATACTGCTCAGCCCACCATAGTGGATACACAGTACAGACTGATTGATGATTGATCAACTGCAAATGAGGGAAGGCGCTGATCACCTTCTACAGGCCAGTCACTGTTCTAGATGTTGGAGGCAAAGTTGTCAATAAAACCCAAATCTGTTTCTTCAGACAAAGCGAGTTAGACAAACATGATATTTAGTATTGCATTTGGAGGGGGAAAAAAGAATTTTTAAAAGAGAAAGCAGAATAAGGACTTCTGAGCAGAAGGAACACCATGAGGTCATAAAAGTTCATGGAATCTAAGAGTCCAGATAGAAAAATTGCCGAGTCAGAAAGGTTCCAAATCTAATGAATTTGAGAGAAAAAAAAATTATGAAAAATGGTTATATATCCTGGTCTCTGCTTCTGTCTCTATTAAAATGGTTATCAACATTTCCAGACCTCTCCCTAGTCGCCAAAATAGGAAGAAGAAAATAAAGGAAATCAATCTGGCATTTTAATTTGCCTCTATTTCTGGCAATTTACCTCTAACCCAAACTTTATAAATAGAATGTACAGTTGAAATGGGTCCTCAGGGGCAGGTGGGAGCGAACTGGGCTAGAAACGGTCTGTCATCCGGAGAGAATCCTTCCCGCTGCCACGCCCACTCGGCCCTTGGGGTTTGTTTTCTTGGTCTATTTCCTGTCCCGAAGCCTAAACCTCTTCGCTGTCTCCAATTCCTAATAAACACCAAAGAACAACTTAGCAAACTTAGACCTCTAACATTGAGTATTTATTGTATTGTGGTGAAAAGTACAGACAGTGAAATCCACAGACTATAAGAATACAGTGCCACCCGTCCAGAGATAACCACCCTTCTGCCCATTATCACCACAGACTGATTTATTTTGCCTGTTCTCAAACTTCATACAAGTTGAATCATGAAGTATTTGCTTTTTAAGGTCTGACCTCTCTCCTTCTGCACAATGTTCTTGAGATTCATGCACGATGTTTTATTTATCAATAGTTGTTTCTTTTTATTTTGAAGTAATAGTCCATTTTATGACTACCAAACTGTTTATCCATCTCTTTTGATAGACATTTGGTTTTTTTCCATGTTTTTGCTTTTATGGATAAAGCTGCTATGAATATTCTTATTTTAGTCTTTTTCTGTTTTTATTTCTCTTGTAAATATCTGGAAATGGAATGGCTGGGCCTTGAAGCAACTGCATGTTTAACTTCATACGAAGCCGCCAAATTGTTTTCCAAGACGGTTGTACCATTTTACATCCCCCCAGCAGCGTTTGAGAGTTTCAGTTACTGGATAGCCTTACCAACATTTGGTGCTGTCAGTCTTTCCAATTTTAAGTATGCTAATGGGTATAAAATTGTATCTCGTGGTTTTCATTTGCATTTTTTTTAGGATCTTGATCACTTTTGCATGTTCTTGCTGACCATTCCTCTCTTCTTTAGAGAAGTGTCTTTTGCACATTTTTAAATGGATTCTATATGTAATGTATTTATTTTGATAGAAGTCCTTTGTCACAAATATGTATTATAAATATTTTTATTTCCGTCCGTAGCTTGCATTTTCATTTTCTTAATGGTTTCTTTGGATAAGCAGTTTTAGTTTTAATGCAGTCCAATTTATCAGTCTGTTTCCTTCGTGTTTATAACTTGCTCTGTCCTCCCTCAGAAACCTTTGCCTACTTCAAAGGTTGCAAAGATATTGTTCAGTGTTATCTTACAGAAGTCTTAGACTCCTAGTTTTTATGGTTAAGTTTATGATACATGTTAAATTAATTTTATGTCTTTGTGAATGATAAAGATTAAGAGTCATTTTTCCACACTTTTATGCAGCTGAACAGGTGTTTAGCACATTCTGATGACGAGACTTCCATTTCACCATTGAATGGCCTTGAACGTCTGTCAAAAAATCACTTGACCATGTATGTGTAGGTCTGTTTCTGAGCTCTCCACTCTCTTCCATTGATCTACTTGTTTATCCTTAAAGCAATAGTCCATGATTATAATTAATGTAAGTCAACAGAAGAAATAATTGATGCCAGATAACGAGTCCTCCAATGCACTGCTCTTTCTCCACATGAGCCTCACGACACAGCATGCTATTGATTTTCTTAGGTGCTTTGCCTTCCCAAATATCTTTTAGAATCAGCTGGCCTCTTTCTTTTACAAAGTACCATTGGAATTTTGGTTGAGACTGTGCCGAATCAATAGATCAGTTTGAGGAGAAACAACACATTAATGACAGGGTGTCCTCCAGCCATGAGCATGGTTGTTACCCTCCATCTGTTTAGGCCTCTGTAATTTCTCTCAGCAGGGCCTTCTAGTTTTCAGTGTAGCAGTCTCGCATGCCTTTTCTTTAACTTATTAGGTATTTTATTTTGTATGTGTGCTATTGTAGATGGATTATTTTTGTTTTATTTTTCAAGTCTTTGCTACAAGTATATAGAAATACAATTTTTGTATATAGTTCACATATTTTGCAACCATGCTGAATTCACTATGGTTTCTAGAAGTTGCTTTGAAGATTCCTTAGACAGTTGTGTAAACCATAATGTCATCTGCAAATAAAATAATTTTGCTTCTTCCTTCAACATTATAATGCCCTTTGTTTATATTTCTCACCTTACTCCAGTGGCTGGAACCTCCAGTAATATGTTGAATACAAGTAATGAGAATAGATATTCTTACTTTGGTCTGTATTTGGGGGAAGATTTCAATATTTCACCATTAAACATGATATCAGCTATAGGGGTATTTTAGATCAAGATCATTCATAGATTAAGAAAATGCCTTTTTATCTTCCTAATATGTGGCAAGTTTTTATCATTAATGAGTGTTAAACTTTGATAAATGCTTTTTCTATACCTACAGGCATGATCAGATAATTTTTTTCATTTATACTCTTAACAAAGTAAATTACATTGATTTATATTTAAATATTAAACCAACTTTTCCTTTCCAGCAGAAACCCTGCTTAGTCAGAGTGCACTATCCTGTTTATAAATTGCTGGATTCAGTTTTCTAATATTTTGTTTAGGATTCTTGCATTGATGCTTCTTAGAAACAGTGGTCTATAATTTTCTTTTCTCAGTCATTAGCAGAAGTGGAGCTCTTAATTGTGAACAATATTCATAAGATTTCTGAGAGCATTTATGAAATTTTAGCAAAAATTTCTCTAATTGAATGCCTTAGTAATTCAATGGGTTAACGTCTTTTCTTATGCAAGATAAATTTCATATTCTTAAATGCTTAGATTACCAAAAAGTGAGACCATTAGATTACCTTTTATGAAATAAGTCAAGAAACATGCCCATGATTCCAGGTCACAAGAACAAGTTTCCAAAAGATAGGCTGTGAGAGTTCATTTCTATAGTGAAGGAAGTTCAGGTGACCCCATAAGCCACTGTTTTTCCTCTAGGATAATCAACCTCATAAATAAGTCTAAGTATCTTCTCCTACTCAGATGATGCCTTGATAACTTCTCATCCCAATACAGGATGGTGGAGATTGGCTAGAATGGAGAAAACTCTTCCAAAATACTCCCCTTTCAGGGTCCCCAGGGTTCCCTCCACCCCCCAGGCTGTCCTAGGGTGCGCTGGTCTATAGGGTGAGACAATAGAGCTGCTGGCAGCCACACTCAGGCAGCAGCTTACACTGGCCAGAGAGGAGGTCCTGAATGTGAAAAGCAGACTGTGTCTTCCATGTTTGTATAACGTTGCTCTGGTACCGTCTACAGACCTATGCCATGCATAATCAATACCATGGCACAAAGAGGCATACAGCCCAACCAAACAAAGAACTCCCAGAAAGTAGCTTTGCCCTCATGCAGTGAATTACATTTCCTAGCTTGACGTAGGAAATGAAGAATGTTTAAGGTGGTCATATGAATAAAATAGACAAGAAAGCACAGAGCTCAAATAGGATTTGGGAGGATTTGGAGTATAAGCCACATACATTTTCTCAAGCATTTAATTAAAGAAAGGAAGACTGATCACTGACCTCGTCATGGAGTGTCGAGGGCCAGCTCTGCTCCAAGTGCTTTCGTGTGTAGCGGGCGGAATCCTCACAATAGCTATGCACGGTGGTGATGAACATTTACCACTTAAGTAAGAACTATGCAAGCTAATGGATTCTTAGCAGCACTTTCAAGGTGTCACTGCTGCAGGGAGGCAGTCAGGATTCTAGCAGATACAATTCTAACTTAGATGTTTTTCTCCTCTGTCACATTGCTTTTTACAATGAGCTCCCAAGACTAAACCAAAAATATTTAACCATTCAGACACAGCCACCGCATTAACAGCATTCGCTGTAGAGTGAATAAGGAGCCCCGCAGTTTCCTCAGCCCGGGCTCGGCTTCAGCTGCACCATTCAATAGTCGCTGGAGGATGCAAACGGAGGAGAGTTCACAGGAGAAACAGTGGTGGAATTTTTCTACCTTAATGCTGCCCCAAGTGCTGGAGCTGGGCCCACCCAAGGATTTAGCATGTAAGTTACTCACTTACGGGACGGTTTGCAGAGCAGGTCTGCACCGGGGGTGGTCCCTCTGGGGCTGTGCTGACATCCTTTGGCATCCATGTGGGATATTGTGTCATCGTAGAAGGATATTTTGAGCACTGTTCTTTTGTCCTAAGGATGGGGAAATAAGAGACCATGAGGATTACTGTGGGACTGGGTTGGTGTCTCACCAGCGGAGAGGTGGTTTGCAAGGAGCGTTTGTTCAGGGAGCACACGCAGGTGGTAGGCTGTGGACTGGGTGCAGAGACGGGGCCCCTTTGAGTATCTGCAGCCTCGGGAACATCAGGAATGGTCGTACTTGGCACCAGCCTTGCCTTTTCACCATGAGCAGCGCCAGTGGTAAAGGGCTGAGGGAACGTCTGTCAAGAGCGACGCAGTAACCCCAATCGGAGCGTGTCGGACCCACAGGCGCAGTCCCTACATCTGCCGGAGCTCTCTAAGGGGCCTGAGTGGCTGACGGTCAGAACCACAGTCATGTGGCCATTAGTGTTACAACGATATTATTCATTCATTTGGAAATCTGTATTTAGCACACTCCACCGGCCTTAGTACTGTGCTAAATACAATACTGACCAATTCTCTGCTGGCTTAATGGAAATAACACTCCATTAAAACAGCACTACTCAGGGCCCGGCGCGGTGGCTCACGCCTGTAATCCCAGCACTTTGGGAGTCCGAGGCAGGTGGATCACGAGGTCGAGAGATCGAGACCATCCTGGTCAACATGGTGAAACCCCGTCTCTACTAAAAATACAAAAATTAGCTGGGCATGGTGGCGCGTGCCTGTAATCCCAGCTACTCAGGAGGCTGAGGCAGGAGAATTGCCTGAACCCAGGAGGCAGAGGTTGCGGTGAGCCGAGATCGTGCCATTGCACTCCAGCCTGGGCAACAAGAGCGGAACTCCGTCTCAAAAGAAAAAAAAAAAAAAAAAAAAAGCACTATTCAAATAAAAATCAGTGCATAATTGTAAAATATGATGGTTACTATGAGGAACAGCAGAGTGTCCTAGGAAGGCATAACAGGAGCTCCTGACCAAGGCCAGGTGATCAGAGGAGAGGAAGATGCTGGAGGAATTTAAAAGGCGATCAACTGGGCAGAGGACGTGAGAGAGCAGAGGCCTGAGCGATGCCTCTTTCATCTAGGGTGTGCTGTGGACAGACGGTGTGTCACCTGCTGAGACACAATGGCCTGGCATGACCAGCCATGGAGTTTGCCAACTGCGCGAAAGCACAGCAAGTCACGTGGCTGGTCCTTCATTCGTTACACACCCAGGAAATATTTAATTCATGTGCGAAAGGCCCTGAGTAGTTGGTCAGATATGCGTTACATATCAAACCTCTTTTTACTCTCATTCTGGACTTCCTTTTATGCAAAATCTTTATATTCCAATAAAGGTAGCCCGTTTGTAAAAATTACCCCAGGAAGGCAACTAAATTGCCTCTTTCTCATTTTTTGGTCACATCCAGCCAAATTTCCGTGGAAGTGCTCTGAAGAGCATGCACAGAAATAGGCTCTTAAGTAACAGATCTGCTTTCTGTTTGGTTAGTGTCCAGCTTTCTTCTGTTGGAAGGGTTTTGTACTTTTTGTTTTGTTTTGTTTTAACATTTAAAAAAAGCTGTTGGGCAAATGTATAACTTAGAGATTGTGGAGCTTATTCCTTGAGTAATAGATAGTTTCTGGGGTTTTTTTGTTTGTTTGTTTTTGTTTTGAATCCTGTGAGAGATTCTGTAAAATTCCAGACCTTTGAAAATCACTTTAATAAGTAGAATGTTTTTCCCTTTCTTTAACTATACCCTTTAGATGTTTATTCTAACATGAAGCCTTTTCTAAGTTACAAATAAACATGACAGAATAATTTCAATTGAATGCAGAAATGCTTATGCCTAGTCGCACCCCCACCAATTGTATTTATTCATTCAATAAATACTTCGTAAGTGGCCTCTATACTGTGAGCCAATCACTCTTAGGTAACTGAGCTAAATGCCTTTCTTTCAGGGCCTTCAATTACAAATGTGGTTAGAAAGTTTTTCTTCTTTGTAACTATATATGTGCATATATTAACTATATAATGCATACATATGCCTATAAATATACATGTAACTGTATAGTTTGGAATGCATTAGCTGTAGATATTTAAAAATTAACTATTTTACTGCATAGCATTTTCAATGGAAATCTAAATAAGAGATGCAAGAGTTTTAACAAGAAAAACAACATCTATTTGATGGATTGCATCATAAATTACTTCATGACACATTTAAATAAGCTTGCCCAGAATTAAAACCACAGTGTTAAAAGAGAAGAAAAATCATTGAGGAAAGAAGTAAAATAAGTATCTGACCCCTCTTGTCCCTCAGCCTGGGTTCAGTGGCCCTGTGGATGAGAAACCAGCAGATCCAGGACTTCCATCTGGAGTGTGGGTGCCGACAAATGCCAGACGCGGGTCGGTGTCTTAGTCGGCACCACTGGCTTCAGTCTGTTTGTATCTGTTTTGTGACCTCAGCCAAGGGTCCAGTCTACAAGAACCAATGTAACCGAGCATAGGCAATCAGCTAGGAAGGTCCCCTGTGCCTCTGTTATGTCATCCCAAGCCCTTACTGAAACCATGTGATGTTATCAAACAAAATGGCACCATCACATGGGTGATAGGTAGTCAAAGGGACCTCACGGGATACGTTGGGCTTCTCTGCTGGGTTCCACCATGTAACCAGAGTACCAGATCAATGCCAAGTAAATCTTTTAGTGGTGCTCGCCAAATCGCAGTCCTGTGTGTTAGTTCCCACCATAGCGGTAAGAAACGATTTTCTTTCCTGGAGAAGGTATGAGGAGCTTTGAACAAAGTTTGCCCTGGTGTCCTAAAGAAACGAATCTCTCAATAAGGTAAAAAGGGTTTTGAGAGACTCTTCACTGAAGCATTTTTACTGAACACTCTTATTTAAATGTTTAGCCCTGTTTCTTCACCTATTGTATTTTGATCTGTAGATTTCCAGATTTTCTGTCTGGAGGAGAAACAGAAAATGTTCCAGTGGGTAAGAGCTTCATTTTGAGTGGGAATGGCACACAGTGACATTACATGACATTTGTTTGCATTAATGCCCCCCCCCCGACCTCAACTTGGCATATTTTCTTTGCCTTTTAAATTTGTAAGTGCATATTTTCAAAAATGAGGTTGCGTTAAAACTAGAAAAGCAATTATGAAACAAGATGGATGGTCAAAAGCAACAGTGACTTGGAAAAGAGCCGTGAAAAGTTTATGCAGGCTTAAGACATCAAATTGCTTCCAAGAGAGTAAGCCTTTAAATACTGCTAAGCCCTGAATTTGTTGTTTATCTCTTGTAAATAAGTAAAGACTTCGTTAATTTCTCTTGCATCTTCCTAAACACCAATTGGATCTGATTAAGGCCGAGAACATAGTATTTCCGAAAATACCTGGCCTTTTTAGCAAAAGAAAAGCCTTTTTGTAGGTGGGGGAAGTTTGTCAAATGAGAACTCCGGAGTTTAATGCATAAGTCTACGTGTAATATCATGTGCAATTTCACTCCATGCCCTTTCTAAGAAACTATTACTATAATTACGTCATATCTTTGTGAAATAAATCTACCGTAAAATGAGGAATCATGATCATGAAATAAATGTTTCCCATTCTAACGGAACTCAATGGGCAAATGTTTAACTGTACATTTCCCATGTAACTGTGCTGTTTCTCTCTGTCACATGGGCAAATCCTTTAGATTTCACAGTCTGCGCAGAGCAGTGATGCATTCTGTTCATGCCACAGGTTCTCTCTGCTGTTCAGCCTTTAAAGGACAAACATGGCAGCTTAGTAAAGGATTAAGTTCGATTCTGTCCCCAACAGTAAATGTTTCTGGAGCTCTTACCATACCACATGAACTTTATCTGTAGGCGGGTGGAGCCTGGGGAAGCGGATGGACTTGGAGATCAAGCACATACCCTGAGAACTGTCAGCAGCAAGACCTAGAGGCAAGTCCCTCAGCTGTCTGTTTAGCAGCATCTCACTGGACCTGCTACCCTCTTTTCCCAGGCCCTTAGAGAGCCGACACCTTCCTTACATTGCCAGGCAGTTAGAGTCCAGCCTTTGTGGCTGTCAGTGCTGGGACTGTCCCATCCCGAACTTCCCGGGCGCTGCAGCTCCTGTATGTCCTCCTCAACCTACCCTTGGAAACTAAAATTCTCTATTGGAAGCCATCACCTTACTGGATCTAATTGCAGCAAGAGAGCTGATTACATTATCTGATTATTCCAGAGCAGTGTCTACCATGTGCTTTAAAAATAAATAAATAATGGTGAAACCCCGTCTCTACTAAACATACAAAAAAATTAGCCAAGCACGGTGACGCACACCTGTAGTCCCAGCTACTCGGGAGGCTGAGGCAGGAGAATTGCCTGAACCCAGGAGGCAGAGGTTGTGGTGAGCCGAGATCGCGCCATTGCACTCCAGCCTGGGTAACAAGAGCGAAACTCCGTCTCAGAAAATAAATAAATAAATAAATAAATAAGGATGCATAGGCCAAGTAACTAACCAGTAACCCTGGCTGCTCAGATGGCCTCCAGGATGTCCCCTGCCTCATGTCTGCAGCTTCACAAGAGAGACCACACTCTAACACAGGTTTCCTCCATAGACAGCTAGTCCACAGGGCAAGGTCCAGCCAGCTGCCTGGCAGAGTACAGTCTTGGGCAATGTGGGCTGCTGAGCCCTGCTGAGAATTGGGGGAGTGAGATGTTCATGTCGGATTTCAGAGGTGGCAGCACCAGACTGATGGCGAACCAGCACATTCACAAAGCCTGAATTTACTACTGGGTTGAGAAAATGCAAAGAAACCCCCTCCCTGGTGCAGGAAGAACTGTTCTGTGAGTAATGATGGAGATTGCGGGGAAAGGGCATTCCCATTCCTGCACCCACTGTCTGCAGCCCTTCCTCGCCCTTGGGGGGCAGTTACGAAATAATCATCCACAGAAAGTTAATTAAGAAAAGTCTATGTGACATAGGAGAGCCTTTCAATGAAGCCATGTGACACATCACCAAACTCTTCCAGTGGATAAAACCACCAGCTGGCTAGCAAACAGCCTCTAAAGTCAAGACTTGGAGTAGTAGTAAATAGTGGTCACATTTTATTAAACAGCTCAAAAATTTTGTTGAACTGATTGCCTTATACAAAAATAAACATATCAACTCTATGATTATGCACGATGGCTTTTATTTTACATTTCCCTTAAAAGAGACTGGATTCTGGACCCAACAAACAGATCGTTATGAAATAATGTTCCACACCCTTTGCGGTTGAATAAGAGAAATGGTTATACATAATTTCCATTTCATGGTCCCCCAAAAAATAAATGTGCATTTTCCAATATTCCTTCTGCTGCAGAGCAGAAAATGTATATCTGAGTGCACAGGCATTTCAGCACCACCAAAGTATTCCATGCCTCGTGGCAATTACATAGCTGTTACCAAAAGAACATTCCATGGTATTTTAAAGATAAACTATGGCGATTTCCTCTAGCAATCTTCCATAAGCACATGTCCCACCAAAGGGAACTACATTTTTAAGAAACGATCTATTAATTAAAATTATACTAGTTCAACTATGTCAACTGACTATATGGAAAGACAAACTTTTTTGTTTGTTTGTTTGAGACAGTCTTGCTGTCACCCAGGCTGGAGTGCAGTGTTGTGATCTCAGCTCATTGCAACCTCCACCTCCTAGGTTCGAGCAATTCTCCTGTCTCAGCCTCCTGAGTAGCTGGGATCACAGGTGCCTGCCACCACATCTGCCTAATTTTTGTGGGGTTTTTTTGTGTGTGTGTGTGTTGTTTTTTTGTTTGTTTGTTTATTTTATTTTATTTTTTTTGAGACGGAGTTTCGCCCTTGTTACCCAGGCTGGAGTGCACTGTCACGATCTCGGCTCACCGCAACCTCTGCCTCCTGGGTTCAGGCAATTCTCCTGCCTCAGCCTCCTGAGTAGCTGGGATTACAGGCACACGCCACCATGCCCAGCTAATTTTTTGTATATTTTTTAGTAGAGACGGGGTTTCACCATGTTGACCAGGATGGTCTCGATCTCTCGACCTCGTGATCCACCCGCCTCGGCCTCCCAAAGTGCTGGGATTACAGGCTTGAGCCACCGCGCCCGGCTAATTTTTGTGTTTTTGATAGAGATGGGGTTTCACCATGTTGGCCAGGCTGGTCTCTAACTCCTGACTTCAAGTGATCCGCCCACCTCAGCCTCCCAAAGTGCTGGGACCACAGGCGTGAGCCACTGTGCCCAGCCAAGACAAACTTTGAAGCTAACAAGAGAATAGAGTAGATTATGTTTTGAGATGTTGGCTTGCTTGTTTGTGTTTAAATAAAAGATAGCAAAATAACTCTGATATTTTGTAAATTCTTGTTACCAAGTTCAGGAAACAAAGGTCAATAGATGAAAGAAGGTGTTTAAGAGGTCCTCAGTGGTGGGAACTTGTTGAATTGGAGAAGGACATAAGATTAACAGTATCTAACAAGGAGCTTGGAGACAGGGGGAGCATGGAGGAAGCAGAGGGGAATGAACGTGTCCCATCAGTGTGGGGCTGGGAGGTCTGAGCCAGGTCTTCTCACACCAGCATTTTTTGCGCTGATCTGTCCACTCACGTCTGCGACCCTGGCTCTGCCCACAGAGGACACAGCTTCCTGAGAAAGAGAAAACAAAGATTTCCTCCAGCAGGATAAAGAAGATGATTTTTAGGATATCTAAAAGAAAGGCCTCATATTTTAGCTGCTCTTTACAAGCTATTCCCTCAAGTGCTGATGTCTTCTAGAGTATCCGTTCTTTGAAGGCATCTCCTTATTGCTCACTCATCTTTTTACATTTTAGACTCAAGATTTAAAATGGAAAGGAAATAACCCCCAAAATATAAACAACTTAAACGCTGGTTTTAAGACAACGTATCTACAAAAAGCAATTCTGTTTACAGACTTTACATTATTCATAAAATAAAAAGCTCTGTTTACTAATAATGAACCACTCCAACTTTATGTATTTTTTTAATGGTCAGCCTTTATTTGACATTCTAAACCCTGTAAATCTGGGATGGGCTGGCAAATTCAATCCACAGACTAAAACTGCATTATAATACTATAAGGCTTATATCCTGTTTAGAAGTCATGGAGCCAGGATTTGAGCCCTGCTTATGTCAATGGAACCGGTGCCTATTTCGGTTTATAAGCTCTAACAAATTGATCTATTCAAGTAAAGTTATAATTTTCAACTTGCATATTTTTTTCTGGTGGAAAGCTGCACAATCCAAAACAGTTCCCTTTAAAACTAGTAGTAAATTTCTGGTTAAAACAAGATATTTAATGGGAGTTTAAATGATGAATATAATGCTGTTGGTTGGCTTTATATGAAATTAACCATATTGCATGAGCTGATTCATCACCTCCTGTCCACTGTGTGACAAGATGCAAATGACACATGAGATGGTGACCTTCAAGCCAAGCCAGTGACAAGAAAGGATGGCAACATATCTCCAACTATGGGACAGAAAACACCCAAGACCTCAAAGCAACCTGTACAATAAATATTAGCAGAATAGTTCTAGGGTCTCTTGAAATAAAACATATTGAGGACAAGAAATTTTTTTTAACTTTTTTATGCATACAAGGAATGAATGACTTAGTATTATTGAAAATATATGTAAAAATCAGATCTTGTTAAAGTGAGTTGGTGAAGTTGTTCAAAGCAATTTGCTGCACAGTCTTTAAGGAAGAAATGAATCAATTTTTTAAAAAAATTATTAAAGCCTCTATTTAGGCCTTGTAATAAGTATGGTAGCTGGTAATAGTCATTTTCTGATAATAAAATAATCCAAAAAATTATAATACCTGTTGAGCTAGTTTGATATTTAAGATTATGTGGTGTTGTTAAAGTTCAAAAGAACACGAATGTGCAGATCTATTTTTTCTGGCATTTTTAGGCAAATGCAGACAAACATGAATATTTACTGTTTTGCTAACCCTTTGACATGAATACAACACAAAAAAAATTTTAGAAATTTAGGCTAATTTTTAAAGCATAATACGTTGACAAAAATGTTATGTGCTGATGGTCTGAAAGCTTTAGCAGGAAGAAACAGAGGATATTGGTCCCAGAAAATCCTTCGGGGAAAACAATTTCTCTGTATTTAGGAAGATACTTAAAAACACCAATTGTGAAAATGTTGGCATCTTTCAAGACACTACTGAATAATACTACACAAAAGTCTAATGAGGTTGAGGGTCATGTATTCGCACTTCACAGATGAGGAAACCCAGGCTTTGATGGCTCCAGCCACCTTCGCGGGCAGCTGAAGCAGGAGGAAGCAGGGAGGGCTCACCGAGGGCTTTTTCTGACCTCCGCCCTCCACCCGCTGAACTCTGCCTTTCCACAGTGGCTCTGGTTCTGTGTTCGCCACAGTGCGGCCAGAGCAGTCAGGGGTCACTGCATGGCACCTGTCTGTGAGGCATGCCAAAGGTTATTTGTTAACTTTGTTGAGTAGCAGTGAATCACCGAGGTCTGTAAGTTACAAAGTATGCAGTTCTCCCCAGGAACTCACTCTTTTCCCCTGTGTGTTCCGGCGCTTCTGAGCAGAAGCCGCAGAGCTGCAGTTGGCTGCTATAGGAGTGATCCACACATATAAGTCACGTGTGCACGTGTGTCACCACAGAAAAACAGGTCACGCAAACACGGCTGGAAACCAGCAGGCCGGGGCCCGGGGCAAACATTTCAGTGCCACAGACAACGTGAAGGTAAGCTCCCCTGGGGTGACTTGTCAAAGGTCTGTCACCTGGACTTTGACAGGCTCCGAAGCACAGGTCACTCAGGTGTGAAAGTCTACATGGATTCAGTACAGGCCTTTTCATTAAATGCCTGTACAGCAGAGAAAAAGAGCAATCTGCTCACAGCAGGTGACAAACACAAGGAAATCACCATGCTAGGAGAGGGAACCTGTGGACAGGTTCAGTAAGGGTGGCACTTTATTTAACCTCTGTTACAGCACACTTTTCTGATTGTAAAATTGAACTATGATCATTTTTGTTTCTTTGAGACAGTTTCACTCTTGTTGCCCAGGCTGGAGTGCAATGGCACGATCTCGGCTCACGGCAACCTCTGCCTCCTGGGTTCAAGCGAGTCTCTTGCCTCAGACTCCTGAGTAGCTGGGATTATAGGCACCTGCCACCACACTCTGCCTTTGTGTGTGTGTGTGTGTGTGTGTGTGTGTGTGTGTGTGTGTGTGTGTATTTTTGGTAGAGACTAGGTTTCACCGTGTTGGCCAGGCTGGTGTCGAACCCTGACCTCAGTTGAGCAACCCTCCTTGGCCTCCCAAAGTGCTGGAATTAAAGGCATAAGCCACCATGCCCCGCCATTATTTCCTAGATTAAAGTTATTTTTTCAATATTTAAAGACATTCAAAAATACAATAATATAAATTCTACAAGCATCTTTGAAATTTGTGTGTGTGTATACATAAAATGAAAATATAAGATTATAGATTTTCCCATGTCACCTATGCCTCCATTACTTTTTCTCTGATATATACATGCATATATATATCTTCTGCCCCTCCCCCACCCTGTGTCTCTCTCCCTGCTGTTCAAATTACTTTCTCTGTTATTTGAATAGAAAGGTTTCTTTGTATAAAGTTCTAAAGCGTTTATTTGGTCTTTCCTTGTATATGTCTTAACAATTTTCCTCTAACAAGTCCCTTCCTGATAACACTGCTAACTATCATTTTAATAATTAGAGTGTTGATTAGAACTAATAGAGCATTTCCAGGTTCATCCATGTCCCTACTCATCGTTTTTGATGGCTGCATAATATTCCATGGTGTATATGTACCATATTTTCCCTGTCCAGTCTATCATTGATGGGCATTTGGGTTGGTTCCAGGTCTTTACTATTGTAAACAGTGCTGCAATGAACATTCGTGTGCACGTGTCCTCATAGTAGAATGTTTTACAATCCTTTGGATATATACCCAGTAATGGGATTGCTGGGTCAAATGGGATTTCTATTTGTAGGTCATTGAGGAATGGCCACACTGTCTGCCACAATGGTTGAATTAATTTACACTCCCACCAACAGTGAAAAAGTGTTCCTATTTCTCCACATCCTCTCCAGCATCTGTTGTCTCCAGATTTTTTAATGATCGCCATTCTAACTGGTGGGGGAGGGACAGGGGGGTGGGGAGGTGGGAAGAGATAGCATGGGGAGAAATGACAGATACAGGTGAGGGGAAGGAAGGCAGCAAACCACAATGCCATGTGTGTACCTATGCAACAATCTTGCATGTTCTTCACATGTACTCCAAAACCTAAAATGCAATAAAAATAAATAAATAAAAAAGAACGAATAGAGGAAAGGATGAAAAACAGCTGTTTGCTACTTAAGGAAGAGGGGCGAAGAGTAAGGGAGATGATAGTATTGACAATGTTGCCCAATTGGTATTTTTCAAATGAGAAATAAGTTTTAATGGAAGAACCATCCAATGAGAGTGAAATATACTCAATGTCCATCAACAACATATACATTTCACACAGTTCATACTTTATTGAAAATATTCTCCTACCATAAAATAAATTTCAGAGAAACACAGTGAGCTTTCTTATGAATTAATCCTAATGCCTGAAATCCTAGGAGCTGAGAAACAAAAAATAAATAAATAAAACTATGTAAACACCTAATACTGCTGAGCAACCTGGCTTAGCCCTTAAACAACTTTTCCTTGTTTGAAAACGTTCAGAAAGAAACTACTGTGAAATTTATGTAAGTATTTGCCCTCTGGGTAGTGCTATGATATTTTAATGACCGGTTACACAGAATGGTGACGGAAGCCAATCACAGAGTCTTCAGGGCTATGCCTTCCTCTCCTTCCTCATGGACAGGAACAGGAGCGCGCACACACACACACACGTGTGTGTGTGTGAATGCTGACTTAGCTAAAGTGGATCCTTGACAAATATTCTATTTATTTAAAAAAATTTAAATGTATTTAAGCCTTGATGAGGAAGAGTCTCTCTCTTGCTTCTCTTGGTTTGTAAACTCCAGTGCATGTTTTAAATAGACAATCAGCACTAGGTAGTTTAGACTGGCGGAGATACCATAGGGAACAGAGGCACAGCCTACGAACCTAAAATGGGGAATCATTACAGATAAAACATGACGGGATCCAAACCCTTTCCCGTAAGGGATGTTGAAGCCAAACCAAACCTTATTATGCTCTGCTTTGAAGAGCATAATAAGGAAAAACTGGGTTAACTTTGGTTTTGCTGCTTTTAAATCATCATTAATCTGCAGTATCTGCCCTTCTGAATCCTTATAATAGCGAGGTGCTGTAAGAGAAAGGCCAGACCCACCAAAAGTTGACCGGCAAACACTTACTGAGTGCCTATCACATACCATGTAGAAACAAGCCAACCAGCAGCTCCTTGGGCGTCTCTCCAACAGGTAATGCTTGGAATCCTGGTTGCAACAACATGGGATACTCTGCTTAATTACAAACGCCAGTGTCAGGAAATGGATTTTTCCACGTCTCCTACTCCTACAAGTTTCCTTTTTCTTCTACAGAAAGGTGTCTTGTAATTTGGCACATTACTTTGGGAAATCTGTGATCACACTTGTCATTAATTACCTATTTGACAAGGTAAATAGTAACTCCTGTGTAGGCATCCATGGATGGTCAGTTTGCCCATCTATAAAGACTAAAGACAGGGATGACCAAAAGACAGAACCAAAAACCACTCCCAACTGGGGTACCCGGAAGAGAAACAGAAAGTCAGCGTGGCATGTGCTCAAATACGCACCATCGGCCGGGACGTGGCGCTCATTTCAAGACACCCTGTCCGTTTGCATTGATTCTGCCTGAACTATTCACAAGTTCATTCACAAGGATGAGCCCAGATGTGAAAGAAGCTGAGCCAGGAGTCACACTGGCTGGAAGGTTTGCTTTTTGTCTAAAAGTGATTAATAAGCAAACAAGTTAATACTATTAAAAAAGTCATCTAAACAGTACAAACCCGCAAAATAACCACCGACAAGAAAGGGGTTTACTGAGAGTGAGGATAGTTCTGGTTTCAAAGTCTCCTCCACTCCCAGCCCGCCCTTTGGGGTGTAGTGACCTGTGTGCCTTAATCACAATGAATGGCACTCCCCTCTGTGTGCTGGGCCCCACCACTTAGTGTGTAACATTGTTGTGGAACCAAATGTAATGCCCCAACACATAGCTGGTGCACAGCAGGGAACAGCGTGTCGTGCGCATTAGCAGGAGCACTGCAGACACCCACCCGCCTCAGCAGAGGTGGTCTAGTCAGGAATGGGCACGTCACCCAATTCTGGGCCATGGGAAGGTGAGGCACCTCCTGCTAGGGCCGGCCTCTGGATACAGGAGAGAGACAGGGCGATGTCTGCTCCCTTGTCTGCCCAGGGAGTTGTGCCTGGAGTTGACAACTGGGGATGAATGTTGTCACCTGAATCCTAAGAACGGCAGCGCAGAGAGAAGGAAAGGGCCTGCATCTTGCTAATGCATCTGCACTGTCTGTGTGTCTGTGTACCTTACCTCTGAAATTCTTGTTATATGAGGATTCAAGCAAGGTTTCTACTATCTTCCCAGGAAAAAACACCCCAAATGATTCAATCAGCACTTAAATGTGAGTGTGGGGAGGGGACGTTGAGGGGAGATGTCACAGCTGTTGTAAGGACTCTGAAAATTTCATTCAACAGCATGGAATCCGCTCTGAGAGCACTGGCAGCATAGCTCATTCAGGTGTGTAGGGAACTGTTCCCCATTCCCTCTCAACCTCAGGCTCCAAAACTATCAGAACAAAGAGCCCCCAACTCAGACTTTCAGTTGCTAAAGATATGTAGCACTGTTATGAGGTCACAGTCACATCAAGTGGGGGTCTCCATCCCAGTGCCGAGAGACAGCCATCATCAGTGAAGGACCCCGCAGCACCTGGCACGTGAGTTCCACGCATTCCTCGTAAAGCAGGGCTTGAAGGCTTTGCACCTGGTCAGAAAATCATTTTTTCAATGAAATGAAAATATTTATATTGAAGTAAGTGCAAGTTCAGATACAGTTACAAGAAATGATACAGGCAGATCTCACACACATTTGTCTAGTTTCTCCAGCATTCACGTCTTGCAAAGCTGTGGTACCACCAGGATGTGGGTATTGATACCGTCAAGATTCAGAGCATTTCCAGCACCACAACCATGCCTCCTGTTGCATTTTTTAATAGGACTCATGTCCCTCCCCACTGCTCCCATCCTTGACCCCGGCAAGCAGTAAGCTGCTCTCAAAAATCATCAGTATAATTTTGTCAGTGCAATAACATTGAATAAAAGGAATCACGTAGCATGTAACCTGTTGGGATTGGCTTTTTCTATGTTGCACATGTTTCTCTGGATATTCATGTAAGCTGCCGCTTGTATGAATAGTTCATTCATTTTTATTGCTGAGTACAGTTCCATAGTGTAGATGTACCACGGTTTGTTTAACCATTTACTTGCTGAAGAATATCTGGGCTGTTTCCAATTTGGGGCTATTACGAATAAATCTGCCATGAACATTTGGGTACCGATTTTTGTGTGAAATGAAAAGAAATTTTCACTTCTCTGGGATAAATGCTGAGGATTGCAATTTCTTGTTGGTATGATAGTTGAGTGTTTAGTTTTTTAAGAAACCTCCCAACTATTTGCAAGAGTGGATGTGCCATTTTATGTTCCTACCTGCCATGTATGCGACCCAGTTTCTCTGTATCCTCATCAGCATTTGATGTTGCAGTATTTTTTTTATTTTAACCATTCTGATATGCGTAGAATGATCTCTCTCCTGTGGTTTCCATTTGCATTTCCTCATTGGCCAATAGTGTCGAGAACAGCTTCTCATGTGCTTATTTGCCATCTACATATCCTATCCGGTGAAATTTCTATTCATGACTTTTTCTATTTCTAAACATTTGGTGGTCAGGGGGAGAAGGCTCATTGCTTTTGAGTTTTGAGAGTCATAACATTGTTTTAGCTGTTATATTTATTTTGCCTTTCTATATACAGTTTAGAATAATCTTATCTATATCTACAAAAATTTTTGCTGAGATTTTGATGGGAATTGTGTTGAATGTGCATATCAATTTGGGTAGACTTGGCTCCTTGACTTTGTTGAGTCTTCCAATTCATAAACATGGTATGTCTCTCCATTTATTTGGATCTCTGATTTCTTGCATCAGTGTTTTGTAGGTTTCTGTATACAGTGCATGTTTTGTGTGCATTTTTGTGGTTATGCATCTTTAATTTTGTTGTTCATGTGGCAGTATAAATATTACAATAAATATTACTATATAGAAATATAATTGATTTCTGTATGCTGATCTTGCACCTTGTGAACTTGAATTCACTTAGTTCTTGAAGAGTTTTTTTTTATTGATTCCCTGATTTTTTTTAAGGAGACAATCCTGCCATCTGTAAAGAGGAAGAATCGTGATTTTTTTTCTTTCTGATTTACATGCCTTTTATTTTCCTTTCCTGCCTCATTTTAGTGACTACACCTTCCAGAGCCATGCGGAATTCGAGCAGTGAGAGCAGACATGCCAGGCTTCTTCACAGTCCCAAGGGAAGGCAAGCTGTCTTTCACCATGAGTATGTCAACTGCAGCATGTCTTGTAGATGATCTTTATGTGAGATTTTAAAAGTGTTCCTGTGTTCCTATTTTTTGGTAGTTTTTATCCCGAGTGTTAAGTTTTATCAAATGCTTTTTCTGACTCTATATGATCATGTGATTTTTCTTCTTAGCCTGTTAATATGGCATATAACCTTGGGCAGTGTTGGAATGTTGAACCCGCCTGGCCTCCACACTAGGTTATGGTACATAATTCATTTTATACATTTCTGATTTTGCTTTGTTGCTGTTTTGTTAGGATTTTTGAGTCAGTATTCAAGGGGCATAGTGGGCTGCAGTTGCTTGCTGTCGTCTTGATTTCATCTGGTTGCAATTTCAGTATGATGACTTGGGTAGGGTCTTTTCCTTTCCTATTTTCTGGAATAGGTAGTTTACTGTTTATACTAATTCTTCTTCAAAGGTTGAGTAGCATTCTCCATGGAAACCCTCCGTGCCTCAAGATTTTTCAGGGAGAGTAAAGGTTTAATTAATTGAATTTTTCAAATGGAATGTTCTTAATATTTATAGGGTTATGCCAATTATATATCTTATAATAAATGAATTGTGACTTTTTTCTAAGAAACTGTCCATTTCATCTATGTTGTAAAATGTGTGTGTGTCCGTGTGTGCCTGTGTGTGTGTGTATGTGTGTGTGTGTGTGTGAATTGTTCATTTTATAATCTGTCATTTTGATACTGCAGAGTCTATGGTAGGTGTTTTCTAACATGAACTTCAAAACTCTTATAGCTGCTACCCATTACTCAGTTCCAAAACCACCTCCACGCTTTTGGGTACCTGTTACAGCAGCAACCCACTCCTCGGTACCAAGTTTTGTCTTAGTCCATTTGGACTGCTGTAAGAAAAAACCATAGAGTGAGTGGCCTGTGAACAACAGACCTTTAACTGACCACAGTTCTGGAGGCTGGGAAGTCCAAGATCAAGGCACTGTCCAACTTAATGTCTAGTGAGGGCCTGCTTCCCGGCTCACCAACGGCACTGTCTCACTGCATCCACACATGATGGAAGGGACTCTCCGGGGCCTCTTTCATAAAGCCACTAATCCTATTTATGAGGGCTCCAACTCTCCTAACCTAATCAACTCCCAAAGACCCCACCTCCTAATATCATCACTTTAGGAGTTAAGTTTCAACAGGAGCTTTGGAGAGACACAGACATTCAGACCGCAACATCAGGGAACTCACCACAGCTCCCGTGGGTCCTGAGGCCACCCAGCCAGTCACCTTCTTCTCTCCACCTTTGAGTCTTCCTTTGTTTGATCTCTAATGTGCATTGCATCTAGCTGCTCTTGGTGAGAGGAATAGGGAAAGCACATTTAACTCGCCTTCCAGGAAGCACGGGTGCCACTCGAACATCTCGTCTCTGCAGCCACATCAGCACCAAACAAAGAAGATGACCTCTTTCTAGACAACTCAAGCTAAAGAAGGGCATTCTGGAGCTGCCTGCACAGCTCGCTGCCGTGGCCTCTCCCAGCCCCGTCCTCAGTCCCTACCTGTCTTGATGGGACACCATTTCTGGTTTGATTTTAGATTGATTATTTGATTCGGTTTGTTGTTTTTTTCAGAGAGGATCATGTCATTTCTCAGAAGTAAGAATTTAATGTTTCCCAAGTCTCAGAATGAATTCCCAGTTTTTTTTCAGAACACAGAGGCGTTAAATAAGTTAATTCAACTAAGCTATCCTAATTAATTAATTAACAATTCAGTCTAGTCACCCTAAACAAATCAGTTACCTAGTTCATAAAGAAATGGAATGAATAATAAGCATATAAATAAATTAGGCCGGGCGCAGTGCAGTGGCTCAGGCCTGTAATCCCAGCACTTTGGGAGGCCGAGGCGGGTGGATCACGAGGTCAAGAGATGGAGACCATCCTGATCAACATGGTGAAACCCCGTCTCTACTAAAAATACAAAAAATTAGCTGGGCATGGTGGCGCGTGCCTGTAATCCCAGCTACTCAGGAGGCTGAGGCAGGAGAATTGCCTGAACCCAGGAGGCGGAGGTTGCGGTGAGCCGAGATCGTGCCATTGCACTCCAGCCTGGGTAACAAGAGCGAAATTCGTCTCAAAAAAAAAAAAAAAAAAACAAAAACAAAAACACACGCACATAAATAAATAAATACTCAGCTAAACTACCCTAGATCTCAAGCCACCCATGGTATTGATCAATGCATATTAGTGAGCATTAAATGTGGCAGCACCCAGTCACCTCTTTTTACTTCTGTGTAAGCATTCCAGGTGCTTGTATAAAGGTATTTTAGTTTCCACTGAAATATCATCAGTGAACAGCTTAGATGATTATTCCAAAGGAAAAGACCTCTCACTAACATAAAGCTCGCCTCCTGGCGTGGGGGGGGGGTTCTCCCTGATATGCAGGTGACAGAAGTGTTCCAGCAGAGCTCCAAGCATGTCCTCTGAGAGTCAGTGGCCCCGTACCAAAGTCTATGTGAACAAGATTAGAAAAAGAATGCAATTTGACAAAGAGGTTTTTGATTCTCAAGGCGTTAGGCTGTACAGAAGAGAATTTTAAAAATGTAACAATTGGTGCATACCTGAGGTTACCAAGATAAAATCTTCTAGGGACTAAGCATTGGATTCGTGAATGTGGAAGTGGATGTGCCCAGTCCTGCTGTGCTGAGGGAAATACAAGTGCATTGCGGAGAAGAGCCCTGCCCATCCTTGCTCCTAGGCCCCTGTCAGCAGTCTGAAAGGGTCCCCTTGGAAATGTCAGCTCTGCAGCCTCAGGGTTTTTTGTTCCATGACACTGCCAGTCCTTCAAACATAGAAGGAGGTGGTTAGGCACGTGGCTCACACCTGTAATTTCCAGCACTTTGAGAGGCTGAGGCAGAATGATTGCTGGAGGTCAGGAGCTCGAATAGCCTGGGCAACATGGGGAGACCCCATCTCTACAAAACGTGTATTTTTTTTTAAATAGTTGGGCATGGTGACATGTGCCTGTAGTCCCAGACACTCTGGAGGCTGAGGTGGGAGGATCACTCAAGCCCAGGAGGTCAAGGCTGCAGTGAGCCGTGATTACTGCACTCCAGCTTGGGCGACAGAGCAAGATCCTACCTCAAAAGAAAAATGGAGGCATAGGGGCTTGGGTGGGACTCAGAAGGATTCCACTTCTGAATCATTCCTTCCCAGGCAACTGCTTTTCAGAAGACATGCAAATTCATTAGAATAAATGGTTCCCAAGTCTTGCTGAAGTTAGAATCACATCTGGAGCATTTAAGAAATACATTTTCAGGGGACACTTCCCAAACACGTTTATGAATTACACTCTCCTACACCAGGATTTGGGAGTCTTTATTTCTCAAAAGTGTCCACCGCAATTCTAATGAGCCAGGGAAGGTGTGAAAGCCACAGGCATCACCAGATTCCTTTATCTTTAAGATTGTTACCAGCAAAACCTACAAGCAAAAACCGACTCCAGACTCCCAGACTTGCTAATTCCTCGTCTCACCCCGTGACTCATAAGGCACAGCTACAGGGTTTGTGATCAGAACCCAGAGAGTTCTCATCAGAAGAGGGGTGGAGGGGCTCACTGACTGGCTGTGGACGGTGAAGGAGGTAAGCATGCAGCCCTACCTGAAAGCCACTCTTTGGTAAAGCAGCGTATACTTTGTGACGCTAGCACACAGCTCTGGAAACAAGACATTTCTGGGTGAGTTGACTTAAATCTGACATGAAGCAGTCCTTGGAGACAGGGCCTTGGTCAGCTTCAGAGGCCAGAATAACTCACTGGCCACTCAGATAAGATCCCGGGGAAAGGGAAAGAAGGGAGGTGTCGGCGGGGGCAGCACCCCCAGGGCTGTGGACAAGGAGGAGGAATTATGGTTTCCACAGCTGGCTCAGCCAGCAGAAAGCAGGGGCTGGCAGGCATGTGGCTTTTTATCTGCATTCTGCTGCCTGGTAGAAATGTTCAGGGGAGAGTCTGCTTTACAAAGAGCGAGTTGAATTTTCAGCCACGGATGTGAGTGAAAGCTCTTCTCTCTCTCTGTCTCTTTTTTTTTCTTCTTCTTTTTTTCTGGGTTCCATGGAAGTCTCCAGAGCACAGATCCTTATCCAAGCCAGAAAAAGAGAGTGTGTGCGAAGCCTTCACGAGCAAGGCCTGTGGGTTTGGGCCAGGAACAGGAATTCCCCGCACAGACACTGAGTCGGCGGCCTGAGACAGGAGCGGCGGCTCCACAGAAAGCCACTCTGTTCCCTGCCACCAAGGACTGCTTGCAGGGCACACACATGGAGCCGCGGAAAGAAGGGATATTTGAAAAAGAGTGTTTTTTTTCCTAGAATACACAGTGCTCTTATTTCCTTAGGGGTGCAGTAAAACCAGCCATGAATAGATGGCCAAACGCAGCTAAGAGGCAGCAAGCGTGTTTATCGCTACAGGCTGGGACTGCTGGGATGGGTCGCCGGGACAAACTTTGAATACGTCAATAAATCATAATGAAGGATTAAAATAAGAAAGAATTTGCTAAACACGTCTGGAAGGAGGCTTTCATGCTGCTATTTTTTCCCTACCAACTGCTGCTAAGAGACTTGACTGGGCTTTTTGAATCCAACAGAAAATGTGTATGTGTTGGAGGTGGAAGGGAAAGGGAGGGGTGGGGAGGCAGCTCATGCTCGGGGCTTTGGTCTACATGGGTTTTTGAGGTCAAGGAAGATCCAGTTGCTAAATCTAAGTGCCGATCTTATGTTAAACAAACAAAGAAAAAAAACAAGAACCTATCCTCAGAACATGTGAATTGTTAGCAAAAGGATTTATTGCCATACGTCATCTGTCTTCTATTTCATTAAAATTTAAGAATTAATTTTCTTTAAAAAAAAAGCAGGAAAAAACTCATCAGTCGTTTTAAAAATGATGAAATATCCTGTGAGTACAGGAACTGTTGGATGATCGTGGGCTCAAGGAAGTGGCAGCTACCCCGGTCCACAGGGACGTATGCCCCAGGGCCTCCGGCTCCTTTGTTGGAACAGAAAAATACCCTATTTGGTTCAAGGTGGAGTTGAGTCAAGCAAGAGTGAGGGGGCTTCTCCCGCCCAGGACCCAGTTCTTCCTGCAGGCTGGCCCAACCTCCCTTGAGCACATAACATCCGTCTCAGGCAGCCAGCCTCCATGAGCACCCGGGCCTGCCTGCCCTCTGAATCCAGCGGCGGCAGGCAGGTAGGTATGGTGTTGTGTCCTCCACTGAAATGGGTTTTCTCAAAATCCTAAGTTCCGAGCCGAATTGTGTCCCCTAAAAACACACATATTGAAGCCCTAACCCCCCCAGACCCTCATGCTGTGACTGTATTTAAGAAAGTCTTTAAAGAGACAGTTTAGGTAAAATAAGGTCATTAAAATGGGTCCTAATTCAATATAACCGGTGGGTTTTTGTTTTTGTGAGACAGAGTCTCACCCCGTTGCCCAGGCTGGAGTACGGTGGCACAATCTTGGCTTATTGCAACCTCTGCTTCCCAGGTTCAAGCGATTCTCCTGCCTCAGCCTCCTGAGTAGCTGGGACTACAGGTGCCCACCACCATGCCTGGTTAATTTTTATTTATTTATTTATTTTTTTAGGGACTGGGTTTCATCATGTTGGGCCAGGCTGGTCTCGAACACCTTACCTCAGGTGATCTGCCTGCCTCAGCCTCCCAAAGTGCTGGGATTACAGGCATGAGCCACCACACGTGACCAACTGGTGTTTTTGTAAGAACAGATGAAGAGATAGACAGGTACAGACAGAGGGAAAATCATGTGAAGACACAGGATAAGACAGCCGTCTGCAAGCTACATCTAGAGGCCTCGGGAGAAACCAATCCTGTTGACACCTTACCCTTGACCTTCTGGCCTGCAGAACTGTGAGGGAATGCGTTTCTGTTGTGTGAGCCCCCCAGTTTGTGGCGCTTTGTTATGGCAGCCTTGTAAACTAAAACAGCTTCCTATGTCTCAATGGCACGTACATTCATGCCTTGAGCGAAAGAGGAGCTCAAAGCCTGTCTGTCGGTGTATCAGTTCAATCCACCCATGGGAAGCCAGGAAAAAAGACACACACAAAAAAAGAAAAACAGGAAGAAGAAACAGAAAGAAAAATAAAATAGCAGGCTTAAGCTTTAACAATTCAATAATTACATTAAACTTAGTTTAAGTGGTCTAAATATGTGTTTAAGATAGACAGGCAGGGCACAGGAGTCACACCTGTAATCCCAGCACTTTGAGAGACTAAGGCAGAAAGATTACATGAGATCAAAAGTCTAAACCAGCCTAGGCAACATAGCAAGACCCCATGGCTATAATTTTTTTTTTTAATTAGCCAGATGTGATGATGTGCATCCACTGTTCCAGCTACTGACAAGGCTGACTTGGAGGACAGCTTGAGCCCGGGAGCTTGAAACTGCAGTTAGCTGTGGTCACTTCACTCCAGCAGGGCTGCGCAGGAAGACCCTGTCTGAAATCATTAATTAATCAGTTAAAATATATTGGCAGAGTGGATTACAAAAACACAACCCAAGTATTTACTGCCTACAAGAAACTCACTGCAAATACAATGGTATAGGTAAATAGAAATAATAAGATGGAAAGGATATGGCACACAAGCATCAATCAAAATAAAGGAGAAATAGCTATGTTAATATCAGATGAAATTGACTTCAGAGCAAAGAAAACGACCAGTTACAGAGAAGAACATGACATAATGACAGAAGTGTCCAGCTACTAGGAAGGCATAACAATTCTGAATGTGTGTATCAATCAACAGAGATGAGTGTTACATGAAGCAAAATCTGATAGAATTGGAAAAAGAAATAGCAAACCCTCAGCTGCAGTGGGAGGGTTCACCACACACCCTGCCTCAATATTTGATAGAACAACTAGACAGAAAACCACCATGAATATGGAGGAACTCAATACCACCAACCAACAAAATCTAGCCACCACATCAAGGGAGACTATACCTTCTGTCAGAAAACAAAGCATAACAAATTTTAAAGAATTGACATCGGGCCTGACATGGTGGCTCACGCCTGTAATCCCAGCACTTTGGGAGGCTAAGGCAGGTGGATCATGAGATCAGGAGAGCAAGACCAGCCTGGCTAAGATGATGAAACCCTGTGTCTACTAAAAAAATACAAAAAAATTAGCTGCGTGTGGTGGCAAGGGCCTGTAGTCACAGCTACTTGGGAGGCTGAGGCAGGAGCATTGCTTGAACCCAGGAGGCGGAGGTTGCAGTGAGCTGAGATGGCACCACTGCACTCCAGCCTGGTGCCTGGCAACAGAGTGAGACTCCATCTCAAAAAAAAAAAAAAAAAAAAAAAAAGAATTGACATTATACGGAATATCACTTACAATGGAACCAAAGTAGAAATCAATAATGGAAAAATATCTCCAACCTCTTGAAACTAATGACTACACTTTTAAATAAACCATGAGACGAATAGGAACTCTCAGAAAAAGTAAAAAAATGCATCGAAATAAACAAAAATGAAACAACTACACATCATGGACATAGTGTGTAGAATCCTGGGTTATTGAAGACTCAGGAGGCTGGGAGGGGTGCGAGGGATGATGGGTGAGACATTACCTACCGGTACGACGTACACTATCTTGGTGCTGGTTACAGTCAAAGCCCAGACTTCACCACTACAAAATACATTTGTGAAACAAAACTGCACTTGTATGTACCTCAAACATTTATATAATTTTTTTTAAAGGTGACAAAAAGGAAAAAAATGTGAGACGTGGCTACAACAGTACTGGGAAAGAAATTTATAGCACTAAATGCTTATATTAGAAAAGTGGGAAAGTTTCAGATCAGTAGGCTCCCATGCCAAGACTTGAGAATCCTAAACACAGAGAAAGCAGAGGGAAGGAAAAGAATGGAAACGAACAGAAATCAATGAAATTAAAAACAGAAAAAAAAATAGAGAAAATCGATGAAACAAAAAGCTTTCCTTTGAAAATATCAACAAAATGGACAAACCTTTAGCAAGATTTGCAGAGAAAATAGGACACAAATTACCAAGTATCAGGAATGAAATACAGAATATTACTGTAGACCCTGCAGATATCAAAATGGCAATACAGGCGTAAAATGAACAACTCTGCATACAAAAACTTGACAACTTATATGAAATGGACAAATTCCTTGAAAAGCACAAACTGCTACAACTCACTCATTTGAATAGCCCTGTAACTAGTAAGAAAATTCTATTTGTAACTGAAAGTATCCTAAAAAGGTAATCTTAGACACTGACGGTTTCCATGGAGAACGCTACCAAACACCTAAGTAAGGATTAGCAGCAGTTTTATATACACTCTTCTAGAAAAAGAAGGTACCAAGTCATTCCCAGGCAGAGAGAGCCACAAAGTCTGAGCAAAATGCCAGGATCCAAGAAGACACAGGTCCCCTGAGCCCTCCGTTTCAGGACATACTGAGCTGAGCCATTGCTACTTGAAAGGAATCACAGTGTGTGTCCAGAAAGAGCAATAATGAATGTATACAATTACTATTTGTCAATTAAAAATAAGATTTTTAAAAAGGTAAAGAACAAGATACAGATCGTCTCCAACTCATGATGGTTTGATTTTTTTTGACCTTACAACAGACTTATTGGGGTGGAGAATGCATTTTGGCATACAATATTTTCAATTAACAATGAGTTTATGAGATATAATGTCATCGAAATTAAAATGTAGTCAGGTAAGCATTTCAAAGTGAGCATATGGATAAAAATAATATGAAAACAGAGTAGGCAGGGATAGGGTCTAAATCATAAACATTTTGGATTATAATACATTTCAACCAAATTTTGTGTCAGTTCTTTGAAGTAATTACACATCTAGTAATTTGAACTGCTAGTTGACAAGCAGCTAAGGAGTAACTAATTCTACTCTGTACTTAGTGACATTGATTTGGATATAAGGCAGATGCCGAAGAACCCAAAAATGTTATCTTGAATATGCTCTATGTAAGCTTCAAACCCTGCTTGTGTTACGGATTTAATGCAAGTAATTCTTCATGTGTATTACAAATTTAAATTATAGCCAAGCTAAGCCATGTGATAAGCTGCAGTCTAACGATGCGTTGCAGCTATAAACACAAACGAAACTTTTATTTGTTTTTAAAAAGATAATTCCTTGCTACCAAAAAAGGTCAAGTCTAAACATAATATTAAATGTGGTAAAGTATACAAAGGGAACAAATACATTCATACACCAATAAATGATTATTTTTCAGACACTGGAGTTCTACTGTTCACCCTTAACTTTACTTTGCAGAAAGAAGCCTGCTTTATAATGCATATAATAGAAATTAAATCTGTACCTAAGCTTAAAAAAAAGGGGGGCAGTCTACAAACCAGACTCAGAGCAGAACCTGGTGCTCAGATCACAGCACATACACGTCTGCTAGACACCCTGCAGTGGGGCATGTGGAAAAAGAGCATATGCTTTCCCCAAAAAGACCCGTCCACATCCATCTTCCCGGGGAAATGGCTTTCCCGGGATCGCAGGCTGATAAGAAATGGCAAGTGATAAATGAAGCACTGACATCAAAGGACAAATGGCCCCCTGAGGCTGGGAAAGCCAGTACGATGTTGATGGAAGTAATGCAGGCCAATGCATGCCTGCCAAACACATCACACACGCTGACACACATGCAGACATGAAAGTATACATGTGCGCACACAGTACACACGTGCACGCACGCACACACGTGGCACAAAAGCCATCATCCGTCCGTTTGGGCGGGATACCATAGCCCATGCGAAGTTAAAGACAGCCTTCTCTAGCTTGTGATAGTGAGGAGCACCTTGCTAATCGCTCTGAGCTTCACCTTCCTCAAATGCAGAACAGAGAAAATAATAGTACTGACTGCTTTGGGTCCTCGTGAGGACTAATGCTTTAGTACCTATAAAATGCTGAGAACCGTGTCTAGCATATAGTAAGCACTTGCTAAAAGTTAGCTTGCTCTTAGAACAAAATGTGCACTGTTCCTTGCCACCTTTCTGGTGTCTGCCCTTTACCTCCAACTTTTTACCTGTTAAAACAAGAATCCATGATTACAAATGCCGCCAACTTCCCATTAGGCAAGCTCCAAGTTTGTCCTTAGGACAGATCCTTAGCCTTAGCCAACTTGTCCAGTTCCTCAGCTGTGTTTTCAGACGCCTGCTCCACACTAACAATTCCAACTCTAGGAAAGAAAGAGGGGAAGCCCCTCTTGCTGGTCTCTGGGCCCCCTTTGCCCCAGGCATGACAATCCGGGCCTCAGCAGGAAGGAGGGAGCCAGTCCTGGAGGCCGCCCTCCTCCCGCGGCAGCCCCTGCGCTAGCCTGGTGCAGATGCGGACGCGCCAAGGCTCCTCCGGGAAAAGCCCCAGCTGTTTTTGAAACGAAGCCCTTCCTGGTGGTGAAGAAAGTCCATATTAGTAGAAGCATGGGAGGGCCGCCTCTTGGCTCTTCCTTTAGACTCTCTCCTGCTTATTTTTAGTTCTTCCTCCCTGTAGAGAGTATTCCCAGGGTGAGACCTCTGACTCCATGCCTTCTGGACATTCTGGATCATGTGGGAGCTCAGCAGCCACAGAGGGTCTCATGGATGACTCAAGCACTCTGGACACACGGGTGGGGTGGAAATCCCCACACTGCCACACAGCCCTTCTTGGAACGCCCCCTACCCCTCCTCACCTGCGGTGCTGCTGAGGATTAAATGCACTAATGGGTAGAAGGTCTTGCTGGCGCCTACAGAGTGAACCACACGTGGGTCATCTGTTCAGTGGCAGTATTCTGCCTGCCACCAGTCTGAGTTCCCTGTTACATAATGTTCACTCAGTCAGTGTATTTCCAGTAATTTCTGGAGATTCCGTAAAATAGTTGGGCAAAACCCAAAGAAGGTATCTTGACTAGAATTCACAGAACCACATGGTGGGGTTCCCGTTCATTCTAACCTTGTCAGCCTCCCTGACTCTTGCAGTAGAAAGGCTGTCAAGAGAGCCACAGTGATCCCCCCCACCCCTCCAAAGTGGCCACTGCCACTAACCAGAGGTGCAACTTCTGTACCCCTTGAGTGTGGGCTGGCCTTGTGACTTGCTTCAGCAAGTAGAAGGTGAGGTCTTTGGAAGCATGGCTTCGGAGGGCCAGTCGTACCCACTCAGGGTCATTCTGCTGTTGCAACGCCTACGGAAAGAAACCCAAGCTCACATCCTGGAAGATGAGGGGACAGCTGGTGAGAGAGACCACGCCCAAGCACCATGCGTCCTGATGGGGGCATCTTGGGCCGCCTGGCTCGCATGGAGCCTCTGTCCACCAGAGACCAGGAGAAGGACTGCCTGGCTGAGCCAAGCCCAGATTGCCAACCCACAGAAGTGAAAGCTAATAACTGACTGTGGTTTTGAACCATGGTGTAGACGATTTGCTTTACAGAGGCGAATAACCAATACAGCTGCGCTTCAGGCATAAATAAGGAGGCCTCCCCTGACCTGATCAGAAACCGCAACCCTTTTCCCTGGCATTTTCATTTTCCTTCCTGGCCCACAGGCCCGGCCACTATCTCACATCGTACATGTTTCAGCTCTGGTTGTTTGCTGTCTGTCTCAGGCGGGAGAATTCCACGAGGGAAGTTTTCATTGACTAGGTCCTAGATTAACACCCGGCCCTGTAAACGGTATTCGCTGGGGAGAGACCCGGTGACAAACTGGGGGCTTAGAACAGGTAGGCAGGGTAACAGTTGGGATACTCGAGACTTCCCCATCTCATTTTGAAATGTAACCCCATTGTGGGCATGGCAGGAGGTGAAGCCTCATGGGAGGTGTTTGGGTCATCGGGCGAACACCTTGTGAATAGATGAATGCCCTTCCTGAAGGTGGGGAGTGAGTGGTTTCTCCCTCTGTTGGTTCGTGCCCTGGCTGGTTGTTAAAAAGAGCTTGGCCCAAAGCATTATAAATCATTCTACTATGACACATGCACATGAATGTTCATTGCAGCACTGTTTACAATAGCAAAGACCTGGAACCAACCCAAATACCCATCCATGATAGGCTGGACAGGGAAAATGTGGCACATATACACCATGGAATATTATGCAGCCATCAAAAACGATGAGTTCGTGTCCTTTGTAGGGACATGGATGAACCTGGAAACCATCATTCTCAGCAAACTGACACAAGAGCAGAAAATCAAACACCGCATGTTCTCACTCATAGGCGGGTGTTGAACAATGAGAACACATGGACACAGGGAGGGGAGCACTACACACTGGGGTCTGTTGGGGGGAAATAGGGGAGGGACAGCGGGGGGTGGGGAGTTGAGGAGAGACAGCATGGGGAGAAATGCCAGATATAGGTGAGGGGGAGGAAGGCAGCAAACCACACTGCCATGTATGTACCTATGCAACAATCTTGCATGTTCTTCACAAATACCCCAAAACCTAAAATGCAATTAAAAAAAAAAAAAGAGCTTGGCTCCTCCAACTCTCTCTCCTTTGTCCTCTGTCGCCATGGTAAAAAGAGCTGAGAGTGGGCGCAGCGGGAGATGCCCGATCTTCCAGCCACCGGAATCACGAGCCACATAAACGTCTTCGCTTTATAACTTACCTTGTCTCAGGTATTCCTATGTTGCAACACTAAACGGACTGGGACAAGTGGCTGCTCCTCTGAGACCCAAGGTGCGTGTCCCGGGTTGTCAGGGGGCTCTGTGCCATGAGAGTCTTCAGGGACTTGAGCTCTTGTATCCAACGTCTCCACCGTGCCCTGCGTGGTTGAGGCAGAGTGACAGGAGATGACCTCGTCTCAGCTCATGGGGGAGTGAATCTGCTTCACTGCTTCACATCACAGGCCCTGGGGTGCACAGATCCCTTTGCTGCTGTACCCATCCGTACCCACAAGACGGGCTGAGCCAGTGCCTGGCCAGGCACTTGTGTGCCCAGCTACGAGCCTATGGCTGGTGAGAGAAAAGACTTTGAACATCGGCAACAGACTTGGCCCCAGTTCCATCAGAAATTAATAGCTTTCCTAGGAACCGTGTTGTAGAACTTGCATCAAAATAATTAGCATTGAAATTTAAAATGAAAAAAAAGAGAAATAAGGAGAAATAGATGATATACCTGCACCCCTCTTTCTGGGACTCCTTAGGTTTAACTGAGAGACGTGATGGATTAGCTAGTAGGATCTAGCAAAAGCCAGTACATAGAGGTCTAGCCAAACATCAGAAAAGAGAAAACAAGCATCCGATCTCCATCAGACAGGAAACCAGGAGGGGAGAGACAGCCCACGGCTGGGGGGTACAGCAGGGCCCTTTTCGGCTCAAGCCCACCCCTGCCACTGGCTGGCTGGTTTGTGAACTAATAAATTCACCATTCTGATCATTAGCTTATTTCCCTAGAAAAGCAGGCAGTCTCTTCAGAGGGTATTGTTGAGTATAAAAGTAAGTGATGACCAGTGAAACAGACTGGAGCCCAGAAGGCAGCATAAACATTGGAAAGCACCCGGACCGATGTGGGGAGGCACACAGCAACCAGCTAAGTGCAAATCGGGTCCTGGGAAATACATGCTTTTCTGAACCAGCAAATTTTCCTTAAGATGGCAATCATCCTTGTTACTACTTGGTGATGAGAAGGAAAATAAATGGAGGGCATTTCGTGACCGTCGTAGAGGTAACACTTGGATGATTTTACAGTTTATTTTCTTTTTAATGCAGGTATAAGTGTAAACACAGGTACTACATTTATTTGAGGCACTCACACACACAGACCGGGCAGACTTAAAGGGCTGTAAACCCAAGAGGAAAAAAAAAAAAAAACAGGGAATATCTCCAAACAATTATGGCATGGGAAAAAGGAGTACTGACCATGCCCAACCCATTGTCTACACCGAAGAAACCCCACACCCCTGTTTATGAGAAGGACACGGTAACAGCCCGTACAGAGCCAACTGGGGTGAAGACTCTCTCATCGTGGAGGCACTGCAGCTTAGATTAAGTAACAATTGTTCGACAACTGTTAGGAGAATGACCCCCAAAGTGCTGTAAAGTATATTTGTTTATACGAAACTCACAGTTCTACCACGAGGGCTGGCATTATTTGAAAAGCAAAGCCTTACAGAAGATCGTATGTGAAGACCCAAGCAGGAAAGGAGAGTACTTTAAATGCATGCTGTTGCTTCTGGCATCATAAAGGGCTTTTATAAGTCACTTACCCTTTGTGCTATATTGCTCCATTATCCAGAGCTTTGCTAGTGAAAAGGAAACGCCAAAATGAACCAACTTTTAATCTAAATAAGGAATGAATTGATTTACTGTTACCAGGTTATATTGATATATACATACAGTGGTAAAATAAATTTTAATATTTTATTAAAATATTGTAGACCTCAACAATTCAAGCAAAAGACTGAAACGACATTTAAAAACTTGAAATCCAGAACAAGAAACACTGTCGGATTCTGTCAACATAAAAGGCTTCTACAACACTGTCTCATTTTTGTTTAGGCGCACAGCTCTCTGACCACTAAAAGGAGATGATTTTTAAGTTCATAGATTGAATTTGAAATTACAAGATTCCCCAGTTAGCTTACTACAGCCCCGTCCAATCGTAGACTACCTTTTTAACGATGAGCAATTGGCTGCTCCCAAGCAGATATTGAATCGAATCACTCTTTATACCGAGATTCACTGGTCTCCTCTAATTTCTCAAGTCCCTGCTAGTCCCGTAACGATTCCTAAACTTAACAACACCCACACTTCTCAGCCTCGCAGCCAGCTTCTCAAATGCATCATCGCTATCTGCAGAAAATCAGCTGATGTCATAGTGACTATAAAACAACACTGCACAGGCAGGGAATTCGCCTTTCCCCCTCCAAATCACCTATAGCAATTGCTTTGTTAACTATGCCCTCTAAAATCAGAATTAGTCACACATTGTTTCGTAGAACCACGGGTCTAAATTGAATGGCACTGCCTCAGGGTAACTCAAAAGACACATCCATTGTGAGGTTTCATTGACACGGAGTCAGTTGATACACATTTTCCACATGCTGAATTCTTTGGGGGGAAAAAGCAGAAACAACATCAGCCTTTGTGCCTCGACTCCTCACCTACTGTGACTCTTGAACAGTCATGTGTATGCTGTTGGGGTTTTAATCAGAGACTCTTAGATGTCCCAAACTCAGAACTTGACCTCAATCAGGAACTGATTTCACTGAGGATGAATGAAGAAGAAAAATGTATTTGACTCCTCCTAAGCTCTCCCTAAACAAACCAGGGTCATCATGTGGCCCCTGTAAAAGTCAATATTTTATTAAAGTAAAGAATCTCTTGGCTCTAAACTCTTCAAGTGTAGCTAAACTGTGTGTATAACTAAAAGGAAGTGGAAGACAAGTAGTTCTATTTTTTTTAATTTATTTATTTTGAGAGGGTCTCGCTCTGTCACCCAGGCTGGAGTTCAGTGGTGCAATCTTGGCTTAATGGAACCTCTGCCTCCAAGTTCAATTGATTCTTGTGCCTCAGCCTCCCAAGTAGCTGGGATTACAGCCGTGTACCACCACACCCAGGAAAGTTTTGTACTTTTAGTGGCGACTGGGCTTTGCTGTGTTAGCCAGGCTGGTCTTGAACTCTTGACCTCAGGTGGCCCACCCGCCGCAGCCTCCCAAAGTGCTGTGATTACAGGGGTGAGCCACAGCGCCCAGCCAAGTAATTGCATATCTACTCATGTTGCATTCAATGTGGAATGTGAAAGAGAAAGTGAAGGCCTCACTGATCTTGAGGCTGGCTCACCACTGAGGCTTCAGGAGCAGGATAATGAGCAACCAAATAACAGCAGGAAACTAATCATCTGCAAATTTGACATGTCAAATGATGTCATTTTAGCTAAAGCTCTAGTTGGAACTTTTTATTGTTTAATATGATATATCTTTAGTACAGGACGTGATATCACCTTACAGAATACAATGCAGTTCAAGGTAGGCAGATGCTCAAAAACAATAGGAATAAAAAAATAGAAAACTGATTTTCAGAGTGTCGAGGACGTCATTTAAAAGTACACTTGAAAATAAGCTAAAACACTGAAGATAATTTTATGTGCTTTTTGGAAACATTGAGATTATTCTTTTTGTCAGGGGAATAATACTCTTCCTGTGAGGCAGGAAGGAAGGGCAAATGTGATTGCTCAGGGAGGAGGAAAAGAGGTAAGAGTTTCAGGGCTCTGTGTAGGATGTAGGATGACCTCTACTTGCTGTTTGAAGCAGGAGGCAGGGCTATGTGTGAAGGATGTGGCAGCTACAGAGTGCCAGGAGGAACACACATAATGCAACAACATGTTTCCCAAACTACTGAGAGGAGAATTTCCCCACATCCGTTATTAAGTTAGAATGAGTCAAGGCTTTCGTCTTGTTTTCTTTTGTCTTGTTTTTGAGTTATAGGGTATATTCTAAGGCAGGTTCTCAAAATAACATGCTCTTCTACATAGAGAGTATAGTCATGTGTGTCCTGGCCCATTAAGGCTGCTGTAATGGACTACCATGGACTGGGTGTCTCCAACAACAAAGATTTATCATTCACAATTCTGTAGGCTGTGGAATCCAAGATCAAGACTCCTGCAGACTCTGTCTCTGGTGAGGATCCACCTTCTGCTGCCTAAGTGGCCACCTTCTCACTGTGTCTTCACATGGCAGAGGGGGTAGGGGAGTCCTCTGGAGTCGCTTTTATAAAAGCATGAGTCCCATTCATGAAGGCAAAACCCTCATGACCTAATCAACTTCTAAAAGCCCCACCTTCTAACACTGTCACATTGCTGATGAGGATTTTAAAAGGTGCATTTTAGAGACACACATTCAGTCCACAACAGTATCCTCGAGACAAGTGTTCTGGGAACATGGAGGAAGTGATGGTGGCATCTTCATTTGTTAATTTGCTTTCAAAATCTCATAGGTATTGCCTGGTTAAGTAAATGTAAGGATTAAATTACCTGGTTTTAACTAAATTAACCCTGACCAAAAAAGGACACGTATGTTAAAATCGTTCCTTCACAGAAATCCTGAGTTGAGGGTAACACTGACACTCAAAGCACAAGCCAACAGCAAGAATGATAGAGCCATCCTCTGTCCATCTCCAAGCACAAGTTCACTGTCAATAACAGAAGGTCGGGTCAGTGATGATCTAGCCAGAACTGCAAGACGCTGACCAAAAGAAATACACATTGATTAGAAAGATCATTTGATGTATGGGATTCCAAGTGAATCAAAGAAGAGGAAGCTTGCATTAACTGTGCACTGCGATTTAAAATAGAAACTAATGATAGAATGGTTAGTAAGATAATTAAAAGTAGCTATATAGAATATGAAGAAAAATCTTTACAATTTTTAAAAGATGTTTAAAGCCATGAATACTCAATATTATACTTTACAAATTTTTATTAACTTAATGAAAAATATATTTGTAAGTCTTGCTAATGGCATCTCACTAAATAATAAAAGAGACCAAGAAAATCCACATAGCTTTGGGAAGGCATTTGTTCTTCCTGCCACTGCAAATTTATTGAAGTAATATATGGAAATGAATGTGTCAGTGTCAACAAGGTTTAAATCATTCATTTGTCTTAGTCTGTTTTGTGTTGCTATAATGGAATACCACAGACAGATAAATTGATAAGGACAATAAATTTATTTGATTCACAGTTCTGGGGACTGGAAAGTCCAAGGCATGGTGCCAGCCTCTGCTTGGCATTTGGTCGGGGGCTTCTTGCTACATCATCCTATGGCAGAAGGCAGGATCAAGAGACCACAGGGGAGAGCAAGAGTTTTAACTGGCAGCCTCAAGCCTTTCTATAACTGGCATCAATTCATCTGAAAATGGAGCCCTCATGAACTACATGCCTTCCATTAAAGCAATGAAGATATATGACTATTTCTTACTTATCCAGGGTCCACTGGGGACCCCCGACTATGAAGCGATCCAGAATGGCTGCCCTCCAAGGATTGACCAAAGGGGCCCAGGCTCCTACCGTCATGTGCCTACACTGTAGCATCCTTTGTTTCTGGCAGCACAGAGTAGGGGAGCCTAGCAGAAGATCAAGAGACATTGTGTGGCCAAACCTAGATGCAACTTCTCTCGCTTCTATTCATATTCCATTGGCCAGAACCCAGATGCGTTGTCTCATCTTGATGCAAAGGGGCTGAGAAGGGGAATCTTCCCATATAACTCAGTGGAAAATTAAAGGTATGTTTCCAGCTGTCCACATATATTTCTAACATGTATAATCTTATAGTATGTGATCAATTCTGTTTCAGGAAGGAAATTTTGTGAGCATCTAAAGGCAGATATGCTAAAGAAAGTGTATTCTAACACAAAAGAAATTGTAAATAAAAACAATATTTCACTGAAAAATTATGAAGTTTTAACCATAAGGAAAACAAAAACGACTAGGTAACACTATCAGGTGAATCTATTCCATAAGTCATGGGCAAAGTATTTTAGTAAGGAAATTAAATCCAAAGTGAACAAGCCAGCAATATAGTCAATTTTATAAAAACAAGACCTTTAAAAATGTTGTGAAACCTTGACAGTTCATAACAAGAGGAGGAGAGATTATACGTCTTTGTTGTGCCACACACATGTTTGCTGATCATAGTGTGGCATCATTTCAAAAAGCTGTCAAAATTAAGAGTATGTTATGCATCGTTTCTTTTACTGGAAGAGAAGCATTTGAGCTTTGTTAGTACTTTCTCTAATATGTAGCTATCACCTAATAGATACTTGTGCTGCTTCCAGCATTGGGGGGTGAGCAATAAGAAATTCAACACCCATTGATAAGAACTCCCAGGAAGCTTGGAATACAACACGAATTTCTCAATCCTCTCTAGGACATTCATGAAAAATCCTCAGCTAAAATATTTCATGGTAGAGGGAAAAAAGCAAGGATATCTGCTCTTACTGCCTATCTTCAAAATTACACTGGATGCTCTAACAAGTTCAATAAAGCCAGAAGAACACAACATCAAGTTTTGAAAAGAATAAGTAAAATAGTCAACATATATGAACAACATGATTGCTTCTCTAAAAATCCTGAGAAGGCGTCAGCTACCAAAACTAATAAGTGAAGAATAGTTAGCATTTTAAAAAAATACAAGGTCAACAAAAATCAGTTGTGTTTCTATATACTAGCGACAAACAATCAGAAATAAATTTGTTGAAAAAAAGAATTACATATGCGGCAGCATTAAAAACATAACTGTTTAAGAATATGCTTTTTAGAACTATCAAATGTGGCTGAGAGATTAAAGAAGACTAAAATAAAAGGGATATCCTTTGGATATGCACAGGAATATTCAATACAGTTCTGGTCTCAATTCTCTCAGAATTAGTCAATAGACCTGATGGTATCCCAGTCTTAACCCAGCAGGCTTTTTACCAAGAAAAATGGCAAGTTGATTCCAAAATTGATTTTGAAACGAAAACATTTGATCACATTTCTCACTAGGCAATAACTTTTATCAGACAAAAAAAATAAGATTTTAAAATGTCTATGCCTTAATCATTTTATAAATGTATATAGACACAGATTTTATAGATGTATATGCTTTATAATTCATAAATACATTAATATAAAATACATGTATATGAATGTATATAAGTATCTAAAAATATATGTTTGAAATATGCGCATTTTTTTTCTCAAAAGGATATTATGAAACCATAAAAGTGTGGAGAGCTAGAACAGTTTTAAATGCTGGAAAGTATATCAAGGCTGCTTTTCATGAGATTGTTATATATTAGAGAATTATTGTTATTCTATTACAAGTTCCAAAATCCTCAGGCTTCAAGCACCTAATATACAATTCTCTTTAAGAAAAGAAATATACAATGGTACTTTCTCTTCTGACCCAGAAAAGAAACAGGGATCAGATTTATTCTCCTAATTTAACCAGAAAAGCAGGCAAAATACATTAATCATAGTTTGGGCTTAGGACAGAAGACAGCAGAGGATCATGGGCCCAAGGAGAAGGGAAGCAAAGGGTTGGGAGGCCACAGTATCACAGCTCACGCCTTGGCGACAGTGCCCAGTGGACAGACTGAGCTTCACTGGGTTCAGATGGAAGTGTACGGAGACTGAGATGGCTGGAAGTTGGGAACAGCATCACGGAGGAGTCATCTTGGTTTTTGACTGAGTAGTGATCTGTGAAACATGACAGGAGATTACCCCTGACTGGTCAAACAAATATCCAAATCATCCCTAGAGATCATACACAGTTGGGAATAGTCCATGGCTTCACAAGCCTGACTGAAGGGACTTTAACGGGGGCATCAGGTGGAATCCTCAGAGCAGCCTCACCCTTGTAGCAGGACTGTATTCGCTTCAGAAAATAACTGCTCTAGAGTCAAAAACCTCAAAGAATCCCATGGATTCCAAGTAATATAACTGGGTGCTAGAACAAAATTCAGTCTCACTTAAAGCAACACGACAAAGCCAGCAACAAAATATATAAGATTCACTGTGTTCAATGTCTATTCCAATTTACCAGGAATGAAAATAAAAACACAACATATCAGTTTTGTGGAATGCAAATTTAACTTTGTATTTACACAGAAATGTAGAACATTCAGTGTTTCTATATAGTAATAGTTAGGTTTCCATCAAGAAAACTAGAATACATAGAGAAGAATAGGGCCAGACACAGTGGCTCATGCCTGTAATCCCAGTAGTTTGGGAAGCTGAGGCAGACAGGTCACTTGCGGTCAGGAGTTTGAGACCAGCCTGGCCGACATGGTGAAACCCCAACTCTACTAAAAATAAAAAAAAAAAATTAACAATTAGCTGAGTATGTTGGCACGTGCCTCTAACCTACTTGGGAATCTGAGGAACAAGAATTGCTTGAACCTGGGAGGTGGAGGTTGCAGTAAGCAGAGATTGTACCACTGCACTCCAGCCTGGGTGACAGAGATGACTCCATCTCAAAAAAAAAAAAAAAAGGAAGAGAAGAATCAATCTTGATTAAGGAGAAGAAAGAAAACAAAAGATGATAACAAATTAATAAAACAGGAAATAGAAAGATGATAGAGCACATCAATAAAATCAAAAGCTAGTTCTTTGCAAATGTTAATAAAATGGATAAACTTTTATCCAGACTGACCAAGAAAAAAGAAAGAAGATGCAGCTTCCCAAATTAAAAATTAAAACGAAGACATTGCTATAGATCCTATGCTCATTGAAAGGACAATAAGGGAACATTATGAACAACTTTATGCCAATAAACTACATTTTATATGACATGGACACATTTCTTAGGAGACTCAAACTACCAAAGCTCGCTTAATTAAAAAAAAAGCAGATAATTCAAATATCCTACATCTGCTAAAATTTTAAATTTTAGTTAAAATCCTTCCCTAGAAGAAACTTCAGGACCAGATTACTGATCATTTAAGGAAGAAATTATGCCAATGCTACACAAACTTTTACATTAAATCAAAAAAGAGGCAACATTTCCAATTTATTTAAGGAAGTTACCATTTCCCTGATTTAAAAAAAAAAACAATTATATTACAAGGAAAGAGAACTACAGATCAATATTCCTGAAGATGGGTGTGACAATCATTACTGAAAATGTAGGAAACTGAATCCAAGAATACATAAACAGGATAACACATTATTACCAAGAGTTTAGGAATGCAAGGTTGGTTTAACATTCAAAAATTAATCAATGTAATATATCACATTAGCAGACTAAAAAAGAAAAACCTATGATACAAAACCTCAATAGATTCAGAAAAAGCATTTGACAAAACTCATCATCCATTCATGATTTAAAATATCAACAAAATAATAATAGACTGACTCTTCTTCACCTTTTGCAGGGCATTGGGTAAAACCTACAGCTAGTATCAAACTTAATGGAAAAGAGCAAATGCTTTCCTACCCTGAAGATTGGAACAAGCAAGGATGACTGTTCCCACCACTGCTGTTCAACATTGTACCACAGGGTCTAGCCAGGCTAATAAAAGAAGATAAATTTTAAAAGGCATACAGATTGGAAAGAAAGAAGTAAAACTGGCAAACTATGGCTATAAAAGACTTACGTAACAGAAGATGTGCAGACACGTACACTTTAAACCTGAAAACAATGCTAAGAGAAACTGATGAAGACTTAAATAAATGAAGAGATACTCCATGTCCATGGATGAGAAAAATCAGTGTTGTTATGGTGTAAATTCTACCCAAATTACTATGTAAGTATGTTGCAATCCAAATAAAACTCTCAGCAGTATTTTTGTAGAAATGAACAAGCTAATTCTAAAATACATATAAAATGAAAGGATATTGACTAGGCAAAACAATTTTGAAAAAGAGCTATCTTAAAGAGCTTACACTATCTAATTTAAAGACTACCAGTAAAACTGCAAAAATCAACTTAGTACAATATACAATATTGGAATAAGGATAGGAACAGAATGCAGAGTCCAAAAATAAATCCACACTTACTAAGTTATTTGACCAAAAAAATGCCAAAGTAATTCAATGGAAAATGGGTCATCTTATTTTCTGATTTTTCTGATATTGGATAGCCACATGAAAAATAATGAACATCAACACTTACCTCACACGTATTCAAAAATTAACTGAATGCACCAGGAATCTAAATTTAAGAGGTAAAGCTACAAACCATGTAGAAAACACAGGGAAAAAAAAAATCTTTGTGGTTTTGAGTTAGGGAAAGATTTTTTAGACAGGACACAAAAAGCATGAACCATATAATTAAAATTCTACAAATTGGACTTTGTCAGAATTCAAAACTTTAACTTTTTTCTTTTCTTTTTTTTTTTTTTTGAGTCAAGGTCTTCTGTCACCCAAGCTAGAGTGCAGTGGCACGATCTCAGTTCACTGCAACCTCTGTCTCCCAGATTCAAGTGATTCTATTGTCTCAGCCTCCCAAGCAACAGGGATTACAGGTGCCTGCCATGACACCCAGCTAATTTTGATATTTTTTGTTAGAGACAGGGTTTCACCATGTTGGTTAGGTTGGTTTTGAACTTCTGACCTCAAGTGATCCACCCACTTCAGCCTCCCAGCGTCCCAGGATTATAAGTATAAGCCACCGCACCTGGCCAAAACTTTCACTTCTTAAATGCCACTAGTAAGAGTACAAAAGATGTCACAGACTAATATCTGATAAAGATATTTCATCCATAAGAAAACATACAACCCAATATTAAGAAGATAAAGAGGCCAAGTGCGGTGGCTCGCACCTGTAATCCCAGCACTTTGGGAGGCCGAGGTGGGCGGATCACCTCAGGTCAGGAGTTTGAGACCAGCCGGACCAACATGGCAAAACCCCATCTCTACTAAAAATACAAAAATTATCCGGGCGTGGTGGTGGATGCCTGTAACCTCATCAACTCAGGAAGCTGAGGCAGGAGAATCCCTTGAACTTGGGAGGCAGAGGTTGCAGTGAGCCTACATCATGGCACTGTACTCCAGCCTGGGTGACAGGAGTGAGACTCCATTTCAAAAAAAAAAAAAAAAAAGATAATTTATAAATCATTTGGGAAATGCAAGTTAAACCACAGTGAAATGCCTCTGCACACCCACCAGAATGACTAAAACTTAAAAGACTGGCAAGATGAAGTGATGCTGAGAAATAAAATAGACTATGACACATGCAGCAGCGCGAGTGAATTGAAAAAGCATTGTGCTAAGTGAAAGCAGCCAGACCAGATACAAAACCACAGGACGCTATTAATATGACACACACACACAAAAAGACAACGTGCACAGCAGAGCCAGGGCCCTGCTCCCCCAGAGATCCAAATCTTTTATCATAATGAACCATCACATCTTATCTCATCATAACATTTGAGTAAGAGAACAAATTGCATCCTTGCACACTCCAGAGTCTAGAAAGCGTTGCCTGGATTAGTATGTCCCAAGAACTGAGTTCCTTTGTGGAACCATACTGTGCAGAGCTTGGTCTTCACAGCCTCATGTATAGACCACGTTACCCACGTTCCAACACAAAGGGTCAGTGCCCACCGGGTGGGAAGCAGGCATGATTCATCAGGTCCCAACGTGACACGCCTGGTGCAGAGCAGGCGCCTGAAACTACTGCGTAGATTAGATGGATGAGTGGATGAAGCAGGTGCACCACGTGACACTTGATCCTAGGATTCGGATCATATGAAAAATGTCTACCCTGAAACAGACTGAACACATCCTTACAAACATAAAGACAACAAAGTTGACCAAATACTTGCTACAATTACGGATGTGAAATCACTTTTTTCTAATTTGCCAGTTTCTAATACTAAAAAAACAAAAAATGCCCCTTTGAATCCCCCTAAATGTAACCCCATGTTAAAGATTACATCAGAGCAGGAAAAGGATTTTTTTTAACATACTTGCATTTCTCAAGTGCTAGACAAAGTTTGCTCTAAGAGGCTTCGTGGGCAACATTAATTTTAATGAAAGGATATTCGTGTATACACACACACACACAAACACATACACACAAATCACCAGAGTTTTTCTGTCTGTCATTCCCAGAGAGGTGGCAGCCCCCTACAGCAGTTAGAAAACAGCAAGGCGCTTGCTCCAGGTACAGCCATTTGGTATTCCCCACCAACACGGGAGACGAGCAGAAAATGCAAATCCGAAATTCTTTCCTATAGCACGACATACATCTAGAGTGGAAATCATGGGGAATTTGAATGACTGATGATAACGCAACTACTTTAAATTTGCAGATGAATCTTGGCTTTGCTTAGACTATCTGAAATATTGAGTAAACAGGAAAAGACATAGCCATGCATTAGGTTGGCATGAAATTGCCGTTTTTTGTAGTCAAAATGGTCAACTACTGACATCTTCATAAGGTTGACCTGGTGAAAGGACAGTGGGAGTATATGGATATCAACTTTATCTTTGTTTTCAAGAATCACAAAGCTTGAAGGACCCTTAAAAAATGAAGTCCAACTTTCTCATTGTAAACTTGCATTTGCAGGATTATGTATAAATGAAAGTTTTTGAAGACCCCCAAATATCAGTGGGATAAATAAGACAAGCTAATTTCACATGCCTGTTGAGGAATGCCCACAGTATGAGAGACGCAGCCTCTTCTAGTTAATGCAACACTTTGAGTGGCCCCGAGTCCCAGTGAACCTAATAGGGCTGCTAGGGCTCCAGCCTTTAAAAACAGAGACCGGTCAGAGAATGCCAGGCTTTCAAGCCTGACAGAGGCCATATCTTGGAAAACCATAGAAACCATGCTACAGGGTCTGGACTCCATCTTGCTGGCACTGGGAAGTCCTTTCAATATTAAGCGGGAGGAAGACATGGTTGGATCGCTCTGGCAACCCAGCAGACAGTTTTGAGGAGCACAAGATGGATGACAGCAGGCAAATCCAGGAACCAGGCAGGAGCATGGAGGATGGACAGAGAAAGAGGTGCTGCGGTGCAGGGAGAAGCCACACCTGAACTTCCTCAGAAGTGTAGAGAAGAAAGGGTGAGGCTCATAAGATCATGGAGAGTTGATGACCGTCAAGAGGATTTTGACTTTCTTCTGGCTAGGAGTGAGTAGGTTTGAGGAAATGGGTACTTTTTTTCTGGAGAATATCTACAAGACAAGCAATATTTTCAGGGGAGTGGCAGGTTTAGGGAAGAAAGGTGGAGAGCTGGCTTTGTGCAAAGATGGACCCAGTAAGGGAAACATTTGCAGTTGGAAAGGAGTTTTGCTGAATATGAGTGAAATGGGTACACAGGTGCAGACTAATAAGGAGAGTCTGCTAAAGCGGTAATATGACTCAGGGTAGGCGATCCTGGGAGCTTCCTTTTTATTTAGGGAGCAAGAACTATGGAGATGGGGGAAGTGGTTTAAAAGATGGTAGCGAGTATTAGAAGTGGTACCGGTTATTTTCTGGTTGTCATCAGCTAAGAGGCCCACGCATTGCCTGGTGGGATCTGTGCGTAGGTCGGGTCCTGTTCTGTGGTGTGTGATGCTGACGAATTCCCAGGTCAGGGATCAAATGTGCAAGATGCTCTGGGCTGAGTGGGAAAAAGTTGTGGCTATCTTCTGTCTCTGAGGCAGCATTGCCGATAGTACAGTTGCCATGACTCTGGCTACAGGGGCTCATGACCCAGTTCTCAGGGGATCAAGCCCAGCAAATTCAGCAGGATTTCTTGGTTAGCTCTGCCAGGTCTCAAAGAGCCAGATTCTTTACTGAAATCTTCAAAACTGCTGACATTACAGCGATCACAATAATTAACTGTCACAGGCCACATCTTAATTTACAACTTTGTAAATTACATGTAGGTTACAAGAATCCTATCCTTAGTAAACCTTAGGCATTTGTCTTACTGGCTGGTCTTGATTGCGGTAAAAGAGAAAAAGTCTAGAAATATATCAACACCAGTGAATATCGAGTGTGAATTTTGGAGAAAGGTCAGTTTAAATGAAAGCTCTCCTACATTGCCTGGCTCCCTTTAAAGACCCCATTGTGGTTACTGTACCAGGGGCTCAGCCCCAGGTTGCTACTACAGGGAAACCCGGAGTTCATTCCCCTGGAGTGATTCTCCCACCACTTTCCATCAATACAGACCACACAATATGGACTGCGTGGTCAAATTTCAGAGGTACAGGCAGATGATAAACAAATAAACGCAGAGATACAGCAAGTGAAATCGACTTGAATATAGGAAGACAGAGAGAGGAGAGAGAGAGAGAGAGAGAGAGAGAGAGAGAGAGAGGAGAGATCATGTAATTTAGTCTAGTGGAAGGAGAGGTTAGAAAAAACAGGTTGTTTCACACAGTAGCCACTGTTAAAAAAATGGTACCGAGGAAGAAAATGGCTGGTTGGGGAAGGATTCACTTCACATTGGGAACTGAAAGAGCGCTTTGCAGAGTTGCCCATGGGGAATGGCTGGGGCAAAGAGTATGCAGAAGTTGTGCATGAGACCGTGTTCTGTGGGTCTAAATACTGACAGCAGCTTGTCACCACACCCTGCAGCAAAGGGGAGAGTGGCGAGCGGTGGAGATTTGGAGATTTCACCACCCAAAAGCTGGTCACACAGGTAACTCTGACTTTTGTATCACAATCTCTGCAAAATAAAATTAGTAAGATTGAATTTCTATTATGCAGGTAACTAACCCTTCTATTTTCCTTTTATTCAGGCAATTTTATAATAGATTTGTGATATACTTGGAGATCAATTCTATGATGTCATTTCCTCAGAAGCATCCAAAGGCCTTCATCATAAAAGGTCCACATTAAGGAAAACACTTTCATCAAGTCAAGGTCCAAGCTGTTTATCATGGCAACAATCCAGTGAATGCCGAGTCAAAGGGAAGATTGTTTTGCACACAAAACTAAAGGAAACACAACATTAATAGTTAGTTTAATGTACTTCTGTGTTTACAAAGCTATTCATCTTGAGGTTGCTTGGATTTTGGAAAGTTCTATGATCATTCCATGCACAGTAAAATTTATGTCCAATACAAGTTAAACAGAATCCTTTATTATTTCATTATTGATTGATTTGATATCAAGTAGCCTCTTAGGCTTCATTGCCTTACTCTGAGAAAGCCCTTGGGGGAAGCAGTCCTGTGTCTACTCAGCATAAGCAACTAGAACTACAAATAGAAACTTCAACTTGCTTTGAAATGTCATTCACTGACTCTAGCAGGCCTGCAACTTGTTTCTAAAGTCTAAAAATATTAACTTCCAAAACTTTGCAAGAATGTAATGAAAGCTCTGAAGTTTACCCATATGTTGACAAAACATACCCTAAATAAACACGGTGCTATCCCCTGAAAAAGATGGCAAGACCTTACTGTAAGGTCAACTCTGTAAACCACTCTCTTAGATAAGTGAGACTCACAAAACAACGCACTTGCATAGACAGACAGATAGATACAGAGATTTTTTGGCTAAAAGAACAGCATGGAAGGAAGAAAGAACTGGAGGAGAAAAGAAATAGAAGAGGAGGAGGGACTTACAAAGTTTGCTCAACAGGATAAGGATTTTTGCCTGGCATATTTTAATTTCAACAATCTGTGATAGTGCCCCTACATCTTTTTTTTTCCACTTTAAGGGAATATGGCTGATGGGCTGTAGGCCTGAAACTTGTGAAGGCATAACTTACTAGCTCACTCATAGCAAGCACCCAGTGTATGCGATCTCCCCAAACTGTCAGAAACAACCCCCAATGTACTCACCACCAGCGCAGGACCGCGCCCCAATGCACGCCTGCTATGTCAGATGGAGAGCCCAGGTTGTCTTAGTACTTACTGACAACGCTTCCTTCAGTTCCTTATCTCTTAAAGTGAGCAAGAAGCAGCAATCTCTAGGAAATAAATAATTGCTACAACTCTTGTGATCTAACAGAAATCTTTAAGGTGTCACAGCTAAGTATTCAAATATGTAATTGAATATTCAAGTAATTCAAATTCAAATATATCCAGCCTTCCCTTTTGTTCTCTACGGGCTCAGGAATTTCACAGCTTCTAGACAAGGGGATACATAGAAACACTATTTAACCAGACGACCCTTACAAACTCATAGCCACCATCAATTGATATCAGTTAACTTGTCAGAACGTTTGTCAGGACATTCGCTTTACAGTCCCTGCTTTACCAAGCACCCTTTGCTGTGGTTTCAAACAGTGTCCCAATCCTTCATTCCATAAACAAATGAAACAGTGAAGAAAAACCAGAGGCCTCGACATTGGAACTATTCATTTGGGATTATTACTCATGGTTACTAGAATTTTTCTGCCTTCAGTCTAAAAATGCCAGTACGTGTACAGTAAAATAATTTGTATTCCAAAGGCATTTTCCCCTCTGAAGTTAAACAAGCAGGTACGCTGGGGAATACTGTAGATCTGGTGCTTCTGGCTGAGCCACTCTTTTTATTGCCACCTTAGCTGAAAGAGGGTATCCCCTCTGTGGTTAGGAAAAGCAGAAAGTCCTCCCACACTGAAGAGGGAAGGACTAACCTTTGTCTGCAGGCACAGAACCCGTCTTTCAAATAAGAAAAGGACCAAGGTTACTGAGATATGTACCGGAAAAGCAAGATTGGGCTGTACCCCACACCTAAGGGGTGGCTGTCAGTTTGTTTTCACTGGGGGGAATGCCTATTTAACCAGTATTAAAGTTCCCGGTGGCCGTCCTCAGATTCCACGGACAACCTCCACCTTTTGAGAGTGAGATGAGTGCAGTGGGAAAAGAGCAAAAACTACAGTCACAGCCCACATAGCGCCATTTAGATCCACGTCAGACCGCATTAGGACCGTGGTCCCATGGGAGATAACACTGGGCCCTGCGCAGTGGCTCACGCCTGTAATCCCAGCACTTTGGGAAGCCGAGGCGGGCGGATCACCTGAGGTCAGGAGATCGAGACCATCCTGGCCAACATAGTGAAACCCCTTCTCTACTAAAAATACAAAAATCAGCTGGGTGTGGTGGCGCGTGCCTGTAATCCCAGCTACTCGGGAGGCTGAGGCAGAAGAATCGCTTGAACCCAGGAGGTGGAGGTTGCGGTGAGCCAAGATTGCGCCATTGCACTCCAGCCTGGGTGACAGAGCCAGACTCAGTCTCAAAACAAACAAACGAATGAATGAATGAATAAATAAATAAATATTTTATATATAACACATATATAAAAGCCCTCTGGGGAAGCCCACCTTCCCCAGAGGGCTTAGCACTCTGTTCTGGCCGCCTGCGGCACTCCGCGGGTCACCTGCTGCGCAGGGGTGCAGCCCAGAAGCCGCGGGCTGTCGGGTGGAGCCCGGCGTGCAGCAGGCGAGGCCGTCTGGGTGTGCGTCCGTGCACTGTGAGGTGTGCACAGTGACGAAATGGCCGAGTGGCCTCAGCGCGCACCCCCCTCCCTGGGCAGGCGGTGACTGTGCCGCAGTTTCCCGTTGCTCTCAGAAACACTGCTGAACACTTGAAGACCTCAGGTGACAGGCTGCCTCCTCTACCGCACCGACAGTGGCTGGGCCCCGAGAGCACCCGGCTGGCCGCCATCCGGACGGCACCCCGGCTGTGTCGTGGCGCTGCTCCAGCCCCCAGGACGGCCACGATCCTAGGCCTCCCCTCGAGGGGTGACGCTCACCACCCCTCACGCGGCGCGCACACCGCGTTTCGGATTTTCACGATTGACGCTGCAAAGCAAAGAGGCTGTGAGCTCAGCAGCCAGAGACCGCTGAACGTTTAAACCCCGCAGTCGGCATCAGAACACAGCCCGCAGAGCGCCCTGCTGGGACCTGCCGGCCGCACCGCGCACGCGGGCCCCGGAGCGGAGCCCATGGGCGGGGCCCGGCTGTTGCCACGGCCGCGCGGCGGGCAGCCTGGGGCCAATCGGCGGCGGGCAGAGCCGTTGCCATGGCTACGCCGTCTGTTAGGGCCGCGCGCGCGCTGGTGGACGGAGACCTCACCCCTTTGCCCCAGCCCCGGGGCTCGCGGGCTTCCCGCCAGGGTCTGGGCCCCCGAGCGCCCCGAGATCCCCGCCGCGGCCCGATTCCGCCAGGCATGAACCGCAAGAAGCTGCAGAAGCTGACGGACACCTTAACTAAAAATTGCAAGCACTGTAAGTAAGAATTAGCGCTGGGCACGACGAGGCTCCTGGGCGGGGCCTGGACCCCACCCGGTGCTAAGGGCCGCAGCTGTGCGCGCTTCCCGCAGCCCGGGCCCCTGCGGGCTACAGCCCCTCCACCCCCGCGCCTTATGCAGAAGCAGGGAGGGAATTCCGGGGTGCTAGCTCCTTGGGTTTGGTTCCAACGCCCAGGAACTTGGGAACCCAGGCCTACGCTTCTGGTGCTACCTGCACTCCCACCCATGCGCTTACTTCTCCAAGCCCCTTCTTTTACATGATAGAAACTTGGGGTGTTAGCCTCAGGGAGGTGTAGCATAAATGCTACAACCCACTGGTCCTAAGAAAAGTGGCACCACCGACGTGGATCGGGCACCCACCTTGCTTTCTAGCTCGCACCTATTACCCGCAGGTCCAAGTTCTGGAAGCTTGCATAGAGACCCACGGGAGAAAACGGTGCTCAACCTCTGAACATCTTTAGGAGAGATGAGTTGTGTCATCTCATCTGTGCCTCAGAGCAAGATTTGTTTGGAAACCAGAGTTCAGCGCAACTAAACACGTGGTAAAGAATGGGTTCCACACTTTAGACTCCCACTTTCCAGTGGCCCGTGGTGTTGAAAGAAAAAGGAGGCTTTCAACCCAACCGTATTGCCTTATTGAAGGCGCCTGCTCTCATCTCGCATTTGGAAGGGTGGTCCTAGAATTTCATAGGAAATGTTGAGATTGTATTCAGATTGAAAAACAGAATTGCGCTTGAGCAAGGGAAGTCGTGGATGTGGTTGAGATGAGGAAGATATTGCCTGTCGAGCAAACTTAGAAGTTGTGTGCTGATTGCAAAACCGCTAGCCACTTGAAGAAACAGAAGCAACAATCCCCTGAATACCCGGGTTGCTCAAAGAAGAAGCAATAAACCTGTTGATGTAGTTTTAGAGATTATGAGATCTAGTGGATTATGGGATCTAATCACCATTAGTATCTGATTAATAACTGGTAAGAAATGCTCTCTTAGTGGGATGGTGGCATAAATTAACGTTACGGTGTGTATAAGCATCTTAAAATTTTTAGGAAAAATATCCTGTAATTTAAGGAATTATTATGACTTATACTCCGATGAGAGTTTTGTTCTGTTATTGTTTTTCTTAAAACACTTTCATTTCTGGGAGAAAAATAGGTATTCTTGAAACATCTAGTAAACATTTTTGATAAATATTCAAAAGCAATGCAATTGCTGCTGTACACAGTACTGATTTTGTATCTTTCCGTAAGTTTGAATTTATTTAGTCTCCGTTCAGCAATTTGAATGCATTGCAAACAATCATTCTGTGAATAATCAAAAAGTGAGTGAGTGTATGTTTTAAAAGATGAGTAAAAATATGGCAGGAAAAAGTCTACTCTTTTGATTTTTTTTCTTTATGTAAAACAATTTTAATGAGTCTTACAAACTTAGATGATTATTAAAGTCTATAGAAATAGTTACAAGTCATGAGCATTATAATAATGTTAAATTTCCGTGAACAGAAGAAGTTTCCCCTAGTCAAATTTTGTTTTAGTTGCAAAATAATAGAGCTATCAGGATTCAATGGATAAATTTTGTAGCATCAAAGAAGAGTAAAAGATCTTAAGAGGGCGTCTAGTTCATGCACCATTCTGCAGATACGTCCTGCAGGACATATTTAGAGCATTCCAAGAAGATGAAAATCTCTTCTTGAATTTTCTTCAGTTTCAGTTAATATTGTATTCTAGAATTTAAGAAATATTTCGCAATAAAAGTTTTCTTATGGCTAACCTTTGATCCTTTGGGTAACAAATTAAACTGATTTTTTTTTAAAGTTTTATTTCAGCTGAGACAGAAAAATGGCTAACCAACATCCCATCTGCTAGCATTTTATATACATGAACAGAGTACATCATTCTTCAGGCAGGTTTTTCTTCCTCATCCACTAACAGCTCTTGCTTTTGAAGAAGGGTGTGGTGTGTGTGTGTTTACATAAAACATGAAATTCACTATTTTGACCATTTTAAGTACTTAATTCCATGGCATTAAGTACATTCACATTGTACTGTTTCACTCTGTTCTGCTTCCATCACCACCATCCACTTCCAGAACTTTTTCATGTCCCAGACAGAAACTCTACCCATTAAATGCTAACTCACCATTCCCTCCTCCTCCTAGCCCCTGGTAACCACCATTCTACTTGGTCTCTCTGAATCTGACTACACTAAGTACCACATATACGAGGACTCATACAATATGTGTCCTTTTGTGTCTGGCTTATTTCACTTAGCATAGTGTCCATAAATGTTCATTTATCTGTTAGAATTTTCTTCCTTTTCAGGGCTGAATAATATTTCATTGTATAAGTACGCCACATTTTGTCTGTCCATCCCTCCATTGATGGACTCTTGCATCTGTCTTTTGACTGTTCTGAATAATACCACTATGAACATTGTCATACAGGTTCCTGCTTTCAGTTCTTCTCAGTATGTACTCAGAAGTAGAATTTCTGGGTCATACAATAATTGTGTTTAAATTTTTGAGGAACCATCCTACTGTTTTCCACAGTGACTAACAGCTGTTTTTAAAATCATAACCATTATATTATTTCCTACTATTTACTGTATCCTTTTTTTCCCAAAGTTTTCAGTGTTTCTCTTTAAGCGTGATTCTCAAAACCAGAAATCCCACAAAAGCCTGTACTGACCTCTAAGATGAGGTGTGATTTTTCCATTCCTAGATGCTGTCTTCTGTTATGCACACACAGGTTTTGTCCTTGTTTTTTTTTAAATGCTCAATCATAGTTCTGTCTGGTTTCAAAATAAATTTTCCCCAACTTTCGCCCATACTTGGTATTTGGGCTTTTATATTTTCAAGACCAGGCAATAACGCTTCCACCTACATTCTCAAATGGGAATTGAAATGCAAACTGAATTCCCAATTCAGTATAAATACTGAATCAACTCAGTATTTATAACCATGGTTCTTTATACAGTAATGTGTATGAGCAAGCATCTGTCTGTATATATCCTTTAAAAAAATTCCTTCCTCCAAACACTTACTGAATAGTTGCATATTAATTTTTACGTAATCCTCAACAAGAGTCATATTGGGTGCTAGAATACACTGTAAGGCTTTTTTATTGGAAAACTAGTGATTCTGGTTTCCAAAATCTGGCTTATGAATTCATGAAGGCTAAAGTGAAATGAAAATTGTTACCTACTTTTCATGAAGCTGACATCTCTTTTCAGGGAAAAGAAGTTGTATACTCGTGAATGCCTATAAATACTGGGAAAAAGTTACCATTCTTAAACCTCACCATTCTTATTTTGAGTCATATTTCTACCAGCCTTGTAGAGTTTAGAATCCAACACTGCCATCATTAGTCTAATAACTTGGCTAATACTATCATATTTTTCCCCTAAAAGTGGGAACTCCTGTTTGGAGGGTCTGCTACTTCTTCTATTTCTATTAAGGTTCATGAATCTCAAAACAAGAGAGTCTTCTATTGACAATTACCTATTTGATGTCTTTTATATTGTTTGTAAACTTATTGGTGCAAAATTTAAGTTAGAACTTAAAGATTAAAGATTCATTTTTGTTATCTCTATTTTATTCTTTCAGTTAATAAATTTGAAGTGAACTGTCTTATAAAGCTTTTTTATAACTTGGTGGGAGGAGTAGAGAGGCAAGGTCTGATTATTGGACTGGATCGTAACGCCTTTCGAAACATCCTGCATGTGACATTTGGAATGACAGATGACATGATTATGGACAGAGGTAAGAGACACAGAAGATTCAAATTAGCCAAATCCAGCTATAACTGAAGAAAAAAAAAGAAAAAGGTTTGGCATTTGGACATCTTCTTGGTAGGAAGCTTAGTGTTTTGCATTCCCCGTGCCACTGGAATATACAAATTTAATTTTGAAAAGATCATAGAAAAGAGGTAATATTGGCTTTATTTTGTGTGTATTTACGAAGAAGGCAAAGTCATGTTGACTATCTACCTTTCCCTTACTTTATATCAGAAAACCCAAAGCATTTCTATTTATACTTAATAAAACTAATAAATAGAATAGTTTTTAAAGGCCATTTAAATTATTTACATCGTAGAAAATATTTCAGTGACAAGATATAATTCCAAGCATCATGTAATGACTTGAGTAACAAAAATATAGTCTTTTATTTTTATTAGTATATTTAACATATCTAATTAACATGACCAACATATTTTATACCAACATATTTATTATTAATTAATGATTAATATATTTAGACATTGAGAACTGTATTTGTTCCCACAAAAACATTTTAGAAATTGAATGGTTTTTAATAAAAGAGTATCATGATATGATGATGTCTTAGTTTCCTCTTTGGTCCAATGAGAATACTGGACCATACAACCTGAAGCGTTCTCTTAATTTTAAAAGTGAGTGATGCCAGTGTAGACACTTTACTGAGAGTTACCACGCAGCACAGGTGTTACATTTAACCTCTCTCCCTTTAGTATTCCGAGGTTTTGATAAAGATAACGACGGCTGTGTCAATGTATCGGAGTGGGTTCATGGATTATCACTGTTTCTTCGGGGATCTTTGGAAGAAAAAATGAAATGTAAGATTGAAGGTTGTCCTAATGGTTTGCACATTGTGAATTACATGTCTAAGGTGCTCACATCAGTGTCCTTCAGCCCAGCCAGTGAAGTGGGTTTGTTGGTTGGCTGGTTAGTTGATTTGGATCCCAGTAGCCTGTTTTATGGAATGAATTCGAGTCAATGAAATGTGAAAGAAAGTTAAATGATTCTGAGGAGTAATTTATGCCAAGGAAGACTCCACAGGCATTCCTACACATGCTAATTGTGTACATACACATTTATATGTTAAGCTTTTGACAGATTTCAGTACTTGAATTGTAACGATAATACTGGAGAATATTGATGTAAGTGTTCTTATTCTTAATTAACTCTCAATTAATTCTGATGAACTCTCCTTATGAGTCATATTTCAATCAGTTTTCCAAGAGTTTCAGGGTGAAGATATTCAAATTACTGTTCCTTGGTATGCTGTTTCATATTTGAGAGTAAGGAAATGTTTTCTAAGGATTATTGAATACATCCTAGTATATATTGGCACTCACTGTGGAAATCAGGCTGCCCTAAGGCCCATGGGATTTTTTCAGCATCGAGATAGAACTTGGCCCTGAAAACTTTACCAGAGAAAATATTACCTTACTGATAGCATCAAATTCATAATTTCTTATTTTTAAAAAAGATTGCTTTGAAGTGTTTGATTTGAATGGTGACGGATTCATTTCAAAGGAGGAAATGTTCCACATGTTGAAGAACAGCCTTCTCAAACAGCCATCTGAGGAAGACCCTGATGAAGGCATTAAAGATCTGGTTGAAATAACACTTAAGAAAATGGTAAATATGGGTCATGTCAAGTTTTATATTAAAATTCGTGGGCCAGATATGAGCTAAAAATAAGAATTCAAATTATAATAACTTTCAGTTTCCTGTTTGCTTAAAGAAAACACATAAATTATGCTCTTCATTATAAAATTAATAGTTCTTTTCAGTTTCACCAGCTAACCTCTTATTTTTCTAGCACTTTTTTTTTTTTTTTTTTTTTTTTTTGAGACAGGGTCTCACTCTGTCACCTAGACCAGAGTGCAGTGGTGTGGTCACAGCTCACTGCATAATCAAACTCTTGGGTTCAAACAATTCTCCTGCCTCAGCCTCCCAAGTAGCTAGGACTAGAGGTGCATGCCAGCATGCCCAACTAATTTTTTTTAATAGAGATGGAGTCTCACTATGCTGCCCAGGCTGGTCTCAAACTTCTGGCCTCAAGGAATCATCCACCTTAGCCTCCCAAAGTGCTATGATTGCAGGCTTGAGCCACCATGCCCAGCCTAGCACATTTAAAAAAATCGACACTTGACTATGAAGAGCGTGTATGTACAGTAATCATTTTACGTGTTGCTTCACATGTTTCTCATCCCCCCAGGATCATGACCATGATGGGAAGCTGTCTTTTGCAGACTATGAACTGGCTGTGAGAGAAGAAACCCTTCTCCTGGAGGCCTTTGGACCATGCCTTCCTGATCCAAAGGTACTGATGTGACTTTCCCTGAGCAGTAACCAAAGTAGAGTGTAGAACAACCCAGGACTTCTTCGTTTGAAGAGTAGTGGATCAGACAAATCCTGTCCACCCGGAGAGAATACCTTTTAAATACAGAAAGCCCACTGAAGAACCTGCTGATTCATTTCACGGTACTCCTATGGCCCAGTGACTGCTGTGTTTCATTCTTTAACTCATTCATGTCAGAAACAATTAATGAGTTTAATGCGTGCCAGAGCACAGATGAAAGGCTCAGTGGTTTTACTCAAGGGCTCATATTTTCCAGTGAAAATAATTACACAAGAGCATGATATGTATTATTATAATGATACTTAATTACTTGTATGTGCTTTGTCTATGCCAGGTGATGTTGTAAACACTAAGTCTCATATTGCCTCATTTAATCCCCATAACAACCCTGTGAAGTAGGTAGTAATATTAGCCTCATTTTCCAGGTGAGGAAACCAAGACTTGGAGAGCTTAGGCACCTTGTCTAAGTTCACCCCCTTATTAGTGGAGTAGCATGGGGACCCTGGTGCCAGAGTCATAGAGATATGTGTAGAGTGTTGTGGAATTTGAGAAGAGGTCATCTAAACAGCTGTATGGATGACTGGTGATTGGCTGGTAAGACAGGAAGCTTATTAGAAGAACTGGTTTTCAAAGGACTAAGTAGCCAGGTCAGATGGGGGAAAATAATCTGGGCAGATGGATGATGTATGCACAAAAGAGAGACAGAGAGACAGGGGGAGAGAGAGAGAGAGAGAGACAGAGAGAGAGAGAGAGAGAGAGAGAGAGATGGAGCAAGAGATGCAAATGCATCTGCACTGGAGGAGGTTTTGGTGTGCTCTGAGGCTGGTGACGAGGCTGCAGAAGCACAGCTTGCGGAGCTTGGAGCTCAGGTTTAGTCCTGAAAGTGGTGCGGCATCACTGGAAGATTGAGGCAGGCGGTGTGATGTGGTATAGAAACAGTATCACTCCTCCCAGCCCTAGCATGTGTCTCCAGCTGCCCACTCAGCATGCCCACTTAGATGTCCTCAACACACTTTTTTACCTTTCCCCAAACTCAGCCCTCCCTAGGTCTTTCCTGTCTCAATAAATGGCAACCACATACACCCAGTTGTTCAGTCGAAACCTAGGGGCCATCTTTAATTTCTCTGTCGTGACACAGTTAGCTACTCCTCCAAAATGTGTCCTCGAATACAGCCTCTTCTCCACGTATCTGCTGGCCACCACTCTAAGTTAAGCCACTGTCATCTGTCCTGTAGCCTAGATCATTCGCTTTCTGGCTTCCACTGTTACCCCCTCCTGACTTTTCTCTACCATATCCAATATGTTTTAAATGCAGATGCTGTCAGGCCCCTCCCTTGCTCAAAACCCCCTGAGGGTTCTGAAGTGGACCCAGTGGGCCATTTCCCTCTCTTCACTCACATCTCCTATCATCTCCCTTCTCTCTTGCTGCCGGAGCCACAGCAGCCATCTCATGTTCCTCCTCCGCTGTACACTTGCTGCTGCCTCTGTCTGGAAGCCCTTTCCCCAGACCTTCCTGGGCCTCAATCTCTCATCTCATCCAGTCTCTCCCCAATGCCACTTCCTCACAGAGCCCTGTCTTGACCATCTTAACAATCCTCCCTCTTCATCCCCTAGCCCTGCTTTCCTTCTTTTTCTTAGCAGTTTTTTTAATGACCTATGTATATCTGCCTTCCCATATAGATGTCAGCTCACTGAGGCTAGGAACTTAGTTTTGGTTTCACTGTGTCTCCCCACATCCTGTGTGTAGCATATGGTGTGTGTCTAGTAATGAGAGATGGATGGGTGGATGGATGGATGGATGAGTGGATAGATGGATAGGTGAGGTGGATGTGTGGGTGGGTGGATGGATGGATGGATGGATGGATGGATGGATGGATGGAGTGGATGGGTGGGTGGATGGATGATATGGGAGGGTGGGTAGGTAGATGGCTGGGTGTGTGAATGGATGGGTGAGGTGAGCAGGTAGATGGGTGGGTGAGTGGCTGGATAGATGGATGGATGGAGAGATGGGTGGGTGGGCAGGTGGATGGATGGGTGGATGGATGAATGGATGGATGAGGTGGTTGGATAGGTGAGGTGGGTGGATGGATAGATGGATGGGTGGATGGATAGGTGGGCAAATGTATGGGTGGGTGAGTAGATAGATAGATGGATAGATGAGTGGCTGGATGAATGGGTGATGGAGGGATGAATGGATGGATGATGAAGTGAGTCAATGGGTGAGGTGGGTGGGTAAGTGGGTAGATGGATGGGTGGATGGATGGATGGATGGATGGATGGGTGAGGTGAATGGATGGGTGGGTAAAGGGATGGGTGGTTGGATGGGTGAGGTGGGTGAGTGGGTAGATGGATGGGTGGACCGGTGGATGGATGGATAGATGGGTGAGGTGAATGAATGGGTGGGGTGAGTGGGTGGGTCTCAGAAGTGCCTGATAGGGAGCTCTGGATCTCTTAATCTCCTCAGGAACTATTTCATTATTTACCTTTACATTTATACCACATCTTCACTCTCTTCCCTCTCTAGTGAAACCTTCCCATTAGAATTTTAAAAGATTCAAAACTGTACCATCTGAAGATCAAAATGAAAGAAAGAAGGAAAGAAAAGGAGAGAATTCACCTTAGTTTCACGTCTCTCACTTCTATTTCTTGTATAACGGTTTTCTTTCTCAAAGCCTAGTTTCTCAAAAGAATTGTCCAGATTTAAGATCTAACTATCACTTCTTCCCGTCTATCCCTGAATCTGCTAGTGCAAGGTCACCCTCCTGCCTTGTAAATAATCCCATGAATGCTCTTGGGTTCTTGCCTTATTGAACCACATCTCCCTCACCCTTGGCTCTCAGTACAGCCTTCCTGCTCCAGAAAGTGTCTCATTCCCAACCAAGACTTGGCTGTACCCCGATTCATCCTCCTAGACTCCCAGAGTCTACCGTATGCCTTTCCCTCCCACAGCCTTTCAGCCCTGACTGATGCTTGCCAGTTTCTGACCAGTCTCTGCCACCAGGCTGGAGAGTTTTGGAGAGCTGGGTCAAGTGGTCTTGTTCATCTCCGTGGCCAGAGAACAAAGCACTGTGCTTGGAGTGTAGTTATGAGATCCGTGCGTGAAACGCTCAAACAGCAGACGTTTGCTATGCCCGTCACTCTCAGTGATCCTGTCTTGGCACACACTAAGGAGGCTTACAGAACATTTTGTGTTGTTCTGCCTTTTTTGTAAATCTATACTAAATTGAGTACCTTTTTTTTACAGAGCCAGATGGAATTTGAAGCTCAAGTATTCAAAGATCCAAATGAATTCAATGATATGTGAATACCTAAATGTCTATATTGTCTCCAGTGAGTAAAAAAGGAGGCACATATGTATTACTTATTTTTTCTATTTAGTTCAGAAAGATGATGTTGAATTGTATGTTTCAGGGTGAAGATGAAGTTCCCTTACATATATCATTTCACGTCAGTGTAAGGTGCAATTAAAACAGACGGGAGACAGAAGTCCTTTATTAGATGCTGGGTTTGGCAAGACAGTTAACTTTTCTAGAGATATTTTATCACATAGATTATCTGTTGAAGCACATAAATGGCATAAAATCTTTGGATTCATTAAATGAATGGAGAGATTATGTAATCATGAATTATTAATGCAAATATTCTGCATGTCAGAAAGAAGCTGGATGTACATTGAAAAATCATTGAAACTACTGGATTTCCTTTGAAACAATAAATAACGAAGATGGCATGAAAATAGTAAGAGTACCAATTGTTCATTGAAACACCTTTCTGGTAGGCATTGAGGGAGATCCAGAGAGGTGAAATGTGTGGAAATCATATTATATTAAAATATAATATGATTTGCATTATTGTTCGAGGCTTTGCCTTAATAACCTTACTGATTTTAAGCATCTGAAGGCAGGGCTTTTATCTATACACGTCTTTGTCTGCCATAGGAGTTAGTCTTCTGCATACAATGGGCTGTCCGTAATTACTGCAGATTGGACTGAAAACCAAAACATGCCACAAGATAAATGCGAACTCTTGGTGAGCAGAGGGAGAACGTGTACTGAGTTTCTTAGTTTTCACGGCTAATGCATTGGCACAGCTTTCAGTCTATCCCTGGAGTCCTTCCAGACAGTCCCTACCCCATGCATTGCAGTGGGTTGCCAAAGCCCCGCTCTGTCCTGGCACCCAGTGTCCCTCCACCCTAATTCCTACCTTTTGTCCCCATGCCACTGCCTGAGTGCACCGTAGTGCCCCCACTGCCCCACAGCCTGGGTTCCTCCGTGTACCCCTTTATGAGGGCACATCCTAACTGTGCCCTGCTGGCTGCGACCTCCTGAAAACACACCTGGCTGCTCCCTGCATCTGGCTCCCCAGCATGTGCTGTGGGCATCCTGAGAAGCCCGAGGAAGACAGGGCCGGGTTAGGCTTGTGTGAGCTGCTTTCTGCCTTCTAAGTACACACAGTAAGCAGGGGAGAGGCGTGTTACGCCATATCTGATTTATCCTCATCTAAATAGTTAGAGGCTACTTGGGATAGTAAATCTTTCTTACTACATATGCATTAAGTTTAAGTAAAAGAGAAGATTGTGTGAAAAATGCACTGTTACTAATAAATGAAATAAACAATTCCATGAAGTAAAAGAAAAAATATTTTATTGTGCAAGTATTTTTTTATATTTTAGATTCTTACATAGATGGACTTTGACATAATTTTTCTATTTGAAGTAAGTATAAGTAATGCATCATACAATGCTTTTTTCTCTTTATCGGGAGATCATTGATAAACTGTATATATTTAAGATATACAACTTGATGTTTTTATATTTGTATACATTGTGAAATAATCACCACAATCAAGTTAATTAACACATACACCACCTCACATGGTTACCATTTTCTTTTTGTGTGTGCAAGCTACTCTTACAGCAAGTTTCAAACATATAAATACTGTCAACTAGAGTCACATTGCTGTTCATTACATCGCCAGAACTTAGTCATTTTGTGTAACTGAAACTTTGTAGACTTTGACCAACATCCCCCCATTTCTCCCCACCCTACTCCTCCCACCCCGCTGAAACCACTATTCTTCTCTCTCCTGCTCTGAGAGTTTTGGCCTTTTGGGTCCCTCATATAAGTGAGATCATGGAGTATTTGTTTTTTTCTGTGTCTGGTTTATTTCAATTAGCATAATGGCCTCCAGGTTCATCCATGTTGTTGGAAGCGATTTGATTTCCCTCCTTTTGAAGGCAGAGTGATTGTGTGTGTGTGTGTGTTTGTGTGTGTGTGTGTGTGTGTAATGGGGGGACGGGGACACTATGGTGCACTCAGGCAGTGGCATGGGGGTGAAATGTGGAGTTAGGGTAGAGGGACACTGGGTGCCAGGACAGAGGGGGGTTTTGGCAACCAACTGCAATGGACAGGGTAGGAACTGTCTGGAAGGAATCCAGAGATACACTGAAAACTGTGCCATGTGTGCATACATACACGTATTTCATATACCCATTTATTTATTGACAGACATTTGGGTAGTTTCCATATCATGGCTACTGTGACTACACTGAAATACACTGCACTCTGACACAGATTTCTCTTTGTGAAATTGATTTTATTTCCTTTGGGTATATGCCTAGAAGTGGTATTTCTGGATCAGGTAGTGGTCCTAGTTTTAATTTTTTGGGAAGTCTCTATACTGTTTTCCATACTAGCTGTACTAATTTGCATTGCCACCAACAATTGACAGGATTCTGTTTTCCCCACACCCTTGCCAGCCTTTGTTATCATGTATCGTAGTGCCAATAGCCTCTGTAAGAGGGGATAGCTGATTCTGGCTTTGATCTGCTGATTTGATTACTGATATTGGACACTTTTTCATAGACCTGTTGATCATTGCTATCTCTTTGAAAACTATGTAATCAGGTTCTTTGCCCGTTTCTGAATCAGGTTCTGTTTGGTTTTTGTTGTCGCTATTCAGTGGTCGGTGTTCTTTATCTATTTTAGACATTAACCACTAAGCAAACATATGATTTGTAAGTATTTTCTCCAGTGGTTGCCTTTTCTCTGTTGATTTTTTGCTTTTCTGTGCAGATTTGTTGTTTTAGTTTAATTCAGTCTCACTTACTTTTGCTTTTGTTGCCTGTGTTTTTGTCATCATATCCAAAAATCTTTGCCCAGACCAATGTCGTGAAGCCTTTCCCTCTGTGTTGTCTTCTAATCGGTTTACAGCTGCAGAGCAACATTGAGTCCTTCATCCACTTTGAGTTGATCTTTGTATATGTTATGAGATGGGGTCCAGTTTCATTCTTTTGATGTGGAACTCCAATTATCCCAACACCATTTTGTGAAGAGACTCTCCTTTGCCTGCTGTGTATTCTTGCACCTTTGGGGAAGATCAGTTGACTGTAGATGCCTGGATTTATTTTAGGCTTGTCTTGCATTCCATTGGTCTCTATGTTTGTTTTTATGCCAGCACCATGCTGTTTTGATTACTAAAGCACTGTATTTTGAAATCAGGAAGTATGACACCTTCAGCTTTGTTCCTCTTGCTCAGGACTGCTTTAGCTGTTTAGGATCTTTTCTGGTTTCATATGAATTTTAGGATTTTTTTTCTATTTCTGTGAAGAATGGCCTTGGGATTTTGAGAAGGATTGTATTGAGTCTACAGATCATTTTGGGTAGTATGAACATTTTAATGATATAAATTCTTCCAGTTCATACATATTAGTTGCCCTTTCATTGGTCTGTGTTCACTTTAATTTTCTTCGTCATTGCCTTTATAATTTTCAGTGTATAAGACTTTCACCTTTTTGGTTACGTTTATTATTATTATTTTTGCTGCTATTAGGAATGAGTTTTTCATTAATTTTTCAGATAGCTTGTTTGTTTGTAGAAACATAACTGACTTTTGTAAGTTGATTTTGTGTCCCGCAGATTTATGAAGTTCACTTACTGGCTCTAACAGTGTGTTGTTGTTGTGTCTGTAGGATTTTCTACATATATGATGATGCTGTTGGAAAATGGAAATAATTTACTCCTTCCTATCTAACTTGGATGATTTAACTTCTTTTACTTGTCTAATTGCTTCCAGTACTATGTTAAGTGGAAATGGCAAGAACAAGCACCATTTCTACCAGATATTTGACAGAAAGGGTTTTTTTTATTTTAATAATGATATTAGCTGTGGACTTTTTATACATGGCCTTTATTGTGTTGAGGTAAATTACTAGTGTACTTATTTTGTTGAAAGATCTCATCATGAATGGATGTTGAACTTTGTTAAATGTTTTATTTCTGCATCTGTTGAGATGATCATGAGGTGGTTTTCCTTGTTGTTAATGTGTTGTATCACATAGACTGATTTGCATCTGCTGAAGCATCCTTGCATCCCAGGGATGAATTCCACCTGATCATGGTGTTATGATCTTTTTAATGCATTGTTGAATTCAGTTTGCTAGTATTCTACTGAAGATTATTATTTCGATACTCATTGAGGATATTGGCCTGTAGTTTTCTTTTCTTGTGCCATTATTGTCTGATTTGGAATTAAGGTCATACTGGCTTCATAAAAGGAGTTTTTGAAAGTGTGCTCTTTTCTTCTATTTTTTAGAGGAGTTTTTTTTTTTAAAAAAAAGAATTGATATTCATTCTTCTTAGAATTCTGGGTGGAATTCACCTAGAAAGCCAACTGGTCTGGACCTTTCTTTGTTGGGAAGTTTCTGATTACTGACTCAATCTCATTTGTTATTGGCCTGTTCAGGCTTTCTGTTTCCTCCTAATTCAATTTGGTAGGTTATACATTTCTAGGAATTTGTCCATTTCTTCTAAGTTATCCAGTTTGCACATAGGAATATTTCATTGTCTTTTATGATCATTTGTATTTCCAATGCATCCACTGTAATGGCTCCTCCTTCATTTATGATTTTGAGTTTTCTTCTTAGTCAGCCCAGGTGTTTGTCAATTTTGTTTATCTTTTCAAAACACCAAGTCTTAGTTTGTTAATTTTTTTCTGTTCTCTATTTGATTTATTTCTGCTTTTATCTTTATTATTTCTTTCCTTCAGGTAACTTTGGGCTTAGTTTGTTCTTTTCTTCTGGTTTTTTGAGGTGTGAAGTTAGGTTTTTTAACCTAAGATCTCTATTATTTTTTACTGTAGGCATTTATCATTGTTAACTTTCCTCAGTGCTACTTTTGCTGCCTTGTATAAGTTTTGTTGCTTTGTTTTTGTTTTTGTCTTGAGATAATTTTTAAATTCCCTTTGATTTCCTCTTTGAACAAATAGCTGTTCAAAAACGTGTTGTTTAGTTTCTGTATATTTGCGAATTTGCCCATTTTCTTACTGTTACTGATTCCTAGTTTCATTCTCTAACTGTTGGAAAAGATACTTGGAATGATTTCAGTCTTCTTAAATTTGTTAAGATTTGTTTCGTGACCTCACATGTGATCTAACCTAGAGAATATTACATGTATGCTTGAGAAGAATGTATTCTTTCATTATTGGATAGAAAGTTCTGTACACGTCTGTTAGGTCTTTTTAGTCTATGGTGTTGTGCAACTCATCTGTTTACCAATTTTCTGTCTGGATGTTTTATCCATTATTGTTTTTCTGTCTGGATGTTTTATCCATTATTATAAGTGGGACATCAAAGTACAGTACCTATTACTGTATTGCTATAAGTTTATTTCTTCAGCTCTGTCAATATTTCCTTTATATGCTTTAGATGTTCTGATATTGGTTGCATACATATTTAAAACTACTATATGTACTTGTTGAGTTGACCATTTCATCATTATATAATGTATATAATGTTCTTTGTCTTGAGATAAATTTTTTACTAAATTTCTCTTTTATTCGATATAAGCATGCTCACCTCTGCTTTCTTTTGGTTATCATTTGCATGGAATGTCTTTTTCCATCCTTTCACTTTCCACCTATACATGCCTTTAAATTTAAAGCAAGTCTCTTGTGGACAGCATATTGCTGAGTCTTTTTAAAAACTGTTCAATCACTCTATGCCTTTTGGTTGGGCAGTTTAATCTATAATGATTTAAAGAGACCATTAATATATATGTACTTATTATTGCCATTTTGTTTATTGTTTTCTGTCTGTTTGACAGTTGTTTTCTCTTTGATTTGATGATGTTTTGTAATGATTGGCTTTGTTTTTTGTGTGTGTGTGTATGTGTATGTATATCAATGATAGAGGTTTGGGTACTTATTTCAAGGCTTAAATAAAATATCTTGTCTATTTTAAGTTGGTAATTTAACTTTGATCATACACAATAACTATATTTTCAATCCTTCTACACATTTTGTGTTCTTGTAGTCAGTTTGCTTCTTTTACATTGTGTGTCTCTTAATAAACGTTTATCTTTTAACTTTTATGTTAGGGTTAACAGTAATTTACATACTACAATGTTGCATTATTCTGTATTTGTCTACATATTTATCTTTACCAATGAGATTTATGGTTTCATGTGTTTTCACGTGGCTGCTTAGCAGGTTTTTATTTCAAATTGAAGAAATCTCTTAACCATTTTTGTAAGTGAGGCTTGCGGGTAGCAAACTTTCTCAGTTTCTGTTTATTTGGAAAAGACTTTATCTCTCCATTTTTAAGGGATAATTTTACAGGTATAGTATTCTTGATTGGCAGGGTTTTTTTTTCTTTCAGTACTTTGAATTTGTTATCTCACTCTTTCCTGGCCTACAGGGTTTCAGCTGAGAAATCCACTGATAGTCTTGGCTACATTGCCTTAGATGTGATGTCACTTTTCTCTTGCTGCTTTCAAAATGCTCTTTGTTCCTGACTTCTGACAACTTGGTTATAATGTACCTCATTGTATCCATCTTTGGGTTGACCCTATTTTAGGCCCTTTGAGTTTCTTTAATCTGGATGTTCATTTCTCTCCCAAGGTTTGGGAAGTTTTCAGCCATTAAATGTTTAAGTAAACTTCTTAACCTTTTCTCTTCTCCTTCTGATACTTTCATAATGCATATATTGCTTCACTTGATTATGGTCCATAAATCCTATAGGATTTCTTCATTCTTTTTTATTGTTTTTTTTTTTTTGTTTCCTTTTTCTCCCCTGACTGTATAATCTCAAATGACCTATCTTCAATTTCACAGATTCCTCCTTCTGCTTGATTGAATCTGCTCTTAAGGCTGTCTCTTGTATTTTCTATTTCATTCACTGTACTTTTCATCTCCAGAAATTTCTGGTTTTCTAATGACTTTTATCTCTGTTGAACTTCTAATTTTGTTCATGTGTTGTTTTCCTGAATATGCTGAGTTGTCTGACTGTGTTCTCTTACAACTTACTGAGATTTTTTAAACCAATTATTTTGAATTCTTTGCCAAAAAATGCAAGGCTTTCCATTTCCTTGGGCTTGGTTACTGGAAAATCAGTAATGTTTCATTGGTTTTATATGTTTCTTATAACCTTGCATTTATGTCTACACATTTGAAGAAGCAGTCACCTCTTCCAGACATTATGGGCTGGCTTTAGTGGGGAAAGACCTTCACCTATGGGTGGGTATGAGGGCACCAGCTGGGGTGTGATAGTTCTGGCTCCAGATGAATACAACTTGGATTCTGGGCAGTTTGATTAGCTGGGGTCAGCATCAGTGAAGATTGTGGGCATCATCAGTCATAAAAGCTGTGGGTGTCCATAATGGTGACAAAAGCTACTGGAGTTCTGATCACCTTTTTCCCCATAGACAGAGGTCACAGCCAAAAAGATCCCCTTTGTTGCCAAGCTGTGCCAGGGTAGAGGATGGGGTGATGCAGATAAAATGCTTCTAACACCTTTATATACAGCTGTCCTTGGTTTGAGGGTGCTTTAATGAGTTCCTGCCACTTCTTCATTGTACTCTGGAGCATTCTCAGAGCTATTTGTGTTGGTAAGGAGTTGTTAAATTCTTGCTTTCGTTGGGGAGACAAGAGCTGGGATCTCCTAGTGTATGATCTTGTTGATACTGTTGCCTGCTTTTAATATTTTAGCTAATTTTTCTGATTACAAAGTATTGAGGTTCTCTGAAGAATATTTCAGATATTTAGGAAATTTAAAAATAAGATTTAAACATTGATTAAATTCTGGTTTAAATCCTTCCAGGCTTTTATAATGCATTTGTAAGTGCACCTATATCTTTGCAAAGAGAACACGGTATTTTTCAGATGATCGTGTTGAAAATGCACTATTGTCTTCATGTACCACTATTTCATGAATATTTTTTGAGGTCATTCATAATTTGTCTGTAGCTTGACCTGTAATGGCTGCCTGGTATTTCATCATGACTGACTCCATTAAACCACTTTCCTGCCATCGACACGCCAGCTGTTTCCACATTGTTGCTGTTATAAATAATTCTAATAATGAGCATCCCCTGTAGATAAACTTTTCACATGGCTCAGTGCTTACTTTCTTGGGGTAAGTTTGTAAAAGTGAAATTGTTGGATTAGAGGCTCTGCATAATTCTGAGATTTCTAGCACATGTTGCTAGGTCACTAAAGGCTTCCAATTGAACTGCTATGCCCAATGTATGAGAATCCCTTTCCCTGAAATATTCACTCTTTTAATTTCCTTACAAGTGTCCTGGACCATTATGAGCATGATTTTAATTTATCATTGAAAATACTCACCTTAGACATCTGTACCTAAACTTTTTATTCTATGTTGAGTATCTACTGACCTCCATATGAATAACCCTCTTTTATTAATGGACATTTAAACCTAAAAAATGTTAACAACAAAAAATCCCTAAATAATTTTAATCCAGCTTAAGATGATAATGACACTGGACTATAAGAATTCATACACTCTGTTCAAGAGCCTCCCGATATATCCAGTCTCCTCTGCTGTTCATCATAAACTGCCCAAATCACTTCCTTATGCTGCTGTATCTATATTGATGGATTCTCTTAATTTCACTACTGTAGCAACTCATAAATGACTGTAACATTGAAAATTTACTCACCACATAGTAAGGGCATCTGAGTGCCTTGGGATCGCTTTAAGGAAAAGCTGTCTCTCCCCTCTTGCCCATTCTGTGCCCTCACCTCTCCACTGCTAGGCTTGGCCTAACTTTTCTCCCCGCTAAGTACAGCTAACCTGGCTGACCTTGGTCTTTGCCTACATTTGTGGGGCTGGGTTAAGACTGTGGATGAGCACTTCTAATTTGGAGGATTAGCAATAGTCTTCCTCTAACTGGCTCCTCTCACTGGCTTCCCCTTCTCCTCCCAGCGCTTTGTGTGGAATAGCAGAAAGCCGGGCTAGGCTCCTTTAGGAGAGGTAGACATCACCTCATAAGCAGCATGGAGGATTCTCTTTGGGAAACAATCAAGTGCTTTTATTTCAACTACAGGATTTTAAAACCACCACTGAAAACTGGTAGTCCTACATTCTTAACCTGCAAATATCTCTGCGTACAAGACTGCACTTGTAAGAAACCAGGCCTGCAATTGCTTGCACCATAAAATCATCCAAAACATTCAGTAAGTTCCTACTTTGTGCAACACCACGAGGGTTAATATATTCCAAGTCGGTTGTCCCTGCCCTCACCCCATTCGCAATGTAAAGTGACAATTCCAGACCATGTGCTACATGTGTTGTCACCTGTCACTGCTTGGATTCACGCTAATAACGCCTCTCCTGCCTCCCCCTACCACAAAGTTATCTCATTTGTATTAAAGAAGGTTGTTAAAGGGGATTCAAATCATCTGCTCTGACACTATGAAGACAAGCATCTGGAGAAAGTTCCTCTGAGATGCCCTGTGGCCCCTGCGCTTTTCCTGACCCTGCGTCTCATCTCAGGGGCCATTTCCTCCCAGAGTCACCTCTGACGCTTGCCCAGTCATCAACAGCTAGTGCTGAATTCTCACCAAGTGCTACCAAGGGAGGGTTGGGAATTGCATTAGACAGAGAGAGACTACAAAATATACATAATAACATAGAAATTTAACGCACATATACATTAATTACAATTTAGCAAGTTGTGAGGATGGCTCCATAATATTTCAAAAAGAGGCAGACGTAATACATCTGCGTTTTCTGACGGAGTGACTGCCCTCTGTGTCAGGGAGGGAGGCAGATGGTGTCTTGGAGTGTTTCCAGTCCAAGTCGCCATTGAGGGAGAAGCCCCCCAAACATGTAGCAAATAAATCAAAGGCCACTTCTCACAGATACATCTCAGGTAAACTTGCTCGGTTTCGTGGGAAAGTGAAAAAGACAGGAAATCTACCAGGGAGGCATCCTCAGGGAGGCCAGGCGCCTGTCTGCATTTGAAGTGCCTTTATCAGTCTTCTCACTGCCAGCGCAGCAGCTCACTGCCCCAGCTCCACCGTCGGCCATTTGTTGCTTTCCATGGATCTCAAGCCTCCTACCTGGCCCATCAAGAAAATATTCCCCCACTAAAACACATATCGTCTTACTCATTTTACCTTCCTCTTGTCCGTTTTGCTCCACTGCCCCTATTATGTGGCCCTAGCTAGGCTCACAGAGGCCCCTGGGGTGAGAGCTTGTCAGCGTGGATGCCCTGGCTGACACCCAGGCTGCCCTCTCCGAGCACGAGCCACACCCAACACCTCCCATCGGCATCTCCAACACCTCGTGTGCATGAAGGGGACCTGAGCACCCTGTTTCCTGAGGGAGGACACCACCACTCGGAACTACACATTGCTGAGCCTGAAGACAGAGAACAGTGTGGAAGTAAGCAGAAGGATTTAGGAATCCTCTCTGTGAGTGGCATTTAGAACCTGAGTCACTGCCTCCAGTATATCTAACTAGCCCGAAAGCACAGGAAATCTGGAAGGTTAATTAAAACCACGGAGTCATGTCTTCCTTCATGAATCCTTCAGATACATGATAAAGTCAGAAAATGGAATAAGAGAAATTTCTAAAATGCCCATAATCTCAATAATACATGAAACAAAAATCCAATGAGTGCTTTTGTTCCAGATACTGTGCTAAGCATTTTACATGTATTATCTCACTAATTTCCTCCAACTATCCTAAGAGGTAAACATGACTTACAGATTTTTCATCCTACACATTGAGGAAATTGCAGTTAGGAAAATCATAAATCCCTAAAGGGCAAAAGCCAAGATTCAGACCTTACCTAGTTCTAATGCTAAAGAGACCTTTGTGTAAAGCAAATCCACTCTTGCCACACATCCTCCGCTTACTCTGTGGTGTGAGTGACTGTCCTCAGCTCCAGAATCTCCCAGCGGTCTCCCATGGACACAGGCGGGGCTGCTATGTGGTATGCATGTATTGTGAGATCATCGATTCCTCTCCTATCCACTCTTTTCATCTGAACATACCTTGGGATTTGCTTTCTTTAGTGGAAGTTTCCATCTTGGATGTAATGCCTTTTGTATTTGGTGCTAATAAGAATCTGGACATTAGGCTGGGACGTGGCCTTACCAAGCCAGGTGTGGTGGAAACATGGAGCGGTCACTAGGCTGAAAAACTCTGGTGCCGCCAAGGGAGGCAGAGTGAAAGGAGCGTCAGCAGAGCATGCAGAGGAGGAGAGGCTGAGACTACCGCCCATTAGTGAGGAGAGTGGTGGAAGCCGGACTCCGCAACTGGAGAGGGACCAGGAATGCTTCTTTGAGCCATCTCCGATGATGTCAGGGAAAGCCTTCTTCTACCTGGAGAAGAAAAAGATGCCAATGACCAGAGGCCAAGAGATAAAGTGGCAAACACAATAAACCATAACATGGTGCTTTCCAGGTGCCAGTCATCAGCCCAAGGATAGACAGCCAGGGTACAGCCAGGATGTGTGCCAGGTCCGACCTGCAGCCCAGGCCCTGGCCCATGTTCCAGTGCCAACTGCCTCTTACTGTCACAAGATACCACCTGGCCTGGCACAAGTTTACCTGAGATGTATCTGTGAGAAGTGAACTTTGAAAATCTGGTATAAGTGAAAAGTGATTCTAGCTTGGTAGGGACCATGGCATTTACCATCCCATATGGGATGGTATCGTGAAAGGAGATGCTCATTACATCAGCACAGTGTTATCTGGGGTTTTCCCAGGCAAAGCAGGATATATTGTCATCCTACTTATACGTTACGAATTACTTCACAAATTACACTTATCTGAAATGGGAATAACACCTGCTTTCTCTGCCTCTATCTCGCAGGGTTTCTGTAAGGCAGGATTGAATGAGATAGTGTCTGTTACATCATGTCACAAAGAGGCAAGCCGTTTCCCCCTTTGAATAAACCGTAAGTATGATCTGAATGCATGGATTTTGGTAGGTGTGTCGGGTCAGGGACATGTGTGTCCTAGCTCGAAGCTTGCTTAGCTTCTTCATAGGCACTCAGGTGTAATGAATAAGTATGGACACCACCAGCCCGGAAATGGAGAGCCCGGGTTTCTGGGTCCCTCCTGTCACTAATACGTGGCAGTGCTTAAGTTTCTTATAAGGAAGCTGGAGGATATTCCTAAAATAGCTTCAAGAGCTGAATTTAGAAAAATGAATCTCATGAAAGTCGGATAAAGTACTGGTGTAAACGTCGCTAGAATCCTACCCTGTTGGAGTCAGCATTAGTGAAACTACCTTCCCCCCAACACACACACATCTCCCTCACAACACAGAACACACAGACGTACACACCGTAGTGCATCCCGTTTACCACGTGCAGCCGAGGACTTTGCATTTCTTTCTCATCCCATCAAGAGTTCACCAATTCTAAAGCAACTGGCATCACACTGCTCCTGACGAGGATTCCGATTAGTCACATTCAAGATTTAATGTGTTTGTTATGCTGGTTCTAACGTGGTAAAATATCAAAAGGAAATTAATGAGATACGATTTGTAGGAAAGCATAAAAGTCTAAAATCCCATTAGATCAGCATGAACTTGCATCCAAGTTACGTGAGCTCCGATAAGCCAAATTCACGCCGTGGTCCACTTGCTGTGTTCTTAATTGGGTTAGTGTGAATCTGAGTGCAAGGCAAGCTGCTTCCCTCTTCGAATTTCTCATTACTTGGTACTGTATTTTGATTTATGTAAACACAGAAAAGAGCATAGCACCCCCAGGAATTCAAGTTAGTCGCTAACCAGGAAGTGGGTGCACCCTCTGTATTTCCAGGGACCCTGACGGTGACCCCATGGGATGTGTGCATGATGTGCGCAGCCAGCGCCAGCAGACCCCATCCCAGACAACGAAAACGCTGCGCGGAAGCGGCCCTGCCCCTACCCGCATGGACCACTCAGTCTAGGAGGAGAGTTGCTGTTCGCTGTCTTGAAAAAGGACGAGAAAGAGCAGGAAGAAAGAAAAGGAGGAGGAGGAGGAGAACAAAAACAGGGAAGGGAGGGGAGGCGGGAAAAGAAAAAGACTGATGGGAGGAAACGGTTTTCATGCCTTTTTTTTTTTTTTTTTTTTAAAGGAAACAGGTAAGCAGAGAGTTAAGGGAGTGGTGTTTTTCTCTCCTTTCATGGCCACGGGATTCTAGAAAATCAAATGGCAGGTCTGGGAGGAACGGTCTGCTGAGAGGGGTGCAGTGGGGAGACAGAACCCCGCAGGCCAGGACCTGCCCCAGCGCCCAGGTATGCGGCTGACAGGCAGGGCGCTGGCCCGCGGCAGGTGCAGCACCGCCAGTGCCCGCGGCCCCAGGAAAAGAAAACCTGCAGGTGCCGTCGGGACATGTCCTGAGCCTCCGAAGCCACGCGCTTTTCTCAATAGCTGTCCTGTCCTCATTGTCTGCTGCAAGATGATGGTGTGCTGCTGTGCGGTGGGAGGGGACGAGAGGGAGGGAGTGGCGTGTGGCGTCTCCTGCTCTGGTGGCTTTGATGACACAGAGGGGTGGCTCCTGAGTGAGTGGCAGTGGGAGGGAGTGGGGCAGGCAGTGGGGATCCCAGGGGGCTGTCGTGGGCTGGCTGAGCCTGTGCCAGAGGAGGGGGGCGGGGACTCCCCTGCCAGCCCCAGGGCCACTCCTCTTTCCCCAGCAGAGCGCCCCTCCATGCCCTCTCTCCCAGACTACATGAACCTGGCAGTCTTTTGTCTGCAGAGTGCCCCTGTGAGCATGACCCACTGTCCCTCCATGCCCGGGATTCTCGTCTGTCCTCCTTCAGCCATCTGCTGCACAGTGGCTCCAACCATTTCAGCTCAGCGCTCACAACCCCAAGAATTTCCCAACGCTGCCTGAGTCCCTGCACATGGCAGGAGCGCGCATAGGTGAGCACATACTGCAGGTTCTCCGGGGCCTCTCTGTGACCTTTCAGCCTGCTCATGACGTGTCATCAGAGGCAGTTCTGAAAATAAGCAATTATCACATTCAGCTGGAAGCAGGAGAAAGCAACGGAGCCACGTGTCTTTGCCAACTCTGAATACCTGATCAAGGGGATCTCCTGCCCTCCTCAGAAAGGGCTGGCTTACATTTGCGGGGAGTGGGGGATAGGAGGGCGTTTTGCCTTTGTAGAAAGTTAACTCCGTGTTGTGGTTGTCATACTGACTGCAGCCAAGGAGCAAGGAGGCAGCCATGAGCTCCTGGCTGGGCCCAGGGAAAAGAGTACTGCTCCCTGGTAGACCCAGGGGCAGGATCAGTGATCCCGGCTAGACTCAAGGAAGGGAGTGGTGCTCTCCAGCTATGCCCAGGGACAGGAATAGTGCCCCCAGCTAGACCCAAGGACAGGAGCAATGCTTCTGGGTAGCCCCAGGGAAAGGAGTAGTGCTCCTGGCTAGACCCAGGGACAGAAGCAATGCTCCTCAGCTAGACCCGGGGACAGAAGCAATGTTCCTCGGATAGACCCAGGGACAGAAGCAGTGCTCCCCACCTAGACCCCGGGACAGGAGCAGTGCTGCCCACCTAGACCCTGGGACAGGAGCAGTGCTCCCCGGCTAGACCCCGGGACAGGAGCAGTGCTGCCCACCTAGACCCAGGGACAGGAGCAGTGCTCCCCGGCTAGACCCCGGGACAGGAGCAGTGCTCCCCAGCTAGACCCCGGGACAGGAGCAGTGCTGCCCACCTAGACCCCGGGACAGGAGCAGTGCTCCCCGGCTAGACCCCGGGACAGGAGCAGTGCTGCCCGGCTAGTGGTGTACCCAAGCCCTTCCTTCCCTCTCCAGCCTCACAGGACCCCTGCAGCAGCCTCTTGGGAAGGGGCTCTGAGCCCTGCACCCCTCCCTGTGCCCTGAGCCCAGCACTCACAGCTAATCCCCTTGGATGGAGCAAGCACACTTCTGCTTGGGCCACTGAGCAGGAGCTGAGTGCCATGCCAGGGGGTGCTCCCTACAGGAGAGGCAGCAGCCAGGCCAGACTGCAGTCCAGGGGCCTGGAGCACTCCGTGCCTCACTGTACACAGTCATCAGGGGGTGAGGGTGTCCTCAGAACACCTGCCATGCAGGGTGGGGAAGATTTAGGTGAATAGACTGAAAGCACCTAGAGTGACGCCCTGCACACTTGTCAGCTCTCATGACTGTGGTGTGCATGGCAGTGTCATGCTTTTGCGAACAGCCATGCTGATCCTGCATGCCACCTGGGTCGCCCCTCCCAGTGTTCGGGCAGTGCTCAGGGCGTGCTGCTGGCTGCCCGCCCACCTGCAGCTATTCCAGGGCAGGACTGGAGTTCCTCCGGGGATCCGCGTCCTAAGCAGGCCGGGCTGGCAGGAGCCAAGGCGCAGTTCGGCTGCTGCGCGTAGGTGATTCAGAATCCTCACTGTACGGTACACAAACACCTTCCCTACAAAATCGCAAGCTAAGAATGCAGTGTGGACTTCCACAGAATGCTGACTCTTGGTCAAATCAGTATCCCTGTTGTCTGAGCGTCCAGGGGTGTTTTCTTTAGGAAAACAGTGCCCCAGCAGCGCACAGCTTACTGTGAAGAAATCTTTTCCTGTACCTATTACTACCCAAATGAACCCTATTGCTGTGTGAGTTTCACAGCACTTTGTTTTCGGGTCTTAATGAAGTTTAGGTTGTGTGTGCATGCATGTGTGTGGGTGTGCAAGTGTGTTGTGTATTCCTCTGTGCACACAGACATGCATGAACTCACACACGCAGTGAGGCCTCCTCCCATGTCCTCAGCTCCACCTGGTTTTGCATTTACTTGCGTGTCCTGCTGAGGACGCCTCTAGTTTAATGCACGCGGTTTTCTGCTCACCCTATGACTATTCCAGTCGCTTCATGGAGGGTTAAGGGAAAATGGAGTTCCTGGTAAAGGTGAACCAGACGGGTGGCAGATGTGCCTCCAGACCTTTGACTACAGCCTCAGGCCGCAGGCTGCTCCTACCCACTGGCTCCTGAAGGCTAAGGTGCAAAAGCCACCCTGCTCTCGGCTCTGACTGCAGCAGGCACAAGTGGACAGGCGGCGCAGGTGAGCAGACCCAGGGGAGCAGGCACAGGGGAGCAGACCAGCTGGCTGATCCTGATGGCTGAGAGTGGAAAAAGTAAGGCCTTAGTGCCCAGGCCACACAAACTATGCGGCCGTGCTAAGTTGGTGCCTTATAAACAAGAAAGAGTGCGGACATAGGACTACAGTAGCACTTACCTTACGAGTGCATCTAGTAGCACCTAGAGCTGTCCTTTGATGGACACCAGCAAGCTGCATGAGCATGAGCAGAAAGCAGGGAAAGTAAAAGGAAACGGAGTGCGCAATAGGAACATGCTGAGCTTCTGTTTATTAAGGGGTTGCTAGGGATGGGGGTATAGAAAAACGGGCACAGTGGCTCACGCCTGCGATCCCAACACTGGGAGGCTGAGGCGGGTGGATCACCTGAGGTCAGGAGTTTAGCCTGACCAACATGGTGAAACGCATCTCTACTAAAAAGAACAAAAATTAGCCAGGCATGGTGGCAAGTGCCTATAATCCTAGCTGCTCGGGAGGCTGAGGCACGAGAATTGCTTGAACCCGGGAGGCAGAGGTTACAGTGAGCCGAGATCGTGCGACTACACTCCAGCCTGTGCAACAGAGTGAGACTTTGTCTCAAAAAAAGAAAGAGAGAAGGAAAGGAAGGAAGGAAGGAGGGAGGGAGGGAGGGAGGGAGGTGGGAAGGAAGGATGGACGGAGGGAAGGAAGGAAGGAAGGAGGGAAGGAAGGAAGGAAGGAGGGAGGGAGGGAGGGAGGGAGGGAGGGAGGGAGGAGGGAAGGAAGGATGGACGGAGGGAAGGAAGGAAGGAACGAGGGAAGGAAGGAAGGAAGGAGGGAGGGAGGGAGGGAGGGAGGAGGGAAGGAAGGATGGACGGAGGGAAGGAAGGAAGGAAGGAGGGAATGAAGGAAGGAAGGAGGGAGGGAGGGAGGGAGGAGGGAAGGAAGGATGGACGGAGGGAAGGAAGGAAGGAACGAGGGAAGGAAGGAAGGAAGGAGGGAGGGAGGGAGGGAGGGAGGGAGGAGGGAAGGAAGGATGGACGGAGGGAAGGAAGGAAGGAAGGAGGGAAGGAAGGAAGGAAGGAGGGAGGGAGGGAGGGAGGGAGGGAGGAGGGAAGGAAGGATGGACGGAGGGAAGGAAGGAAGGAAGGAGGGAAGGAAGGAAGGAAGAAGGGAGGGAGGGAGGGAGGGAGGTGGGAAGGAAGGATGGACGGAGGGAAGGAAGGAAGGAAGGAGGGAGGGAGGGAGGGAAGGAGGGAAGGAAGGAAGGAAGGAAGGAAAGGCAGACAGACACAGAACAGTGTGCTCGCCTTCTCTTAAGAAAAATGCACAGCCCATGGGCAGGCAGGGGAGACAGCTGAGCACAGGCTCCAGGATAGCACGCAGGCTCTGTGGGAGCAGGAAGGGGCAGCCTTGCTCACAGCAGCACCTGTTCCAGCCCACCTGCGCGCACGTGGCTCTTGGGAACACGTGTCTGCTGTTAGGCTCTCCCTTGCCCCGAGGCTGACAGGTGACCAACACAGTGGTGGCCAAAGTGAGTGGAAGGTGGGAGCGGAGCACAGAGCAGGCGATGCACCTAGGATGGGCCTGTGTTGGTGCCCAAGAGCACCCCGGAATCCATCTTCAACGGAGCATCCATCCAAGGGAGCTCCCCACTCTCTAGAAGGTGAATCCGGAAGCACTGGTGGCCCTTCGCTGTGCAGTGTGGGCAGCCCAGACCCCCCTGCCTCGTGCCCATGGAGCCCCAGCACCCCAGACTTCTGCAGCGTCTTGGTTCCCAGCCCTGCTGAGGCAGAGTCCACGTTCCACTGGGCCCTGTGGTGCAGCATGGGCACCGGGGAGAAGCTTGGGTCTGGGCAGCCTGGAGGCCCAGCAAGCGTGGCCCTTGGCACATGGCAAATATGTCCCACACTGCCAAGGAGATCTCTTCTTTCACCTGGAGAAATGAAGACTATAGTTTTGTTTAATAGCACTAAGTCCCTAAGGAGCAACCATTACCACAACGAATAGGAAATTGTTTCAATCCAAATGTTACGCTCATGCTATCTGCACCTAAAGAAATTTTACTAAATCAAGTTGTCTTTATGGCAGCTAGAAATAACGTGGCCAGCCACCATGAGGAAGGACACTGATGGGCCGTCCACCCGCAGGAAGGCAGACCACCTTCCTCAGCCTCCCTCTGCAGCGGACCTGAAGGGCTGAGCAGGCTTGCTGGCTGGGAAGAGAGGACTGGTCTGCTGTGGAGAGCCTGTCAGTACATCTAATATTAAAAAGAGATTTATCAGCGCAGTGCGGTGGCTCACACCTGTAATCCCAGCACTTTGGGAGGCCGAGGCGTGTGGATCACGAGGTCAAGAGATCAAGACCATCCTGATCAACATGGTGAAACCCCGTCTCTACTAAAAACACAAAAATTAGCTGGGCATGGTGGCGCGTGCCTGTAATCCCAGCTACTCAGGAGGCTGAGGCAGGAGAATTGCCTGAACTCAGGAGACGGAGGTTGCGGTGAGCCGAGATCGCGCCATTGCACTCCAGCCTGGGTAACGAGAGTGAAACTCCGTCTCAATTAAAAAAAAAAAAAGAGAGAGAGATTTATCCCCACTGTGCCCATCGAGTGGACAGATGCCGCCCTTGCCCCCTTTCACGCGCATGTGCACTGCCACATGTGGGTCTCTGCCTGGAAAGTTCGGGGCAGCACAGGGGGCCCAGGACGTGCCAACCACCCCCATGCATCCTCATGCCTGCCTGCTATCGCCCCAGCATGGGTGCTGCAAGACCTGGCTCCTTCCTCTGTCATCTGTGGCTCGCTGTGCAGCTCTGCTGCCATAGGTCCCTCAAGAAAACATTCCTCCAATAACACACATCCCTTTGTTTATGTCTGCACCCCTCCAGCCTGTTTTGTTCCACATTGCCCTTACTATGGGGCCCCAGCCACTCACACAGAGTTCTGGGCCTGCGGGGTTTGCCAGGTGAGAGGGAAATTAGCTTATGTGGGTGAAACTCAGGCGCCCTCCCCGCTGAAGGACACTGTCACCGCCTCCCTCCCTTTGCCACCAGACATCCACTGACCAGATGATGGTCACTGAAGTGCCCGTCACCTGTGCAGCGGACAGAGCATTCTCCAGATGCAATGCACAGCCTGTGTGAAGAGCTCCGATAAAGCAGAAAACGAGATTTTTCACTCCTGTCATCAGAGAATACTTGGAGTATTTCAGTCACTGCTATCATCACGAAGTCAGTGGCACCCACTCCACCACTAATAGCAAAACGTCCTCATTGCTCCGGCACCAAGGAACAAAACCCAGGGGTGGGAAGACTGCAGACCTTGGAGTCAGGCCTTGCTACTGAGCCAGACGCAGCTCCAGGGCCAAGGACGGGCCTCCACACCGGCAGGGATGCCCTCCGCTGCTCTCAGCCAGGCCCCTGCTCCGGAGTTACTTCCTGCCACTTTTTCTGAGTCGGCCTCTCCCTGTCTCTGAACAGGTTCATCTCTGCAGGCATCTCTTAGAGCTTGAAAAAATTAACTAAATTTTTCAAGATCCAGTAGCACACAGCCTTCGGTTTCATGAAAAGCTTACATGTTAGTTCTGTTAGAAAAGAACACTGGCTTTCTCATGTCGACAAATGCTTATTTCACCGAACGATGGGTTTCATCTCTCTTCCGAGGTACCCAGTAGTATAAACACAGCGTGAAGCGTATATGTGAGAAGGGTTTGCTTCTCCAAACACCATAATAAGGAAAGAAATCGACTGACAACAGATTGGACGAAGGCAAGCAAGGTCTCGCCCTGGCCTGTGGCCCGGAGGGAGAGGCAAAAAGGGCTGTGTGTTTTTCTCTCCTTTCATGGCCACGGGATTCTAGAAAATCAAATGGCAGGTCTGGGAGGGACAGCCGTGCTCCCCGGTCTGCTGAGGGGGGTGCAGTGGGGAGACAGAACCCCGCAGGCCAGGACCTGCCCCAGCGCCCAGGTATGCGGCTGACAGGCAGGGCGCTGGCCCGCGGCAGGTGCAGCACCGCCAGTGCCCGCGGCCCCAGGAAAAGAAAACCTGCAGGTGCCGTCGGGACATGTCCTGAGCCTCCGAAGCCACGCGCTTTTCTCAATAGCTGTCCTGTCCTCATTGTCTGCTGCAAGATGATGGTGTGCTGCTGTGCGGTGGGAGGGGACGAGAAGGAGGGAGTGGCGTGTGGCGTCTCCTGCTCTGGTGGCTTTGATGACACAGAGTGGTGGCTCCTGAGTGAGTGGCAGTGGGAGGGAGTGGGGCAGGCAGTGGGGATCCCAGGGGGCTGTCGTGGGCTGGCTGAGCCTGTGCCAGAGGAGGGGGGCGGGGACTCCCCTGCCAGCCCCAGGGCAGCTCCTCTTTGCCCAGGACGGTGACCCTCTCTCCTAATCTCTGGGAAAGTTAGATGGGGAGCCCTGCACACCTCCACATCCGGCCCTCGCTGTCTCCAGCAGGCTCAGTCCCTGGCTGGTATTTAATATTTCCCTCCATCATTCAGTGAGAAAAAAGAAGACATGTTAAGCTCTCAACACTTCAGAGGATAAGTGTGACATTAACCATGCCATACCGCAGTTTGCTACGGCAAGCCATGTCGGCGCGGAGGGAGGGAGGACGGGCTCCGACTCATGCCAGCAGAGGGGACTGCAGGTGGCTGGCCACAGTCACGCACCCCCGATGCTATGCCCTGCTGCAGTTTTTTTCTGTTTACGCTTCTCTTTTTTCCCTTCTATGGAACGTAAATCCATGAAAACGCAGCCGTTGTCAGTCTTCTTCGTCGCTGTCTTCCTGCCTGGTGGCGGGCACTCCATCAGTATTTGCTGAATGAGTGAAGGATTGAACCCCACAGCAAAGCATTAGTGGAAAACTTATTTTGACCTGGATGTCAGTGGCGTGTGTGTGCTCAGGACAATGTTGTTTTTTCAAGAAAGTGGATGTGACGCTATTGTATGTGCTACAAATTGCAGGGCTGGGTAGCTCTCCATGGCCCAGGGCAGCCCTGACAGCCTTTGATGTGCCGTGTGAAACCAAGAGCAGAAAGGGATGTCTCCATTCTGCTCATCCATGTATGGCTCCAGTAGCAGCCCGTTCATTTTGGTCTGTTTCACTTGGTGTTGAAAATGCTCCTGTAGGCTGGGTGTCCTGGCTCGCATCTGTGATACCAGCACTTTGGGAGGCCAAGGCTGGAGGGTTGCTTGAGCCCAGGAGTTCGAGACCAGCCTGGGCAACATGGTGAAACCCTGTCTCACAAAACAATGCAAAACTTAGCCAGGCGTGGTGGCGCATGCTTATAGTCCCAGCTACCTGGGAGGCTGAAGTGGGAGGATCATTGAGTGTGGGAGGCCATAGCTGCAGGCAGCTGAGGTCGTAACGCTGCACTCCAGGCTGGGTGATAAAGCAAGACCCTTGGAGAACAAAAGGGGGTCAACCACACTCGTTAACAAACCTAGCACAATTACCGGGTTTCACATAACTTTTCCTGGAGAAGAGCAAGGGCTTCTTCAATGCCTTTATTTGAACTCCGCATATGGAATTTTATTACTTGGAATGTATCTTCAAAAACTAGAATTAAAGTAAGCAGACTCCAGCTGAAGTGTATAATAAGTTTGGTTTGATTTAAAGAGATTCTTCTATTGATAATGTTTAGAACAAGCTATGACAATGCATTAAGAAATAAACATCACTGTGAAACTTAAACTATGAGGTATTCAATGATCCCTCATGAGTCTCTGCAGGTATAGGTAAGTGAAGGATTTCACTGGGGTGATGATTCTATTCATCTGCAGCCTCCTGGTGAAGTGATAATGATGAGGGGTTTGAAATCTATAGGTTTTTAACACTCGGCTAACCACAAAACCGTGACTTTCAAAGGAGATGAATGTGCAGGTCAACAGGATAGGAAATGATACGGTCATCGTTACGCTGAGAACCTCTCTCCCTTCCTCAGCTGGCACTGTTATTCTCACACATAGACAGGATAGGTTCTGAGCCAGTCAGGAAGTTAGGAGAGGGTGTTAGGACAACTTGGTGCTTCTGAAAGGCTGTTCAGATTCTTGGCACACACTACAACCCTCTGAAAGACAATGGCTTTCTGGAGATCCTTTAAGTCACCTTTGCCATGATGCCATAATGCCAGGCCTGCCCATGCTCCCACACCTCCGAGCCTCTTGCAGGAATGGCCTTCCTTCCCTTCTTCCCTCTTCTGCCTGGCAAGCTCCTGCTCTACCTCCCCTGTGAAGCCCTTCCAGCCTCTGCCAAGAAGTCTCCCACAGCATGGGAGAGCATCGCACTTACTATCAGCCTGGATGTCACCAGGCTGGGACTCCCTTTCTCCACAGCGCTCCTGCCTGGCGTATAATAAACCCGCATTGAACTGATGACAAATGCAGAGGGTGCTCGGCCCAAACTCATGGTGCTAAAATCTCAGAAATTTCCCCATACATCCTCCAAATTCAGCTCTTCCTTTGCAAATGACAAATGTCCTGTAGCAAACCATGGATGGGAGCCTTGAGGTGCCGGGGCCTCTCAGCAAGCATGCCACCCCACGGACCCGGCCTTCTTTGGGACATGTTCCCCTCCACAACCTCAATCTTCTTGATTTTAAATCTTGAATACCATCTCCCCAGTTTCTTCCTCTCAAACTGCACTTGATCTTCCACGTCATCACCCCCACTGCCCCCCTCAGTCCAGCTGTGTCTGCTCCCCGTTTTCCAGCCTGCACCGGCCTCATTCCCTCCTCCCTTCTGAGCATTCCCCATCCCTTTTCTTCACCTGAGTGACTCCCTCTCATGCACCAGACATGCTCCCGGCATTGTCTCCTGCCAGAAACTCTCCCGGGTGGTCCTTGGTGAGCTGTGTTCCCTCAGTAGGGTCGGTACACTCCCGTGTTACCCTATTTCTGCACTTAGCTCTGTAGTGCCCAATTTCCTGTTGGTGTAACTTTGCACTCTACAAAATATAAACTCCCCAAGGGACAAAAGAGATCTCGCTCACCGGCAATTTCCATGTCAGTACATGACGGTTAAGCTCCCACCTTGTGTGATGATTCTGCAAGCCGCCCAGGGCAGGTCTGCAAAGTGGAAGGCTTTGCAGAGGCTGGAGAAATGTCTGACTCCTTGGAAAGTTAGAGCTCTCCAGGAATATTGCTAAGTAAGGAAAACCAAACCCATGTGTGCTCTTCTTTATGGGCTTGAAATTCAAATGGGAAAACCCAGCACATCTCCATTCAGAAGCTGGTATGAAGAATTTTCCCGCATTTTCCTTTTCACCCACAATGCAATCCTTAAAGACTGTGTCAGATTAATCTTGAGTTTTCTTACACCTGACAGCTTGCAGGGCTCTCACCCATGCATTGTGGGAGCACGGCCTCAGCACAAGAGGTGTGCCACCCAGGAAAGCAATGGGTGGCTGGGTGTCTTAGGGCAAATTCCAAAATGTGATTCACATCTGAACTCTCAACAAATGACGCCACAAGTCCATCCCTCTTTCATCGTCTAAGAGTATATCCATCCTTGAAGGTGTACGTCCACTTCTTCCATGACACATCCCCAACCCTAGATTCATCAGTAAAAAACAGAACTTGAAAATGAGAGCAGACTGCAGGGATTCCCTTCTTCAAATCCAGAGCCAATTTGGCTCGATTTTTTCTGATAAAGGACTTGGGAGATTTGTGTTCACCTCTGCCCTCACACATGTTCATACTGCAACACTGACGAGCACAGTATCTTGTTTCTTATAGGTGTTACAAAAATATTGATTCATTGGCTACTGAAAAGAACACGCTGATCGCTGACAGAAAGGAAACATCTCCCAGGAAGCTGAAGGCCCGAGTTTCTAGTAAACATGGCCATCAGTCTGTAGGGTTCTTGGGCCTTCATAAAAATGAAGCCTGCTTCCAAAGCTGTCTGCGGAAGGGCCACATGCTGAGTCCCAGGACCAGTGGCTGGTTAAATAGTATCCATGCCCTAACCTGAGTAACGGTAGGATTTTGATTATTTGTGTGGCATTTTTATACTCTGCAAATCACTTTTATATCCATGACTTCATCTGATGTTTACAACCACCCCGGAAGTTGATGGGGCAGATGTGGTGATTATCAGATGAGTAAACTGAGGCACAGAGACGTCAGGAGACTTCAGCCCCAATGTCCGCCTGAGGGAAACGAATGTGAACCAGATGCAGCGCTGGACCCAAGAGACAACAGCCACGTGGGACCAAATGGAAGCACGCAGAGGGCCAAAGCAGAGGTTTGCCAGGGGCGCTCAGGAAGCACAGAGGAGACAGAAAGACTGCGGCCCTGATGCCCACACTGCACCCAGGGGCTGGCTCCACCGGGCCTGAGCAAGACTCAGATCCTCCCTCCTCTGCGGCTTCTGAGGGATGAAAGGGGCTCTGAATGTGCGAGCTGCATTAATTATGTTTGCTTTAATGGAGCAGTGCGGGCTTTTGTTGTGCTATGGCGCAAAGGCCTAATTATTCAAACGCAGCCATTAGTTCCCACACAGCAGAGATGACGGCAGATGTTATAAAGATAACATCTCTTGGCCCTTTGCCTGCCAGCCCCAGCCATAGGGACACTTCAGACGCGACAGCAGCTCCCGCCAGGAGCACCCAGCAATGTCCCAGGACGTCAGAGCCCACAGTTGACCTGAGACATCTGGAAGGAAGAGGGGCAGCGTGAGCCCCTCCCTCCAGGACCCCCAGGTGAGGGAGGCACAGGCGGGCCTGCTCGGAGCAGAGTGACCCCGGCTGCCCGGAGCCCTCTGTGTCCTGCTGGCCGTCTTCACACAGATGAGTGGCTCCCATCAGGACACAGCCACCGTGTCAGGAACCCATTTCAAACATACAAGGCTGAAAGGAAATCATTCATTTCGCCACAGGACGAGATGTACCCAGAAACCCGTCCAACTTCTTGCCGCCACCACCAGGGGAAAAAAAAAGTGACGAGTCGAATTGGTAGGGTGTACGATTGCTCAAACGGGCATTCAGGAGCAGGCGCTGGCCTGCCTGCATTTTTCCTATCCCAGCCCTTCTATGAGTAACTGTTAGGCAAACACAAAGGGCTTTAAAAAGTTCAAAGAATTTTTCTCAAAAGTGGCTGCCTTATTATCACCACAAAACTGTTTAATATTTAGACTTCTGTAAACTAAACCAAAACAAAACAAAAAACCTTTTTTTTTTAAGTTGAGGGGAGAACAGGCGTTATTCTTCCTCTGCGCCAGCCGCAGCAGGGATTTCCTGGAAGTCGGGTCCCTCGGGCTTTGTTCCCTTTCCTCTGCATGCCCGCACACACCTGCCGCTCCCCATGCAACCTGCCTGGGAACCGGAGACCTGGAGAAGACGGACGGGGCTCTCAGACACACTTCGCTTGACAAAGATTTCTGCCACCCTGTTCTTTAATCACATTTTCCTCTGGCTGCTTTTCACGCATCCACCCAAGGTAGAAAGAATATCTTCCATAAAAAGACACATGGACACAGGGAGGGGAGCACTACACACTGGGGTCTGTTGGGGGGAATGGGGGAGGGACCGGGGTGGGGAGTTGGGGAGAGAGAGCATGGGGAGAAATGCCAGATATAGGTGGAGGGGAGGAAGGCAGCAAATCACGCTGCCACGTGTGTCCCTAGGCAGCAATCTTGCATGTTCTTCACATGTACCCCAAAACCTAAAATGCAATGAAAAAAATTGTAGTGTGAAGAATTCTCTATTTAAAAAAAGGAAAAAGTCGGAGGGAAATCTGCCGTCATAATGAGGGAAGCCATACTCTGTTCGTTAGCAGGGACTTTCTTTGAACAATGCCCAACCCCACGTTCAGAAAAGACTTGCGTGGGAGCGAGGGGAAGAGGGAGGCAAAGGCTCCCCAGGTTCTAAGGACGCCCCTCTATGCAGCCTGGCAACAAATCCTCCCGGGCGAGCTATTACCGGCTCAGTGTGCTGCTTTTTTCCACGTAGAGTTGTAGAAGAAAACCTGGGAAAGGATGAAGCCAAGCATTTGCTTCCAACGAAGAAGAGGAACACGGACCTCAGGGAGGCTGCAGAAGTTAACTCTGGAAGTGTGTCTGTGTTTCAAACCACACACACAGAGTTTAAGAGAAAGTTTTTTTTTTTTTTAACAGTAAAAATATTAACAATGAGAAGCAGCAGGGCGCACACAGGCATGGCTAGCTTTGTGGCTGAAACAGAGGAAGGTGGGTCATGGTCTGTTAGGAAGAACGGAAAGAATTGCACAGGTCTGAAAAAGATCTGGAAATGACACTCCCATCCATATTTTCATGCCAAAGCAAGAGAACATCGAGAATTCACCAAATGCCATTCTGAGAGGTCAGAAACAGGGGAGACAGGGGAGACCTCAGAAATCAAAGGCTCGTCCTGGAGACAGGAAACAGGGCCAGCAGCTCCTGGGCCTTGCGGCTCGCTGGTGGGTACAGGACTGGGAAGAAAGGGGGTGTGGGCTGTGCTAGAATCTGGTTTTTCAGATACTGGGGCTGAGGAGCGAGTGTACAGTCAGCACACAGGCGTTCGGGCCCACGGCTCGCTCCAGTACACTCAGTTTCTACACAGAACCGCTCCAGGAGAGGGTGCAGGTGCAGGTGAAGATGGAAGGTGGACTAATGGAACTGAGGAAGCCTCTGAGTGAAACAGCCACCCCCTCCTCCACCCAGCCACTGCCTCTCCTCCCACCCAGCTCACGCTCCTACAAAGTCAATCCATGCTTGCTTTTCCCGGTGAGTTTCTTCTAAACGAATGTCTTGTCTCCTCTCTTCCGACATGAAAAATACTAAAACAGAACCAGGCACGTTTGGCTTCTGCATGCAGCTCTGTGGCCATAGGTGAGATCGAGCCACAGCTTTTCACAGCGTCCTTGAAGACAGACTGAGGAAGACGCTGCCCCACCCAACACAGCCCACCCACTGGGGCTTGCTGAATGGACCCCACCCCCACTGTTCCTGCAGGCTGGAGCACTCAGCCTCTGAACAGCATGACCCCAGGCAGCCACGCGGCCATCTGTTCAGACCCAAGGCCAAACCCACACTCCTGTGGGGGCCACAGGATTCCCTTGGCAGAAGGAAACATTTTCCATTGCAGGAAGAAGCCCGTCTTGGGCACGTTGAAGTCGGGAGCATGCCCTCCGCTATGGGCCTAAGTGCCAGGCCTGAGGTGTCCTGGGCTTGGGGAAAGGCAGTGACCTGAAGAGAGGCAGGGATTGGGGTCAATCCTGGGGACCCTGGCTGCCTCCCGATGGCCGGTTTTGGGGTTCTTGGCCTTTGTGCATGAACCTTGTTGGCTCCTATGAAACCTACAAAGTTCCTTCTCAGGATAATGCCATAAGCACACAAAACTAAATAGGACTAAAGAGAAATACTGAAATAGGCTGTATCCGTGTACTCCCTGGTTAAGAACTCACTTGAGAACTCAAATGAGCTAGATTTTGGCATAAACAGTAAGTGGGGAGCAGCCACAGTGAACTCGGGTTCTGCAGGGCCTCAGGCTCCCTCTGTGATGAAGGGGACACCTGGCCCCCGACCGCGGGCAGTGCAGACCTCCCCGGGCCTCTGAGCGCTGGCCGGAGCCACTTCCACTTCGTTTTACACTCAAATGTCCAAGGACTGGCTAAGAAGTTAACTAAAGTCTCGTTTCTAAGTACAAAGACATTTCCGTGGAAGCATATGCTTTAAAAATTGTATTGAGTAGATTCACGTATATAGGACATCAACACATTATTTTCTATTTTATTCTAATTTCTTATGAAGTACTCAAATCATAAATAAGCCCGAGGATGTCCTCCTAGAGACAGATAAACAAAGGGTACCGAGGACTCAGTTTTCATTTTGCTGTCCATCTTCGCGGTGATTTTTCCATGGCCAAGGCCGCGGCAAGCTTTTCTGGGAGGCTGAGGGCCAGCACTCCGGGCCGGGTGCTCCAGGCAGGAGCCACAGTTAGCAGGTTGCAGCGTCGGCTCACCTGCTCCCGCAGAGCGCTGCGTCTCCAGCCGGCACCTGCACACGCGGGGGTGTTGCCATACCCTCAGCACGGTGCACACCGGCGCGTCTGGGCCTGCAGCGAGTCGCCTCCGGGAATCACAGACCCAGACACACTGCGCAGTGGAGAAGCCGGGGAGACAAGCAGCACCCACACCCTGTGCCTCCTGACCTCCGCCAGGACCCCGCGTCCCCACCCACCCTGCCTGGGCCTGAGTCACAGCCCGGAGTCCTCATGCCAGGTCCAGCGCATAATGCTCTCACTCTGCGGCCTGCGCAGACATTCCAAGACAAGGGAAGGAACGGGCTGTGGGGGAAGTCTCTGACCTGACATGAAAGGACCCCACCATGGCTGCCAGCCGCGGGGGCTCGGGGGTGCGGACATCGCCTGCAATGACCCTTCTGCAGCAGCCCCTTCAAAGGAGCCCTTCTTTTCCAGTTGACAGCAACGCTTTTCATTTTTTTATTCAGGCTGGTTGACAGGCAGCTCTGATCGTCGTGAGGACTGGGGTCCTACGTGAGTCTGGGAGTGAACTCACTTCCTAGTGGCATCGAGGGAAGACGCGCGGCCATCCTGAGCTCCCTGCTGGGCCGTGCCTGGCGCAGGCTGCTGGCCCACAGTCTGCCACGCCATGTCTTATTTTCAGAGCGCACTCAAGTCCCACTTCCTCCTCTCCCTGACCCCCCACAGATGGTGGCTTCTGCTCTGCGGGGGAGTCCAGCAGGAGGAATTCTGCCCCTCCCCCTCCCGTGAGTCTGAAAGTTTTCCACACCCAGGCAAGCTCTGGATAGGGTTCGTTTCTGTTCCTGCTCAAAACATGGAGGCCGTTATAACTCAACTCCCCAGGATGAGGTGTTGGAAGAAAACTTCTCCAGATTGTAAAGTTTAATGTTTTAATATCAAGTAAGACATTTCTTTTCTTGGGGATCATGCAACAGATCCAACAGCAAGAGAGTAAACTTCTCATTTCTGTGCAAATCAGTTTTCGAAGGGAAAGAAAATGAATGACGGGTGGAAGGGCCCTAAGTCCAGGGAAGCTCAGGGACCTGTTCTGCCTCCTGCACTTGATCCTTCTGCAGAATGACACGTGTCATCCACTTCCTCAGGAAAAGACAAACCTGCAGAGAACACTGAAGTCTCACTTTCCTGGGACTGACTTTCACAATGCAAGAACATTTGATCGAAGTAGACCTACTCAAGAGCTGGAGTAGACGCTTACTCCTGGCTCCCAGCACTGCCCTGCAGAAATCACAGGTGGCTTCAGGCGCGCCCAGACACCTGGAGCTCCTTACGAGTAGTATGGCAGGTAAGCCTTTGATAAGACCCAGCTCTAAAACCTTGGCAAGGGCCACTTGGTTTTCCAGCATTCTTTTGTGTGTCAAAGCTCCCGCCCGATGTTTCCAAAGGCGCATGCTCCGAGGGCTTTGCGGCAACTTTCATGGCTGAGCACTTTGCAGCGCACGGGCAAGGAGGCGCTCTCCCCCTCCCAAACACGCAGGCCGGAGCATGTGAGCCACGGCTGCCTGGCCTGCCCTCCTTAGCCTGGCAGAGCGGGAAGCCTTGTTCAGGCAGCTCCCCCTGGCTGGAAGGCCCGCCCTCCCTTCCCGTTCCTCTTCTACGCTGGTGAGGTGCATGGACCTTTATTGCTCGTCTACAATTACAGGGAAACTGAGGCCATCAACTGCTATGTCCCCAACACCCGTCTCTCACATCACACTGGAGGGCAGCACCTCAGCCTCCCTGAGAATACAGACTCCGGTCTCCCACTTGGGATGAGGATGTTGACTCTAGAGGAGCAAATAAGTAATTTCCCATCAGTACGTTGGTACCTAGAGCAGTATCAGGTGTTCAGCTCTTCTTTGTATCATCCTTAATGAGCGCAACATGTCTTAAAAGCGCTTTCTCTGTTACCGTCAAAGGAAAAAGCATATCCTTTGACACTTACCACACTTTTATGCTGTTTTTCGTAGAAAGGCTTAGTTAATACTTGTGTTTGACCAGAGTTTAAATAATCTAACTTCCTTTTTTTATCAGTTTCCCTTGAAAGCCATAGCGATTCAATGAAATGTGTTTAAATGTATCGACCACCCTGTGAAATGGACACCACAGAGCTGTCATGGCCCCATATGTGTCCCTGGAACTGGTGTGTGTGGGTGTGTGTGGGTGTGTGTGTGTGATTTTGTTTTCATGGAGTGTTTTGTTTCCAGCTGCGGGGAGGAAAAAGAAGGGGTAACCCATCGGGGCCACTTTCCAGCAGTCACATGTTCTAGAATCGGGACCTGTTCCTGTGAAAGGTTCCAAGCTTCACCTCCTATTACCATAACTGGATTATATACTGTCTCTACAGACAGACCAATTAAAGCGAACTACAGGACTCACTGGAGTGGAGGAGATCTGGGAACTTTGCTTACAGCATGGGAACTGAGCAAGCCAGCTTTTCACAGTGATTGAAGCTGCAGGTTTAACAGTGCCAAGGAGGGCTGCGCCCAGTCTCCTCCTGAATTCATTAGCTGTGTTTGTTGCACACATGGGCTACCTGTGTCTTCCTGGCAGGGGATCAGAAAGCCCAGTGACAGCGCCTGTTCTGCCCAGCCATTGCTTCTGCAGCCAGCATCAGAGGGGATCCTGCCAGCAGCACACTCTTGGAGCCCCAAACCTTCCTAACATGCCACCAGCCCAACAAGAACCCACAGTGAACACCGGCGGCACCCATGCCACCACAGATCAGTGCGTCCCACCCCACTGGGGACACCCAGTTTTGTAAATAGAAGTAGCCCACCAAAGGAAACAGTTAGGGAGGAAGTTATTTCTCTTTTTAAAAAAGAAAAAGTGGGCACCTGTTTTGCTTAGATTTGACTGCAGGCCACACTTGCACAGATGAGCCAGCGCAGGCTGGAGGAGGGGCCACCCCACCACAGCGCACAGGGTTCGCCCCCAACACAGGCAGTCCTGGCCCCAGATTGCATCTGCAAGGGGACTGACCAGGTCTGAGGCAGTCTCTGCTCCAGTGTCAGGGCAGCCCTTTGTATCTCCTCCAGCAGACTGCTGTTAGAGTTCATCCACTTTGCACACTGTCATTCCTCACTTCCTGCACACAGGGCACCTGGGGCATTTGTGCTCCCGACACTCACAACCATCCTAATTCATAATCATGCAGCAAATATCTTATAATAGATCAGAACAGAAACAAGTGGGCACTGAAAGAGCTACTTTGTGCTAATTTCATTTGAATAATTAGACAACCCCCCAGCAAATCTTACAGTAGTCCAGAGACGCAAAGATTTAATATATTGTGTATTATTTTCCTATCTACATTCATGAATCACTATGTGCCAACACTCAGTCAAAATTCTACATTTGTCTTTTTGAGACAGGATCTCACTCTGTAGACCAGGCTGGAGTGCATCATAGCTTGATCACAGCTCACTGCAGCCTCGGCCTCTTGGGCTCAAGCTATCCTCCCACTTCAACCTCACCAATAGCTGAAACTACAGGTGCGCACCAGCACGCCCAGCTAATTTTTAAAATTTTTTTTAGAGATGATGTCTCACTATGTTTCTCAAGAGATATATTTTTTTCTATTGGCCTCATGATTAATTTTACCTGCATTAAGTGGCTTAAATCTAGATTACACATTATCATAATGATAGACTATAATCATTTTAGATACATTACCAAATATATATACGTGATATTTTATAAGAACTTAGAGGAGTCAGCCCTTACACTCATGGAATTTACAGTCTACGTTTAATGTAATTCTATGTTCCCTGGATATACAATCAATATGTAATCCCCAATACGTACTATTGGCAATTGGGTCAACGATTTGCCTCATTATTGTATTATTGTCAATATGTAATCTCCGATATGTAGTATTAGTAATTAGATCGATGAGTTGTCTCATTCTTGCAATATCATCAATATATAATCTCCAATATGTATGATTGGTAATTAGGTTGATGAGTTGTCTCATTGTTGTGATATATATACTTATATTGATACAGTGAGAGACAACAGAAGTGCTATGAGTTTCTAAGGTAACTCCATGAAAAAAATGCACACAACATGTCTTATTGGGAGCCATCATAAATATTTCAGCAAAAAGTTACAACTTCTTTAAAGGTTTTTCTAATTTTAATTGTTGAGCCATTCAGCAAACTCAGTAATTCTGCTCAGTAATCAGCAACATCAATAGAAAATATATATTTCGCAAAGAACAATAGTATGCTGGAATCAGCTCATAATGGCTTACCAAAAAAAACAGCTACTAAAACCATCAGGAATTTTGTGAGCTTTTTGTTAAACTCTGCCATTATTAAATGTCAAATTACGTAGACTTATAACTTAATGACTTATATTAAATGTGAAGGTAGTAAGAACTCAAAACCCATGACTTTCTCCATATTTTACTCCACTGCAGTACGTTCTGGGTCTCTGGTATCTATGTGGTTGAAGCACAGTCTAACAGCGAGCTACTGGGCATCTTGCTGCAGCTCTGAACTCGTGGTGCCTCATTCACAGCATGTAACCAGCCATGGTGGAAATCAGCAAATGCCGCAGATCAGAGCTTTTTTGATCACTTCATGCATTGCTTAGACTTATGAAAGTGAAGAATAAAACGTTTCTCATGCAGATTAAACCTAAAACTATGTTGTGTAGGTTGCTATTACATTGTGAAATAGCACAGCAATTGAAGGAATATTCTTCCTCTGTTTAGAACCCATTGTCCAATTCAGCAAAGAAGTCGCTTGATGTTCCAACATACATCTTTATCGTTTTCTTTTTACCTTACCTGTTAGTATTATTATGAAAATATCAACCAACGCTCATGTCAAAGTCACATCTACACATCAGCTGCAACACTAGGTCGGGCTACAGAAACAAGATTTCAGCAACATCAACGAAAGCGTTCTGTGAGGATAAAACAGAATTTAAGATAAAACGTATGCTTTATCATCATATATGCTATGATTGTTTGCAAACTGTACACAGTATATCTTTACACATAGATGACTGATAATAAAACTATGTGCATATATATGCACACTTTTCTCTGAAGACCTGGTTGTTATACATTTACCAGCACACCACTGGTTACCTGTCTTTCTCAGTTTTTCTCTGTGTATGAAAATTCTAGCCAATCTAAAGGAGATCTATTTGCCTAAATATTTTTCCTCAGGAAACAGTAAGGGATATTTTATGTTTACAGAAAATACAGTGCCATTGAAGAAATATATTTTGTTGGTGATATTTACCAAAATTCTGGGACTGTATTGAAAAATGTTTTAGATCTCACTATTCCAGTAGTATTGCTCATCAAAAAGCATTGTTCATGTATGTCTATTTAAATTATATTCTTGGACCGGGCATTGTGGCTTAGGCCTGTAATCCCAGCACTTCGGGAGGTGGAAGCAGGTGAATCATCTAAGGTCAGGAGTTCAAGACCAACCTGGCCAACATAGTGAAACCCTGTCTCTGCTAAAAATACAAAAATTAGCCGGGCATGGTGGCAGGTGCCTGTAATCCCAGCTATTCTGTGGCAGGATGTTGGGGAGGGCTGGGCGGTGTGGCTGAGGCAGGAAAACAGCTTGAATCTGGGAGATGGAGGTTACAGTAAGCCGAGGTTGTGCCACTGCACTCCAGCCTGGGCAACAGAGGGATACTCTGTCTCAAAAATAAACACATAAAATTACACTCTTGTGTAAACAGTTACTGATCTTACATATGTCATCATTTCAATTGTTTAAATAAGGATTTTTCTATGGAAATTTAATGTAATTTTTAGAAATGATACACATGTGTATAAATACACCTACACACACTGTACTATTTCAGCAGAGAGAGAGCAGGGACGTTCCAACACACTTAGCATCCGCTTCTTCCCAGGAGCTTAGACCCCAGGGTCAGCCCGTTGGAGCAGGGAAGGGTTCAAGGTTCCACTGCTGGCTCTAGCACAATCCCACAGGAACATTGCCCGAGAAAGCCCCGGGCATGTCCCCAAAACAGAGACCAGGCTGCAGGGAGGGGACTCACTGCGGACTCATTGAGGTGAAGCCACGCAAAAGTGAGCTGACACAGATGATGCCGGTTCAGGAAATAGTCAAAAGCCAGAGGATCAGCCGAAGAGAAATCATGAGCAAAGAAAGGTTTCTCGGGACATGCCTCTTGGGACCAGTTAGGAACGTGAAGTTCTAGCTTGGGGGTTGTTTCTTTTTGCATCTGGGAAAGCGCTTGACCATGGGAGAGCCCAGAATCATGCAGTACATGAATGAATGAATGAATGAATGAATGATATGTGGAGCCCGTCCCCAGAGTTGGCATAGCTTGGAAGACACATGGAATGGAAATTTTCTTACGGCACTGAGTTTAAAAGCTCTGTGCCAACCCTTCTTCCAACAGAAGTAGGCAGACTCCAGCCTTTGTGCCCACTCAGCCCAGCCGTGTTTGTGTAAACTGAGTTTTGCCAGAATATAGCAGTGCTGGCGTGTTTATGTGTGTAACGGGTTACTTTTGCACTGCAACAGCAGAGTTGAGTAGTTCTGACAGAGACTGGATGGCCTACAGAGCCCAAGTATTTACTCTCTGGCCCTTTAGAGAAAAAGTTTGTGAATCCCTGCCTTGAAGGAATTAATACAATAGGCAGAATCTTGTGACATTTCTCCCTTTCACACAGCTTCGCAGGGACAGGGAGTGACTGAAAGATAACTCACCAGTCCAGCGAAGGTTTACGGAATGCCTACTGTAGATGTCACTGAGAATGAATATTGCCTCAGCCACCCAGGAGGCCTGGCTGGAGACACAGAGACATGGATGTCTACAATAAACACCACTCCACATCAGATCGGGGAGCAGGAACTAACTAGAAGGACCCACGTGCTCCTGGGAGGTGGCTAGTGCAGGGGCTGCCCAGGCAGGGCCTCTCAGGCTGCACGGGGCAGACAGCCAACCCTCAGGTCTCTGCCCCTTTGATGCCACGGGGTCCTGCTGTCTCGGAACAGAGGCGAGGGACAAACGATGACTCCCACGGTCCTCTGCTGCCAGAGGACGTCAGGCACTGGCACAGATGGCCACATGCCTGCTCTCTCATTTTGACCAGTGACCCTCGTTCTTACCCCCTGTCCCCAGGCCGGGAGGAGTGAGTGCTCCCTGCACTGCAGGGTTCACCAGGAACTGTGACAAGCACACCCCCCAGTCCTTACAAAAACCTCTGCAGCAAGTCCCGCTGTTTTCTCTCGTTGCTGCGAGGAGATGGGGCATAGCGCTGTAAAGGTAGACAGCATCCCTCAAATGGGTGGGGAGCAGGACCGAGTCTGTCTGACACCAAAGCCAAGCTCTTAGGAATTCTGCTGGCGTCTGAAGCCCAGGGGAAGAGGGGGTTTCCAAGAGTCGGAGTAGGGAGTGGTGGACCCAGTGAAATGTCGCGAAGTGGAGGAGAGCGGTCAACGGACCAGTGTGGAGCCACGCTGGCCTCGCTGACAACCGCAGGTGTGGGAGAGACCGCTCACCTTCTGCCTACCCCATGATGCTGCCTTCGACCAGGTGGTTTTGGACAGGGGGATTTTATGGGCTATTTGTCTTATTCTTTGTGCCAAGGTCAGCCTTAATGGGAAAAAATGTCATAAATGGGCGACCAGCATGAACGAGCTCTGTATGCTCAGATAATAACTGAGAAAGGAAGAGTCACTCAAGGTAATTGAAAGACCGTATCTGTAGGGCCACTGAGTGTCTGTGTGGTTATTTGGAACTCCAATTCCTTAATTAGGGAATCAGGTGGACGGGTGCAACACTTGACTCTATCACTTAGTGATTGCTCAACCTTAAAGAGTGTCACCTCCTCTCAGAAGTTCTGTTTCTTCATCTACACAATAGGGACAATAAGGCCTAATTCCCAGGCTGGTTGTGATCATAAAATGAGGTCATGCTTGTAAAGCAACTCCGTATGGTGTTTGGCTATCAATAAGGCTGTTGTTCCCATCATTAGTTATTAGGACTGATAGGATTAGTGTTACTGAGACTACTAAGGGTCTGTTAAACAGAGAAATCAAGATAGAAAGTGGCTATGTCCCCACAGCTGGCAGAGTAGTAGGCAGCAGGAGGGTGTCCAGACAGCAGTCTCTCCTGTGTTTCTGCTTTACTGATGCTCTCCTCCAGCCACACACGTGTCTGCCTGGCTGCAGACCCTGCCACTGGGCCACCCTCCACAGCTCCCCATCTAGAAGCCGCCACATGGGAGACTGCTTCTGCATCCCCACCAACCACCCCCACTACATTCACCGCCCCTGCGCATCTAGCTGCACAGACGTTCTTACGGGTAGCACTGGCCAAACGGGCTGCTTCCTCCAAAGCACGCATTTGTCTTAACCATGGAGCTGCAGGCATGTGGATTTTCAGCAAGGTGCTAAGCTCCATCACGGCACAAAGGGTAGATTTGGTGGCCCTTTCTTTGTGTAGCCATCTCAAATGGACAGATGAAGCCGCAACTCCAACAGAGAGCCTCAGGCAATAAAGGCAGAGGGCTGACTTTCATTCCAGCCCAACCAGCTCCCTGCTCCATGAGGACCATCACCTCACTATTCCTTCAGTTCACCAGCCCCTGCAATGTGAAAGATCAGAAAACTCAATACATTTATGTTTTGTCCATTTGTTTGTCATGTATCAAAAGGGAAGGATAGTAGTATTAATCATAAGAGTATTCACCAGAGTAAGTTCTAAGGAGTGCTTGAAGCTGCCCAGGGGAAATGTGCTCTGTAACTAACACCTATCATGATGCTACCTACAGATGAAGATGAATGCTTTGTGCACATCCTATGTGCCCTTTTGTGGAACTTGCGAACACAATCTCCAAAAAAGGCAAATTGTGAATATCAGGATTTTTATTTTATATGCACATACTAAGCCCTTTTTGCAAAAGAATACGGATCATGTATTAGTCCATTCACACCGCTGATAAAGGCATACCCAAGACTAGGTGATTTATCAAGAAAAGGAGGTTTAATGAACTCACAGTTTCATGTGGCTGGGGAGGCCTCACAATCATGGAGGAAGGTGAAAGGCACGTCTTACATGGTGACAGACAAGAGAGAATGAGAACCAAGTGAAAGGGGCTTCCCCTTATGAAACCATCAGATCTCGTGAGACTTATCTGCTCCCACAAGAAGAGTATGGGGAAACCACCCCCATGATTCAATGATCTCCCACTGGGTTCCTCCTGTAACACATGGGAATTGTGGGAGCTACAATTCAAGATGAGATTTGGGTGGGGACACAGCCAAGCCATATCACATCAGTAAAGAGGAAATGGATTACTTGCATCCAATCATCTGTAACTAGCAACATTGAACATGCATATTATATTAAAAAACTTGAAGCCCAGATTATGTTAACTCACTTCAGTGAACATCTTCAACATATCTAGAAATTGAATCTGGATTCCTACTGGCCATAAGAATTCATTCAAGCCTTTATCTTCTCTAAGCCTTAATTTGTCTACATGAAAAATGGGTTAATATGTATGCCATAGAAATGTTATGAGAAACAAATTTGGTTTTGTAAATAACAGGCATTTAGCTTCTTTGCTACTCAGGCATAGTTCACTATTAATCGACATGTATTTGTTTTGTGATAGAATCCCTGAAAATGTTGAAATTCCTTTGGGTACTTATGAAACACAGTCATCACATAGCGGTAACTGGACGGAGATACATAAAAGCAGGCCAGAATTTTTATTTTCAAATATAACATTTCTTTTGTGGTTTCAATCTGGAGATTTGGAGAACTTTTAAGATTTCTTTGAAATATTCCTCAGACTTGTTTGTGAGTGTAGCAGTTATGCTTAGTTGTCTCCATTTCAATGTCTTCTCAGAAGGCAGAGTACATATTTGTCAACTACTATGGGGTAAGTTCACCCTTTCCCCAAGTCTAGGTGAGTGGTGATTGGTCTAAGCCGGTGACGAAGGTAATTTTCACCTTGCCAATGGATTCTCTAGGTAAGTGATCCACTTCTGGGCAATATAATGTAAAAGGAGACTTTCTAGGGGGTTTCTAAGAAATGTTTTCGTACTCCTAAGAAGACTCTGGAATATACAGCTCACTTCCTGCCTTTGGACATCCTTGGTCTGGATGTGATACCTGAAGGGGTTGCAAACATCTCATTCTCAGAAGTGAGAAGGGGCTCACACAAAAGGCAGAGGGAGGGAAGGATGAATTAAACCTGGTTTTTCAGACACCCATGAGTGTTGAATCAATCAGCCTGAAACCTGTCTTATTTCTAGACTTTTTTTCTGAGATCCTAAATGTCTTTATTGTTAGAGTTTTCTCTTATTTGCAGCTCAAAGAATTCCACTAATTCTTGTCTGCATGTCAAAGATAGCCAAAGATGTGAAAAGCACTGGCCCAAGCTACTATATAAATGTATGTTACATCTTGAAAAATGTCCTGTTAGACAAAGTGCTGTTGTCACTGGCAGCCTGAAGGATTAATTCAGTCTGATCTCTTACAAGTAGAAAATGACATTATCCACAGCTTGGGGGGCAGAGCAGCCGGTGATAGGCAAACCAGGGACACGACAGCATGCCAGGAAGCTATACACCCTTTCATACGTAACTGCTGAGAAACGCTCTAGGCAGAATGTGTTTTCATCCCCTTCCCTTGTCTTTAACTCCATCTGAGTGTAATTCTCTAAATAAATGCAGCTCTCAGTAAGGAATGGGAAGATGAGGTCAAGAAAAGGATTCTGTTAGAAATGCTTTCCCAGTGCAGATGTGCAGTAACCCCACCAGGATGACCTTCCCAAGTCAGAATCCACCAAGAAAAGAACACTGAGGTGAACCATCATGTTTAATGATGACATCCGAGGACGATGACTTCATGTGACTCATAAACTCAGTTAATTATGTTATTCTATTTCTAAAATATAGTGGGGAATGTGTCAGGAAAGCTCTGGTATCATACCAGAGGCCAGAGGTTCAAAAGTTCAGGCAAAATCAAAAAGGTATTTTTCTTTAGTAATAAAAAAGATCGTGTCAAGATAGATTAAAAAACTATCAAGAAACATGTCTTGATGTCAAGAAACGTCTATTAATATAAAAGAACTTTGAGGAATATAAAGAATGTAGTGATTCGGGATGGAAAAGAACATTTGCATGCTCCAGAGATGCAGGAGAAATTGAAGATGCTTCGTCCACATAAAATATGATCCTTTGAGTCCTGCCAAGGTCAATGAGACCCAGAGCAATCAGCTTGATATAAAATTGGGTTTGTACATTTTCTTACTTGCACTATTTCCTCCCTTCTTGTATATCTGCCACTTTTTTATTTCTCTACCATCCTTGCAGCTTCACCTCTTTAACCCATATTTTATAACTGTCCCAGAAGATAGATGCCACACATATTGCAAAACAGAGCAGAGACAGCAAGGAAGTGGCATTGACCCTTATTTTCTGGACTAGCTTGTTTTCTGAATCCTAGTTCCTTAGTTAAAACCTTGTCTTTGTTTCTGTATGGCTTTGTGTTCAGTGGTGGCGGGGTGGGGCAGACGGCCTTATTTCAACTCATGAGTTATTTAGTTACAAACGAGTCAGATGCTCCTTCGCCACCCTGTACCTGCCTTTCCATATTTCCCCTTCCCTCAGAGTCTTTCGCAAGCTATCATCTTTCCACAGGTAATACGCTTGCTCCTAAGAAAGGTCAATGGCAGGTCAGAGAATATATGGTTTTGACTAAAGTTTAAAATTATATGTTCAGGGTTGAGAAAGTAAAATCTGTCTTTTAGTGAATTAATAGATTTAAAATTCCACTGGCAAATATTAAGATGCTTTAAGCTCCAAACCATCGCTTGAAACTATAATTATAATTGCTCCCTAGGTATGCAATTGAAAATACCATACAACTTTCAGAAATACTGATGCTTTTTAAAAAAAAAAACATCTTATGTTGTCATGGAAACAGGAATAGAGCAATAAGATAATTTTTAAAATATTTTAATACAAAATAAAGCAGAGTTTCAAGTCAAAAACAAATGAGAAGCAAATTTTAGTTTCTGACAACCAAAATTACAAAAGAAATATCTATAAAGCAATAAAACCACACAATGATGGTACTATTAGAAAAAGAATGTTATAGTTTAAATTTCATATTCTCATCATATTCATATTTATTCCATTTATCAACATTTATAATTTCTGAAAAACAAAGTATTTTTTCCTGAAAACTTTCCATGCTATGGTTTTTCTCTTTCTCTAGGGGTCACTTATTTACATTGTGGAAAAATCTTAGAAACATCTGTTCAAGGACTTTGGCTTTTAGAGAAGCATGAAATGGAGGAAGCACGAACCAATACACTTGTCTCTAAAACCACTCATGTCATCTTCAGATCACTGATTATAAAGAAAATAGCTCTATCTATTCACAGACTTCAATCAGAAATAGAATTATGGAAAACAATTGAGCCTTAATGAAAAAATACTTGTATTAAATAGTGCGCTCTCTCCACCTCCAGTGCAGTCTTTATAAATCACTCCTCAGCAACACAGACTGGGTGTCCTATCTTTTTCTCATTTCCTTAGTGAGAGAGCATATGAACTCCCCGAGAACGAATACCAAGAGACAGCTGTACAGTCTCAGTTTAACTCTCTAAGCCAAGTAATTACAGTAAGACCTTGGATTTTTATATCTTCTAGTCTCCTGGGGATCCAAAGCCCATTCACATATATTACCTCGTTGACTCCCAAGGAGTGCCCACGTCGGTAACACCACCCACTGTAGTCAGAAAAGTGGCTTCCAAATAAGTTTAAGAAACCTGCAGAGCCTCAGAAATAAGGCTGGGCTCCACTGAACTCACTTTTTCTTCTAGGACAATCTAGAATGGGAAGATTTGGGGGAGTGGTCTGTGGATGTGACCTACTGACCTTATACAAGGGGTCACCTGCATTTTTATGTCTTAAAATTGGGGAAGGAGGTGGCCTGTGACTGCAGGTAGTGGCTTCACACTGGAGGTCACTGGCAGGCTTCTTAGAACTGTTCGATTCCATTCTATTATTCCTTGGAGCACCCACCCCTGGGAACTCTGCATTTGTTTTTCTCAACAATTTTCAACAAATTTGAATACTAATTCTAAATTCCGAGCTATTTATACGCTCGCGATGGTCATCAGCCACACAATTCCTGTGCAGGAAGCCAATCCCTGCTGTCAAATGCCTTGTGAGCTGCTGGCAGAAACGCTTCCCCAGCAGGCTGGCGGTGCAGGAGAAGGGCCCCGGGCGGGGTGCAGCAGAGCCACCGTGCAGGCGGGCACTGCCCCAGGCTGCATCCTTGCAGCTGCCATTGCACCTGAGGGGTCCGCACAAAGCGTTCAGGGAGCTCATAAAACGAAGACTGACCCACAATGGAAGGATCAGGAAAGGCCCGAAGGAAGCAGCGTCCCAGTTGCCACGTGATGGGTAAAGAACCCGCTAGGAAAAGACCGGAAAGAGCCGTAGAGACGGGGAAAGCGGGTCTTCACACAGCAGCAACACGCCTGCCTCCGAGCCCAGCCGCGCCTCCCTCCAGCACGTGCAAGCAGGCACCACCCACAGCCTGTCTTCGATTTGACGCTCCCAGCTCTTCCCTGGGAGGCCTCTCCTCCCTCCCTTCATGGAACAGATTTTTCCTTTGCAGTAAAAAACAATCACCTCCTTGCCTCAAGAACAGTGTTTACACAACCAGCGTAATTTCTTTTCATTAGTGATTTTTGGCTCTGGGGTTATATTTCTTATATGCACAGTGTTTTGAATGTGACGTTTTAAACCTAACTTAGCTCTTTTCTTCCAAAGCTACATTAATATAGTAGGAGGCTTAACAGACAATCCAGGCAGAAATGTCTGCAAGTTCACTGCCAGTGCCACAAAAATGTGAATTGTTTTCCTCTGCATATGGGGATTTAATGTTATTGCAGGGTTTTGGATTTTTATGAGCACTTAAAATGTTGGATCTGATTGGCATCTGGGCTCACATTAACTCATTTCAAATTATTGAAATATCCATCTTGTAGCTAAAATAAAATGGTTACCAATTCAGAACTATGAAGAGCATGGGCATGAAGGAAGAGTATATTTCTGGATCTTTTAAGAAATAATCATGAAGTTACTATGGAAAACTAAGTAATCAAAATAAACATATGTAAGCGGGCCCAAAATAACCTGGTTGTATAATATCACATAACACCAGTGAGGTCACATGGTTCAATGGAAGGAAGGGCATCACATTTTCTGCCACATTTATCCGATTACCTGGAAGAACGAGTGGTTTTAGAACCCGTAAAGCCCACCCCAGCTGCCTCAGCCCTAGATATTTTGTACTGACTAAGATGAGATAAACTTTCTGATCCTGTGATATGCGCAGATATCTGCAGCTTGAAGTCTTTCAAAGAACCCATATTTGTTTTTCCCAGGAGTCCTCCTTATTTGGGGGTTCACAATGAAAGTGCAGTTACATGTGTGTTTCTCCGGCTCTCTCTCTGGACCTGACCTCTATTGTCTACACAGGCCCAGGGCCTAAAGAAACCGAGCCCCTGTGTGTTGGGACATTACGTTATGATCTCTATGTGTTTTTAAAATTTATGTAACTATATACTCAGATTCTCTATAGTGTGAAAAGAACATTAATGAATAAAAAAATCTGTTTAGGAAAAGTAAAATTTTAATCTGTTTTAGCATCAATGATTCCTACAGTTGTATTGATTAATAAATTATAGATGATAACATTTTATACAAAGCAAATACGATTTTTATAAGCACTACTTTGTTTTATTTAACTCTGGGATTTAATTTTTTTTTCTTTTGCTCCACCTACTTCTTGTCCTTCCGTTAAGTATCCTGCCTTATAACACGCTTCTTAATCTTCACATCAGAAGAATTCCTCCAACAGAATCACCAGACCAAGCCTATTCTCTCTAAATCATCAATCTATTTTCATATGCAATCTTTTGTTTGATCTATGTTGACATTTTCAAGACAAGATCCAGTCTAATTTGACCACACTTTCTAAACATTCAAGAAGAAAAAAGAAGTCCTCCACCTAAAAATGGAACCTGTGTCTTCAGCCAGGGATGTTTAATCAGCGAGCCAAGATGCCAGGACTCTGCTGGGTGAGAAAACGGGAACGAACCTAGAATTGTTCTGGAGGCTGACGGAGAATCTGAAGAGGGAGGGAGGCTCTGTGGGTTTTTATTCTATGTGGGGATTTAGGACAGTTGAAGGATTTTCTAAAAACTTTGAGCTATAAAGAACATGTGAATCTAGCACCTCTGCCATTTTTAACAATTTTGGTAAACAGTTTTTATAGATTTTATACCAGCTTGCCATGAAGCAGGTTAAATTACAAGATTAGATCAATCAGAATTTCAGAGAAGTAGCTAAAAGCGCAGGCAGCCGGCCAGCAAGAAAGCAAGCTAATTAACTTGTTTCTCATTTCTTCACTTTTGCTATTCGCAGACCTGTAAAACATGTAGGTAGGAGGCTTGGCATGGGAAAGCATACTCTACTGCTCTCAAAAAGATCACGAAATGCTTACTTCATAAAGTATACTAATATCTAAGATGTTTAATATTACTTTTCCCATTGTGCAGATGACAATGGTAATAATATGCATTGTGCAAAACTTTAGAAGACTATGTAGATTCCAACATCTGTGAGTAGAAAAAATGACGCATTTGAGAAGGCAAAGAGGCTATTGACTCAGAAAAAGGTAAATTACATAGACATGCATGTCCTATCCAGCGAATAGGACCCTAAGATGCAACATGTCAGATGGACAAAGACATGCAAAGCAAGTCACGGTGTTCAACCCAAGTCCAAACGCGGGATGGCGGCGCGTGCCTATAATCTCAGCTACTCAGGAGGCTGAGGCAGGAGAATTGCCTGAACCCAGGAGGCAGAGGTTGCGGTGAGCCGAGATCGCGCCATTGCACTCCAGCCTGGGTAACAAGAGCGAAACTCCGTCTAGGGAAAAAAAAAAAAAAAAAAAAAAAAAACAGGAAACCTCTTGGGAAGGTTTTGTAGCTTGAGTAAATATGTTAGGAATTTCATGGTCATAAACAGCATAGTGAAACCAAGTTTAAGATAGACAAAAGCTTTATGATGATGATTCTATACATTTGTATTCATTTTATACAGTTTTAGTGCTGATGCCTCTTACAGGTTCCGAGTAGCACAAACCTGACTGCAACCACATAATGAACAGTGGATGCTGTGTCTTTGTCTACATTCCATATTCATCACATCCTGAATGGCACTGGCTTATACAGTTTTTTCTCCAACGCTGAGCTGTTTCATTATCTTTTTGTGCTCACAACTTAATATCTGGCATTAAAGAACATTTGTAAAAATAAAATATTATGAGATGTTAAGGTTGTGGATTTTTGTTTGTGTTTGTTTGTTTGATTGTTTTAAGGCAGAGTCTTATTCTGTCGCCCAGGCTGGCGGGTAGTGGCAGGATTACAGCTCTCTACAGCCTCGACCTGCTGGGCTCAAGCAGTCTTCCAGCCTCAGTCTACCACGTAGCTGGAGCTACAAGCACATGCCCCCACACTCAGCGAATTTTTAAAAAATGTCTTTGTAAAGATGAGGGTCTCACTTTGTTGCCCAGGCTGGTCTCAAACTCCTGGCCTCAGGCAATGCTCCCACCATAGCCTTGAAAAGTGTTGGGATTACAGGTGTGAGCCACTGTGCCCAACCGAGTTTATGGAGCTTTAAAAAGTATTTAAGGTGCTCACCTTCTCAGTTTGGGTCCCAATTTTTTAAATGTGGGGAAAACAATAATGTATTCCCCCAGCATCTCAGAGAAGCTCAAAGCGTCGGAAAGCCACACGTTCGTCATCTGAGTATGTCCATCTTGAACCTGACCGGCGCTGTGGTCGGAAAAGGGCTTTGAAGGGAAATATTTACCACAAGCCATTTCCGATTTCATTGTTAGTTGCCAAGGGCTGCCTCCTGGCCGCTGGCCATTGGACGGTGAGGGGGAAATCAACAAAGGGCACATCGTTCTCGTTTCTGCTCTGCGCTAGGGGTCTTCCAGCCTGACAGGGGAGGAGTGGCATTGTGGGAGGCATTGGGCTCTATTTCTGTAGAAAACAACACCAAGAGGAGGAAGCGAGCCGGTCAGAGCAGCTTCCCTTCCCGGCCAGCAGGTACTTGGCAGTTCTGCAAGTTGTAGGATTTTTGTAAGAAATGTGCACTTTTCCAGTTTTACTAATGTAACAACGAGTATGTCTTCAAACTACCAAATAGTTACGATCTCCTGTGTGATCCTAATGTCAGAAAGCAGTATTTGTTCTTTTGGAGAAAATATGTAGCCAAAACCGCCCTAAAATTCTAGTACTGAAGGGGACTCAGCAGGGCTTCAGCAGCAGCAAGCTATTGCAAAGCTCGTTTGTGGTTTTCAAGGTTAAAGCATCCACAGGACTTGTGACATGATCCATGCAATTCTTTATTGGTTCTTCTATCTCTTTAATCCGTTTTCTGTAAAACGATACATTATTTTGTCATCCAAATATTTGAAAACAAATTTAGCCTTTTCTTCTCCAGGTTAAAACAGTCACAATTAGCTCAGCTTATGTCCAATTCCAACATTCAAATTACCTTACAATTTTATTTTATCATCTTTTCCAAGTTTGTACATATAAATCATAAAACTTGAAGATTAATACTGGAATCCTGTGGTAGGAAGGGCCTAAACGTGTGACCTGGAGGTGTGGTAGTAATGCATTTACCAAAGGTGACTCTATACATGGCTTTCCGTCGCTGGACATGTAGCCTTCAAGGGTTGTGAGCATGTTCCCTGGAATCACACTTTACAAAGTTCCCACACTTTGTAGGGAACATAGAGGCCTTCCATGTAGAGAAATACATGTATTTAGTTGTGGTATTATAAAGAGGCAGTCTTCAAAAGGAAACAGGATTTCAGGTCTTAACAATATGTCAGAATCAACTGGTGATTATGAATTGCAATCCTTATTTAACAAACCTTAATAACTGCACTACTCTGCTGTGGAAGGGATGGAGGCCGCCATGTCCCAAGGATAAGGTGGGTCCGCCACACTTGAAAGCCTGAGGGGCGCCCCCTCCCCTCCCGCAGCCTAATCCTAACCAGGGTGAGATGATTACTCATGCCATCCGCAGATGTCCAGCCACTAAAACTTTACCCAGTGATGAACTGCCGGCCTATCCTAAACTTGGTTGTTTACCAGGAGAAAAAAAAAGCAATAAAAAATAGTCTTAAGTGGATCTCCCACACTATTGATGGCCTGAGGCACTGAGGAACTTTAGGATTAAAGGCTCATTCTTCCAGCAGGGTAGAAAAAGAAACAAATAGTAGCTAGAGTAAAGTACTGTCGTTTTCATCAGCATCTTCAGTACAAGAAAAAAAAAATCAGTTGAGGAACTATTTGAAGACGATGTTAATCTTTTCGCTCATGAAAAGAAATAGGTGTTCCGTGACTGCTCTGCTGAGAAGAGTGTGTGTGTTATGTTAATACACTTGAAAAGTATTGCTGCAAAGAGCTAATACAAATTTGCAAGAGTTAAGCTTGAAATAATAGATTTCAAACGTCCCTCGAAGAAAAATTCATTAAGAATGAGAAGCAAATTTCTCAAGCCACTTTTAATTACCAAATAAATGTAGTAACGGTGCTTCCCGTGCGTGTGAGCCAAATCAACACGGTGTGCGTAGGTTTTGCACATGATTAGATGTCTCTGCGTGCCAGGCCTACAACCCTGTGGAGAAAACCACACGTGAAGACCCGAGACTGAGACCCTGGGCACAGCCTGGGCTTCATGCTGCCACCCTCTCACTTCGTCTGCCTGCTGCACTCATTCGTCAGTAATCATTAAAGTGTTTTCATGTATCTTGCTGCCTATGGGTCCTTAAAAATGATGCTGAGAAGTGAAAATGAAAAAGAAGATGGGAAAGGAAGCTTCCACCCGGAGGAAGGGGAGGAAGGGCAGGACGGGCCGCCTGAAAACCCCACGTATCCTTCCGTTGTCTCCAGACAAAATGAAACATACAATTCATCAGCAACGCATAGCCCCAGAAAGTACTGCACGTGAGTGGCTCACGCCTGTAATCCCAGCACTTTGGGAGCATGACGCAGGCGAATCACAAGGTCAGGAGTTTGAGACCAGCCTGGCCAACATGGTGAAACCCCATCTCTACTAAAAATACAAAAAATAGCTGGGCTTGGTGGCAGGTGCCTGTAATCACAGCTACTCCGGAGTCTGAGGCAGGAGAATGGTTGGATCCTGGGAGGCAAAGGTTGCAGTGACTCAAGATTGTGCCAGTGCACTCCAGCCCGGGTGACAATGTGAAACTCTGTCTCAAAAAAAAAGAAAAAAAGAAAGTACTGTGCCTGATCAGATAAGAAACATGTTTCCACCGGGCGTGGTGACACATGCCTGTAGTCTCAGAACTTTGGGAGGCTGAGGCAGGTGGATCACCTGAGGTCAGGAGTTCCAGACCAGCCTGACCAGCATGGTGAAACCCTGTCTCTACCAAAAATACAAAAATTAGCCAGGTGTGGTGGTGAGTGCCTATAGTTCCAGCTACTCAGGGGGCTGAGGCAGGAAAATCACTTGAACCCAGGAGGTGGAGGTTGTAGTGAGCCGAGATCGCACCACTGCAGCCCAGCCTGGGCCGCAAGAGCAAGACTCCGTTAAAAAAAAAAAAAAAGGCAGGATGTTTGAAAGTGTTTAATTTTCTTTAAAAATATTCCAATTTATTATACCCTGCCCCAAAATGGGGCTTTGAATTTCACTCCTGATTTACTTGGACTTCAGCGTGGTTTCTGTGCCTGTCCTGCTCCCAGCCCTCACCATACCACTGAGGGAAAAGTGTGTCTGGAATGCACGCAGCATCTTCAGCCCTATCCTGTGCTCCTGGGATCTCACCTGAAGCCAAGGCATCCGAGAGCAGGGCTGGAAACCCGAGCTTGCGATGTTTAACCCACACCGTTCGGCTTTTGCCTCTTACTTTTTTATACTGTGGACTCAGCTAGGATTGAAGTGTTCATTTTAACAGCAAATATCTTTCTTTCTCAAATGATTTAAATTAGCTTATTATATCATGCTTAAATCCAGTTTCTCACAAAGTAGAATAAACAGCAAATGGTTTTATGAATGTAGCAAATTACAGCTAGAAATTTCCCCTTTGATAAATATTTTTATTCATGTAGATTTTCATCCATTTTCCATTTGATAAATATTTCTACCCATGTAGACATGATATGGCGATTTGGAGAGTGACATTAGCTTAGGCTCAAATAGGATTCTGTAACTGAGAACAAAAGAAAGATGCTTCTTTCCTTCCTTCCTTCCTTCCTTCCTTCCTTCTCTCTCTCTCTTTCTTTCTTTCTTTCTTTATTGAGACAAAGTTTGGCTCTGGTTGCCCAGGCTGGAGTGCAGTGGTGTGATCTCAGCTCACTGCAATTCTCCTGCCTCAGCCTCCCGAGTAGCTGGAATTTCAGGCGCCTGCTACCACGCCCAGCTAATTTTTTGTATTTTTAGTAAAGACAGGGTTTCACCGTGTTGGCCAGGCTGGTCTCAAACTCCTGACCTCAGGTGATCGTTCCTCATCGGCCTCCCAAAGTGGTGGAATTACAGGCATGAGCCACCATTCCAAGACAAAGGAAGATGTTTTCTTTGACCTCATGGTGACAAACGAATGCACAGAGTCTTGGGTCCCCAATAAATTGCTTGGCTCCGTTCCTATGCTTTGTTAAGCTTTCTGAAGTATTGTCTTAAGAATCTTCCATCTCTAAATAAATAAATACATTTTAAAAATTAGCTATGCATGGTGGCGCACGGCTGTGGTCCCAACCACGCAGGTGACTGAGGGCGGAGGATGGCTTGAGCACAAGATGTTGAGACTGCAGTGAGCTACGATCACACTGTTGCACTCCAGCCTGGGCAACAGAGCCAGATCATCTCTAAAGTAATTTTTTTTTTAACTTAACAATTCAGGATATCTCTGGTGACACAGTGCATGTCAGTCTATTACAAAAGGAAAATTTGTAACTGCTACAGGAATGTAACAGAAGTGGGAATAGTGTAATGATAAAAGGGGCAGAGTTGCTAGGACTAGATGAGATGAAATTTCAGGAGAAAGCTTGCCTCCAGCCTCTACTTCCTGCAAGAGCCAGACAGGCTCCACACAGTCACCGCCATCCATGTGCCATCTGGAGAACAAGGTGAGCCTCTCTCTCACAGATCATGGGATGCGGCCACTAGCTAGAGACTGATACTCACTGCTCTGACTGGTCTTCATTTAGGCTAATGCTCATGATGGAAAGATCATTCATTGATTTAAATTCCACGCATGCTGCTAACACAACATGAGAAGAAAAAAAGGTTTCTCTCAAAAGTCGTGTTAGCCAAGATGGTTTGCATATTAATTCTGGAACTATCCACGTCTGTTTTAACTATCTGCAAGTAACCCTGGGCCCAACTTGCTAAGGAGTTTTTTGGACTGTTAGCTTTATAGACCAAGGATAAAGCACAGTGCTTTCTTGGGAGTCTAGTCTCCTGATAGCCTTGATGGATTTCCCCTAAAATGGTTGGCCGACCCTAAGGAAGCTGCCTACGTAACACGCTTGGCTGTCAGGTATTCGTGTGATTGTCATTGCATTTCCCTAACCTGACTGCATGTCCAGGGGTGTCTGGCCCTTGGCATTGTGGTTCACTGGAGCCACTTGTAACAACTGGGGAGACGTTTTATGCAAACCAAGCTCCTGCTCAGAACAGTGGTCAATGAAATTAGTGGCTATTTCTCGTCTGGCTTCTCCTTTCCAGTACCCAAGGAGGCCTTACCCTGCCATATGGGCTGGAGACTCAGCTCTTTCCTTCCCTAGTTTATGCAGGCAGGACCAGCGGTGCAAAGACAGAAGCATCACGGCATGGGAACACCAGCAGAGACCCGCAGGAGGTCACGGACGCAGGCCTGGTTCCCAGGCAGAGCCTGGGATGCCAAGCTGTAGCCTGGAATTTTTACAGCTGAGTTTTAAACCCCTGACACCGAGAGTTTATAATGGAAATGCTGCCAGACCTTTAACTATAGCGACGCCGCTATAATATTTATAAGTACCTCATACTCTTTCCAAACACATGTGCTCATTACTGATGTCTCTGCTTCTGCCTCACTTCTGGGGGAAACTCTCTGTATAAACAAAACAGATTGGCTTGCTTATGCTTTCCAACGCTAATTGCTCTCTGTCTCTATCTGTTAGAAGAAAGCCAGCCCCAGGCCAAGCGATGCAGCCGTCCCGCTGAGCTTTGCGTAGCTGCGGTGCCCCACAATGCACAGACTTCCTTTCTCACTTTCCCCACTGGAGTTAGTCAATCCGCACACCCTTTAATATTTTCTTCTAATTATTCCCTTCAGTCGTGCACCTGAGGGAGGCCTGGCCGGTGGATCGGAGACAACCCGTGAACCCACTGCGTCTGACAGGTTCTGACTCTTAGATAGGCTCTAAGTAAACAGGGGACAAGGGGCTGCACATCAGTGAAAGGCCACTGGGAGTGCTGACAGCTTATCTGGTCCAACATAAGTAGGATTCCAGGGAAACTGATTGCTTAATAGTGATGAGGAATGACAAGGATTTCCTAACTCTTCCATGCGAACCCCACAGCAATCGCATGTCTGGAAACAAAGCCATGCTGAGGCACTGAGCTGTGAGACACACACATGGCCTGCAGGCGAGAAGGAGACAAAGGAGATGCCGCCCCCTTCTCAGCCGACCGTCTTAGAAGCCAGCTCCGCACCGCCACTCAGGTCACCAGACGCCCGCCTCTGCAGGGTGGAAGGCAGAGCAGGGCTGCGGTACTCACGCTGCCCCCGGCTTTGGTGCCCAGCTCTCAGAATATTTCTGGAGCTAAATACAGACCCTCCTGTGGTCTTACGTCCTCAGACGTTCAGCCAGAAGTGAATCAGGAACAGGAAGTGAAGATGTATAGACAATCATTTCAGTGCTGGATTCCAAGGTCATGCAAAGAAGCAAGTGAGGGCTGTGCGTTTGGCCGATTCATCAGGTCCCGCAGCACCCCAGGGGCACAGCCGGTGTGTAGCCAGGGCTGGCTGCGGGAGCACCGTCACACACACCCATGCCAGGCCAGGCCACACGGCAAGATGACGCATTCAGGCTATGCCTGATAGCAGAACCGCAGGTAACCACTCACTAGCTAAGTGCCATTGGGGTTTCAGATGAGAAACCCAACGTGGATGGCTTCTCTTGACAAGCCAGACACATGGGATTCTAAGAACAGACAGGAATTCGCTGCTGCTGCAGACATGCTTCCGGAGTAAGCTATCCGCGCAAGTGATATGCAGTGAACTGAGGTGAAAGGGCCCTAATCATGCCAGTGTTATAAAACACGGAAGACGCCCGCCAGCACCTTGACCAGCTGAGCACCTGATGGGAAGCGAGTTAGCAATGGAGGTAAGAACTTAGGTGTCTTGAGTAAAGAGGCTGCCGCAGGTATGTCTGGGGCATTTCGTCCTTGAAATAAAGCAGCGGGGCTTTGAGGACCAGCCAACAAGAAGCTATCCATAATGCTGGTCGCTCAGCAGGGATGTCCACATACTAACACTGCCGGAGAACTACATGGCCAGTGGCCACATTATCAAATGAGAGGAAATTGCTTCAAGAGATCATCACACCATTAATATCAATATCACAGCGGTGTTTCGAGCATTGAATAAAGAAAAGTAGCTGGGCTGGCATTTCAGTATTGGACTGCGGAGAGAGATTACTCTGCAACAATTTCACCTACTCAAGACTGCTCACAGAGCCATGTGTATCCATTCTGTATCACTGACCCTTTCTTCCCGGAAACCTCTGGCATTATCAGAACCATGAACTCATTCAGTTACTATTATTTTTCGAGCAATTACTGGGCCTGGTATATGAGAGCACTCTTAATCAGAATAAAATGTCCCTTCACCATGGCAATGGAAAGGCAATAATACAGTAATTTCATTCAGAGGCTCCTACAGAAAATGTAACATGGAGAGAATGCTTATAAATACATCTGGTCACAAGGAAAAATCGTATCAAAAGAAATGCATGGAAGGAACATCCATTTCTTCTCTTTATTTCTACTTGGAGGCAACAAAGGTATACAGAACTCAGGAAATCACCTGCCTTCCAGGAAAACCACCAAGGCCTCCTGAGTGAAGTCTGACCTCTGGATTTCAGAGCCCCAGTGACTCCAAACTGAAGAGGGGGCTGAGGGCCAGTGGACACTCACATCGCCTGGAGCATGTGGGGTGGGGTTATTGTGAGGGTCAGATCCTGCCGCAAATGTAGTAGCTGTGTTTGCACACTGGAGCCTCTGCACCTGCCCTGGGTCAGAGCTGCCCCTGCAGTTCCTGCAAAGTCTAATTTAAGCCCTGTGTTTTGCAACTCGTCTATATTTGAATAGTTGATTTCAGATAACCTTTGAAAACAGGAAACAAATGCTATAATTTTAAGGAACTCTTTGGCAATCAACCCATGAAGAATAACAATCCTAGAGTTTTAAACGGAGGGGGAAATATCCTTAGAAATTTAATGTTAAAACTTTTCTATTTCTTTCAGTAGTTGGTGAGCATTTGCTGTGGCAGACGTAGGAGAAAGAGTGAAGATTTAAAGTTGCCTAAGCAAATAAATAATTGAAAGAGTGCATAGTCCCTCTTCTCAAGAAAGGCAACACGATGAGGAATCACTTTATTCCAATGCTCAGAAGGGAGCATTTTGCAAAGGCAGAATCTAGAGCTAATGTTATCACCACATTAAATATGAAAGAAGAAAAAAACATTAAAATAAAGAACACGTTAGTGTCTTTCCCATGAAAACACTGCCATGCATGGCAGAGAAGTCGTCATGAAGTGCAGACGCTGCATTTACAGGGAGCCTGACTTCCAGCAAGGGAGCCTCCCGAGTGAGACAGGGCCACCTGCTCCAGGCAGGAGCTCACCCTTCAGGGCCGAGCCTTCCCAGAAGCATCCAACGGCACAGCAGCTCAGGTGAGGAAAGCCAGACAGGTGAACTCAAGAAATCCCGTCCCTTTCCAATGTGTAGGTACCAAACTCACCATGTTGCATAAACTCTATCAATATCTGAGTTAAACCAATAATGAGCTGATGGAAACCTGGCTAAAACATGTGTTAACATCTCCTTCCCCCTACCACTCATGAAACGTGTATTACCTTCCCCAGGCCAAAGGCTTGCCTCCAGAAGGAGCTACGGATGGACCTGGCAGTCTCCCTGCTATATCATCTCCAGCCTGACACCTGGCCTCAGTGGTGCCGAGGAGCGCAGGTGTGCGCACACCCACGCCGGGACGCAGGGGCGTCTGCAGAGTCACGGCCTGGAGAGACCGCTGCCCTCACTTTGTTTCTTTTTGACTTGCTGTCCTGAAATCTCTCTCGAGAATTACATCAAGTCGGCTAAAGGGCAGATCTGGGGAATGAGGAGCCCCAGATGCAAAATTTGAGTGGAGTCCCTTTCTGAACACAGTTGGTGTTATAAGCGTATACTGAAAGCATTTCTACTTAACTTTGAGCTTCATTGAGACCCTCGTCCCCTACTACTGAGCCAACAACACACTTCAATCCAGCAGTCAGATGCCAGCCTTTGCAAGACTTGCTGACACGGATGTAAACCTCACAAAAGATGCATCTCCCTCCCTGCAAAGGACGAAAGAGGAATTATCCTAGGTGGATGTGGTGGTCCATACCTCTAATCCCAAGTGCTCGGGAGGCTGAGGTGAGAACCTTACTGGATTCCGGGAGTTCAAGGCTGTAGTGAGCTGATTGCACCACTACATTCCAGCTGGGGTGTCTCTTGAAAAAATGATGATGCCATAGATGGAAAGGAGAGCCTTTCCCGGCCTCTCTTGGGAGGACCCCTCCAGCCCACAGCAGAGCCAAGGCCCTTTCTAGTGGCCATGTAGCTGCAAGAAGAAACAGCCCCAAAACAACTCTCTTAAACAAATAAACACTTCAGTGCTTGCTCTTTATGTTCCCAGTCTCTGCCACCATTAATCACATTCAGAGTTTGTCTTTAAGAGCCTGCAGTGAAGGAGTGAGAGGTGGGAGGGAAGGAAGGAAAATAAACTCCTGAGCCTGGTTAGATCCGAGAGGCACAGGGAAGATGAAAACCCATCTCGCCTGCCAAAAGGGACTTCAGGACGTCAGGGAGAGGTGCCCAGGGTGAAGACGAGGAAAAAACCCTGAGAAACACAAATGTGAGTTGGCGAAGGCCACATGCGAAGTGAATCTAGACTTCAGAGATGCAAGAATGAGGAGGAGGCCTCAGGCTCACGCCGCCCCAGCCTCACACTGCCTGCTTATCAAGTCTGAATCAGACGTTGAGAGGAGCCTGTTGCTCCGTTGTCTCCCCGAACGGGGAGCAGAACAAGGAGTCAACAAAAACCCTTCAGCTTTTTATCTGCTGTTTGTGATCATTTCCTTTCCATTTTTCAAAACTCCTAACTCCTTTCAGATCCTAAATAACTTCGCAGTCATTTTCGCATTTGCAAATGAAACATTCTGTTCCAAAGAAATTTAAGTGACTGTGAGGTCACTGGGTTGCCCAGGGCCATCGTCCACATTGCAGGGCTGGGAGACCATCCTGTGGGGAGCCAGGGTGGGCACCATTGTGTAGTTTTTGTGTATCCTGCTCATGACACTGAATGTTCCTGATTTATAGCAGTTGGTGAAACAATGGAACATTCTTCTTTTGCCTTTTGTTGTTGTTATTGTTCAAAAACTACTAATTGCTTTTTGGCTGAAAACTGTCTTGCTGGGTGTCAGAGAACACAGTTCAAGTGATGAAAGCTAAGTGAGCTGCTGTGTGTTTGACAGACCAGTTAGATCTGCACACCAAGGGCTAACGTGGGCCCAGGGGTTTATGACCAACTTACGGATATTCTCGGCTTAATCAAAGACGCATCTACCAGCTCAAACCCTTCCCAGAATCTCACCCATTTTCAGGCAACAGAACAAGAAAATAGTCATTTAAACAAATGTCTTCTTGCCTCGACATTTGATATAGACTTTCAGACCTATCTCTAATAATAAAATCACCCTTCGAAACTGCCTGTGTGTTTAACTGATTTAATAGTCTCTTCCCCATGAAACACAAGCAACTGAAATTCATCATCCTGATAGATCTCGCTTCAAAGTTCTATCCCTCTGCACACTGAGTCTTGAGTGTGTATCCTCCTGGGAATATTTGTAAGTTGATGCTGTAACAGAGAAACAAACCAAAGTGAACTGCACAGTTAATAGAAAAAGGTCTGTTGTTACAATACATCAGAGTTATGGAAACAGCACTTCTGTTGCCTGGAGTAAGATTCACTACATAGCATTTACTGGCTTTAATGTGGGGCGGGGTGGGAGGTTATAATGTTCTAATATAGTTTTCAGTTATGTTCTATAATGTTCTAATAGAATGTTTCTTGTGTAAACCGACATTGAAATCCTAAATTATCTTTATACTGGCCAAGGACAGAAGCTCAGGGGTTTCAGGACACATTACACATGCACTAATCAAAAGGCAACTATCTGCTCCAGAAAACATTATTATGTTTCCTGATATGCCTTTGATGTAAATGAAATGTAAGCTCAAAGGGCCTCAGCTGTGGAGTATTGTAGACATCCAAAGGGCCAGGGGCTTTATATAATCTTACACTGCGTCTTCAGGCTGTGAATAACATACATTCTCTCTGATGTCATATCCACAGCAGTTAACAGCAACTTCTATGTAGATAATGTTCTGTGAGTACAGACCTGGCCATGAGATGTACTTTCAATTCTGCATATGGAAAGACTCAGCTGTCAGACATGGCTAAGATTTCAAGATCAAAATTAAGCAATGGGCCATGGGGTGCAAAGGAGGGAGGAAAAAAGCTGAGCACGATATTGAGGGAAGAATGGAAATGGGGTGTATTTTGACTGAATGAGTATGGATTTGCTTACTGGATCATGCCACACCGCTTTCCTTAAGTGTGCATTGAAAAGTTGGCTACAGGTACACGTGAGATGTGAGTATTCTGTAGCTTAAAAAAAAAATCTCCCTAAGACTATAGTTGTTGAAACTTTTTGGAAAATCATTCAAATTTTAAATTGAGATGTAATTTCAGTAAATTGTATTCCAAAAAATAAAGACATCAGAAAACCGGGACTTTTGGTTACCTAGAGAGACTCCAGGTTTTCAGTCATCCATCAAATGCTCTGGACTAAATGAGGTAACGTGCAACATTCTTATGGTGTGGCTTCTCACCGTATTGGAAGTCATTTAGCTTCACGCATTTCTTCTCATTCTTCAATTAAAAAAATACATGTGAACCTGATAAGAAAGCAACTGACATACACTAAATCATCGTTTCTGAAAATGAAGGTTAGTGGATCTATTATATAAACAGATTACTGTGAATCCCTGAATCTCTTGTAATTGTACAGGAAACTTCGTGTTTGTGTGGTAATGTGCATATGTGAATTTTCCTACAGAGAAGGGACTGTTCCTCCCTTAACTATCCAAGGGTCACCTTGCCTTAAAAAAAAAAAGTAAAAGCCCATGAACTCTTTCCTTTTACTACAACCATTTCAGTATATGATGTTTTTATTCTGTCTGATCACTTACTCATTATCCAACTAATATTTATTGGCTGTGTTGAATGAAAAGAGTCACAAAATTGGTAAATTTAAAAGGAGAGCTTTATTGCTAAGGCAGCAACCTGCAGGCAGGAAGCAAAGTCTCAGGCTAAACTAGAGAACCTCGCTTCAGGAGGAAGGAAGAAGAGACGTAAATATGCTAAATGGGGCAGCAGGGTGTACATATTCAACAGGATATGAGAAGAGTTTATGACTATTCATGAAGGAGACCCATGCACAGCTCCGGGCAGCCAGCTAGTCTAAACGAAAGGGTCTTCAAGTCTTTCGTTTCCCCAAGCTGGCTTTTGAGAAAATCCAGTTGTGATTAGTAAGGGGAAGGGGGCTGGAAGCAATTGGGATGTGATCAGACTCCCATCCCACCACTGCTAGTGACATGGTTTGGCTCTGTGTCCCCATCCAAATGTCACATGGTATTGTAATTCCCCATGCTGGGGGAGGGACCTGGCGGGAGGTGACTGGATCATGGGGACAGATTTCCCCCTTGCTGTTCTCCTGACAGGGAGTGAGTTCTCACGAGATCTGATGGTTTCCAGTGTGTGGCACCTGCCTCTCTCTCTCTCTCTCTCTCCTGTCACCATGTGAAGACATGCCTGCTTCCCTTTCACCCTTCGGCCATTATTATAAGTTTCCTGAGGCCTCCCAGTCATGCTTCCAGTACAGCCTGTGGAACTGTGAATCAATTAAACCTCTTTTCTTCATGAATTACCCAGTCTCAGGTAGTTCTTTATAGCAGTGTGAGAAATAACTAATAGCTAATACAGCAAAGAATTTCTAATTTGGGGGTCTTTTAGCCAAAGGAGGCCCGTTAATCTGCCAGAGGGCTTGAGGATTTCCATTTCAGCCTCAAGTGGCTATGTAGAATTCACTGGTAGGTAAGACACATATATACCCTGTCTTGGGGGTCCCTTGGCCTAATTTAGAAGTGCAGATGGAAAAAATACTATGGACGAATTTCCATTTACTAAGCAAACAAATGGGACTTTCTACCTCAGCCCAGGGTAGCAGGGAAGGAATCCTGAGCAATATCTGATGATCTCAAACTATTAAATCTACTACCCTTAGTGATCCACAAATTATCCCATCTTCAACCCCTTCAGGTTGGCTGCTCAGTCCTTTGACAAATCCCCAGGAGGTTCTTCAAGTATTCTTGATTTCTTGCATAGCAAGATGTTCTGGTCTTATCTTGCACATTTCCTGCCCCAGACCTAGAATTAGCCATTTTCAAAGGAGCACTGGTCTCTTCCACCAGGCAATGATATTTATTTGTTTGTTTGTTTGTCTAAATTTTTTTTCCCTGAGACGGAGTCTCACTCTGTCACCCAGGCTAGAGTGCAACGGTGCAATATCAGCTCACTGCAATCTCCACCTCCCAGGTTCAAGCCATTCTCCTGCCTCGATCTCCCAGGTAGCTGGGACTGCAAGCATGTACCATCATGCCTGGCTAATTTTTGTATTTTTAGTAGAGACAGAGTTTCATCATGTTTGCCAGGCTAGTCTCAAACTCCTAACCTCAAGTGATCTGCACACTTTGGCCTCCCAAAGTGCTGAGATTACAGGCATGAGCCACCGCACCCTGCCAGCAATGATATTTAGATAACACAGTCTAGATGCTAGGGATACAAAACTCGATGCTTTAAAATGACAAAAGGAAACTCAAACTTTGTACATGGAAGGATTAGTTTCCAAAATCATAGAGTCAAATAAAGATGGTGTTACAGGACGCAGCGTGTAATAACAGGAAGGCAGTGGATGGATGTAAATCTGCACTTAAAGTCCACCGTGCCGATTCCACATGTCCAAATGGAGACACCATTACTTCCTTTAGGATTATGCTTTGGATTAAATGAGGAGATGTCATTATGGCAGCAAGCACTTCTTAGGTGTCTCAATATACCATATTTCATTGAACTTGAAAAGCCATCAATTATGAAATGCCCCTTGGCTTCCATGGCCTGGGATTGCCATTAGAATAAAGGCCATGCCCTGTCTGTCCCTCTAGAGCCCTGTGTGGTCACCCAGCACCTTCGATCTCACGTCCCAGAACCCTCCTCATGGCTTGGGGTTCCACCTCCCTTGCTGATCCCAGCTCCAGGCCTCTGCACACAGGCTGTTCTCTCTGCTGGGAGCATTTTTCTTAGGGGTCACTCCTCTCCTTGTTCAGATATCATTTAAAATGATTCTATCTGGCACAGAAAATACTTTTTTTGTTTTTATCCCCTCTGAATATGAGTCTTCTAAACCTGTGATATAGGAGATTGTGTTTTAACCTGAGTTACCAGATAATTTCTTTTCACATTCATCCAAATATAATACTCTGACTAAAGTCTCTGTTCAGAACTTAAAATTTTAAAAAGTCAAATTTTATGTAAGTGCCTGTTAGAAAGTGGAAATTGCCTGAGTGTTCTAAAGGCTTTTCTTTAAAGCATTATCAATTACATTAACAATTACAGGGAAATATCATTTTTAGCATAGCAGTGAAAGTCTCAGAAACCAAGATTATTTATTTTCCTAAATTTTAGTAAGAGCATTAGGCCATTTTTAAAACAATGATGAAAGCAGTTATAAAATGTTCTTATGGAAGTTAATCTAGAGCCATCATCTCTAAAATGGTCACAAATCTCGCAAGCTCTAGAATTATATGTCACAGGGAGCAAGTACTGATTCCCCTCCTTATAGCTGTGGGTCCAAATGAAAACTATTTAGGCTATCTGGACATCAATTTTCTCTGCAAAAAAATGAGTATTACAATAATTCTTACCTTGTAAAATTGTCACAAGGATTAAGTAAAACAATGCAGGCAAGGCAAATAGAACATTGCCCAAGATTTCTGCTTCCAGCCAAGAGGGAATAAAGGACTGATTTAACCTCCTGGCTGAAACAGCAAAATTCCACACAAAACATGGAAAAGAAAAATTCTAAGGTAATGACATCAGGTAACAAAGAAGGTCAGTCCCTGAAGGACAGGGAACAAACCAGGAGCGCCCTGATACTGCCCAGCTGACGGCCTTGAGAGAGTCTCTGGCCACGCCACACAGAAGGGAAACCCAGGCAGAGAGCTGGTGGACACCTGAATTGAGAAGAAGACGCTGAGATTCTGCGTTCACCTAGAAGTCTAGCATTGGCAGACCTGGAGAGAAGAGGGAACTGAAGAAATCCACAGATGGTCTCACTCATGTGTTTAACTGAGGACTGGTCAGTGCCGCATGGCGGGGGTGAAATACCATCCAACAGAAACAGAGGTAAGAGTACCCCACTCTCACATGGGCTGGGAACAGTGTCTGTCCCCACCAGCCAGAGTGGAAAAAGTCACAACTCACCAGGAATTGGACCAAGTACTCAAAAGGGTGTTAATTCTATAGTAGGAAGCAATTATCCCTAGATTGAGCAGTGCCTGGCCTCACCTAAAACTTAAAAGCAGTACCCAAAGGAATCAAACTGTTTCCAAGTAATTCAACTGCATTCAAGAACAAAGCTCAGAATATTTATGGGAGTTTAAAATATCCAGTATCCAACAAGATAAAATTCACAATGTCTGGCATCTAATTAAAAATTGTCAGTCACACAAAGAAGCAGGAAAATAAAATCTAAAATGATGAGCAAAATCAATAATTCAAAACCAACAACTGACATATATGTTAAAGTTAGCTAACAAGGACATTAAAACAGTTAAAATAACTGTATTCCATATGCTCAAAAAGTTAAGCGGAGATATGGAAGATATTTTAAAAGACCCAAATTAAATTTCTAGAAATGAAAACTGCAATGTCTGAGATAAAAACGTACTGGATGGGATTAATGGCAGGATAGACATTGTTGAAGAAAATATTAGTGAACTTGAAAACAGGAATAGAAACTTTTCAAAACAAAACTGAGGGAAAAGAGTTTTAAAATAGTTAACAGAGCATCACTGGGCTGTGGGACAACTTCAAAAGGTTCGTCTGCGACGTATGTAAAGTTCTAAGAGAAGGTGATAGAATAGAAAAAGGATTTGAAGAAATATCTGGAAAAAAAATCCAGATTTAATTAAAACTGTAAATTTACATGCAGATTCAAGAAGCAAAACTCAAGGCAAAAAAAGAAACTAGGGCAAGACATGTTATCATCAAATTGCTCAAAATCACTGAGAAAGAGAAAGTTCTTTAAAGCAGCCAGAGAAAAAGAAACATTTTATAACGGAGCAAACAGAAGTAATACAGGCTTCTTGCTAGAAGCAGTACAAGCAAGAAGACAGTGGATTCACATCTTCAAAATAGGAAACAAAAAACTGTTAATACAGAATCCTATACCTAGAAAGGGAAAAAAAAAACTTTCAAAGATGAAGGTGAAGTAAAGATATTTTAAGACCTATAACAGCAGAAGTAATTCATCACCAGCAGGTTTGCACTGTAAGAAATGATAAAAGGAAGTGTTTAACGTAGTTCATCAAAAGGACATTATAGTTCTAATTATTTGTGGACTAAGTAAGAAAGTTTCACATTACATGAACCAAAAACTGAGAGAGCTGTAAGATGATTCATAAAAATTTTTAAAAACTAATAAGCTAGACCTCATCAGTATTTAAAGCTTTCCCTGTGAAAAACAGTGTTAAGAGAATAACAAGTAAAGCCACAGACTGGGAGAAAATATTTTCAAAATATATATCTGATAAAGGACTTGTATCAAAAGTATACAAAGAACTCTTAAAGCTCACCAATAAGTAAACGAAAACCCCAGTTTTAAAATGTGGAAAACTTTTTAAATGAACTAAACATTTCACCAAAGAAGATATTCAGATGACAAATAAACATCAAAAAACTATTCAACATCATCTTTCACTTGGGAAATGTAAATTAAAACAATAATCACCACACACTTAATAAAACGTTTCAAACCCCAAAAAGACTAACAATACCAAGTTTTGGTGAGGATGTGGAGTAAGAAAAACTTAATTAATTACTGGTGGGAATGCAAATGATACAGCCATTATAAAAAACAGTTTTGCAGTATCTTATAAATTAAGCAGTCTTTATAATAATCATACAGTCCAGCAATTATGCTTCTATTCACGCTTCAAAAACGTGCACACATATGTTTTAGAATCCTTATCCATAATTGCCAAAAATCGGAAGCAACCAAATGTTCTTCAGCAGGTGAACGGATACATTGTAGTACAATCACCCAGTGGAATACTACTCACTGATGAAAAGAAGTGAATATCAATCCCCACAACAGCACCAGTGACACTTAAGTGCATAGTACTGAGCGAACAAAGAAAGCCAGTCTGAAAATGCTTCATGATTCCGTTTATCTGACGGTATGGTTTGGTTGTGTCCCCACCCAAATCTCATCCTGAATTGAATAATTCCCATAATTCCCACATGTTGTGGGACAGACCCAGTGGGAGAGAATTGAATCATGGGGGCAGTTTTCCCCATCCTGTTCTTGTGGTAGTAAGTCTCATGAGATCTGATGGTTTTATAAGGGGCTTGGCTTATAGAGCCAATCCTTTCGCTGGGCTCTCATTTTTCTCTCTTATCTGTTGCCATTAAGATGTGCCTTTTGCCTTCTGCCGTGATTGTGAGGCCTCCCCAGTTACGTGGAATTGTGAGTCCATTAAACCTCTTTTTCTTTATAAAGAGGTTTGTCTGAGTAGACAGTCCGATGTATGTCTTTATTAACAGGTGAAAACAGACCAATAAGCCTGACATTGTGGAAAAGGCAATCCTATAGATTGGAAAAACAAATCCGTGGTTTCAGGTGGTTTGCAGAGGACGGGGATGAGTGTTGGAAGGTAAAGTACAGGAATATTTTTAGGTGGAAAGTGTATTCTGTGTGATACTGTAAGTGATGGCTCAATGGCCCTACTCATTTATCAAAACTGTAGTACTTTAGAGCACAGAGTGAACATTCATGTATGCAATTCTTTAAAAATATATTTAGGAGATCCAGGGATCCCAGGATGAAATGTAGAATCATGACAGGGTGATGAAAGAATATAACTACTGGATACATCTATAAAGCAACCTCAGTGAGGTTTATCAGTGAGAAGGGTGGAGGAAAAAGTGGTGCCTGCCTAAGTTGTTTTAGGAATGAATGGGAACTCCAAAACTAAAGGTGGAAGAAACTGTCTATAGACTATACTCTAGCTGTTAAGGCTGCCTCCATGTGAGCAAGGGTTAACAATTCTGATACTGCTGTGTATGTACACTGGACAATTCAGTAAATGGATGGCAGATGGCAGGAGCTTGTTCTAAATTGTGGGGCTGAGAGATTGTATAGACAAGCAAAGGGGAAGGCAGCATGTTCTACATGGTAATGGTGAGAGTTGGAAACATCAATATGAACTCACATTTAGCTTAATGTAGATGCAGGTTGTTTCATATAGAAATATTTATACATGCCGGGCATAGTGGCTCACACCTGTAATCCCAGCACTTTGGGAGGCGGAGGTGGGCAGATCACGAGATCAGGAGATCAAGTGAAATCCCATCTCTACTAAAAATACAAAAATTAGCTGAGCATGGTGGTGCATGCCTGTAATCCCAGCTGCTCTGGAGGCTGATGCAGGTGAATCTCTTGAATCAGGGAGTCGAAGGTTGCAGTGAGCCAAGTTCACGCCACTGCACTCCAGCCTGGTGACAGAGCGAGACTCCATCTCAAAATAAATAAATAAATATTTATACATAGGTGTTTAAACATGTTGGCATATACACCTATATTTTCTCACTCAGTAATTGAGAGAGTTTAGAAGCAATGACATCCTGCTAGCACCATGCACACCTGGCACCCAAACCTCGGTTTTCAGTACCATTCTCCAACAAAATAAGTCACAGTTCTTTAGAGAGATGGCCGATTCTAGGTGTGAGGTAAGAAACACACAGTATGAGCCAGGAACATCTTGTTTTGCCAGAAAGTCAAGAAGTACCAACAACAACAGCGACAAACCCACAGTGATGGATTGTGACAGAGGAATACAGGCACTAACAGAAAGAGCTCCCAATGGCAAACATCAGAGCAATTCGAACAACAAATACCCCAAAATGTAAAGCAAATATCCATGATTCCCTAATGATACAAATCAAGGACTGACTATATAAATAAACAGAAAAAATAGATAGATCTCTAGTGTAGAAGAATTCTAAGTAATTTATCTAGCTCTGGACTCCTTACACAGGTGGTCATAACTCCGCACCTGTTAAGTGTGGCTGCACAGAGGGGCTTCCCTCCAAAGAGCACAGCATGGAAAGGCTGGAGGAAGTAACTGCCGGGCAGAAACCTGGCAAACACTTCCTCAGCCCGGCGACTGAGGTCAACATCAGAGGTGATATCATGTTGAGACTATGTGCCCTTGTTAGCGTGTGATGAGAATGGTACTTTACCTTCAAGTTTTCCGCCGCCAAGGTCCATAACACCAGTTTACTCATGAGAAAAACAGTCCTCAAAACTGCCGAAGACATCTAACAAGGGAAGTCTGAGAAGCGTCAGTGGAGACCAGCCTCAAACACAAGGCAAGTGAATGCAACGTGCGGTCCTCGATGGGATGCCAGGATAGAAAAGAGACATGAAACTAACAGATCTGACCCAAGTATGGATCTTCAGTGAGTAATACATAGGTGTTGGGTTATCCATTGTGACAGATGTGAGCAACAGGGGAAGCTAGGTGCAGGGGATGCAGGCGTCATCTGCGCCGTCTTTGCAACTTTTCTATAAGTTTAAACTCTTCTGAAATAAAAAGTATATTAAAATAATCTTTTAACGATCACGCTGAGCATATCGTTTATGTACTCTCACACTGACGTCTTGACTCCCTCGACCCTAATGATCAAGCCAGCGGCAGACACAGGTCCTGAAGGACCTATAGGTTGTACAGTTTTAGAGACTGCACAGTTTTTGAAAATGAAAATATAGTGTTATGCATACAAAGTCAAGGTAGCAGCCTTGGGAGAGCCTCCCTTTCAGCAGGACCCCGACGCTGTACTTGCTGGCGTCAGGGTCCTCACCTCTGGATCAGCTTGGGAAAACGTTTTGTACCCTCCTTTAGCAGTCAGTTCCCAGGGTTGGGATATTTACCATTTCTGAGAATTGAGTATTAAGTTGCAGGAATTTCGCCCGGGGAAGTCTTACAGATCCTACCAAAGGGGAGTAAGTCGTCAGAAAATGCAGCCGGTGAGAACTCAGGCTGAGGCCTGGAACAAGAGGCCACACGCTCGCCCTAGGCCGGCATCCTGCAAAAATCATCCCCGGCAGTAACGCGAGGACCGTCTGACAAAACGGTACCCTTAGGGTTGGCTTGCCTCCGAATTCTGGGAACTAAAACTCGTTTCCCGTAGCTCTCCGGGCGCGGTGGAATACTTTCATATCCTGATGAAGCGTCTCTGGGCGTCAAGCAGGGCTTCGGGAGGTGAGGGAGGTGAGGCCGCGCCCAGCTCGGTCCCAGGCGCACCCCCGACCTCCTCGCAGGTCTAAACCCGCGCGTGCGGCCCGCGCCTCCCGCGCTCCCGGCCGAGCCTGCAGAGCCGCTGCGGGCCGCCGGGTCGGAGCGCACGGGTCATCGGCTGCAGCTCGGCCCGGCGCCCAGCGTGCTGGAGCAGCTCAGCATCCTACGTTCAAGACGCACCTGTTCAGCCTGCCTAGATCTGAGGCTCAGGGCTCGTGCTGGGCAAGTGTGTCCGGAAACACCAGGCCTGTCCTCCTTCTCTCCCCTCCGCAGTCCTGTCACTGTGCCTGGACAGCCTGTCGGTTTTAGATTCTCTGCCCCACACTGATTAAATTCCAAGGTACTCAGATGGGAGTTTGCCATGTTGGCCAATGCTGGGGGGTTGTAGGCAGATGAAGGAGAAGCTGATGGATCATAAGGTCTTTTTGAGATCCCTGAAATTACTCACCTGATTCAACAATAGCAATGAGTCCTAAAATTTCATAATGCATCAGAGTCATCTGGAAAACTGTCACAGAAAGGCAGTAGCCCAGAGATTCTGGTTGTCGGGTTGGACCTGGGCTGTGTGCCTTTACAATTCTATCTATACCTGAATTTGAGCATCGCTAATACACAGGTCAGTCAACTCTGTCAGGATCTCCTATGTACCAAGACCCTATGGCATCGGGACTCTACATGGAATCTCTGAGCTTACTTCTCATTCTAGTTACATTCCACTAGGATCCACCAAACGTTCATCTACTCGATGCATATTCATTGAATGCTTACTGGACTATCAAGGAACTATATACACACACATATTACAAATATGTTACATACATGTATTATTTGTAACATAAGTATTCTCTGATGTGTCTCAACATTTAAGTGACTTGCAATTATAGAAAAAGAGTTTTCAGTTTTCCACATGACTCTGAAATTCCAGAAACTAAAATACCTCCATGTACAAATATTTGTGTCCGTTGGAGGAAATTATAAGTCACTCCTAAGATAATTTTATTGCCGAAAGGAAAAAACCTTACATCTCAAAATCATATTTATTAGGAATTCCGGTGATACAGAGTACAAAATAATGTACAACTAAATAATATTCATTGAATCCTAGATTTAAGATATTTTCATTTTCTTCCACCAAGAATTTTTTCCTCATTTTTTTTTTAATTTCTCAGGTGAACTGCAAAGATTTCTGTTTTTCTTCAACAAGAGGAAGGATCTTGATTAATTATGTAATATTGCATTCCATAAATATGGGTGCTGTCTTTTAAACATCTCCCTACGAAAATAAAGCTAGAGAAAATTCCAGTGCAGAGTGTGGGAAGCATGGCTGAAGTCTGTTCTGAGGTGTCTCTCAGCTGATGAAAGGATTTTCCTCTGCTCTCGCTGAAGATATGGCATTCTTCTAGACTTGCAGATTCATCACATTCACCCAAAACTTCCTTTGCTGGTGCTGATCACAGTGTACATGGAAGGCTCCCGTCTTTGGTGAGAGTTTACTCCGGGCTGCCTCAGCTGCCTCCTGCAGACTTTGTTGCTGTGCTGAGGGCTTTAGCTGTGGATTTCTGTGACTCCTTTGCACAGATTCCTTTTATCTCCATTTTGCTCCAAGTTTTGAAATGCCTGTGCCACCTGAGTTATTTCATAGATGCTCGGTGAAGAAGATGAAAAGGGGTATTCAATAATACAATCTGACTCAAAGTGAAATTGTCAGCTTTTAAAGAAAGGTGATTTTATGGGGCTATGCTGAGTGGTATAAACAGAAGTTGAGCATGATGTGGGGCATCTTATATTATGCTGACCTGAAGCACAAACTGACCCAAACTGAGAGTGGAGGAAGCATCCAGAGACTGAGACCACCCCATGAATGCTCTGTGATGGCCAAAGGCTCCACGTCTGTGCTCTCCAATAGAGTGCCACTAGTCACATCAGCTACTGAGCACTTGAGACGTGGCCAGTGTGACTGAGGAATTCAAGTGTCGGCATTATTTGACATGAATTAATTTGACTGTGAATTGCTGTCTGTGACTAGTGGCCATCATTGCATGGCGAAGCTCTAGATCTGGTCTAGAAGGGATGCAAGGTCCTGGGAAGCACTTGTACTCCATCAGAAAGAAGCATTGTGTCTAGGATACCCCCAGAGTCAGCACCAGCAGCTCAGCCTCCACTGTGGAGGCGGCTTTGTGATGAGTGGCATGTAGCCTCTCTCCTTCCTGAGGACGGGAAAGCCCAGCTGTGTGGCTTCCTCGTCTCACCTGAGCAGAACAGGAAAGGCGGATCCTCCACCATCTCCACTAGGGACCCTCAGCCAGAAAGAGCACCCATGCCGGAGAGGATTGGAGGTAAGTCAACCTGGAAGTAATTTCCTTTCTCTTTTTCTTTTCCTTTTTTTTTTTTTTTTTTTTTTTTGAGACAGAGTCTCACTCTGTCGCCAGGCACCAGGCTGGAGTGCAGTGGCACAATCTCGGCTCACTGTAACCTCTGCCTCCCGTGTTCAAGCAATTCTCCTGCCTCAGCCTCCCGAGTAGCTGGGACTACAGGCACAGGCCACCATGCCCAGCTAATTTTTTTTGTATTTTTAGTGCAGACGGGGTTTCACCATGTTGGCCAGAATGGTCTCAATCTCTTGACCTCGTGATCCGCCCGCCTTGGCCTCCCAGAGTGCTGGGATTACAGGCTTGAGCCACTGCGCCTGGCCTGGAAGTGATGTTCTACTTATTTATCCAAGAGATTCAAAAACTAGTGTTTCCTCGAGAATGGTGTCATCAAGCACAAGATAATGAAGAAGACTGCTTGATTCAGGAAAAAAATAAGGAGAGATAAAACCCCACATTGCAATCACATGTGAAAGCAAAGGCTCCTATTCCCTGCTGATCCCCCAGCAGGGGGATCTCTCCTTTGGATGCACTACTTACATTATCTTATTTAAAACCCGCTACAATAAAACGAGGTATCATGTACGGAGTAAGCATTTACTAAATGCCAGGTACATTGCTAAATGCTTTCTATGAATAAACTTATTTTTGATTTTCACAACAAACCTAGAAAGTAGTTATTAACTTGTTTTTGTCTGTTTGTTTGTTTACAGGTTAGGAAAGAGGCTAAAAAGCTGAAGTTGGATTCAAGCCGAACTGCTTGCAAAGCCCCTAGAAATTCTGTCACTCACAATCTCTACTTTTATTGCCTTCGCCTTTGAGTCAGGTGATCTTTTGCCTAGCTAAATGAACAGTAACCTACAGGCTTGTGAGAGCTATAGATCTGGATGGATTTAGATCTAGATATATAGCATGCTCATGCTTATGAAAATCTGATTTTAAAACAATAAACTTACAAATGGGGGCAAGGGTTTGGAATGACAATTGATTCCTGACTTCATAAAATGCTTCATCACAGGGTTTCACACAGAGAATGTCCAAGATCCTAGATTCTCTCTCCTTCGGGAAAATTTTAAAAAATAAATAAATGCTGGAGCCAGGCTTGATGGCTCACGCCTGTAATCGCAGCACTTTAGGAGGCCGAGGCAAGCAGATCACCTGAGATCAGGAGTTTGAAACTAGCCTGGTCAATATGGTGAAACCCTGTCTCTACTAAAATACAAAAATTAGCCGTTCGTGGTGGCGCATGCCTGTAATCCCAGCTACTAGGGAGGCTGAGGCAGGAGAATCACTTGGCTCACAGGTTGCAGCGAGCCAAGATCATGCCACTGCACTCCAGCCTGGGCGACAGAGTGAGACGCTGTCTCAAAATAAGTAAATAAATAAATAAATAAAATGCTGGAGAACATACTGATGGAATACGATGGTTCTTAATAGATTCTATGGAATTTTGTGGTTATTGCTCCGCCATTTGAGAAAAGCTTGTGCTAGTTCTTGATGAGAAAGGACACATGCTTGCAACCGATCCTGTGTCCGATGGTCCCACCCAAGCTCTGGGCTTGCCTGCGCATTTGTGCACACTTTCACATCCCTCCTTCGCTCTGCTGCTAATCCCTGCTGCTGGAGTCTGCCTGTCTCCCTACTGACGTGGGAGGAATTCTGAATTTCTTTCATTGCCAAAGTTCGTTACAACACCTGAGATAGAGCAGACAACGAATAAATATTTTGTGAATAAGCAAATTTATAGACGGTAAGTTAATAGATAGAGAATACATTTTACATTAGGACAGACCAGAAAGCCAGGCCTGGAAGTAGACCGTCGGGGTTAATGCTCCCGTCCACGTTTCTTTCCAGTGTCTTTCAGGTCATGCAGGAGCGTCAGTCAGTGCGGAGCGGGCACCTCCCGGCGTGTTCAGCTCAGTTCGCATCCTCAGCGTCATTTCAGCCCTAGCCTCGCCCTCTGCGTAATGACCAGGCCGATGCTGGCCACGTGTACTTATTCTTTGCCAATTCCTTAATTAAGGCTAGGTGAATATTCGTTCTGAAAGAAAATAGGAGCTGACCTCAACCTTCCTCTAAGCTTCGAATACTATCTGAAGGAAAATTACAGATGTGTTAATAAAGAAATGAGAGTCCCGCAGGACAGGCATTCCCTTGGAGGGTCCGGGAGCAGCAGCATGGGTGCGAGTCAGCAGGAGGCCCGTGCTAACCAGCAATGCTTTCCCCGGACACAGCAGACGATCTCCTGGAGGCCCGTGCCCCCTTCCCTGAGGTCCCTGGAGTTGTTTGATAGTGCAGTCTCATAAACGCAAAGGGAAAAACCCCAAGGGTGGAGGGTGAAGAAATGCGTGCCTTAAAACTGGCCTGGACTAAGCAGCAAAACTCTACCCTAAGTCATCATGGGAACGCTGCAAGGTTAATGGAAGAGACGGGGAAGGAAGGAGCCGCCTGTGTCTGGGAAACTGGGTGCTGTATTTAATATATTAGTGACACGCCTGATTATGCAGTGGACTGTCTGTGAAGCTGGCTGACCAGCAAAATTGTTTTGGTTAGCAACAATTCCGGGAGATGTGAGACATTCCAGATGGTCTCAAAGGCCCAGGACGGGAGGTGGAGTGTGAGTGTGAGATGCGCCCGGGCCCCCGCACGCTCAGGAGGCCGCAGTGCCCTCTTTGCTCTGGAAGCCCCAGGGCCCTCCTGCTGCCCCTCACTCCGGAGGCGCCCAGGGCCGCCCCACCCCCTCCTCTGTGGTCTCCTACCCATCAGCTCCTTCCCCCACCCCACAGGAGAGGCAGAGGGCAGTGCTTGGACAACCTGGTGTCTGACTTAGAATAGCAAGTCCAGAGCAAGGCAGCCTCAGATCAGGCACCCTCTGGACACGTGTGAAAGGCAAGGAAATCACCAGATGTTGCAGTGATGTCCTCACGAGTTCCAGGCACTTCCAGGAAGGGTGCAGGGGAAATGTAACTGGATTCTAAACACACTAAAGAAACACTGGCTAGTTTATCAATGAGAGATTCATCATGGAAGTCTGAGTGCTTCTCTAATGCTACATGTGCATAGAATAGACTATGAGTGTTTCCTTAAGGCCACGTTTGCATAGAATATATTGCAGGTGTTTCTGTACTGCCATGTATGTAGAATATATGTACTTCTTGCATTGCGTGTATGTATAGAACATGTTGTATTTCTGTAAAAAGCATGTGTACAAACACACACACACACACACACTCACTTCTCCAGAGTGCATTACACCCAGGTTTTCATTTTACTTTCCATTTGATAATCTGAAGCCCACAGAGGCTAATGATTTAGAATAGATCTCAGTGTTAGACGGCAACAAATCTAGGATAGGATTTTACCACCCATTCTTTTCTCATCCACGCTACCAAGGGCTTAAGTTACTGTATATATCTAGAAAACATCTCCAACCTAAATTGAGGAATTCTAGAGTCTAGAAACATACATGGCAGCATGTGCACATGTTTCTGCATGACACCTCCTAAGACTGAATTGTTCAAACCACATTGTTAAGAGAACATAGATTCCCATCCAACCCAAAGCTCTCCAGTTTCCTACTCCAGTTCAGGTTTCAGCCCCATGGAGAGCTGCAAGAGAAACCAAGCTGGGGATCTGCTCCTTCGTCTCTGACCACCTGCCAGTCACCCTCGGCCCACATCCGTAGCCACAACTGCAGAACCACAAGGCAATGTCGCATTTCCTGAGCCAACTCAAGACAGTGCCCCCACTCCAGGCAGTGGCCTCCTTCCCTCCTCCCTCCCTTCCTTTCTTCCCTAAGCACTGACAACTTGCCATGTAGTAGATACGAGATTAGGTGCAGAGATATAGCCATGAATGAAGGAAATATAATTCTTGTATTGAGGGAGTTTCAATTCCAGATGAATCACATGTAAAAAGATGGTCAGGGCTGGGTGCAGTGGCTCACTCCTGTAATCTTAGGACTTTGGGAGGCCAAGGCAGAAGGTTGGCTTGAGTCCAGGAGTTTCAGACAAGCCTGGGCAACATAGCAAGACTCCATCACTACAAAAAATTTAACTAAAATGAAAACTAGTGTAATGTGGTGACATGAGCCTGTAGTTCCAGCTACTCAGGAGGCTGCAGTGGAAAGATAGCTTGAGCCTTGGAGGTTGATGCTCTAGTGGGTGGCATTTGTCCCACTGCACTCCAGCCTGGGTGACAGAGACAGACTCTGTCTCAAAAAAAAAAAAGTGATCAAGTGAATAAGGAATGGAAACTGCCACACATTTCTTTTTTTTATTTTTTTTATTTTTTTTTATTACATTTTAGGTTTTGGGGTACATGTGAAGAACACGCAAGATTGTTGCATAGGTACACACATGGCAGTGTGGTTTGCTGCCTTCCTTCCCCTCACCTATATGTGTCATTTCTCCCCATATTATCTCTTCCCACCTCCCCACCCCCCAGTCCCTCCCTCGTTTCCCCCCAACAGACCCCAGTGTGTAGTGCTCCCCTCCCTGTGTCCATGTGTCTCATTGTTTAACACCCGCCTATGAGTGAGAACATGTGGTGTTTGATTTTCTGCTCTTGTGTCAGGTTGCTGAGAATGATGGTTTCCAGGTTCATCCATGTCCCTACAAAGGACACAAACTCATCGTTTTTGATGGCTGCATAATATTCCATGGTGTATATATACCACATTTTCCCTGTCCAGTCTATCATTGATGGGCATTTGGGTTGGTTCCAGGTCTTTGCTATTGCAAACAGTGCTGCAATAAACATTCGTGCAGAAAGCAGAAACAGGACCCCTTCCTGACACCTTACACCAAAATTAACTCCAGATGGATTAAAGACTTAAACATCAGACCTAACACCATAAAAACCCTAGAAGAAAATCTAGGCAAAACCATTCAGGACATAGGCGTAGGCAAGGACTTCATGACCAAAATGCCAAAAGCATTGGCAACAAAAGCCAAAATAGACAAATGGGACCTAATCAAATTCCACAGCTTCTGCACAGCAAAAGAAACAGTCAGTAGAGGGAATCGGCAACCAACAGAATGGGAAAAAAATTTTGCCACACATTTCATAAAGAAGTATGCAGGGCTATGGTGGGACTGTGCCCAGGCAGCTGTCCTTGAGGAGGACCTCACGATGGCCACACCCCAGCACTGTCCAGCTGACCTCCTGCATCCTGGGAAATACCCTCTCTCTGTGCCATCTGTGACGATGCCCACTGGGCCCCCAGAAAGGGACCAGCACGACAGAGGACTGGAGTTGTCAGTACCTTATTTTGACTGTTGTGGTGCACAAGGCAGGCCTCGGTTCTCTGGCAGAATACAAAGAACCAGCTGGAAATGAAACCAGGGGACAGGGGGGTGAGGGAAAGGGCCAAAGGGACAGCTGAAAGGGGAAATGGCGTTGGAGCAGCCGTGGGTGTCCCAGTAGAAAGGAGGTCATCGTAATTAGGGCAGTTTCTGAAGAAACTCATTTCCAAACATTCTGGAAATGACTCGAGGATTCAACTTGTTCATTGCACAAACGATGGAGTGTTCCTGCGGATCCTGGCCTGGAGGTGCGAGACCAGTTACGACAAACACACGTTGTGTTTTCCACACAGACTCAGGCACACACTTCCCGTCCCAGTGTGGTGAGACAAACACTAAGAAAGGGGAGACTTTCTGGAGAAGCGTTTGGTTATGAAAATGGCAAGACGCTAAGACAGTCCCATCGCAGTCCTAGAGAGCCATGCTCGGACCCACTTCCAAGAATCTGTTCTGGAGGGGCAGGGGGTCAGTGAAGAAAGCGGAGGGGACCCCAGGCGTTATGTTTGGGAATATTCGAGACAGTGTTTGTTATCTGGGTGAGCAGTTGTGATGACAGAAATGTGTTCTGCAGAATGAGGACACAGATGCTTCGGAGCAATGGAGCACTCGGCAGCCATTCTCCATCCGGAACAGTAGCAGGCAGGTGCAGGTGGACAGTATCAAGCCTCTGTACCCGCTAACAGAGTTCGTGGAATAGTGGCGATGTAACCACAGTCGGAGGAAGGTCCTATTATTCAGTCACCATTTGACAGAGGACCCTGAAGCTGGCCGTGGAGGGAGCGGGAGCTCAGGCTGCATGATGAAATCCTCACGGAACCAGAGGTTTGAATGGCTACCCTGCCTCCTCTCACGATTGTGAAAAGTATCTAATAGCACAAGGAAATGCTCATACCATGATGTAAATCTTAAAACGTCGGTATGGAACAACATGATTTCCCTTTTGTAGTTAGACACTTCTGGAACCAGAAGTAAACATTCCAAAATGTTCATCATAGTCTACTGTCCTGATGTCATGAGATCAGTGCTTTTGAATTCATATTTTATGCTTCGTTTCCTAAGTTTTCAATAGTGTTACTTTCACAATCAAAGAAATTAGCAGTACCAAAAATGTGTGCAGAAAGGAGAAGTTCATTCACCATTTAATTTTTACTCCTGTGCCCAAGACTCTTTGCATGTTAAAGACTTTTCAAACTTTAAAGCAAAATACAAACATTCATTATTTTATGACTCGCTTTGTGCTTTGATTTCAGTAGGTCTCTTTATTCCTGAGTGTTCTGTAAACCTTTCTGATCCTCTCATCTTGCTGGAGAAGATTATTTCCTGTCTTTGAGTACATTTTAGAAACAGATAGGAAACTATAAATTATTTCAAAATAATGAATTTATTGAGATTTCTGTATACGTATTTCTTTCTGTTTAAAAGTAGTTTATAAACTAGTTGCTACAGAATCACTTTCAGAACGGTCTTCCAAAAACCCCTGTGCATTTTCCCCTTGTAAGAGTTTGGCACCAAATCTCAGTTCTCCGGAAGTTATTTTGTTCCCTCCAACATATTTTGGAATGTGCAAACAGTCCAGCTAGTAAAAAATTGTTTAATAACTTGAATCAACCAAGAAAACCCCTCGATTCTCATGCATGTATACGCCCTATCAGATACTGTCATTGCGCACTCTCCCAGGGGAGTCCTGCTGTGTCACCTCCTTGATGAAGGTCAGTTATGGATGAGAACCTCTGACGTTCTGCCACAGGAGTGGGTGCTATCCACAGCATCGCTCTGGAGCTGCCTGTCATCTGATATCCCCTGGTTCTGGTCGCAAATGCTCCTGAAACCTCTCTAGGACCAGTGGCCATCTTGCCCCTATTGGTGTCAAACACCAGAGAGTTCAGCAGGTGACAAGAGCAGCAAAGAGCCGATGACGAGAGTGCAGAAGGACACCAGAGGGTGTGGGCCCTGCTCTTCCCACCCTGCCCCTGGGTGCTCCTCATCCAGCTGGTGCTGGCTTCTGCCTGGGCTTGGGGTCGCTTGAGCTACAGCCCTGGGCAAGCACCCTTTGCAGCCAGTGTAGACACCTGGTCATTCCTTCATCATCTCGTTTCTTTCTTTTTCCTCCCCAATATATACAAATTCAACATTTTTGTAACCCAACTTCCAGAGCTGTTGGAAAGGTGGTGAGTGAGCTGGCATGTACTCACATGCCCACACACGTGCATATGTACACACGCACATACATGCACACACACACAACCCTCACATATCCTTGGGTTGCAAACTCCAGGTCATAAGGACTTGGACTCTGGCTCCCTTTTCTTTGCCAAGATTCATATTATTGAGCAAGCGAGAAGAGTTGGGCCAAAGCAAATCAAGTGATTCCACAGGCACATTGCGAGGTGCAGAGCTATGTGTAATTAAGGCCGTAACAAACATCACACAGGGAATTAGCCTCCAGATTGTGGTAGAAATAAATCTGCTTGGTTTTGAAAAGCTTTCCTTAAAAAGAAATATTTTGGTTCCCGTGTCTGTGCAAGAGAAAGCGAGCTTGCTGTCCTTGACACAGGAAGTAGATAACACCTGTCATTAGAATTCAAACCACCTGCTCGGGGGGGCCCCGGGGAACTCCGCCCACAGCTGGTCGCAGGCTGTCCCCTCACAGGCCACACCTCGGGCTGCAGAGGAGCTTCAGAGTGGGCAAAGTCCTTTACATTAGCACTGCAGACCCCAGCTATGTAAATCATCACAAGTTGTGGGATGTCTCCCAGGGATAAGGAAAGGTTATACTCCCGTCTTCAGGATCGCATGCTGCCAAATGCAGTTTGGTATTTTACAGGCTTCACAGTCTACACGGTGTCCTCGTTCCCTGTTAAAAAAAAAAAAAAAAAAAAAAAAAAAAAAAAAAAAAACAGCAGTAAAACAAAAGTCTTAGTACACTATGTCTGTTCTTCAGAAAGCAAAGCCACGGGAGCCTTCACCCTCAGACTCGTGAACAAAAGATTAACCACAAGGCCAGAAGGAACAGCCTCGCCTGGATTTCTGTCCTCCGCCATGAGGCTGCTCTGTGTTATTCTTGGGAAAGCCCTTCTTGGTCTAACAAACATTCGTGCTTAACAGACTTTTACCATAAGCATTCTTTTTCTGTTATTTTAAAATATTTAATGAATTCTGGAGTCTGAAGGAGTCAGCAGGCCTGGCACTGGAATCGTACCCTCCACATGCGTTTTTGCCATGGAAAGCCTCAGATGCCCTGGGTAGTTCACCCCCAGACTTTTTTCTGGAATTTCTGAGATAAATTTTAAATCGATTACTGACAGCCTGAAAGTAGCAAGAGGGAAAGTTGGAAATGGAGGTGAATGAACTTTGAGTCAACAGTATATGGATCATCTCACCGGGACAGGGATGGAAGAGGTTATTCCTCGTGATCACACGTTCCTTGTTCCTCTTCCTTTACTTGTTTCATTGCAATTGAGACTACTGCAAAAGGATTCTGGAAACGTGAAATCACCACCTAAATATAAAGACGGGTGCATGAGGACGTTTGCACGCATCATGTGTGCGGCCAAGCCTCCTCCTCGCCTCCGCGTATGAATTCTTGGTGTGTGTGTGCCGCATGTCAGGCTGCTTACCGAGAAGTGGGTTCTGAATCACACGTGCGGTAGAGGTGCCAACTCTGATGGAAAGAAAACTGGAGACGTGGCTCGCCCAGCTGATGCCTGTGTTCAGGAACCGGGCCCACAGGCCACCGAGTGCCCCAGTGCAGGGCCGGGTGTGGCTCAGGAGAGGTCCAGAAACCCCCTGACTCACAGGTCTCCTGAGTCACAGTCCCTCTGAGGCCCATGACCTGTGCCAAACATGAGCGGTCTTCCAAGAGTCTGGGAGGGAATTGGAGAGGAATGTGGCGTATAAGTGAAAGGCCCAGAGGCTTTGAGACTTTCCTCCTGTCCTCAGCTCTGACTCGTACACATACCCACGAAATATGCACTCGAAGGCACACCGGACCGGAAACGGTCCCAGGAGTGCTCGAGGGTCTCTGATTCCAGGATGGGCGTGAAAGCTCGCCTTCCTCATGCGCCACAAAGGCTCTGCAGAAGGAGAGTAATGCAGAGCCTGGAGGGGAGGTGGAGGGAGCCCCACACACAGCTGCGCCTTGCCATCCTCTCTGCTCTCTGCACCCAGCACGTCCCTCCCACCCACACCCGTGCGGGCCTCTCTACATTCATCATCTCCTTTCCCTGCTAATCTTCAACCTCTCCCTCACCACCAAAGCCTCCCCTCCGCGCAGAAAAGTCCATTAACAGTTATGACCTTGACGGCAACTCCCACTAACTGAACAGTTAATACAGACCAGGCTCTCATGTCATGAGGGAAACACCACATGCATTTTCCTCACTAAATCCTGAAGTTGGTTCTGTTTCATTACCCATTTTAGAAATGTGGAAACCAAGGCTTAGGGTTCTGCAACCTGCACAAAATCAGACACAACCCATTGGTGTTGCAAGACCCCAAGCAGGCTGGGTTCTCAACTCCATGCTCGGGATTACCCATAAGCATCTCATGTCTCAAAACCAAGACCAGGCTTCCCAGACCAGGCGCACTTGGGTCATAGGGAAGCAGCGGCTCTTGGCAGCTCTTCTGGTCTACCTCTCTGGGCTCCAGCCTGCCGTCTCCTCCCTCCAATGGGCTCCTCTGCTCTGCCCCTGCCAGGGAGGCCCTTCCACACTTCCTCGGCTCCATCCTCACACCACCCCTCGCTGAGCCCTCCCATGGGCTGCAGGAATTTGAGAACCTCGTTCTGTGCTACGGTTCCCATGGTCTTCAGGCTGCCATCCACGTTCCTGAGCACAGGAGGCCTGTGTTCTGGGCACCACAGATGTCCCAGGCTAACCACTTGCTGTTTTTCTCTGAGACCCCTGGCCCCGGCCCTGTCACACTGGCCATCATCTTGCACCTGTGTACACCGCATACTTTGCAGATGCCTTTCCATTCACTCCCAAGTGCCCAGGCGGTATTTCTTCTGGGACTTCTTGGGCATTTTCCGTGCCTGTCCACACCTTGTGCCACAGCCACTGAATGTCCTTCCTTCCTGCCTTCGAGGAGGATTTATGAGCAGCTGCCCCAGGTCAGGCACTACGCTGAGAGCTGGGTATTGAAAGCTGCCCTCGTTGAGCGGGGATCTTGGAGGAAGGAAAGGAATGGACAGGTGAAGCCACAGACAGCCCTGCCCCAGAGGATCTGAGCCTGGAGCTCAGAAGAGCCTGCCCTGCTTCCTCATGGTCCGGGGTGAGAGTGAGGGAGGAGGAGGAGCAAAAGGAGAGCCTGTGTGCTTCTGCTTCTAGTGCATCTCATCCTACAGACCAACTTGAAGATCCGAAATGACATCTAAGCACCTAAATATAAACTTTCCTGAATTCCCAGTGCTACAATCAACTGCCACAGATGCAAGCAACTTGAATTTTAAAATTACATGGAAATTGGAAGTTTGGTGTTCAAGATCTGTAACTTTTCATAAAAGCTTTATTTCCATTTCCGTGACATACCTGTGACTCTTTCCTGAAGATCACGAAAACAAAGCCTGTGTTTTTAAAGACTTTCCCTTCATCTGGAGTAAAGCGTGGTTAGAGCGCACCTGGCCCTGGCTGTGGCCGGGGCTGCCCAGGAGTGAGTGGGCCTGGCTGCGTCTGGGAAACAAGCTTCCCTCTCCCTCCGCTTCCTGTGACTTTCCGGTGTCCTTGCAAGCAGCTTGTGCAAACTGAAACTACCCATGGGCCTGACTGCAGGGTAGAGGCAGATGGGGCTACAATCCCAGCGAGGAGCTGTCTCGGCCTAACCCCCTATATCAGGAGTAGAAAACGAAAGACCCTGCAAAGCGCCAAGCAAGCTGGCGTGCCACCATGAAAGGAACGCATGTAATCAATACAAGGACTCTAAAGACTGTTCTATAGGTTTTGGGTTGTTTTTCATTGGGTTTAACTTTCTGCCTTGCATGCTTTAGAAAAGAGAGAGGAGAGAGATGGGGGCCAGGGATGGGCATGCATGTTCTTCCTCTCTCTGTTCTCGCCAGCCTCCTCTTTTGATACTAGCTGGAATTGACCCCTTTTCAACCCATAAAGCCTGAAGGAAATGTAGTCATGAACCCCCTAACGTGAATCTGTCAGCTGTTCTCAGCTATCAAGGAATAAGCACCGGGCCCTCCATCCCACAGACCTCGCAGATCATCTCTGCGTAAAGCATGTCAAGGTGGTCTCTGGACCCTGTCCCTCCTCCACCCTGGGGCCCAGCCTCCGGGGCCAAAACACTACAGGTGTCGTCCTGGGGAAGCCCTGGAGGAGGGTGGCAGTGAACAACACCTGCTGGGTGGGCAGATGGAGCCCCCCGACATCCTGCCCAAGGAAGTCGTGTCCGGCGCAGACCCCGTGTGGGAGGTCAGGGAGCAGGGGAGGCCCATTCTCGCTCTTGTCCAGCTCAGCACATGCCTGACAAACAAAGGAGGAGGCCACTGTCCTTAGAGCCCGACAGTGGACAGCATCCATGGAAACCTGCCTTCCAGGCTCCGAACCCTCTGGCGACGCTGCCCGTGCTCCTGACGGCAGTGGTATCCAGAGGCATCCAAGGCGCGCTCTGCAGGGAGGAGCAGGAGACGGAGGAAGGAAGGAAGACAGAAACCCCATCCTGCAGGCCCGGGGACCCAGGAGGTGACTGTGAAAATGCGCATTGTTAGAACGAGCACAGAGCCGAACGAGGGATCTGGTGCCAGCTTTGCCACGTACGGTTTCACGTGAAAAGGCTCTGGTAGAGGGTGGTGGTGAGGGCGGCGGGCTGCGTCCCGGAGCTGTGCTCACAGCTTGGCATGCATTCACGCGTTCCTCACTTCTCTCGGCTGCCTTGGATGATGCTAATCTGGTGATGCCCGCCTTGCAGATGAGGAAACAGGTTTTGAAAGATGACACTGCCCAACTCCAACAGTAAAGAGGGCGACACAGGCCCGAGATTCTATATCACAGGCTCTTCACCACCAGGTGCTTTACTTTTCTGCAGGTCTGTCTTTTAATCTGTAAAATAAGATTAATAATACCGACATGACAGGACTATTGTAAGGATGAAGTAAATAATATACGTGAAAGCATCCTATAAAATGAAAATTGTATCTTTGCAAACATTGTTATGTAACTAGAAATCAAGGAAAGATGCAAAAGTATTCTGGTTTGGAAAGAAGGAAAAGCAGAAACAATTGAGTTTAAAACAGTAACCATCCTTCACCCCACACCTGAAATCTCCTCTCTCTGGGACATCACCAAACGGGCCTCATCAAAATCAAGGTCTGTTCATCAAATGTATGATGCTAAAATTGCTCATCTCAACTCCAAAGTCCATTGTTCCTGGAAGTCAGTACGGCTGTTGATGTTCATTCTTACCAGAGTTGGTTTCTGTCTTCCAGGAGTGCAGCTTCCAAGGGGTCCCATTTGCCGCACTGCTCTGTCTTAGGAATTTAAAAATACTATAATTTTATTCTCACTTGGGCTCTAGACTTTCATCATGTAGTTCAAATGAACTCAGAGCATGAGCGCATTTAATTTCTCTCCCAATAGGTCTATTCAACAAACACAATCAAGAGTCTAAAAAAAGAATTCATTTGTATCATGGAATACACAGAAGTGAGATAAGCAATTTTGTCTTTTTTTTTTTTTCTTTTTCTTTTTCTTTTTTTTTTTTTTTGAGTCAGAGTTTCGCTCTTGTTGCCCAGGCTGGAGTGCAATGGCGCGATCTCGGCTCACCGCAACCTCCGCCTCCTGGGTTCAGGCAATTCTCCTGCCTCAGCCTCCTGAGTAGCTGGGATTACAGGCACGCGCCACCATGCCCAGCTGATTTTTTTGTATTTTTAGTAGAGACGGGGGTTTCACCATGTTGACCAGGATGGTCTCGATCTCTTGACCTCGTGATCCACCCGCCTCGGCCTCCCAAAGCGCTGGGGTTACAGGCGTGAGACACCACGCCCGGCTGCTCTTTTTATTTATTTATTTATTTATTTATTTATTTATTTATTTATTTTTGAGATGGATTCTCACTGTTACCCAGGCTGGAGTGCAGTGGCACCATCTCAGCTCACTGCAACCTCTACCTCCCCAGTACAAGCAATTCTCCCTGCCTCAGCCTCCCGAGTAGCTGGGATTACAGGCATGTGCCACCACACCCAGCTAATTTTTGTATGTTTAGCAGAGATGGGGTGTTTTGCCATATTGGCCAGGCTAGTCTTGAACTCTTGACCTCAGGTGACCCACCTGCCTGGGCCTCCCAAAGTGTTGAGACAGACATGAGCCACCGTGCCCGGCCCCCAGTCATGTCTTGCATACAAAAATCCACCTAACTGCACACCTGGTGAGTCCCGTTGGGCACCTGCCGCCAGTGCATGTCTGCACGCCATCCCCACTGGAACAAGATGCAATTCCCAGTTCTAGCAGAAGAAGGTGCGCCAAAGTTTGCCTCAGTGCCGTCAAGAGGAAATAATGTCTTTTCATTTATGTTTACTCTGAAAAATGCATTTTCTTCTTTGTCAAAATCTTAGCTCCCTTGTGTGTGTTTTCTCTATTTCCCTCTTTCTCTACCCATCAGGAAACGCTCCTTAAAAACACTGGCCCTACAGTCAGGGACCTGGGATGCAGCTTAACTTTGCTATCCACCCACTGCCTGACCTCAGCAATGGGAGTGTTTTCAGGCCTCTTTCTTATCTGCAGACGAGGAGCAGGAGGAGATTCTTTAAGCTTTATCCCAGTTCTGAATATCAGTGACTTCCCAGAGCCACATGAAATGCCACCCCTGTTCCTCAGAGCCTCTTGTCTCCTGGCGATTCTGCCTCGTGGGATTAAGAACAGAGCAGCTTGGGGTTGCAGAGCTGGGCATTCCACCAGTGTCCAGCTGGACAGTGAAGGATCCCAGAGCCACAAGAAATCCAGCTGACATTTCCCAGGGAGATAAGCCAGAGGGCAGGGACCGGGAGCCTTCCAAGTGCAGGACATGCAGACACATTTTCACAACACTCTAGAATGTTCCCACTCAAAAGATAAAAACATGAAAATCTTGAAGAGTCTGAATTCCTACTTAACGTTATCAAGATGAATCACTTAAATACAAAGGGGTAGTTTAGCAGCTTTGGAAGGGACAGTGCTCTTTCTTAGGCCCCAAAGGTTTCCAAGGGTTTTTTTCTTGGGTTATTGTCTGCAGGGAAGATGTAATAATTCTGTTTTCAAAAGGTACTTTTGCTACCAATTAGCCCAAAATAAAAGCTCCTTGAGCAGTTTCTGGACTTCCATTTACATGAAAAGCACTCTCTTAAGGCAATAGGTATCTAATTAGTGATGTTTTAAGATGAAAACTATTCTTCATTTCACTATAATTCCCCCAGCTCCCTCCACTGCTTACAACCAGAGGGACATTAATCATTTGTCAAGTATCTGTAGGCAGGGAAGAATGGCTTTCCTTAGAGTAGCATTCTGTCAAAGACAGCCTGGGTTTCATGTCCCTATAATCTGTATCAGAATACCCAGATTACTGTAACACAGATACAGATATAGAAACTGTGATGCAGTTTATACATGTATACACACACACACACACACATACACACACACACGTATATGTTTCATCAGAAAGTCTGAAACCATTGTCACTTGTGAGATATTAACACAACATCTTAAGAAGGTGGTTCGTATGACAGAAACGTTTCTCTGGGCTTGAATATTGCAGAAAGAATCATTGCAGGAAGTTTTTAAATTGCATTAGTTGTTCATGAACTTAAATACTGATCTCTGTACTCACGGCCTATCTGCTGGTGAGACAGGGCCCAGGTAGGAGGCTTGAGCCTAAACAACAACTGAAGTGCCTCGTTCTGGAAGACGCCATCTGCAATCAACTTATGCATTCCATGTTACACAATCATCTTACACAGGCAGATGTCTTCAGAGACCCTAGAACTGCCAGGAAGAAGTATCAGAATGTCATCATCATCACCACCAGCTTCATGGCAGCTAACATTTATGGAATGCTTATGAGCCAAATCCAATACTGAGTGTCATATATATATATATATATATATATATATATATATATACACACACACACACACACACACACACACATATGCTCATTTAATCTTTATTTTAAAAACCTGTTGGGCCAGTTCTCTAGTTACTCCCTGTTGCTGCACCCAACTAACAACTTGAGGAGATTTCTAGCATGTATTGGCCACACTGAGATTTTATGCACATCCCTGACTAAATATTGGACAAGGTAGATGGACTGTGATGACGGGGGAGGTCTGAGGTTGTGATGTCCCCGAAGTGAAGTGTCCCTAAAGGAACTGAGGTGGGGAAAGGCTGGCTTCCCATAGGAACCAGGGAGGGCTTTCACCCCGCAGTAGGGCAGACAGGAATTTCACAGGAAAAGAGATGTTTATTACAGTGGACCAGCAGCAGGGAGGCCAACCTCATAGGAGATGTCTAAGAATGCCTGGGAATCTGGGGCTTTTAACAAAAAGGTGCTCGTTATTTTAAAATACTTTTCATACCTTTGGGCCTTTATGATGTAAAGAATTCCAGAGTATGTCACACATTTTTTTAAAACTTTATATAAAATGAAATTGAGATTACCTTAAAAAATCATCAGCCCACACAAATGATTTCTGCCCTAAGTGGAAGAATTCTAGAATCAGTGAAATGCACCAAGTGCTCTATATACAAGAGAGAGTCGCAATAAACGCTAGTGTCTGATTTACATATTGAATGAAGATTTACACCTTAGTTCATTCACCATATCATAAAATCTTACTAATTTTTCATCAGTCCGTGAGTGTATATTTACAAGTGAGACATAATATGATGGTTAAGCTCAGTTATATCAGCATGTAAATTTTATGGCCTTCAAAATGATAGTCTGCTGTCCCATTCTTATAGAAGATTCGGAAGTCTGTTCCTCAATTCAGTTCTGCAACATTTTACTGCAGGCCTATCACGCGCATGTGGCGGGTGTTTGTGATAAAAAAACAAATAAACACCATCCCTGTTCCTGTTGGCAGGGAAAACAAGTATGTTAACGTATCTCCTGTTATAAGTGCCGTGATAAAGGTAAGCAGGTACACTCTGGAAACTCCAATAGGGGTTACTCGACTCAATTTTAACCAATAAGGAATTGAGGCAGAAAGTGGGGGAGTGGTTTCAAGCAAGGGAAATATCAACAGCAAGAGTATGGAAGCATGACAGGGTATGACGTGTTCAGGGAGACAGCAGCAGTTTGCTCCTAGACAGCATACTGCCCAACAGAAATCTGATGGGAGCCGCAAATAGAAGCTGCTAGTGTAACTTAAACATTTCTCCCAGCCACACTAAAATTAAACATTTCTAGTAGCTGCACTAAAATTGAAAAACAGCTGAAATCAACTTTAAAGTATATGTTATTTAACCACATAGATCCAAAAATGTTGCCATTGCATCATGATGCCAATATAAAAATCACTGAGGAGGCATTTGACAGTCTTTTTTCAAAGGGCAAGTCTTCAAAACCCAGGGTGTGTGGCGGCACATCTCAGATTGGACAGGCCCCCGCTCCAGCGCTCAGCAACCGCTGCTACTGGTGGCTCCTGTGTTGGACAGCACAGTCCTAGAGCAACAGGTATGAGGTGTGGAGTGTCCAAACAGCTCGGGAGGAAAACAGGCGGTCAGACGAAATCCTTCAAATACTTCATTGCGTAGGTCATGGGAAGCAGTGAGGGCTGCATCGCTTTGAGAACTGGGTGAGGAATGGATTACGAGAGAATGAAACTAGGGCTGGGTGGCTGCAGGGTCCCGCTAGATTTGAAAAGGGCTGAAATTAGGGCCAATGGTAGTAGAACTGGGAAGACACGAATACTGAGGACAAAATGTCCGCAGGAATTTGGTGAATTCAAAGTGAGAAAGAAGGTATGAGGCATGAGTTGAAGATTCCTCCTGGTTTCTTTTTTTTTTTTTTTTTTTGAGACAAAGTTTCATTCTCGTTGCCCAAGCTACAGTGCAATGGCGCCATCTCTACTCACCGCAATATCCACCTCCCGGGTTCAAGCTATTCTTCTGCCTCAGCCTCCCAAGTAGCTGGGATTACAGGCTCCCGCCACTACTCCCAGCTAATTTTTTTTTATTTTTAGTAGAGACAGGGTTGCTCCATGTTGGTCAGGCTAGTCTCGAACTCCCGACCTTAGGTGATCCGCCCGCCTAGGCCTCTCAATGTGCTGGGATTATGGGCATGAGCCACTGTGCCCAGCCTTCTTCCTGGTTTCTGACAGAGATAACTGGAGAATATTAACAGCTAAAAGGTGGGGGCTACAGGAAGACAATGAGGGGTGCACTCACATCATTCCCCTTGCATCATATGCAGCACGTGGTGAACGTAGGTTGCTCTGGTGGGGGTCTTTACTGGGAGAGCATGAATGATCACCCCAAGGTTATGTCCATAAGTAGAGCTTTGGAGGTTCTTAGAGCAGTCAAGACCGCTAGGAGAGAAGGACCCTCTCCAAATATGATATTCACATTTGAGCTTAAAGGGTAGAATCAGATGTCAAGCTTGGTTGGGAGGTATTGATGCCCCTATCAAAGGGTGGTATAGCCATGACATCCAGAAGCTTCTAGCTCGCCAGATGGTCACAGTGTCAGTATGAACAATCCAGTTCCAGGTCTGCGACGGAAGAGGGCACCTCCGTATGCAGCAGAGTCAAAAACAGTCATCTTCTGAAAACCTGCAACTCTGAGACTTTCCAGCATCACCACAAGGTGCGTTTTGTGGAATAAGCAAAAAGCTGCAGGGTCAATTACACCCAGGCAACCCCAACTCACAGCAATGGCCAAGGGGAGCTCCATCCAGCTATCCCCAGGCAGGGTCATTGCAACTTTAAAGGAAGAATTCCCGAGCTGGAGAAGCAAGTGGCCACATTGGATTTGAAGCAGCATTGAAGAGCATGGCAGGGATTGATTGGTTACATGGGAAACACGTTTTAGATAGATAGGATCATAGAGGAAAGTAGTGATTGGATGGCATTCTTCATTATTCTATTGACTGAGAGCTCAAATCTTAGGGGGACAGGAAACACTTGACATTGGGAACTCAGCGGATGTCAGTGTGGGCTTGAAGCAAATGCTACGAGACCAGTAAGTTGCTCAGCTGCAGGAGTCGAGCAACGTGCACTTGCTGGGCACAGGCTCAGGACGAGCAACCGGCAAGGCGAAGGGTACGTCCCTCACCCCAGCCTTGGGTGCTCACTCGGAAAGTAGAGTAGGAGACCAGAAGGATGGAATATGGCTTGTGCTTAATCTGGGGAAATCCACTACCTAACAGGGATAGAAGCATTACAGGTCGGCTCTCCAACGTGACACACGTATTTGTTCATCAAAGAGCCTTGGCTGCTCTGCGAGGGTTTTAAATAACTCACACCCCTGGGTTTTATTTTGAGAAGACTGGCTTCATTCACTAAAATAAGAAAAAGGAGAGCATTGGAGGAATTTCCCAGAGCAAAATTTCCAATGGAAGAAACATAAATCATGGCCTAGCACAGGAAGAACGTCTGCATCATTTGGGGCTCTGGAGCAATGCAATGTATGGCTTCTGAATCAAGAATCCTTGTTGTTTGCTCCTTTACACACATCCCCAGTGTTACGAAGGATACTGGAACTCCATGTGCCTCTCTGCGGCATGGACATAAAGCACAGAACACAAGGAATCCACCAAGCCTAGCTTTTCCCCTTTCTTTCTATTTCATCCAAGACACACTTACCTATTGCTGACCTCATAAATGCTAAAAATAGTCATGCAGCTTCTCCCTCCAAACCCTGTTTGATGAAATCCATGAGGAGTTCATGTCAATGTTTCAGAATCTGAAACATATCAGAGTTATTTCAAGTGGCAATGAACAAATCCCAAATTATATCCTAGGATTCAGACACTTACTCATCTTTAACCAAATATTTTGAGCTGAAACACATATAAAATTATCTACCAGAAATTCTAATACTTCAGTAGAGGGGTTGGAGGAAGAAAGGTGCTGACCTAAGTAACTTTAAAAAAAAAATGAAGTTTATGAAAAAAGAAAAGGAAGTTCACAGAGACCAGACAATGAAAAAAATAATACAAATGAAGTTTGTAGCTATAAAGGCAAAATAAATTGTGCATAAGCACTTGACTTTGATTAATAACATTGTTTCCCATGGGGACATGTGTTAACAATGTCTGTATACTGTATGAGGTACACAGAAACTGATCAATGAAATAAATGCATGTCAGACGGTGGGAACCTGTTTCTTACTATTGGAGGCGGGAGGTTGCAGGTAAACAAAGAGACAGGCTAGAATCATTCATGGGGAACGTTGAAAGTGGAGACTAAGAAACTCCTATTTCATTAAATATATATGTATATATATATATATATATATATATACATATATATATATGAGAGCTAGGTAGATAGATAGATAGATAGATAGATAGATAGATAGATAGATAGACAATTATGTGTAGATAAGTGTATATACAGGGGTTACTACACATACACATATTTCTTGCTCTGTGGACTGAGAAGACGCAGGGCAAAGGCACCACAATAGCAATAAGCACACCCAGCACCCAGATCTTGGTTTTTAGCACCATCGACCAAGAAAAGGAATCACGGCTCACTGGAGAAACTGTTTCAAAGACTGGAACAGGAAATATCAGAGATGCTGCCAGATGTATACACCAGACAAAGTTGAGATAAAGTTGAGCAATAAAATAAATTAATACTGGACCATAAGGGAGAAGAGACAAATATGTGCAAAGTAATTCTAAATAATTTATGCAGCCATTTCACCCTGAAGGAGGTGAGCCTAACTCCCCACTCCTTCAGTGTGGTCTGTGCACAGTCACCTCATTCCAAAAAGCACAGGAGGGGAGGGGTGGCTTTGCAGAGGAGACACCTGACCAGCACCACCACAGCCAGATAATCAAGGTCCACACTGGTGGTGATGAGTAGTGTTCATGGCATGTAACCTTGGTATGACGTGATGGAAATGACTTTTTATCTCTGTGCAGAAAACCCACACCACCAGCCTAATCATGAGAAAAACATTTGACAAATCCCAATAGCAGGACATTCTACAAAATACCTGACCAGCCTTTCTCAAAACTGCTAAGCTCATGAAAAAAAAAAAAAAAAATGCAAAATCTGAGGACTTGTCATGGCAAACGGCAGCCTAGAGAGACACAATAATTAAATGTAATCTAAATCCTGGGACAGAAAGAGCCCATAAGACAAAAACAACAAAATCTATCTAGATTTTAGTTAATAGGAATGTGTAAATATTGGTTCATTAATTATACTAAATGTACTATATAAATGTAAGATGTTAATAATAAGATAAATTGGATATGGAGTATATTGGACCTCTCTGTACTATATTTGCAATTTTCTGTACATGTAAAACTTTTCTAAAGTGAAAAGTTTACTTTTAAAAATAAGAAATGAAACAAGAAAAAGGGTGATTATAAATCAAATTTCTGGGCATGGTTCACATTTTGGGTAAAGCCTTCATTTACTCTTATGGAACTTACACCAACCTGCAACTGGATAAATTATAAAGAAAAGACGTTTATTTAGCTCATGGTCCTGCAGGCTGGGAAGTTCAAGATCAGGCAGCCAATCTGGTCAGGGCCCTGTGCTGCTTCCACTCATGGTGGAAGGCAGAAGAAAGGAGGTGTTTGCGAAAAAGACTACACAGGAGAGGCAGCCTTGCTTTATGACTCACTCTATCAGGAACAAAGCCACTCCTGGGAGATGGCATTAATCAATTCATAAGGGAGGCCGCCCCAGAGCCCCGGCACCTCCACCGGGCCCCACCTGCCACTCTGCATTGAGGACCAAACCTCAACATGAGTTTTAGTGGGGACAAACCATATTCAGACCATAGCAGTACACAGACACACGATCTCATGCTAGGAAAGAGGATGCCCATCTCTACTTAAAATTCTCCAAAAAGTGGCAGGACCATAATTTCTACGGGAGGCAAGAACAGTGATCAGAGACTGCAGAGTCCCGTACTCAGAGAGCAAAGGAGAGTATTCCTCACTAGTTGTGTGGCAATACACATTCCAGGGGTATTTTTGCACACACCTTCCTTATCACAAACCCAGGGATAGCTTTTGGTCTTAAAAACATGCACACAGCTATAACTATGTATTTGCACGGGGGAGAAAGATTCTGTTATCTGTTGCGTACTGATTTAAAAATACATTCACAATTCTTTGACACTCCATCCTGCAAGAGATGGAATCTAATTCTGCTCTTTTTGAGGGTGGGGTAGGCTTCGTGGCTCACTTTGAATGACCTAAATAAAACAGACATGACGGTGATTGACATCACACACTGCGTCCTAAAAGGTGTGGTGCTTTTCTTTTTCTGGGTCACTGGCCCTGTCCAGAAGTCACCATGTAGCCCATGGAAAGGAACTGAGACCTCCAGCTGTCAGCCGCATGAGCTAGTCTTCTCGGAAGCAGCCCTCAGCCTCAGGGAAGCCTTCAGAAGGTACAGGCCCTGCTGACACCTTGCATGCAGCCTCACGAGGGAGGTCCTGAGCCAGAACCTCCCACCCACGTCACTCGTGAATTCCTCATCCTTAGACACTGTGAGATCATCCATTTTTCTTGTTTTAAGCCAGCATATTTTGGGGCAATTTGTCAGGCAGCAATGGATGACTGACACATGAGGCTACATGCATGGAGCATGTGAACATAGAAGGGGATGGACCAGAGATTGCTTGAGTCTGGCTTCGTTCTCCCACTTCTGTAGAAAGCCGGAAGTAATCCCCATTCTGGCTAAAGATAACTGGGACAGCAGAGCAGGTGAAGCAGAGTTGGCCAAGTACAGTGTCTAAAAAATTGGAAGGAAAAAATGGTAACTTGCATGACTCAAAGAAAATTAGTATCTACAAATCATATGTCTGGATTTTATTGAAGCCTATAACAAATGTTTAAAAATTACCCTGTGAGAAAACTGAATAAATGAAAACTGAAGAATGGGTGATGGTAATATATTTGAGAGTCTTATGAAATTATCTGGATAGATGAGGATAATGTGTAGAAAATGAGAATGTTTAATAAGAACAGATGAGAGTTCTGCATTGGGGTTTTTAAAAAAACCAACTAGATAAATGCAAGTTTGGGGAACCAGGTTGTTTGCCAGAAGTTCATGAGGAAAAACCTGTCAATAGGAGCCACTCTGTGACGGAGCTGTCCACAAGGCTAAGGAAAACTTTTGCAGAAAATGGGGGCTGGGGGCGAGATCCCCTGAACTTTGAAAGGATCAAAACTCAGCTCCAGGACTTACTCTGCCCCAAAGGCCCGAGATGCCAGGCAGGACTGAGAGGCGGGGAACCAGCCCAGTGAGCATCTTGGCCCCGGCGCTGTGAGGAACCGTGAGAGGAACAGAAGAGGTGTCAGGTGGAAGCAAGTCCCAAGGTCGGGTGTGTGGTGAGATGGCCTCCACCGTCTCAAAGGAGGAGGCAGGTCTGTGCAGGCTTGCTCTTTACATACAGAGCCCAGAGCAACAGATCATATTGGAATGAAGAGTTTTATCTGAACAGAGAACTATTCAACAGTGAAATCAACTGCCTTGAAAAGTCAGGAGTGGTGAGCAAGTCTGCATGACAGGTTGGGGAGCCAGACAGACTGCAGCGCAGCTCAGATCACACCGAGTCTGTGAAAAATAAGAATGCAGGCCAGGCACAGTGGCTCACACCTGAAATCCCAGCACTTTGGGAGGCCAAAGCGGGCAGATCACGAAGTCAGAAGTTCAAGACTAGCCTGGCCAACATGGTGAAACCCTGTCTCTACTAAAAATCCAAAAATCGGCCGGGCGTGGTGGCTCAAGCCTGTAATCCCAGCACTTTGGGAGGCCGAGGCGGGTGGATCACAAGGTCAAGAGATCGAGACCATCCTGGTCAACATGGTGAAACCCCGTCTCTACTAATGGTGCAAAAAATTAGCTGAGCATGGTGGCACATGCCTGTAATCCCAGCTACTCAGGAGGCTGAGGCAGGAGAATTGCCTGAGACCAGGAGGCGGAGGTTGCGGTGAGCCGAGATCGTGCCATTGCACTCCAGCCTGGGTAACAAGAGCGAAACTCCGTCTCAAAAAAGAAAAAAAAAAAAAAAAAGCCAGGCGCGGTGGCTCAAGCCTGTAATCCCAGCACTTTGGGAGGCCGAGGCGGGTGGATCACGAGGTCAAGAGATCGAGACCATCCTGGTCAACAAGGTGAAACCCCATCTCTACTAAAAGTACAAAAAATTAGCTGGGCATGGTGGCGCATGCCTGTAATCCCAGCTACTCAGGAGGCTGAGGCAGGAGAATTGCCTGAGACCAGGAGGCGGAGGTTGCGGTGAGCCGAGATCACGCCATTGCACTCCAGCCTGGGTAACAAGAGCGAAACTCCGTCTCAAAAAAAAAAAAAAAAAAAAAAAAATCCAAAACTCAGCTGGGCGTGGTGGCATGCACCTGTAATTCCAGCTACTGGGAAAGCTGAGGCAGGAGAACCACTTGAAGCCAGGAGGCAGAGGTTGCAATGAGCTGAGATTGCACCACTGCATTCTAGCCTGGGAGACAGAGCAAGACTCCATCTTTTAAAAAAATGGTAATGCGTTCATCTGTAAGATGGGATTCCTGCTACAGGTATGACTAATAGCACACCATGATTATTTGAAGAGAATTAAATGCAATGAGCCACAGAAAGCACTGCCTGAGATGAAATATGCTCCTATTAATTGTCAGCCATCTTAGTGTCCCATTGCTAGAAATCTTCAAGTCCGGGTCCAGCTGATAATTCTGAAGAGGGATGCCAATGCCCAGCAGGAGTCTGGACTACACCAGTGGTTCATAACCTCGGCTGCAGGGTCATCTGGTTGCTGTAACATTCTTCTGTACTCAAGCCAGAACTCTGTCTAATCAAATCAGAATCTCCCAGTGCCAAGGTAAAATCTTGGAACCATGTGGTGTGAAATGGTTAAAGGTCTGAGGTCACAGCTGGGGTTGGGCAGTGTCTATACTGCATCCCAGTTCTCCATGGGATTCCGACACGCAGTGCAGTGTGCAACACTGGACTACGAGAAGTTCAGGGTCCCTCTCAGCTTTGTGCTTCTATAATTCTGTATCTGGACTCCCAGGAGCTATTCCATGGAGCCACCCATCGGCACTCCTGTTTTCTCGGGGGCATCTTATACAGGCAATGGACTTCACCCAGTTCCCTGGCTCTCCATTTGTGAACTGCAAGTTCAAGGCCTCTCTGCACTGTGTGCCTCACTATAAGACAGGAATAGTAACGCTGACAGCTTACAGTGAGGATGAGGCGTGAATAGAAGAATTCGTGTGAAATGCCTGACGTATCTTCCATGCAGGGGGAATTAATAAATAGGTGCTATTGGTATTAACACAGGTATTAAAGGGCAGACGTGGCCTGTTTAAAGAGCACTAAACTAGTGCAATCCCTAAAGAAATTGGATATATGATGAACATGCAAGATTGTTGCATAGGTACGAGTAGTTCTTAAATGTTCTTTAAGAAATAGGTAATTATGTGAGATAATGAGTATGTTGATTAGCTTGATTGTGGTCATTATTTTATAATGTATAAGTATATAAAAATATACTGTACAAAATAAATACATAATATTTTTATTTGTCAATTATGCCTCTATAAAATAAAGAAAAGTGAGTGTCTCTATTGACCCAAAAAAAAAAATTTAAACATTATAAAATTTGTAATAAAAAGCCAAAAAAAAAAGAAATTGGATATAAATATAATATCATAATAATTCAAAAAAATTATCTTACAATGCACAAACATGTTAGCTTAGTTTCCAGAACTTGTGCAAGAAACAATACATATGGTCATTTTTACATTTTACAAACAATACATATGTCCTGTGGAGGCTTCATGATGTTTTTTATAATTATTAACCAGGTTCAATTTTGCTCTATAATTAGAATGATTCTTCCTGGGTTATTTGAAATTCCAGAATAAGATTTTTAAAAATTGACAAAGCAAGTTTTAAATCTAAGAGGCTTCACACATCCATTCCAGAAATGTTAAAAGAATGGGATTAAGATAAGAACAATATCAAAAGCACTGTTAGTGAAAGAAAAAATGATAAATAAAAAACTTTTCACCTATGAAAGACACTAATATAAGATGAAAAGACAAATCACAGATTGAAAGAAAATGCTTATAAATCATGTTTCTTTTTTTAATTTGTTTCTTTTTGATACAGAGTCTCGTTCTGTCACCCAGGCTGGATCTCAGCTCACTGCAACCTCCGCCTCCCAGGTTCAAGCAATTCTCGTGGCTGGGCCTCCTGAGTAGCTGGGATTACAGGTGCACGCCACCATGCCTGGAAAATTTTTGTATTTTTAGTAGAAACGGCATTTCAGTATGTTGGCCAGGCTGGTCTTGAACTCCTCATCTCTCAGTATGTTGGCCGGGCTGGTCTTGAACTCCTCACCTCAAGTGATCTGCCCGCCTCAGCCTCCCAAAGTGCTAGGATTACAGAAAACAGCCACCTCACACAGCCCGCAAATCACTTTCTTATATCTGATAAAAACATATCCAGAGTTTATAAAGAACTCTTAAAACTCAACAATAAAAATAACATAAAACGACAGGCAAATTTCAACAATGATATACAGATGATAAATAGCATGTAGACCCCAATTATCTTTACAGAAATGCAAATTAATATTTTAATGAGTTACTACTACATACCTACTGGAAGGTGAAGATCCTAAAACCAGATGGTACTAAATGTTATCTAGAAGGCAAGACAAAAATAATTCCTATTCATCGCCGGCGGGAAAGCAAAGTGTCTTCCAATTTGGAAGGACAGCTTGGCAGTTTCTTATAACGTTAAACAGACTTGCCATAAAACCCGGCAACCCACTCACTCGTAGGTGTTTACCCAGGCGTATTAAAGAGGCATGTTCATGACAAACCCTGTACACAAATGTTTATAGAAGCATTCTTCATAACTGCCAAGACTAGACACAATCAATATCGGATAAACAGCCTTGCTACTTTCATATAGCAGGATATTATTCAGCAGTATGAAGAAATAAAGGCACTAAAAGACATGGAGCAAAAGTAACTACGTGTTGCTAAGTAACAGAGGCCAGTCAGAAAAGGCCCCATACCAATAAGCATAATTATAGAATGTTCTGAAAATGTCCAAACTACAGAGACACTAAAAGGATCAAGTGTTGCCAGAGATGTTGGGGAAGCGAGGAGAGTTTAATAGGTGGAGCATGGGGTTTTATGAGTTGAAACTACTTTGTATGATCCTGTAATTGTGGATACAGAGTGCTATTTGTCAGAACACATAGAACTTTACGGCGCAGAGAATGAATCTTAATGGATGCTAATTTAAAACTAAAATTGTTTGTGGCAGTGTTCAGGTCAAGGCACCCCAGGATGGAATGCACTATGTGACCAAAGAATCTAACTATATTAACAACCTCCCCAAAGGGGTTAGGGTGGAAACGTGCTGGCTTAGGCACCTCTAGGAATGAGCAGGGTCCGTAGGACGAAAGACAGAAGAAATTGTCCGTAAGCACTCTACTTTAGTTGATAAAGCTGTTTCGAAGGGGGATGCAGGTTAATCTGATACTGCTGCAGATGAATACGGGAATGGATGGCAGATGGTGGGAGCCGGCTTCCTGCTTCTTGCTGTTGAAGAGGGAGATTAGAGAAAAGCTAGAATTACTCATGGGGTAATGGAGGAGAGTTAGAGTCATCAGTATGAATTTCTGTTTTGCTTAAAACAGACACAGCTAGTTTTATATATAATTATTTATAGATAAGTGTATATACCAGAGTTACTATACACACACATACCTCCACGGTATGCAGGCTGAGAGGACCCAGAGACAGAAACACCCCAGGAGCACCGTGCATCCAAATGGTTTCAAACACCGTTCCCCAGTGAGAAGACCCAGGGCCCACTGAAATGGCTTGGTCTAGGCCTGGAATATAAAATATGTAAATATGAGTCCAGAGCATCTTGTAGAGCTGGAAAGTAAGGAAGCCATAAAAAAAATTTTTTTTAATTGATGTGGATATGTGAAAGAGACACAGAAGCCAACTGAAATAGGTTCCACTGGACAAAGCTGGAACAATTCAGGCCACAGAATTAAGTCGTGTTGGACCATAACTCAAAGTATAAGATAAAAATCACTTAGCTTATACTCATTTAAATAAATGAATGTCTGAATTAATAAATAAGTAGCTGGGAAGAAGGGACACATCTCCCATGCAGAAAAATTCCAAATCATTTATGTAGATATTTCATCCCGAAGGAGGTGACCTTAACCCCCTACACCTTCAGTGTGGGCTGTGAAGTCACCTCCTTCCATGGAGCACCGGAGGGGAAGGGGTGGCTTCGCAGAAGGGACACCTGACCAGCACCACCACAGCCAGGTGACCAAGGTCCACATCAGCAGTGATGAGTTCTGTTCATGGCATGTAACCTTGGTGTGACATGATGGAAATGACAGTTTATCTCTGCGCAGAAAACCCACACCACCAGCCTAATCATGAGAAAAATGTTTGACAAATCCCAGTAGCAGGACATTCTACAAAATACCTGATGAGCATTCCTCAAAGTTGCTAAGCTCACCAAAAACAAGCTAAGTCTGAGAAACTGCCACATAACATCCTCCAACAAAAGAAACAAGGACTCCTTGGAGAAATGGCTGATCCAAGGCCTACGGCAGGGAATACACAAAATGACCTTCAGCATCGTAGACTGCCAGAAATCAAGGAAGTGCTCCCAATGGCAAGAGGGGCTATGTCCACTAGATGTAATATGGTTTCCTAGAGGGGACGCTGGGATGGAAATAATGCAAAAAGGTGAAAACAAGAAAACATGAAATAGGTATTGGCTTTGTGAATGTCTTTGTGCCCCGGAGGTTCATATGTTGAAAACCTAATTTCTAATGTGATGATATTAACAGACGATGCCTTTGGGAGGTGATCAGGTCATGACGGTGCAGCCTTATAAATGGGATGAGGCCCCAGAGAACTGCCTCGCCCCTTTTACCACGTAAGGACAGACAGAGAAGGGCTGTCTGTGAGCCGGGAAACAAGCTCTCAGTGACACTGAGTATGCTGGCACCTTAATCCTGGACTTTGCAGCCTCCGGAACTGGGCTGAAAATCTGCTGTTTTTCCCTTCCGTAGTCTATGGTGCTTTGCTACAGCTGCTCAAATTTACTTAGATCGTTAATTGTCACATTCGTTAATCACACATGTACCATACTAATATAAGATGTCAATAACAGGGAAAATTGGATACGGACTATATGATAACTCTCTGTACAATTTCCAGTTTTTCTGTATATACAAAACTCTTATGAAAATTAAGTTTATTTAAATATTTAAAAGAAACTGCATATACACTGTACTGTAGTAGGTAAATCTGTTTTAACAATTCGGAAAGTACTTTACGTTTATACTAAGATCAAAGAAATGAATGAATAAATGGCAGACAATAGGCGCCTGGTTTCTCATTGCACAACAAAAGTTATTTAAAAAAAAAAAAAAAAAAAAAGCAAGGGAGCAAGTCTAGAATTAATACCAGGCTACTGGACTAGAGTCAGAAATCTCAGTATAAACTTAACACTTTGTTTATCATTATACAGAGAGATATACATGAATACAGAAATAATTATAAATACATGTGCACACATGGGTTAGTATCCACTCACGTATTTCCTAGCTCTGTCTGGAAGGCCTAGATGGAGTGACACCCCAATAGCAATGAATGCAAGTATGGCCAGATTTTGGTTTCTACATCCTCCAGTGAAAGAGACGAGGGTTCCTTGGAGAAAGAGCTGATCCGAGGCCTATGCAGGGAATACACAAGATGACCTTCAGCATCTTATAACGCCAGAAATCAAGGAGGCACTCACAAAGCAAACAGATGAAGGCATGCCAAAGGGACCAGAAACCAACCTGAGAGCGCTCTCTGTGGCCAAAGCTGGAAGAATCTGAACATCAAAACACAAAATAGAACATTGGATTACAGCTTAAGGAGTAAAATAAATATCCATGAATCCATACTGATGGAGATAAATCACTGAGTAAATAAATAAATGGGGAAGAAGAAACGAATTGTCCTTCCAGAAGCATTCCAAATAATCTGTGCAGATTCCCATCCAGAAGCGGGGTAGTACCCCTCCCTCAGTGTGAGAGGGACCCGGTGACTCACTTCCACAGAACAGGGTGTGGGAAGGGAAAGGCAGTGACTTTGCGGTGAGGATTCCTGGCGGGCAGCACCTCAGCCTAGTGATCAAGGTTAATATCAGTGATGTCATATTCACACCATGTCCCCCTGATAGGAGACGAGCAGGGCACATTCCTTCCGTGGTATTCTTTCCACAAACCTGTAGCCCCAGTCTAATCATGAGAAAACATCAGACAAACCCGAGCTGAGGAACATTCTACTGGTTTATCTGACCACTACTCTTCAAAACTGCCAAGGCCATGAAAAACAAAAAAAGTCTGAATGACTGCCTCAGAGGGGACTCCAGAGACACAACTGTCACGTGGGATCTTCACTGGGATCCTGGGACAGAAGACGGCATCAGTGGAAAAGCCTGTGAGATCTGAATAAACTCTGGAGCTTGGTTAACAGTAATTTGCCAGCATTAATCTCTTAAGTTTGACAAATATAGCACAGTTATGTAAGATATTAACACATGATACCATGGAGCGAAGGACAGGAACTTTCTGTACTTGCAACTTATCTATAAAACCAAAGTTAGGCGGGGCGCCCTGGCTCATGCCTGTAATCTCAACACTTCGGGAGGCGGAGGTGGGCAGATCACCTAAGGTCAGGAGTTCAAGACCAGCCTGGCCAACATGGTGAAACCCCGTCTCTACTAAAAATACAAAAATTTGACAGGCAAGGTAGCAGGTGTCTGTAATCCCAGCTACTCGGGAGGCCAAGGCAGAACAATCGCTTGAACCCAGGACGTGGAGGTTGCAGTGAGCCGAGATCACACCACTGCACTCCAGCCTGCGTGACAGAGTGAGACTCTGTCTCAAAACAAAAAAACAAAAAAATAAAAACCTGAAGTTACTTTAAAGTAAAAACCGCATTAGAAATAAAAATTAAGGCTGGTGTACTGGCCCACACCTGTAATCCCAGCACTTTGGGAGGCCAAGCCAGGCAGATCATGAGGCCAGGATATCGAGACCATCCTGGCCAGGGTGAAACCCTACCTCTCTTAAAATACAAAAAATTAGCCAGGTGTGGTGGCTCACACCTGTAATCCCAGCTACTCAGGAGGCTGAGGCAGGGGAATCTCTTAAATCCGGAAGACGGAGGTTGCAGTGAGCCGAGATCATGCCACTGCACTCTAGCCTGGCAAAAGAGCAAGACTCCGTCTCAAAAAAAAAAAAAAAAAAAAAAAAAAAAAAAAAAAAAAAAAAAAAAAAAAAAAAAAAGAAAAGAAAGAAAGAAAACTTAAACGTTATTTTACTTTTCTTTTACATGGTTACAGTGTAATTTGTCAAGACTGTGAAGCTGCAACATATTCTTGTTTTTGTGGTGGATATACTCTTAATTGCAATATGTATCCTAAGTGTCCATCGTACCTGACAGGACTGTCAGGAAATGCTTGGAAGCACAGGGGGCCCCAGGAGTCACCCTGCACCCGCAGTGAAGCTCAGGCCTGTGCTGCAGCTACTCACGGAATGAACCAAAAACAAATCGGGGGTGTCGGTTTAGGGGCAGCTGAACGGGGAGATCCTTGTGGAACAGAAGTGGCTTCCCAAAGATCCAAGAAAAATGAAAGGTACACTGGCTCTAGCTCAGAATGATCCAGGGGCTCCTGGAGCCTTTTCCAACATAGCAGACGTCCTAGAGAACGGCTGAGGTGTGGGGCAGGAAGCGGGATACCAGGACGGCCTCGGGCCCCTCCACTCCATCGCTGCCTGTGCACCCGGGGTCCTGGAAGCTGGGCTGGGCTCCTAAGCTTGGCGCCCCGGCAGTGGCCAGGCCCCTGGGAGCCCCGGGGCTTCCCAAGGCAGGAGAGGGCAAACAGGCCACCATCTCTTACAATCTCACCCTTCACTCCTCGGAAGTTGGAATGTGGCATATCGAATAACATCTTAGAGTCAACGGAATTGCTATAAATTACATTCCAGAGAGATGATTTAATAAAGTTGACTGAAGTCTATGGGAAGGGGCAGCGGGTAACACACACATGCTAGTGACTCTCCAGGACCCAGAGAAGAGAATCAGCAGTGCCTGCTGTAGGGTCCAGAGGCTGGGAGTGAGGAGGATGAGAACCCCAGCCTGGTCAGCGTGCACAGGGCAGACCGGGCAGCTGCCCCGAGCCTGGGTCTGTGACGCCCTCTTTGTCTTTCCTGCACCCCTTAGGGTGTCCCGGGTCCTCCCATACAGACACCAGTGCCCTCTGGACATCACCTGCAAGTCCAAAGCCCCGGCGACCCCTCAGCCTTCTTCCTCCGATGCCCCACAGCCCACTTCTCATAGCCGCTGGCTCTCCTCCTCATCCATCTCTCTCTCACACACACACTCACAGTCACTTACACACCTCTCACACTCACATGCTCACACACTGGCACAACAGATCACATTCACGCATCAAAACACACGCATCAAAACACACTTGCACACACCTCACAAACATGTACTACATACACACACACCACATGCTTTGAGTCAGTCACATGTCTCCTCACACACTCATTTGTACAACCTATCACACACAGAGACACTCAAACACACTTATACACATTTACACACATCACACATACCCACTCACATGCTTACACATCTGTCACACTCACATGCTCACGCACTTGCACACGTCTCAGACACACACTCCATACACTCACACAGCACACTCACAATCACTTAAACATACGCACTTACTTGCATACACTACACAAATTCTCATACACTCACACTTACATAGCCACACAATTTATACACATCACATATTCATACACTCTCACATGCATAAATATAGGCCACACACATACTCATAAATACATCATGTACACACAGACACACACATGTTCACACACACACTACATGCTCACACACTCAGGCTCACACTCATACACATGTCACATGCACAATGCTCACACATACATGTTCACACACTCACGCATGAATACACACTCACACTTGCACACTCACACGTACACACACGAATCACTCACCCCGCACTCGCAACACTCACAGAAACCGTTGGTGCCAGTTCCGGGCTCAGGTTGCCCGACCCGGACCCAGCACTGGGAGTCCCTGGGGTCCACTACTAACAAAGCTCTAAAATAAACCCCTGGCCCCGAAAGGCAGCTGGAGACAGCAGCGGTTTCCTGAGCTCTTTGAATCAGGTCCTCCCTGCTCCGAGGGCAGAGCGGGAGAGGGTCCGGCTGGAAGGAGGCCAGCACTGCCCAGCCTCCCTCCCCTCCCAGACCCCTGCTGACGCACCACGGAGGCGCCTTTGGAGAGGCGCCTGGCATCCCTGTTCTGAGAGCTGGCCCTGGGACATGTGGACTCACTAATGTGGTCCCAAAGCCAAGACAAATGGGGTCCCCTGAGATAGTTCCCCTGAGCTGTGACGCCCCGGAGGAGACACCTGCTATGGCCGTGCCCTGCCCAGCCTGCAGCGAGTTCGGGGGGCATGGGCCTCAGGGGTGTTCACCAAAGCTAGGCTCTCCACAAAGATGCGGCCAGCACTTGCTGCAAGCCAGGGGCCATCACAGGGCCGGGGTGTGCCCTAAGTCCCCTCGGCTCATGCGGCACAGATCCGATTTGGGGAAAGGGACAGGGAGGCAGCAAAGACCGCCCAGAGCCACGCCTGACTCCGACAGCCACCGAGCAGGCCTGGAAAGCCCAGAGGCCACGGCAGGTGCCCTCGGGTTACGGCTCAGAAAGGCCTCTGCTGGGGCTGACTTCAGGGTGCCGAAGGCCCCAGGCATGGGGGGCGAGGGCAGGGGCGCCCTGGACCGGGAAACGGCCGGGCCCGCTTGGGGACCGGCTCGCGCTCCAGGAAGAGGAAGCTCATCTATGGTCAAGCCGGTACATGTGGGCAGATCAGAGCTTGGTAAGTCAAGACAGGGCAGGAGGGCCACACTGATGTTATCAGGACGCTGGGGCTTCCTGAGCAGCAGGCGGTCATCTGATGACAGTTTCAAAAGATCCCCAGGCAGCTGCGCGGGGACTCTGTGGTGGAAGGCCAGGGACACAGGGAAGCCACGTGGAGGCCTGTTGCCGGCTGGGACAGACAGGATGAGCGGCCCGAGGGCGGTGGGGCTGGAGGGAGGAGGCCCAGGCCCGGGTGCACTTGGAAGGAGAGGAAGCGGGGCTGGTCAGCAGGCTGGGTGTGTGGGAGTGCGGACGGAAGGAATCGCGGAAGCCCCATTGTTTTCACTCAAGTGAACCGAGTGGGTGGTGGTCTCATTTCCTGAAATGAGAATTCTGGGGGTGGGGGAAGGAGAGGGGGTAGTGATAAAAACCTAACTTGCATCCGTGTTAACTTATCCCAGTGGGCATGGCAAGAAGACAGGTGGAATTGTGGCGGGTGGCGCAGGAAGGCTGACCTGATGGGGAAGGACTGAGACTCCTCAGTGTGCACGTGGAATTTCCAGCCCGGCCCTGGATGAGATGGCCTGGGTGTCAGCTCCACGTGGAGGATACGGGGCCCAGGCCGAGCTTGGTGTGCAGGGAGAGGGAACAAAATGAGAGCAACCCTCAGAACGCGGTGAGGTGAGACGCAAGGGCAGGCGACCCAGATCCAAGCCCCTCCGGTCACACTCTTCCCTCCCCAGGTTTTTTCATCGAACCAAAAAATCTCCACATGCAAAAGCCACCCTCTTTAGAGACGTCTTCCCTACTGTTGCCCTGACTAATGCATTCACCAGGCTACAGCTCTGCAAGACTTTCTCTCCCAAATACAGGCTTCATCTCTCAGTTGCCCAGGGGTGTGCCATGGACTCTGACAAAGCCTCAGTCTCCCTGTCCCCACCCTCTGTCCCCTGCGGTGGATTATCACCTCACATTATTGCCCCCATGAAGGCTGTGGAAGCCCCCAGGGAAGGACCCTCTCCCCTTCTGGAGGCACATTGTGTCTTTGCGTCACCTCACTGTCACCTCACCGAGTCATGAACTAAATTAGCTCATTCAACTTTAATGAGCTTAGCACGCAGCAGGGGTGCAGCAATTTTGGAGAGTGAATTGACTTCAATTGTCAGCTTCCAGCCGGCATGACATCACCAGGTCTTAGCAGAGGAGCCCATGGCCCTAAGGCTTCCCCGTGCTCTGCAGGATGTCTCTGAGGCCTGAGGCCGGGCAGGACACAGTGAACTGATGCTCATAGATGCATTTTCTGGGAAAAGAGTGCAGACTTTAATGGGAATTATCAGCGATAGGTATGCTTTCTTTTCTTGGGTTGCGTTACAGCTATTGATTCTAATCTTATTCAACTCCGAACAATTCCAGGGAAAGGACTGTTGCCTTCACCTCCTGTTGCTGATTTGAAGACATGTGGCACATTTCTCCTAAGATCTGGCTCCCCATGAGTCCTTCTTCCTGGTGCTCAGTTCAGGATTTTTGGGTGGCTTTGGTCTGGGGTCCCTGTGTCCCTGTTCCTCCAGCCCATGTTCCAAGTGATGCAAGCACTTCATTGGAATTAGCTCCAAACAGCCACCTCAAGCCTTGCCCTGTGTTGGGATGGAGGTTTGGAGCCCAAGAAGTCTGCATACCAGGTACCAAGGTGGGTCTGCAAAAACAGGAAGCCCCCAAAATGGCATCCCTAACAGAACCCCATTCAAATTTGCTGGGCCTTTTAGACTGTTTTTTATACAGCCTGCTGGTACCTGTTAAGTCCGCAAACATTTGTGGAGCACCCTCCAGGCCTCTGCTGTAGGCTCCACATGCCGCTGTGAACAAAAGAGACAAACATCTCCACCCTGATGGAATTTACCTTCTAACGGAGCAGATGGTAAACACAGTAAGTTAGGAAATGTCTGTAGGATTTTAGCTGGGGGTGAGTGCGCAGGAGAAAAGGAAATGCAGAATGACCGTAGTGATAAAGAGCAGCATGGCAAACACTTGTACGGCATCTGCCACACTCCAGACTGCTCTCAGTATTCTCTGCGGCCGGGCACAGCAGCTCACACTTGTAATCCCAACACTTTGGGAGGCTGAGGCGAGAGGATCACTTGAGCCCAGGAGCACAAAAGCAACCTAGGCAAGATGGCAAGACCCGATCTCTAGTAAAACTTAAAAATGAGCCAGGCACCTATACTCCCAGCTGCTCAGGAGGCTGACACAGGAGGATCCCTTGAGCCCAGGAGTGCAAGGCAGACATGAGCTATTACTGTGTCACTGCATTCCAGCCCAGGCAACAGAGCCAAAGATAAATAAATAATAAACGTTCTGTGTGAATTTGCTCATTAAAACCCTCAGAACAACTGCCTGAGGCTGGTACTGCTATGATTCCCATTTAAATATGGTAAGGGTGGGGCCCAGAGATAGGTACCTTGCCCAATGTCACACAGCCCTAAGCGGTGGCCCAAGGTGAAGGAAAAAAGGAAGGATGGATCAAGGGAGAGAGCGCGATCAGGGAAGGTCGCTCGCACGCTGTGTGCTTGGTGGTGTGCTGGCTGAATCTCATCATTGCCAAGAAGCTTTATGGTTAGCTAGAACCCGGTGCCTGCCAGAGGTGCGAGCCACTCACAGGAGCCAGGGATAGCTTCTTTCTACCTCCCCACCGGTGACTGCTTTTTAAGAAAGAAAGGAGAAATCAAAGAGAAAGAGCATACACCGAATTTGAATGCTGTATAAAACCTAATGTTTGTGGAGCAATGGAAAAATTAGCGGTGTGGTGAGGTATACAGGGAAGAAAAGACTAGCGTATGTTTACCTAGATGTGAAGAATTGTTTCCAGATCAAATGGTTTGGAATGAGGACTTCCATACCTCGAATATAAACTCAGATTTGCCAACTGTGAGAACCATTTAAGATGCTACTTATTTGAAAGGATGAGAAGCCTGAAAACATGTCTTAGGGAAGAAGAGAACTAGAAGGACAGTGGGCACGTGTAAGCCACGGTATTGTACAGGTTCAGCAGAACCATGGGGAAAAAGTAGAAACGACTGGTCTGCGCGGAGACCTCCGCCAGCCCCCTCTCCAAAGCCGAGGAGTCTTACTCAAATGATGTCTGATTGAGCGATAATGATGAGGGAAATGCCAATTCCGCATTGCGTATCTCTGCACTTTAGCATTGTCAGAGCCCCACGGAGACGGAGACGGAAAGACCAGCCCAACAGGCGAGGAAGGGGAGCCATGCCTCCTGGAACCGCTCCAGGCAATGTGGAAGTCATTGAGATTTACCAGCATCATTTCCATAATCACTTTTGGATGCACAATAGTTGCAGAGTCTGCCCGGATTCCCCTTTGCTAGCATTCTGGGGTCACAGCATCAGCATAGAAGGTGGCCAGCCTTTGGCTTTTGCAGCCGTTTGTGGAGTCTTTATGGAAGAGCAGCGTGGCCAAGAGACCCCAGCTGCGTCACCCCGTCTGCAGTGTGTGAGCCTGGAGTGCTGGCCCCGGACCTGCCCGGTCATGCCTTCATGGTCAGCTGTTCATCTCATCTGCTGCCATGGTAAGAAATGGTTTTCATAAAGCCATTTATGAGTTATGAAAGTCCATTACTTTCCAACTGAGAAGGTAGACATCAAACTGCAGAATCAATGAGGCACTAACGGTTTTGAAACCTGAGTATAAGCAGTGGCACCTTCTGCTGTGTAAGAACCGATCAACGTGGCCCCTTGCCCCTTCTCTAGAACACTGAACTGCAGAGTTAGATAGGCAGACGGTGCCTGCGACCATGAGCCTTTCACCTGCTCCGCAGTGAACGAAAGCTCACCCCAGAGCAGGCTTACACCCTGCAGAGGGCTGCGCCAGGTCACAGTTCTCAGGGACGCCCTGAGTTCATCCAGAAGGGGTCAGACATTTGCCTGCACCAGACCAACGCTGGAGTCAGCATGGAGGGGAGGGTTAGGCCGGGAACACTGTGTCAGCGCATTGTGGACCAATAATGGCGTCTCTCCAACAGGGAAGAGCAGTGCCCTAAAGACTGCTGGCCGCGTGTTCAGTGATTCTCACAGAGCACAGAAAATGAAACATCAGAGAAACTGCCCTTAGGCAGGGCTGGCAAATATCTCCCCCACTGGGCCCAGGCCACTGCACCTCCAGGTCTTCCTCCACACACATTCCACAGCCCAGCCAGCCCCCCAGGGCGGAACTCAAGATGAGTCGAATCACCGTCTCTGCTCGCTTGGGAGTGAGGGGGGATACACAGCTGAGGTCTGGCATCTCCGCCACGGCTCCGGGACCAGGTGAGGGTGGGAAGGAGCAATGTGATGATCTGCACTCTAGTTTCTCGTCCAAGGCTGCCTGTGGCTGATGTGCTGCTATCTGGGGAGAAAAGGGAAACACACAGGCTTGTCTCCAGCGTTCCTAGAGGATGTGAGATGGCCACCCATTGCTGAAAACTCACATGGTTCACGGGAGTGCGTGACATCTGGACCTGAGACCCAGCTTACCAAGGCCTCACCCCTCAGTGTATTCATCTATGAAATGGGGATGGCATTAGCATTGGAGGACAAGTAAATCAGCCAACGTGAGTCAAGTGTTCAGAAGGTGCCTGCTGTGCAGGAAGCAAGCACTGGCCACTAGTATCGCTGCCATCGCTGCTGTCCTCAATGAGTGCAGCTAGCAGCTGGGCTGGGGCGGCTGAAAGTGACTGGCAGTGGAGGAGGTGAGAACAGAAGGAAGGCCCCAGCGCAGAGGGGTCAGCCGCCATGCAGGCTGAACTGCAACAGGAGCAGTGGCCGCCGCGGGGAGCCTCGACCCTGGAGCTGGTTGTGCTGTGCAGGTGGGGAGGGCAGGGGGCTCCCATGTAGAGCACGGGAGGAGAGGGTTGTGTTCCCAAGTCTGGAAGGGGCTAGAGCAAAAAGAGACCTGGGCAGGCCCAGCAAGGCCTGGCAACTCGGTGTCCTCCGCAGACACAGTGCTTCCTACCAAAGCAGGTTCCCAAATCCCCGCTTCTTCCTGCCTGTCGGCCACTATTGCTGCTGCTTCAACCATCAGAGAGCCTGAGCCTCATCTTTCAGTGACTTATCAAGGCTAGACTATGACTCAGAATCTCCACTGCGAATCAGACTAGTGTCAGGATAAACACTAATGCTTAAGGCAAAAGTCTTGGACTCAACGAAGGAGTGGACGTGGTAAGGGGTCCTTCCGGCGCATCATCCCAGAAACCTCGTCTGACACCCTCCACACGGGAGGGGATGCCCAGACAGTTGCGCACACAGAAACATTCATCCACGCTGGTTTGCTCTGCAGTCCCGGAAGGCCATCAAATGGAGTGGAAAAAAAGACGTCTTGGGGCAAAAGACACAGTGTGATTCGATACCCGGATCTCCTGTAAGCAGAGTTCTAATTATCGGAATCGTTTCTTCAGCAACGGTACAGAGAGACTGCAACAGATCTGAAACTCCGTTAGGCTTTGTCCAACCTGGCAGAGTGGATTCTTAAATCTGAAATCATCCACAGCAACCACTTTCCGAACTGGGCCAATTTTCAGACCTAAATTACCTCTGGCTCCACGGTAGCATCTGCCCATGAAATCAGCTTCTACCAAAAGCTTAAACTCTCCAGCAGCAATTATCTGGAACAGCCTCAAAACTGCATTTTTTGCCATTTGAGACTGTTTTCCGCAATTGCCAGCCATCTTGCCTGTTAGCATGCCTGTGGGAAGGACAGGCTGGCGGTTACGGCATTGAGTCCCTAATTGAAGTTGCTGTCCTTGAATCCTTTATGACCATCAGACATAACACCCAGTGAAAATGACGCCAACTGCATTTAGGGTTATTCAAAACCTGCCACCTCGCAGAGGAAAAGTTCAGCCCACCCTCAGGGATGCAGGTCTTGACTCTGTCCTGGCTGAACTCTCAACAATTCTCCTCTGCAAACTCCCAAAAGGAGACTTGATGATCTCTTCCACATAGCACTTAATGAGGAAGCAAAAACTATTTTCGACTGAGGGAGTGTTTTTGCAAAGTGGAAATCAAATCCATTTGTTAATCTTCAAAAACTCTGGGCTGTGCAGATTCTTGGGAAGGCATTAAGCACATGCATCACAGCCGCGATGGACTCAGCAAATGGACCCCGACAGCTCCAGAACCAAGCACTTGCCTTGGGGAACTTCTCCCAGCAAATGCTTCTCAAATGGCCAGCCTGGGCCCCGTTCGCCATGCTGGCTGGGATCTACTGGTGCGTGCCTATCACCAATAGATATTATAACATCAACCCTCTCTGCAGAGTTTATGGGTGATTTTTTTGCATAGAAATAAGGATTGTGGTTTACAACACTGTAGTGGTCTTAAGCTCAAAGTCCTCATTCTTCAACCCGAGAGTTCTTTATTTTGGTTACCCCCCAATTACATGTAACACAGGCTCCATTAAGACAGCGACAGTGTGTGTTCGCTTGATTAAAGTAAGCCCTCGGGCAGCAGGATAGATCCCTAAGCCCTAACTTTTACTTAAACTAGAATATACGAACAGGAAAATGCAGAAAACAAATCTGCCAAACAATGTTTCAGTTTTCTCATGCCTCAAAATTATCTGCTCAGGCCAGGGCTGTTATTTTCTCCAATGCGAGTCCTTGTGAGGGCAAAATCAGCGTTGCCTTTCCCATATGCCCTCATCGGACGATTTCAGGCAGAACTTTCCTGCAAACACTGAACCACATTGGCCTGGAGGGTCGGTCAGTTCGCATTTGCTCCGCCCTGACTATTCACATGGAGTCCTGCTAATTTCCATTCACCTAAGAAGTAAAGGCTTCCCAGAGCTGGTTCCAAATCCTGCTCGTATGCTACGGAACTTAGATGATTCTGTGAAAAACTGAGAAGGCTCCAGATATCTGAGACAGCTGCGAGGCATGTGCTCAGAAAGCCGCTGTGGAAAAGCAAAGATTTCTGCATTTCAGTGAAAATGCTCATGAGATTTCAGTCCTCCCTCCTCTGAAGAGGCAGAGGAGACATCCAGCCACTTTGGGTTTCGACTGAGGAGGGTTAAGAAGTTGGGCAACACCAGCACCAGTGAACCCTCAGGGACCGGAGAGCAGCAGCCTGGTTTGGTTTTCAGTCACCCGCTGCAGTGGGAACAATGATGAGGGGGTGAGATCAAGTTCAAGAACAGCACACACAAGCAAAAATCTAATTGTTCCTGTTGTTACATTCTGAACGTCTCCTCCTCTGTTTTCTCTTAAAGAGCATTGTTCAGAAGGTTAAATTTGTTGGCTAAGACATCCCCTGAAACGCTTAGTAACTTGGAATTTTGGTGGCCATAGTTTTCTTCCCGTGTGAGCTTCCCTCCAAGGTTAATCTTAAATATAGAATCTCTCTCCTCTTTCCTTCCAAATCCTCTTTTCGTTCCAGGCCATCCAAGTACACGGTTAGGCTCCATTCCGGCTCTCGGTGGAGTATACCGCCATCTCTGCCAGACTTCCTCCAGCTGCCGCCCATGAACGCATCTGCTGTAGAGTTCCCCACTTGAAAGATGTCCCAGAAAGCCTGGCCCCGTCTTATTCCCAGAGGAATCCCAGAGCCCTGGGAGACAATGACTAACAGCTGGCCCAGAGATTGTTGCACAGACTTTGGAAGCCACAGCTGGCAAATTGTAAGAATATGATGGAGTGCAGGCAGACTGGTTTGCCTGAGCTGATCCGGACCAAAGGCAGTGTGGGAAGAGGCAAGAGGCTGTGGCTGAGGACAGAGCAGGCCGCTCCTTCTGTCCTGCCCGATCTGTCCATCCCTGGTGCTGGGCATCTGTGATTTGTTTTCAAATTTCAATAGTTTGGGGGGTACAGGTGGATTTTGGTTACATGGATACGTGCTTTAGTGGTTGTTTCTGAGATTTGGGTGCACCCATCACCCTGAGAAGTACACACTGTACCAGTGTTTAGTCTTTCTTTTATCCCTCACTCCTCTCCCACACTTTCCCCTGATTCCCCAAAGTCCATTATATCTTTTTTTTTTTCTTGAGACAGAGTCTCGCTCTGTCACCCAGGCTAGAGTACAATGGCTCGATCTCGGCTCACTTCAACCTCTGCCACCCTGATTCAAGCGATTCTCCCACCTCAGCCTCCCAAGTAGCTGGAAATGCAGGAACGTGCCACCATGCCCAGCTAATTTTTGTATTTTTGTAGAGACAGGGTTCCACTATGTTGGCCAGGCTGGTCTTGAACTCCTGACCTCTGGTGATCCACCTGCCTCAGCCTCCTGAAGTGCTCAGATTATAGGTGTGAGCCACCGCACCTGGCCCATTATATCATTCTTATGCCACTGCGTCCTCATAGGTTAGTTCCAGCTTACAAGTGAGGACATACGATATCTGGTTTTCCGTTCCTGAGTGACTTCACTCCGAATAAGTCTCCAGATCCATCCAGGTTGCTGCAAAGGCCATTATTTTGTCCGTTTCATGGCTGAGTAGCATTCCATGGTGTATACACGCCACATTTTCTTCCACTTACTGGTTGGTGAGCATTTAGGTTGGCTCCGTATTTTTGCAATTGCAAATTGTGCTGCTATAAACATGCTTGTAGGGCACCCATGATAATATAATTGTTTCCATCTTGGTCACTATCTGCCATATCATAAACACAAAATTATGACTTCACAAGAGGTTGGGCCAAATGAGAAGCAGAACTGTGAGAGAAGGAATGCTTGTTCAAGTAAAACTATTCTCAATAATTGAGAGCGGAATTTTAGAAACTGACTCTGGCCAAGAGGTTTTTTTTAAATTTATGTTCTCAGCATTAGAGCTGTGTCCAAACCATCCCTGCTGACACAGCCATGACAGCTAGGATAAACAAGCCTTCGAGAAACTGTCTGAGGAGACACATGGGAGCTGCCGCTGGGCCTTCCCAGGAGCTCCCTCACTTCCCCTGCCCACTGCCTCCCCACCACCAAGGTGGGCCCATCCACTTAGGATTTTGAAACTAAAGCGAATTTAGCACGCAGAAGCCATGTCTCAGGGTGGAAAATAGTTCATCTCTGCTGGAAAACACCGACAGGCCATTCGATTCATTGCTGAGCAAAAATCAGAGTGAGAGTGTCCAAAATGAGGCAGCAGGAGGAAGGAACTCACGGGCACACGGGGAAAGGTCACGTGGCGGCAGCATTTGCTCAGCCTTCCCCAAACTGCCTCCCGACCAGCAAGAGGAAACGAAGGCCAGTCCACCCGCACCGCCCCTCGGAGCACTTGGTGTAAGGAGAAGCTGCGGCCCGCACTGGTCCTACTGCTCCTGCTCCAGTAGCTTCTGCAAGCTATGGGATTTCCTGTCCCATTACTAATACAAGTTAGCATACCTTATCCAAACAGGGAAGAAAAGACACACAGTATGTACGAATACATACTATAGATGCATAATACATAAAGTGTGTCTGTAACCTAGAGATCTCGTGGCCAGGCACAGTGGTTCACGCCTGTAATCTCAGCAGTTTGGGAAGCCCAGGAGGGTAGATCACCTGAGGTCAGGAGTTCAAGACCAGCCTGGCCAACATGGTGAAACCCCGTGTCTACTAAAAATACAAAATTAGCCAGGCGTGGTGGTGTGCGCCTGTAATCCCAGCCACTCGGGGGGCTAAGGCAGGAAGATCGCTTGAACCCCAGAGGCGGAGGTTGCAGTGAGCCAATATTATGCCATTGCACTCTAGCCTGGATAACAAGTGCGAAACTCTGTCACACAAAAAATAAATCCAAATAAAAAATTAAATAAATAAATAAGATTTTGTATAAAAATATGAAATTTGGGCTAGACAGCAAGTAAGGAATGCAATACACTTGCAACTAATATTTCCCCAACAGTGCATTAAATGCCACCAGGACTGAACTCCGGATCCCATCATCATAAACAGAACAATGGGAAAAGTAAAGATTTTAGTTTTATATATGCACATTGAACCCAGGCACCAGCAGATCTGATAGCACATGGGTCATCCAGAAAATTAAAAGAATCTCACCAAGTTTCCAAAAAGGGTAAAGAATTCAGGAAAAAAGTGTTCTGGAAACTCCATTGCCCACCCCGCCCCCAGTTACCCCAACCCTCTGAAATGGAGCTGTCCCATTTGCACTGAACACCTCTGGAAAAATTTATGATTGGAATCATGTATGTGAAAAGAATGCCACCCTAGGGGACCGGGGGATTGCACTCTGGACAGAGGACAGTATGGGAAGGAGCCAGGTGGTCTTGCGGGAGATGCTGCAAAAGTGAGATGCGGCTGCACAGGAAACACTTCCTAAAAGTCAGAAGAAAAAGTTTGTGCTCAGCAGCTGGGGGATGGTGAGAGGAAATAACTCAGAAATCTGAATTGTGTCCTACAATACAATGTGTTCCATCCTGATCAACCAAAGAGCTGGCAGGAAAAGTACTCTGACTTTTACATGCTTTTCTCCAGACAAAGAGCTCTGTGTATGGCTGTGTATTTGAATAGGTGCGATTGCGGGACAGCTGCTGAGATGCGACCCTGTGCTTGCAGCAGAAAGAGCTGATGCTACTCCTGAAGCCACACAGAGCCACCTGTGGGAGCCGTACACTGACTGCCAATGGAGCGCCCATCTCAGAGACAAATCCAGACTCACATTGTGTCACACGTTCCACAGACATCTAACAGGAATGGAAGAGTTTTCTAGAACCTCCGAAATACTGCCTGGGTTCAACTCGCCTTGATTAGTTACCACCTCGTTTCTCTTAGCAAGTAACTCAATCTCTCTATGCCTCAGTTTCCTTATCTGCAAAATGAGAAACATAATAGTCCTTACTTAATGGAGTGGTTGTGAAGATGAAGGAGTTAGTAAGTGTAAAGCACCTGGGCAGGAATGATCTCTTGAGAAATGTTAGCTGCTGTGGCTGTGGGACACAGCAGGACATCAGGACGTCGTTCAGTAAGTGGTCCCTGATGTTATTGTTTCAAGAAAACCCCTCTTCGTGCAGCAACAATGAACAACAACCAACAACTACTCCGGAGCTGAGAATGCGTGCCCACTTAGAGTAGGCAGGCTGTTATATGCCCCACGCTTCGCCATATCTGTCACTTTCATATTTCTTATTTAAGAGATGATCCCAAACTTTCCACACTTAATTTTATTAACACTTCCCCAATTAACCTGCAAACTCCACAAAGTCAATTTCTTTTTAGACCTCTCTCGATTTGCCAGAAGCGTAGTCAACAGGTGAGGAGGGAAATGAAACATTCGGTTATAGAATCTTCATATCCCTCACCCAGCTACAAAGAGGTAAAGATACCATGGCAGAACCCTTATGTGAGGAAAGAGAAGGAAGACCGGTCCTGTGACTGTCAGAAAAAGAAGGTGAATGTGTCTGAAATGGACCAAGAACCTCTTCGCAAATCTGACGCTTGGCTTCTTTTATTAATAGATTTTTGATACAATCTACTTTCAGCTTCAGAGGAGAAACTGACAATGTCCAAATTTCTGCCCAATTTCCTAATGTGTTTATAAAGGTTTATATACGATTCATTTTTGACAAAAGTTTTATTGTGAAATTTGTAGATTCGCATGCAACTGTAAGCAGCACAGCAGAGAGATACCTGTCCCCTTTATGCAGATTCCCCCAATGTGACACCTGGCAGAATTGCAGTACAATAGCTCAGCATGGCACAGACATTTCTGATGTCAGAACACCACGTTTTGACCTTATGTAGCCACACACCCATCTACCACACCCACTGCCTCCCTAAGCCCAGCCAGCCACTAATCTAGTTTCTGTTTCTATAATTTTGTCACTTCAAGATGTCAAACAGATGTCACTTTTGGGATTGCCTTTCTTCACTCACCGTCATTATTCCTGGGAGACTCATCCAGATTGTTGTATGTGAATAGTTATTTCCTTTTTATTACGACTTATGCCCCATGGTGTGGTCTTGCCCCGGTTTGCTTAGTCATTCAGTCTTTGAAAGACGATTGCACTGGTTTAACTTTGGAACTTTACGAATAAGGCACTATGAACCATCCCATACAGGTTTTTGTGTGAATGTCGGCCTTCATCTCCTTAGAATCTGTGTCCAGAGCGCACATTATGGGTTGCACTGCAAGTTTAGCTTCTTAAGAATCCACCATGCTGTACGTTTTTACTTTCTGTCGGACAATGTGTAAGTGGTCTGAATTTTTGCCAGGATTTAGTATTGTCACTATGTTTTACTTTAGCTATTCTGATCAGTGTGTAACAGTATCTAACTGTGCTTTTAACTATCATTTCCCTAAAGGCTAATGATGAAAGTCTTTCCATGTGCTCATTTGACACACACACACACACACACACACACATACATATATATCCTCTTCAGTAAAATGTCTTTTCCTGTCTTTTGTCTATGTTTTAATTCCTCATTTTTCCATTATTCAGGTTTACAGATGTTATGGATTTCAGATATTGGCCCTTGGTTAGATACGCGGCTTGCAGATACTTTCTTTCAGCCTATAACTTGTCTTCCACTCCTTTAACAGGGTCTCCTGCAAAGCAAAAAATTTTAAGTCCAATTTACCAATTTTTCTATTTATGGGTCATGCTTTCTTCGGTGTCAAATCTAAGAACTCTTTGCTCAACTCTAGATTGCAAAGGTTTTCTCCATTTTTTTTTTCCTAAATGTTTTACAGTTCACATCTAAGTCTGTGATATATTTTGAGTTAATTTTTGTACAAGTGTAAAACAGACCAAAATACAATATCTTTTGGCTTATAGATACTCAAATTGATCTAGCAGTGTTTGTTGGAAAGCATATCTTGCCTCCTTTAGACTGTTTTTGTTATTTTGTTAAAGATCAGTTGGGCATATTTGTGTGGGTCGATGGGGTTCTCTACTCTTTTGCTTTGATCAAAATGCCCATCCTTCTACCAGTGTGCCACAGTCTTGATTACAGTAGCTGTGTGATGCGTTTTGAAAGCAGGTGGACCGATTTCTCCTACTTTACTCTTTTTCAAAATGGTTTTACCTATTCCAGTTTCTTTGCCTTTGCATGTAAGTCTTAGAGTAATCCTGTCTATATCTAGAAAATATCTTGCCGGGATGTTGATAGGAATTGCATTAAACTTGTGTGTCATTTTGAGGAAAACTGACATTCTTATTACACTGAATCATCAAATCCATGAACTCAGTCTCTCTATTAAGATCTTCTTTGGTTTCTTTTATCAATATGTGTACTTTTTATCATTCAAGTCTTGAATTTTCATTTTTTGACTGATTGTGAGATTTTTTAATAAATTTTATTGTCCACATGTGCACTGCTAGCATGTAGAAATCCTATTGATTTTTAAGCATGAAATACAGTCTTGACCTTGCTGAAGTAACTTACTAATTCTAAGAGTGGTACTGTAAGTTCTTGAGCATTTACACATAGATGACCAGCAAATAAGACAATTTCATTTCCATTTCAATCTGTGTGTCTTTTATTTCTTTTTCTTGACTAACACATGGGGTAGAACTTCCAGCACTATGCGCAGTAAGGGATTAAGAGCTAACACCCTTGTCTTTACCTTTGGTGTAAAGCATTCAGCCTCTCTTTCATCTTCAGATATAATGTTAGCTGTGGGCCTTTTGCACATGCTCATTCTTCATCAGGTTGAGAGAATTTCCTTTTTCCCTATTTTTCTGAGAGCTTTTAATACAAATGGCTGTTGAATTCTGCAAAATGTTTTCTATGTTCATATGTATGCTATTGTAACTTGTTCAGTTGACAGGGAAGATTACACTGACTTTGAATATTGAACCTGCCTTAAATCCCTAAATAAAACCAACTTGATGACAGTGTACAATTGTTCTGATACATTGCTAAATCTACTTGCTAATAATTTTGTTAAAGAATTTTATATTCCATTATCTTTCTGTAGGGACAATGATCTGAAGTTTTTTTCTTTTTCTACTCTCTTTTTCTGGTTTTGGTATAAAGGTAATACTAGTTTCATAAAATGAATTGAGAAGTGTTCTCTCCTCTTCCATTTTCTGGAAGAGATTCTACAGAATTTATACATTTGATCAACTGAACCAGTGAACCAGGCCTGAGATTTTTTTTCAGGAATCCAATTATGAATTCAATTTGCTTAATAGTGATAGGATAATTCAAATTATTCCTTTCATATTGGATGAAAGTCCAGGCAGTTTGTTGGTTTTTGAGGAATGCGTCCATTTTACCTAAGTTGCAAAATCTATGTATGAAGAGCTGTTCATGGTGTTCCTTTACTGTCCTTTTGATGTCTGTAGGATCTAAATGATGTCCCTGATCATCTGTGACAATGACATTTGTGATGTTGCTAATTTGTTTCTTCTTTCCTTTTTTGTCATCAGTGGTGTTTGGTTTGTCAATTACATTGATCTTTTCAAAGAGCCAGCTCTTCGTTTCATTGTTTTTTTCTCTATTATTTTACTGTTTTCATTTTCATGTGATTTCTGCTTTTATCTTTAGTATTTCTTTCTTCTGTTGGTTTTCGATTTCCTTTCTTCTTCTTTATGTAGGCTCTTAGAATGAGATCTTAAGTTACCAATGTAACATTTTCTTCTTTTTTAACGTATGCTTTTAATGCTATCGATTTCTGTTCCAGCATTGCCTTAACTGAGCCCTAAACATTTTCATATGTTGTATTTTCATTTTTGTTGAAGTCAATGTATTTTTTTTTTAGCTTGACTTTTCATTCTTCTTTGACCTGTGGATTACTTAGAACAGGTTGTTTAATTTCCAGGTGTTTGGAGATATTGCTGTTGGATTTTTGTTTTTAACTTCTAGTTGTATCCAGTCATGACTGGGGAACACTCAGTATCACTTCAGTTTTTATACTCGCTGAGGTTTGTTTTACAGACCAGGATATGGTTTATGTTGCTATAACATCTCTGGGCACTGGCAAAGAATATGGATTCTGCTGCTGTTGGGTGGCGTGCTCTACATATGTCAGTTAGATCTTGTCAATTAGACATTGTGACTCCTTTTATTTCTTTGTTGATTTTCTCTCTATTTGTTCAATCAAATGTTGAGAGATGGGTAGGGAAGCCCTCAAGTATAATTAAATATTCATTTATTTTTTCTTTCAGCTTTATCTATTTGCCTCACGTATTTTTCAACTCTATTTTTAGTATGTTTGCCTTCTTGATAGATCGGCCCCTTTTATCTTTACATAATTTCCTTCCCTGTCTTTGCTCTGAGGCATACTTGATCTGATATTAATACAGCCACTTCTGACTTCCATAATTAATGTCTGCATGACATATCTTTTTTCATTATTTTACTTTCAATATGCCTATACAGTAGTGTTTGAAGTGGGTGTCTTGTAGACAGAATATAGTTGGCCTTTTTTTTTTTTTTTTTTTTTTTTTTTGAGACGGAGTTTCGCTCTTGTTACCCAGGCTGGAGTGCAATGGTGCAATCTCAGCTCACCGCAATCTCTGCCTCCTGGGTTCAGGCAATTCTCCTGCCTCAGCCTCCTGAGTAGCCGGGATTACAGGCACACGCCACCATGCCCGGCTAATTTTTTGTATTTTTAGTAGAGACGGAGTTTCACCATGTTGACCAGGATGGTCTCGATCTCTTGACCTCGTGATCCACCCGCCTCGGCCTCCCAAAGTGCTGGGATTACAGGCTTGAGCCACCGCGCCTGGCCGGCCATATTTTTTAATCCATTCTTCCAATTTCTGTTTTTTATTTCAAATATTTAGACCATTTATATTTAATTTAGTTATTGATATGTTAGGATTTAGGTCTGCAATTTAATTTTTTGTTTTCAGCTTTTTTCTGTTTTTTTTTTTAATTGTTTCCTTTTTCCTGCCTCTGACTTTTATTTAAACATATTTCTAATTCCATTTTTTTTAATCTATGGAGTTTTCTTTTGGTAAAACTTTTAAAGTGGTTTCTCTAGTTATCATACTATATACACAGAATTTATCACACTTTTATTGGTGTCCTCATTTTACCTGTCGGTATAAATCATAGAAATTTCAGCTTCCCTTGTGTCTCTTTACCTTCCCCCACTTATAAAATAATTGTCATCAATATTTCCTCTATAGCCTTCAAACATAATTTGGAAAACTCCAAAAACATGAAGAAAACCTGTTGTCTGTCTTCCTATTTTGGCTTACTGTGTCCTTTCTTTTCTCCTCACGTTCTGAGTTTCCTTCTCTTACCACTTGCATTCTGTTTGGAGAACTTATTCTAGCCATTCTTTAGGGTAGGTTTGTTGCTGTCAAATTCTCTTTGTTTCCCTTCATTTGAAAATGTTTTGGTTTTACCCTCATTCCTGAAGAAAATGTTCACTGGGTTGGCAATTCTTCCCTTAAAACACTTGAAAAACGTTCTGCCATTTCCTTATGGTTTTCACGATTTCTAATGAGAAATTATTTGTCATTGAAGTTGCTTCTCCTTTATGGGTAAGTTGTTGTTTTTTTTCTGACTACTCTTTAATATTTTTTCTTTGTCTTCCGTTTTCAGAAGTTTAATTATGATGTGCCTCAGGTGTCTGCTCTGTGAAAGTATCTCAGCTTCTTGAATCAGTAGATTTATTTCAGTTGCTGAATTGGAGGAGATTTTAGCAATTGTCCCTTCAAATGTGCTTTCTGCCTCACCCTCTTTCTCCTATCCCTGTGGAATCTGATAGCACGAATGTTCAGTCTTTTGTTATACTCCCACAGGTCCCTATGGCTCTCTTCCATTTTTTTCACTCTATTTTTCTTTCTGTTGTTCAGATCGGTTAATTTCTCTTATTTTTTTTTTCCGATTCACTGATTATTTTCACTGCTCCTTTCCTTCTGCTCATAAGCCCATCCACTTCAGTTATTTTATTTTTAAGTTCTAACATTTTCATTTGGTTCTTCTGTATATATTTGCTGAGTCTTTTTTATTTATTTATTTATTTTCAAGTGTGTTCAAATTGTTTATTGAAGCGTTTTTGTCATGGCTACTTTAAAATCTTTTCAGATAATTCTGATATCTCTGTCTCTGGGTGTTGGCATCTGTTCATTGTCTTTTGTCCTTCAGTTTAGGATCTTCCTGGGTTTTTGAATGGTGAGCAATTTCCAGGTTCAAGTGATATTTCCTGTCTCGGTGGGTATATTCATATTTTGAGCTTGGGTATTCTGATTTAGCTGATTTTTTTTTCTTCTTGTCAGCACTCCTGCAGGGGAAGAGGGCAGGATGCAGCGTCATTACTACCAGGTGGAAGTAGAAGTTCATGTTTTTCATGGCATCTCTGTTGGCACCTGAGGGCACGGCAGGGATGTTGTTCCTCATCACTGCCAGGCAGATGTGGGAGTTCCAGCTCTACCCGTGATCTCCACTGGTACCACGGTGGGGTGGGGTGGGGAGGTCTCATTCTTCTTGGGCCACAGTGAAAGTCCTGATGTTCCACCACACGTCTTCTGATACCACCCCAGCTGGCATTGGAGGTACCTCATTACTGCTGGGTAAGAGCGAAAATCCAGGCCCTCCACACGGTCCCACTGACACAGGGGTGGCATGGGCTCATTACCACGTGGCAAGGGTGAAGGTCCAGCAGTCCCATTTGACCTCCTCTGCCACCATCCGGGTAGGATGCGGAGGCGTCTCATTACAGCCTGCCAAGTGCAAGAACTCAGGCTCCCTACTCAGCCCTTGCTGGCGTGAGTAGGGTTGGGCCCAGCTTGCTCAGCGGCGTTTGGCTGCAATAAAGCAGCAGTGTTGTCTTGGAGTTTTCGGCCTTGCTGCCCTTTTCCTGGCTTTGGTTGGAGAGAACATGCTTCTCTAGGGGGTTTTTTGTTCTCAGCCTATTACTGTTTCCAGTTTCCTGGCTTCTTCAGCTCCGAGTCTAGCACATATAGGGTCAAATGAAAACCCAGGACATTCATGACTGTGTCTTCTCTTGACCCGGTAGGTGTGCCCTCCTCTCTCCACCATTCACAGTCTCCTTACGATTGGCTCCTGTATGAAGTCCTGCATTTTCAGTTAATGTCTAGATGGAGGAACGGGGAAAGTATGTCCACCGCACCCTCCTGGAAGCAGAAAACCTCAATTCTCACATTTTTAGTCTCGTGACTTTAACGTAACTTAAACTACTAAGTGGAATGACATTACACGGCCATGGTGACACAATTTAAAACTCAAAATTAATGTGGAAACCACCATATCATTGTTTATACTCTGATAATGCAGTTTTACATTTTATAAAGAATATTACAGAATATTCTCTGTATTTCATACAGAATATTAAAGTAATATACAGATTGTATATATTTCAATAAATAAGCTTGAGATATACAAATAATGTTTTAAATAGTACATAATGGGAAAACTAAAACCATGTGTATAGTCCCACATTATATATATAATATATACAGTGTCTATATAAAGAAGATGCAGCCCTAACTTCACAATGGCACCACTGAAATGTTCAATCAAAATACTTGTTAAATCTTTATTTTATGAGACACTCCACTGGACGCTGTGGAGGGTGTAAACGTGAAAAAGACAGAAGTCCTACCCTCCAATAAATGACAGTAGTTCACTTAAATACATGAGACCCAGAAACACTGGATTTTAACTGAATGGCTTGGGCAGGCATCAACAGAGGAGAAAAATGTTCAAGGTGAGCGTTGAAGAGTGGGCAGACCTTTATTGATCACTAATTGTATGCCAAACAGCTGTTATCTATGGGAAGGACAGGCATCTCCAGCAAAACTAACAACTGAGTACATCCCTAGAGGCAGGAATGTGCCTGCAAAAATGCAAGCAACATCAGGTCTGTGAGTGTAAGTGCAGAATGTGCTTAGGAGAAAGAAATCACAGCGTACAAGTTACCACGAGCAATAAGCGTCTAATGTCTCTCATGGAACTCAGGGCCCACAACAAAAATCCCTGAAGGTTTTCGAAAGGGAGAAGGGCTTGCTCTTACACTCATGTTTTAGAATAAAAAGCAATAAATGTATTATGTAGATAATAAAACAAACAAGCAATATCTCTTTAAGGAAGGTGGAAATCCAAAGATCGTCTCCCCTTCTATTATGTGTCATTGTAAATTCTCTCAGCTACATTTCTCCAGCTTTTAAATGGAAATAATAGAGTGACTATGAGAATTCAATCAGAGACCAACTGTGGCAATGTTTTAGAAACAGTGAAATGTGTTATTGAACACAATTATCCTTGAGTTGAAGAGAGAGAAGCTAAGGTCAGGGAGTCCAGCTGCGCGGAATTGTGACCACCAAGGCAGAGTGCACCATGGGTCTCCGTGAGTGCTTTTGCTGTAGAATTGGACTGGCCTTAAAAGACGTTTCTAAAAGCGATGCAGCAGAACACGGCAGCTTGGGGCTGGGAGGGAGAGGGCACTTCGTGAGCCTCCCTCTCTTGGCGGCCGCGCTCCTCTGGCTGCACCCTTCCTTCCTTCTCCTCTGATTCTATTTTGTCTTGCTCCTCCTCCCCTTCTTCCCTGTTTCCATCTGCCTTAAGACCTTTTTTCCTGGGTGCTCCCTGTGTCTTCTCACTCCCTTCTCACCTTTCCGCACTCATCCACCCCTCAGGCTGCATAGACTCTGCCGCTGGCCCGGACCTGGAGACTCTGCCCTTCACTGGATCACAAGTCCTGCAGTTGTCTAACTTAGCGTGTCTGCAATAACTCACTTCTCTTATTTTCCGATGATAATCTGCCACCCTTCCCCCCACCATTTACAGATCAGGAAAAGCTTCAGCAGGAGAAATAGAATTAGAGCGGACTTTCAAGGATAGATAGAATTTGACAGGCAGAGAGGGAGAGAATAATAACATTTAGGTAGGTGATGATGGTATGTTTTCAAATGCTATGTATGCTTGACTCAAGCAGAGCGTGTTCATTCACTAAGTCCATAATCGTGTAAATGTCTGTTAAGTATCAGACACTATTCTAAATATTAGCTTAGAATACTATTATTAATAATTAATAATATTATTAGACTAGTGTCTAATATTAGCGGTTTCAAAAAGCAGAGGTCCCTGCCCTCACAGAGCAAAGTCTAACCGGCGAGACAGGTATATTTCAAGTCAACAAACTAAAAAATCTGTAACAGTGATTCTATTAAATAATTGCTCTGAATAAAAACAGATGGTGATGAAAGAGAAAGCTCAAGTGGGCAAAGAAGGATTATTTCGAGTTGGATATCAGGGGAACATCACTGAGAAAGTGACCTGAAGGATTAGCAGGCATCAGGCAGTTAAAGAGTGGAGAGCATGGCATTTGGATGAGCCCTGCGTGAGGCAAGATTCGGGTTCTAGACAGGCCAGCACAGTAGTGGAAGCAGGAAGGAGAGAGATTTGCTCATGATGAGGCAGAGCGGAAGACAAACCAGATGACAGAGGCTACACAGCAGGTAGGGGTCGATTCGCCTGCAAGTGCCGTGGGAAACCACTGGAGGTTTTAATCGGGGAAGTGACGTGATCTGAGTTCCTCGTAAGGGAAATAGTAGACAGTGAAACTGGAAGCAGTTTGGGAACACACTGTGGAAAGCCTTCAGTGACAGTCCTGGAAGTTTTCACCTGATTCATGAGACAGTGGAGAGTTTTCAAGGACTTTATTTTTTTAAGCAAACACTGGGTTCTAGATTGATTACACAGTAAATACGTATTATAAAGTAATCAGAAACAATAAGCAAAAAGAATATAAACATAACCCGTAAGCAGACCAGTCAGATAGCATCCATGTTAGTGCACTTTGAAGTTTTCTCTCTCAGACACCTTTCCATGCATCTATTTACTCATGATTTAATACACTACCACACGTCGATTAGTATACATAAGCACACGTATTACAAAAGGAGGGTCTTGTGGTCTTACTGAATAGAGTGTTTTGTAAACTTCTTTTTCCTTTTCACGATGTATTAGGAACATGTGTTTCAATAAAAACACTTAAGATGACATCATTTTTTATGGCATCTCATTGTATGTATATTTCACAATGGATCCAATTAAACTCAAATGTTCAACTTTGAAGTTTCTTCAGGTTTTCTGTGCTACGATTAGCCTGCATTACAGTTGGCGTCACACAACAAAGTGTCTGCATAAATCAATAATCAATTTTTGGAATATTTTCCTGTAAGTGTAAGTGCCAGGTAAAACACTGGTGAACATGTCAAGTCTTTAAATGCATCCGATGCCATTATCCTTCACAAAAGTTGTGTGAATTTATAATACCCCTTAGTATAGAAATGTGCCACCTTCCCAGCAGCACTGGGTGCCATCGGTTCTTTACTTTTGTCATTTGGTAAAGGGAAATGGCATCCCATCGCTAGATATTTTGTATTTCTTTGATTACTGATGAGCTTGAACGTTTTTAATTGTCAGTTACTGGTCTTTGTTCTTCCTCTTTTATAAATTTATTGGCTGTCTTTTACTAATTTTTATGTTGGCAGATTTATCGTTTCCTTTCTATATGTGGATATATATTTAATAAATACATTTTGATTACACATACTTAACATTTACACCTATCCATACGTGAGTTTCTTTTTTTTTTTGAAACAGAATCTAATTCTGTCACCCAGGCTGGAGTGCAGTGGCAGGATCTCGGCTCACTGCAGCCTCTGCCTCCCAGATTCAAGTGATTCTCCTGCCTCAGCCTCCTAAGTAGCTGGGACTACAGGCATGCACCACCATGCTGAGCTAATTTTTGTATTTTTGGTAGAGGCAAGGTTTCTCCATATTGGTCAGGGTGATCTCAAACTCCTGACCTGAGGAGACCTGCCTGCCTCGGCCTCCCAAAGTGCTGGGATGACAGACATCAACCACCTTGCTCGGCCGTGACACATTTTTTCTATATCTATGAATAAAACCCTTTTCTGACATATGACGCAAATGTATTTTCACAGCTTGCAATTTGCGTTTTATGATACTATTTTATCATACAAAAATGTATCCATTTTTTACTCATGCATTTCCTTTATGATTTCTCTCTTAGAAGTCATACTTAGAAAGCCCTTTACCCCCCAGGCCCATGCAGCCTCACATTGTGATAAATTTATTCCTGCCACAGAAGTCTGGAATCCTTCTGCCCTGTGGTATGAATTACACTCCTGTCTAACTTTTCGCCATATAGTTCCTCACAGACTAGAAAGACTCTTGTCCGTACAAACATAGACATGCCCCACAGCCTGTTTCTGCACTGTCTGTGTTGGGCCTTTGATTTTTCTATTTCTCAGCCACTGATGGACTATTTGAAAGTTGATCGTTGGTCCATGGTTCATTTCAGTATTCAGTAGGGCAAGTCATCCTTTTCTATGTTTTTTCGTCAAAACTGTATTAAAAGTTTTGTGTAGATGCACAAGCCTGGAACCATGCATGGGAATGCCAGCCTCACGTGACATAGGAGGCAGAGAAGGAGGAGGTGGACTCAAAAAGGACCCTGCACCCAACAGCCCCCTTCAGGTAGGAGGTCTAAAAGGTCATTAACATTCTGAGCTTGGAATCCCCAACTGAAGAAGGGGCCAAAAATCTCACTGACCTCCGGTTATGAGCTAAGGGCTCATGCATAAGCCCCAAGGGGTGTGATTATCAAGTACCTGTGAGGGTTTGCTGAGCTGCCAGCCTGGCAGAGCATGTGGCCAAGCAGTCAGCCCAGGGCAACAGTTTTACTTGGCGGTTAGTCTACGACTACGGGACAGAAGTTATGCAAATTTTTAAAACTTGTTTAGCAAAAAATGAAAGAGTAGGGAACTCTGGGAATCTGTCCCACAAACACTGAAAAATATGACAAAAAGGTCATGCTCGGTGGCTCACACCTGTAATCCCAGCACTTTGGGAGGCTGAGGTGGGTGGATCTTCTGAGGTTAGGGGTTCGAAACCAGCCTGACCAATATGGTGAAACCCCTTATCTACTAAAAATACCAAAATTAGGCATGGTGGTGGCGTGCCTGTAATCCCAGCTACTCAGGGAGACTGAGACAGGAGAATTGCTTGGACCCGGGAGGCAGAGGTTGCAGTGAGCCAAGATCATGCCATTGCCCTCTACCCTGGGTAACAAGAGCGAGACTCCTTCTCAAAAAAAAAAAAAAAAAAGATAAGGTAGGAATCATAATTGATTTCACATACAGAAAAAAATGCTAATTTTTCTAATAAATACAATGCTCTTACAAACCAACAAGCAACAGGTCAAAGAGAGTAGGAAAATGTCAGAGGGAAAGGAAGAATATACAAATGGTCTTCAAACATTTGGAAAGAAGGTTTGCCCTCTCTTCTAATAAGGTGATGTCAAATAAAATTACATTAAATTGTTTTCACCTCTCTCATAGAGATCAAAAATTGAATAATGGTCAGAACAAGGATCTTTGAGGAAAAACAATTGGGAAGCATGGTGTGTGAGTGCAAGAGTGTGTGGACGCCAGGTTTACATTGCTTCTGTGCTGCTGGTGAGACTGCTAACAGGCCAGACCTCTATAAAAGCAGTTTGGCAAAACACATACAAATTACTAATATATGGTGATCGCTTTCAAGATGGCCGCCTAAGAACAGCTCAGGACTTCAGCTCCCAGTGAAAGTGCAGAGGGTGAGTGGACGCCGCATTTCCAGACGAACTCTTATTGCCCACAGACCAGGAGATACCCAGGCAGAGGGGTCGCCAGCGTCGCAATCCCAGCCGGTGCGGCTGTTTTGGCCCCCACGGGGCTGATTCCGCCCGCGCGGCTGCTGTGACCACTCCCTGTTGCTGCGGTTCTCCGTACAAAAGCCACTGGTCTGGGAGCCCTCTTAGCTGGCGAGCAGAGCCCTGAGACGGCAGAATAGCCCATTCATCTGAAATAGCGAGCCAGGCCAGGAGATTCCTAGGCAAAAAATCCGCCAGGAGCCGGCGCCGCGGTTCGAGCCGACTCCGTGAGTCGCAGCATGGGAGATCCCGGCACCTTTTCAACAAGCGACCGGAACGCGGGGTCGTTCAACTTAAAAGAAAAGACTCTGAGTCAGGGAGCCAGGTGATCAGGCTCGGTTGGTCCCACCCCTCCACCCCCAACAACAACGAAAACAAAAACAGTAATTGGAAACCCTCTGGGTTGAGCCCTTCAAACCAAGCACAGCTGAACCGGGACGGTCCGGCTCCGTGGGGGAGGGGCTTCCGCCATTACTGAGACTCTCCACTGCTACGGACGCAGGCTGCCGTTGCCGAGGCAACCCGCCGTTGCCGAGGCAACCTGCCACAACAGAGAGAGTCCGCCATAACAGAGGCGGGGCCACCATTGCCCAGACAGTTCTAACTACGCCCATATAAAAAGGACTACAGGGAAGAGCTCAGGGCAGCTGGGCGGAGCCCACAGCAGCTCAGCAAAGCCCCTGCGGGCAGGCAGAGGCTAGGCGTGCTGCTAGCTGGGCGGGTCCGACCTGGAAAAAAAAAAAAAAAATCAAAAAAGGCAGTAGTGCAACGGAAACTCATAAAGCTCCAACTCCCTGGGACAGAGACAGACAACAGGTGGATAAACCCACAAAAATGGGTAGAAACCAGCGTAAAAAGGATGAAAACTCCCGAAACCAGAACACCTCTCCTCCTAAAAGTGATCACAACTCCTCACCAGCAAGGGAACCAGACCGGATGGAGAAGGAGGGTGATGAAATGACAGAATCAGACTTCAGAAGATGGGTAGTAAGAAACTACAATGAGCTAAAAGAACATGTTCTAACCCATCGCAAAGAAAATAGGAACCTTGAAAAAAGATTGGACGAACTGCTGACGAGAATGGACAGCATAGAGAGGAGAATAAGTGAATTGATGGAGCTGAAAAACGCAACACGAGAACTTCGTGAAGCATGCACAAGCTTCAACAGCCGAATTGACCAAGCAGAAGAAAGGATATCAGAGGTCGAAGACCAACTCAATGAAATAAAAAGAGAAGGCAAGAACAGAGAAAAAAGCGCAAAAAGGAATGAACAAAATCTTCAAGAAATGTGGGACTATGTGAAAAGACCTAATCTACGTCTGATAGGTGTACCTGAATGTGATGAAGAGAATGAATCCAAGCTGGAAAATACTCTTCAGGATATTATCCAGGAAAACTTCCCCAACCTAGCAAGGCAGACCAATATTCAAATCCAGGAAATACAGAGAACACCACAGAGATATTCCTCAAGAAGAGCAACCCCAAGGCACATAATCGTCAGATTCACCAGGGTTGAAATGAAAGAGAAAATGCTAAGGGCAGCCAGAGAGAAAGGTCGGGTTACCCACAAAGGGAAGCCCATTAGACTCACAGCAGATCTCTCAGCAGAAACCCTACAAGCCAGAAGAGACTGGGGGCCAATATTCAACATCCTTAAAGAAAAGAACTTTCAACCCAGAATCTCCTATCCAGCCAAACTCAGCTTCATAAGTGAAGGAAAAATAAAATCCTTTGTGAACAAGCAAGCACTCAGAGATTTCATCACCACCAAACCTGCTCTACAAGAACTCCTGAAAGAGGCTCTACACATATAAAGGAACAACCAGTACCAGCCACTCCAAAAACACACCAAATGGTAAAAAAGCAGCAACACAATCAAGAATCTGCATCAACTAACCAACAAAACAGCCAGGTAGCATCAAAATGACAGCATCAAATTCACACATAACAATACTATCCCTAAATGTCAATGGACTAAATGCCCCAATCAAAAGACACAGACTGGCAAATTGGATAAAAAGCCAAAACCCATCAGTGTGCTGTATCCAGGAAACCCATCTTACATGCAAGGATACACAAAGGCTCAAAATAAAGGGATGGAGGAAGATCTACCAAGCAAATGGAGAGCAAAAAAAGGCAGGAGTTGCAATTCTCATCTCTGATAAAATAGACTTTAAAGCAACAAAGATCAAAAGAGACAAAGAAGGACATTACATAATGGTAAAAGGATCACTGCAACAAGAAGAGCTAACGATCCTAAATATATATGCACCCAATACAGGAGCACCCAGATACATAAGGCAAGTTCTTAATAACTTACAAAGAGACTTAGACTCCCACACAATAATAGTGGGAGACTTTAACACCCCATTGTCAATATTAGACAGATCAACCAGACAGAAAATCAACAAGGATATCCAGGACCTGAACACAGACCTGGAACGAGCAAACCTAATAGACATTTACAGAACTCTCCACCCCAAATCCACAGAATATACATTCTTCTCAGCACCACATCACACTTACTCTAAAATTGACCACATAATTGGCAATAAATCACTCCTCAGAAAATGCAAAAGAACAGAAATCATAACAAACAGTCTCTCAGACCACAGTGCAATCGAGTTAGAACTCAGAATGCAGAAACTAACTCAGAACCGCACAGCTTCATGGAAACTTAACAACTTGCTCTTGAATGTTGACTAGATAAACAATGAAATGAAGGCAGAAATAAAGATGTTCTTCGAAACCAATGAGAACGAAGACACAACATACCAGAATCTCTGGGACACATTTAAAGCAGTCTCTAGAGGAAAATATATAGCAATGAGTGCCCACATGAGAAGAAAGGAGAGATCTAAAATTGACACCCTATCATCAAAATTGAAAGAGCTAGAGGAGCAAGATCAAAAAAACTCAAAACCTAGCAGAAGACAGGAAATAACTAAGATCAGAGCAGAACTGAAGGAAATAGAGACACAAAAAACTCTTCAAAAAATCAATAAATCCAGGAGCTGGTTTTTTGAAAAGATCAACAAAATAGACAGACCACTAGCCAGATTAATAAAAAAGAAAAGAGAGAATAACCAAATTGATGCAATAAAAAACGATAAAGGGGATATCACCACAGATTCCACAGAAATCCAAACCATCATCAGAGATTATTACAAACAACTCTATGCACATAAACTAGTAAACCTGGAAGAAATGGATAAATTCCTGGACACCTGCAACCTCCCAAGCCTAAACCTGGAAGAAGCCGAAACCCTGAATAGACCAATAACATGGTCTGAAGTCGAGGCAGCAATAAAGAGCCTACCACCCAAAAAAAGCCCAGGTCCAGATGGGTTCACAGCTGAATTCTACCAGACATACAAGGAGGAGCTGATACCATTCCTTCTGAAACTATTCCAGACAATCCAAAAAGAGGGAATCCTTCCCAAATCATTTTACGAGACAAACATCATCCTGATACCAAAACCCGGCAGAGACTCAACAAGAAAAGAAAATTTCAGGCCAATATCCATGATGAACATAGATGCAAAAATCTTCAATAAAATACTGGCAAACCGATTGCAACAGCATATCAAAAAGCTCATCCACCATGATCAAGTAGGATTCATCCCGGGGATGCAAGGCTGGTTCAACATACGCAAGTCCATAAACGTAATTCACCACATAAACAGAACCAAAGACAAAAACCACATGATTATCTCGATTGATGCAGAGAAGGCTTTTGACAAAATTCAACAACCCTTTATGCTAAAAACCCTCAATAAACTAGGTATTGACGGAACGTATCTCAAAACAATAAAAGCTATTTACGACAAACCAACAGCCAATATCATACTGAATGGGCAAAAACTGGAAGCATTCCCTTTGAAATCTGGCACTAGACAAGGATGCCCTCTCTCACCACTCCTATTCAATATAGTACTGGAAGTTCTAGCCAGAGCAATCAGGCAAGAAAAAGAAATAAAGGGTATCCAAATTGGAAAGGAGGAAATCAAATTGTCTCTATTTGCAGATGACATGATTGTATATCTGGAAGACCCCATCATCTCAGCCCAAAATCTCCTGAAACTGATAAACAACTTCAGCAAAGTCTCAGGATACAAAATCAACGTGCAAAAATCACAAGCATTCCTATACACCAGTAATAGACTTCAAGAGAGCCAAATCAAGAACGAACTGCCATTCACAATTGCTACAAAGAGAATAAAGTACCTAGGAATACAACTAACAAGGAACGTAAAGGACCTCTTCAAGGAGAACTACAAGCCATTGCTCAACGAAATAAGAGAGGATACAAACAGATGGAGAAACATTCCATGTTCATGGTTAGGAAGAATCAACATCGTGAAAATGGCCATACTGCCCAAAGTAATTTACAGATTCAACGCTATTCCCATCAAGCTACCAATGACCTTCTTCACAGAACTGGAAAAAAACACCTTAAACTTCATATGGAACCAAAAGAGAGCCCGCATAGCCAAGTCAATTCTAAGCAAAAAGAACAAAGCGGGAGGCATCACACTACCGGACTTCAAACTATACTACAAGGCTACAGTAATCAAAACAGCATGGTACTGGTACCAAAACAGAGATATAGACCAATGGAACAGAACAGAGGCCTCACAGGAAATACAACATACCCACAACCATCTGATCTTCGACAAACCTGACAAAAACAAGCAATGGGGAAAGGACTCCCTGTTTAATAAATGGTGTTGGGAAAACTGGCTAGCCATGTGCAGAAAGCAGAAACAGGACCCCTTCCTGACACCTTACACCAAAATTAACTCCAGATGGATTAAAGACTTAAACATCAGACCTAATACCATAAAAACCTTAGAAGAAAATCTAGGCAAAACCATCCAGGACATAGGTGTAGGCAAGGACTTCATGACCAAAACGCCAAAAGCAATGGCAACAAAAGCCAAAATAGACAAATGGGACCTAATCAAACTCCACAGCTTCTGCACGGCAAAAGAAACAGTCAGTAGAGTGAATCGGCAACCAACAGAATGGGAAAAAATTTTTGCAGTCTACCCATCTGACAAGGGGCTGATATCCAGAATTTACAAAGAACTAAAGCAGATCTACAAGAAAAAAAACAAACAAGCCCATTCAAAAATGGGCAAAGGATATGAACAGATACTTTACAAAAGAAGACATACAGGAGGCCAACAAACATATGAAAAAATGCTCATCATCACTGGTCATCAGAGAAATGCAAATCAAAACCACATTGAGATACCATCTCACACCAGTTAGAATGGCGATCATTAAAAAATCGGGAAACAACAGATGCTGGAGAGGATGTGGAGAAATAGGAACACTTTTACACTGTTGGTGGGAATGTAAATTAATTCAACCATTGTGGAAGACAGTGTGGCGATTCTTCAAGGACCTAAAAATAGAAATCCCATTTGACCCAGCAATCCCATTACTGGGTATATATCCAAAGGATTATAAATCATTCTACTACAAGGACACGTGCACACGAATGTTCATTGCAGCACTGTTTACAATAGCAAAGACCTGGAACCAACCCAAATGCCCAACGATGATAGACTGGATAGGGAAAATGTGGTACATATACACCATGGAATATTATGCAGCCATCAAAAACGATGAGTTCACGTCCTTTATAGGGACATGGATGAACCTGGAAACCATCATTCTCAGCAAACTGACACAAGAGCAGAAAATCAAACACCGTATATTCTCGCTCATAGGCGGGTGTTGAGCAATGAGAACACATGGACACAGGGAGGGGAGCACTACACACTGGGGTCTGTTGGGGGGAAATGGGGGAGGGGTGGGGGGTGGGGAGGTGGGAAGAGATAGCATGGGGAGAAATGACAGATACAGGTGAGGGGACGGAAGGCAGCAAAGCACACTGCCATGTGTGTACCTATGCAACAATCTTGCATGTTCATCACATGTACCCCAAAACCTAAAATGCAATAAAAAAAAAAAAAAAAAAAAGAGAAAAAAAAAAAAAAAAACAAATTACTAATATATGTATTTTTTGATCTGCAATTTTAGTTCTAGGAATTATCATGCAGAAATACTCTAATACATGTGAGATGACATATACACAGCCTTGTTATTATAATATGATTTATAAGATCAAAACGTCGGAGACAACCATAATTATCCATCACTAAAAAATTTTTAAATAATATGGAATATCATACAATAGAATATAATGCAGCTGTAAAAAGGATGGAAGGAATGTTTATGTGCAAATGTGCAATGCACCTGAAAATATATTGCTGCTACAAGGGGCAGAACAGCGTGTACAGTATTTTTCCCATTTATATAAAGAGGGGAAAATGAGAACATGAATTAGCTTACTTTGTAAATACGTAACCTATTTCTGAAAAAGTATCAGAAAATTTATAGAAGTGGCTGCTTCATAGGAAGGGAATTACTGTGAAGACAAGAGTGGAGAAAGACATTATTGTTATTTAAACTTCTATACATTTTGAATTTGGAACTCTATGAATATGCTACCTTCACAAAAAATTAAATGATTATATATATTTTATTGAATCCCCTTACAAATAATGTAAGTATTTAACCAATGCTTACTATTAATGGTCACACCATGAGAGACTTACGGTAAAATCATATACAAATTAAGACATTATTGAGTAGCATTAAGTGGACCTCATTCAAAACAATGGCTCCATGCAAAACTCTACTGAATGATTTACCATCCTTGATATCATTCCCTACAAGACTCTTGCGTTTTACTCATCTACAATGTAGAGATCACGTTTCCACGTCAGCTAAGGTTGCATCCCAGTTGGTTCTTGCTGAGGGACCCCGAGGGAAGGTCTGTAGATGAACGCAGGTGAAGTGGGTCACAGCACACTACAGCAGCGGGAGGCGTGGGCTTCCCAGGGACCCACCCGCCTGCCAGATGTGGGCTGGCACTGCCACCTTCCTTCCCGTGCACTGCATGGCTCTCCTCTCCTCTCACCTCCCGGAGTGCCAGCAGGACTCCAGTGGAAGTCAGCAGATCAGGAGTGAAACCTGAGCACCTAAGAGCTGCTGAGAACACGTTTTCTTCGAGGCTCGTCACTAGACATGTTATACAGTCAGCCATCCTTTAATTTATCCAGTGACATCAACATAAGGTACATACCATTTTCCCTGTTTTTCACAGACAAATACTTGGAATCAAGAACAAGCAACATCCCGAAGACTTGCACAGGGAAAAGTATTGGAGCTTGGATTAAAGACTGATTGCCACACACACACACACACAAAAAGCCAGGCTCAGAAAGAGAGGGGCAAAGAAACAGGAAGGAAGCTAAAAAGCAAACCAGAGGACTGAGTTACTTCATTTCAGGGTCTGATGAGGGCTGGCAGCCACGAACAGTGATTCTAGAATTCCCAACATGGAATTCCAAACTTTCTACAAATGATAGAAGATCTAGCATTTTAAAACTTTGATCAGTCTATGTTACACTTTCATCTATTTTGTTTCTTCTTTAGTAGCACATCAACTAACACTAAAGCAAGCCACCTGGCCAGGCATGGTGGCAGGTGCCTGTAGTCCCAGCTACTCAAGAGGCTGAGACGGGAGGATCGCTTGAGCCTGGGAGGTCAAGGCTGCAGTGAGCTGTCATCACACCTCTGTACTCCAGCCTGGGTGACAGAGGGATACCATCTTAAAAATAAAAATAGAAAAATAATAAGCCCCTCAATTTGCAGGAGACGGTGCAAAGGTTGACAGAGCAGGCGGGCCACCAGAGCCCAGGGCAGTCATGCACCTGCAGACAGAGTCTTGCTGGCATCATCTCCCGCTCTTCCTCTGGCTGGTCCCTGCTCCTGATGTTATTTCATGGCCCCGTGTATTTTTGTGGAAGTCACTTCACATGTTTTCCTGGTGTAGTGAGAATACTAACCAAAGGCTGAAAAGAAATCAAATGCGATGCCGGTTGAAAGATGTGAGACAGACGCACAGGGAACACCTAGGTACCTGACGGGGAGAGAAGCTCTCAGGGCGCCATGTGCCATGTGGATGCTTACTGAGGGAACTTGCTAACCCAGCTAAGAGATAGTGGCCCAGCAGGTGGCCCTCCTTTCTATGGGCCTCCCCGGTCAGCAGAGCAGCAGCTATGTGGCCTCTTCTAAACACCGTGCACGGTTCTGCAGCTCTTGGCCCTGCCTCATACTACGTTGCTGAAAAATAGAAGTAAAATTCTGCTGGGTCTGATGCTGACCCCGAACAGGATGCGTGGGGGTAGGTCGTGCACAGCGGCCTGTGTGGAAGGGTCGAGTCAGAAGAGGGTCATGCACTCAAAATAACCAGATGGATGTCGCCTGGAGGAGAGTCCCTTCCTGCGGACATCCACGGCAGTCGTCCTTTGCCGTCTGTGACAGGCATGTTCAAATCAACATAAAAATAAACGACAGAGAATGTAGGCTTCTCAGTCAATCTGTTCCAAGCAGACACAAATGTTTTGTGGATATAAAAATGCCTCGTTCACTCCCCCAGCGGGATCATTTCACCCTCCGTCCTTGCATGTTCAAATTCATCTGCCCTCACTTCAGGGTGTAAGAAACGGTCCTTCTAAAGTAAGTCTAAATAGTCAGGGGCTGGGAGAGAGACCTGGGAATGGACTCAGAGAGGGAACATGAAAGGGGATTCGTTCTGAAGGCAGGACACACGCAGCACCTGTGGAGCACAGAAAGACCCCCTGTGATGAAGGTGTCATGCGGTGAACAAAGCTCGTCCTGACAGGTACCCTGTGAGGAAAGGAGCGTATGCGTTTCGGAGGCCAGTCGGGAGCCCACGCAGCCTGGCTCCGTCACTGAAGTCCTCTCTCAGCTTCCTCATCTGCACCTGAGGCAGACACTAAAAACCCCTCATGGTGCGAACGGAGGAGTCAACGAGCTCACTCAGGTAGAGTCAGATCTTAGCTGCCCTCGTCATCGACAGCAGCTCGTCGTGGTGGGACCGAGTGTCTCGCCACGGCTAGATACCAGCAGGGTGCCGGCACCCTTTCCTTGGCTCCCTGAATGCTCCTCCTGGAGTCAGAAGTCAGGGCAGGCAGAGCACATGCCAGACAGGCTCAGAGAACACCAGGTGGGCAACCAAAGCAAGGACCGCAATAATTCCCCCTTCTGTTGTGTGCAATAGGTGTCCCTTGGGAATTCTCCATATGACCTCATGGGTGCATGCTGTCAACTTCAAGGCTTGTCATTATGGCTCAACAGAGGCTTTCGGTGATTCATTCCATGTGCCAGAGGCAGGGAAGCAGTGTGCGCTCCTAGGGAAGAACACCTATCCCTGCTTTTGGATACCCCATTAAACCCGGGTTGCTGTGTGACCTTGGGCAGCTAACCTTCCAGTGCTGAGTCATCTCTGTGGTTAGAAGTGGCACTGTGATCCAGAACAGGTGCCATCATGGGTCGGAGCCACCCTAAAGAAATAAATCACACACACCATACAATGCCCTCAGTTCCCTCTACTTCAATAGCCATGTTTTCCACAAGTTTATGTAACCTCTCCTCTACCAATTCTAATAGAGAAAAATGCTTGAGGTTTTACAGACCAGTTATGTTCACATAAAAACAACATCAAATTCTGCATTGTAATACGTGAAATAAATCCTGCCCAATTTTCATCACTAATGATGATAGAAGGAAACACTATTTGAAAGAAGACTATTCTGTACCTATAATTGCAAACAGTCTAGTCATTGTCAGGGAGACTGAGTAGAGATAATCTCCAAGGAAGACTAAACAGTGTCATTTTTTCTGGTTGACTTCCTCATTCACTAGCAGTCATTGAACTCTGAGTCCGATTTCTAGACTGCATGGCCTGTTGGTTCCCCAGTCCTACAAAGCCCATTAATCCAGGCACTCAGCAAATGGTGATTAGTACGGCCGGGTGACAAACACTTGTTTACGCATCTGGCATGCAGTCCTGAGCCCAACAGGCTGAACCCGCTCAGAGCTTACAGTCAGCTGGCAAAAGAGACGGAGGAGTGTTACAACAGCGAGTCCCACGACGTGGCAAACACAGGATTCCCTCAGACCCCATGGGAGCAACGGCCCAGTGTCTTCAGAATCAGCAACAGGTCAGCCCTGAACAGTTAGTAGGGCAGAAGTGGAAACAGTATTTCAAGCAGAGGGAACAATACACATAAGCCCACAGAGTAAATGAGAGCACAGTGCGTTTATTGAAGCGCACAGGGTGTGAAGGTGTGTGGTGAGAAGGAAGGGCAGAGAGTTCAACCAAGCTCAGAATTTTGGGCTTTGTCTGGAAGGCAGTGGGAACCATTGATACAGGTGTGCAGAAACCATGGAGTGTGGCCTCCAGGAAACCAAGGGAAGAGGAGTTATCTGCCCACGGCCAAGGGAAGCCCAAGTGGGAGAAGGGGGGTGGTGACGGTAAGTAACTCTGGCTGTGATAACTCAAAGTATCTGTGACTTGATGCAGTGAAGACTTGCTTCTTGCACAAAGCCCTCTGTAGACATTCCTGCTGAGTCGCCGTCATCCACGTGGTCACTCAGGGATCGCACATCTTCCCTCCAGTGACTTGGCCTCCTCCAGCTCCTCTCCACTGGGCCCACAGACAGGGAAAGGATTAAGAGGTGGGGACATTTATGGACTGGGCTCAGACATGGCATGCATCCTTCTACCTATATCCCATTAGCCAGAACTCAGTCACATGGCCCCGAGCAGAGAGGTAGTATCACCTAGCCGTATGTCTGTGGTGGAAAAGGAAACAGATTTTGGTTAACCTTTAAGGTTTCTGCCACAAGGACTGATAAGAAAGATCCTTTCCATACATGCAACAAAATACGCAACAAAAGGTCGTTATTGACTGTATCAGTCAGTGACTGCTGCCCAACCAGTCATCCCAAAAATGTTGTGATTTGAAAAATCAGTGATATCCTGTTTGTCATGGGCTACGGATTGGCCAGGAAGCTCTGCTGATGTGGACAGGGCTCAGCTGCTGTCCTCTGGGTTCATTCATGAGTTGGTCCTTGGTGTAGGTCAGCTGGGGCTTGACAGTTGAGAGTGGCTGGGCACCACAAAACTCATTCTCTGGTGTGTCAGCCCAGACATTTCTCATAGCAGTGGTAGAGTTCCAAGATAAAGACAGGACACATGCAAGACCTCTTGGGGCTAGCCTTGGAACCAGTACGTTCTAGCACATTCTACTGGCCCAAGCAAGTCACTAGACTGTGCAGACCCAGGAACCGGAGAAACACATCAGCCTCAAATGGGCAAATTACAAAGTCATGTTGCATATGCTATGGATAGCTTTACAGGGAGGGAGGGGAAAGACAGGGGCCAGAACGCTGTGTGTGGAACGAGGTGTGGGCTCTGAGTGGAAGCTCCAGGCTAGGATGGGAATCTGAATGAGCTGCAGTCACTGCTGGGATCACCGTTCAGAGTAACACCTTGTAGGTCACGGGAGGGGAAGGCAAAGGAAAAGAACAGAGGTTGGAAGAGAAAGAAAAAGTAAAATGAGAGCGTTTGAGATGGTATGCCGGAAAAATCTGCACAGTTTAGAAGCAGAAAATGGAGCATTAAAAAACAAAAACAGAAGTACCACGTGGCCACCATGCCACAGTAGTCCAAATAGAACACACTGTGACGGGCCTGGTAAAAGAGGGATACAGAGTCATAGAATAGAAATATGTACACACGCACACACCCAAGAAGTAAGGAATGTGAGCCTGTGCAGGCAGGGACGACCTTAGTGAGGGAACATGTGGACTAGACAGGACCATTCTGATTTCAACAAAGCTGTACTGAGCGTCTCTACAGGAGCAGTCGATGTGCCCCTGTTCATTGAGAGGCCCCTGCATGCCAGGCAGTATGCTCGACACTGGAGCACCAGTCCCTGAAGATGGAGACTGCACCCTGACCTCAGGAGCACACAGTCCTTGTCACTCCTGACCTCTGCAAACCAGCAAAGAAGGGAAAGTGTGAGCAGCGTTGCTGGGGTTGTCTCAAACAGTCCTCTTTAGGTGACTTGGGCTCAGCTGGCGAAGGCCCAGACTTTCTGATGTTGCCCATGGGCCAAGGGTGTGCACAGGGCCCACGTTCTGGTGGCTGTGGATGGGACTCCCATGACCCACAGTCCTGGCATCCTGAGAGATGGGAATGTCGCCAGCCCTTGAGTTCTCCAGGCTCCCCATGCTAGTCTGAATGTTTCCAAAGCAACTCAACTGAGGGAGGCCTTAAGCTCTTCCAAACAACTGGCACAGGCCGGGCACGGTGGCCCACACCTGTCATCCCAGCACTTTGGGAGGCTGAGGTGGGCGGATCACCTGAGGTCAGGAGTTCAAGACCATCCTGGCCAACATGGCAAAACCCTGTCTCCACTAAAAATACAAAAATTCGCTGGGCGTGGTGGTGTGCGTCTATACTCCCAGATACTCAGGAAGCTGAGGTAAAAGAATGTCTTGAACCCGTGAGGCAGAGGTTGCAGTGAGAGGCAGAGGTTGCAGTGAGCCAAGATCGTGCCACTGCACTACAGCCTGGGTGACAGAGTGAGACTCCGTCTCAAAAAGAAAAAAAAAAAAAAAAAAAGAACCGCCGCAGGCCCTACCTTCTTCCCATAGACCTGTGCGCTGCAAGCACTGAGCTCGGAGCTCTCTCACCCGTCAGTCAACGTGCTTTTCCTCAGAGCAACACCACCGTGGTGGCATCTTCTTTATACTTCCGGGTGACACGCTGTGCTCTGAATCTCCCATGCTTGATGAGTTAAGGAATTGAGAAAGCGTGTTTGTGTGTGTGTGTGTGCGTGTGTGTGTGTGTCTGTGTGTGTGTGTGTTCTCTCTCCTCTCTCTGTGCAAAGTTTAGCTTTCCAGCACATTAAGTTGCCAAACCAAAAGTGGATTTGAATTTCAACATGAGAAATCTTTGCTATTCAGTAAATACCTGCCCTTTTCCGGTAGAATCAAAACCAGAAGCCTGTAGGACAGGAGATGAGATGATACAAAGATATAAGAATATGTCTGCAAGTGTCATCCCCACTGCAAAACTCCAGTTCCTATAACCATCACCAGTAGGGGCATAATGCCGCTTCTCTACAACAGTAACAATGACAAATATGTTTACGTGGCAAAGCCTCCTGCGAATGGAAGAGTAGGAGACAGAAAGGGCATTATGTGAATTACTATCCCTCCAGCTTAGGCTTAGACTTTGGCTATGTTTGCTATATTTCCCAATTTCTAGAAGCAAAAAAACGTCCCTGGCCATTCATTCATTCAACAGGTGTTTAGTGAATGCCTACGATTCACTGGTCCATTTGCTAGAAACGAGGTGTGCCGTGGTGAGTGAGGCAGACATGAGGCACGTTATCTGTAAGGGCAGGCAGGCAACGGAGCCATCACACAGACGGCCCTCGGGCATTCCCTACATAGCTCCACCGCGGCACCACAGGGGTACCGAGCATCTCCTACAGGAGCCCTAACGGAGCACTCCAGGCTCGACAAGCATTGCTGGCATCACGCGCAAGTCTCAAAGGGGCTTCAGCCCACTCTCGTCCACCACTTATCTGTAGTTGCAGGAGTCAGAACTGCTGCAAGCAACTGCAGAGGTCCAGGCACGACTCACTCCCCTAGAAAAGAGGCGAGCAATCATCAGAACTAACCCACAGAGGTTAGTCCTACATTTGCCTTAAAAAGCATCCTCCATGGTCACTAAATAGGCAATAGAGTCCACGCAGCAGCACCAGGGGCTGGAAACACTCCTGACCCTGCTTCCCTCCAATACCTCCCCCAAAACAATACTGGAGCAGGGATAAAATGTTGTCCAGTCTTTAGAGGGGAGTTCAAGGTCACAAATTTTAGAATTTTAATCCACACTACGTAGCTGAGCGTTTTTGGAAAGAGAGAATACCTCAAAGCTACTTTCCTGTATAGCTCCATTCTCCAGGAGAGAAAACGTAAAAGCTCTGCCCTTCCATTCACCACAGAGTCCCACACCAGCTGCTGACTATCCAATGAAAAAGCCGCAAAGACAGTCATTCTGCAAAGTCTTCCTTGGGCCAAACACTGAAGCAAAATGTTACTGTAAGAACACATTATGTAAAATGAAACTTCAAGAAGCAGTCAAATAAAAAAATAATTCCCAAGAAGCAATCATTAAAAAAAAAAAAAAATGATGTCTAGGTTTTGATCTGAAGTTTGGGTTCCCAATCTTTCATTTCTGTGTATGGAGGGAGGAACAAAGATTTAATCTTACCAGTCAAATTAGGAAAAACCCAAAAGGTAGCAAACAGATAGGAACAGAAGAGGCAGCTGTTAGCAATGAGTCTGTCCAGAGCGGCAAACACAGGGGCTCCCTAAAGGCAGCCTGTGGGGAAGGAGAAGAAAGCAAAGCTCTGATAACGGAGATGAATGCTTTGAACTAAGAAAGGGCCGCGGTGTCACAAAAGCACCATTTTTAAGCACCACGTGAAGAGATGTTGTTTTGAGAAGATTTAAGAGAAAGCCAAAACGGACAGCACTTCAGCCATTAGCTAAAGGGTGAAACTCAGGTCTGCAAGGCGGCTGCGCAGAGATCCAGGGAGCTCCTGGATGCTGATACTTGCATTTACTTCTCTCGGAAGGAGCCGTGTGTTTGGGAGACACGCCTCGGCCGGGGCATTACCCAGGCAGCTCATTTTCCTGCTCCTGATCATACACAAACCCAAGAACGTTCTCCGTGTCTGAGAGAACGTACGGCGTCTTCCATAAAGTTACCTAGATCTGACTTGGTTCTTGTCTTGCGGTGCTTTCTGTTTTGTTTTGTTTTGTTTTAATCGGTTTGAAATTTAATAATGGGGTCCTTTAAAGCGTAAATCTTTTCTCTCGGGAGGAAGTCCGGCCCACGCCGTTCCCATCTCTACCAGCTCCAGGTCTGAAAATGCACAACACTTAAGATGATGCCTTGAAGACAAAACTGACCAAATGGGTTTTCATTTGTGTCTCTTAATCCAAAGATGATGATTAGGCTGCACACTGAGAGGGGCTGTTTATTCAGGTCGTTTGAAAAACTGATGTAGACTAAATGGGTCTGAGTGTAATTAAATTTATAAGCACGGAGAAAAATAGGAAGTTTTATTAACTGTGGAAGGAATGTGGGTCTTTAGCTGCCCAGCCAGTTCACAAAGACAAAGGAGCTCCGTTTGCAGGGTTAAATAAACACAATGCTTTATATTATAGTTTAAACGCATCTATTTGCAACGAGACTCAAGAGGCGAAAGCTGGTTTACCAGATTTGACCTCTCAGCGACAGCAATGAGCCTGAGCAGAGCTGCGGTCCCTGGCAACAAGTGCCACTGAGGCACAGCTCCCGGCGGCCGCGCCCCGAACCTCTACGGGTCTTGCTGGTGATTTTTTCGCCTTGCTGCTTGTTAGGCTCTCGGCCGGCCTACACGTTGTTGGGTTGGATTATAGTAACCGGTCTATCAGAAGCATGGAGCTGGCGAATGTGTTTAGGGAAGGCAACATGGAGACCAGCGTGTGGGGAGGAGGCCGGTCAGCCAGGACTGGGCAGGGAAGGCGAGGGTGCCTATCAGTTGATGGCATCGCTTTCCACGGATTACTTCTTCTGGAAGATCTAAGCCGATGCACTCGGGGCCAGTGTTCCCGGCTGAGATCAGCAGCTCTGTGCATCTGAAGCAGGACGAGAGGCCAGGAAGAGGCCACCCGGCCCAGCCCCAGGAGCCAAGAAGACCCGAACGGTTAACTTCCCTCTTCAAGTATCATTTGGCCAATGAGGAGCTTGTTAATTGGTGCCAATTATTGGTTTGCCAGCAACCCCCACAGATTAATATTTCAGGAGTTAGAAACCCAGCTGAGTGTGAAAACAGCATGGACTTGGAGCTAGGAATCACATTTCAAAACTGCAGGGAAAAAAGCAAGCGAGAGACGTTGTTTCTTGAGAAAAGAGGAAGAGACTCATTCATTTCACGAATACTCAGGACTTTGGAAGCCTGAATCAGCTCCCCAGACACAAAAACATGGCATGCGTCTACACAGATTAGATTGTATGGCTCCGCAAGCAGAGGAATGTCCCCCCGTGGCTCAAGCAGCTCAGCTTTTCTCCAGCAAAACGGGGCACGCTTAAACTTCCTTTGGTTAAAAAGTGCTTTTCAAGAATGTGTTTCTGAAACTAATAAAATGACCTGAAACTCTGCAATGCCTTCCTTACAAGGTGAAAGAGAACTTCATTCACCAGAGTCCACTTGCTCGCTGTGAAGGCACAGGCAGGAATGACTTCCTCGCTCCTTCTGTCTGTTTTGTTGCCTGAGGGGGTCCCAAGAAGGGCACCCTGTGAGGCTGAGGCCGCAGGGCAATGTGGCGCCCGCTGCCATTACACCTTCTAAGCAGCCCAGGCCCCGCTCCTGGTCCTCACACCCCAGGCAGGCGGGCGGCCTTCCCCAGTTCCCAGCAGGGCCCAGACCTCACCAGACTCCTCCCTGACTCTCCCAGACCCACAGGGGCCCCAATCCCACCGTCCTGGGGATCCCCACCCTTTTCCCGGCTCACCCCCATCTCTAGCTCCCACCTGGACCCCACCCAGACCCAGGCTTCCCTGGCCTCCCCACCACCAGTCCCCATTCACCCCTGCTCCTCCCACATCCATCCCAACTTCCTCCCCCACCGGCCTCCCACCCCTGACTCCCGGCTCCCCCGCTCTGCGGCGCCCCCTCCCTCCCCTCCCCGGAGCGCTCCCCGCCTGCCTATCATCTTGCTCTAATTGTTTCCAGATTCGTGTGGGAGGTCAGGGCCCGGGAGTGCTGCTTCATGCCAAGTTTATAAACAGAGCAGTGTTTCCAGATGGCCGCTGGCTCCAGCCTGGCGAGCAGGTTGATTGGGACCAGAATAACAACAGGTGGAGAGCAGACAATGAGTTCCTTGACACTCAGTTACTCCCTGGGCTTTTTCTTCCTCTTCCAGCCCTGCCTCCATCTGCCTGAGCCACCACCAGCGGGTTTCCAAAGCGCTCAAAGGAGCAGGGGGCGGTGGAATGCGAGAGTGAGCAGCCATGTCCCTCGCGCGGGTGGCAAGGGGTGACGCGGCGAGGCTGCCTCCCGAGGCTGAGCCGGGCCTGGCCCGGCTGGGAAGGGGCTGTGTTCTGTCAGCAAAACACCCACGTGGCGCCAAGGGGAAAAGGACACGGAGGGCCCCTCGGCTGGACCCCGGAGTCCTGCCGGAGCAGGCAGGAGCCGCGGCGCAGAACGTGGAGAGATGCTTGGTGAGGCCGAGATTCCGGGAAGCGTCTAAGGGTTCTCTGCACCGGCCTTGACCAAGAGGCCCGCATCCCATGCAGACGGCCCAGGGGTTGAAGTAGAGGCAAATCGCAAATCCGCTAGAGCTTGAGCTGGAAATCCGCGCGCGTCCAAATACGCCCGTGGAGCCCGCCCCGCAGACCTGGCTCCCCCAGCCTCATCCCGGCCAGCGGGGCGGGCGGGGCGCCTGGGCAAGAACAGCCCCCGGCCAGCCGCTTTATGAAGTGCAACCAAGGGTTTCAGTAAACAGCAGCAGAGGCACCAGATGCCTCTAGTTAAACATGGAATTGCACAGCAAGCCCTGCACGGATGGAGAAACCGCCCCACAGACGCGCACAGGCGGGAGGCAATTAGAAGTCACCCGGTCCTGTGCGGCGAGCTGGCCCTTGCGCCCTGAGCCCGGGTTGGTGACAGCAGAGCCGTGGCAGCGTGCCTGTGAGATTAGGCCCGGCCCGGTGGGGGCAGCCGCCCGGGGCCAGGCGCCCTGCGCTGGGAAGGATGACCATGGCACCGGCCTTCAAACCCCTGACCTACAGAAAGGCTGACAGAAGAAAGCGCCTGTGAAAATAAAGCATGTCCATATCAAAAGTATGTGTGAAGGGCCTTCCAGTTAAGGCTAGATTATCTCTGTGAGTCCTTTGAATCTGAGTTTCTACTTATAAAATGTAACCGGACACTCTGCCTTTGAAGATTGGGGATCCGGGACCAGGGCTGTGCGATTTATCTGAACTGACAGAGCCGTTAGAGCCTGGGCGCCGGGTTCCTCCCCTGCCCCTCCGGCTCACCCATCCCAGATCCCGAATCACTGCAATCCACGGCAGTCCTGCATTTTAAAACACATTGTGTCTAAAATGCGTCACTGCTGTGTGTGTGTTTCACAGCCAAATGCAGGCTATCTAACCTGCTAGCCTAAGATGTTGCCCTTAGTCCATGAAGGACCTTTTCGTAGAAAGATAAATTCACATTTGTTTAGTTATTGTCTGTTTTCTACACAGCAATCGCTTACGGAGGTTGTGATCTGAGAAGCTCCAAGCATTACGTAAGGAGTTCTTAAGAAAAGCAAATCATGCCTTAAAGCACAGCAAAATGAGTGCTGCAGAATGAATAAGTGACTAGGGCAATGAGCAGGGAGCTGGCCGAGCGGAGCCTGCGCCCAGGACTCAGCCTGCTTACCAGCTAGGTTCCCGCCTCAGAGAGTCACCTTCTGAAGTCAGCCCCCTTGAGGTGATGTTACCTCTAGAGGAGCATCTGTGGAAGATGCTGGAAATTTCCTGGAGAGAGATCATTGCTGATGAGAGGTGCCCTGTGCAAACGCTGTAGCTCCCACCACACTTGGAAATATCAGAAAGACCTGCATTTGTCATAATGAATGAGTCCTGGCACGTAATCACACACGCACCTGGGAACAAGCTCTCCCCAACAGGAACGAAGCGCCAACAGCCGAAGAGATTCCAGCAGCCACTGCCCTGGCTCACTCGAGTGCCTGGTGACATTACCCTGCACCTGCGGAAGCCACAGCGAAGTCCTGCAGCATGGCCACCCCTGTCATGCAGAAGGACTTTTTTCCCTTGTGACTGACCATGAAATTTCATTCCCAACCACAAAGCACTGAGACACACCACTGTGACCTCCACTGAATCTACCACAACAGGGACACACAATTTGTCCCTACAAACTGCAAATGCCAGGTTAACGGGAAGGTGACTTTTATCTCCTAAATGTTTACCACTTCTCTCCGGACACTTAACGGAGAGTGGAATTTGTCTTGGCTCTCTGATCTACACAATTACAAACATGTAACCAAAAAACTGAGCTAATGCTAACATTTAGAGAGTCAAAATGTTATCAATGACACAGCATTTCCTGACTTCACTGATACATAGAAAACAGTATTTTAGGATTAGAAGTGTTGAATCATATGGGAGCTCTGACTTTACCGCATGCCAAATTTTGAATTCCCTTTGAAGGCCAAGATGTAAAACCTAAAACATAGGAAAAGAAGCATTTTCATCAGATAATTTTATTTTTTTAATTTGAAATTCATTACACTTTTGCAAATACAGACCAAAGAATTTCAGCAAACACAACTTATTTGTTATTTTATATACTGGTACGCTCAGGCAGACGGGGATGTCGAGGTCAAAGTGTGGGGGGGGCTTTAAATCACAGGTATTTATTAGCAGTGCTATCCTACAAAGCACACACAAACGCTGCTAGAGATGAAACGTGTTCAGAAACTAGCACACTGCTCTTGAAGTTAACCAGCCAAGATATCATTTATGTAACGCTTAAAACACTTCTAACCAGAATTAAGGGATTTTTTCCCCCTTAAACTTGCCAAGCAACTGAAAAGGCTGGTGGGGAGGAGGTGAGAAACACCATTTGCAGTCCTGAAAGAGCCAAGTAAGCCATCCATGGTGACTTCACCCAAATTCTCTCCCAATGGAGTATTTGTTAGTGCCAGCTTTAGATTTTAGGGATGCAAAGTCAGAGGTTTCAAAATGTAGATGGTAAGTCTGTGGTTTGTACAGTGTTGTTGCTGTTGTTTTAAGTTAACCCAGCCATCCTGTCCTCCTGCTTTGCCAAAAGCCCATCCCCATTCACGCAGTGTTCCCACAGACAGAAGTCAGGCCTGGCCGCACCCTCCGCCGGCCGCTCTCTCTGGCGCTGAGTCCACCCTGAGCCCGGCCCATATGGGTGCGGCCAGTGCGTAAAAATAGGAGGCATTACTAGAACCAGGTTTGCAATCTTGTGAGCCGTCTCCCCTAACTCAAGGCACAATCAACAGAAGACTAGACAGCCTCTCTCCAAACCAGTTTTAATCCCATTAGGAACTCCAATTAACACCGGTTGGTGTCCTCTGCATAAGGAAACAAAGCAATGATGGGCCTCACGCTGTGCCTAAGAAAACGGCAAAGCTCATCAAACTGATACTCCCAATACAGCGAAATTGGCAGGTTTACCCAAACAAACCCTCCATGGCGGTTTGGGGGTCGCCAGCCGGACCGTTTCAGCTCTGCTTCTTCGTAAATAACTTTTATTCTAATTGTAATTTCAGTTTTTCTTTTGCTTTACCCATCTAAATATGCTTCCACGGCAGCATGGCTACGTTTGCAGCATGTTTCAAAGCTTGAACTGGGGCAGTGAACGTGGAATTGTAACCAAAAGCAGCATTCATGAGCCTGCAGTACCTTCAGCTTGTGCTCAAAAGGCTGCGGAGCTGAGAGGAGGCCTTCAGTAAACACCCATCTGACTCGGACTAGAACAGTCACAGAGAGATCCAGATGCACCTGAATGAGCCTCGTAAATTAGCAAACAATATTTGCAGGCTTCTGATTCAGCAACCTTGAGCTACACCTTATAATGTTACTCAGTTATGCTGCCTTTCAGGCAACTGTGAGGTGTTAAAAGCAGGGAAGAGGGCTCTGACATCACGCTGATAAAACAGACGTGACTCTCAGCAATAAACCTCTTCTGTGCCATTCATGTAACTCAATTTAAAGTTTTTGGGATGACAGCGACACACAAGGCTAGGGCAGGATCTCCATTGTTTAACATTGTAAACTAAGGATGTGGCCAGACGCTAAATCTAATCTGCTGGGAGAGTTAACATCTTTACTGTGCAAGCAAAGCAAACAGGCCCTAGTTCACAAGGGCTCTGACCATCTGGAGATGGAGAGACGCGGCCACAGCTGCCCTGGGCTTTCTCCGACCCAGAGTCTCTGCCTGTGACTACCCGAGCTTTGGCTGTTTACTCAAATGTATTCATGATTATAAAGAACTTGTCAGTTCTGAATAAAAGAATCTATCAACTGCCATTTTCTTTTACAGTGAATTCACTTTACAAAAAAAAAAAAAAAAAGAAGATCTCCTGAAACCGGAAATGAAGGCTCTTACTCCACAGAATTGCTGAAGAATGGCCTGCATCAGCAGAGGGCAATGATAACTGGGAGATGAATGAATTTTTTAAAATACAATTAATTCCATTGCAAAGCAGAGCTACCCAAGCCAAAATGTTCAGATGATATCATATGAGATATTAGTTGGAAGAAAGATAGACTTCCCTTTGCACTTTTTTTTTTTTTCTGAGACAGTCTCACTCTGTTGCCCAGGCTGGGGTGCAGTGGCGTGATCTCAGCTCGCTGTAACCTCTGCCTCCTATGTTTCAGCAATTCTCATGCCTCAGCCACACAAGAGGCCAGGATTACAGGCATGCACCACTGCACACAGCTAATTTTTGTATTTTTTTTAGTAGAGACAGGGTTTCGCCATGTTGACCAGGCTGGTCTCAGCCCACCTCGGCCTCCCAAAGTGCTGGGATTACAGGCATGAGCCACCATACCTGGCCTTCCCTTTGCATTCTCAAACAAATTTTTATTTTCATTGAATGTTGTATGGCTTTTATAACCTATAATGTTAAAAAAAAAAAAAAAGACTTATTTTTGCTGGATGGATGCTGATTTCAGCACTGCTCTTTTACCATCACACATGATTTACTGTGATGCTTCTCAGCCCCTTATCCTCACGTCTGGAACCCAGCGATGACTCAGTGGCCTTACCCGGTCTCCAGATCCTTCCATGGTGCTCCTCCCAACAGCCCACAGTAATCAAAAGGCACAGGCCTCAGCAGAGCTTCACAGGGTGAGAAGTCCCTTTGTCCTGACATGGTGAAAAGTTGTCCACATCTGATTCAGTTAAACCTTCTCTGAAGGCATCAACCCCTCTTAAGAGACAAATAAGTGAATTGTAAATAAGACAATTAAAATCTATCATAACACTGAAATAAATTCCTGCTATGGTTGAACAAAGTTATTTTATTTGGAAAGGACCAAAAGTTACTGGTATCCTACTTGCTTCTGATAAAGATTCTTAAATATCCCAAAGTATCAGGAATGTAGTACTTAGTAGGAATAACTTATTCCCAATAAAAATGTTCTTTGGCCAAGGACCAAGGAAAAGTTATGTAACCTAAATTAAATTCATGACAGTTGAGAATGGTTTGCTTTCCCAAAACTCAGATGTCCCCCAGCACATTTCCTAATAGCTACCTGATGGGACAGTATTTAGGAAAATACAGAGAAAAAGAAAGGAAAGGCAAGAGAGAGCAGTGGGAGTCCTTTCCTCATTAAAGAGAAACGTCCCTGAATAAGACTTGAGTGCATTTCAAGGAATCCAGTCATTTAAACTCTGTGTGTGTTAAATATCCCAGATCCACCTTATCTGATTTTCTCTCTGGGAATTCATGGTGAGCCAGCAGTTCACTGGAATGAAGACTTCATGTTTTCCTGAGAGAAGCAATTAAGAGAAAGATTGGACTGCCTGGAAGGCAGCCTCTGAAAGGACAGCAAGTTCCTTCTGATGCAAGAGAAAGTTGAAGACCTCAAGTGGCTTTTTGCCATCTAGGCTGGCACGGAGAAGGACACGTGGCGATGCACCTGTGTGGCCCGGGGAATGCCCTCTGCCTCCCAGAGCATCAGATCAGGAACCTAGTAGGAGAGTTACAACGTGAAGAGCACCCTAGGCACTCCTGCAGGCAGCCTATTAAGAATGGCAAGGTACAGCCTGGGCAGCCTGCAAAATCCCCCGTGGAAGTAGCGGGCGACATTGGCCCACACTTCCTGGGGGTCTCAGGGTCACAGCAGCAGCAGATGAGACCATTAGCTGCATACGCTGGCCTTCCAGGCAAGAAGACAGGGGCAGCAGGGAAGCCCTGGAGGAGTCTCCAGGGAAAGAGGAAACTTCAAACCATCCACTTCCGCTGAGACCGAAGATGCAGGCCGGGTGCCACATTTTTAGGTGGCCCATGTCCTTCCTTAGGCGTTGAACGCTCCCAGCATCCCTTGTGAGTACACCATTGCACCTCCCGCAGAACGCCACAATGCTCTGTGAACCGTTGCATGTCCCTGGACAGCCCACACTGTGCCTAGCACTTGGGGAACGACAGGAAGGCAAACATGGGTCTGAAATCCTTTAACCTCGGTTTCCTCATCTACAAAACAAGGTGGCCCCATGGCAGGTCACTGGGAGGGTAAAGATGGCGTGGTGTGTGTGCAGCACCTAACAGAAAGCCTGGCACACGCAGATGCTCATTTCCACCCCGATGGCTGCCAGCAGCCACCTCCATAGATCTGTCTTGGGGTAGTACAAGATTCACCCATAAGCGGGCAGCCATTAACTTAAAAAAAATCAAATAAGTGTCTGTTGAACTTTGAAAAAAAAAAAAAAAAACACTGCATTTATATTAGATGGTGTCCGGGAAACAGATATTTTTAAATGCACTTGTCCCTGTAACGGCAGGGGATTGCTACTTATTTGAAAGTGACAATGAAACGCTTAAAAATAAACCTAGAAGCCAGGCCTGGTGGCTCACACCTGTAATCCCAGCACTTTGGGAGGCCGAGACGGGTGGATCACAAGGTCAAGAGATCGAGACCATCCTAGCCAACATAATGAAACGACGTCTCTACTAAAAATACAAAAAAAAAAAAAAAAATTAGCTGGGCATGGTGGCGCATGCCTGTAGTCCCAGCTAACTCCGGAGGCTGAGGCAGGAGAATTGCTTGAATGCAGGAGGCGGAGGTTGCAGTGAGCCAAGACCACACCACTGCACTCCAGCCTGGCGCCTGGCAACAGAGCAAGACTCTGTCTCAAATAAATAAATAAATAAATAAATAAATAAAATAAAATAAAATAAACCTAGAAGGTAACTAAAGCCCAGAAAGGTATGCAAGCAAGACAATATTTTGACAGATTACACAGAAAAAAAAATACTCCTTCATAATTTGGATGAAGATAAACAGTAAATCAAAGAAACAAGCTCATCAAAGTTAGGAAAATTCCACTCAGATTTCAACATCCCGTAGCTTTTCAGATCCATTACTTGCACTTATTTATCTCTATAAGCTGGAAGAGATCTTTAACCTTTAGCTCAGCTTCGCCTTGAAAATTCCCTCTGAACAGTGGACTGTTGATGTATGTTGTGTTTTCTCAACCAAGACAGGGCAATTCCTGCTCCAGCATCCTTTCCTTTCCAGCATCCATGCGCATCTTTGTCAAGAGACTCCCTCCTCTGAGGCTGTACCACAAAGGGAGGGGTGTCTGGTTGTTTTATCGATAAAGCCATTCATTTATTCAGGTTCTACGTTGCTTCCATTCTAAGGTGTTTTCAAAATGCTTAGCAAGGAGTTCTGACACTGGGGTTACTTCTCATTCCACTTTGCACTTATGTATAAATCTCTAATTTCTGGCTTAATAACATTTTCAGAAAACAAGGAGGGAGCAGGGGCCCCTCTGACTCAAGGTCCTATCCTGGATGCTGCCTGCCGGTGACAGGGGCCCCCACCCCCTGTCCTGTCTCTTCTTGCAGGACTGGTCAAAGTCCCATCTCTTTTCATAGGAAGGTTTTTGGATAGAGCCTTTTAAAGAGTTTTTCAACCTGACAGCTCTTCTAAACCCCTCTCATTTCTATGAAATTCAAGGTTTTTAAAAAATCTTCCTTGGGGCTCCTCATCCTGCTTTTTCCATCCAGTTTTGATCAACCGAGGACCTCACTAATAATGAATCAATTGGTATCCATCAGAGAACCCTGGATTATAATTCCTAAAGTTACTCTAAATCCCTCTGCAAATGTTTCCCTACTCAGTGAGCTCTTGAAAAATCTCACAACAGCTCTCAGCTCAGAGTAAGACTGGGGCTTCAGACCAACAGCGAAGGATCCTGTTCTGAAGGTTTGACAGTAAGAGGCAGCTGAGTCTAGGGAGTTTCTGGCTTGCCAGGAAGGAAGGAAGTGGATCAAAGAGAGAGATAGAACACACAAAAAAATGGAAGATGTTATGGGAAGGAAATTTTTAAAAAATTAGCTGGATGTGGTGGCACGTGCCTACAGTCCTAGCTACCCGGGAGGCTGAGGCAGGAGAACTGCTTCAACCCAGGAGGTGGAGGTTGCAGTGAGCCAAGATCACGCCACTGTACTCCAGCCTGGCGCCTGGTGACAGAACGAGACTCTGTCTCAAAAAAAAAAAAAAAAAAAAAAAAAAAAAAAAAAAAAAGGAAGATGGTATGGGAAGGAAATAGTAGGCTGTTAGGTTCAAGTTCTAAAAGACACAATTTTGATATTTCCAGTTTTTTTCTTTTGCCTTAGTCATAGAATCTCTTAAGAAAGAGATCTTGGGATGTAAATCTTTTTGATGCTTCCTCATACTAATTAAAAAGTAAAGACTATCTAAGTTTGAAATTTTGCTCCCTTTTTCTTCAAAGACATCTTTCAAACTCCCTTGATCATATCAAAAGTTTCACAAACATCCTAGTGAAAGCATGCCATTTAGAAAGATAAGCCCACAAATTGGCATTATAACATAAACACATTATTCATGAAGCAGGGGACCAGCCTGGGCTTTAGGCTGAGACAAATGCATGAGAGTCTGGGAATGTTCTGTCAAAAACACGCCCCAGGCCCCACAACCTAACAGACACATGTAGATGCCAACTGAGAACTGCAAACCCCCAACAAGGCATGTGGCCCCAGAACCACAGAGAGGCCTGCAGAGGCTGTATCTCGCAGACCAGACTCTGCCTCCCAGCAAAGGAGGCAATACTAGTAAGTCCCGAAGCGATGCTGACGGCTGACCTGGGGCAGACTGTCTTCAAAGGGTGCTGGTCTCACAAGAAAATGTCAGAACTTCCCAGCCCCTGGAGCTGGCTCAAGGAATAGGTTCCTCTCACGGTCCCTTCTAGGAGGGAACAATACAAATGACAGGGACAGGCAGCGGCAAACTGGAGGCTGAATGAAGAGTCAGATTCCCACCAAGGACAGCACTTCTCAAATCGGATCAGACAGCCCACGGAGATCTAAAGGCACTTCCTACTCCCAGGAGGAGAAGTGGACTGAGCGTCGGAGAGCCAGGCATTACGACACTGGTGTTCCCCCCAGTGCCCCTGCATTCCCCGGGTTCGTGGTCAGGAGCCCCATGTGCGGGGAAGGCCCATCTAGCAGCTGAGGCTGTGACTGTGGAGTCTCGGGCCTGCCTCCAGAATCATTGCAGCTGGGCTCCCCGGACATCACCCACATCACCTGCGGCAGGGAAGCCAGGTTTGGTGCTTACAAGCTTCCTCAGAGCTGAGAGACGAGAAGGCGAAGTCAGGATTAACCGAAAATTGCAAGTTTTGACTTGAAGCGGGGCACAGTTAGAATGCGGTAAGGATCATGACGAACCTGTCCAAGATGCGGAAGGAACCAGCAGGGTGAAGACACTGAGATGAGGGACACCTTTGCGTCCTAGAGCATGAACTATGGACGTTTTCCACCAAAGCTCTGATGCATCTTTCAGGAAGCTCCTGTGACAAACAACCAAACCATTCTTGTAGGCAGGAGGTGGGGTGGAAAAACTAAACCAGGCCTTCATGGCGGAGGGCCCGCACAGCGCCACGTGAACGCACAGAGGAGGCCGCGCTTCCGATCTCAGGGTCTGTGTCACCACGGAGTACAGGGATTGACGCTCTCGAGTGGGAAACCACCGTAAATAATGATAGAGTCAATAACAGAAGTACTGCTATTTAATCGGAATAAAAAATAAAGTCCCAGGAAACTTCGTGTCAACATGAGGATTAACAAAGTAAAATATATATATAAACGAGCTGTGATTTAGTACCTGCTCAGGACCAGGTAACTTCACGATGTTTCTCATTTATTCCTTACAACACTTGAGTTCTAAGTTTTATTAGTCTCATTTATAGCAGTTGGGGCAATGGAGCACCAAAAAGATTAAATAAATTATCTCAGGCCGGGCACGGTGGTTCAGGCCTGTAATCCCAGCACTTCAGGGGGCCGAGGCGAGTGGATCACAAGGTCAGGAGTTTGAGATCAGCCTGGCCAATGTGGTGAAACCCCATCTCTACTAAAAGCGCAAAAAATCAGCCAGGGCTGGGCGCGGTGGCTCACGCCTGTAATCCTAGCACTTTGGGAGGCCAAGGTGAGTGGATCACCTGAAGTCAGGAGTTCAAGACCAGCCTGGCCATGACGGTGAAACCCCATCTTAAAAAAAAAAAAATTAGCCAGGCTTGGTGGCACAGCCCTGTAGTCCCAGCTACTTAGGAGGCTGAGACAGGAGAATTGCTTGAATCTGGGAGGCAGAGGTTGTAGTGAGCCGAGATCGCACCATTGCACTCCGACCTGGGCCACAGAGTGAGACTCCTTCTCAAAATAAATAAATAAATAGTCTCAGATCAGGCAGTTAGAGAATGACAGGGCCTCGAGTTAGACTCAAGACTCCAGAGTCCAAGCCAGGCCCTTCACTTGACTGCACCACAGTGGCCTCAAACACAAGGAAATTCCAGAGGAAAGATCAGCCACACAGGTGGCAAGGTACCCAGCCCAAAAGACCACTCTAGCCAGGAAGCTTCTGGGAAATCATCTTCACCACAATTTAAGCCCAGGGTGCTCTCTGTTTCCCCTGGCTGTATTTCCTTGTTTTTGGAACTGAATGCAGCTTTGTTCAAGTGCTGTATTTCAGGAATCAGTGGCCCCTGTAAAGCTGTCCCAGCAGGCACCAGGAATGCAGGGCACAGCAGGAGCAGAAACCCCTCCTGCCCCCAGAGAGCGGTGGCTGGCCCTCACCTACTCCGGCTGCACCCTCTCACACTAGATGCTGCCCGATCTGCATGATTGGAGGGCAGGTTAGGTGACAGCCTGAGTGGGAAGAGCTTGTTCCCCGGTTTTGACTTTGCTGGAACCATCAGACGCTCAAGGGAAAGAGAGGGTGGACCGTGTGCTGGAGGGCTTCAGGACCCCCTGAGGAGAGGCTGAGGAAAAACCTCCAATGAGAGCTACTTTCTCCATTGTCAGCATGTACCTGAGCCAGTTCGCAAGGACGAGAGGATGTGCCTCTGCCAACAGGGGCCTTCCCGATGCGCGTTGGGCTGACCGTGAGGACACACGTGTGTACACTTCAGCCTGAGACCTACGAGGGAATGCAGGTGGACACTGGGCTTGCAGAGTCCCGTTGAGTAAGCTCTTGTTTTAGATGCGCAGGAGCAGCTGGCTCAGCCTACAACAAACATCCAAGAGCTACACTTAATCCTCATCGTGATGATACCGAAAGAGAAGCTGAGAGAAGTTAAATACCTTCTCCTCATATCTCAGACTTCAAGAGACGTTTTTGCAAAGTTTTGTCTGGGAATAGAATAGGGTGTAGTTTCTTCCCTCCCACACAGTCCCAGATAGACCTCTGAGCACCGACACGGCTTCCCCAGCCCCTGCTTAGTGCCCCCAGTGCTCGGTGCCCATGGCCCATGGCCCAGTGTGGCCCCCGTGGGGGAGCCAAGAGCTAGGGAGGAAGGCAGGTCCTGTGCCATCCACCATGAGGTCAGGGAGGCCACACAGCGGAGCGGTCACCGTTCCAGTCTCCACAGATGACTGGGGATGAAACGCAAAGGCCAACAGGAGAGGGTGATGGCATGGCTGCCTTCCGGCCTGGCAGGAAGTGGCTGAATCACCCCGGTGACGATAGGGACATGATGGAGACAGGACACCATCTCCTACACATCACGTGCTCAGAGCTTTCCATCTGCAGCCTTAGTTCGTTCTTACTAGACTCTCACTAGGGGGACAGAGTCATCGCCATTCCAGAAATGACGCATTGATGGTGAGCTCAGTGAGATACCAATGGTCCACATTTGTAGCTTGCTGGGGACAAAGCCAGGATGTGAATCTGCACTCGTCCACATCCAAAGCTGTCCTTTCCCCTGTACCAGGCCACCTCCCATGCCACCCCTGAGCCAGGCAGAGCCTGAGAGCACCCTCCTTCAGGAAGGCCTCTGTCACAGCCGCGGCCCGAGTCACTGCTGAGAGAGAGCCGGTCTGCTTTTGCATTGAATACACTATTTTACTTTATTTTCATGACCCTGCAAGATAATTATCATTATCCCCACTTATTAGACAAGGAAACCAAGATTCAGTAGGTTTTGTAGCAGAACAAGGCCCTAAGTGACTTTCAGCAGTCAGGACACCTAACCAAGCTGCTGTTGGAGAAAGGAGGCCGGGAGCAGATCTTCCCATGACCCTCAGACTTAGAGCGCCAAACTCATGAGAGACGGCGGTTTTGTTTGCCTGTTTTGTTTTTAAAGACGGGGTGTCACTCTGTCACTCAGGCTGGGATGCAGTGACGCAATCACGGCTCACTGCAGCCTCAATCTCTCAGGCTCAACTGACGCTCCTGCCTCAGCCTCCCAAGTAGCTGCAACTACAGACATGGGCCACCACGCCCGGCTACTTTTTTTTTTTTTTCCTTTTTGTGAAGATGGATCTCACTACTTTGCCCAGGTCTCAGACTTCTGAGCTCAGGTGATCTGCCTGCCTTGGCCTCTGAAAGTGCTGGTATTACAGGTGTCAGATATAGCTCCCAGCCAGGTGACAGGGTTTCAAGATCCTTCTTGTGCCCATCAACTTGCTCATCTTGTCTGCTAGAATTTGTTGTTATGCACCATTCAAAACTTATTTAAGCTCTTTTGTTCATGCACCTTGTTTTTCTTACCAAAAAAAAGGAAAACTAATCCCTCAACACTCTCTTCCATTTCTCCCCTTCCCAGAAGCCAAATGCTAAATTCTTGACAGCATTTTCAATTGTCTTTACCTGTAAGTTGCCCTCAAAAACCTCCACTGTATGCTGAAGCAGTGGGTGAGGAAAATATTTGGAATTCGTGAACTAAAGCCCCCAATTTTTAATTCCCATCCTCCTGGTCTAGAGGGAACATGTCCAGGTCACGGGATTGGAGCAGGACAGGATTGGGACACGGTGTCTGCATGAGTCTCTTTAGAGGAGGCGCTCAAGATTATATGTAAGATGTTACAGGGAATGCTTTTCTTCTACAGAACTAAAATTGTTACTGCTTTATCTGATCTACCACTATATGTATTAAACTTGGTTCTCCCTGCCTCTTGCTGTTTCTGATCTTTCTTCAGTAGGATGTTCGTTCAGTAGTTAGCTGGACTCAAAAGTAATGCAACAGCCTCAATGTATTGTTGGAAGAGTAATAAAAGTTACTCTAATAATGAAAAGCCCGTTCCCATTATAACTCAAGTATGCCTTCCATCAAGTGACTTGGAAACAAGGTGTATTCATTTGTTTGTTCCCAGTGAACTGAAGGATCGCACAAGCATGATTTTTTCCTTGCTCCCTTCCCTGATTTAATTCACTTATGGAAGGAGACAAGGAATGAAAATGAACCCACAAACACAGCAGAAAAAAAATGTGCCTCAGTGAAGCAATGTTGCATTGTCTATAGCACACTCTAACAGACGGTCTGATTTTTACCTCGTTCATTGTCACTGAGCTATTTTGCACCTCTTAGTAAACAGCAAGTAAGGGATGGATGTGCAGACTTGAGTTCTGTAGAATCTCAGCTGACTTCAGGGTTCCTGTGAAAAATCAGTTTTGCCTCCATTTGCAATTCAGTTCATTTACTCCATATAAAGTTGTGCTTTTTTACTTTGCTTTGGACTGCTTTTAACATCTGGTTCCCTCACTGATTACAAGTAAAATAAAATCTTCCTGTGTTTGTTTTGTATGGAGATGAGAATCAATCACACTTTCACTTGCTGAAAATTATCTTTTAACAGAGATACACCCAGAAAGTGGCCTACCTTTGACAAGCACTCTAGGCACAGAGCTGATGTGATGTTGGTCCTCTCACGTGGGCTTTCCAAATTCTTCTGAGTGCCCCTTGGTCTGACCTAACTGAGCTGCTTATAACACTTCACTTTCACATCATGTTTTGTAAATTTTACTTTAAGTTCGGGGATACATGTGCAGAATGTGCAGGTTTGTTACACAGGTACACATGTGCCATGGAGGTTTGCTGCTCCTATCAACCCATCATCTACGTTAAGTCCTGCATGCATTAGGTATTTGTCCTAATGCTCTCCCTTCCCTTGGCCCACTCCCTGACAGACCCCAGTGTATGGTATCCCCCTTCCTGTGTCCATGTGTTCCTATTGTTCAACTCCCACTTATGAGTGAGAATATGTGTTGTTTGGTTTTCAGTTCCTGTGTTACTTTGCTGAGAATGATGGTTTCCAGCTTCACCCATGACCCTGCAAAGAACATGAATTCATCCTTTTTATGGCTGCATAGTATTCCATGGCATACATGTGCCACATTTTCTTTATTCAGTCTATCATTGATGGACATTTGGGTTGCTTCCAAGTCTTTGCCATTGTAAATAATGCTGCAATAAACATATGTGTGTATGTGTCTTTATAATAGAATGATTTATAATCCTTTGGGTATATACCCAGTAATGGGATTGCTGGCTCAATTTCTGGCTCTAGATCCTTGAGGAATCGCCACACTGTCTTCCACAGTGGCTGAATTAATTCACATTGCCACCAACAGTGTAAAAGCGTTCCTATTTCTCCATGTCCTTGTCAGCATCTGCTATTTCCTCACTTTTTAATGGTCAGCATTCTAACTGGCATGAGATGGTGTCTCATTGTGGTTTTGATTTGCATTTCTCTAATGACCAGTGATGATGAGCTTTTTTTCATGTTTGTTGACTGCATAAATGCCTTCTTTTGAGAAGTGTCTGTTCATATCCTTTGCCCACTTTTTGATGGGGTTGTTTGGTTTTTTTCTCTTAAATTTGTTTAAGTTCCTTGCAGATTCTGGATATTGGACCTTTGTCAGATGGATAGATTGCAAAATGTTTCTCCCATTCTGTAGGTTACCCATCCATTCTGATGGTAGTTTCTTTTGCCATGCAGAAGCTCTTTAGTTTAATTAGTTTGTCAATTTTGACTTTTGTTGAAATTGCTTTTGGTGTTTTAGTCATGAAGCCTTTGCCCATGCCTATGTCCTGAATGGTATTGCCTAGATTTTCTTCTAGAGCTTTTATGGTTTTAGGTCTTCTGTTTAAATCTTCAATCCATCTTGAGTTAATTTTTGTATAAGGTGTAAGGAAGTGGTCCAGTTTTTGTTTTTTGCAGATGGCTAGCCAGTTTTCCCAACACCATTTATTAAATAGGAAATCCTTTCCCCATTGCTTGTTTTTGTCAGATGTGTCAAAGATCAGAAGGTTGTAGATGTGCTATGTTATTTCTGGGGCCTCTGTTCTGTTCCATTGGTCTATATATCTGTTTTGGTACCAATACCTTGCTGTTTTGGTTACTGTAGCCTTGTAGTACACTTTGAAGTCAGGTAGCATGATGCCTCCAGCTTTGTTCTTTTTGCTTAGGATTGTCTTGGCTATGTGGGCTCTTTTTTGGTTCCATATGAAATTTAAAGTAGTTTCTTCTAATTCTGTGAAGAAAGTCAATGGTAGCTTGATGAGAATAGCATTTAATCTATAAATTACTTTGTGCAATATGGTCATTTTCACAATATTGATTCTTCCTATCCATGAGCATGAAATTTTTTTTCCCATTTGTTTCACTTTCACATCATTTGTATTTGTGAGTGACTTTTTCTTGAATATCTTGTGTGCTTCCTAAATTAATTGCCATGTGTAAGCACTTGCAGGATGGAATGTGCATGAGCACACTGGCCTGTAGAGTATCCTATCAGGGTGACAAAACTATAGAATTAATGGCCTTGGTTTTTCCAGTGGAAGAGAAAAAAGGCAGGTAAGAAAACATCATAAAACATTTTTAAAGGCGTTTAGAAAGTTGTGCAAACAAAATATAATTTTAGCCCACTTTTAGCATTAGGTTTTTGAGTAATATCTTACTCTGAATGCTCTTTTAATAACAACACGGAAATAACTCCACAGGTGAAAAAGTCTCCAATGGTTTTTAAAAGAAAACACAGCTGTACAGATAAAGCCTAAAGACCTTAATAAATACATTTAGGGCATCATATTATTGAAGGATTTTTAGGTAGATTCAATATCTCACTGGGGTACAAAGAACATTAATTTTAAGTAATTTTAAGTCTGATAGTTCAGAGAACTAATTGGTTTAAATGTTTTTTTATAGAATAAATGAAAATGCTATTGAAATGATTGAAGAGTAAGAAAGAAATTAGTTGATGGGTCATTGACTCCTGCATTGCATAACCAAAAATCTCATTGACTCCCTTTAAGACATTTGTATAATTAAAAACTGTTATTAAAATAAAAACTAGGGAAGAAAAGATTATATCTTAAAAACTTTATAACAGATAGCAGTAGGGATAATTCCTAACATAAACAACTAATGTTTCTTCAATTATTTCCCTGAATGGCAAAAAGGACTTTTATTCTCAACTTTTAAAAAGTAGTTTTTTGTAAACAGGAATCTTTTTTGAAACAATAGGCTGAAATTAGTGACAAATTTATGGTAAGTCTTCTCCAAATATCCATATTGTCAGAAAATCCTTTGGCAAGAAAACACAGGTAAAACCAACACCTTTGAAGAGGTGGCCCTGCACCCCGTGTCCTACATGCCATTAAACTGACACAAAAATGCAATCAAGAAGCAAAGCAAACCACCAAGAAAGTTGTTTCTGTCACTATTAAAAACGCCTGGGTACTAAATAAGCCGGCAGGGGAATAAAGTTCAAACAGACCCCAAGAGGGGACCATCCACAAATCAGTAAGTTGTGTGAGTTGTTTTTTAAACCAGATTGCTTACTCCCAAGAGCAGAGTGATCGTGTACCACTACATTGCATCATAAAATATGAAATAACTTTAATTAGAGAGTATTACAAATTAAACGGGATATTGCATCCTCTGTTCTCCCTCTGATATTTTATCCTCACTGTGCAATCCTTCCCTCTCTAAATTAACATGCCAAGCTTTTCCCAAATTTCCCCAGCAGCCAGACACCTAAGCTGAGTCCCAGCCTGAGAGCAGAGAGAGACACTGCTCTCTTCACATCATAAGAGCCCCTGAGAGCAGGAATAACCCTGGGAACAGCGTATGTGATGTGAAGTGAATGCAGAAAAGCCCCAATATCATCAGTGCCCTGCATTACCATGTGGGATTATTCTTCACCAAGCAGTGATGCAGCCCTCCTGGGTCTGCATGACCACTCACTGTCCAGCTGTGAGCATCGGACTCCAGAGACTCACTCCTGAGGCTGGCAGACACAGGGCACCCAGGGGCACACTGGACAACACTAGGGTATGGGAGGAGAAATTAGAACTTGTATTTATGCTCATGTTTACTAAAATTAAAAAGTATAGCTTTATTAATAATAAATGATGTGGATAGGAATAATATGTATATAATGCTTTTGATACAAATTCATATAACAATATGTAACATTTATTGAGCACATTTATTACAAGTACTTCACATGGGTTAACTCGCTGAATTCTCACAGCCGCCCTCTGGATGGTATGGTCACATAACTTACTGTCCAATCCAAAGTTTCAAGGGAGTGAGAGGGGCCACTATTAATTACTGCACCGTGGCAGCAGGTATAAATCTGGACCAGCTCAGGACACTGGCATGAAGGTCATCCTGGCCCTGAGCAGAAAATGCAATGGCCAAGGTCACAGTACGAGGCCATGGTACAGACTGAATGGAGCCCAGGAGGTCAGGATTCAGGGCTGGGCTTATAGCCACACTGCTTCGCTGCATGTTAGAAAACCCAATAAATCACTGGGTGACTTTTCCGATAAGGGGCTGAGATGGAAGCCATATGGAAGAACAAGATGGGTAGCCGCCTTCCCCCTGCTCCTGCTCCCCTAAGCAAAACTGCAAACCCACGGATGGCACATAAAGCAAGTCCAGGAGGACTCTGGGAGGAGGGGAAGGCAGGTGTGTTCAAGACCGGGAGGACAGCACAGTGCCAGGCCTCAGTACCCAGCCAGCAAGGAAGGCCACCAGGCATGGTCTCAGCCCAGCACCAGCAGGTCCTCAGATGGCTTATCCTCCAGATGGAGCAGAGTTTCTCCAACAGCACCAGGGGCATCACTGGCAGGGGCCCATCAGAGCCCACCAGAAATAAATGGCTAGAGGGTAGGTCTTCTGACCACTGGGCCTGAGATGCCTTTTCCTGCTGAGACGCATAGGAGTGAGAGATTGAACCAGAAAAGGGCCCTGCACAGTAAGCAGCCGCTCAGAGAGAATCTGCTGCCCAAGGCCTGACGCTCTCCTGCCCTGACCAGAGGCACCTGAGCCACCCAGGACACAGGCACATAGATTGTACCACATCCTTCTCCCACCAAGAGCCTCCTCACAGCTGGTCCAGGGAAGCCTTTCCCTCCACAGGCCACACCAGCAGGGACCAGTGGGGGCCCCCAGGGAACCAGAAAAAATAAACAGACCAAACAACACAGCAGAGACTCTGAAAATTAAGCTGCCATTGGAACCACAGTCCACAAAAATAGTCCAAGACTTACATGCTGAACCTAAACTGGGTGACTTCCTGCTAAAATATAAGATTTGGGTCGAGCGTGGTGGCTCACATTTGTAATCCCAGCCATTTTGGAGGCCAAGGCACTTGGATGACCTGAGGTCAGAAGTTCAAGACCAGCCTGACAAACATGGTGAAACCCCATCTCTAGTAAAAATGTACAAATTAGCCAGCCATGGTAGTGCAAGTCTGTAATCCCAGTTACTCAGGAGACTGAGGCAGGTGAATTGCTTGAAGCTGGGAAGCAGAGGTTGCAGTGAGCTGAGATTGCACCACAACACTCCAGTCTGGGTGACAGAGAGAGAGAGACTCTGTCTCAAATAATAATAATAATAATATTTAAATAGAGCTCAGAGACTTTTAACATAATAGACCAAATGCTCAGCATACAACTGAAAATCACTTGTCACATCAAGAACTAGGAGATTCACAACTTGAATTTTAAAACCCAATAAACTGATATCAACAGTGATATTAATCCATATTTGGAATGATCTGACAAGAACATAAAAGCAATAGCAATGAAAATGTTTCAACAACCAATTTAAAATGTTACTAAAACAAAGGAAAAAGTAAATCTCAGGAAACTTACAAAAAGGAACCAAATGGAAATCAGGTGTGGTGGCTCACGCCTGTAATCCCAGCACTTTGGGAGGCTGAGGTGGGCAAATCTCAAGGTCAGGAGTTGGAGACCAGCCTGGCCAATATGGTGAGACCTGTCTCTACTAAAAATACAAAAATTAGCCAGGCATGGTGGCTGGCACCTATAATCCCAGCTACTCAGGAGGCTGAGGCAGGAGAATAGCTTGAACCTGGGAGGCAGAGGTTGCAGTGAGCCGAGATCATGCCACTGCGCTCCAGCCTGGGAGACAGGGTGAGACTCCGTCTCAAAAAAAAAAGGAACCAAATGGAAATTATAGAACTGAAAATCACAGTAGTAGGTATAAAAATTTGCCTGATGGTTCAACTGGGGAGGTGGAGGTTGCAGTGAGCTGAGATCATGCCACTGCACTCCAGCCAGGGTGACAGAGTGAGACTGTTTCAAAAAAAAACAAAAAAATTTCCTGATGGGCCCAACAGTAGAGCAGAGACAAAGAGCATACCCACAGTGAACATTAAGGCAGAACAGCAGAGTTCACTCCATATGAACAACAGAGAGAAAACATATATTTTTTAAAAATGAATACAGCCTCCCACACTGACCTCTGAAAATAAGAGCCAACATTCAAATCACTGGAGTCTCAAAAAATAAAAAAAAGGAAGAAGAGGAAGAAGGAGGAGGAGGAGGAGGAGGAGGAGGAGGAGAATGAAAGGGTGTTTATTTTATTTTATTTTATTATATGTATTTTTTTTCTTTTGTTCTGTCTTATTTTAATATATATATTTATATTTTTATTTATTCTTTTTAAGACAGGGTTTCACCATGTTGGTCAGGCTGGTCTTGAACTCGAAAGGGTGTTTAAAGAAATAATAATTAAAAACCACAAATCTGCCAAGAACACATCAACCTATAGATCCAAAAAACTAAACAAACCCTAAACAATATTTTTTCAGTGCTGAGAGAAAAGAATGGTCAGCCATTGATTCTATATCTAGCTAAGCTAGCCTTCAGGAGGCAAGGAGAAATAAAAACATTCTCAGATGCAGAAAACTTAATAATTTGTCATACACAGGCCAATCCTTAAACATTATATAAATGAAGTACTTCAAACACACACAAAAAATTTTTGAGAATCAGGAAGACGAAAGAAACAAGAGGAAGAGTACATGTGGGTGCATACGATGGACTATCCTTTTAATCATAAGTTTTATAAATTATATTTTAAAATTGAATCAAATATAATAGTACCTCCTGGTTCATAATAAAATTATATTTAAAGGAGAAAGATAAAAAGACCTAAAGAGAAGTGAGTTTTCCACACACTTCTGAAAATGGTAAAATATCGATACCCATCAACTTTTGTAAGTCATATATGTATATTGTAAAACCCAGAGAAACTATAACAAAAACTATACAAAGGGACACATTAAACACTAAAAATAAATTGGGTTGGAATTTTAAAACAACATTCAAGTAATCCTGAGAAAAGGAAGAAACACAGAAGATCAAGCACCTTAAGAAACAATAATAAAATACCACTTTTAAGTACTAACATAGCAATAATCACCTTAAATATACATTGTCTAAATCAAAAGGTAGACATTAGCAGAATGCATAAACATGACCCAATTATATGCTGCTTACAAAAAAGTATTTCACATAAGCTGGTTGGAAAGCAAAAGGATGAAAACAGCTAAGCTATATAAACATAAAAATTGTTAAAGATGAGTACTAGTTATACTAATATCTCATCAAGCAGACTTCACAGCAAAGAAAATTCTTAGAAACAAGGAAGGATAGTCTATACGGACAAAAAGATAACTCACCAGAAAGAAATATTTATCTGAATTGTGTATGCAACAAACAGTAGAACCTCAAAATACATGAAGTACCAACAGATGGAATTGAAAGGCAAAACATACAAATAGAAAATTACAGTTGATCGCTTTACCAGCCCCTCCTCAACAATGGATAGTGCTGCTAGGCAGAAACTCAAAAAAGATACATGGGACAGAGCAATGAAGTCAACCAAGAGGCTCTAACTGGATACGTAGGATAAGCTACATAACAATACAATACAAATGTTTCTCAAGCATACATGGTACATTTACCAAGACAAAACAAACATCAACAAATAGAAAAGAATTAAAATCCTACAGAATATCTTCTCTGACCACAATAGAATCCAACTAGAAACCAGTAATGAAGAGCCAACAGGAAAACCTCCAAACACCTTTCAAAATAACGTATGGGCTATAAATGAAGTCTCAAAGAGATATTTTTTTAAAAAACATAGAACAGAATAAAAACAAAAATCTCTATATATCAAAGATGTGGCATGTAAATAAAGCAATAATAAGAAGGAAATTTATACCACTAAATATTTACATTAGAAATAAGGAAAGATTTGTATTCTTTCCTCAAGAAACTAGAGGGAAAAAAAGAACAAAAAAACAATCGAGAGGAACCGAAAAGAAGAAAATAACAGAGCAGAAATCAATAATATTGAAAACAGGAAAACACTGCTTAAAATCAACAATAAAAACACTAGTTATATGAAAAAAGTTAATAAAATTGATAAGCCCATAGTAAGACTGACAAAAATAAAGAGTAAAAACACAAATCCTAACTATTAAGAATGAAATAAAAGCCTGGGCATGGTGGCTTACACCTGTAATCTTAGCACTTTGGAAGACCAAGGTAGGTAGATCGTTTGAGCCTGGGATTTCAAGGCCAGTCTCGGCAACGTGGCAAATCCCCATCTCTAGATAAACTACAAAAAATAGCCAGGCATAGTGGCTTGAGCCTGTAGTCCAGCAGCTCAAGAGGCTGAGGTGGGAGGATTGCTTGGGCCCAGGAGGTCAAGGCTGCAGTGAGCTGCACCACTGCACTCCAGCCTGGGAGAGAAAGTAAGGCCCTGTCTCCCAACAAAAGGAAAAAAAAAAAGAATGAGATAAAAGATACCACTTCAGAACATCAGATCCTGCAGTCATTAAAAAGATAACAAGGGAATACTGTGAGCAAATTTATATTCACAAATTCTCCAACTTACCAAGAAAGGAACCAATTCCTTAAAAACCACAAAGTACCAAAACTCAACCAGGACAAAACAGACAATCTGATTAGTCCTATAACCAATAAAGACATTGGTCAGAATTTAGCTTATAATTTAAAAGATGTCTGAAACAGCAATCTCCAGGACAGTTGGTTTTACTAAAGAATTCTACCAAACATTTAAAGAAAAATTGAAATGAATCTTACACAATTTCTTCCAGGTAATAACAAAGGAAGAAATACTGCCAAATTATTTATTAATTCTAGTATTACTCTGAAACCAAACCTAAACAAAGAGAATGAAAAAAATGAAAAGTATGGATCAATATATGCAATATACTTAAATGCAAAAATCCTTAACAAAATATTAGCAAATCAAATCCAAACAACATATAAAAAGAAATATACACCATGACCAAGTAGAATTATTCCAGGTATGCTTGATAAGCATTTGGAAACTGGTCAGTGTATTCCATCATAACAATAAGCTAAGAAGAAAAATCATATTAATTGATGTAGGAAAAGCATTTGATAAAAACCCACACTCATGAACGATAAAAATAGACATTAGAAACAGAAGAAAATTATACCAACTTGATAAAAAGTGTCTAGCATCTACAAAAAACAACCACACACAGCTAACATTAAACTTAATAGTAAAAGACCAAATGTGTTCCCTCTAAGATCAGGAACAAGGCAAGGCTCTACCACTGTTGTTTAACATAGCACTAGAAGTTCTAGCCACTGAAAAAGCAAGAAAAAGAAATAAAAGGCAGGCATACTAGGAAGGAAGAAATAAAAACTGCCTGCATTTGCAGACATTAAGATTGCCTAAGGGTAATATCCCCAAAAAATTTACAAAGAAAATATCTAGAGTAAGAAATAAGTTCAGCAAGGTCACAAGATACAAGATCAGCCATGAAAAATCAATTACATTTCTGTGTACTAACAATGAACATGTGCTGACTGGAATTAAAAACATTTTATCACTTAAAAGCACACCAAAGAAAATGATATACTTAGATATACACTTAGCGAAGCTTGAACAGAAACTCTGTACTGTATATTACACAAGGCTGATGAAAGAAATAAAAGAAGATATAAATAAATGCTGAGGCATACCATGTTCATGGATTTTTTTAAAAAATCAACATTAGTAATGATGTCAAGTCTCCCCAAAGGGGTCTGTAGGTTAAATACAATTTCTATCAAAATGCAACAAAGGTTTTTTGTAGATACAGACAAGTTTATTATAAAATTTGTGTAGAAAGGCAAAAGTAAAATAATCTTGAAAAAGAATAAAGTAAGAGGAAGGAGTCTACCTAATATCAAGTCTTATAGCTATGATAATCAAGACAGTATGGTACTGCTGAAGAGACAGATACACAGACTAATGGAACATAATAGAGAACCCAGAAATAAAACCAGGCAAATGCTCTCTACTGATTTTTTTTTTTTTTTACAAAGGTGTGAAAGTAATTAAATGAAGAAAGGCTAGTAGCCTTTTCACAAAATGGTACTGATACAACTGGACAAAGAAAGAAAGAAAGAAAGAAAGAAAAGGAACCCAACCCTAAATCTCTTATACAAAAATTAACTCAAACTAAACCATAGGCATATGTGTGAAATGTACAACTATGAACTTTTAGAAAAAGACTTAGGAGAAAAGCTATGGGATCTCAAGTTGGGCAAAGCGTTCTTAGACTTGAAATCAAAAGCACATCCATGAAAGGAATATTGGTAACTTTGATCTCATTAAAATTAAAAGCGGCCAGGTGTGATGGCTCACATCTGTAATCCCAGCACTTGGGGAGGCTGAGGTGGGATCATGAGGTCAGGAAATTGAGACCATCCTGGCCAACACGGTGAAACGAAAATTAGCTGGGCATTGTGGCACATGCCTGTAATACCAGCTACTCAGGAGGCTGAGGCAGAAGAATCACTTGAACCAATGAGTGGAAGGTTGCAATGAGCCGAGATTGAGCCACTGCACTCTAGCCTGGCAACAGAGCGATATTTTGTCTCAAAAAAATAATAAATAAAAGCTTTTTTGCTTGTAAGAGCCTGTGTGCAGGGTATAAAAAGACAAGCTATAGACTGGGAGAAAATATTGGCAAGCCAATCTGACAAAGGACTAGTACCTAGAGCAGAAAAAGAACTTTCAAAACTCAACATGTTAAAAATTGAACGAGAAAATAAGTAAAAGGCATAAAGAGGTATTTTACTGAAGAGGATATGCACATGGCAAATAAGCATCTGAGAAAATGTTCACCATCATTAATCATTAGGGAAATAAAAATTAAAACACCACAATGATATTGTTATACACTTACCAGAACGGCTACAATGATGAAAAGAGACAATACCAGCACTGACAAGGATACAGAGAAACTGGGTCACTCACACATTGCTGCTGGGAACATAAAGTGGAACAGCCACTCTGGAAAACAGTTTGGTAATTTCTAATAAAATTAAACATTAAGCTGTATATAACTCACCAATGTTCTTTTAGACGTTTATCTTGGAGACATGGAAATGATATTCACCTAACAATCTACACACAAAATTTGTAGCAGCTTCATTTGTAATAGCAACAAGTGGGAATCCTCCTGGATGTCCTTCCACTGGCGAGTGGCTAAACCAACTGTGATCCAGACAACCCCTGGGACACTCCTCAGCAACAGAAAGAAACCATTGTTGCATGCACAACTTGGATGGATCTCCAGGAAATCATGCTGAGCAAACAAAGAAAGAAAGAAAGAAAGAAAGAAAGAAAGAAAGAAAGAAAGAAAGAAAGAAAGAAAGAAAGACAATCCCAAAAGGTTACACTCTGGAATTCTCTCTATGTAACATTTTTGATGTGGCTAAATTTTGGTGGCAAGGATTAGAAAAGGAAGGGTAGGGAAGGCACAGGTGGAATGGAAGTGGATGTGGCCTTTTGTAAAACAGTTACAGGGGAGATCCTGCGTGGCTGGAACCATTTTCCTGACTGCCGTGGTGTGTGTAGGAGGTTACACGTGCGATACAATTATACAAAACAAATAAGCACACACATAAATGAGTAAAACTGAATAAGGTAAGTGGATTGGGTCAATATCAACATCCTAGTTGTGACATTGTGCTGTAATTTTGCAGAATGCTATCATTGGGAGAAACTGGGTAAAGAGCACGTGGGCTCTCTACGTTATTCCTCACAGCTACATGTGGCTCTACAAATATCTCAATAAAAATTTCAAGCAAAGAAAAAAAATCGTGGATATTTAACTTGGTCACTGCTCTGAGCTGGGCTCAGGTTTGCCACACATACACACACACACGCACACGCACCCCTCATTCCCATCGCGCCAACAGTTCTTGCTGGCCCAGATGCAGAACAGGATGATGCGATTAGGACAGCAGCACCAGGCACCGCTTCTCCTGTTCATCTTCACGGAGGAGGTGATGCTCAGAGTGAACTTATTGTCCAGACTCAAAAGCCAGGACCCGTCGTCTCACACAAGGTTTGCCGACAGAACAAAGTGCTTGAAATCACGGAGCTCCCAGTAAACGCAAAGGTACGTTCGGAACAGACTTTGAAGAGCTCCCTTTAAGGACAAGATATCAAATGTCTTTATATTCCTCATGTCTATGGGACTACAGATGGGAAGAAAAAGGACAAAAACCAGGAACTGTATAGCGGGAAGCCTCTTTTACAAGTATTTACCAAGCAACTTACGTCACAGGCACTGGTTTGGGCTCCCAGATGCATTCTGTCAATTAACCTCAAGTAACTTGAAGAAATAGATGCTGCTCTGCCCATCTCAGAGATGAGGACAGTGAGGTTCAGAGTGGCTCAGCGGCAGAGTAGCCAAGCTTGTCTCTCGTGTAGCAAATTAAGACTTCTCAGTTCAGAACCTGCTGCCCGTTTACATGGTATCTATTTTAAAACCCGGTGGGAAAAGCTGGGGACCATTGTTTGAAACTGAATCGTCCCGCGTTCCTGACCAGTTCTCTGGGAGCGAGAACACTACCGTGATCCTAGATCACTGACAAGTCCTACGTCTTAGCATCTCAGCACATGAAGGGAGCTCAGAGACAACAAGCCTGTATTTGTCTTTGTCTTTGCCTTTGCAGGCTCGGGGGCGGGGAATCGCTCTAAACAAACCTCCTCTTAACTGGTTTTGGCTCCTTCTCCTTATCAAACCACCAAGCAGATCTGCTAACAGCCAATTTGCTGAGTCAGACCCTGTTTCTCTCCATCAGTCCTGGCCCACCTTCTGGCAAATTCATCAAAATACAGCGTGTGGGATGAAAAAGTGTTCCCTATTAACCAATTCACGGTGATGAATCCCTCAACATAAACGAGAGTTGGCTTTGACCAACCCCTTCTTTAACACAGAATTGATTGTGAAGGTCAGTGATGAACCCTGTTCTTCTAACAGAAAAGTGCTCCTGAAGTCCAGCCATAGTCTGTGGCAGAAGGCTGAAAACATTGTGACAATCTCCCCATGAAGCTGCCCTCCTGAAATCGCACACCAGCAGCCCAGAGCTTCCCCCAAGCCTGCTCATATCCTGCATATTGGCCAAAGTCTGCCCTCAGATATGCACACATGGCCTCCTGATTTCCATTTAAAGACTTCTGCAAACCTCGTCCCTCCTTGAGGCTTAGGGAAGCTCTGCCAGTATCTGAGGATGACGCCGCCGGTTGAAATTTTCTAGACGCGACGGTTTAAATGGCTTGTGACTGAACTGGAAACGCGTCTACATTTCATTTTAATTATTGGTGATGACAACACAAATTCTGCATCGTTTCGTGTTTTCCCTCTCCACCATCTATTCCAAAACGACTTTATCATGCTTCATCATCGGCCGACTTCTACTTTAATGAACCTTCAGAACCACAAATCCTTAAGATCCTATTCCCTGTCATAGAAAGAGGAAAGTCCACCTGAAACGGCTAAACGGAGAAAGGGACCAGCCTGCCGCCACACACAGTGCAGGAGGCTGTTCCCACCCCTTTAACACTAGGAGAGGAAACGCATCCCACCGTCTTGGGTAGGAAACCTGTCCCTTCAGCCCCCAGAGCAGAGCCTTTCTGGAAACCAGGACGGAAGCACACTCCTGGCTGGTACTCGATGACAGACAGCGACGCTTCTTCTACCGCCAGCAGGGCAGCCGCTTCCCCTCGGGAAAGTCACTGTCTGAATTTGCACCAGGGCGGGGGCCTGCCGGGCACTGGCTGGGCCGCTGGAACTTTCAACCTCCCGCGCAGAAACTCGCACATGCCTTTAGCACCATTCACAGAAACAGCATCTTGTTTCCAATTTGGCTGTAGATAATGAAATTAGCCCCACATTACCATAAAGTGGAACAAGTAAACACGAAAGCAGGAGCTCGGTTTCCAGGCCTCTCCCTGCCCCCATCGGGAACGGGCCCCGCTCTGGCTTCTCCGCTGTTTAAATTCAAAGCAAGACTGCTGTTTTTCTAAGTCGCCACGCTGACCCCAAGCAGATAAAGAACACTAAATGACACATTCAGCAGAGCGGCTCTGTTCTCGCAGGGCCGCTGTGTTTACATCAGGAAATCCAGCCCGGGAGGGGACGGGGGGTCGGCCGCGGAGGCGGCCCGGGCGCCGGCCTCCCTAGCGCTCTCGCCGCCGCGCTCGGCTGGCTGGGCCGCGCTGGCCCCTGGCGCTCGGCAGCTGACTCCATCCAGATGTGCCGCGGCTCCAGAGTGGCTGCCGCGCGCAGTAAATGGGCATCCGAGGCTCGTCAATCCGGGCCAGAGCAATTGCGGTCTCGAGGCCGCCCCACTGGCACTCGGAAAGGTGCGCGCGGGAGGGGACCGCGGGGGCGCCGGGCGGGGGCACCCTGGGCGCAGGGAGGGCGCGCGCTAATGACCGACCCGGGAAATGTTCCTAATACATTTGTACATTTCCTTGTAAATGTTTTACACTTTGAAAGAAAGGGGAATGCTGTATATCATGTGGAAATGTTGGCTGTCTATGGGTCCCTGTGGGTATTACCGCGTTAGTACGACTTGTAACCAGAGCAAGAGAAACATAAAAAAGCTGGGAAACACTGCCAATTAGTCATTACAGGGGACTGTAAAAACAAAAGAAAGAGAAAGAGGAGGGAGGAGAAGGAATCAAAAAAGAATAAAATGACCCGGGGAAAAAAAAAAAAAAAAATCTAAAAAAACGAGATGTGTTTTCTGTGGTGTTCCGGGAATAGCGCGGGATGCCGGACAGCTGGTGGCCTTCTGATCAGCAGCGACCTGCAAAGCTGCGAGCTCTCCGGCGCAGCCCCGAGGGGCCCTGCCGGTTCCCAAACCATCCTAGTTGCTGTCCCTGTACAACTCGAGCTGGGTCAGCGGGCAGGCAGTGTGCTTTGAAGCGAGACCCAACTGTGCAAAATCCAAGTCAGACATTTATTTCTGATCGCCCGCCGCCTACACAGTCGTTGCTAGCTGAGTTGTAATAAAAAGGAGAAGACAGGAACTATTTTTTTTACAATCCCAAGTTCCTACCAGTCACCGGCTACAAGCGGCCTGTGGCCGTGGTTGCTGGCAACGGTTTTTAATTTTACAGTAATTCTGATGATCGAAATCTTTTTTTGTTTGTTTGTTTCTGCTTTTTGCCAGAGTCAAGAGTCCAAGAACTTGTAACATCACAATCTGAAATGCATCTGGCTGAGCCCCCAGTCCTTCTTGAGTAACTTTATTGACCCTTTACAGGACTTCAGTGAAGGGATAATGGTGTACACAATGTTTTAGTTGCAGGCCAAAACCCGGGCGGAGCGAGGCTTCTCCCAGGGAAGGGCTGCGATAACTCAGGGCCTCCAGGGAGTGGGGGCGGGGAGAAGAGGAAGCTGGGGCCCCCTCCCCAGGGACATGGAGGCATATGTTGCTGGCTAGAAGAGAACTGCTTATCTCAGCAGCGTGCAGGCCGGTTTCCAGCCAGGCCTCTTCAGCCCACAGTGATTTCAGTCCCACCTCCTCTGAGTCATGAGGATGGCCACATGTGCCTGAGATCCAATTCCTGGCAAGGGCACGGCTTTTCTAATCAGCTGGGGTCCTTCTTAGTGTCTGCCCATAGCTCAGCGGATGCACAGCTCAGCTTCACCAGGACAAAATGTCTTGCATACGATCTGTTTCAAAAACAATTACAAGAGCAAATTATCCTGGCTTCTAGCAACAGATTTTAAAAATCTAGTAGCAAGATCTCAAAAAATGATTAAACCACAAACACTATTTTAAAATAACATTAAGCCAGAGAAGAGATGAAGATTCTCACAGAACCATCAAGAGCACACTCTTCCCACCCCTACACACCCCCCGCCAACTCCCTATGCACACGTCTGCATCTCCAAAGTCCAGAGAGGGACTTACTTATATCTGGGCGTTCTTCGGAGATAGAAATGAGCACGGCATCAATTCCTTATCTGCCAATGACTTTTACCTTCACAACATACAGCTTTGAAGTCTGTTCATGGAAAAGCTGTCATCAGAGACTGACTGGACAATCCTCAGGAGCTGGGTCCCTGACCTACCAATTTGCATTGCCCACATGCTGGGGACCTTTCACCAGTGGCAGGTCTACAGCATGTTAGTTGTCTCTCTTCTGAACTGAGGACTCAAAAATAGTGTCGTGCTTTTGCTGGCAAGCCTGTTCCGGCCCCTCCTGGAGCTTGGTTGCTTCTCTGTTCGAGCTCACCGGCTCGCCTCCCACCTGACCGTGGGCGAGCACTGCAGTTTTCTCTGCAGATTTTACTCTTCAGCAATTGTCTTTACACTAATACGACTGACTTTGAAATTTGAAGCTACAGCCTTGACATTTTTCTCAAGTTCTAGGTGCATTCTTCCAGCTGTAACTAGACATTTCCCCTTGAATTTCACGTCATCTTTTCAAATTCGGTACATGACAAGGAAATGTATGATCTTCCTTCACAAATTCAACTAACTCAGCCCCTTTGACTCTTCAATTTCTACCAAAGATCGCATCACTCTCTCATGACAGAGGCCCATAGGTTCATTCCTTAGCCCGTTCCTTTCTCACATGGCTCATATTCTAATTTCTGTAACAGAGCTCTGGGTGTTGTCCCCCTGCTCTGCAGACAAACAGTGAACAGGACAGCCAGCAGCCGTCCAACCCGGCCCACTCAGCAGACAATCACAGTGCCCATCAACACCCTCACAGTATAATATAGGTTTTCTGTTCAAAACCTTGCTGTCCCTGCAGTCCCTCACTTTTGCCTTGTATGAAAAAGCTCACGTGCATTAACCCTGGAAACCTTTGCAGCTAGTGCTAACCTTCTCTTCCACTGTGACCTACATCCTCAGCTGCCTTCGCCCTTGGGAGCCTCCCTGGCTCCTGCCTGCTCTGGACTCTCCCAAACCCAGCCTGGGAAGCCAGTCCTACAGATCGTGGCTGCTAAAGGAGGTTTAAACTCTTTCATGCTCTCTACCAGGGTAAATTCTAACCAAACCTCAAACTCGAAATCAAGTCTACAGTCCTCTACAGAGGACGAGCTTCTGCAGGGATGTCCCTCCTTCCCCATGAGACCCTGTCACCCCCAGTGAGGTCAATGACTGGCTGATCCAAAGTACTGGATCCATTCCCCAGTTTCCTTGCCTACCAGATGTCCCACTGCACATCCAGTTCAGAAGTGCTAAAACCAAACTCCCTGGCTTTCCCCGGAAACTCTCCTTCTTTCATATTCTCCATTTGTTAACTTTGGGGTAATGGTTTATCGATCCGGTCTGATTCAAATCAAAACTCAGGAACCCCCTAGCTGCTTCTCCTTTCTCCACTCTGAAGTCTAAGCAGTCACTGAGACCTGGCACTCTGCTTCTCAGAGAGCACTCCACCTGCCACCTGCCACCTGCCACCTTCTCTTGCCTTCCTGGCCTCTGTGGGCAGGGCCACCTTGGCAAGTGTGTGTTTTCAGGCCAGTCACTGCTGTCACCTTCACCAAAGAGCCACTCAGGCCCACCCTCAGCCTTGCCCACCCTGCCGGGTCCTCCAGGGCTGCTCCTCACTTCCCTCAGCCGCCTCCCATCCTCCGGCTTCCCATGGGCAGTGCAGCTCGGGTGAGAACATGCACCTCCCACCCGCCACCTGTACCATTTCTTCTGCTCTTCCTAAGCCTGCTCATGGCTCGGCAAATATTCCCTTCATTATGCCATCTTCACACTACCCCAGTTGAGAGGGTTTACTGCCAAGAAAACTCATGCCCTGACTGATATACGGGACCCTGAGTGAGCGAGTGAGTACTCATTTGATATTTAAGTCATTGGTATACCTTTTCCAAAAATCCAATTGTATACATTTTGGAGAATGTGACCCACGGAGTATCTAATGATCTAATGGTGTACGCTACACATGACTGGTATTAATAGCCACTCCCCCTTTTTTTTTTTTAGACAGGGCCTTGCTCTGTCACCCAGGCAGGGGTGCAATGGTGCGATCTCAGCTCACTACAACCTTGACTTCCTGGGCTCAAGTGATCTTCCCACCTCAGCCTCCCGAGCAGCTGGCACCACAGGAATGCACCACCACATCTGGCTAATTTTTGTACTTTTGGTAGAGACTGGGTCTTGCTACCATGCCGAGGCTGGTCTCAAACTCCTGGGCTCAAGCGATCCTCCTGCCTTGGCCTCCCAAAGTTCTGAGATTACAGGCGTGAGCCACTGCACCAGGCCCCATAACTTTTATTGAATAATTCAGCGTTCGTAAAAGATTGAGGACAGTCTGTTTAGAGGAAGAAGCTGTAAAACAGTAATAAAATGGAAGAAGAAGGAAGGAAGAAAACGAAGAGCAAGAGAAGAAGGAGAAGGAACCAATTCATTCAGATTAAACAGTATCATAATAATTCTGTTGTAATTTTTCTGCACTTTAAAGTACTCACTCACCCACGTATCCTGTGCTGGGGTTCTGATCTTGTTTTTGGCCTGCTCCACCACTGCATTTTCAAACCAAGAATTCACTGAGAGCGAATAGGAAGGCTCGTGCACCAGAGAGACTTACTCTCATTTATTTGCTAATGATTTATCAATAAAACGTCACTGGCACACTTACTGAGAGGGCTTCAAATCAGCGTGCTGGGTACAGATGTGAGACGCAGAACGCTTCTCTAGAGAAGCTCACATTCTGAAAGGAAGCACTGGGGAGAGGACACAGATGAAAACATGCAAAACAGAACAGTGAGCATTGTGATAGGAGAGAACACTCTGCCACCATAGCAAGAGGAAGGAGGTCCCGACTCTCGAGAGGTCACGAGCATCTTTGAACCGCCACTGACCTCAGCCCAAGGCAGGGAGCCCCCGAGTACTACGGGGAGATTGAGGGCCTTGTCCCCACTCACAGGAATTCAGCCCATTAGTGATCTAGACTGAGACAGGAAAATAAGTAAATTTGACTCCGAGGTCACTTCTATATTTATCCATTCATTCGTTCGCGGGAACACTGAGATTCCACTCCCAGTGCCTGACAGTTTGAACTAACACTCTTACATGATGGTATCATTCAAGAGTCACACTGGGACAAGGGGGGTTTAGGTTTCTCTAGCTAGAAAAAGACTCGCTGCAGGGAATGGAACATAATCTTAGTTCTAATCCAATCCAGACAAAAAGGTTCCAGTTCCTGTCCACAGAGGGTGGTGTCCAGGGAGGCCATGCTGGTGTGCTCCCAGCCACAGCCCCAGCATGGCGGACACACGGGAGTGAAAGATCAGGCCAGTGTGTGCTCCTTCCTTATCCTCAGGGACAGAGGGCCACACCTTCCCTTAAACTGACCCAGGGCATATGCCTTCCTTAAGTCATCCCGTAACAGTGCTGGATGGCCAAAGTCCAAGTCAGCACACAGGGGTGACATGACTGAGGTTTCCATCTGCCAAGAGGCCAGAGGAATGTGAATGTCACGTCATAAGGAAGACACAGTCATGAGAGCCACCCCAAGGGGCCTTCCTTGTGGATTGAGAGTGTCTTCTCCATACAGTTAGCTTAATTACAATGAACAGGTGTACCAGGTTCCTGATTGATGAATTCCTTCTCTACCCACCTCTTCCCCTGCCCTAGACAATGTTGGTGTCTGTACAATTAGGAGGATCTGTTCTCTTTTTAATGCGAAAGCAAACCAGAGTGATCGGAGCTTAAAGAAATCACAGCACAGATGTCAGGCCATAGGCCCAAGGCTGTTAAAAAAAGAAAACTCTGTAAATGGAAGTGAGGCTTAGTAAGGCACAACCCTAAAGTCTTGGCTCACAATGCAAAGGGAAAAAAAAAAAAAAAAAAGACTGGTGGGTGGGGGAGTTTCCTAAAGCCATGAGCAAAATCTGGCAGAAAGCATTCTATACAGCCTTTTTTGGTTTCAATCCGCATGACATCACAATCTATGAATTTTGCTGTGATTGAATTTGAATGAACTTGTAGATTCAAAACAAAACCTATTTGAAACAAGCTCCACAAAGCAGCTCTATCTTCCCCGCAGCAGTTAAGTGCATTTCCTAACTGCCTTCTTCTGTTCTGGATGGCAAGGCCCGCCCCCGGGACTAACACGCCGTGTCCAAAGCACACAGACACATGGCATGCACATGCATGCACACACAGACATATATGCACACACACCCATGCAGACACATACGTGCACACTCATTCACAGAGACACACACACACACACACACCCCAGGGAGAGCAGCAGGGCCAGGAGAAGCAGCAGGAGCCCTGGACTGGACTCAGTTCTGCCTGGAAGAACCCGCCCCATCCTTTTGTTTTGCTGCCCGTTCTTATTCCTATTATCTTAGCTCTGCCCAGCAAAGTTAAGAAGGAAAACCCAGACCAGCCCTACAAGCACATTCTGAGCTTCAGAGAAACCAACGCAGAAGAAACAAAAACCACCCAACAGTCCTGGGGTGATGGTTAAAGTATTCCACTATTCAAGCTCCTCCTCCTCTGTGTCGAATTTGTTTCTACAGAACTGGGGATCGAACCGGGTAAGGACCAGATGTATTTACACGTAACAGGTTCTTGTAAACAGTGAGAAACACTGTGGAACATACCTCCGGGTGTACGGGAACATTCGAAAACCAAAACAGAGCTAACCATTCTGTTTTTCTAAAGGGACAGCTATGCCACAATTTGAAGAACTATGCCGCCATCATAGCCAACACACGTAATTAGGATATGTTTAATATGCAAATAACCCTATCAAGGAATGCCTCCCATGACACATCTATCTAGCCTGGGACCCTAAAATCCCCCATGTGTCTGATCACCCCAGAAAAACCTAAGACTCCAAACTTTTAACACAGTGATTCTCCACTGTGAGTGATTTCCTCCCCACCCCCGCCAGGAGACATTTAGCCATGTCTGGAGAAGTTTTGGGTTGTCACAACTGTGGAGTGTGGGTGCTACTGGCACCCAGGGAGTAACGGCCAGGGACGCTACTCAACTTCCTACAGTGGGCACTGGTAGCCCTAACCCCACACACAGATGGATCTGGTCCCAAAGGTCAGCAGCACCAAGGTTGAGAACCCCTAATTTAACACATAAGCCCCCCTCCCTACCCTCCCAAAAGAGGGTCTCGATAACAACTGTCCCGCAGTGTTCTCTGACTTCATAGCTACCGAGGCAGGAGCCAACACGGAGCTGCCACAGAGGCTTGGCAGAAGAGCCTGCAATCAAGTCAGCTCACCAGAACCAGAAGTCAGCATACACTGCACAAGGCAAGAGTGATGGCCCCAAGCCCCGCAAAAATCAGTTGAAATAAAAATCAATGTCACCCTCAGACCACGGTCACTTTCTGCCAAGTAGTTAGTGAGAATTACAGGCATATGATTTCAAGAAAAATATTTTAACTTGGTGAGTTTTACAAAGGAAAAAAGGAAAGCCTTTGCCCCGTTCTGCAGTAGCACATTCATTTGTGGTCTGTATCTGATTTCTTTGAGTAAGATGCGAGGACTTTAGAATGGATGTCAGAATAAACAATAGCTCCTGCAAATGGCGATGCTTGGGGTTTGCTCATAGGATACCGGAATTTCACTGGCCTTCATCCTGCAGAAGCCTAAAGGGGTAGTCCTGCCTCAAGAGGACAAAAGTCTGTCCTCAGCAGAGAACAGCAGGCTTTCTGCGGTTTCCTCCTGCGTTACAGCCTTGGTTGTGAGATTTAAAGAAGTATGGTGCTTAAGAGAGAAACCTATAGACTAGCTGCCTTAGGCTGAACCTTGAGCTATGGTGCTTAAGAGAGAAACCTATAGACTAGCTGCCTTAGGCTGAACCTTGAGCAAGTCAATTACTTCCTGAACCTCGGTTTCCTAACCTGTAAGATGAGCTTTAATACCAACAGAACAACCAGCAGTGTTTTATTTGCTATGGTCTGGGTGGCTTGCATATGTCATCTAATTTAAATCTCCCTAGGGCCTTAGGAGTACAAATGAAGAAACTGAGTCACAGACTGGTTATATAACCGCCCAGGGCCACGTAGGTGGAGGAAGCTACGTTTCAGCCCAGGCTGCCTGCTGCTCCCCTCTTCCCCGGGCCCCCTGGGAGTAAGTGAGCAAGGCTCGCATGGTCCTCTGGAGCAGTCACGAAGACAGTGAGCCACCTCGGCTGCCTGATTCTTCCAAGGAGTCGTTACGGAACCGCACCTTCATTTTAACCTGTAGCCCCTGTTGTTTTGAGTGGTAGAAGAAGGAGTCAAACAGGAGCTGAGAGAGGGAAGTTCCGCATTCAGCTTCCCATTAAGTCGACCTTGGAAGTGAGTCCTCCTTGGTGAAACACAAGCCTCTCATTGGTTGTTACGACCATTGAGTCAGAGCAAAGAGCGTGCTCTGAGAGAAAGTTCAAAGCTCCAAATAGGAGCAACCTCAGATGCGCGGCACCCAGAGTTCCACAGTCCTGCCACCTGACGTCTCGTGTGACGGCAATACAGAAGTCACACGGCGTCGCTCTGCCCAGTTCACAGACATGGAACCCTACCCCCTCAAAAAAGTGAGCTAACTGCCCCCAGTGACACAATTAGAACCCGACCTCCACAAACGGAATCTTCTGTACAGAGTTGGTGTCACCGTTCCAGTCCGAGAGGACACACAGTCACCTCTGGCATCTCCGAAGTCACTTGTGGAGTTTTCGACTTTGCTCTTATTACCAACGCCTGTGGTACACATTTCTGAGGCTCTCAACACCTGCAGATGAATCTCATGAAATCTGCCGCCACGCATTAGGTAATGCAGAAGTGGATGTCCAAAACGTCCTGCTCTTTACATAATATTTCTCTTTGTATTCTCACACAAAAGCAGTTAAAAGTAAGAGCAGCCATGAATGTGCCAGGCGCACAGAGCCTTGTTTCCAGGACAGGAGCGTGTGGGTCTTTTTTGGTAAGACAGCTGTGTTTCTCATGTCATCGTCTCCAGACAAGAAGTCACCTACAGGATCTAGCTCCAGCAGTTTCTTCAAAGTATGTGTATCACAAAAACAGTAACATAAAAGAAAAATAAAGATTCATGTGGGGCTTTGGAGGTAACTTCCAGGCCCCTTACTTTTCCTGACAAAATGAGCACCCACTGAACAATGAAGAAACAGCTAAATGAATACCAAGTGCTTCACCTCCCCAGGAACAGCGTGTACTTCTACAGGCCTTACACATATGCACAGATGAGCTACCTGCGGCCCCTTCTTCAGCATGGCAGGGTGCCCAACCAATTCTGGGGGCTCCCACTGCACCAGGAGCTGGAGCCTGGTGTCCGAGTTCATAGAACCCTAGCTACCTCTCATCTTTGCACACTGCAGTCTGTCAGAAAGCTGTTGCATCTGGATCTACCCCCAGCACTATTCATGGTCACTTCTAATGCAGTCTGGACTTGAAAAAAAAGGTCAGCTGGCTTAAGACTTCTTTCGTGTGTGAAGACTTTTCTCCTTGAGACTTCCAACATTAGACTTTTCCAGAAAGTTCAAGTTGCCAAATCTCTGACTCCTAGATAATGGGCATATTGCTGTACGTTATTCTTATTTATTCAATGATCGATCATCTTAAACCACCCAACAAATTCAGGAAATAGTCATTGAGTGCATACTTCGGATGAGACATGGTTCTAATCGCTGGGGGAAGCACCTAACACGAGGGAAGATGTCTCTTACACTCCAGGGCACAGCTTGCACTCTAGTGGGAAGGGCAGGTAATAAATAGACAACTGAACTCGTTCATGAGCAGATTGTATGAGGGTAGGATGTGTCCTGAGAAGAACATCAACAGGAAATTATGATGGAGGCCTCGACATGGCAGAGGTGGGGTGTGTACCCTTTGGGCTGAGACCTGAATAATGTGGAAGGGGCCCAGTGCCGAGCTGAAGTCTTGCTGCTGCCTGGGGCATGTTCCCGCCTTTGGTTCTGCTAATGTTTTGTAAATATCAATTGTGTACCAGGCCCTATGCTGAATGCTAGGGCTGCAAAATTAAATACAGGTGCCAGTCTTTCCATCCCAGGTGGAATGGGGCGGGGGACAGCCAGCCTCTGCTCTTCTCGTTGATGGGAGATTTTCATGTCGCTGTGATGACGCCCTGGGAATGGGCCAGCAGCCGGAGGAAGAAGACCACACCAGGGCAAACTCTGGTCACCGTGAACCCTCCCAGCAGCTGAGATATAATCTTTATGCGGTGTGACGGCATCCACGACCTCTTTATAAATTGGCAAGAACATTACTCAGGCCGTCTCTAAACAAACTGCACGTGCTGCATTTAAAAGGGAGGCGTGCTTCCAGGGTGTATCTGCACCAGAGACATCATCCCCCACAAGGTAAGAGACCCAAAGCCTGCCCCTGGCATTTAAGTCTCAAGATTAAAAAAGAAGCCTTCTCTTGACATTTCTAAGCATCCAAAAGGAAAACTGAAGGAACACAAAAACACACCGTGCCTGCCTGACCCTCTTCCTTCACCGTTGGTCTGCCCTTAGTTTTCCAAGGAAGGTCAGAGCCACGTGGCTGACGTTAGCTGCCCCACTGCCTCTGAGTTCTGTGATGTTGCCACTGAACGCAAAGCAAACATGCACTCTCTCCAGCAAGGGCTCCAGGTGTGTCTCAGGAATGCACAGTGCCCTTATGGGGCCCATCCAGGAGGTCCAAGCCGGAAGGGTCACCAGGGACCATGCTGATCATGCTTCACCAACTCACTCAACAGAGGTCCCTGAAGCCCTCGGAACCTCACCGTGTGCACACCACAGACCAATTCCCCGAGCCCTGGGAGGGAACCAACACCTGCCACAGGCTTGTTACACATTAAGGGCTGTCCCATCTCCGACTCCATTCGCAGAGCGGTCTTCCTGGATGGATATGGCTTTCCTCATCTCCAGACACCAACCCTGGGAGACTGACGCACTGTGACGGAAACTAGATTTAAAACTGGGTTTACCCCATACCTCACGCCACAGCCCCAGCTCTTTCCTGTCAGCCTCTCCCCCATTAGCCTCTCAGGTGATCCCACCCTCCCAGGCTCGCCCCCAGCCCCCATGGCCGGCCATCGCCTACGTCCCCATGACCCTGCAGGACACAGCAGCCGGGGTTCCTGCTGAGACTCCAACCCTTGCTGTGACTTCAGCTTTTCCTCAAAGCCCCACCTGCCCGGCCCACTCCATTGTACTAATGACCTCTCTGAGATGGCAGGGACTTTGCCCTGTGAATTTCTAGCCCAAGTTCCTCATTTTTAGATAAGAAGACCAAGTCTAAAGCAGACAGAATGACATGCGCAGGACAGCCAAGTACACTATGGACAGGGCTGCCCTGGAGCCAGGTCCCCACACCTGAGCACGGTGCAACAGGCCCGGCACCCTTGAACCTGCAGAGCCACTCCCAAAGCTGCCTCTATGATATCACTAACCTCCTAGGGCTTTCCCAGTGACACGGTGTCAGAAGCACAGCTTCCTGAAACACCGGCTACACTCTGGGGTGTGAACACACATGTGTGTACATGCAAGCCTCATATGGCACTTCATGCATTCTTTGCTGGCAGCCTGAGCTCATCCAGGACACAAAGCGAGTCACTGGCCTGTGTCATGAAATGCAGAGAAAGCTGTTTCATTTAAGAGGATCGGGTACAGAGAGCATCATGCAGTCGAAATCAGGCAAACTTGGTCCACTGATGTTTATATTGCATGGCAACAGAAACATAGACATCAAAAGCTAAGAGAAAAATGCTAAAGCATTATAGTTCTAGACAAACCTTGCTTAATGCTTATCATCCATGTGAGGAACAGGTCAAAGCTGGTTGAATCGCAGCTTTCCTTCGGCTTGCAAAAACACGAAGTGACTTCAGGTAAAATGCTTTAGTGTTTCTACATCACCACCACAGCGATCATAAGAACGCTTGTGCCCTGCGTTTCAGCAAGGAAACGCAAGACAGCGGTTGAGACAGGCTGAGCAGTACATAAAACCTTTTCCAAGGCACAACACTGGCTTTTATTCCTCTGGTTCAAAATGGTATCTCTGCATACTTTAAAATCCCGGTAAGCCAAGACAGCGAAGCTAAGCTCTGGGAGTTATGCATCAACATCCCTCAGGGAGAAAGAAATAATATTTTTAAAAGTGCCACGGAGGAGATGGCGTGCTCACAGCCAGCCTTTTCTTGTTGAGTGAGCAACTCTAAGTTCTATCTCAGGCCTAGAATTCTATTAAAGCAGCCTTCATTTTCAAAGACCATGAAGTGAAAATATTTAATGTGGAAGAAGCTGCTTCATGAGCTACTGACAAGCTTTTACAGGACCTGCATGTGATAAGTTGGTCCCCATCCGAGGTGGGAGCCTCCAGCTCCAGAACTGCAGTTTTCTAGGTTAGGACGCAGATGTCTGGCCAAAATAAATACGGGAATGAGTGGGCTCAGCACTCTCTTTAACTCTGACCTATTCCTTTAACGGGACTTGAGAATGGAGCTTCGCCACCAGAATTTCCTGTCTCGTTTTCCTTTGATCTCTGTCTCTCTCACGTTCCATGCCTTGCATTTATATTGCGGCATCGTTCTCCCACGGAGTTGAGGTTGGACATCCTTCACAAGGCCCATGGAGTTGGGGAAGCAAATTGTTTTCATCTTCAAGCAGATTATACAGCTCATACTGCCCTGCTTTTTATAAACCTACCCTGAATCTGACAAAGATGGTTCTGAGACGTCTACCACCAGGACAGGTGGAAAGGCACTTTTTTTTTTTTTAGACAGAATCTTGTTTCTTCACCAGGCACCAGGCTGGAGTGCAATGGCGCGATCTCGGCTCACCACAACCTCCGCCTCCCAGGTTCAGGCAATTCTCCTGCCTCAGCCTCCCAAGTAGCTGGGATCACAGGCGCGCGCCACCATGCCCAGCTAATTTTTGCATTTTTAGTAGAGATGGGGTTTCACCATGTTGGCCAGGATGATCTCGATCTCTTGACCTCATGAGCAGCCCACCTCAGCCTCCGAAAGTGCTGGGAAAGGCACATTTTTAAGCAGTTTACACAGTAAAACTTTTTTATGTGTATTTATAAAATTTCTTTTGAAAAATTAACTGGGTTGTTGAATCGGTGGGGAGGAGATGATGAGGGAAAATTGCCATCCAGCCTGTCTTGATACTTTTTAATGAAGAAAAACAAGCTTCTGTGTTCCTCCATTAACTGAACGTTTCAATCCTGCTCAGCTGGTGTCTTTATTCCCCCAACAACAACATGGAAATGTCCAACTGCTGTCTTGCCAAAATGGCTTAAACTGTGTTTGCCCGCAGATGATCTCAGAAAAAGAAAAGAAAGAAAACTGAGGTGTGTTGATATTCGTTGTCCCCTAGAAGCAGAGGACATGGGCAGTGTTGTTTTCTCCTTCCGGGGATCTTGGGCTTTTTACCTACCAAATGGTCCGGAAGGACTGTGATCAGGCAGGGGGCTCAATGGCGCACTGTGATTGCCAGCACCAGTGAACACATTCTTAATGAACCAGAGCACGGCCATCAGGCCAGCCCCTCTCACGAACGTTTGCACTCTCTCCATCAAGCGGCCTGCCTTGAAGACAAATGACCTTTGCTGTCTTGGGAGCCTGCACAGCTTTCATTTTCCACCTGGGACCGGCTCTCCGAAACCAGGTCACTCTGGGAAGCCACGGGGTATCTTGTAAACAGTGCGGCCAGCCACTTGCGGCCTGATATAGAACAGAAGCACAATTCCAGGGAACTCCTGAGGAATGTCTCCTGCTCTGGAGGAGGCTGCCTGACCATGTGACCCTCTGGAAAGAGAACAAAAGGACGCTCCCTCTGAAGACAGCGGAAACGTCTTTCTTTGAAAGGCATCCTTCAGGTGCTGCCCCACTCCGTGGGCCTGCTGGCTGTGGACGCTGCCCAAGCACCCCACTGGCTAGATGGGGTGCTGCAGCTGTGCCTCGCACTGTCCTGAGGAGGAGTCAGGGCGTAAGAGGGAGCCACTCTCCTCTCTATGTAAATTTAGCAGTTCTAGAAGAATACACACAGAAAACAAAAGAGCAAAGCTATATCCCTACTTTCTTAATAAGAAAGGAAAAGCCACGTGCTTGCATTTCTTTTTTTTATTATTATTATTATTATTATTATTTAAAGACAGGGCCTCTGCTCTATTGCTGGAGTGCAGCAGCTTGATCACAGCTCACTGTAGCCTCCAACTCCTGGGCTCAGGTGATCCTCCCGCCTCAGCCTCCCATAGTGGGGACTAGAGACACATGCAGCACTGCACGTGGCTAATCAGTGCTTGCATTTATAAGTGAATGCACGTACTGTGTGTGGGCAAGAACTTCGAGGCCTCTGCAGTGAAAGCATGTGTGGAAATGTCTGTGTAGACCTCAGACTAAATCTGCTGGCCCTGTACCCAGTTAATTGCTCCTATTGGAGTGAGGAAGCCTTAAAAGTGTCCAGGGCACACTGATTTTCAAGACACTGTGATCCTAGCAACGCACTATTCCTTAGAGTTAGCTGATGAACTCATTTCGACCAAAAGAAGAAGCAGCTGAAGGATTGGGCTGTTTTGAATTTGAAGTGTTTTTTTTTTCTTTTCTTTTCTTTCTTCTGTGATTTTTAAACTTCAAGTGGGTTCCACATCCGCACAATAATACAAAGCAAAAAGACATGATCTGATTAACACAGATTCTTCTCATGAAGCAAACCAGACGGAGCGACCACAACCTGGGAAGACAGGCATGAGCAGCCGCCTCCCGCTTTAAGTACTTCATGGCAGATATAACTGAATCCTGTAGATGGTATGTGTAATGCTTAAGAGAAAAGGATGATTTAGCTCCCTTCTGTAAAAAAGAAAATAAAAAGAGTCTTGACTGGCATAGCCACCAGGAAGGGCCAGCGGCCACGCAGGTGGCCATGGTGCAGCTCCCGTGTGCCTGGTCACCCACAGAGCCAGAGTCCAGAAAGGGAGTGTCCTGTGTCCTCCTGCCTCTGGAATCCAGGCATGCCATTCCGCTCACACAACGAAGCTACATTCTGATGTGCTAAATACTTTTCTCTGTTCTGGGTGTGCTGTGATGACTAGAACGAAAAACAAAACAAAACAAACAAAAAAAAATGTTTCCACTCTCTTGGGCCTTGCCATCTTATGAGGAAAGACAGAAGTAGACATACAAGGAATATCAGATAGAAGTATCACAAAGTGGGTTAAACAGAGAGAGAAAGATGAGGGATCTCCTCTAAATAGGATTGTCGGGGAAAGCCTCCCCACGGTGGGGACATCGTCGCTGAGATCAGGGCGAGCTAAGAACTCCATGACCTATTCATTCCCCTGTCAGAATTCTGCTGGCGCTTCAAACCGAGCCCAAGTGCCACTTCCTCAAGTCCTTACTTACAAAGCTGAGCCCTCCTCCAGGCCCTCTAGCCCTCTCGCTATGGACTTTATTACGTGAGACTGATGTGTTCGTAGCTTTGACTCCACACTTGAGAACAGGAGCCCTGTTCTCACCTTGGCCGCTGTATGGCACAGTGTCTTGCACCTGGTGGAGAATCAGAAGAAACTTGGTCCAGGAAGAGGCCGGCCGTATGAACGCATCCACACTGTGGGATGCCACAGGCGATTAAAGAGATGAAACTGCGGATCGTTTTCCACCTTCCCAAAGTCATTTCCCACATCGACGTCCCGAGTGCCAGCCCCACGGCCAGCTCAGGCTGCTGTCAAAGATACACATGGAGTCCGAGATTTAAGGCCCAGGCCAGGTGACACCTTGAATGCCCTTTCCGTTTGTAGATTTTCATTCCTCATGTCAACCTTTGGACCCAGAACACCTCGTTGGATCAGCATTGCCTTGACACTTGTTTCTCTTACAGCCGCCATTTCTGTACCAAGCTGGAAGTGAGGCCATGAAGAGCTGAGAGCACGGATGTGCTGGCCATCCCTCCCAGGCCTTGGGGTGGCGTGGCAAACCAGGAACCACGTGGGGCAGAGAGACACGTGGGAACCAAAACCCCAAAGCAGCTGGGACCAAAAAGGGCTGCAAACCAGGCCAGATGCCTAGACTTCGGTTGTTCCAAAAGTCTCTTCTGAGAAATAGAAACCTTGCAATGGTGGCTTGCATGGTCTCAGATCCTTTGTTCAGGAGCCCTAGAGGCACTTGGAAAAGTACGCACAAAGCAGCACTGAGGGACATTCTTTCAATGGAGACCACACAGGATTGCAGGAGAAGATTCCCTCTCAAGAGAATCTCATAACCAAAAATTTCAAAGCACACAAAGAAGTTATTTACTATGAATGAGTCAGCAGACACAGCAAAACCCAGGGGTAATAGAACAATGTGCTCAAGGAAGTTATAAAAGAAGTACTCTTTTTTTTTTGCTCTATCACCCAGGCTGGAGTACAGTGGTGCGATCTCGGCTCACTGCAACCTCCACCTCCCAGGTTTAAGAGATTCTCCTGCTTCAGCCTCCCAAGTAGCTGGGACTACAGGCACATGCCACCACACCCAGCTACTTTTCTGTATTTTAGTAGAGACGAGGTTTCACTGTATTAGCCAGGATGGTCCTCATCTCCTGACCTCATGATCCACCCACCTCAGCCTCCCAAAGTGCTGGGATTACAGGCATGAGCCACCAAGCCTGGCCTAAAATAAGTATTTTTGAATATCAAAAAGATAAAGAATCCTGGCAGACATATTAAGACACTTTAAAATAAGTGTAGATGTCTTTTAAAAATATTAAATTTTTAGAATAAAATATTAAAATTAAAAATTCATGGTTGGCTTGAGTACCACCTTAGACATAGGTAAAGAAAGAATTAGTGAACTAGAATATGTGTCTGAAGAAGTCACCCAGAATCTCAAGACACAGAAAGAGAGAGGCAATAACATGCAAGCAGCATTGAGACCTGAGATGGAGAAGAGTCCCGCACACGCCTGGGCAGATCCTGTTACTGCTCGCACAGTTTCCATTCTGCTGACTCTCCTCCAAGATTGCTGATTTGTTTGGGGTGGCAATATCCCTAGCTAAAAAATATTTATCTCCCAGTTTCCCAGAGCAAAGGAATCATCAGGTGACATCATTCTATCTAGTGAAATAGAAACAGAAATCTCCAAGTGGCGTTCCTGAGGGTACACTTTAAAAGCCTATCTTGTGTCCATGGGGTTCTTTCTGTGTGGACCACAAAAAAAAAAATCACTCTTCTATTCAAGCCACTGTGAAGTTATGTTTTCTATCTGATGCAGCTGGATGCAACATCTCTCAGTGATAAAATGTTTGAGGTGTCTTGAAGGAGAGAATAAAGAGAACAGAGGTGAGATGATATTTTAAGCAGAAATCCCTGAGAAATTTTCAAATCAAACGAAGGCACTCCTAAGGAAGAGTCTCACTAAGTCCCAACCAGAAAGGTTAAAAATAAATCTGTACTTTGACACATTCAAAACAGCAAGGGGAGAAAGGAAATCTTAAAGTAACCAGAGAGAAAAGACGTAGCAGATGCAGTGCAGATTCTTCAAAAGAAAGAGACAATGCAATGAGACCCTCCTAGCACAAGCGTGGAGAGGAAATTACTGTTGACCTGAATTCCCTACTTAGCCAAACTGTTACGCAACAGTGAGAGCAAAATAAAGACTTTTTCGGATAAAGAGGAAGGAGCTTATCAGTCGGAGGCCTTCACTGAAATAACTGCTAAGGATATATGTTAGGAAGATGGGAGAGGAAGCCAGAGAAAAATGCAAATGCAGGAAGCGTTAATTAGCAGTGACAGAGAGGAACGCACATGTGAATCTAAACAATGGACTTTAAAACATACGTAAGACCGATGCAGCACATAGCAAAAGCTTATGATTAAAGAGGCCGTGTGGGTAACAAGCACAGAATTTGCTTCCCGGCTATCATTTTTCTAGCAAATCCTGGGTTCTGTTATTCTTACAAACAGACTTCCACATCTGTCTCCAGTTTTTTTTTGCCATAGAAGCGGCCTAGAGGGTCAATATTTCTGCCACAGGAAGTAGTTTAGGGACTAAAAGGGATGTCTCTACGTTTTCTGGTGCTACCTAGAAATCTTTGACAACTATCGTGATTTCAGTTTATAGATGTTAGCCAGGGAGAAAATAAATTTTAATTGTTTTACATAGTATGCTAAGTAGTTCAATCAAATCCATACCTGAAAAAACAAAATGGGTACCACATACAACCACTAAATATCACCGCCCCTGTGAACGCTATCACTTCCACAGTCTAATCTTCCATTCTGTCAAAACTCCCCTACGTATACTTACCCATTTAAATGCAAACAGCACGCTGGGAAAGGGACAGCCCACTGAGCCTATTCTCCATGTGGTAAGGAACTTCATTATGGCCAAGTGTTTCCATGGCAACATCGACTGTGACTTGGGATGGCATATAATAATCCCTGCGGTACAATTTGTTGGATTCTATTGCTTTATGTTGAAATTGGCTTTACTGGATTTTCTAAGATAAAGAAATCATTCATCCAAAATCATATAATATTCATATTGATTTTCCTTTTTTTTTCCTCCTACGCTCTCCCCCGCCCCGATTCTTTTTAAAAGTCTTAACACAGAGCATCATCGTCTCGCTCTTCTTACAGTTAATTTTCTCTGGTCTCATCATTTCCAAAGGAAGTGACAGAAAATCGCTAGTAAGATTCCTATGGACTTTTCTGACACTTGTCAAATGCATCTTGACCTAAACTGCAGGCCAACTCCAGCCACTTTGAGACAGAACTCGATATGATTGCCATCTCAAGTTCCATTCCCCTCATCCCCAGATTAGAGAATTTGACTCCTTTGATTCATTAGAGACTTTGAATGCTTTGAAATATGCTGGGGGTTGACAAAATATTCTCAAGAGAAAAAATATCATTCCTTTCCTCTCTTACTCACAAACACAACATGAAAACTAGACCTAAACCCCAACGCGTTAGCCCCTCGCGGCCACATTCCATTCCCAGGCCTGGCTGATGAGGTGGTCTGGGAAGCATTCTAGCTGGGAGAGATCACATTGCTAAATGGGGACGAGCAAAGGAATGCGGTTTCCTGAAAGTTTCCAGCAAGTACATGGGAATGGAGCGCTTGAAAGAGCCCTAGAGCTGGAAGCACTTCCCTTCTAAGAAACACTTCCAATCCCCCGCGGAGCCAAGTGTAATAAGAGTCCTGACATTATTATTACAAAGGGGAAAAAATCATTCATGCAGACTTGCTGCTGTAATTTGGGCATTTATAAGCCACACCCACTTTGCAACCTTAAAGCCATGTGGTTTAAAGGGGAGCCCACACAAAAGAGGGGGCTGTTAGTCAAAGCCAGACAGCAATTACTGTCCGTTTTCTCAGAGGGTGTTGAGGATGGCTATTTTTTAAGTGCTTTGAGAGGCTTTTTAAAAAATTGGCCTCTTTCTTCCTGCATGCAATATATATCCTCAAAGTTTTAACAAAATTTTCCCTTTTTTGACCACAAGATAGAGTTCCAGACATGGGCAAAGAACTCATGTAATAAGAGCTTGCGGTTCGGGGGAACTTAATACAATAATAGTGTGTTCAGGAAAATTTTCTGCAATTGCAGCTCATTTTTTTTCTTTAGTGAATCTGCTTTATTTAGAATGAACCGATGGCTCCCAGAAGTCACTGTGGCCCCCCACCATGCGCATGTGTCACCAGTTACATCTGACTGACTTCTCTAGTGACCACAGGCAGAGCACTGCTTTAGGAGACTTAGCACTGCTTTAGGAGACATATGGAACTTGTGGTTCCTGCGCAGTAACTGGACGATTTTTTAGACTGTGGTAAAATATGCATAACATAAAATGGACCAGTTTAACTGTTTGTAAGTGCACAGTCAGCGGCATTAAGTGCATTCACATTGCTGTACAGCCATGACCACCAGCCATCTCCAGAGTTTTTTCATCATCCAAATCGAAATTCTGTACCCATTAAGCAATAATTCCTCATGATTCCTTCCATTTATACCCTAGCAACTGCTATGATACCTCTGCCCCTATCAAATTGCTGATTTTGGATATTTCAGATAAGTAGATTCGGACAGCATGTGTCCTTCTTCATCTGGCTTATGTCACATAGTATAGTATCTCTGAGGTTCATCCATGTTGTAGCATGTACCAGAATTTCATTCTTTTTTTTTTTTTTTTTTTTTTTTGGAGACAAAGTCTTGCTCTGTCACCAGGCTGGCGTGCAATGGCAGGATCTCTGCTCACTGTACCCTCTGCCTCCTGGGTTGAAGAGATTATCCCGCTTCAGCCTCTCAGGTAGCTGGGACTACAGGCATCTGCCATCAGGCTCAGCTAAGTTTTGTATTTTTAGTAGAGATGGGGTTTCACCATGTTGGCCAGGATAGTCTTGAGCTCTTGACCTCATGATCTGCATGCCCCGGCTCCCCAAAGTGTTGGGATTACAGGTGTGAGCCACCATGCCCAGCCAAGAATTTCATTCTTTTTCATACTATGAGAGGTACTGAATAATATTCCAGTATATGTGTATACCATATTTTGTATTACTGTTCTTTTTTCAGGCTGAATAATATTCCAGTATATTTGTATTCAATATTTTCTTTCTTCATTCATCTATCAATGAATACTTGAGTTATTTCCACTTCTTGGCTATTGTGAACACTGATGCTATGAACATCAGTGTACAAATACCTGAGTCCCTGCTTTCTTTTGGATATATACACAGAAGTGGGATTGATGGATTATATGGTCATTCTATGTTTAACTTTTTGAGGCACCTCCATATAGTCTTCCATGGCCTCTACACCATTTTACATTCCTAGCAACAATGCTGGGAATTGCAATTCCGGTTTCTCTATCTGCATCCTCGTCAATATGGTATTTTCTGTTTTTCTGATAGTAGCAAATGTTTTGATTTGGATTTCCCTAATGATTGGTAATGTGGAGCCTCTCTTCATGTGCATATTGGCCATTGTATGCCTTCCCTGGAGAATGTCTATTCAGGTGCTTCGCCCATTTTTTATTTGAGTTGCTTGTTTTTGTTGTTGTTAAGTTGTGGGAATTTATTCTGGATATCTATCTCTTATTAGATACATTATTGTAAATATGTTCTTCCATTCTGTGAGGTTTTGTTTTTTCACTTTGTTGATAGTTTCCTTTAATGCACAGAAGTTTTTAATTTTGTTGAAATCTAATTTATTTTTTCTTTTGTTGCCTGTGTTTTTGGTTTCCTGTCCAAGAAATCATTGCCAAATTCAACATCATGAAGTTTTTCCCCTGTTTTCTACAAAACTGTGTTTTACAGTTTTAGCTCTTATGTTTAGAGCTTTGATCCCTTTAAGTTAATATTTTTATATGATATAAAGTAAAGGTTCAACTTCATTCTTTTGAATGTAACTATTCCATTTTCCCAAGATCATTTGTTGAAAAACCTGTCCTTTCCCCCATTGAATGCTCTTGACACCATGGTGAAAATTCATTGACCACATATATGAGGATTCGCTTCTGGGCTTTTTCTTCTGTTCCATTGATCTGTATGTCTGCCTTTATGCCAGCACCACACCATTTTGATTACTGCAGCTTTGTAATTAGTTTCAAAATCAGGAAGTATGAGTTCTTCAACTTTGTTCTTTTATTTCAAGATTGCTTTTCTCATCAAGATTCCTTGAGATTCTATATGAATTTTAGGATGAATTCTTCTATTTCTGCAAAAAAAACACAAAATGTCCTTAAGAACTCGATAGGGTTTGTATAATTCACATGTTGTATTCAATTTATTAACAGTAAATTAATTTAGTTGACAATATTAAAGCATTCAATTTATGAACATAGGATGTCTTTCCATTTATTTCTGACTTCTCTAATTTCTTTCAACTTCTCTTTAGTTTTTGGTGTACAATTCTTTTGTCTCTTTGGTTAAGCTTATTCCTGAGCATTTTATTCATTTTAATGTTATTATTATAAGTAGAATTGTTTTCTTAATTTATTTTACAGATTATTCTTAGCAGATAAAATCACAACTGATTTTTGTGTGTTGGAGATGATTTTTAAAATGTATCAAGAGGTTAAATCTCGCCAGTAAATATCCCTAACAAGAAGCAGGGTTACAAAGCACTGCACCACTCAACTTCTTTGCAGGTGTCTGTCTATGTATTGGAGGCCAAAGAAGGAAAAAAAAATAAACCACTTATCCTACATAAGAAGCCAGTCCTTCATAGTTTTTTTCAGTTTTTGTTGTTGTCGTTGTTGTGACTCAGTCTTGCTGTGTCACCAGGCACCAGGCTAGAGTGCAGTGGTGCGATCTCGGCTCACTACAACGTCCGCCTCCCAGGTTCAAGCAATTCTCCTGCCTCAACCTCCTGAGTAGCTGGGACTACAGGTGTGGGCCACCACACCCAGCTAATTTTTGTATTTTTTAGCAGAGAGAGGGTTTCACCATGTTGGCCAGGATGGTTTCGATCTTCTTGACCTCATGATTCTCCCCCGCCCCCCACCTCAGCCTTCCAAAGTGCTGGGATTGCAGGCGTGAGCCACTGCACCTGGCCTATTTTTTTAATTTAATAGTGAGCATCTGTTATACATCAGGTACTGTCAAAAGGCTAGGGGTACAGAGGCGAACAAAACAAACCCTCCAGTCATCTTGAGTTTAGAGTCTGGCCAAGTAAGAGGCAGAAGGTGTAGACTGGTGATGCACGCTGCAGAGACCACACAGTAGGGAGGAGTAGGATGCTCTCGGAGCAGAGCACTTTTCCATGGGGTGCTCTGGGCACACTCCACAAGAAAGGGATGTCGGTGGAGGCCTGAGGAGGCACCACACCACAAGGAGAGCAGGAGGAGCTCCCTGGGGCTTGCAAGATGGGAAGCTCAGCTGGAGCACAGTGGGCTGAGGGAGCGAGGCTGGCATGGGGGGCCGGTGGACCGTGTGCCCTCTCTGGACCCCACTCTTTGGAGGATGTCAACCGGGGCTAGGATAGGGGATGCCCAGGTGTCCCTCTCCATATTTAGAAACCGTGGCCCCCAGCCAGATGAGGATCCTTGGTTTCTTTATATTTACATACACCTCAGAAAATATCTCCTGCTGCCTGGGAGAGGATCACACAAAATAATGCCCTGGGAAACACTTCCTCGAGAGCCAAGTTCTGTAATTAAGAGAGTTACACGGTGCAAGGTGTAAATTCTGCAGAAACGGAGGCAAGCCTATGCTCCTGTCTTCTGGGTTACCTTTTACCAAGTGGAGGTTTGATGGACTGAACCAAGCATCAGTGATATGAGGACCAGGACGCCTGTGAAACATGCAAGGTAAATGCTCAGGAGGGATGTGAAGGACTTCCATTTCCAGGACTCACATGGAAAGCTACATTAAGGAAGAGAGTGTGGTCTTGGTGAGGCATAAACACGTAGGCTAATGGAACAGAATAAGTCCATGAATAGAGCCACGCAATCATGATCAAATGGTTTTTGACAAAGGCATGAAGGTAACTCAATGGAGAAAGAATAGTCACCTTCACAAATGAGGTTGAAACAATCAGATATCCAGGTGAACCTCAAATTACCCTCACAATTTATACTAAATGTGCCTCAAAATGGATCATACATTGGCATGTAAAACATAAACTATAAAACTTCTAGAAAAAAAGCATGAAGGAAATCCTTCATGACTGGAATTAGGCCAAGAGTTTTAAAATGTATCACCGTAAGCATAATCTATAAAAGAAATAAATAAAAAATTGGACTTCAGCAAAATGAAGAACTCTTGCTCTGTGAAATATACTACTAAGAGAGTCAAACAAACATGCTACAGACTTGGGGGAAATATTTGCAAATTACATGCCCTAAAAAGTACTTGTATCCAGAATATGTAAAGAACTCTCAAACTGCTGCATAAAAAAAAAATAACCCAATTTTTTAAAATGTGCAAAAGACCTTATCGTTTCTCCAGAGGATATACAGATGGTAAATAAGCACACAGAAAAGATGTTCAACATCATTCATTAGGGAAATGCAAACTAAAACCACCGTGAAGTAACACTATGCACAAATTAGAATGACTAAAACAGAAATTACTGACAATACTGAGTGCTGGAGAGAATGGGGGAAAACTGGGTCTTTCATATATTGCTGGCAGAGTGTAAGAGGATACAGCCACCCTGAAAAAGTTGGGCAGTTCTTATAAATGTAAACATACACTCCTCGGTGTTTCTAGCAGGGGTTGGAAAGCTTCTTAAAGTGTCAGATGGTAAATGTTTTAGTCTCAGAGTTTTTGTCACAGAAAGTCAACTCCCCTGTTGTAGAATGCAGCCACACAAACATACATGAACGAGTGGGTGTGGCTATATTTCAATAAAACTTCAAGCGGCCCTTGTTTTAGCTTTGTTTCATTGTGTTGTTTTTTATGGTTTGTGCAAACTTCAAATTGTTTTAACTTTTTTAAATGGTTATAACATTTCTGCATAGTAGCCTCAATTTTGAGTTGTCCTGTGACCTGAAACTCTAAAATATGTATTATCTGACCACTATAAGAAAAAAAATTCTATCCCTACTGTAGAGAAATATAAATTTAGGTTCACTAAAAATTATGTAAATGGACATTCACAGCAGCGCTAGTAGTAATCATGAAAAACAGAAAACAACATAAATGTCTTTTAACCTATGAATAAGCTATGATACATCTATACAATGAAGTACTAGTTAGCAGCAACAAGAAACAAACCATTGATACCCGCAATCACGTGGGTGAATCATAAGACATCAATATCCAAAGTTTAATTCCTCCATTTTATGATATTTCAAACCATGCCTGTATGCTACTAGGCAAATAATATTTATTGTAAGTTTCAATATATCAAGTATAATATCTCATCATTTTAAAGATGCTCTTAATCCAGTATGGGGACAGATTTGTATAGTCTCTAATTGTAAGGCTGGAAGTCAGAATGAACGAGGCTCAGAATCAACTCTGGCATCCCTAAACTGTTACCTTATACAATTAATTTATTTGAATCTCGGTCTCCTAAAAATAAAAATAGTAATAGCTTCCCCCCCCAAAAAAAAAGAAGAAGAAACCAATATCAAAACGTTTCTACCTGTCTGATCTTATTTACATGAAACAGCAGACCCATGGCTTTGTGGTGGCGTGGGGGAAGGTGTGATCACCCCAGGGTAGCTCAGGGCATTTGGGTGCTGCAGCTACCCTGTGTCTTGCCTGTGATCAGATGAAGCTGCACATCTGTTAAGGCTCACAGGCAGTGCGCACATGCAGAAGAACTTGGCTCTACTGGATGGTAACTTAAAATTCAAAATTCAAGATGTGTTTGTTACACTGTCAGCGTGTACCTCTTCAATATTCATGCATTCCAAAGCCTGCCTTTGTTAAAAGCCACAGAATGCAGCAGGAAGGAAGGAGACAGGCTGACAGACACCATTAAGAACTCTGAAGAGTGTCTTCAAAGAAAGAACTGTGATGTCAAAGACGAGCTTGCACGAAGGAGTAAGACGTGGGAGACAACAGTCAGACTTCAGTATTTTTTGCCCTGCTGTAGGAAGCACCTCCTGAAAATCATCATGTATGGCAGTAACGATGCTAAAAGTTCAACAAGGCACCAAGGAATGACAACTCAGACAGGTGAAGTTGCTTGTTTTTTATAAATTCTGGAAAAGGGGACTTTCAGGTTTCACCCCTCAGCATCTTCTTGAGTCCTGTCAACAGCAGGCGTTGCAGTTTAGGTGCCTGTACTCCTTAGAGATGCAGAAGAAGAGCAAAGAGAAAACGTTCCGCTTTACAACTGCACAGTCAAGCAGAAGATAAACTGAATGCCCGCAGGGAAGGACCGCACCAAGAACAGCCCATGGGAACATCTTAAACTCAGCCTCTTCAAAAATAAACAAGGACAGAGACTAGTTGGTGACTGTCAGAAGGGACCAGGGAGTGAGTGGGGAAACTGGACTTTCTAGAAAGTCACAGAACACAGCTCTGAAGGTGCAGAGGTAGGGAAAGCACACGTCGTAGAAGCAGCACAGGCAGTGAGTCTGTGCCAGTGTGGGACAAGAGCCCAAGTGGCCACGCCAAGCACGTGGGGAGCAGCGTCCCCAGCTCACAGCTCACCCCGGCAATGGACGGAGATCACCGCCCTCTGAACTTGCAACCCCAGGGTGAGTGGACAGCGACAGCCACTTGCTCTGTGTACGATGACTGTACTGTATCTGTACTAACTGGAGTTCTCCAGAGAAACCAATAGGAGGTACGTATGCATAGAGGGAGATAAATTTATCTTAAGGAATTGACTCGTGCAGTTGTGGAAGCTGGCAGGTGCAGAATCCGCAGAGCAGACTAGCAAGCTGGAGACCCCAAGAAGACTAATAATGCAGCTCAAGCCCAACAGCCATTAGGCTGGAGAACAAGGAAAAGGTCCACCGTGCAGTTCCATTTGGAAGGCTGTAGGTTCCTTTAGGGAAGGCTGGAAGAAAGATGGAGTATAAGTTTTTTGCTGCATACCAGGGTCCTTGTTCCAGGGGACCCAACCTCCCTTTCATTCAACGGTTCTGAATCTGTAAACTGGCTCAAGTCTGGGAATTGATTGAGGGGGCATGACTCTGTTTTTATGGTTCAAGTTAGACTTTTGTTTGCTTGACCCAGAACTTTTCTGCTTATACAGATCGAGTAAGAATTTAGTAGGCTTCCTTTGCGTTCCACTGCTGGGAACACCTTGATCCGCCAGCCGATGCCCCAGGCTGGCACCAGTCAGGTGCTTCTGATGGCAGCTTTGATTCTGCTGTCCTTTACAGGGTCCACATCCCCACACTGCTGCCACTCGGCCCCTGCTACTCAAGGATTCAATACACCTGTTGCATGGACATTCTCCACTGTAGGGTGTGGCCCAGAGAGAGAAGAGCAGTCACAGCTCATCAAGGGTTCTGGGGCTCCCTTCTCACATGCATTTCCCATAACTGTGGCAAAAAGTGTGGGTTCCCGGCCCTCCTGGGGTGAGTGAGGACGTCTGGAAGGATGAATCCTCTCTTGCATTCCAACCTCCCCAAGATTTCCAATCCCTAAGTGATGACAGGATCAGCATCTCCAACTCACTCACTGTGGGCTCTTGGCTATGTTTCTGCCCAACAGCCCAAGTTGCCACAAAAGTTAGTTCAGAATCGCTGCTTAGTGGGCCCTATCGGTGCATTTGGCCGGATCCAATTCTATGTTCTTCCCACCGTTATCTCACACCTTTCACAGCCTCAGTATCCACACAAGACCCCATTCTTCCCTTTGTAGGAGAAAAAGCATATTGACTATGATCACAATAGGATCAACTTGTAAGGGATCCCATTTCTTAAATTTGGCAGACTATAGTGCAGGAAGGAAGGAACAGAATGCGGAGCGGTAGAGCTGGTCAGATGTGCTCACTCTGAGAGCAGAATCACAGACACCGGAGGCTGGGAGAAGGGGTGCGTTGCGGGGGATGAGTACCATGGTCCCTGTTCGGGGGACGGTTACACTAAAGCCCAGACTTCCCCAGGCAATATATCCATGTAACAAATCTGCACTTGTACCCACTACATTTATAAACATTTTAAATTCTTTACGTATTTAAAAAAAATTTTTTTTAGACAGTTTCACCCGGTCGCCCCAGCTGGAGTGAAGTGGTGCTATCTCGGCTCACTGCAACCTCTGCCTCCCAGGTTCAAACAATCCTCCTGCCTCAGTCTCCTGAGGAGCAGGGATTATAAACACCCACCGCCATGCCTGGCTAATTCTTGTATTTTTTTTAGTAGAGGTGGCATGTCTCCATGTTGGCCAGGCTGGTCTCGAACTCCTGACCTCAAGTGATCCACCTGCTTTGGCTTCCCAGAGTGCTAGGATTACAGGTCTGAGCCACCATGCCTCACCTCTAAAAAATGTAGAAAGCAAACGTGCTCACCTTGAGCACCCGCTGTGCCAGGTGCTGGTGTGCGGACCCAGTCCTGTGAGGTAGGTGCCCACGTACCCCATGTTCCAGAATAGGACGCTTGGACCAGGAAGGAATTTGTCCAGGGACAGAAGGTGGCAATGGTGGATTCAAATCCAGGTTGGCTGGGCTCCAAAGTATGTTTAACTAAGCTGTTGGGCCAAAACCTAGAACCTTTGGATGCTGATTGTTTAATAATGCCTCCTGGGTTTTCTTGTTTCCCAAAAGTTTCGCATTTTGGCACAGACTCTTTCATGAATCTGCGGCTGGAATGTTATGGGAGTAAGACGAAGAAGAATTGGCCTCCGATTTTATTTTAGAGTTCAGAATATGTTCGTCGTGTACGGTAAAGGCAACCAAAATCAACAGACTTAAATTAAATCATGACTTTTGCAGAAGTACTGATTCACATAGGCACCGCACATTTTCAGAGAGAACATGTGAATTTCAGGAGAACTAGCCTGCCTCTAGTTAAGGAGAAACCGTGCTCCACACATTCTGGTTCAGAAACTCCTCTGGGCATTCTGAGATGCCAGAATCTGGGAGGTCAGGTTCACCATTGCACACAGCCCTTTTCCAGAAAGCATGATGTATTCTGTTTGAAAAACTAACAGAAGCTTCTAGTCACAGACTGAATGGCCAGTAAGTTTTTAAAAAGACCTGGGATTAAAGTTATGTAGAAGAAATTAATTTACGGCTTTATGATTTATTAAGGTCTCCTTGGCCTTCTGACTCACGTTGCCATTCAAAGAGTTGTTAGACAAGCTCATTTTGGACGAAACTGAGAATGCACTGAGACTGAACCCCAGGTAGACAGTCAGTCTTTGTCTCAGTCCACGCTGCATCCCCAGCCCCTGACGCAGTGGGGCTGGGCAAAGATTTGTGAAGTGTACCAATATTATGTGTGGATGAGAATGTTCTTAGCACCAAAGATGTGAGATTAGGTCAAGAATACAGGATTAGTCACTGAGCTCACGAAGTGTGCATTAGTCATTTTATTAACACTGAATAAATAAAATTCTTTGTAAACATAGAAGACATAGAATAAGTGGCTTATGTTAAAGATAATTATCTATACGTCCTGAAATGTCTGAACTCAGTCCCCTGAGAATAAACCATCTCGATATATTTCTTCAGCTTAGCTGAGAAAAGTTCAACAATAATAAACATGAAATGTCTGCGCTTTTTACACACCCAAAGGAAAAAGTGAGAACCCCCACCCTGACTGCTTCAGCAGCAGACCCGTGTGCTCAGGGTAAACAAACAAAGCTTAGGGAGCCCGAGATGGGGGCCTGCATTCCACAGACCCGGGGCTTCCCCACAGGTGGACCCCCAGCAGTATAGGGATTAAAGGGCTGGGGCCAAGGGCCAGGTCAATTTTTGATCCAGAGACTGACAATCTGAGACTAGCCAGGTCAGAAAAGGCTCAGAAAGCCGAGTACACCACCTACGCCCAGCTCCCCCGGACAGGCAGGTGTGACAGCTCAGCTGTGTTGCTGAGGAGGGGATGGCAGAGGAGGGTGCTAGCCTTCTCTCTGCACTTTCCAGGACCCTCCAGCACCCCAGTGACAACCTAAGGGGCATCTCTGCACTCACCTCACCTCTGGCACAAATGCACCAGCTGGTTGCACTCTGGTGGGTTCCCCAGACTGGGTTTCTTACAGAGAAGACAGGCTAGTGAAATTCTCTAGAAGATAAATGGAGAACTCCCAAAGTGCTATTTAGAAGAGTAGTACAACTCGAACACAATCAGCCAGTTACAGCAAGGACCCCAGAGGACACATCAGGGTTTCTGGAAGATCTGCTGGTGCAGTTGTAGCCCTGCCATGTGTAGGGTCCATCCAAGGTGGGCTGTGCAAGGCTGTGTGCCACCAACCCCAGCTACATCTGCCCAGGGATCTCTGTCTGCCCCCTACCCGGCCCTCATAAGAACGCCCTGAGGCTCAGTCTGGGCAATCTCATCTCTTGTTGAAGTCTAAGAATCTGTGAAGTTTGTGCTCATTAAAGGAAGTTTAGAAATAGGAAATAGAGGGGCTGTTTTGTACGTAGAGACCTAAGGCCTAGTCTACCCACAAAACACAAAGGAAAAGAGGGAGCCCTGAGGTACTGTATAAAGAAAGTAATTCAGGTGTAGAAAGAAAAACTCAAAGCCCAACCTTGAAATAAAGTCCATAACATGCATCCCCAAGAAAGCTGCGGGGTGCCTGGGTGGGGGTGACCCAGAATAAATTTCCTGATGAAAGTATTTGAGAGACATACAAAAAAGTGAATCCTGCTTGGAAAGTCAGCTTTATGGCATGGGGTTAGAGCAACCAGACTCACTTAGTCAATATCTACTCCACCCAAACTTCCAGAAAGGCCAGTGCCCTCCAAGAAGGCAGGGTCTGGAGACCCACCAGACAGGTGAGTGAAGAGGTTCCGGATGTAGGAGCATTTTAAAATATACTATCAATTGAAGACGTGTGCTCACAGCAGCAAACACAAAAGAGCTTTTTTCCTTACTAATCATCAGACCAAGAAATCAACAGAATCATTTTATGGGAGTCTTTGTGCTCATCAAACTGATCTGCAAAGTTTGAAGATTCGATCAAACAGAATAACACAATGCCTTCTTAAAATATTTCTCTTGTAGGGGTTGGAAGAAAGATACAATCATGTGTAAGGTACGTGGTGTCAGCTCCACCGGGACAGGAGGGGCCCACTGCCAGCCAACCTCTCAGAGACATTTCCCCTACGCAAAGGTGGGATCGGCCCTGCACAGCTCAGGCCAACCCAGGAGAAACAGGATAATTCCCTAGTCCAGTCAGCAGGGCAGTGACGCCTCTACCCCCAGCACCCACTCCCCACAGTGGACCAACCTGAATTCCAGCCAGCCACCGCCCCTAGTCACAGCCATCCAGACCCCCACCTTAGGAGGCTATAACTCCCCACACCCACCCCACGCCATGCCCCAGCCAACTCTACTAAAAGCATATTCTTCCCTGGAGATGCCTCCTCGTTGTATACCTCCAAAATTTGCACATCTGCTAGGAGACGGTGGGTCCATGTGGCGTCTTCAGGTTCTGAACCATGATGACTTTTGCTCACAGGAGCAGCTAAGCCCACAGCCTATCGCAAGAGGCCTCTACCTCTAACACATCTCCCTCCCTCACCATCGCAATCCTTCCTCTTCCAGGCCATTCTGCCTCCAACTCCCTCACCACAAACTGTCATTAATTCTCATCTGCAAATCTCTGAAAACCTGCAGCCCTGGGGGTGCAACCAGCCCAGGAAAGGGAACAGAGGGCAGCAGCCCATCAATAACCGTCAGCACGGAAGACGGAGCAGCCAGGCGGCAGCTAATTAGATGAGGTGGAGTAATTAAATCCACAGGCTTTGATCTGTTCTTCAAATATTTCCAAATGTTCTCTATCATCTGGCTTTAGACATCATCACACTTCTCCACAATTAGGAGAGGTCTCCTGGTCTCTCTGCTGCAGAGGGACTCATTGGGCAGCCCGGCCAGGTTGTGTGAAGATTCTCACCTGGGAGTCAAGCGGTTGTATTAAAGTGAGTAATAGAGGTGCCGGGGAGATGCGGGAAATGGCTGAACAAGCTGTTTACCAGTCATTTTCAGTTTTGAAAAATCGGATGGGCCGTCACCAGAGGGGACTTGCCGAGAAGCTAAAGCTAATTTGCAACATTGTTTTTGATTAGTCATCAAGGCACAGACTATCACACTTCCCACCCAGAGAAAGCTGCCTCGGCAGGCTGAGACACGCAATCACCATTCAGAAGGTCTCATTTCCATGGCCTTCCTGCCCCCCTAGAAAACAGCCTGCTCTGTGCAGGAGCCTTAGGGAATAGACCCACCAGCCAGCCCTGGTGGTGGCTCTCCTCCCAATGAGGAAAGACCAGCCAGTTTTTCTGCTGAAGGAGATGGCTGTTTTGCAATTAGCAGGAGTTTGGGGAGAGTTGGGGGTCCCGCTGGCTCCCGGCCTGCAGCCCCCAACTCAGCCCTGCAGGGCCACCACAGGGAAGGCCCATCCCAGTGCTGCCTGCTGGCACAGTCTCCAGCAACCAACTTGGATTCGCTGGTCAGCAGCGGCGTCTCATCACCTCCTAGAAACTGGGAGCTCTGGCGCAAATACCGCTCTCCAGTTCTGATACTTTCCCCCTTCCTCAGAATAAAAATAACCTCTTCAAGGGAAATGGCTGTCTATGGGTAAACCGTCTGAGTGAAATGAGAACCCACTCCCAGCACTGCCTCCGCAGACTTCCGAAACCAAACAGGAGCCTCACTGTCTGCACATTTCTATTACTTCATCTGCGCATAAAGCGCTCACAACCATCCAAGAGGCACGATCTTTTAACAGAAAACAATGGAAAGTGAGAAGGCTGTTTCGTTACTTTTCCGTCTTTGGCTCAGACATGGAAAGGCTATTCTGGGCTGAGTCTTACAGGAAGTACCAAAAACCTCAGGAGGGATGGAGCTGCTGCAAGATTTCCAGTCTGTTTTAACAGGCTGTCGGAGACATTTCAGACAGGTTTCTGCTGAAGACCCAAACACGTGGGTGCTTATCTGAACTGAACCCAGATCTTTGGAATTTTACGCCTCACTCCTGAAAACTCTGCTGCATGCTCCGACCTGCCGCTCCTGGAGGCACTATCTCCTGGGAGGCAGGGTCATCTCTGCATACACCTGTTCTTCCCAGGGTGGTTGGGAAACATCTTTTGACTCTGTCTGTAATTCTCCAGTTCGTTCTATATGGTCTGTGTGACCGCTGAGCTTTCAAAGCAAGCCCACTGGAATGCTTCATAGCTGGATGGTCATAGGAGGGCTTTATAATGAATCTACTTGGAGCAACTCAGAACAGGTATCAGCTAGAAGGACAATTAAAGTACGTGTTCTGCCAGGAAATTCTGCCAGTTTTTACCTGTTAAAGCAATTGGGAAATAGACCTGTACCTGCTGAAAAATGTACGTGTACGTGCACGCATGATGTGGGAGGGTGAGCAGGTGTTTGCGAACCACAGTTATATTCTTAACAAGGCTCTCTGTCTCCAATTGAAAAAGAATGCTTGGTGCTCACACTTTCTTACAACGAGGAGAGGAATGTTCCGTGGACCTCAAGAGCCCGATGAGGTGGTCAGATTCTCAGAGTGAAAGAAAGTGCTCACTACGGAGCGTGAATTTCCACAGCCAACGTATTTTGGGGTTTCCTCTAATTAAAAGCCACCAGCTTTGGATTCTTCTTCCTCTTTGCTGCCAAACAGTAGGAAAGGAACTAGCCGGTAACCAAGGCCCAGAGGACACCATCAGTCACTTCCTGGCCCTCTGTGCCGAGATTTGTCCAGAAGCAACATTCCCCTCTGTGCTTGTATGACAGGACACCTCTACAGGAACAAAGGGACAATAAAGTGATTCACTGCGTAATCCTGCTGAGAAATGAATCCCAGTTGAAGCCACATCGAATTGCACAGAGACGCTGAATTAGCGCCTAGGTGATAATAGATAAGGAATGCTTTGGTTCTGCCACAGTGGATGAGTAGCCTCAGAGAGCAGCAGTAATCCCAGCACTTTGGGAGGCCGAGGCGGGTGGATCCCGAGGTCGAGAGATCGAGACCATCCTGGTCAACATGGTGAAACCCCGTCTCTGCTAAAAATACAAAAAATTAGCTGGGCATGGTGGCGCGTGCCTGTAATCCCAGCTACTCAGGAGGCTGAGGCAGGAGAATTGCCTGAACCCAGGAGGCGGAGGTTGCGGTGAGCCGAGATCGCGCCATTGCACTCCAGCCTGGGTAACAAGAGCAAAACTCCGTCTAAAAAAAAAAAGAGAGAGAGAGAGCAGCAGAGCACCCTGATAACACACAGCTAGGGAGTCACGGTGTGTTCTGTCGACTAATTCCAGATTAGAATGAAACAGAGAAGACGGTTCTTGACAAAGAAAAAAGAATTTGAGGTTTCTAAGTCCTTTGGCTGTGCCGTTCTTTTCCTGGGTTCCAGCTGCACGGTGTGGGCTGGAAAGTGCTTTCCCGTCATCTCTGCCATGCAGGAACAGCTGCTGCCATGAAAAATCTGAAGCCCAATTTGGGCAGAGCCCCCATATCCACAGGCAAATGCTGGGAGGTTCCTACTTTTTCTCCTGCTTCCCATTTTCCATGGTCACAGCAAATCGAGCCATTGTATTCAGGAAGTGGTGACTGGTCTATTATTGGAGCGTGGTCTGCGGTCCGGCCTATTGTGGTCAATGCTGTGGTCTCCCCCTGGGTTTTGTTCCATTAAGGTGCCATCTTTAATGGTGCCCACTCGTTACCATCCCTTCTCCCTCCCCCAAGCCTTGTCCATAGCGCGTTCCTAACCATCAGACCGCTAGTAAACACAGGTCGGTGAACTTCTGCCCTTCCCGCAGGGACGTTCAGAAGCCCATTCAGAAGCCCATGCAGTTCCAATGCAGAGACAACAGTGAAAAGTACCGGCACTAAGCCAGCTGTGGAAGCATCTCGTTTAACCTGACAAACAAAACTCAGTTACAGGAACAAGTCACAGGAACGGAACGTGGGAGACCCAGACCCTCAGAGAGACCAAGGTCATGAAGTACCTGTGAGAGGGATGGGCAAGGTTGCCAGGGCACACGAGCACAGCTGGGGGGCCCAGGGGACCCATGGAAATGGGGTCCATGGACATGTCCAGTCTAGATAGCCAGCTTCCACCGGCTCTACTCTGCAGCTTGACTGTGCTATATTGGTCACAGGTAAAGCTGTGCAACTGAGGCCCTTGTCTATCAGTCCAGCTCTCTCAGCAGCTTTGATTTCAATGGAAAATGGTATGTGTGTTCAAAGAAGCCTGGGCAGGGCCCCGCAGCTGAGAAACACTGTTAGGTGCACTCTGAATGAAGAGACCACCTAAACAGGCTTTGTGTGAGCAGCAGGGCTGTTGATTCACCCGTGTGTGAGTGGGCTGGGTCCAAAAAGAGTCAGAAAAGGGCAGTGTGGCAAGAGCTGGTTTTATAGGTTTGCAGTAGGCAGTGGAAAGTTACAGTTCAGGGCAGTTTTTGTAAGCTGGGAGGGTGTCGTCGTGGGGGGGTGTCACAAAGTCCAAAGTCCAGTGTCACAAGGTTGGCTTATCAGTTGAGACAGAACAGTTGAGACAGAACAGTTGGGACAGGTGCAATGGTGAAATGTCACAAGGTCAGTTAACCAGGCAATGCAGCAGCTAGTCATTCTTCTTTCCTGGAGGTGTACGTGCAGGTCACGGGGGTCACCGTGGTGTAATCCTGGTGCAGTCAGTTCAAAGAATCTTCCATTTCTCCCTTTTTACATTAATAAATATAAAGGAAACAGGTGAAAACTAGAAAAAGTTGGGGGGCAGTGAAATATTGGGAGCGGTACAGAGGGGTGATGGGCAACATTTCTCAGGGCTTCTTCGAGTGGGATTGGGGGTGTCATGGAAACCTACAGACGGGAGATATTTAGACTGCGGAGAGATTTGGGTGGCAAGGGGTGATATTGTGGGGTTGTTAGAAAGAGCATTTGCCATATTGACTGATTGGTTACAGCTTGGATATGATTTTGCAGGAACTGAGAAATTAGTCTGAAGAGGCAAGGTCCAAATAAGAGAAGGAGAATGACAGATTTAAGGGGGCCTGCTAACAGTAGGAGCCACAATTGTGAGCATGGGGACCTGAGTTTAGCACGGGGACCTGGGTTTACCCGTGGACAGCCACAGTCTTTCCTGGAGCTTTAGAGTCAACCACACTGACTTGTAAAACCTTAATTAGGGTCTTAAAATGGTTACACCACTGTTAAAAAGGTGAGGGGTGGGAGGTACACAGAGACCCGGCGCGTTTGTTCCCTCACTGTATGTTTACCTTTACCTAACTCCCTTTCGAAAAAGCAGCACCGGCTACCGGACAGTTGTCTCACCAGAGTGAGCAGGTGCCGGGCGGAGCAAAAGGAGCTCCAGCTCTCTCTGTTTAAGATTCTCACCCTCTACCGTGCCGTGTTACTGCCAATGTGCAAAACTCCCCTTCCCAAGTCCCCCAAGGTGTTTAGGATCATTCAAACCCGTTTGAACTGCTGGCGCGCTTTCAGGTAAGCACTCTAAACAAACCCCTGCCCACGTGGAAAATGCTTTCCAAGTCAGCTTTTCTGAGTTAACGCCAGTCTCCAAACCTGGACATTGCACAAGGACCTTCTCATGTTTTCCATTGTTTTGCTTCCAGCATGCATCCTAAAGCCCCAGCCTTTCAGGTCTGCGTCTCTAATGGCCTCTTGCAAATGGCCTTGCTATTTCAGTTTGTCTTGAATGATTCTAAAGTTTTCCATCTTTGGGGTGGGTGGGTCCATTCACTGCTGGACAGACTGTCTGCACCTCAGCCAGTTGCCAGGCACTTCCTGAGCTCATGGTCCTCGCTAGCTCCAGGCTGGCATTTATTGCAGGGCTTCCAGTGTCCTGCGTAGTTTGCAGGCATTCCCTCCTATTCTTCGTGTCCTGATGAGGTAGATGAATTACATTTTTACCCCAGTTTTACATATGAAGAAACTGAGACTCAGAGCTGTGAAGTCACTGGCACACACAACATAGCAAGGAAGCAGCAAATGTGAAACCTCACCCAGGTCACCTGGCTCAGAAGCCTAAGCACGAATCCACTGGCGGGCCTGGGGTACCATGGCACACAAAATACCAACACCTTCTGCCCTCGTGGATCTCACAAGGGAGAATTCAGAATTAAACAAATGCAAACAACATATTTAAGAAGCACAGGAGGAATAGGAAGTACAGATCGCTACGAAAATGTGCAGCAGACATACCTTGCAAATGTGCAGTTTCCTTATATGGAAACACACACACTCTCTCAGAGGGAAAAGGGAAAGCACACACCAAAAGCATTTTTTCTTCTCTAGATCCTAATCCCTGCCTGGAACAGGTTACTTTTTTCCCCAGGGAGCTGAAGAAATATATTAAATACCTGAAATCCTGGATCATTAATTTGTTCTCATCTAAAACCTAAGAGGATCTACACACAAGGCTGATGTGACTAAAAAATAAAACCTAAGAGAACCACTAACACAGCTCTACCTTTTGAAAAAAATCTATGACGTGATATCATTTGCATTTTTTCCAAGACAGTATGCATTGCTGTAAGTTAAAAATAAGCATTTGCCTGAGATTTAGAAAACGAAGGTGAAAATGAGTACATGCTGTTTTCTGTGTCACGTGGACATTTTTTATTCAAATTTGTTTTTCAGGGAAAACTCAGCTTTAAGCAAATGTTTTCCTTCCTACAAAGCTGGGATGGTACAAGTAGGTGTTGATGGTGAAGCAGAAAAGTAAACCAGGGAGAGCAGCTGCGGGTAATTTGCTCTTTTATAGTGATTTTTAAAATAATTAATGGAAAAGGGCATTGAAGCCAGTGATCAGACTAACATATTTTAATGCATCTGTAAACTTCAATTACCTATACTATACTGTAACATCAGCTAGCACATGTTGGGCGTGTATTATTTGCCAGGTACTGGACTAGGTCTTTGCTATAGTTATGCCTTTCCAGGCAGATACTGTTGTAACTATTCATGAAAGGTAAAAATGAATTATTGTCACAACTGGCTTCAATCGTTGTCACACCAAGCATTATCCTACACACTTTATGTGTCTTGGGGACAGTTTCCATTAATTACTAGTGCAGCGTCTCAATCCCCGCCCTATTGTGGGGTAAGGGTAAGGAATGAGTCACACTTTCGCTCAGCACACCCTCTAGTGGCTTGCATCCTACCGTTCAGATGGGCCACTGCACCCGGAAGAAATGATTTTATCTCAGAAATGGTTGACCGTCTCTCCTGCAGCAGCCGTGGACTCCCCACCAGGGATGAGAAGTAAGGTCTGGCTGCTTCGGCTCTCACTCATTGTTAAACCTGCTTTCTGAGTCATGCGATGGCTGCCTTCTCATAAGCTCGTCCTTACTTTGGAAAGCCAGTGATCACCTACAATGTCGGCAAGCAAGAATTCTAACACATTTTCTCATTTAACCCTCACAGCCTCGAAATGAGGCAGGTACTTTTACTATGTCCATGTTACAGGCAAGAAATGAAGGCACAAAGGGGTTGAATGACTGATACGGTTTGCCTCTGTGTCCCCACCCAAATCTCATCTTGAATTGTACTCCCATATTTCCCACATGTTGTGGGAGGGACCCAGTGGGAGATAATTTGAATCATGGGGGTGGTTCCCCCCCCCCATATTGTTCTCATGGTAGTGAACAGGTCTCACAAGATCGGATGAGTTTATCAGGGGTTTCCGCTTTTGCAGCTTCCTCATTTTCTCTTGCCGCCACCATGTAAGAAGGGTCTCTCACCTCCCACCATGCTTCCGAGGCTTCCCAGCCACATGGAACTGTAAGTCTAATTAAACTTCTTTTTCTTCCCAGTTTTGGGTATGTCTTTATCAGCAGTGTGAAAACAGACTCATACAATGCCTTACTCAAGATTGCAAAACTAGTGCTAGCGTTGAAACCTGAGCAATCTGACACCAAATCCAGCTCAGGGAGATTTACTAGCTTACCTAAGCAGCTCTGGGCACAGTCATCTGATTCCACTATCAGAGGCAGCTTTTTATTGTTGTGAAGTTCAACTGAGACACAGGAGAGCCCCAGAGACCCAGAAGAGCACTCAAGAGACTGCTATAATCCAGAACATAGCACTTTAAGGTTCATCCCCTGTGCTCCTAGAATCTTGCAAATGCTCCACTCCATATCCCAGCTCTGTTTTTGGATAGCAAGCCTGCCCTCCCCAAATGGAGCCTTCACCTCCTCCCTGGGCCTTGATCCCCAATACACAGAGGGTCAGATGGGGTTCTGCAGACCGGAACATTACCTCACAGTGACTTCCAGGAGGCAGGTCTCTTCGCCCCACCAGGGAGAAGAGGCCCCACTGCCCCTGCACCTGCAGCCAGGCAAGGGAGATTTCTTCTTTTTAAAATTCCTCCTTGTTTCCATAAATCTTGGGCCTCTTAACCTTCCAAGCTCTGAATAAAGGTACAGTGTTTCTTCTCCACAAACAGCATACTGTGCCCCACTTCCATCAAGGCAAGGGTCACCCAGTGCCGGTTGAAAACAGCCTTCTCATTGAGAATGTTCACATTGCTTACTTTCCCTGTAGTTCTGAATCTTTTCTCCTTGTCCATTCAAAGTTCCAGTGAAGGTGCTGCATTGATAACAGCTTTAGCCTCTCCAGTGTTCACAATGGAAGGCCAGGAAAGAGATTAACCAGGGCCCCCGGGGGAATTCTGAAGATGCTGGGAATGGGGTGGGCCCCCCACCTGGGGGGGCCACCATGGAAAGCAGTCAACGAGGAGCCCTGCAGGCAGGCAGCTCTTGACACCACACAGACACTTTCAATGGCTCACTTCTTTAGATGAAAATGAAAGAGGGGTCACAGGTTTTTTCTTTAGCTCTGAAATGGTTCATTCTGCTTTCCTGCCAGTTACTTGTGGCCAAAGAAACTGCTGATGGTTTCAAATAATATTTAATACAAAGGAGGAGGAAGAGGAAGAAGAGAGTGGTTGGGGGGCAATTCTCAATGCCGGTTTCCATTTTCATGGGGTTTACTGAGCAGCCACACTGAACATGAGCTTTGATTTAGAAACTGAGCTAACCTAGATATTTCATGAGGGATTGACTTCAGATTCTGTTATCTTTTTGTGCCCTTGGGTACACAGCTTCTCAGGTGAATCAAAAATGGATTGAAAGAAAACTAATTTTCATTTTAAATCCCTATGGTGAAATAGGTCATTTCATGTTTTTCCCTTTTCCAGTGCTGTTTATATTGTGTATGTTTCTACAACATCTAATATGCTAGGAAAACTAATTAAATGGTAAAATAATTAGAATTTATATATAATCACGTAAGTACACAACTAAAATTTTTCATCCCTTCATATTTTTTGTCAGTTTATATTAGGTAATTGCATTAGGCAATTTAGAATTTATCTCACCAACTGAAACTTTGAAGAGTATATACAAATAAAAATAACAAAACTCTTTGTGTTTTAAGTAGACTTTCACGTTAACACCAATAATATCTGAAGTCCTACTGAAGTGCCATGTCAAAGGCATTAGAACAGCTCTGAAGAAAAAGTAAAATACCTTCTCAAACAACTCTGGACAGAGGCCCACCACCCGGCCACAGTGCCCCCTTCTTGCTGCAGGAAGCTTCCAGCTAAACGGTTTTTCCTTCCATCCCACAGTGCAGTGGAAACAAGACCCAAGCTTTTCTGAAGGTGTAAGCACAGGGCATGCTTCCTGCTAAGTGCTCATAAGTCAACAAAGCCATCTGATGGGAGTTTGGGGAAAAGGAAATTTTATAGGAATAGTGGGGAAAGGCGTCTTCCTCCGTTGGAGGGTTCTCTTGGAGTGGGGAGATTAGGAAATCTCTATGATATAAAATGATCGAAGTTCAAATCATTCTCATCCCACCCGAAAGACTCCAATTTCACTTTAGTGCTTAATCCCTTTAGTTTTAAGCGTACGTTAAAAGTATTTAAATAAAAATGCAGCTGCCCCCAAACTGTGAGACCATGACTGGAAGAGACATGTCTGTGTATTTGGAGATTCAGATATGTTGGGGGCGGGAGGGCAGCCAGCGGGAGACCAGCCTGATGCCTCTGTCTTCTCATACTCAGATACCAAATTTGAAGAGAACATTCTGAGAAATGTGCAAATGTTTTTGCTGCCCACTTTTAGAAACTATACTAGGACAATGTGGGTGGAGTATCAGATTATGTGCAATAAACGTGAAGTAAATAGGGTTGTGGCATTTCTAAACATGCACCTACTGAGGTACAAAGAGATGGAATGAGTGTCTCGTGATCCCTCAGCTTATGAGTGTTAAAGAAAAGTAAATGGAGGGGGGAAGGTGCCAGATCTCAGAAACGTCCAGTTCACAGGTCTCACATGTCATTGGTAAAGTGTGTTTGAGGGGGAAATGATGGCACTTTCAGTTGGATTCTTAATTAAAACTTGTTACATTCGTCTTACTTTTCTGCAGAGACATCCCGCGACAGCTCGCACTTCGCATTCTCTGGGGTCTCCAGTCACTGAGTGTTCCCTGCCCTCTTTCAGGACACAGATGAAATCCATCTTCTGTCTTTCATGGGAGTGGTGTGAGGACACGGAGGTGGGGGCGGAATCAAGTTTAAACACTAAGAAAATGAAAACAGATGCGTGGAGAAGAGGCGAGGCTGGTGGGAATGAGGGCCCGGAAGCCGCTCTCAGTCCAGGCGGCCTGCGCGCCGCGCCCCTCCCCAAAACCCTCCTCCAGAGCCTCCGGGAACCGCTCCCATCTCCGCGGAAAGCCCTGCCGGGCAGTCTCAGCATGCCTTTGTCAATGCACTGTTTGCAACGAATTGGGAGAACCAGAGCCGGGAGAATAAGGATGCAGCAGAGAGAAAGTAAGGAGAGAGGCCAGTCCCGAAAACACGTGAGAAGGAAAGTGCAGGGCCTTGTCTGTCTGCAGGCACGCGGAACAGCCGCCTAGGGCAGCGGCTCCGGGCTGGCCCGCGGGTCCAGGGGACGCGAGCAGCCCAGGCCGGTGGCTGGTGGCCGGCCCCCGAGGGAGGCCGCTGTTCGCGAAGGGGCGGGCCTACCAGGACCCAGGACGCCACGGTGGACCCGACGGCCTGGCGCGGCGCGAGCTCAGCCCGCCATCACCGGCCGCCTAGCGGCCAGCACGCGGGATCCGGCGCAGGCCCGCCCACCCCGGCGCAGCCCCGCCCACCCCCGCTCAGCTCCGCCCACCCTGGCTCAGCTCCGCCCACCCCGGCGCAGCCGGCCGGAGCTCGGCGCGGGTCTGACGTCAGCGCGCCGCCCCCGCGGGAGGCAGACACCCGGTCCTGCTCCGCCTGAGACTGACGGGCGCCGGGCGTCTGCGGAGGCGGGGGAAGCTCGGTGCTTCACCAGGGGGCCGGCTGCCCCGGGGTCCCTCTCCACCAGCTCTCCTGGCCCTGGAGGGAGCCATCCTCCGCGCAAAACACCTTCCTGAACCGGGCTGCTGCTGCCTGCAGGCCACAACCCGGGCTTTCTGTAGCACTCCTCACGCAGCTGCCTCTGGGCCGACCGTTACTAGAGGGCTGTGGGGTACTGAGAGGAGGTGACTCTTCCTCGTGGCGCGGGACGAATTTGGCCCGGAGGCTGCTGCTCATGGTGCTGGAACTGTGGGGGCTGGGCCGGAAGAGCTGCGCGGAGAGCCCCTGCGAGGACCTGGCCGGAACCGGAAGGAGCAGCGGAGACAGCGCCCGCCTGGCCTCGCTCACGCAGGCAGTTCTGCACCTCCCAGGCGTGTGCAGGCAGGCAGCTAGTGACCCCAAAGAAAACCTCCATGGCGGCTGCCTGTGAGCATCTGATGTAACCCCCAGTACGCTGTCTACAGTTAATTGAACCGACTCCAGGACCTCATGGTGGGGACACGGCAGTCAGAAGCAGAGGAAAGGCCAGGTCGTGCAACAAAGGCTGTTCAGCCCTTGTCTAGCTCATCGTGTGTGCTGAAGGTGCTGCGGGAGACGGCAGGCGTGGAAATGTCAACCGGGGCCAACATCCTGGCCAAAGGAGGCAACGGTGCTGGAGGCCGCTGGATTCACCACAGGGCTTCCCTCACAGGGCTCCGGGGCTGTCATGGGGTTGGGTCTTCACTGACTCAAGAGAACAAAGCTTCACGGGCTCACAGAAGCCTGGACCGCCTTATCAAAGTCAGGCACCACAAGGCCTAGCCTTACAGCTGAGACATGGAGGCCTGCAAATGTAGAGCAGAACAGTGGGTTGTTGGTTTAATTTTTCAATCAGTGTATTGAGACTTCCCAAATTCTTTTAATTTCTTGAGAAGAGCGTACCAGTATTTCAGGCGTCTGCCTTAAATGTACCCTATATTGCTTCTTAGACCCCCAAAGAAGTCCACAATGGTGCCGGCGTTCTGCCTTGCACTTGCCATCCGATCCACAGGTGAGTTTCACAAGCATATTACAGCCTCTTGAATGTGACATGAAGGTGATGCCCGCCTCCTCTCCTGATCAAATACTCCTAAACCCACCAGCTCCACTATCTAGGCATAGGAATATGTGCACTGATTCAAGGAGCTTTATTTTTAGAAAACACTTGAACACATGTATACTGAACAATAACTCAAAAGATAAAAATCTCATTTTGATTTCATCTATAGCAGAATTTCTGGTACCCTGGAGAAACAAGAAATTAGCTCTTGTGGGAATGGGTCTATATGGAAAACCAAGCAAATCTGTTTTGTTGAGGGAAATTAAATTTATATGGCTGATTTTCTTCAAAACTGCTCAAAATACTCAAAGCCCCTATCTCTATTAACCAATGATCTAGAAAAGTCTTCATTTTGAGAACAAAGGAATTTCTGAGCTACATGTTTTTCAAAATAGCCCATCTGACTTTTCCATACTTTGATTTAGGTTCTTATCCATGTACAAATAGTAGGAAAAAATGAAATCCTAACAAGCCAACAAGAAAGTATTGCCGAGTATTTCAACTCGGCCTTTAAGGAGGAATAACAAAATATACTAAATATCACCAAATGATATTTGGTAATGACCCTCCCAGTTGTAATTACAGTCTCTATAATGAAATTGGGAAGGTAAAGCAAGTAGAAAAGTTTTTCTTCTACACCCCTGTTCCTTTCCTGAAACGCCACCCAAGTTTGGTTTGATTCTACCAAGATTTGAAGTTTAAACTTGTCCAGATCAGACCTAGAGATCATGATGATGGTTTTCTGGGGATGAGGTCAGATTTGACTCACAGTAACATTGCAACAACTACTGCCTTCAGTGACATTGGTCATTTCCCAAACACTTCCCTATATTATTTTATTATAACTCTTTTAATAAGTATTGTTATCCCCCACTTAACAGGTGAAGAAACAGAGGTCAGGTAAATTAAATACTTTGAGTCACATGGCTAATGAATAACTGAAGCAAATATCCATGGGCTGTCTTGGTCAGTTTGTGCTGCTATAACAAATTGCTATGGACTGGATAGTTTAAACAACAAGTATTTATTTCTCACAGTTCTGGGGACTGGGAAGATGAAGAGGCCAGCAGATTCGATGTCTGGCAAAGAGTCTCTTCCTAGTTGGCAGGCAGCCATGTTTTTGTTGCATCCTCACATTTTGGAAAGCACAGACAGGAAGCAAGCTTTCTCATGTCTGTTTTCGGAGGTCTTTAATACCACCTGAGGGATCCATCCTCAGAACATTGTCTAAATCTAATTACCTCTCCAAAGACCTCACCTTCAAACACCATCCCAGTGGGAGTTAGGGCTTCACATAGGAATCTGAAAGGAACATTATTCAGTCCATAGCGCTCACCTCCAAATGAGGGTTTTGGTTCCATGCACATCTTTGGTTTTGCTGTATCTCCTGGCTGTAGGCCCTGACTGACTGGATAGGAATACAAACCTAGGATCTTGAGAGTAACTGCATAATGCACAGGATTCCTTCATGTACTAAGACAACACAGCGTGGCCTGATTTAAAAAAAAAAAAAATATATATATATATATATATATATATATACACACACACACACACATATATATATACACACATATAAATATATACACACACATATAAATATATATGTGTGTATATATATGTATATATAAATATATATGTATATATACATATATATTTATATATACATATATATGTACACACACACACACACACACACACATCTGCTAGACAGCTAGAACTTTTCAGGAACAAAAATATACATGAGATATACCCCAAATGTATTTTTGTTTGAAACCTGAGTAGGGAAGAAGGATGAGGCGAACTAAATGTCCAAGTAATCCCTAAGCTATCCTTAAGCTACCACCTCATTACATCGCCCCGTTAAAACATTGGTTTTGTGAGCATTAAGAACCAACCTCAGAGTATGTGGCCCTAGATTCAGGTTCTGGCCCCTAGATGTACCAGCTTTGTACCTTGGCAGTTTGCTGAAGATCTTTGCTATGGTTTGAATGTGACTCCCAAAAAACGTGTGTTGGCAACTCGATTTCCAATGCAACAGCATTGGGAGGTGAGACCGAACAGGAAGTATTTAGGTCATGAGGGATCCATCCTCATGAATGGGTTAATGCCAAGTATTAAAGGCCCTGAGACTGTGAGTTCAATCTCTTGCTCTCTCTCATTCTCTCTTTGCCATTCCACCATGGCTTGATGCGGCAAGAAGGCCCTCACCAGATTCTGGCACCTTGATATTGGACTTCCCAGCCTCCAGAACTGAGGAAATAAATTTCTATTCTTTATACATTACCAAGTCTGTAGTATCCTGTTACAGCAGCACAAAACATACTAAGATAATCTTTCAGATCTCATTTCTTCTTACAGAGATTTTAAGAAGTACTTATTTCAAGGGTTTTCCTATGAGATTTTAATGAAATAATCCATGTAATGGTACTTTGTGGAGGTCCAGGAACTCAGTAAATATCAGCTTTTTTCACAAGCCCACAGCTGTTTAAAAACAGAACACTATTTAACTAAAATGAAATGAAATAAATACCTTTGCCCGAAAGTTCTTGTTAGTTTATTTGAAAAGGAGCTCTATTTCAGATTATTTTCAGTTAGCTTTTTGGGAACTGATCAGCTTACACAAAAAGTTCAACTATTGCAGGAAACCTGGGAAATGAAGGAATTCGCATGCTAAAAATAAAAAGAGTTTCAGCCAATGTTAACCTGAGTAGGTATTATATTATTTCACTTGGGTCTTTTCCTCCAACATGAGTTCAAACAAAAATAACCAAATATGTTTAAAAGTTCTTGCTGCCAGTGGCCCTGCTCTGTGAAGGCCCCATGGTTCTGGTGCTGCAGGCTGGGAGGCAGAAACATTTGCCCCGCAGGACCTTTCCTGTACCTCCCCTGCCTAATCAGTAATTGCCTAGAGTCAGCATTGGTAAGGGTGGGTTGGGGGGACGGAGATGCAACATCTGAAGGAATTCTTCAATAGCTAAGTTGGGTGGGTTTTCCCCCTGTTTAACAAAGGTGAAGAATGACAGGACCCTGAATCATGTAGGGCTTCAACACTTCACTTCACATGTGGAGATTTTCCTCTTCTCCCTCGCCTTAAGAAAAGGACTGTGCTTGCCAGGACAGCAGGAGCCCAGGCCTCTCCTCAATGAAACAGCCCAGGATAGTGCTCACCAGCCCACAAGCCCCACCATGGACTTGAGCAATAGTTACGTGACCAAAATAAACTGCCAAATTAAAGTTACCTGTTTTTGGCAGAAACCTGATTTATGGTTTCTGACTTATGGAGGATCTTTATAGACCTGGGAATAGTAAAAGAGACTGGTGAAAAATCAAAAGCACGCAGAGTGATAATCCACACTGATTTAATTTACCTTAAAAGTATTTCACTCATCTCTTTCTGCCCATATAAACCCATGCCTAAACTCTTAAGTGTTCTGGTGTTTATTGTAAAAGACACAGGGATACTCATCTACTTGAGGAAGAGCTCTTTCAGACTGGCCTACTTATTCTAGTGTAAGATACTGCTCAGAAAATATAGAAAGACAGAGTGAACAAGCAAACAGATCTCCAGCTGGCTGTCAGCCAATATGTTCCCTATTCCCTGGCATGTGTATGTAATCTATTAGCCTGTAAATTCCTCAAGTACATGGGCCATGACTTCCATTTCCTCTGTACCCCTCTCCTGCACATAGTACAATAGCCTGCATGAAATTAATAGTAAACATTGTCAGTTGTTCAATGTTTAAACCTGTTTTTACGAGCCACATCTACCTCAAAAAAACCCAAACCATATATATTATTTTAATATGTAAGATCAGATATGCCACTTTTGTTTGGTTAATTCTCTCCTGCTACATGCACACTTTTTAACAGATTTTTACAGTGTAGAAAGATCATTCCACCTTCACCAAATATGAGCAGACGTGAAGGTTTCCATCACTGCAGGCCTTGTTACCCAGAGTGAGCCTATGTCTCTAGACTCTCCCCTTCAACAAGTCTCAAAAGGCTTTCCCATAACAATTACATGTGAGTGGACGGTGATTAAAATCACTTCCATTTATGTTCCAGCCATGGAGGACCCACTGCTTTGCTTTGTTTTTGCTACATCTTGTATCAGTCTCTGCTGCTTGTAACTGCATTGTTCAGAGACATTATATAGGGAAAAGCATTTTTGTCTGTATATATACATGTGTACACATGCATGCACACACATACACACACAATATATGATATCTACCTGGCCAGGCACAGTGGCTCACACCTGTAATTCTAGCATTTTGGAAGGTCGAGGTGAGCAGATCGCTTGAGTCCAGGAGTTCGAGACCAGCTTCAGCAACATAGCAATACCCTGTCTTTTTTTTTTTTTAATTTTAATTAAAAAATTTAACTATATATAGATATCTATCTATGTATCTGTGTATGGCCAATGGAATGTGGGTTAAATGAGACACATGGTTTTTAGCACTGGCTGGCAAACCTCCGTGTGCAACCTTCCACTCTTTCTTCTCTTTCCTGCTGCTCCTGTCTCCTGTCACCTGTGCTTGTCCTGTCACTTCACAGGAGCTAGGGGAGGATGCTGAAGCCCCAGGCCACTGGCTCTCAGTTAGAAGCAATTCATCCCCCAGGGGACATTTGGCAATGTCTGGAGACATTTTGGTTTTCACAACTGGGCAGGGTGTTATTGGCTACTGGTGGGTAGAAACCAGGAATGGTGCTAACGATCTTATGGTGCAGAGGCAAGTGCCCACAATGATTATTTATCTGGACCAAAATGTTGATAGTGTAGAGATTGAGAAATTGTAAACAATGGCTGACCTAGGTGGAGAGAGGCTGGATCCCTGAGTGACTCTGTGGAGCAAGCACTGCCCATCCCCCATCCCGCAGGTACACTCAATTGTCACCACCCTCCTTTATCATCTCCAAGTCGAGATGCAAATTGTGAGAAATAAACTATTGCATTAAAACTCTAAGATTTTAGAGTCATTTGTTAAGACAAATGCCTTACTCTGACTAATATACTTGGAAATGCAAGCCATATAAAGGAAAACTAGAGAAGTGTCTTGTTACAAATCACTGAAAAATATGCAGAAAATGTTTTGTTTTGTTTTACTTGCTTTTAAGGCTATATCATAATAGTAACTGAAGTCCTAGTGCTGTCCCCTAAGGAAGGACTCTTCCAGGCCCCCTCGATGGGCAACTCTTTTGCAATACAAACAAACAGGTCCATCAGGGCACCTGGTGCAAAGCAGTGAGGAAGACTCAGCTTTTCCTATATGCTGCACTCAGCTTCCAACACCATTTTATGAATAGCTGACATGTACTTCAGTGATGCTGCTTAGTCTAGAGGCTTACAAGGAACAGCAAACATGAAAATCTGAGGGGGACACATTTTCAAGAGGAGTGCAGAGACTGGCTTGCAGTTCCTTCTAACTCACGTGGAAACCTCCTGTGCTTAACAGTTTCAGTTTTCTAACGGTTGACACCAAGTCTTCCTGGTGATTTTCCCTACCTTGACCTGAGTAACTTCTCACAGTATCATGGAGCCAGAATGTTCTGTGGTAAATTAGAATTGAGGTAAAAAGCAGTAACACAATGAAGAGAGCGGCTGTGGGCTGGACAGTTGACCAGGAAGCTGGTCAGGTACGAAGAGCCTGGAGTCAAGTCTGGCCATGTGTCAAGTCACTGACGTCCTAAAGGGTACATAAGGACTCTGCGGTGGACAGTGGGTCTAAAAAGCTACACCAGTTTTCAACCTGAAGATTTGAATGGCTGAACCTCTTCAAATCTTTTTATGGCAAGAGAGATCAATGCTATTTTATTACATTCAAAAGTTTTCCTAATAATAATACCACCTCCGTATACAAGGAGCTTTAATGAAAGAGATACACACGGAAACATGCCCGCTTGGCTGTCTTCCAATGAGCTTGCACTCCTCATTAGCTTTCAGGCCTCTGCCAGCTTCCCCGCAGAGGCACACTTTGCCCCTTGTGCACTCACGGCTGCTCATGTGGGATGCAGGGCCCTCCGCTCAGGATGACCCCTCACAGCAGCTCCACACTCCTCCTCCCAGCCTCATCCTTGCAGTGACCACATTCTGCACTCGCCCTCCGCCTTCCTCAAGGCTTTCCCACCTGTAGGGAGCTGCCTCTGGCATCTCGGAGGTGCAGAGACTGTATCACAGCATGTGGTGCCACGCAGGAAAACAGAGGCTGAGAATGAGAAACGGTGTTGTCACAGAGGGGCAGTGCCACCGCCAACTGCCACAGAGCAGAGGGCACAGTGAGATCGTGGAGCCGTGCCCTTGCCGGCTCATCTCAGGAGCTGAGGAGACTGTAGGTGCAGCTCTGCATGCTGTCTCCACAGCTCTGATGGCTGCTGGAGGAGGCGCGGCTCAGCCAAGCCCAGAAGATGATGCATGGGAATCGGGTGGGCAAGCTGCAAAAGGAGGTTCCAAGCAGACAACTGCAGCGTGCACCAGGACACAGAAGCCAGGACCAGCACGCCACTCACTTCATATCCCACCACTGCCAACTCACTGGAAGCTGTGTCCACTGTGAGCTATGTCAGCTAAGCCTTTCTGCCTTCCTGCTGACTTTCCACTCGGTAGCCTCCTTCACCCAGGACCCTTGTATCTGTTTTATCTCATTTATTTGGAAAAAAAAATCCATTGAATTCATCTATCCAACATAAATGTTTATTCATTTCAAAGTATGTACATACACTTTTGTATTGTATACACTAAATAATGCAATACCAAATTATAATTTAAAATATTTAAGATGATAGAAAATACATGCAAATAGAATATCGAGCACTTTCTGCCCACAGCTCAGTTTTTTTCTTTCTCACCAGGCTGTAGACTTACTCCACCAATTAGGAGAGAGCAATTTTGTTCATCTCTGTGTCCTCGGACCTCGTACACTGCCTGATACTTATGTCTTCCACGAGTTTGAATAATTAATGAGTGAACCCTACACACCACAAAAACTTCACAATAGCACTGAATGCAAAAGCAGTTAATGCAGAACTCCTAACTGCTCATGAAACAGACTCAAACAGAAGTCAAATCTTGAGCTATTCACATAGGTTACAACTCACATCATTCAGAAAAATGAATGACCCTGTGAGTCATCGGTGTAGTCAGTGGGAAGCAGCAGGATGATGTGAGAAGATGGAGCACCTGATTCCGTTTTCTTTCGGATCTGGCACAAAGAGAAAACCAAATTTACCTTCATGTGTTTTGTTTTTTGTTCTTCACTGAAAAATAATAGATTGTGTTGGAACACAGTCATAATGAAAGACTAAAGGAGCTGTTTTACTTTCCATATGCTAGATTGAGAGGGCATCGTGCCCACCCCCAGGATGGCCACCCTCTGGCCCCCCCAAAGTTTCCTGGGCCAGCCCCTCTCTTGTGAGTGCACCCTTCAACCCAGTGGAAGTCAGAGGCTCACACAGTGGAGCAAGAGTGTGTCTGAGAGAAGAATCCATGCACAGAAAGTGCATTCGAGGCTACATTTTGTTTAATTTTTGTAACTGATTGTTCATGGAAGCCATCATAGACAGTTTTGCTTGAGGTTAGGGCAAAGTACAGCAAGATAAAAGGCAGCAAATGAGGCTTCTCAAACTTTGTGGTTTCAGACGCATCCTCACTCTTCACTCTCAATTTTATTAGTCCCCACTTCCCCAGTGCTGGTGGATCATCTCATCAAATTCGAGTTTTGAAGAGAGAAAAAACAAGTTCCCCAAGTGGAGTGGTTTCCACAAATTCTTATGCATTTTGACATGACAGATGGCCCATGTGATGATGTCAGCTAGATGGGTGGCTTCGTGCAGAGCATCAGAGCCTGAATCTTCAGTGTTGGGGACCCTCTTTCCACAGCAGTGCAGACAGAGAAGGTGCTCTGTGGTGACAGCCAGTGGCAATGGCTTTATTCCTATCTTATCCTGAGCAGGATGTATTTGGGAGGTGTAAGACCTACTTGTTTTGATCTGTGAGTTTGTTAAGTAGAGACACACTGAATGAGTTCCACTAAATGGAATCTGATTCCCTAGAGGATCAAAGAACTTAGTTATATCAAACTCTTCCAAGTGACCAGCAACACCCCTAGAAAGTGACAGCATGCAAAGCTTTGGCAGGCTACACAGTAAAATTTAACCCAATGAATTAATTATCCACCCTAACAGAAAGGGCAGGGCTTCGTGGGAAATGCATAATCCACAGCTTGCCGTGAAACACACTCTATAAACTGGTTTCACAATCTCCAGGAAGCCAGCGGCAGCCGCGGTGTGGGAAAGCTGCCTCCAGTCGGGCTTGCAGGTGCACCGGAGTGAGGGAGTGAGAGAGGCTGTTGGCTTCTAGGGATGGGCCACAAATGGCCAGGGACAAAGCCGTGCAGCAGGTTTGAGCTCCCAGCAGGTTGCCAGCTATGGAACACCTTGGGAAATTTTCTCACGCTGTCGATAGGATGGGAACCTGGCACTACCGTCCATGCCTAATCCATTCTGCAAAACAGCATTTATTAGGGTGCTTTCCTGGTTGGCTTTTACATGAAACAGCCACACATATTTAATACTGTTTGTAAAAAACGGAATGTCTTCTTCTGAGAAGTGTCTGCTCATGTCCTTTGCCCACTTTTTAATGGAGCTCTTTGTTTCTTGTAAATTTGAGTTCCTTGTAGATTCTGGATATTGCACATCCTGCACGTGTACCCCCAAACTAAAAATTTAAATTTAACTTTAAAAAACCTGAAAGAATACATACATAGAAACACTCAAAAATGGATGTTCAGACTGTTTCACTTTCTTGAGGACATTTTAATTTTTATTGAAAAGTTGGTGCAAAGTGGCTGGGAACCTGCACCTTCTTAAGCATTTTTAAAGTAACCAAATCATCAAGTCAATTTTTTTTTTTTTGAGACGAAGTTTCACTCTTGTCACCCAAGCTGGAGTGCAGCACAATCTCGGCTCACCACAACCTCCGTCTCCTTGATTCAAGCGATTCTCCTGCCTCAGCCATCCCAAGTCAAATTTTTTAAAAAATGGGCCTCAATCAAAGAAGCTGGGACCTGAGAGAAAGCAGACAGCAGGTGGGAGGGACCACGCAGACACTGGCACGTTGGCAATTTCCTTTCTAGTCCCATATCACTTGCCTTTCCAAGAGGGAAATGGACAAATACCATATACATGTATATGTCATGTCAATATATTTACAGAAAGTATATATGTATGATTTATAATTGTATATAATAATATATTCATATAAATCATATATTATACAAAATATACAAAGGAAGAAATTTAGGTTAGTTTGAGAAGTTCCTCTGAAGTATTTTTCTATGACAGCTGCCTATCGGTGGGAAAAGGACCAGCAGTGAGTCATTTGTTGAGTCAGACTAAGCACTTTTTTCCAAAGTTGTTCTTCATTAATTGACTGAATAAAAAAATGAAATTATCAAGCATTTCAAATACTGGTCATACAAATATTTATTGAGCACCTCCTATGTTGCTAGAGCCATCCTAGGCCTTGGGATCACTGGGAAGGAAGCCACCACCCATCTCTGCTGTTCCTTATGGGACCAAATCCCATCAGCAGATCCCAGGTAGGAAAATAAGTAGCTATGTTCAAGTCTACACACAATGCCTTAGAGTACCACCCCGATTCTCCAAGATTTTTGCTTAAAAAAGAAAGCCTATGTGCTTTAAAAATATATACAAATAGGGTATTTTTTGAGAAAGTGAATAGATGTGGATTTGAAACCAAGGTATTTATCCTTTGATCTAGACTAAAATAAGAAGAGGTGCAGATTTCACAGCCCCCTTCATATGTAAATTTCACTGGCACTGGCCAACTAGTCAGTTTTATTTATAAAGTATAAGTAAAATTGTTTCAGAACAGTCAATCCAGAAAAATGTGTGAACTTTCCGGTTAGTTCATAACCAAAATCAGTTTAAACAAAAGCTAGCAGAGAGCTGCAGATCAAAGTGGTCTCCACTAATAAACATGAAAATATTAAAATTAAAGCTATTACTAATGTACACATGATTTTAAGCCACATTTAATATCATCCTAAGCCTTTTAAAGCAAAATAGTTTAATTTCTTTTTAAAAATTTAATCTATGTCTATTATGTCTGCCAACATTGCATTACAACAAAGTCATACCAAATCTTAAATTAAGTACTTTAGAAATTATCTTTTTCAAAGAGCTGCAGTCTAGGTTTCTAAGTCTCACATTAAAAACTAAGCATACCCCATTTGCCAAATCCATAAAGAAAAAAAAAAGTTAAACTAAACAGTTCAAATTTAAATTAAAAATACACTTTGAAATATAAAAGAATTTTAACATAAAATAAAGATGTATTTCTACCATCATCAATTTTATGACATAAGCTGATAACAACTTTAAGAACTTATTTTTAAAACTTATAGCTTTCTCTAAAGTATGTATTACCAGAATGCTCTTAAAGTTGTTTGTTTTATAATAAATTGAACATCTGATACAAATTGGATATATCCAGCTTTGAAATTTCTCAACCTTTTTGGTGATTGACTCAGGCTAGAAGAATGGAATTAGATAACTATTAAAAACGGATTCATGACATAGCTGCTAGCAATTCCTCCAACTCTAGCCCACGTGGGTGTTGCTGCTGAAACACCCTGACTCTTTGCCTGCACTCAGGGACCAATCACTCACAACACAGCATCCCAACAGTTGGCTCCAGAGTGGATGTGTACAGCATGCTCCACACTTTCCCACGTAATGTGGGAATCCCATAGGAACAAGTCCCCAGCCTGAGATTTGTTTTATGAGTCATTCTCGCATCTCAGCTCTACCACAGCCCCAAGACAGCTTGCTGTGAGCAACGTGTTACTGCAACAAAGAGTGAAGGCAGGCGTGACCTTCCCTGGCCGGTCAGGTCCAAGTCAAACCCAGCAACACAGGCACGCCTCTAGTCCTGAACCTAGCTTCAACTGAGGGATTTCTAAGGAGGCTGAACTTAGCAGGTGGAACTATGGAGCTCTGCCAACTTTTAGAAAAGATCCTACCATCTAATGACAAAACGTTCCTTTACTGCAGGCCACCTGTAACGGCATCCAGAGGAGGCTGTGCGAGACGCCTGCTGGTTGCCATCTCTTAGGCACACTGGCATCGGGGCCACAGTGAGTTGTGCTCTTGGCTCTCAGGCTGGACATGTCGGCGCAGATCCCAAGAGCACCATTGTTCACAGAGAGCTCCCAGGGCGCTGTCCCTGGACTACCAGTTTACCTCGGGTTATGAATTAGGTTTCAGGAGGGAAGAAACTAAACTGCTCAACTAACTTCTTCAATCAAAAACATTTTCTTTCAGCTTTCTAAAAATGGTAACTGCCTTGTGATTTCAAATCTCACCAGAATGATGTCCCTTCCCAATATGACAATTAATTCTATTCTTTCTGTTTTGTGCCCTGCATTTAAAATACTGATTTCCAGAATTCAGACCAAATGAGAAAGAAAAGTCATTTCAGATGATAAAGATAAAACATGGGTCCAGCCCAGGCAGGAGCCTTGGCCCTCATCATCTGGCCACGCGGGCTGACACTGCACAGTCCCAGTGCTTTACGCAGCAAGCATGCTGGTCTCAGGACCAGCATTTATGCAGCACTAGGAATGTTCCTGGGCTGATTTTCAAGGCCAGCCCTGAGCATGTCCTGAGGGCCCGTGGGTACATGGTTTGCAAGGAGCAAAGCTCCAGGGGCACCCACGTAACACTGGAGGGAAGTGGGAGGAGCAGAGGAAAAATGCAGTGTCAGGAAAGAGCCTGCTTTCTTTTGTGGCTTCCCCATCTCTCTAACCAAGCTGCACAGAATCAATTCAAGACACTGAATTGATTAACCGTGGTTTTTTTTATTATTATTATTATATTTGCTTTTGCAAAGTTATCAGTTTGGGCACTTTCTTCAAATTTTACTTTAAACCTGCACTGCCTCTTCTCTTTAAAATATAAACTTCTTCCTGAACTGCCTCTTCTCTTTAAAATATAAACCAGAAGAAATCTTCCTGGGAGAAATGACGAACTGAGAGGAATAGTGACTGACCTGAGAGCGGAGCTGGAGTTCTTACAGCCCACACAGACGTGGGTGCTTCACCCGTCTCTCTGGACCTGAGCTCTCCAGCTATACAGCGAGGCTTCGGTGAGACACGGAGGCTGCCAGGTTTCTCGGGGCAGCTCTCTACACCTGCCTCACATCACCCGCATGCTTACCCAAAGACAATCAACTGCAGAGCATTTTAGCAGACTTCACGGATCGGGATCTTGGGATGGAATCCTGGAATCTACTTTTTTTAACATACTTCCCTGGTGGTTTTTATACATGCTAATGTTTGAGAACCACTGCTCCACAAACAAGAATTGAAGATTCATTTAAAATACTTCCCCTATGCACTGGTATATATTCTATTCTTCAGAACACCTCCAGGTTTAAACCCCAAACTACTATTATCATGTGCAAGTCCTAAATCAAGAACATAGTCTTTTGGATAAAAGAGTGCAATAGACTGAATGTGTCTCCACAAAATTTACTTCTTGAAATCCTAACACATCCGCCCATGCCATGGTCTTAGAAGGTGGGGCCTTTGGGGAGTGATTCAGTTGTGAGGACGGAGCCCTTGTGAACAGGATTAGTGCCCTTATAAAGGGGATCTTAGGGAGTTCTCTCTGTGCCATGTGAGGATACAATGAGAAGCCCACAGTCTGCAATCCAGAAGAAAGCCTCCACCAGGGCCTGACCATGATTTCTCCTGGGAGAAATCAGTTTTGCCCATAAGCCACCTGGTCTATGGTATTCCACTGTAGCAACCAAAACTATCACAGAGGGGAATTAATGGGCTCTCGTGACTGTAAATAGTTCTACAAGTTATTAACAGATTAAAACACAACTTCCTTCCTGTTGAAACCAGAAATGTAAAAAACAAAATACCTTTCATGGAACATATGAACAGTAGTTTAAAGGTTTCATGTCAGAAAAAAAAAAATACTTTGAACCTTAAGACAGTGTCTTCGGAACTTCTTTGCTATGAAGGGGCACAATGTTTTCTGCTGATTTTCCCACTCTCCTGTGGCAGCCACGCCTTGGCCAGTGGTTGGTGATGAAGCTCAGGACTGCTCTAACATCCCCTGCCACTGAAACAGAAATGGCAGCATCTGGGGAGCCAAATTGCAGCCCGTGCCTTGGGAGACCCAGAACTCTGCTACGATCATTCCGAGCCACCCTCTGGGGTCTCTGGTTCTGAGCCTCAGTTTCTCTATAGAGAAGAACTCCACTGGCTGGGATTTTTTTGGGGGCTGTTGTTGTCCAGATTAAAATAGCCCTTTCTGATGTGACAGCTTCTATGAGTAGGTAGGTTTCCAACTAGATGAAATTATAGGAAATCTTCCTAAAATTCCCTTAAAAATAGGGACATTTCCATTGAAGACTGATCAAGTCCTGTGAGGAAGCTCCTCACGGGGCTGGTTTCTGTCAACTGTGGACAGGGAGGCCTGGAAACCACCCCATCTTCAGGAGATGCTGTGGAGAAATGAATTCACTTCCTTCCTCTTATACTCAGGCAGGGCAAGGGTAAGGACCTCAGTCAGCTCCTACTAATTAGTTCAATTTGCGGTTTTGCAGAACCCGTGAACACCTTAGCCATCTGTGGCAGACAGATTCTAGGGTCAACAATAACACCCCCACCTGCCCGTGTGCCTCAGTCTTACCTCTCTCCTTAAGCGTGGTCAGGACATCCAATAGAACATGGGAAGGTGGGGAGATGTCCTTTCAGTGGTTTCCAAAGCTCTGTAGGACTACATCTCACAGTAGACTTGTGCTAGAGACTCTCCTGGAGGGGCTGATGAGATAAACAACTCTGTTGGTGAAGCCCATGTAGCAAGGAGCTGAGGTCAGCCTCCTGTCTCCAGCCAATAAGAAAATGAAGCTTGGCCAGGGGTCAAGCGCGGTGGCTCATGCCTGTAATCCTAGCACTTTGGGAGGCAGAGGCAGGTGGATCACCTGAGGTCAGGAGTTTGAGATCAGCCTGGTCAACACGGTAAAACCCAAAAATACAAAAAAAATAAAATTAGCTGGGCATGGTGGTGGGTGCTTGTAATCCTAGCTACTCTGGAGGCTGAGGCAAGAGAATCACTTGAATCCAGGAGGCAGAGGTTGCAATGAGCTGAAATCACACCATTGCACTCCAGCCTGGGTGAAAAAGTGAGACTCCCTCTCAAAAAAAAGAAAAGGAAAGAAAATGGAAGCTCTCCTTCCTACAAATACAGCTCCCCCTTGTCCTCACAGGTTACATTCTAGGCCCCCAGTGGATGAACACCCAAACTCTGTCTATACCATGCTGTTTTGGTCTGACAACCGAGACAGCTACTGAGTGACTGATAGCACACAGCCTACCAGCATGAAGACACAGGGCAAAGAGATGGTTTGAGATTTCATCATGGGACTCAGAATGGCACCCAATTTAAAACTTATAAATTGTTTATTTCTGAAAATTTTCATGTAATGTTTCTGCGCAACATTTGACTGAAGGTAAGGGAAACTGCAGAAGTTGAATTAGAGGAAAAGGGAAGTGGTTGGACTGCAGAAAACGGAAAGCTGTTAATGGCCATGCAAGTGGCGAAGCGGATTCTTCTCCAGTCGAGCCCCCAGGTGAGACCCCATCCCTCACTGACACCTCAGCTGCAGCCCCATGAGACCTTGAGCAGAGGACCCAGTTACACTGCTTCCAGCCTTTCGACCCCCAGAAACTGCGAGGTAGCAAATGCATGTGGTTTCAGGGCACCCAGTGGATAGTAAGTTTGTAGTAATCTCATATGCAGCAGACAAAACGAACATACCACCTGCCTTTAAAGTTTATCTACTGATGCTTTATCTTTTCATTCAATAAATTAAGTTGGCCATGAGACATGAAAGCGCATTTGGCTCATAATACAAACAGAAGTGAGTAACTTCAAGCAGTTCTTTTGAATCTACCCATGTTTTAAACACAAAAGTGTGTGAGACTCGCAAGTCTGCAGATGAAGAAGCCCGGAGCAAGTCCTGTAGGAAGAGCCCTTGAAGAGGGCGTGCACACCCCAGCCGGAGCAGCTGGGGAAGGTGGCGCGGGGAAAGGATACAGGGGCTTGACAAAATTGGGGGCATATTGTGGAAACTGACTTTTTAAAGGGAACTGGCTAATGCATTATCCAAATAAAGCTTTTTAGTTTTTCCAGTCTCCGCCTCCACTCACACCCTGTCTCAGGTGTTGGCCAACCGTAGCCTGCCTGTCAGATCCTGCAGATGCCTGTGTTTGTAAGTAAGGTGTGATTGGAACACAGTTGTGGCGCTCATTTACATATTGTTTATGGCTACTGTCTTGCTACAACAGCAGGGCTGAGTCATTCCAGCAGAGACTGATGGATCATGAAGCCTAAATTTGTCATATGTGGCCCTTTACGGAAAATGTTTGCTGATCTCTGCTCCACTGAATCTCTTTCCTGTCTCTTCCCAAAATGTATGACAGACTTCCTAAGTTTCTGATCTCTTCCACTTAGTAAATCCCAGTCCCGCTTAAATTTCAGTCTTACCCCCAGTTTAAACCCCTTCCCTTCCCCAGTCTACAGGAGGTTTGAGCAAGAGACTGACTTCTTGGAGTGGAGGAAGGGAGGTCCTTCTGTTGCTCTAAGAGATTTCCTTCCTGTGTCTTTTCAAGACTCCAGTTCGTTGGAGGGATGAGGAGGTTGCAGAAACAGGACAAGATTGCTTTAATTTCCCTGGCTGTGACTGTCTCCTTCTCTAATGCTGACTGGCTTCTCTGCCCTCTTTCCATCTGGCTACACCTTTAGGGGTGCTGGTTGGTATGGGGGCTCCTCTGGGAAGCTCTGTGGGCGTCCCCTGCACAATTCCCTGAGATGGACATTCCTGCTGAGGTTAGACCTTCTCTTCTCTTCAGCTCCCACCATTGGCTTCTCACAGGCGGCTGCATCTCTGTGCCCAGAGGGTATCCCTCTTGGACTGCAGTGTCCACTGGAGGCACAAGGAGAGAAAATATGAATTCCTCCTCCACAACCCTCCCCCACCCATCTCCCAAATTCAGCTAGCAAAGGAAAACATCCACCAACCTGGGAGAAGGAATGGTAGTCTTGGACTTCTTGCAAGGATTCCCAAACCCTCACGTGTCTACTGGTTTTAGAGGAGGAGGTGTTACAGGAAAAGAAGAAAGTAACTTTTCACCACAAATGCCTGCCTTTCCCCGTGACCGGTAATCCCAATAACAACCGCTTTCTCTTACCTCTCTACCCCAGCCACCCACCCCAGTCATTTCATGTCATCTGAGAAGGGAAAGGTTAAGAGGAAGCGGTCGTAGAAGAGGTGGCCTGCCTGCTGTTTGTAACCCTGGCGTGACATGCCTAGCCTATTTGCGCATTGTCTCTGCCTGGATGGCAGGAGTTAATTAGGGGCCTTAGCAGGAGTTCAACAGCCTGTCACAGGCAGGCGGGAGGAGGCCGACACCCGGTACGCTCCAGCAAATGTTCAATAACACAAGGATGTGGCAAGCAGCAAGAAGGGTGCACTCAGTCAAAAAGGACTGCGTCACTCAGGAGCTCAGCTCCGTTAAAAACACATCCCAAAGCCGGGCGCGGTGGCTCAAGCCTGTAATCCCAGCACTTTGGGAGGCCGAGGCGGGTGGATCACGAGGTCGAGAGATCGAGACCATCCTGGTCAACATGGTGAAACCCCGTCTCTACTAAAAATACAGAAAATTAGCTGGGCATGGTGGCACATGCCTGTAATCCCAGCTACTCAGGAGGCTGAGGCAGGAGAATTGCCTGAACCCAGGAGGCGGAGGTTGCGGTGAGCCGAGATCGCGCCATTGCACTCCAGCCTGGGTAACAAGAGCGAAACTCCGCCTCAAAAAAAAAAAAAAAAAAAAAACACATCCCATCCGGACACGTTTTCTTCACAGCAGTATGGTTGACATTTTGGACCTGATTGTTCTTTGGGGAGTGTGCTTTCTGTGCATTGTAGGATATAAAGCAGCATCCCTGGCCTCTACTCACTAGATGCCAGTGCACCTGTCCCCAAAACTGTGACATTTAAAACTGTCTGCAGTCATTACCAATCATCCGTGAGGTGGCGAATGGGGGTACGGATGAGAAGCATTGTGATTGCGAGAATGGTCAACAGCCAGCATCTGCCAGGCTTATGTTGAAAGAGAATTGTCGGCTTTATTTTTTTTAATTTTTAATTTATTTTTTTTTTTGACAGGGTCTCACTCTGTCACCCAGGCTGAAGTGCAGTGGCATGATCATGGCTCACTGCAGCCTCAACTTCCCAGACTCCAGTGGTCCTCCCACCTCAGTCTCAAGTAGTTGGGACCACAGGAACGTGCCATGCCCAGCTAACTTTTGCATGTGTTGGTAGAGACGGGGTTTTGGCTATGTTGTTCAGGCTGGTCTTGAACTCCTGAACTCAAGTGATCCACCTGCCTCAGCCTCCCAAAGTGCTGGGATTACAGGCATGAGCCACTGTGCCCAGCCTATTTTTTTAACCTCTTATTTAAAGGATATATTCATGCAGCCAAACTCATTCCTTTGAAAATGAAAGTTTACTCTGAAAATGATCTGGAAATTGTTACTTAACAGAATGCCTGGATATGTAGATACCATAAACGATGTCACACTAACTGTATTTCTATGGATTCAGGTATCATTTCTTCTGACAGAAACTAATATCTGATTGGATTTTTGACCAAAGCCTCATCTAACTGGTCAAGGAAGGGAAGCCCTATCATGTGCAGGCCATGTGCTAACCAAAGTTGCATATTTTATTATCCCCCCCATACCTAAGGAATAAATTAAGCATTGCTTTCTTTTCAGGATAGTGAGACAAGACTCACAGATAGTAAGTTATGTAACCCCAAGGTTACACAGCTATTAATTAGAAATGGAATTCAAATATGTCTGTGGGCCAGGCGTGGTGGCTCATACTTGTAATCCCAGCACTTTGAGAGGCCAAGGTAGGAGGATCAATTGAGTTCAGTAGTTCAAGACCAGCCTGGACAACATAGAGAAATCTTGTCTCTACTTTAAAAAAAAAAAAAGCCAGGCATAGTGGTGCCTGCCCTCAAGCACAAGACCCCTCAGAGGGGGTCCTCAACTTCACCACTAACTCTGCTCTAGGTCTTTGGAATTATTCCAGAAGGTTATGGAGCTATTTTTAACTTCCAGTCATTTGGAGCTGAAGAACAACATGGGTGCTCTATAAATTGGGGATTTATACCTAATGACGTCTGTAGACCCATTCAGTTCTGACACTGTGTATATGATTCCAATCAATTTTATAATTTTACAGGACTTAATCATTGTTTTTTTTTCTTTTGTGTTTTTGTTTATGTTGCTCTCTATTCTTTTGAATTCAGATTGATACGCCTTACCCTAGCTATCCTGATTCCATCAGCCAGTTCATGGCTGATTGGCAGTTTCATAGGATGACCTCTTTATGTCTGTGTTCCAATATCTTGAGCTATCTGCCAGCCACCTTTGCCTCAAACAATGCAATGACTCATGCTGAGCAAGCTTGGCTCAACACAAAGGAAGTGATCATCTTATAATTTTTAACATGTCTCATTTGTGATTACAAGAATCAAGTGAAAAGACAGGGCAAAGGGAGAGAAGAGTTTTCAAGTTTGTTTATTTTTGAAAAAAAAAAAAAAACAAAGGAACTTTCAATAAAATTGAACTAAAAGCTCAATGTATTAAATACATAAAAATGGATTTTGCTTCAGATTAAACTTTTTTGTATAAGAACCTGGAGTCTCACCTGCCATCATTTGGCCTCCTATAATAAATGCCCTTTGAAAACATTCTGCAGACTTCCTAGGACTTCAACAAACACCATTTAAAAACTGTTGTCTGCTAGAAGCAACTGTGGAAAGGAAAATAAGGATTTCCAAGGATCCACTCCAAAGATGCAACAGGAACCCTGGGGAAAATCAACCTTTTCAGAGCTCTGAAAATTAACCAGAAAATTACAACAATGCAAAACATATTTATTCAAGAAAAAATGAATCTCAGCAGAACAGTTTTGTGGCATTTTAATTTGTTCAGCTTTAAACTTCCTTGTATTCATTTCTCAGTGCTTCAGTAAAAGAAACTACCACATATTTTGTGGCTTAAAACAACACAAATTTATTACCTTACATTTTTGTAGGGCTCAGTGAGACATGGATCTCACTGGGCTAAAGTCAAGATGATGACAGAACTGCATTTCATTCTGAAGGATCTAGGAGAGAATGCACTCCCTTGCCTTTTAAAGCTTTCATGGACTGCCTCATTTCTTGGCTCATGACCTCCTCCCATCTTCAAAGCCAACGATGGAGGTTGAATCCTCTCACATCCTATCACTCCAACCTTCTCTCCTGCCTTTCTCATCTACTTTTACCTTTGTGATTACACTGAGCCCACTGAAATAATCCAGGATAATCTCTTTATGCTAAATTCAGCTGATTATCAAACTCAAGCAAGCATAATTCCCCTTTATCATGTAATGTAACATTTATGGCTTCTGAGTATTAGGACATAAACAGTTAGGGAGGAGGGGGTGCACTATTCTGCCTATCATACCTCTCACCCCAGCTCTGCAATAGGATTGAAAATCACCAGTCTTGCAACTGTACTAGCTGTGAAAAGTGTGGATTTTGACTCTCCAAAGGTCGCTATTTGACCTGTCTGGCAGATCCTTGGAAAACTGTGTTATCAGAGCTTGTCTTTATTTGACCTTATTTAGTGCTCACTTAGTGTAAAAAGTCTTATTCCCAGGACTTTATTAAATAATCAATGACAATTTTGTAACATCACAGCTTCCTAAGGTATTGGTACCATTTGGGGCAAACAGCAGGCTGACCATAAACCTTAAAAGAAAGATCTGAGGAATTAGATGTCTATAAACAGCTTTGAAAAGTTTTTACACACTGCTAGGACTTGAGAAGGCCATGTGCATGTGTAGAGTTGCAATGCATACTTAGGAAAAACCTGATAAAGCCCTAATCTCTAAACTCTGAATAATCTACAGATACTGAGCAAGTAGGAAGTGAAGACTAAGGCAGAGTCGTAAACTGTCAGAATGTTTAAAGTATGCCACAACACACACACAGAGCCCCTTGGCAAATAAATACAGACTTACTGGTTTAAGGCACTTAAGAAAATTCTGTCCAACTATTAGCTGACCACTAAGACAACTGAGCAGACTTCAGTGGTCATACTTGACAAAGAATGCAAAATTTACAGAATTATTTCAGCAAAATCACTAAAAACTGCAACAACAACCAACCCTGGGGGAGAAGACAGGGAAATAAAATCTGGTTTCCAGTTTTCAACAAAAAAGATGGTATGTGCAAAGAAACAATAAACTACGGCCTATCCTAAACACACAGGAAAAGATGACCCAATAGAAACTACTCCTTAACAAAGCCCAAATGGTGGGTTTACCAAAAAAAAAAAAAAAAAGTGAAAACAGTAATTATAAATCTGCTCAAAGAACTAGAGAAAATCATGTAAAAATAATTAAAGTATGAGGATACTGTGTCACCAAATAAGGAATATCAAGAAAGAGACAGCAAATATGAAAAAATAAATAACAGAGTCTGAAGTGGTAATGTATCATTCCTAAAGTGAAAAATTCCCTAGAGGGACTCAAGAGCAGATTTAAGGTGATCAAAGAAAGAATCATTGACTCGAAAATAGATCAGTTGAGAATATCCAGTATGAATAACAAAAATTAAAAAGAAAGAAGAAAAAGAACAGGACCTCAGAGACCTGTGGGACGGCATCATGTGTATCAAAATATACATAATGTGAGTCCCAGATGGAAAGAAAAGGGGCACAAAAAGTACTGGAAGAAATAATACTATTTTTTTTTTAATTTTTTTTATTGCATTTTAGGTTTTGGGGTACATGTGATGAACATGCAAGATTGTAGCATAGGGAAAAAAAAAGAAATAATAACTGAAAACTTCCCAAAATTCAATAAAAATAGTAATCCACACATCTAAGGAGCTCAACAGACTCTGAATAGGATAAACATAAAGACTTCCAAACCTGGACAAGTTATAATCAAAGTGTTGAAAGCCAAAAATAAAAAGAAAATCTTGAAAGTAATAAGGAAAACAATTCATCAAATACAATGGATTGTTGATAAGATGATAAGCTGACATCTCATTGGAACACATACAAACTAAAGGGCAATGAAAATTCAAAAGTGCTGAAAGAAAGTAATGTCAATTAAGAATGCTATATCCAGCAAAACTATCTTTTATAAACAAAGGAGAAATTAAGACATTCTTAGATAAACAAAAACAGAATTTGTCGCTAACAGGCCTGCCCTACAACAAACACTAAAGGGAGTCTTTCAGGTTAAAATGAAATGACATGAGACAGTAACCCAAATGCATATTAAGAAATAAAGTGCACTAGAAAAGGCAACTACAAAGGTAAACATAAAATTCAGTGTAAAGGTATGCAATGTGGGAGTTTTATATATATATATATATATATATATATATATATATATATATACACACATACATATATATATCACATATTCTTTATCCATTCTTCTGTTAATAAACACTTAGGCTGATTTCCTATCTTGATTATTGTAAATAGTACTGAAGAAACATGAAAATGCAAATATTTCTTCAGCATACTAAATACCTTTCTTTTGAAGTGATGGATATGCTAATTACCTTGATCTGATCATTAAATATTGTACACATGTATCAAATATTACACCATACCCCACAAATATATATAATTATTATGTGTTAATTGTTTATTTTAAAAAGGAAAGATGGGCTCTTGTGATTACATTGTAAAACAATAGCAGTAAAATGGTTGAGGATTTTTTTTTTTTTTTTTTTGAGACAGAGTCTTGCTCAGTCACCCAGGCTGGAGTGCAGTGGCAAAATCTCAGCTCACTGCAACCTCTGCCTCCTGGGTTCAAATGATTCTCCTACCTCAGCCTTCTGAGTAGTAGCTAGGATTACAGGTGCCTGCCACCACATCCAGCTAATTTTTGTATTTTTAGTCGAGACAGGGTTTCACCATGTTGGCCAGGCTGGTTTCAAACTCCTGACCTCAAGTGATCCATGTGCCTTGGCCTCCCAAAGGGCTGAGATTACAGGACTGAGCCACTGTGCCCAGCCAAGGTATTTTTTATGAATATATTTAAGTATATCAGGTAGAAATAATTTTCTTTGCAATGATTTCTACATTTATAAAAATAAATATAGTCAAAATATCAAATATTTGTTTAAAAACTGGCATAATAAAAAGAAATTAACAACTGAAGATTTTTGGATAGTTCAATACCCAACTTTCAATGATGGCTATCGCAACTAAGAAAAATAAAATGATACTATAAACCAACTAGACATAACAGGCATCACTCAATAACAGCAGGATATACTTTTTTCTGAAATCCTCATGGAACTTTTTCCAGTTTAGACTATATATTAGGCCATAAAACAACCTTCAATAGATATGAAATTAAAGTCCTACAAAATATGTTACCTCACAAAATAAAATAAAATTAGAAATCAATAGCAGAAAGAAACAGGAAATTCACAAATATGTGGAAATTAAATGCATACTGCTAAATAGCAAATGGGTAAAACAAGAAATTACATGAACAATTAAAAATATTTTGAGATGAATGAAACTGGAACCATAACATGTCAAAACATATGGGATTTTTATAGCTGATATGTAAATATGTAAATGCCTACATTTAAAAAGAAATCCATATTATAACTTGTTGTCTTAAGAAACTAGGGGAAAAGACAGAAAACTAAATTCAAAGCCATCAGAAGGAAAATGAAGGAAGGAACAATAAATTAGAGACAACCAACAAAACCAAAATTGGCTTCTTCGCAAAGAGTAATAAAATTTAGAAATCTCTAGGTGTTTGACCAAGAACAAAAGAGAGAAGACTCAAATGACTAAAGTCAGGAATGACAAGAACGGACATCCCTACCAACATTAGAGAAATAAAAAGAATTATAGAAGAATACTATGATCAACTGTATGACAACAAATTATCTAACCCAGATGAGATGGATAAATTGCTAGAAAGACACAAATTACCAAAATTGATTCAAGAAGAAACAGATAATCTGAATAGACATATAACAAGAGACTGAATTAGAAATTTTGAAAATTTCTCACAAAGAAAAGCCTAGAATCAAATGGCTTCACATGAATTCTACTAATCATTTAAGGAAGAATTAGTACCAATACATCACAAACTCTTCTAAGAAATAGAAAATGAAGAACTTCCCAACTAATTCTAAGACAAGTGTCACCCTTATACCAAACCTGGCTAACAACATCACAAAGAACAAAATCTATAGGCCAGGCATGGTGGTCCATGCCTATAATCCCAGCTACTGAGGAGGCTGAGGCAGGAGAATGGCTTGAACCCAGGAGGTGGAGGTTGCAGTGAGCCAAGATCATGCCACTGCATTCCAGCCTTTGGCAACAAAGCAATACTATCTCAAAAAAAAAAGAAAAGAAAAAAACTATAGACAAATATTCTTTATGAATGTAGACACAATCCTCAACAAAATACTAGAAAATCAAATTTTTTAAGTGTATAAAAATGTTATACACCATTACCAACTGAAAGTTGACTTTACATTCAAAAATTCATCATATTAAAATAAAGGACAAAACGCACACCATTGGCCCAACAGATGTAGAAGCATTTGCCAAAATCTAACACATTTTTATGCAAAAAATTTTAACAAACTAGCAATACAAGGGAATTTCTTCAACCTGATTACTGGTATCTATGAAAAACTCTCAGCTGAGATCACAGTGAAAGACAATGTCTTCCTTCTAAAAGCAGGAAAAAAAACAAAGATATTCACTGTCACCACTTCCATTTAACATTGTGCTTGAAGGTTCCAGCCAGACCAATTAAGCAAAAAAAGGAAAGTCAAGCCAGGCACAGTGGCTCACGCCTATAATCCCAGCACTTTGGAAGGCTGAGGCAGAAGAATCACTTTAACCGGGGAGGCAAATGTTGCAGTGAGCCAAGATTGTGCCATTGCACTCCAGTCTGGGCAACAAGAAGGAAACTCCATCTCAAAAAAATAAATAAATAAAAGTCATCCAGATTGGAAAAGAAGTAAAACTATTTGTATTCACAGATGACATGATCTTGTATATTGAAAATCCTAAGGAAAAACTATGAGCACTAATAAATAAGTTCAGTAATGTTTCAGGATACATATATCAAAATACAAAAATCAGTTGTACTTATGTATACTAGCAATGAATAATCCAAACCTAAAAATAAAAAACCATTTCACTTACAATAGTATCATAAAGAATAAAATAAATTAGGAATAAATTTTAATGAGAGAGTGCAAGATTTGTATGCTGAAAACTACAAAACATAGTTGAAAGAAATTGACCTAAATAAATGGAAAGAAAGGTATCTCATGCTCATGGTTTAGAAGACTTAATATTGTTAAGAGGGGATATTCTCTAAATTAACCTACAGATTCACCACAATTTTTTAATCCCAACTTGTTTTGAAGAAATTGACATATTGATCATAAAATTTACATGTAAATGCAAGGGATTCAAAATAACCAAAACAATATTTTAAAAGGAAGAGCAAAGTTAAAGGACACACACAGTTCCTTATTTTAAAATTTACCTCATAACTACAATAATCATAAAGGTGTGGTATTGGCATAAGAATTTATATACAGATGAATAAAGTAGAATAAGAGTCCAGAGATTTACCTATACATAGGTAAATGTATAGGTAATCGATTTTGACAAGGGTACCAGGATGATTCAATGGGGAAAGAATCGTCTTTTCAACAAATGGTACTGAGACAACGGATACACACATGCAAAAGAACGAAGTTGGATCTCTAACTCACACTACATATTCAAAAATCATTTTAAAATGGATCATAGGTGTAAATGTGAGAGTTGAAACTACGCAATTCTTAGAATAAAACATGGAAGTCATCACGACCTTGGGATAAGCAGTGTCTTCTTAGATGTGATGCCAAAAACATGAGCAACAAAAGAAAAAAGAGGTACATGAATTTCATCAGTTTAAAACTATTGTTCTTTAAAGGACTCCGTGATCCCAGAGTGGAAAAAAAATGTTTGTAAATAATATATATCAAAAAAAACTCATATCAAGAATATATAAAGAACTCTTGTGGTGACTCACTCTTGTAATCCCAGCACTTTGGGAGGCCAAGGCAGGCGGATCACTAGGTCAAGAGATCAAGATCACCCTGGCCAACATGGTGAAACTCCATCTCTACTTAAAAAATACAAAAATTAGCTGGGCATGGTGGCGTGTGCCTGTAGTCCCAGCTACTCAGGAGGCTGAGGCAGGAGAATTACTTGAATCCGGGAGGCGGAGGTTGCAATGAGCCGGGATCGCACCACTGCACTCCTGCCTGGTGCCTGGCAACCGAGCGAGACTGTCTCAAACAAAAAATAAAACAAGAAAAGAAAAGAAAAGAACTGATCTGAAATTCAAAACTAATTCCTATTTTAAGAGGAAAGCAGTAAAAAAAAAAATAAAAATGAAAGAAATTGGTTGCCTTCTGTTTCTAAAAGTAAATATGCAGCATAGTTTCCGAGTTAATGCAGGAAAATGTGGACAATTCAGTAATTAAATGCATCCATTTGCCAGACATCTCTGGAGGCTTGGTTCCTAACTGCTCAGTCCTGGAAGTAAGGCACACTCCCTCCCTGCTCATCCAAACAGGGGGTGACTGAGAAACCAAGCATTTAGCTGCAAATTCACTGAGTGCTACCATCCACAAATGGAAACTGTAGTGGGTGACAGTGTCCCCCAAATTCCTGTCCACTTGGAACTTCACAATGCACATGATTTTGAGACAGGGTCTTTCAATATGTAATTAGTTAAGATGAAGTCATAGTGCATTTAGAGTAGCCCCTGAAGCCAATGACTGGTGTCCTTAGCAGAAGAGGAGGGGACACATAGAGATACATGCAGAGAAGTAAACAGAATCTTACATGGAAAAAAAAGCGATTAAAGTAAGGATCTTCAGAGAAGGAATTTACCCTGGACTGTGTGGGTGGCTCTAAATGCAGTCACCTCTGTTCCTTTGAGATAGACACACAGAGAAGGCTACATGGCCAGCGAGGCAGAGGTTGGGGTGATGTGGCCACAAGCCCAGGAATGCTGGCAGCCACCAGAAACTGAAGAGGCAAGGAATAGACTCTCTTTCACCTGAAAAGCCCAGAGGGATCTGACCTTACCAGCTTCTGGGTGGGTAAGAAAGTGAATTTCTCTTGGGTTAAGCCACCCAGTTCATGGTAATTTGTTAAACTGCAAGAAACCTTTCAGAGCCTTTGAGCTCCTTGTCCTCCAGAGTCCTCTCTTCTGCTCTACCTGCTTGGCTGTCTTGTCATGAGAGTGGTATGAGAGTCCTTCTAGGGGGGTGGGGAGTTGGGGAGAGACAGCATGGGGAGAAATGCCAGATATAGGTGAAGGGGAGGAAGGCAGCAAATCACACTATCATGTGTGTACCTATGCAACAATCTTGCATGTTCTTCACATGTACCCCAAAACCTAAAATGCGAAAAAAAAGAAATCTATTAAATAAACTATGATCCTTTTATGTAAAGAAAAAAAAAAGACTACACTCTAAAAATTAATTAGCTATCTCAGTAGATTATATTTCATAAGAAAAAATAGTTAAACTATTTCTAAAATATAATAAACAGCAATTATATAGATTTAAGTTATAGTTCTGACTCATTCTCCTGAATATTAACAAGTTACAAGTCTAGGTTGTTAATTATAAATTTGAAAAATGTCATTGTCTATGTGTTTGAAAAATGTTTTACCAGAATTGGAGAATTTACTTACATTTTCATGGTAAGCTAAAAATGAATCTACCATGTATTTTGTAAACTTTGGGAAATGCAAAGAAGTCTCTCTAGATTAATTAGTATAATTAAAATTATATCTATAGCATACCAATTATTATTAGAGATTACATAGAAAATAATCTAAAAGAATTACAGGTTTTTTCTTCCTTTTAAACACTGTAATTATTTTACCTTTTGATATTTTATGCAAAATTATAATTTCAATGGAATAGAAACTTGAAGTGGCCTTGGAAAATGGTCAGTATACCAAATATATAATTTTAAATCTTACCTTGTTAGCAACATTGGAAATGAAAATTATCTTTTCTGGAAAAAAAAAAGAGAGAGAGAGTCCTTCTAGTATTCTAACCATTGCAAACAAGCAGATTCCTTGCAGGGACAGCCCCCATAGAGCTTGGAGACCTCCAGGCATCACCCTAGAGGAAAGCCAAGTGCTCTTCCAAGTGCTGTGCACGCTTTCTCTGATTTAGACCTCGAGCGGCACTAATTGAAGAGCACTGTTGCTCTGCTTGTTTGCCAATAGGGAAACTATGGTGTGGGGACATTGGGTTACAGCTGAGGTGACAGCTTACAGGCGACAAATCTGGGGTTCAACCTAGCTCCAGAACCCTGCTTCCCTCACCCAGCTACCGGCCTCTCGGATAAGGAGCTTCCTCTGGTTGTATCCGTTATTGGGACACTTTGGGGAATAACCCATTTTAGATCTCGTCCAATGCAAATAAAGCTCAGTGTGCTGGACGAATGCAAGGGACATACTTTCCCATCATGATCAGCTCAGAGAGAGGATTCATCAGCCAATTCGCCTTAGAAACACCACACAACATCCAACAAATCCAAGGCTGAGCCAAGAGAAGGTTTAGCCAAAGTAGATAAACACAAGAAATCCCCTTTTTAATCAAGAATATTTCCCCTACAGTTTTTCACTGTAAATTGTGCATCTTGATGTGTTACCAGTCATTCCCTCCCACAGCTTGTGACACCAGGGGACAGCAAGGCAGATGTGTCCACAGAGGGACTCCACCCACCAGGAGGAAGGTGAAGCCCCAGCCATGTGTCTGAGAATTGGCTAGGACAGACCTCAGTTGAAATTATAGCTGGTGAGTAAAAAAAACTAATCTTGGGAATCCCCTCTTGAGAAAATGTTGCAATTTTAAGTACTCTATCAATATTGCGGAAAGTCCAAATAAAACTATCACAAAATGAAAAATTTTCCAGCCCATTAAGTCTTTTAAAAATACTGGTTTTTTTTTTTTTTTTTTTTTTTTTTTTTACGTTTGCTTAAATCAGATTTAGGTGGGGGTAGATTTTAGTTGAAATTATATTGCTTAGTGAAATACTGAGCCTTTGCTATCTCTGCTCCCTGGGAAATGAAGCAACAGAGACTGACACCCAACGCTGACCTGTTGAACTCTGAGGATATGAGTGGGGCAGTAGGAATCTGGCGTCCAGACAGCTGGAGACAAGTTCCTGAGGTGCCTGTGTGTCCCCGCTGGCGGAGTGCAGCCTGGCAAGCCCTAGCCTCAGCCTGGGAAGATGGCCAGGGTGCATGGGAGCAGGAGCTCACAGATAGAGGGGCCCCAGGACCAGAGCAGGCTGAAGCTATGTTACCACCAGCATGCCTTCCCCGACATATTCCACGCCTTCAAGCTCCATTTGCCCCTTATAAATGGGGATTATAATACTTAAAATATCCTATAGGACTGTTGGGAACATGAGTGAGGCTTAGCACAAAGCCAGGCAGATAATAAGGGCTCAGTAACTGATCATTAAAGTTCCCTGGAGCACCACAATTGTGGGGAAATCACAAATGAATGCATCTGATGGATCATTTTCAAAGGATTTTTTTTCTCTTCAATCTCCATCTCCCCACCCCCACCCCCGGCCCCTAGTAACCACCATTCTACCCTCTGCTTCTGTGAGTTTGGCTTTTTTTTTTTTTTTTTGAGACGGAGTTTCACTGTTGTTACCCAGGCTGGAGTGCAAAGGTATGATCTCGGCTCACCACAACCTCCGCCTCCTGGGTTCAGGCAATTCTCCTGCCTCAGCCTCCTGAGTAGCTGGGATTACAGGCACGCGCCACCATGCCCAGCTAATTTTTTGTATTTTTAGTAGAGAAGGGGTTTCACCATGTTGACCAGGATGGTCTCGATCTTTTGACCTCATGATCCACCCGCCTCGGCCTCCCAAAGTGCTGGGATTACAGGCTTGAGCCACCATGCCCGGCTGAGTTTGACTTTTTAAGATTCCATATACAAGTGAGGTCATGCAGTATTTGTGTTTCTGTGCCTGGTTTATTTCAGTTAGCGTAATGCCTTCTAGGCTCAGCCATGCTGCCACAAATGACATATTTCCTTCTTTTTCAAGGCTGAATGATATTCCATTGCGTATATACACTACGTTATCTTTAGCCAAGATAAGTCTCTAGCTCCAGCCCAGACTTTTTCCAGTGCACTCCATGATCCATTCTGGAAGAATTCTTTTCTCTTAAACTGCCCAGTCTCCCTCAAGCACGTCCCCACAGAGAACCCTGGGAAATGGAGAAGAGGAAGCTTCTGTAAAGAATTAACAGCAGGAAGGCAAGGTAAGTCTTCAAGTTCAGCAGACCAAGGAGCCCCTCCTTTTTCTAACTTTATGCCTGCCATGTGTGCACCTCACATCTAAGGACAAGTGCAACTTGATACGAAAGCACCTCCTTCGCCCACCCCACGCTCAAGCCTTTGCCATCAGTCTGACTTTCCCTAGGGCTGACTTTTGCTCTCCAGGGGCCTTTTGCAAAATCCCATATCCCTTTCCCCTCTGCACCCCCAGGCCAGGCAGGCTGAGGGCAGCAGTGCCTCCTGCAAAGGCTGTGCCTGGTGTTCACGGAAGCCATGAGGCCCAGTAAATGCCAGAGACAAGTGACGACTCCTGCCATGGATGGAACTGTCCTTCACCATCACCAGAACAGCAAGAGAATCTCACAGGGAAAATCCCCAGGCATTCATGTCTAGCTGCATTTGACTCCATGGATTAACCGTGAGTTCATCAGTGTTGCTCAATTTGCAATGAGCTGGAAAAGGCTAGCAGCTTCAAGAATGCAGTCTGGGCTCTACTTCCCACCAACCAAGGCCCTTGGATAAGTCACAGTGACTTATCCTGAGAAACAACTAGCGTCTTTGAAAAATCAGATTAATGCTATTATCTGCCAGTTTTTGTGGGGAAATAGAAGATTTCATTCATGACGGTAAAATACCACATAATGGGTTTTCCATGTTGGTGAGACATCACACTGACCGCTGAAGTCAGGACGGTGACTATCGAGCTGTATTAGTGATACCTGATGGGTGTACAGTTTTGAAAACTTTGAAAGTGGTTTCGACATAGAAGACGCCATTTAGTCCTCCAGGGCAGGAGTCATTGCCTCCACTTCCTGGAAGGGAACAGATGTAGATAAGTTAGTATGGCTCACGGAAGGTGGGAGTCGGGGTGGAACCTGGTCTTGTGCCTTGGCAGGACAGCAGGTTGGTGGAGAGCTGTGCTAAACAGTAGCGAATCCCAAGGTGGGTGCAAATAGAACCACACTGCAGTGGGTCGCTCAGACGTCCTGAACGATCCGTGGGGTCGTTCAGCCAGACACAGATGGGCCAGAGATGAAATGGAAAGCAAGACACTCACACCTGCTGGCCTCTCCCGCTGCAAACACCTGCCCCCAGTCTCACCTGCGTCCTCCTCCCTCTGTTCACAATTTCCCCACCTGAGTTTTTGCCTTCGTTGTGTCACTGTCACCGGCTGAGGGTCTTGACTGCAAGTTGTTCAGGTTCTGGGCGTTTTGCACAAAGAATTGGACAAAATGCACAGCAAAGCAAAGAAAGAATGAAGCAATGAAAGCACGAAAGCAGGAATTTATGGAAAACGAAAGTACGCGCCACAGTGTGGGAGCGGCCCCAGCAGTGCTCAGCGGCCTGTCGGGTCCCTTGGCCACTTCATGCTCTCCTCGCCGGTGACCGCATTAATTGGTTGTTGAAAGCAACCAATCAGAGGCTGAAGTGGAGTTACAAAGGTCGCGCTCTTATGCGGACATCTAATTGGTTGCTTTTTGCAACCAGTTAGAGGCTAAGATGAAGTCACAAAGTTGTAAATGACAATTTCCCATCTGCCCCACAGAAAAGGTGGGAGATTTGCAGAAGGAGTAGCCTCTAGTCCTTTTGTTACTTAGGTGTGGGAAGTTAGGGTTCTAGGAAGTTGGGATGACACAGCCTTAGGTTTTCTGCCTCCAGATCCTACTCTCCTGCCCCAGTGCCTGTCAAACTCCTCTGTCACTTACCTATTTTCCCAATTACACTGACAAGCTGTTGAGGGTAATGGCCCTAAAGTGACATTGCAGTGGCCTGATAGTGAACAAGTGGACCCTCCAAAATGAATCTGCTTCAAATGCAAATGACGTGCTTGAGAGGGGCTCTCCAGGGCCAGGTAGACTCTCTTGGGGGGTCAAGTAGCATAGAGAAGCATGAGAGCATCTTGAGTGCATCAGTCTGTGCCAGTATCACGTGCATAAAGACACAGGAGCCGACAGTAAGAAGTTTTAACATCTGCCTTCTTGATATTCCCATATGCTAATTTTTGTGAGAAATATTTTGAATACAAAAACCAATTTTTGTTGAACGTTGTATGTCTTCTTGCACTATTTAACCTTGATGTGCGCTAAACACTAAACTTACCCAAGCTCATCTGACGTTAGCCCCTATCCCCTTCTCGCTATGGATGTCTCAGAAGAGGTCCCACAAAGTGGAGTTTCCAGTTCACCCCAAGGTTCGTCGGCAGGGACAAAACACAGATGAAGGAACGTTGAGTCAACCCTGCCCACAGTGACTCAGGCACGGACACACCCGGCCCTGCCAAGAAGCCCCAGCCACAAGCCAGGGCGGTGAGTAGGGCAGGGACTTCTTCCGGAGGTGTGATCATCCTCCAGGGTGGACCAGCTGTCTGGCGGGGGCGGGGGACCTTGGGCCACCAGGGCACCTCACTTGAAAGCCAAGATGGGGCTTCCAACCTACCAGAGCCTCCCCCGTTTCCTGTGGCTTGTACCCTCACCTGAGCAAAAGGCTACATCTTGGTGTTTTCGGGAGCACCGTAATTATATAATGTGAGTAGCAGTATTTTCCCATTCTGACAGATTTTCCTCCCATATGAACTGTGTCTATGGCCTCTCCATTTTATTTCATTTCATTGGATTTGATTTTTTTAGAGATGGGGTCTTGCTGTGTTGCCCAGGCTTGTCTCGAGCTCCTGGACTCAAGCAACCCTCCCACCTCAGCCTCCCAAGTAGCTGGAAATACCAGCTTAAGCCACTGGTGCCTGGTGCCTGTCCATTTAACTGCTGGGCTTTCTAAGAACTTAGTATATGCTATACCTCTAATACGTTTTCTCATTCCATCTTTGGGGCACCCTACCGATTAGATATTACTCTCTCCCTTCCAGAGGGACAAACTAATGCTTTGAGAAGTAGGGACTTGCCCAAGGTCACACAACTGGTGAGGGGTGGCCCTAGAGTGTGTTCAAAACGTGAACCCCAGCTTACCCAAGGCCAGACCGACAAACCAAGGGACATGCACCTCGCTGCAGTCCTTGAATCAGAGTGATGTCCCGCTGCCCGCTCTCTCCTGGCCTCATTGCCTCACTTAATTTAGTTCCAGGGAGTCAACACATATATTATTTTAAAGGAAAAAGGAAAACATTCCAGAAGAACATTTGAGTATAATTTCAAGCTCAAAAAGAACACAAAGATCACTTTACAAAGAAGTCCTATAATGAATAAACTCTTCGTGGGGGGTGGGGGAAAGCAGAAAAAATAAAGTTGGATTTCCTTGGGATCCACGCAACTCTTTAATTCTGACTCTCAGTTACTAACAAAACATTCTCCCGTGCAGCCTTTCACCCCACACAGCTCCATCAAGCAGGAAACTCAGGAGACTTTACCAAAATTGGCACATGACTGCTTTCAAATGAATCATCAGCTTGCTATTGTTCTTTCAAGGAATTTTTTAGGAAAGAAAGAAAACACGATTCTCTAGAATCCAAGATTTGGTGATAGATGTTTGTTGTCTTCGTGGCCCTCTTCTGTAAAGAACTTCAGCAAAATCAAAGAAAAGATGCATTTTTAAAAGAAAGAAAGATGAGAGAAAACTAAAAGATAAAAATGTGGTGGTTCCAGTGTGGGGTTGGGGTGGGGGGTTGCAAAGATGATACAAAATCTCAGGAAGACTAAGAAATCTATTATAGGACATGATGACTGTAGTTAATGTATTCTACCTTTGAAAATTGTCAGAGTAGATTTTCAGTGTTCTCATCACAAAAAAAAAAAAAAAAAGTATGTGAGGAAATGCATGTGTTGGTTAGCTCCGTGTAGCCATTCCACAACAGGCACAGATTTCCAAACAGCATGTTTTTTATACATACGATTTTCATTTATCCAAAAAATAAATCTTCCAAAGTGGAGAATCCAAATGGAAAGAAATATTAAGAAAAACATATGGATTAACAGGAAAGACAGCAAACACCAACTTCAGCTGAGCCTCTGACATTTGGGGTCCTGGATGGCTTGCGCTGGCCTTGCTCCCTGGCCTCCCGCTGGTCCGGGGCTGGCGGCGTGCCCTGGAAGACCTCACCCAACACAGTGGCCTGGGTACCTTCTGCGGATTAGGAACCTCCGAGTCTGTGTTCCCCGCCCGACCTCCTTCTTGGGGTCTAGTCCGGAAGCTCTCGCTGCCTGCCAGGCCTTCCCTGCTGGGGGCCACTCACATCCTGCAGCCTAAAATTTCCCAGAAGAACCTCATTTTCACCACGTGCCATCGAGCCTCTGTAATGACTCCTTGTTTTCCAGGGAAGGCCGGGACCCCTGACTGGCCCCGGGACCCTGTCGGCTCACACCCCCCAGCCATGGCGCCCAGCACCGTCCTCCTCCTGCCCCTCTGTGGCAATGCACAGCACCCAGTCCCATGGGCCCCTTGCTCACTCTCTCCCTTCTGCCCAGACGGTGCTCTCTCTGCCCTTTTCCACCTGACTGACGCCTGCTCTTCCTGTTCATTTTAGCTGACATAAACCAGACCCTGAAAAGGCCTTCATGACTTGCTACGCAGGCGGACACTGCTGGGCGCGTCCACTCCGTGCACTGACCGTGGATGTGCCACATGCCCACCAGCCCCGGGGACTGGGGACAGGCAGCGTTTCTTATTTACTAGGATGCTCAGTGCCTGGCACACAACAGGAAGTTGCAAGTGAATGAGCAAATGATTGCAGCATGAATAAATGAAGGTCATCGATTTCTTCCTGAGAACACACTTGGGGCTGGGCCCACAGCAAGTGCTCAAAAAGCTTTCATCTGACGCTGGGTTATTTATGCTCAAAGAAAGGTTTTCTTCAGGGATCATGGAAAGACACAAAGCCATTGGATAAATATAATACTACTTCCTAGAGGACCTGATTTAATGAATGATTAGCCGACATGATAGCAAACAATTATATCGCTGCTGAGAGGCCTTTGTAAGCTAGATACAAAGTTGAACACTGTTTGACTTTGGCTACCCAGTTCACTTTGCTGCACATCCCCCAAGGGGGCCAGTCTGCCTGTCTGCTGGACTCCTTCTCTGGAAAAGACTGGGAAACGTTTTCAGGGGGGAGATGCTCTCATGCTGTCCCCCCAAACACCTCACAGCAGTGCTTATGGTCAGCCTTGAAGTGATTGTGCTTGATTCCTTACTTTTCCAATTCAAAATCAGCACAGCCCTCAATGACCAAGACGAGGAGCGAGATAGAGGAAGCTTTGAGGTTGGAGCAGGAGATTCAGGGAAGACAAGTTCACCATCTGAAATCATGTAGTGCAGTGAGAAGGGCATGGACCTTAGAGACTGAACTTCTGACTCTGCCACAGACACATGCAGCCTTGGGCAAGGTAAGCCTCGTGTAATTACGTTAAATCTCTGTGGAAAACCCCCTTTAGGACTTGGCTTAGAACTGAGCAGCAGACAGTGGGACCTAGTAAGGATTCTGTTCAGTCGTTTGGAAGCCTGGTGCCTTTACCTGCACACCGGGAATCCAACTCAGACCTAATACCACCACCTCAAGAAAACAATTTTCCTTCATTTCCTTAACATTTGATACGGTTTGACTGTGTCCCCACCCAAATCTCACCTTGAACTGTAGTTCCCGTAATCCTCATGTGTCATGGATGGAGATAATTGAATCATGGAGGCAGTTTCCCCCAGCCTGTTATCCTGCTAGTGAGTTCATTCTCGCGAGATCTGACGGTTTTATAAATGATTTCCCTCTTCAGTAGACACTCATTCTTCTCCCTCCTGCCGCCATGTGAAGAAGAATGTGTTTGCTTCCCCTTCTGCCATGATGGTAAGTTTCCTCAGGCCTCCCCATCCATGCTAAACTGCGAGTCAATTAAACCTCTTTCCTTTATAAATTACCCAGTCAGTGTTAGAACAGACTAATACAACATCCAAATCTCTGTTTCTTTTCTTGCATATTTAAAGGGTGCTAGAAATTAACTTCAAGTAGTTTAACGCCTCTTCAGTTGCTTTGAGGCTGGGCGCAGCGGGGGCCCTTCCACACTTCTGTCTTTTGCACAGACCCTGCTCCCAGGAGCCAGAAGGAGCCAAGAGTCATCTGGGCGGATGGTGTGGCTGGGATGTGCTGGGGAGTGTGTGAGCAGGGATCAGGCTGGGGCAGGGTGCTGCAGTTCTGAAATGCTGTCCTGACCCAGTTTTGAGGCCGTGGCTAAAGCCCAGTCAGTTCCCCTTCTTGAGCAGATTCAGTCCACAACCCCAGTGGCCGCCTTTATCAGGCTCTCCCAGTGTGGGCCACTGTCCACATGCCCTCATCACCCCAGGACAGGTACAAGACAGCCCAGCACAGCCCCACTGCTCCGTGACCCTGAGACTGTTCAAACGCACCAATCTATAGCCTGCTGGCCCGGCTTTACCTGCTCCTTCATGCATAAACCACAACAAGGGCGCTTGCCCTGAGCTCCCTCCCCTCATTCACAGCCTCCCGACCCTCCCCAGGACTCTCTTGGGAACCATGAGAATAATGAACTGTAAAACTCTTTCTGGTGTCATTCCTGACCTGCTTCTGGCCTCACCACACCTCACTCAAGGTAATGTGCTTGTAACAGGCACAGCCCAGGCAATCAGGCCGGCCTCAGGCATTCATTGGCACCAAGGGCATGTCCCCTCCTTGGCAGCCCTCACCACACCACCCACCAGGCCAGGGCCATGGGAAGGTCACCTCTTGGATGTTAGCCACCATATTACTTTCTAGATAAAGAAACAATTGCTCGGCTTCCTCTGCTCTAACATGACAGTGGTTGTCTGCCTCACTCAATGAGAAACTGTCGTGAGCAGCGTAAGATCAGACATAACCAGGCCCACACACGTGTGTCTTTCCACAGGTCAGACTTTCACTGAGGCTATTTCAATCATAAAAGCCACAAGCTGGCGGGGCACCGTGGCTCACGCCTATAATCCCAGCACTTTGGGAGGCCGAGATGGGTGGATCACGAGGTCAAGAGATCGAGACCATCCTGGTCAACATGGTGAAACCCCGTCTCTACTAAAAAAAATACAAAAGTTAGCTGGGCATGGTGGCGCATCCTGTAATCCCAGCTACTTGGGAGGCTGAGGCAGGAGAATTGCTTGAACCCAGGAGATGGAGCTTGCGGTGAGCCGAGATCACGCCATTGCACTCCAGCCTGGGTAACAAGAGTGAAACTCCGTCTCAAAAAAAAAAAACCACAAGCTACCTGGAGCTCCCAAGAGGGCAATTCTTAGTACCAGCTGTGGAAACGCAGGCTCCAGCCACTCCACAAGTCAGTCAGTTTCACAAACCACACAAAGCAGTATATTTAATCAATATATAAACATTATAGATTAAATATTTCACATCAAGCAAAGTAACATTCAACATCAAGAGAAAAGGGGATTGGAAAAGGGACGAATGAAGTGGTCCAAGGAGAGCAATGAGGACAAAGAGAATGTCCTGGGCTTATCCCGACGGACGCCGGTATGTTGCAAGGAAGAGGCTTTGATGTGGTCAGAGCCTTTAAAGTCAGCAGATGCCAGGTGCTTATCACAAGTGCCAGCAGGACAAGGTCTCCCAAGACAGCAGTGTCTACCTGATGAAATCCTGCTCATTTCATGGCCACAGAATCCTCTGGTGAAGACTGATAGTAAAGGGTTAGGTCTTATCTGGTTAGGTGCGTGTCTGCCAAGATAGCCTTGTCTAGATAGTGAAGTTCTGCTCGCTTTATGGCCCTTGAGTCATCTGGCAAGGACTGATACTAAGAGTGTGTCTGTTCATGCTCTTGTCTAGTCAGGTGCAGTCTCTATTGATTAGGGGAACATCTGTTCTCCATTGGCATGATGGCTTTTGAGATGTAAAATGGAGTCTTTTTCCAAGATGGAGTTACTTATGTCAAGTGTGCTCTATACAGAAAGGTAGAGGTCTCCTTTCATTGTTCCCCACAGTTATCTAAACGCAGACGTCTTCCTCCCTGAGGCAAACTCCCTGGAGCAGGAGGGGTGCAGGCCTCAGAGTCAGAAACCCAAGCTTGCTTGCACCCCGAAGCTTCTACTCAGGCCAGGTCACATTACTGCCCTGGGGCTCCATTTTCTCATTTCTAACATGGAAACCCTGACGCCTGCCTCCGGTGCTGGGAGGAAGGTGAAGAGAGGATGATGCCAGTCCTCTGGCGAGGCTGCTGGTTTAAGCAAGGCTGGGATGGGGCTTCCCCCTCCCCCTCTCCCCCACCCCGCTGCGACAGGACCCCGCCTTCTCCATCATCACCATTTGTAACCCTAGCTGTGGCCACTGGTCTAGGGGAGGAAAATGCCCCTTGCTGGCACATGGATATGATGCTTGTAGGAGCCTGCACTGTTAGTGGATGAGAAGTTATTCCCAGACCACTTCACGGCTGCCTACTGCCTGCACAGCACAGAAGCGTCTTCCCTTTCTAAGCCTAGAGTAGAATTTACCCTCATCTTGTTTCGTCCTCAGAAAGCATCCTTCCGTTTCTTGCCTTGTATGCTTCTGTAATGTAGTTGGCAGCTTTTTCAAACAATAGGTAGCTGCCTAAAATCAAGAATTTTTATAGTTTAATCTGATTATTAAATCCCTTAAAGAAAAACAATGATAAAAAGCTTTTGGTAGGAAAGTTACATCGTGGAAGGATGATTTTGCTACTCATGCAGTCAGTTTTCTTACTGAAAAGCAATTTAAATATCCTGACATGTGGTTTTTCTTTGAAAATCACTAAATTGTGCTGAGGGTGGGGGTTCAGCTAATTGTGAGAATCTCTTCTTGATGATGTCATTACCCAGAGGAAGAACAGCTGCCCCCAACTCTGCTCAACAGGGAATCCAGTGCTTTCGCTGAAATGACCATCTTTGTATTTAAGGCAACAAATCTCTCCATAAACGAAAACATTTTTCAACAGAGAAACTGTTGCTGCAGAATTGATGAGTCATTTTTAAAATTCTATTTCTATTCTTACATAAGATGGTTAATCACAAGGATGTGAATCACTGGTAATTGAAAGATCAATAAAAATATATTGGCTGGGCACTGTGGCTCATATCTGTAGTCCCAGCACTTTGGGAGGGCAAGGCAGGAGGATGGCACGAGGCCAGGAGTTCGAGAGCAGCCTGGCCAACATCCTGAACAAGTCTTTACAAAGTTTTTTTTTTTTTAATTTGCTGCATGTAGTGTTTACATGCCTGTAGGCCCAGCTGCTCCAGAGGCTGCAGGACAGGATCCCTTGAGCTTGGGAGGTCACAGCTGCAGAGAGCTATGATCATGCCACTTCACTCCAGCACGGGCAATAGAGCAAGACCCTTTCTCTGAGAAAAGAAAATATATATATTATATATATATATTATATATATGAGAAAGGGTCTTGCTCTATTAATAATATATAATATATATTATATAATATATTATTAATATATTAATAGAACAATATATTATTAATATATAATATATTAATAATATATGTAATAATATATAATATATTATATTATATTATATTATATATTATTATATATAATATAAATATATTATTATATAATATAATATATAATATATAATATAATTATATATTATATATAATATACATGTGTATTATAATATATACTATTACTGAATCTAGTCTTTTCATATATATTCTATAATATAGATTATATATTTATATATATGGAAAGACTAGATTCAGTTAAGAAAAGGATTTCTGCTTTAATATCCATTCATTAATTTGGAAGACAATGGCAATGCTGCACTTTAGCTAAGCCCAGTTCTCCTGGGAAGTGTTCCAAGAAACGGACAGCGGACAGCCCCCTGGACCCTCACCCTCCCATGTTGTGAGATGAGGCCCTCCTGTCTCACTCAGTCACTCACATGAGGCCTGGCTCGTCTTCTTGACATGCCCAAGGGACTCTGGACGCCTTCCTTGCCCAGCCGCCTTGACACATCCCCGGGCGGCCAGCTTCACTGCAGAACCTTCTCTCCACTGCAGCAGCCCAAATAAAGCAGTCTCAGTTGACTTACGCATTCTTTCTTTCTCAGTTTGGTGCTGTCACTTGGATAGGGCCAGACGTCACCTGGAACCCCCATCGATCCCCAAGTAACGAGGCTCCTGGGGCTCTTGGTGCTCCATTCCTAAATGGTGCTCCCGAGACCCAGGCCTGTGCTCCAGGCGCCTGCCCTCCGGCAGCACAGTGCGGATCCACAGCCACTATTAACAGAAAGTGAGCAGCTCTCCCCTGCAGACCAACGTGCTTTGTCATTCCAGCTCACTCTTGACCCAAGACTAGATTTTGAATTTAAAATATAAACTTTTTTTCTCTTTCTGATATATGTTTGTGTGTCTGTCATTCAGAAAGGGCTTTACCTCTCATCGTGTAAGTGTATAAAAGTTTTCTACTTCCAAATCGTATTAGCAAACTAGATTATAAAGTCTGTTAAATGAAAGGAACTCTATTCTGATTGACTTAATGATAAGTAAGTGCTTACATGCACTGAATATTTCTAAAATTCCCAGAAACTGAGAAAACGGACTTTCCAATATTTTCAACATGCTCTATAAGAAGCATTCTCATAGAAACTAATTCAAATGTTTTAAGAATGTAAGTTCACGTAATTTAGATAAATCTTTGGCAAATGAAACTAGTTGAATATTACTGGTTTAATAAAAAGAACTGTCTTTGGCAGTAAGCATTGCATTTTTATTCTACTTGGATATGACCTTCCCAAATCTGTACAGGTTTACAGAAAAAATAAGCTACCATTATTTCTACTAAATTTTTGTGGTTTTTTTTTGTTTGTTTGTTTGTTTTTGTTTTTTTTTTTTTCTGGATACAGAGTCTGGCTCTGTTGCCCAAGCTGAAGTGCAGTGGTGCAACCTCTGCTCACTGCAATCTCTGCCTCCCAGATTCAAGTGATTCTCCCATCCCAGCCTCCCAGGTAGTTGAGATTGCAGTTATGTACCATCGCTCCTGGCTAATTTTTGTATTTCTTGTACACTATGTTAGCCAGGCTGGCCTCAAACTCCCGACCTCAAGTGATCTGCCTGCCTTGGCCTCCCCAAAGTGCTAAGATATCAGATGTGAGCCACCACTCCCATACTAAATGTTTAATACTGTGAAAATTTTAATTTGTGTGTAACAAAATTGAATCATTATTTTGACAAACTTTCGTTCATGAGTAATGATGTTTTGTGTGTTTTGTAGTGAGTCAACTTTAAGTCAACTTAAATTTACAATTTCCAAGACCTTCAGGTAATTTAAAACTGGGACTGATGCTTAATTAATGAATCTTTATTATATACCTAGATCATTTCTAAGTAAGAGAACACTGAAGCATTAATTACTAATCATAAATTTTAATTTTGTGTAATGTTTGCCTCTTCTTTGTGTAAGTACGAAAGGTTGTACATCTATTTGAGCCTGTTAGTGAAGACGTGCATTTTTGGCATTTTGAGAAGTTGTATGGTAAGGGATGTGTAGGTCTTAGCGAGCTGTGAATGTATATTCGTGAGTTCTGCTAGCCTGTTGCAGAATGCTGGTGTGCGACAGCTTGCAATTATCTACCTCCTAATTTGCTCTGTGAAATAGAAATTACCTTCGATAAAAGTCGTGATCAATGTACATGAATGAGACTTTACTAGAAGCAACTAACGCAGAGAGAAACAACTTTGCAAGCAAAGGATATGTTTTTGCTAAAGGGAAAAGAGAGTAGTTGTGTCCTAAAGTAAAATGACTTGTTTTTCCAGAATAACAGCAAAAAGTACAGAACAAAACCTGAACAAATATAGAAAGTTGTAGAAGATTCTCAGAAAGTGATTTTTCTTTGCAGTGGTCAAAGCTAGCCAAGGTTTAATGGAATTGCTTATACAGTTTTCAAAAAGAGCTTTTTACATTTACATTTCTCATGAACTGATAATCTGCTCTCATTGAGATGTTGAAAAATAGTTTTCCTTTGCCTTCTGAGTAAGCTGCGTAGAAGGTAAACATCCTTGTGCTTTATGTTGACTTTTTATTGTTCTTGATTATTCAAGAGAACCAAATATTCTCACTTTTGAAAGCATTAAGAGTCTTTATAGTCATGTCACCGCCTGTGTTTTCTTTCAAAACTTTTTTATTTTTGAGACAGACTCTCACTCTGTCACCCAGGCTGGAATGCAGTGGCATGATCTCAGCTCACTGCAACATCTGCCTCCTGGGTTCAAGCAAGTCTCCTGCCTCAGCTTCCCGAGTAGCTGGTATTACAGGCGTGAGGCACCACACCCAGCTAAGTTTTGTATTTTTAGTAGAGAGAGGGTTTTACTATGTTGGCTAGGCTGGTCTGGATCTCCCGACCTCAGGTGATCCTTTAATGTCATTTTGGTTAAGTAGGTAGCCAGGTACAATTTCTCAATAATCCATGATTACACATTTTTTAAAATATTATTTATCTTAGAAACAGGGGCTGCTCTGTGGCCCAGGCTGGAGTGCAGGGGCGTGATCATAGCTCATTGCAACCTCGAACTCCTGGGCTCAAGTGATCCTCCTTCCTCAGCATCCTGCTTAACCAGGACTACAGGTGAGCACCACCATGCCTGGGTAATTTATTACTTTTTCATAGAAAGGGTGTCTCCCATTGTTGCCCAGGCTTATCTTGAACTCCTGGCCTCAAGTGATCCTCCTTCCTCAGCGTCCTGCTTAGCCAGGACTACAGGTGAACACCACCATGCCTGACTAATTTATTACTCTTTCATAGAAAGGGGTTCTCACTATGTTGCCCAGGCTGGTCTTGAACTCCTGGCCTCAAGAGATCCTCCTGCTTCAGCCTCCAAAGTGCTGAGAGTACAGGCAGGAGCCACCATGCCAAGTCTTCAGTTAATTTTTTAAATGTCAACTTCATCATGACTTTCCCTCTTTAATTTGAATCTAACAACTTCTCAGCCAGTTTTTTTTTTTAATAACAGTGTATTTTATTCACAAAATGTGATAAAAGAGTAGATTTAAAGTGTTCCCACCACAAAAAGAAAATGATAAACACATGAGGTAATACATATTCGCTTGATTTAGACATTCCACAATGTATACATGTTTCTTTTTTTATTTTATTACTTTTAAACATCTTTTTACTTTAAGTTGTGGGACACATTTGCAGAGCACACAGGCTTGTTACACAGGTATACATGTGCCATGGTGGTTTGCTGCACCTGTCAACCCATCACCTAGGTTTTGAGCCCCACATACATTAGGTATTTGTCCTCATGCCCTCCCTCCCCTTGCCCCCACCCCATGTCAGGCCCTGATGTGTGATGTTCCCCTCCCTGTGTCCATGTGTTCTCATTGTTGAACTCCCACTTATGAGTGAAAGCATGCGGTGTTTGGTTTTCTGTTCCTGTGTTAGTTTACTGGTAATTATGACTTCCAGCTTCATTCATGTACCTGCAAAAGGCATGAACTCATTCTTTTTTATGGCTGCTTAGTATTCCATGGTGTATATGTGCCACATTTTCTTTACGCAGTCTATCATTGATGGGCATTTGGGTTGGTTCCAAGTCTTTGCTATTGTAAACGGTGCTGCAATAAACATATGCATGCATGTGTCTTTATAGTAGAATGACTTATAATCCTTTGGGTATATACCCAGTAACGGGATTGATGGTTCAAATGGTATTTCTTTTTTTTTTTTTTTTGAGACGGAGTTTCGCTCTTCTTGCCCAGGCTGGAGTGCAATGGCGTGCTCTGGGCTCACCGCAACCTCCGCCTCCTGGGTTCAGGCAATTCTCCTGCCTCAGCCTCCTGAGTAGCTGGGATTACAGGCACGCGCCACCATGCCCAGCTAATTTTTAGTATTTTTAGTAGAGACGGGATTTCACCATGTTGACCAGGATGGTCTCGATCTCTTGACCTCGTGATCCACCCGCCTCGGCCTCCCAAAGTTCAAATGGTATTTCTATTTCTAGGTCCTTGAGGAATCACCTCACTGTCTTCCACAATGGTTGAACTAATTTACACTCCCACCAACAGTGTAAAAGTGTTCCTATTTCTCCACATCCTCTCCAGCATCTGTTGTTACCTGACGCTTTAATGATCGCCATCCTGACTCAGCCAGTGGTTTTCAGCTGGGGCTTTCACATCGCTTACCCATGAAGTTTTGTAACGTACAGACATTCAGGACCTGCTCCTTCCTGATTCCTTTGCACCTCATATATTCGTGATATATTTTAACTATATGCTTTAATATATATATTATGTCGGGATTATTATACCTTACATCTGAAGATATTTTCTCTGTAAAGATCATGTTAATCCACTTTAATAAATTAAATGTGCCAGCCACTCTTCTTTGAAAGTGGGGCTGTCCGTGTTTGTGGGTATTTTATCTAAGTTTACCTGGACTGACTTTACTGGTCAGTATCCCAGCTGGTTGGATCATTCTTGTCATGAACTCTCATCAGACTTTCACTTTTGAAAACAGTCAGTAATAAGGTAACCACAGTCTTCCTTCATCTGCAGATAGTTTTTTTTTTCCTTTTACTCTGATGTTTCTTTGAAAGCTTTACAATCAGCTATAAGCCGAGGTGCTATGGTTTCAAAAGAGTTTTCTCAGAACCTTTCCTGTGTTTCTCAGAACCTTTCCTATCTTTCCCTATGGAAAAGGTGTCTGTAGGAGCCGATCCCTGATGGCCTTACCTAAACCATGTCTGCGGACTGAGTCATGATTTCCAAGACTCTAGCTGAGAAGTGGATGGATCTGTGAGACCTGCTGACCCAAGATCCAGGAACTAATTGCATAGGGCTGAATGAACAGACGAGGAACAACTGTGGTTCTTGTTTGGAATGTTATTGATGTTTTAATATTCTATTCTCTGAATGCATAAGGTGAGTGTTTTTGCTTTCCTCTTAAGCTATCTGTAACTAACAATTGAGTAGACTCTGCCTTTGTAAGTGGAAATAAAACATTTATAAGTGATATCTTATTCTCTTTGTCTGAGCCCTCCAGAAGTCAGAACTTTTACTGAGTGTTCTTGCTGTTCATGGCAACGTCGTTGTTTGTCTAGGTTGGATAAGACCCTGTCCTCCTTGTAACAAGACAAAATTGGAAACATTGGTTCCGTAATGAAGGCCATGACTGAAATGTCATATTTGAGAATGGCGGTCATGTAATAAGATATGAGCAGACACTTTTGAGAAACTAAGATTGACTGTACGGAGCCAGTGTTTACAAACTCTCCCAGGAATACTGGTGTGGTGCCTGGTATACAGGTTCTCAGCCTAACAGATGAGCAGAGATCGCCTCCTGGCCCACCCAAGAACATTAGCACAGTTTGAGTGGGGACCTCAAGAAGAGAATGATTTGACCAAATGTATAGATATTCCAGGTGAAATCTAATGGTTTCATCGTGCCTTGCCTGCCTAGCTTCAAGAGGCTTTAAGAAATCCAATCTGAGATCCTTTATGAAAACTTCCAGCACAGGAAACTTAGGGTGGGCAGATTTAACAACACCTACATAGATAAGTAGGCTACATCTAATGAGACCAGCCTTACTTTGTGATCAAGAACAAGCATTCTTTCATATCATCTTTAATCAAAAGTGGGTAGCTAAAGAGAATTGTGTGTTTCAGTAGAAAACTGTAGCACTCCCTAAGTTTATCAAACTCTGGCCCAAGCTTTGGGCTGTTTCTTGCCTCTTTTTGTAAATCAAGGTACCTGATGAATATGCATTCTCTGTCTTATCTGGCCAAGAAGTAACTGACTTCCTTCCATTCTGTGAAAAAAACGGTATTGATACCTACTTATAAATTGGATCAGACCCTGTCACCTTACCCAGATTGTCAGTTTTCCTCAATGTCTAGCTGTAACTCTCCCAGCGAACAGTTCCCATTTTTCTCCCTCCCTACTGAGCTGGTGTCAGTGAGAATTCAGGCCCGACGGCCAGATCCCCTAGGACTCTAGGCTGCCTCACAGTGGCCCTTGCCCAGGATGACAGAAGCTGTGTGAGCCTTTGGAGTTGACCCAAAACTCCCAAAGCCCCACCCCACAGAAGACCCTGCACGGGCTGGGTTCCCCTGGACAGGTCATAAGACAGTTGAGCAGGACGCTCAGGTCATGCACACCCTGGTACAAGAGGTGATCACACCTGTGCACAGCATCCCAGGAACACTAGCAGCCTGGCTCGGGAGCTGGAGGAACTCAGGGAATGGGGTTGCCTACTGGCTTGGAACTCACTGAGAAAGGACGCTAGCCTGTGGTATAGAGGCAGGTAAATGGGGAGTCATCCAGAGTCTCCTGGGATTCACAGGGGAGGGGCACCAGGTCTTCTAAGCCACTGAGCCAGGCAGGAGGAGGGTCTCATTTTCAGAATATGGGAGGGCAGGAGGTCCTGTCAACTTCTCTCTCAGAACACAAAATGGTTGAAGAGGATGAGGATATCTTATTTATTTATAATATATTTAGGGGTAGAAGTACAGGTTTCTTACCTGCATTCATTGTAAATTGGTGAAGTCTGGGCCTTCAGTGTAACCATCACCCAGAGAGTGTATGTTGTACCCAGTAGGTGGTATTTCATCCCTCACCCACCCTCCTCCTCTCCAACCCTTCTGAGTCTCCAACATGTATTCTTCCACTCCGTATGTTCATGGGTATGCATTTTAGGTCACACTTGTAAGAACGTGCAGTATTTGACTACGTTCTTCTGACTTATTTTACAGAGGACAGTGGCCTCCAGTTCCATCCATGTTGCTACAAAAGACACGTTTCATCTTTCTTCATGGCTGAATAGTATTCCATGGTATGTGTGTGTGTGTGTGTACGTACATGTACGTACATGTATATGTATATATCACATTTTTTTTAGATCCAGTCCTCTGTTGATGGTGTTAGTGGATATTTAGGTTGATTCCAAATATTTTCTATTGTGAATAGTGCTGCAATAAACACACAGGTGCAGGTGTCTTATACAATGACTTATTTTGAGGGTAGAGGAAGATTTCTTGACCATCGATTCCTGTATTACAGGACAAGGTCGAGTTCAATCTTGCCATTCTCACCTCTTATTCAAGAGGAATGAAGGTCGTCCTTGGTGAGCAATATTCACCAAGGTTAACCATAATCTTCCTGAGTGAGGCGAAGTGGGGCTGAGAAATAATCTGCCAGGACTTTTGCTGGTGGTATTCCTGTGAATCAGTTCAACTACCTGCTGAGAGGTGGTGGCAAAGCCCAGAGTGTTAAAACATTGAAGGCCATCGTATGGACAGAGGGATACCTAAATTGATGAAGAGAAACGTGAATGTGAAGATCGCATTAAAGGGAAGCGTGAGTGTTGGTCCCTGGGAGTGATGAGTCTCGCCGAGCCCTCACTCAGGAAACTTCTCCCCTATTGCAACAGCCTAGATAAGTCAAATCCTTAATTGTCCAGCACCTTCTGCCTGTCACAACAAGATTGAGGGTCTTAAATTTATATAACAAAAAATATGAGAAACAATGTCATGAAGTGCTCCATCTTAAACCTTCTATGTAGTAGTTTTTTAAACCTGTGTAGTATTTTTTTTATCAGAACATAACGTTTCGATAAAAAATACTACACAAGATGGCGAAAAATTTGTCAACCAGTAAAGAGATCCTGTCTTAGCCTAGGAAAGCTAACTGTGTAGACACAGTTCATAAACCTAGTAGTGGTTCATTCAGTTTATTTTAGTTCCGTCTAAGGCTTTTTGTCAGAGCCGTATTTTACTATTGCGCTGGCCCCTGCTCCCCCCACCACACACACACTCAAGGCCTAGAGAAGTTTACACAGTGAGGCTGTCCAGTATCATAGGTTGATTTTTGTAAGGATGGGCAGAAGACATTTCCTGACGAGCAGTCTCCCAGGTTGTGAGCGTACCTACGTTTGGTTTGGACACACAGTCTCTGGAAGCCCATCTCCTCATTTGTACTCACATCCAGAAGGCAAAGAGTCCAGTCCATCCTCACGCCCTGGGTGTGCCCAAGTGCTCGTGTGTGCTTGAAATGCAGATGGTGTGAACCGGGATGTGCTCTGGGTGTGAAATGCACACCAGATTTCAAAGACTTAGCATGAAAAGAAGAATGTAAAGTATCTCCTTAATAATTTCACATAATTAATATTGATGGGATAATGTTTTAGATATATTAGGATAACAAAAATATCCCATTAAAATTAATTTCACTTGCTTCTTTATTACTTTTTAAAAATGTAGCTACCAAAAAATGTGAAGTTACATCTGAGGCTCACATTCTATTTCTGTCGGGACAGCACTGACTCTAAACTCTATGTCTGTGAGTACCAATAAATGCAGAGTGACCTCCATGGGGCCTGCTTGAAAAGGGTCACACACCCTAAGGCATCTATTCTCTCGCCTCTTGTCACATGGAGTCCCCAGAGGTCAGCCTCTCAAGCAGCAGGGCCCCTGAGCACTAATTTCAAAAGCAGACCAGGCAGAAATTCCCCTCCCCAGGTAATCCCTCAGCCCCCACCCGCTGACAGAGACAGCAGCCAAGTGTCAGAGCTGTGACCAGAACACAAGTTCCTGCGCTCCCACGGCTCCCCAGGCCTGCAGCAGGCTGGCTCCAGGACCCTGGGGGGCTGGGAGGGGCCCGTAGCTCAGGCAGCCCAGCACCCCCAGACTGCAAGCTCTTCGTTTCACACCTTCCCCCTCAGCCAGGCACAGTCTTTTTTCCTCCCTTCCCTTGGAAAGTCTGCTGATTTAGAGTCACCAGCCGTTCATCTGAGGCGCCCTGGGGGGCTCCTGCTGCGCGTGTTGAATTGTGCTGCATTCCACATAAAGCCGGCTCTAGCCAGTCTTCCCTAGAAGAGGAGGGCAGGAAGGCCTCGCTGGGGGGCATTCAGGGTCCCTGGGGCCAGCAGGGCACTCAGCAGCGGTTGTATAGGGTGGCCGCACCCGCCAGGCGCCCTGGGAACGCGCTGCCCTTCACCTGCTGCCGCCCCCTGCAGCAGCCACAGCGCCTGCTACACAGGACAGCAGGTCCCCCTTTCGTATTTAAAAAGCGGGTTCCAGTGTTCTCTTAGGGGTTGGCTTCTTCCCAGGTGTCCTATCCAGATAGATAGGACATTCAAGCATCTGTTCTTACCAGAGCCACACCAGAGAAGACTCCCTGGAGGAGTACTTCAGATTCCCAATGGCAGGGCAACCCCCAACCTAAACACCTGAGAATGTCCCTGGGACACAGGGTGAGTGTGCTCTGCAAGATACTGAGAACAAAAGAAGACAGGCAGACAGAAGAGCAACTTGATCTCATTCAACAGGCACAGACTATTTTAATTGCTACAGATCTTAATGGGGTCCGTGCCATCCATCAAACCATCTGTAAGACTTAAGGCAGAACTGTCATTAATCTGAGTTTGCTAATGAAATTGTTCGTATAGAGCATAAATACCAATCTTAAAATTACAATACTAACACCAATCTTAAAAGTGCAGAGGAACTCCGCACAGCACAGCTGACTGCTGAGCTCTGGGGTGCTGGGACAGAGACACCCCAACACCCAAGCCTGCCTTAATTTCCAGACTCAGCTTCCTTCTTAATAGTCTATTCTTAACATTCTTGCCTTCTCTAGCTTTCTGTGGTTTTAAAATGCTGCAAAATACTCATTTTCCTGGCGAAATCTTTCACACCTCTCATAGTACATAGCCCCCACATTAAAAACAAACAAAACAGCAGAAAGTTGGGGACAAGGTTGTGAGGCAGCCCGGCAGAGGCTGGGCTGTCCGGGGGTCTGAGCAGATGGCCACCCAGCAGGACAGACGACGGAAGGTGGAAGCTTAGCCACAGGGAGGGGGTTGAATAAATAGTAAACAGGGAGCTAGATTCTTCACTGGTGGCCAGGTGTGGGGAGAAAGCCTCACAAATGCAGGAAAGGGAAAGGCTGGAATGGATGAGTGCTGTGGGCCTGAAATGGGAGGCATTGGTGTGAACTCCTGGTTTCCAATTTAACTTGATAAATGAGGAAAGACGTATAGATGCAAGTATGTATAGATTTGTGTATGTGTATAGAGTTATATAGATGATGAAATGTATTTCCTAATGCTGTCCACAAAACGTACCTGGGGACAAGGACCCCTTGGTAACAAAGGTCATGTCTACATTGCAGATCTTGGCTTCCAAATAGCATTTTTCATTACTTTGAGGAAAAATGCCTGCTTCCGGGGTTGGCAGGGAAAGCAGAAGTCAGCCCTGGAGTATCCTGAGGTGGTGGAAAATAAGAACATGCTCAAACAATAATGGGCACGTACCCAGAAAACACAGAAGCCGGGTTGATGAGGCTCTCAGTGGCCAAATCCAGGGTAATTTGGACATCAAGACAATAATGACAGCAATGCATTATAACTCATTGAATAAAACAGGAATTCAGGAGAATGCACATAAATAATTTTTTTTTTGAGATGAAGTTTCGCTCTTGTTACCCTGGCTGGAATGCAGTGGTGCGATCTTGGCTCACTGCAACCTCTGCTTCCTGGGTTCAAGCAATTCTCCTGCGTCAGCCTCCCGAGGAGCTGGGACTACAGGCACGTGCCACCATGCCCTAATTTTTGTATTTTTAATAGAGATGGGGTTTCACCATGTTGACCAAGATGGTCTCGATCTCTTGACCTTGTGATCCACCTGCCTCGGCCTCCCAAAATGCTGGGATTATAGGCCTGAACCACCGCACCCGGCCTAAATAATGTTTTAAAACCATGCACACATACATACACATATGCACATATGAAAGAGAAACAACTACCTCATAGTTGAATGCCAACTGATAAATGCAGAAAAAAATAACGACATTTGAAAAACACCTCTCAGCAGTCCTCTATTCTGGCAAGAAACATCAATAGATGCTCAAACTTAAGTAGGTAAATGGATGAGGAATGAGACCTTAAATAGTTTCAAAGTTATCACCACACCAGACACTTACTGATCGCAAATGGAACCAAAAGTAACTTTATAGCAGAGGAGCCTGGCTATTAAGATATCGTGTGGTCAAAGTCAGTGTCACAAGCCATGAAAGAAATCAGCATTAATCTGCCCCAGCTGGTAAGATGTCACAGAACATACTACCATGTATGGGATAATTCAGTGAAAATCGGTGGAAAGCAGCTCTACTCCAGAGGAGACACTGGACCGCACCAAATGGAGAGATCCTTTACAAAATTTCCAGGTAGCGATTTTCAACAATGTCAAGGTCATAAAAGTCAAGGGAAGACTAAGAAACTGTTCTATATTGAAGAAGATTAAAGAGATACAAGAAGTGGGTGCAATGTGTGATCCTGAATTAGGGCCTTTTCCTGTAAGGTTTATTACAGTGAAAACTGGAGAAATTTGAATGGGGTCTTGGTACTATTCTTGCAACTTTTCTGTAAATTAGAAATCATTTCTAAATTAAAAGGTTTTTAAAAATAAGTATCTTGTTCCTTCTATTGTTGCCTGTGACTAATAAAAATCATTTTCTTGATTTTTGCAATCTAGCATCTGGCAAAGGTCTAATATCCAGAATCTACAAGAACTTAAATGAATTTACAAGAAAAAAAAAAGCTCCATTAAAAAGTGAGTAAAGGACATGAACAGACACTTCTCAAAAGAAGACATTTATGCAGCCAACAAACATGAACAGAAGCTCAACATCACTGCATTAGAGAAATGCAAATCAAAACCACAGTGAGATACTGTCTCCTGCCAATCAGAATTGCTATTATGAAAACGTCAGAAAACAACAGATGCTGGCTAGGCTGTGGAGAGAGAGGAATGCTTTTATACTGTTGGTGGGAATGTAAATTAGTTCAACGATTGTAGAAGAGTATGGCAACTCCTCAAAGACCTAGAACCAGAAATAAAACTTGACCCAGCAACCTCATTATGGAGTATGTAACCAAAGGAATATAAATCATTCTATTATAAAGGTACATGCACATATGTTCATTGCAGCACTATTCACAATAGCAAAGACTTGGAATCAACCCAAATGCCCAACAATGATAGACTGGATAAAGAAAATATGGTACATACACATCATGCAATACTATGCAGCCATAAAAAAGAATGAGATCATGTCATTTGCAGGGACATGGATGGAGCTGGAAGCCATTATCCTCAGCAAACTAATGCAGGAACAGAAAACAAACACTGCATGTTCTCACTTACAAGTGGGAGCTGAACAACGAGAACACATGGACACAGGGAGGAGAACAGTGCACACTGGGACCTTTTGTGGGGCAAGAGGAGGGAGAGCATCAAGAAGAACAGCCAATGGATGCTAGGCTTAATACCTAAGTGATGGGTTGATAGGTGAAGCAAACCACCATGGCACATGTGTACCTGTGTAATAAACCTGCAAATCCTGCACGTGTATACTGACACTTAAAATTAAATTAAATTAAATTTTAAAAAAGAAAAGAGTCATTTTCTTGCATATAAGCAGGTGAAAATTAGACCTCATAAATGTGTGCCTGTGTATATAATATACCTGGATGATAGATAAATGACAGATACATTGATGAATAGAAAGAACTTAATTTTCAGTTAAATATATTAATATATGCATACAACATTACATATATATTACATATATGACTTAACTCTCAGGTGTATGTTTTACCTAAGGACCTCACAAATCTTTGGAACAGAAATATAAGCTCTTCCAGACTTTAGATGAATGTAAACTTCAATCTCCATTGTAGCATTCCAAAACTTCTGTTCAGCATTAAATTGGTGTTGCAAAAATTGTATTTCAAGAAGCCCTGAGTCACAACCTTTCAAAAAGTGTGGCTTCTATTAAGCTGAGGTAGGGGACTCTCGGGGCTTCTGCAAGGACAGTCTCTAACTTGCAAAAGGAAACTGCATCAGAACATCCTTAGTTCTCCACTGACTTTGTTTTAAGGACTGCAGTCCTCCATTGCTAATGTCTCCAGCTCAGTGGACTTTTTGACTCTGCTGCCCAGGGGGCTGGGCAGGCCTCTGAGATGCTTCAGGTTGTGTACATGAAGGCTGAGCCAGGGTCCCACAACCCAGGGTGTTTCATGCCCTCCCCGCCTCCAGCAACAAAGGGCATGATCTGTAATTGAGTGGGGCCCATGGGGGCCCAAGAGAACCAGTCAGAACCGGACAACACTCCCTGCAGGCTCCTTCATTACAGAGCCTCTCATAGAGGGTCTTCCCTGCCCCATCTTCCTATCCTATCAGCCTTCACAAGAATCACTTCCAAAACACTGAAGACCTGACTGACTCTTCACAGCATGTTGGTAAACAAGCAAATCAGTGTAACTATTTTCATGACTAACCTGAAGGAACAGATGGACTGAAGAACATGATCCAGGGATCCAAGATGGCCGAATAGGAACAGCTCTGGAGTGCAGTTCCCAGTGAGAACAACGCAGAGGGTGAGTGATCACCACATTCCCAAATGAGTTTTTACTGCCTATGGACCAGGAGATTCCTGGGCCGAAAAGCATCATGAGTTTCCAGCACAGCTGTTTCAGACAGCACTGTGGGTTTCCACACAAAAACTCACACAAATCTGGGCAGCCATTTCAAATGGTGCCTGGAACACCTGGGAGACAGAGCTGCCCATTCAACTGAAAAAAGAAGGAACTGAAACAGGGAGCCAGGTGATCTGACTCAGCAGGTCCCACCCTCACAAAGATCAGCAATCTGAAATGCTCTAGATTGAGAGTTTCACAGTCAGTGCAGCTGGACCCAGGATGGTCCAGCTCAGTGTAGGGAAGGGTGACTGCCATTATCAAGGCAGTTCTAACTGTACCTCTGTAAACAAAACCACAAGGAAGTTTACACAGTAGCTGGGCAGAGCCCACAGCAGCTCAGCAATGCCTCTGCTGGCAGACTGTGACTAGACTACCTCCTTGCTGGGCAGGGCATCTCTGAAAAAAGGCAGCAGCACATCAGGAATTTATAAATAAAGCCCCATCTTCCCACGACAGAGCACCTGGGAAAAGAGGCAGTTATGAGTTCTGCTGCAGCAGAAAACGTACCTGCCCAGCAGCCCTGAATGGAACAGAGGAGCTCCCAGCTCAGCATTTGAGCTCCTATAAGAGACAGACTGTGTCCTCAAGTAGCTCCCCTACTCCCATATATCCAAAGAGACACCTCATAAAAGAGAGCTCAGGCTGACATCTGGCTGGTACCCTTCTGAGATAGAGATAACAGAAGAAGAAACCAGCAGCAAACCTTACTGTTATGCAGCCCCTGTGGGTGATTCCCCAGGCAAGTAGGGTCTGGAGAGGACCTCCAGCAGTCCTACAGCACAAGGGTCTGCCTGTTAGAGGGAAAACTAAAAAACAGAAAGAAATAGTTCCAACATCAACAAAAGGACATCCACTCAGAGACCCAATCCAAAAGTCACCAACTACAAAGACCACAGTTAGATAAATCCATGAAGATGGGAAGAAACAAGCACAAAAAGGATGAAAACACCAAAGACCAGAATGCCTCTACTCCTGCAAGGACTCACAACTCCTCGCCAGCAAGGGAACAAAGATGGATGGAGAATCAGTCTAATGAATTGGCAGAAACAGGCATCAGAAGGTGGGTAATAACAAACTTCTCTGAGCTAAAAGAACATGTTATAACCCAATGCAAAGAAACTAAGAACCTTGAAAAAAGGTTAGACAAAAAGCTAACTAGAATAAACAGCTTAGAGAAGAATATAAATGACTTGATGGAACTTAAAAACACAGCATGAGAACTTCGTGAAGCATACATAAGTTTCAATAGCTGAATTGACCAAGCAGAAGAAAGGATATCAGAGATTGAAGATCAACTCAATGAAATAAAATGAGAAGGTGAGATTAGAGAAAAAAGAGTGAAATGAAATGAACAAAGCCTTCAAGAAATATGAGATTATGTGAAAAGACCTAATCTATATTTGAAAGGTGTACCTGAATGTGACAGAGAGAATCAATCCAAGCTGGAAAACACTCTTCAGGATATTATCCAGGAGAATTTCCCCAAACTAGCAAGACAGGCCAACATTCAAGTCCAGGAAATAGAACACCACAAAGATAGTCCTCTAGAAGAGCAACCCCAAGGCATATAATCATCTGATTCACCAGAGCTGAAATGAAGGAAAAAATGCTAAGGGTAGCCAGAGAGAAAGGTCGGGTTACCCACAAATGGAAGCCCATCAGACTTACAGCAGATCTCTCCAAAAAACCCTGCAAGCCAGAAGACAGTGAGGGCCAATATTCAACATCCTTAAAGAAAAGAACTTTCAACCTAGAATTTCATGTCCAGCCGAACTAAGCTTCATAAGTGAAGGAGAAATAAAATCCTTTACGGACAAGCAATTGCTGAAAGATTTTGTCACCACCAGGCCTGCCTTACAAGAGCTCCTGAAAGAAGCACTAAACACAGAAAGGAACAACTGGTACCAGCCACCTCAAAAATGTACCAAATGGTAAAGACCATTGACATAATGAAGAAACTGCATCAACTAACAGGCAAAACAACCAGCTAGCATCAAAATGGCAGGATCAAATTCACACATAACAATATTAACCTTAAATGTAAATGGGCTAAATACCTGAATCAAAAGACACAGACTGGCAAATTGGATAAAAAGTCAAGACCCATTGGTGAGCTGTATTCAGGAAACCCATCTCACATGCAGGGACTTACATAGGCTCAAAATAAAGGGATGGAGGAAGATTTACCAAGCAAATGGAAAGCAAAACAAAGCAGGAGTTGCAATCCGAGTCTCTGATAATAATGGACTTTAAACCAACAAAGATCAAAAGAGACAAAGAAGGGCATTACATAATGGTAAAAGGATCAATGCAACAAGAAGAGCTAACAATCCTAAATATATACACACCCAATACAGTAGCACCCAGATACATAAAGCAAGTTCTTAATGACCTACAAAGAGACTTAGACTCCCACACAATAATAGTGGGAGACTTTAACACTCCATTGTCAATATTAGGCAGATCAACGAGACAGAAAATTAACAAGTATATCCCAGACTTGAACTCAGATCTGGACCAAGCGGATCTAATAGACATCTACAGAACTCTCCACCCCAAATCCACAGAATATACATTCTTCTCAGCACCACATCACACTTACTCTAAAATTGACCACATAGTTGGAAGTACATCACTCCTCAGTAAACTACCTGACTTCAAACTATACTACAAGTCTACAGTAATCAAATCAGCATGGTACTAGTATCAAAACAGAGATATACACCAATGGAACAGAACAGAGGCCTCAGAGGCAAAGCCACACATCTTCAACCATCTGATCTTTGACGAACCTGACAAAAGCAAGCAATGGGGAAAGGATTCCCTGTTTAATAAATGGTGTTGGAAAAATTGGCTAGCAATGTGCAGAAAGCAGAAATTGGATCCCTTCCTGACACCTTACACTAAAATTAACTCCAGATGGATTAAAGACTTAAACTAAGATCTAACACCATAAAAACCCTAGAAGAAAACCTAGGCAAAACCATTCAGGACATAGGCATAGTCAAGGACTTCATGACTAAAACACCAAAAGCATCAGCAACAAAACCCAAAATAGGCAAATGGGATCTAATTAAACTCCAGAGCTTCTGCACAGCAAAAGAAAAAATCATTAGAGTGAACCAGCAACCAACAGAATGGGAAAAAATTTTGTAATCTACCCATCTGACATAGGGCTAATATCTAGAATCTACAAAGAACTAAAACAGATCTAAAAGAAAAAAACAAACAAACAAACCTATTCAAAAGTGGGCAAAGGATATGAACAGACACTTTTCAAAAGAAGACATATGTGAGGCCAACAAACATATGAAAAAATGCTCATCATCACCGGTCATTAGAGAAATGCAACTTAAAACCACATTGAGATACCATCTCACACCAGTTACAATGGCAATCATTAAAAAATCTGGAGACAACAGATGCTGGAGAGAATGTGGAGAAATAAGAATGCTTTTACACTGTTGGTGGGAGTGTAAATTAGTCCAACCATTGTGGAAGACAGTGTGGCGATTCCTCAAGGACCTATAAATAGAAATTCCATTTGACCCAGCAATACCATTACTGGGTATATACCCAAAGGATTATAAATTATACTCATGGAGGCACTGTTTACAATAGCAAAGACCTGGAACCAACCCAAATGCCCATTGATAATAGACTGGACAAGGAAAATGTGGCATATATACAACATGGAATACTATGCAGCCATAAAAAATGATGAGGTCATCCCAAAAGAGGGAATCCTTCTGAAATCATTTTATGAGACCAACATCATATTGATACCAAAACCTGGCAGAGACTCAACAAAAAAAGAAAACTTTAAGCCAATATCCGTGATAAACATAGATGTGAAAATCTTCAATAAAATACTGGCAAACTGATTGCAACAGCACATCAAAAAGCTTATCCATCACGATCAAGTAGGCTTTATCCCAGGGATGCAAGTCCGGTTCAACATGCGCAAGTCTGTAAACATAATCCACCACATAAACAGAACCAAAGACAAAAACCACATGATCATCTCAATAGATGCAGAGAAGGCCTTCAACGAAATTCAGCAGCATTTTATGCTAAAAACTCTCAATAAACTAGATATCAATGGAACATATCTCAATATAATAAAAGCTATTTATGACAAACCAACAGCCAGTATCATACTGAATGGGCAAAAACTGGAAGCATTCCCTTTGAAATCTGGCACTAGACAAGGATGCCCTCTCTCACCACTCCTATTCAATATAGTACTGGAAGTTCTAACCAGAGCAATCAGGCAAGAAAAAGAAATAAAGGGTATTCAAATAGGAAAGGAGGAAGTCAAATTGTCTCTATTTGCAGATGACATGATTATATATTTAGAAGGCCCCATCCTCTCAGCCCAAATTCTCCTGAAACTGATAAGCAACTTCAGCAAAGTCTCAGGATACAAAATCATTGTGCAGAAATCATGCATTCCTATACCAATAACAGATAAACAGAGAGTCAAATCAAGAGTGAACTGCCATTCACAATTGCTGCAAAGAGAATAAAATACCTAGGAGTACAACTAACAAAAGATGTAAAGGACCTCTTCAAGGAGAACTGCAAACCACTGCTCAAGGAAATAAGAGAGGACACAAACAGATGGAGAAACACTCCATGTTCATGGTTAGGAAGAATCAATATTGTGAAAATGGCCATATTGCCCAAAGTAATTTATAGATTCAAAGCTATCTCCATCAAGCTACCTATGACCGTCTTCACAGAACTGGAAAAAACACCTTAAATTTTATATGGAACCAAAAGAGAGCCCACATAGCCAAGACAATTCTAAGCAAAAAGAATAAAGCTGGAGGCATCACAGTATCTGACTTCAAACTATACTACAAGGCTACAGAAATCAAAACAGCATGGTACTGGGACCAAAACAGAGATATAGACCAATCGAACAGAACAGAGGCCTTAGAGGCAGCACCACATATCTACAACCATCCAATCTTTGACAAATCTGACAAAAACAAGCAATAGGGAAAGGATTCCCTGTTTAATAAATGGTGTTGGGAAAACTGACTAGCCATGTGCAGAAAGCAGAAATTGGACCTCCCTCCTGACACCTTACACGAAAATTATCTCCAGATGGATTAAAGACTTAAACGTAAGACCTAACACCATAAAACCCTAGAAGAAAACCCAGGCAAAACCATTCAGGACATAGGCATAGGCAAGGACTTCATGACTAAAACACCAAAAGCATCAGCAACAAAACCCAAAATAGACAAATGGGATCTAATTAAACTCCAGAGCTTCTGCACAGCAAAAGAAACAATCATTATAGTGAACTGGCAACCAACAGAATGGGAAGAATTTTTGTAATTTACTCATCTGACAAAGGGCTAATATCCAGAATCTACAAAAAACTAAAACAGATTTACAAGAAAAAAACAAACAAACCCATTCAATAGTAGGCGAAGGATATAAACAGACACTTTTCTAAAGAAGACATATATAAGGCCAACAAATATATATAAAAATGCTCATCATCACTGATCATTAGAGAAATGCAATTTAAAACCATATTGAGATACCACCTCACGCCAGTTAGAATGGTGATCATTAAGAAATCTGGAGACAACAGATGCTAGAGAGGATGTGCAGAAATAGGAACACTTTTACACTGTTGGTGGGAGTGTAAATTAGTCCAACCATTGTGGAAGACAGTGTGGCGATTCCTCAAGGACCTAGAAATAGAAATTCCATTTGACCCAACAATCCTATTACTGGGTATATATCCAAAGAATTATAAATCATTCTACTATAAAGACACATCCACACATATGTTCATTGCTGCACTGTTCACAATAGCAAAGACCTGGAACCAACCCAAATGCCCACCAATGATAGACTGGACAAAGAAAATGTGGCACATATACACCATGGAATATTATGCAGCCATAAAATACCATTCGTTCATGTCCTTTGTAGGGACTTGGATGAATCTGGAAACCATCATTCTCAGCAAACTGACACAAGAACAGAAAATCAAACACCACATGTTCTCACTCATAAGAAGGTGTTGAACAATGAAAACACATGGACACAGGGAGGGGAACATCACACATTGGGGTCTGTTGTCGGGGGAGATTAGGAGAGGGACAGCGGGGGATAGGGAAGTTAGGGAGAGATAACATGGGGAGAAATGCTGGATATAGGTGATGGGGGATGGAGGCAGCAAACCACAATGCCATGTGTGTACATATGCAACAATCCTGCATGATCTGCACATGTACCCCAGAATCTAAAGTACTATTTTAAAAAAAAGAACATGACCCAGAATACCAGCCATGACACTTTACCAATGATATGTTTTAAAATCTTCGTTTGCACACTCTTTCTGCTCCCAAATCCCTACTCACACACACCTCATTAGATGGTGAGAATAGCCAGCAAAGACAGCTTCTCACTTTTTCTCCATCGGAAACTTAGCAGTCAGCCCGGGCAACATAACATGAGCCATCTTTACAAAAACAAGCAAACAATTATCTGGGCATGGTGGCTCACCCCTGTGGTCTCAGCTACTCAGGAGGCTGAGGCGGGAGGATTGCTTGAACCCAGGAGGTCGAGTCGAGGCTGCAGTGAGCTATGATCAGGCACCTGATGTCTGGTAACAAACAGGTGATACTAAAAAGAATGAGCATTGGGCTGGCTGGCAAAGGGGGGGAATCCCCTGCAAAGCTCCCACATGGGAGGACATGCTAGTGGCATCTTGGCAAGGACCATGGCCCGCCGGGGACAGAGTGGGTGGCTGGACACCTGGCTAACCCCTGACCTGAGGACTAGCATGTACACAAGTGTCTGCTTACAAGGACCAGTGCAGCACCTTAGCCCCCACCCCAAGAAAGGGATTTATGATCCCAATAATATTTATCATCCATGTTTTTTGTTCTTTCCCAAAATACCTTGGTCTAAATCCTGAATATTGGTGTCCACTGTGAAGGAACCGGAGCCAGTGATTAAGGAGTGAGAAAAAGCGAGCACCACTGTGCTGATGCCCAGGTTTGTTTACCAGATCCCCTTAGCTACTCGGCAAACCTGCAGATTTTGCAATCCCATATTAAGAGGTTTGAATGAAGTCTTTATATGCAATTCAATCATTGCAGCCTTGGGTCTAGTCCATGGGCCTGGATATTTATTTTCACATCTTGACCCGAGGTTGGCCCATGTTAGTAGCTGGTCTGTGATCTGTCCTCAGGGCCCTCCTGTGAAACTTATCACACCCTGTGACGCAGCAAAGAGGGAGAACAGGGACCAACATTTGTGTGAAAACCAAAACTCAACCTCACACAGAGGCCTTTGCACAAAACCCACGCCCCTGCATATGAAGGAAAGGCATCCATCTCCCTGCAAATGGTGTGAGGAAAAAAGGCCTCTCCCTGAGGGCCCCAGTAGCCTGGGGTGGGGTGAGGATTCAGCTGCATCCCTGGGTAGCTCTTGAAGACGCTGCTCCCACAAGGGCCTGCCCTGAACACGAGCAGAAATGTACTCACCAAGGTGTCTGCCACCCCTGCCAAGCGGCCGGCTCCCTCCCTTCTCTCTCCTACATTGCTTATATTTTGTCCAGTGGGGAACTGCTGCCAGACTTTTTCTGCTAACATGCCTCAGTTTTAGAGTAAATTTAAAGGTCACAGATCAGCCCCTGGAGGGTGGATTTCTTTGCCTTGGGTGCACAGACCCCTCCCGGGAGCAGGAGGTACAGCAGGAGTCTGTGTGCTAGCCTGGCCCCTGCTCACACCTCATTAGACAGTGAGAACAGCCAGGAAAGACAGCTTCTCACTGTTTCTCCAACAGAAGCTTAGCAGTCAGCTGGGCAACATAACATGAGCTCTTTACAAAAATAAACACACCATTATCTGAGCATGGTGGCACCAGCCTGTGGTCTCAGGTACCCAGGAGGCTGGGGCAGGAGGATTGCTTGAGCCCAGGAGGTCAAGACGGCAGTGAGCTATTATCACACCACTGCACTCCAGCTTGGGCAACAGAGTAAGACCCTGTCTCTTAAAAAAATATTAATTGTTTTTTAAAAAGAACACATCAGTGAGAAAGTAACTCATGGACTGGTGGCAGGAGGAACCCAGCAGAAAAACTGACCATCCAGGCCCCTGGCATGGACAGACACACCATCAGCATTGCAAATGGAGGTTTAAAAATAAGTGGGGGTTTAAAAATACATTTATTGGGCCAGGCACGGTGGCTCACACCTGTAATCCCAGCACTTTGGGAGGCCGAGGCTGGTGGATCACGAGGTCAAGAGATCGAGACTATCCTGGTCAACATGGTGAAACCCCGTCTCTACTTAAAATACAAAAAATTAGCTGGGCATGGTGGCGCGTGCCTGTAATCCCAGCTACTCAGGAGGCTGAGGCAGAATTGCCTGAACCCAGGAGGCGGAGGTTGCGGTGAGCCGAGATCGCGCCATTGCACTCCAGCCTGGGTAACAAGAGCGAAACTCCGCCTCAAAAAAAAAAAATTTATTTTCCTTCGAAGCAATCTTACCCACTCATAACCTGATTTGCAATCCACATATTGAGAACTCCCAAATGTGTGACCATTGGTCATGACTGAACACTGGACTCCAGACCCACAGATGACATCACGCACTGGATGCTTAGCTGTCTGTCCCACGGGGCCTCAGACTCACCACAACCCCTCCATGCCCAAAGGATCCCCTGATACCTCTCTGCAGGATCCCAACATTAGGGGCCCAAGCTGAGGCCTCCTATGACCGCTGCCCTCACCTCCACATCCAGTCTATCACCAAGCCTTGCGAATAGGTGGGCATCCAAGGAAAGCCCATCAGACCCATTTTTCCTGCCCCACACCCCATGGGTCTTCTGGTCATCCCCTGCCATCCTCACTCTGACCCGCCTTTTCCCCATCTACCCTGCAGCCTTCAGGATTGTTAGATACAGTCCTGGACAGACTCCCTCTCAGGCCCTCTGTTGCTTGTGACACAGCCTGCTGCCCTCCCTTACCAACCCAAGCTCCTCAACTGGCTTTATACCCAGCCAAGATAGCCATGCATCCACCCTCCCAGTCTAAAAGACCTCTTGTTCCTGGAATCTGGACACCAATGAGTTCACACCTAACAGCCTTCAGACCTCAGCTCAGAGGACATCTCCTGGGAGAAGCTACTCTTGACCCTGTCCTCCCCTAACCCTAAATCTGACTCCATTTAGTACCTCACCAATATTACTCTCAGGTGCTTCCAGCACACTTTTCCTCCAAAGCATTTACCAAGTTTGCAGTTAGATGTTTAATGTTCAGCTGATTTGATTACTGTCTCTCCCACCAGCCACCTCCTACTACACAATTTTGCCCAACTCCATGTCCCTAATGCACAAAAAATATGGGAGGCACAGCACTTATATTCTGTGCTCAGTAAGTGTTTGTTAAATAAACACCTGCATGAATGGCAGAAAGATGGTGTAGAAAAAACTGACATGTTGGATTTTAAGTGATCATTTTAGGTTAATATCATCATAGATTTGAGTCAATGTAAAAAAGAAAAGATACTAAAAATATTCCACAGATTAGAAAGCAAAAGGAACGGGTGTATGATGTGTCGTTTTCATTGTCATGATTCGTTCTAACTGATGTTTGGTTTTATCCTGGGGAAGGCTTGCATTGTGGTGGTATTGCCCAGGGTTGTCCCATGGGTATGGCAGGGAAGCATAGAGTACCCACCCTTGGGAGCCGGGGGGAGGCCTGTTCATTTCTGTACATTCCTCCCTGCTCCTGTAGAGTGTAGGTACACTGTGGGACTTACAACTCATCTATAAAATGCCACTAAACGTGTCCTTTCACAGTTCAGAAAGTCTGAAAGGAAAGCGAGACCAGTTGAACTTCATGGCCCTGAGGCACCGTGGGCTTCAGTGACTTGGCATGATGCTGGTAGCCTGTACAGCCCATCGCAACTCGTGGCCTGACTCACAACTTTTTGACTTTATGATGGCGTGAAAGCAACATACATGTAGTGGAAATCATGCTTTGCGTATCCATGCAAACATTCTGTGTTTCAACTTCAGCACAATTTGAATACATTACATACGACAGGCAACATGTTTTTCTAAAACAGACTTTGAGGTAGCTGATGTTGCCAAACTGTGGGCTAATGCAGGTGTTCTGAGCGCGATTGGCACAGGCTGGGCTAAGCTGAGATGTTCGGGGTGGGAGGCACATTAAATGCACTGTTAACGACACGTCCAACTGACCACAGGTTTATTGGGACATAACCCCACAGTAAGTTAGGGTGCATCCAACAGCTCAGCCGTTCCTCACAAAACCATTTCTCAGGCATGTTCAGTGAACCGGATGTGCACAGATGCTGGGCACTCACTCCACAAATATGATCACCATCCTCCTCCACTCCAGCCTTTCGCCTCTTCCTCCCGAGAGCTATTAGGCACGTTTGACAAACGAGAAATGATCGAGTCCCTGTTCTCCCATCTTTTGGCTTCCCTGGACAAATTCCAGATGAAAAGCTGGGCGGTCCTTAACAGGCTCCTGAGACTGGACAGGGTCAGAGCCACATCCACTGCATGGCCTCCTCCGGGAAGTCTCCCCGCACCACTCCCTTACAGTTCAACAGGAACGTGATGAGATCAAGGGAGGAATTCTTGAGGGGTTGCGTAAAAGTTGTGTAGTATGGAAAAGATGCAAGCAATTCCATTTGGGATTGCCTTTGGTTACGCTAAGACCACTTCAAATAAGTGGGAGTCCTCGCACACGACAGCTAGTCTGCAGGCAGTGGCTCCCGCCCGCAAAGTCAGAGCAGCCACGCTGACGGCCATTCTCATCCTGATGAACAAGCCGGCCCCACCGTGCCATCAGCGTCGAACCCCTCCACGCCTCCATTCCAGGAGGGAAGGCAGCAGGGAAGGGAAAAATCATGTGCCGCCAGCCTCCACTCCCCTTCGAAGGAGCTTCCCCATTCCCCTCCAGCCAACCACGGCCACATAACATGGCCACAAGTGTCCTGCAGCCCCCTGTCAGCAAGGCCAGGTGAGAAACAGAGCTTTTCCCACTGAGCTAACTGCCACTCACAATGAAACGGAAGTTCTGTTGAGAGAAGGATGTCAGATGAGCACAGTCCTTGCCTCTCAAGTTAACACAAAGGTACATACACATAGACTCACACAGACACACACATATACACACACAACACACATATGCACACATACAGAGACAAAACACACACATGCACAACACACACATACACATGAATATACACATATATAAACACACCACACATACACACTAACAGACACATATATACACACATGCACATACACACACGACATATACACATATAGACATGTAAATATATATACATATAGATCCAAATACACACACACACACACAGAGATACACACACATACAGGCACACACAGATATACACACATGCACACAAATACACACACGGACACACACATATGCATACATACTTCATAGCATCTGGCATCAACTCAGGGGTCCAAGTTAGGATTCTGACAAGTCTGTAATTGTCCATCTAATCTTCGAATGAACCTACTGCCCTCCACGTGTTTCAAAAGGCCAAATGTCATGATTCTGTGCTAATTTCAGTCAGTTATATTGCAGATAGAACCTCTTGGTGATTTGCAAGATCAGAGGACAGCCCATTTACTCAAGGATCCATGCATTATTCTTAAGAGCAACCCTCAAAACAAATATGAAAAATAAAAGTATCCAACTGGAATTGTGCTTGCTGTGACTAAACGATCCACTGAAAGCTATGAACACCACAACTCAAGAACACATGAGAGCATCAAGAGCGTTTCCCTACGACTGTGCCTACTGCTGCCCTCAGGAGGGCAATGGGGAGCGGCGGAGAGCAATGGGCCGCAGTCAGAGCAGAGCTGGCTTCAGATCCCGCCTCTGCCCCTTAGTAACTCCACAGCCCAGCTGAACCTCCGTTTTTGTATGTGCAGAATGTGGACGGCACATAAGGACAGAAGTTGTGTACAGAAAGCAAAGGCTTAGCTAATATAAATATCGTTTGTTAATGCCATTGGAAAATCCGGTTTTCTGTCCTTGTCCAGACTGGATTAATTAGTCAATTGGAAACAATTTAAGCATAGCACGTTCTCCTGCAGCAGGGAAAAACCGCTCATGAAAGAGGGATGCGTTTTATAAGGTTTTGGATACAGACTATTTAGCCACCATACCAGCGGTCCAATGTGGGAGGTTGTATTTTATTGTTAAGAAACAGAGATAATTAGTTCTCAAGGTGAGAATGGTCAGTGTTTCATTTTCCCAGGGACTCCTTTGGAGAAACCATTGGGAAAGAATTCCATTCTGTTTTCCCTAGCCACTAGGCAGGCCGCCTGTCTTGGATTAACACCACTGTGCCTCCACACAGCTCCGGCCGGGCGGAGGGGCTGAGCTGGAATTCCCAGGGCTGCTGTCTGGAACACAGAGCCTGAGGAGCCATCGGGGCCATTTCCTGGCCTGGACACTGAGCCAAGAAGCAGGAGGTAGAGGGAGGTGAAGGCAAAACCCCGGCCCCAAGGCTCTGTCCCTTTTCAAAGCTGCCCACCTGGCGTTGGCTCTTTCTTGCGGGCCACACTGAGGACCCGCCACAGTTTGGAACTTGACTCGGAACCACTGTCATCCTGACTCTTCATTTTCAAAAGTCATTCTCCTAGAAAATAAATAAACGAGTAAAACATAAAAACAAATTCATCCTTCATTTTCAAAAGGGCTTATAAAATCCAAACCCTGGGGGTGGTTTTGGATACAGGTTTCCAGCTTCAAGGAACAGAGTATCTTACACTTCCCAAGCTTCCCTCCCTCACAGGGGACCCAGGCCTAGAATGATCTCCTTTCCCATTTGACTAATGCTTTCCTTGCTTCTCAGCGCCTGCCAAACCCTTCTCACGCTGCAAGAACACACAGGGACAAAGGCCGCCGGTGGGAGAAAAGCATTTATTTTTATAGTATCACTTCCTCGCTCCCCCGAATGATAACTGTTTGGATTACTTATTATGAACTTGGAGAGGGGAGAAACCTCAAATCTAATTTGGTTTTCACTATTTGCACCACTATTTGTTTATCTTTCATTCATTACTGGGCTTGGGAAATTATAAAAAGAATCTGGCCATTCATTCCACTCTGAGTCTAGAAGTTTGAATCTGCTGTCTTTCGGCTGCAATCCTTCTTTCTCAGCTACTTGCATATTGAGATGGAAAGGGCCCATAAGGCTTCTGTTTCTCTATAGATGCTTTAACATGGAGTGGGGAGGCTCTAAGTAAAACACACAGAAAATCATTCTGCGAATATGACAGAGCTACTTAGCCAGAGCAGGTTGGCCTGTGCGGGCGTCAGGGCGGTCCATGCTCAACCAGAGACGGACCAGAGCCTGATGGGAATTCCCGGTCCGAGGAGGCTGAGGGAGCAGGACACCGTGGTGGTTCAAATGCCACTCATTCATTCATCTCCTAGACCATGCTGAGTAGCCTCAAGGGCAGGGGAAACAGTGAGGAGGCTGACCGGGGCCCAGGAAGGAGAAGGTGAAGGCAGGCAGAAGGTTACAAAAAAACACCATCCCCAGGGCTTGCACAGCTCCCAGGAATGCAGCCGAGTTTTTAGCACCAGAAACTGAGCATCAGGCCAGGTCAGCTGGGTCAGCTTCGGAAACTCAGGCCAGCGTGGCTGCAATCCCACGCCGGCTTTGGGCAGGTGTGTCCCGCATCTGTCCCACCTGCTGGGGCTCCTGCTGGCCGGCCACAGACCTGTTCCCACAGGGAGCGCGCGGTGGGTCTGCGTCCTCCTGCTCCGGGCGCCCGGTCTCCGCTCCAGCGCCAGCGGGGAGCCCTCCTGGGTGTTTTGGGATCATCATAGCGTCATGTCCTGCCTTTGCGACTTATCTCCACTCTATCCTTTCTACCCAACCCAAGTCACCCGCTCCTTCAAAGGGTGTCTGTGAAATGTCCCAGCTCTTTCCACGCCCACCACTGCTGCCCGTCTCAGGGCCTCACCTCATCATCCCTGGAGGGCAGCGGGCCTCACAGCGGTCACAGCGAACAGAAAGTAGTGCCATTTACCAGGTGTCACTGCGTGCCAGCCGCTGCCAGGGCTGCTCCCAACCCACTCACAGAGAGTGGGATGAGCCACTGCGTCCTTCTCCAGGCTACAGCAACGTGTCGTGTCACGTGTCACAAGGAAGCAAGTTCAGGCTGGGGAGAAGCTTCACAAAGAAGGCCTGTGCTCTTCAGGGGGAGGTGCCAGCCCCTTTGCAACTGACCCACTTCCTCCTAGCCAGGCTGGCCCCTCACTTAGCTGCCACTGGTGGTAAATTTGGAATTTCCTAGTCAGCTTTTGTTTGTGTGCTGTGCTGTGTTTTGAAAAGCAAAATGGAGACGGCATGGGTGGGCTTTTGTGGTCATGCATGCATGTGGCCCGCACAGCACTCTCTGTTACGGAGTGTTAGCAGGGTCCAAGGACCCAGCCGTGGCATACACAGGGCACTAACTGCAGGAGAAGGGGAGCCTTGGAGGGAGGGGCATCTGTGTGTCTCTGTGTGTGTCTTCCTGGCAAAGCTTCTTGTTTTTACGTGAGGGTTTTACTCATGCTTTGACTATTTGGAATTCGATATTCAATTAAAAGTTGCTATTTGGGCAATCCTAAAGATAGAAAATCAAACACACGCAGAAACTGCAATAATGACACGTGTGATCTCATTTTAAGTACAAAGTATCGGTACTATTCTTATAAATTTTTCTGCACGTTCCTTGGAGTTGAACATGGGCTCCATCCTGGGAACTGCAGGGGAACAGAGGGCGCTGGATGAGGGATCGCGTGACCCGGGTCTACCTGACTCTCCTGCAAAGCGCGCATTTGGAAGACGCATCTGCGCTTCTCGGGGCTGGCTCCATCTGCCAAGGGGAGGGCAGCAAACGTCCCTGCGCTTCCTACCTGCACGACTACTCTCGTCGGCCATGGAAACTGGATGTAGACGCACTTGAAGTCTCGATTCTATTTCTCCACCTCCAGGTCCTCCTCAGCCAAGGGCAGACCTGCAGACAGTCCATCCATCCAGTAAAGATACTGAGACCCTTCACGAGTGAAAATTTAGGCCCCACAAGTGTCCGTGAAGAAGGATAAAAAGTAAAATAAAACTGGGAAATACAAGGTCAGCAGAGAAGCAAGAGGACAGAGTGAAATCTCCGTGGCCCCAGGCCTGTGTTCTAACACCTCCCAAGTGCCTGCCACGCCCCCGAGCCCAGGAGAAGGCCCCCGATGGTCTGAACGGCTGCCCTATCTGTTGCAGACACACAGAAGGCACAGTGTGTTGTGTGTGGCGCTGAGGTGTCAGAGCCGGCCAGAACAAGGAGCTCTCGGGCCCGGCACACGCACCCCGCACCCCCGGCAGCTCAGAGCACTGAGGCAGACATTCACCACGCAGAAGAGCACGGAGACGCTCGCGCTAGCAGAGAGCCCTCCTTCCCACACCATTTCCAGCTAAAACACAGCACCGTAAAATTGATGTACACAATGACAACCTGCGGCGGGAGAAAATGGACGAATTATGTCCTGGAAACTTTGCATAAGACAGCAGGAAATTGGAAAGTATATTTCAAAAAGATTGTCACCAAAGCAGCGTTCACATTTAAATGCCTCTATTAGAAAGGGTTAAAATCTCCACCATCCAAAAAATCACTTTCCCTGAAGAGTCCACTCATCATGATTCTCGATAACTGGCATTTTATTTGGCAATTCCTCCCTTTTTTCCGCAATGAGGAAAAACTGAAAAATTCTAACTGTGACTTTTCTTTGTGCCTCAAAACCCGCTTGTCAGTCTTCAGATTTTTGGAAGTTGCTTTAGGTTCAAGTCCCCGAGATAGGCTGGAACCAATGTTTATTGAACGTTTACCATGAGCCTAGACTGCGTGAAATGTGTTACAGCAACTGTCTTACTCAGCAATCAGAGCTCCTCAGAGGGGTGGGTGCTGATATCGGGCCCAGGAGACAGATGAGGAAACCGAAGGCTGCAGAGGCGAATTAAGTGACGAAAAGCAGAGCAAGGACCATGTCAGAGACGGATGAGGAAACCGAAGCCTGCAGAGTGAATTAAGTGACGCAAAGCAGAGCAAGGACCATGTCAGAGACGGATGACGAAACCGAAGCCTGCAGAGTGAATTAAGTGACGCAAAGCAGAGCAAGGACCATGTCAGACATAGATGAGGAAACCGAAGCCTGCAGAGGTAAATTAAGTAACGCAAAGCAGAGCAAGGACCACGTCAGAGACGGATGAGGAAACCGAAGCCTGTAGAGGTGAATTAAGTAACGCAAAGCAGAGCAAGGACCATGTCAGACATAGATGAGGAAACCGAAGCCTGCAGAGGGGAATTAAGTAACACAAAGCAGAGCAAGGACCATGTCAGAGACAGATGAGGAAACCGAAGCCTGCAGAGTGAATTAAGTAACGCAAAGCAGGCAAGGACCATGTCAGACATAGATGAGGAAACCGAAGCCTGCAGAGGGGAATTAAGTAACACAAAGCAGAGCAAGGACCAAAGCTGTGTCCCTCCAGCTCCCAAACCCAAGCGTCCAACTGCTCTGAAGGTGGGAAGGAGAGGAGACCAACACAGAGGGCCCAGGCATCTTAACAACAAATCAGCTCTCACAAAGTCAGCTTGGCTCCATGACCGAATCCCACGCAGCTCCTCTCTCAGCCACACTCAGACATTCATTAGACTGTTCACAGCAGTCCTTCGTGCCCCATCTGAGTCCAGCAACAGCTTTGGGTCCCTTCAGCAAAAGACAGCATTGTGCAGCAGAGGAGACTCCTGTCTCTGGGCTCTAAAATGGGAAAATAGAGAGCAAAGGGAAGCCAAAGGCCCTTCTGCTTAGCCATGATCCACGTCTTCCTTCATCATAGGTTTCCTATTAAACCATCTTTTTTTAGCACAAATTTAAAAGGTTCAAGTACAGATTTGTTACAGGGATATACTGCACAGTGGTGAAGTCCAGGATTTTAGGGGAACCATTGCCCTAATAGTGAAGGTTGTACTTATTAAGCAACTTCTCATCCCTCACTCCACCCTCTTACCCTTCCCCGTCTACAGTGGCTAATGTGTACGTGTGTGTGTGCACATTAGTGAGCACCTACTTATGAGTGAGAACACTGGATATTTGACTGAGATTTGTTTCACTTAAGCCAATGGCCTCCAGTTCTATCCAGGTTGCCGCAAAAGACATGATTTCATTCTTGTTTATGGCTGAATAGTATTCCATCGGGTATACGTAGCATGCTTTCTTTGTCCAATATTCTGTTGATGGACACCCTTAAGTTGGCTCCATACCTTTGCTGGTGTGAAGAGTGTCTTTCTGACTAATGGTTTCCTTTCCTTTGAGTAGATACCCGGTAGTGAGACTGCTGGATCAAATGGTAGTTCTATTTTTAGTTCTTTGAGTATTCTGTCTGCCGTCGTCCACAGAGGTTGTACAATTTTCATTCCAACCAATTGTTAGCTGAGAGTCATCGGGGGTAGGGGTAGCCTTAGTGTTCCTGCCGGCGTCTGTCAGAGACCCCCTGAAAGGGGACTCAGCCACCTCTGTCAGCTCCTGCATGCCCCGGCACCACCCCCTGCAGCTGTCCACAGCCACCCTGGGCTCTGGACCCCTCACGGGGACAAAACACAGAAATCACGGAACCTTCACAAATGCCAGGCACAGCCGTTCCAACTCCTCCCAGAGCAGGCAACTCTCAGCCTGGGAAGCTGGTCCTGGAGGAATTTCAGCGTGGGCTTCCAGCTATTTCTAGTTTTTATTTGTTTCTGGAAATGAGGGTGAAAAAGGAAAGCAGGGAATTGAAAGGGGGACACCAAATGCCTCCTTTCTATGTTCCTCGTCATTCGAAACTCATTACTCGCCTGCTAGTCATCACCTGCCAGGAGTCCCTGGAGGGCATGTGCGGGGCCCGCAGTGTCCTCTGAGCCCCAGATCTGGCCCTGGGACTCTCAACAAACACCCAGGCTCCTCTGTCTGTCCCAGGGGCACCTGCTTCTCACCTTGATTTCTCTCTGCTGACCCAAGTAGAACCAAGCTGAGCTGCTGACATTCATCAATCTTACTTAGACAGAGGGTCCCAAGGAACACCAGGGAGTTAAAGGAAGGTGAAGGCAGAGGGAAGTTCAAACTGGGTGCAAGGTCCTTTGTGCTCTTACAACCCTGCAGCAACACAGAGCGCAACAGTGGTCAGTACTGCTGGGGAGACAGGGCCACCAGCCTTAAGTTATTCACAGAGAAGCCAGATGGCTTCACATCACCATATGCCTTCAGGAAGGCAAGACAGAAGTAGAGACAAGAGTGCCAGCCTCCGAGACTTCTGATGCCATGCTGTTCCTGCACCCCACACGCTGATGTGGCTGGGAGGGTTTCCTCCTTCAGTATGTGACTGGTATTTCCACGCCGAGGGTGTGCTGGTATTTGGACGGTCCTCAGCCCTTTCTTCCCACACTGGTGCCTTTCTAATGTTGGGCAACCCACAGTGACTTAAGTCAGAGCCTCTCCAGCTGCCGTGGAGCCGACCTCAGAAACCCACCAGCCGGGGAGGAAGGCAGAGTGTCATCTGGACACACGGGGAGTCATCGGTTCTCACCACAGATTTATGCTTTTTATTCTTACAATCTAAATCGTAATCTGCCCCGCTGGCCAGAGGGTTTTGAGCTGCCCCAACAGATTTTCAACAAAACCATTAGCAAAAGAGGAGACAAACTTGTTCTTTGATACTCCAGAAAGAAAACCAGGCACACTGAGTAGAAGTACCAAGGTTCTGAGTATTTTTTGGAAGTTCTAATGTGCATCATTTTTAGCTGCCTGAGAAGAGAATGTGATGTCTTGCAGAGAGAACCCGCCTCCAGAAGCACGGCCTTGCTTTGTTGTGAAAAGTAGTCCTTCGTGCCTCAGTTTCCCATGCACCCCATTTGGAGAAGTCTGTGGAGGCTCTCCCACCCTGCCAGCAGCAGAGCAGGGACAGATGCAGACAGGCAGCCATGGTTTCAGCCTCCTCCCCAAGCCCGGGCCAGATGCTCTGAAGTTTTCTTCAGTGTTCTGTTCCACAGTGTGACAGCTGATGCTGCCTCCCTCCCTGAGGCTCCTCCAACAGGAACACCGAGTTTCCGACTCCACGCTTCCCTCTGTTCTCTTCCTTCTGTTCTGAGCATCAGCTATGGCTCTTCTAGTAAAAAGCACCTCAGGCGTCCATGAGTATGTCTAGGGGTAAGCTAAGGTCACCTGCCTAAAGTCCACATGAGACTGATTCGCATCCAGTCTCCACGTTCTGCGCATGGGCAACACCCTTGGTAAGATTTCAGAGACACCCGAGGTGGGGGGCTCTTAGTCTCCTGCCTCTGGCTCCCAGGAGTGTGAACCAGTTAGTGATCAGTGCACAGTGTGACCTCTGGCTCCCAGGAGTGTGAACCAGTTAGTGATCAGTGCACAGTGTGACTCAGTCCTCTTAATTACTGCCCATCAAGGAAGAGAGAGCCTCCAAGACATACCCAGGTGAGGAGAGGAGGAAGTCGCATCACACCATAAAGCTCGGCCCGGGGCAGCTGTTTCCAAGCCAGCAGGCTCCTCAGCTGCACCCAGGCCGCAGCCCCTCTGAATGCACCAGCCCCTCTCTCCTCCGCCTTCTCACCTCTCCCCGTCACTGGCAAAGTGCTGTTCATGCCCAGTGCAGAGCAGTTTAGCCATGTCATGTCAACTTAGCTCAGCCTCTGTTCCTTGAGCAAACACAGTGAGCATGTACCCCAGGAGGGTGCAGGCAGCAGACAGATGGCCTGTCTACCAAGTCATGATGAGGCAAAGGAGAGAAGTGAAACAGCAGGGACATAGGTGTTGCCAGGGCTGAGGGTTGCAGTCCTGGAAGACTTCTTGGATAAGGGGGCATCAGTGCAGAGCCAGAGAGAATGTTTCCTGGAGGAAGAGCGTTCCAGATGGGAAAGATAGCACGTGCAAAACACGGAGGCAGGGACAGCAGCAGCCAGGGGCAGGGGTGGGGCAGCCGGCATAGGAAGGGAAGGAGAAAGGAACAGAGCCAGAGGCAGGAAGGGCCGGGGCCGTCAGGCACACAGGCCACTCAGGGGCTGCCTCTTGCTCGGCAGGGGCCGTCAGGCACACAGGCCACTCAGGGGCTGCCTCTTGCTCGGCATGAGACTGCCAGCAGCCAGCAGCGGTTGAGCTGAGTGTGACACACTGTAAGAGTCCTCTGTTGGTTTTCAGGAATACAGGGTGTGAGCTGAGGGAAGAGGAGACCAGGCAGGGGGCTTACAGGGAGGCCAGTGAGAGATGATGGCAGCCTGGGGAGCCAGGCAGAGCTGGATGCAGTGCCAAGGGCTGGCTTCTGCACCTACTTGGAAGGGGGAGCTGATTGAATGTGTGACGCACTGGGCTAGCAGCATGGAAGGAAGGGATGAGTCAATCATGACTTCAGCGTCGGGCAGCCAAGCATCATCCCACCCTCCTCCTCCAGGAAGCCCATCCAGGCAGCTCTTGGAACAGAGGTGGTACCTCTCGAGGCAGAGCTAGGGAGTGAGCAGCTCCTGAAAAGGATGGGTCCCCACTCTCTGTCTGTGGGCTCTTCTCTCCTCTTTCCTAAGCAGGTGTAGGGGGCTGAACCGCCAGTCCTCTGGCAGGAAGACATTCAAAGGAAACTTTTCCTAGAATTGTGAGTAACGGAGCTGCTAAAAATGAGGCTTGGCTTTACAGGGCACATACTGGAAATGAAAGCTATTAATAGGTTCCGGCAGGACCGCTGCCACGCTGAAACCAGCTCCCAGGCGGCCAGCCTCACCCAGCGGCGGCCATGGGGGCGAGACACAGAACTCCAGGGCTTCTGAGCAGGGCAGGAAAAGAAAAGCATTTCACAGACTTGCCTTAGGAGTTCAGAAAGCGTCAATAACCTTTTCCATCCCCAGTGTAAGGCTAATGGACCCATGAGCTGGTGGGAGTAGGTGAACACACAGAAACTGAAAGGTCACAGAACAAAGCTGCTAGGTGCCTCCTGCCCATTCCACCTTGGCACGAAGAGCGCAGATGGGGGCTTTGGCTCCCCTCAACACATGACCGGCACCTCGTGTGTGCAGACACTGGAGGAGCCGTGCTCCCCTGGGACACATCGGTGAAGCCCACGGTGCTGCTGGGACTAAGGGGAATCAGACAACAATGAGAGTCCCTGAAAAACAGCAAGAAGCGAAAGAAAAAAAAAATCCAGCATGAATTCTTTCTGAGGTCAGTTTCCTCATCCGTAAAATGGGCATAATGCTGCTTACAGCAGTGTGGTAAGAATCAACGGGGATGACATCAAAAGGGGCCTGCTTCCCGTGAGGAGCCTGAAGGTGAGTTTGCCTTCCCAGTTGCTAACGAGGAAAACAAAGAGCTGGAGCCCAGGGGGCCGCAGAGCCTGGGATGCAGGAGGAAGCTGCTGCCCGGGCTGTCACACACGGAGTGCGTGCCCTCTTCCACCCCCAGCAGCTCGCCCTCTGTGCCAACGCGGCATTGCAGCCGTGCTGCGTGGAATTCGTGCGGCACACAGTGAACAGAAACTGCCTTTTGCGATTTTCTTTTATCTAGCAGTCATGTCCTGTTTTCTCCGGAAACAGAGACCCCGGCTCATGGAGGGCGTTCTTGGGATGCCAAGACTCAGGACCCCGCATGCCACCCATCGCCTTCCTCTGCTCCCCGCTGTCATCTGTGTCTCAAAAAAAAAAGAAAAAAGAAAAAAACAGAAATCCCTCAAATAAAACAGATTCTGTGACCAAATCATCGTTTCCGGTTTTTTTTTGTTTGTTTGTTTTTTTAGTTTTCACCTTTTGGAACAGATTCTGGAGGAATCTAAGTATCATTGTAAAATTCAGAAAATCCCAAACCCACGGAGTGAGCCCCAGAGGAGGGAAGTCGCTCCGCATCCCGGGGCGAGGACGCGAGCGGGACTGGGGAGGGACGTGCTGCGTGGCGGGAGCGCTGGGTTCGCCCCCGACGCCGCATCGCCCCCCAGCCCCGCGGACACCGAGGACCCTCCCCGCACGCCGAGCTGTGGGAACGCGGACAGGAAGCGGGGGACCCTGGAGGCCAGAGGAGATGGACGTCCTGTCCTGCGGGGAGAGAGAGAAAATAGCGGCCGAGCTGTGGGAACCTCCTCCGAGCAGACACGTGAGCCCAGGCATTTCCTGAGCCCGAGCTCTGACTCCAGTTATTTGCTGTAACTGATTATTTGTTTTCCTGGAGATTTTGCCTAATTTTGACAAAGGGAACGGAGCTCTAAAGCCAAGACTCGTGTGACTGCCCTTCCGAAGCCCCTGCTCACAGAGCGGACCGAGGCCGCGGTGCAGCATGTGGGGCCTGCAGGCTGGGGGGGCAGGCGGAGTGTGCCCCGCAGACGCCTCCCTGGGGCGGAAGGACAGCAGGGGGCTGGGCCCCAGACGCCTTAGGTGGCACCGGCTGGCCCCCTCCGTCCAGCCCTGGGCCTCCAGCAGGAGAGGCGATGGTGACCAGGAAGCAATCCATCACCATGTAAGGCCTCCGCAGACTCTGGCTTTCCTTTGAATTTCCAAAAAAACTGCTCCGTAATTTTGATCAAGACTTATCATTTGTCCATCTCACTTACCTGCTAGAATTTCAAGCGATTGAGTCCATGCCGGGACCAGTCTTTTAAGATAAGGACCGAATGAATATTTTTGGCCTCACTCTTTGAGCATCTGCCCTGACACAGGTTTAGACAGGGGGCTGCCACGGCCGGGAAGAGGGGGTGTCCGTCCTGCCCGTGGACGCACGTTCCACTTCCCCCAGGTGGGGCTGGGCATGCTGGGACCTCCCTGTGAGGGGTGTCTGCACACACTGAAGCGTGTCTGAGCACCCCTTGCATTAGAGGCATGTCCTTGGGATCGCAGGTTCCCTCTCCTCGTCCTTGAATTTCCCCCACCCTCACCACACCCCCCAATATCTGCACGTGGCCAACTCCTCACAAGGTCAGGCTGCAGGACCACCTCCTCTGAGGCCGCAGCCCATCTCATGTTCTCATTCTCACCGTGGCCCTGCTACAGATGGGAGCTTCGTTTCGATTTGCTCTAGGTATTACACCTATTTTATTTTTCTTTAATGAAATCCTCCCTCACTTCCGTCACCTCACTGCACCCCTCTCTTCAGAGCTTTCCTCCTCTCCTCTCCTTCCTCCCGGTGTTCCTTCCTTTCTGTCCCCGAAGGCCAGGCCATGGTGCCCTCAAAGGACAGGACAGGGCCCATGTGGACTGGAAAGCCGGGCCTGGTCCTGGTGCATTCCCCTACCGGCCTCAGGCAAGTGCCCCGCAGTGTCTATCTGCGGCCATCTCTGCCCACGTGTTTACAAATTCACCTTCTGCCGAGGGTCGCTGTCAACTCAAGCAGGTGCCCCCAACACCTTTGGCTCAGCATCTCACTGGGTGGATGTGAGCATCCACAGTAAAGGAAAAGGGACAAAGTGCAGTTGGGGGGCAGGGGTTCTTCCCACAAAACCCAGAAGCGTCACAAAGGACAGTGTTTGTTAAAAAGCCTCCGGGACTTGGTGCCGAACATCTCTCGTGGCGTCTCCTGACTTCCCAGAGCTGATGGAAATATTCTGAAGGTATTAATAGAGTGCAGATGTTGGAGAATGCGACTTGGAATCCTACTGAACAAATGACCCTGTTGGGAGGCCGTCTGCCGTCTCCGGGGACATTCCACGGAGTGCCCAGCTGATCGTCTCATATTGAAACAGCATGTCCCAGCATTCCAGCTAGCAGAAGCGGAACAGGGCTCCTCCACCAGATATAAATCACAAGGCGAAGGGCAGCTGAACTCCCTCAGCCCTGCCCTCCCTCCCTCCCTGGTTCACCCTCCGCCCCTTCCCCCGCTCCCACCCCCCAAGGAAAACAGAGCTTGCGAAGAGGCTGCCAAGCCAAGCCACGCAGGCGCCAGCCGGCCGAGAGCAGCACACACGGCGGCCGTTTGGGAGGCTCGCCGCGTTCGGCGCTGCGGCCCTGATGTTTCTGCTTCACTGCAATTTGTTTCTGATCTCCAGTCAAGTCCTTACAACGCTGCGATCCTCTAGAGAGTTTATACTTTGACCTCGTGACAATTAACACCAGAGGCCAAGGAAAAAAAACTCGAAGAGAGAGAACCCCGATTGGTGGGAGGTGGAGGGTGGGAGGACGGGCGGGGGCTTATTACTAAAGTGAATGCGTTACTTGTGAAATTATTTCCCATCCAATAAAAAGAATGCAGTGTCTTTAAAGAGAGAGTTGCCAAAATGGAAAGAAAGTCTTCTTTCAAAGACTGCCAAGCCTGGCGATCCTCGGTGAGCTGTGTGTTCAGGAAAGGACACAAATTAGCTGGGCTGGACAGCGGGCCTTCCGCAGGAGCCCTGAGCTGGCAGCCGCCGTGGCCCTGGGACAGAACCTTTCATAGCTCCCTGTGGTTATGAAAGTGTGGGCGAGCCCGCTGTGTCCTCTGCGTGGAAGCCCGGTCCAGGCCCTGCCACTGCCCACCCTGCAGGGCAGACCCGAGTGCTGGCCAGAGCCGCGGTCTGGGGTCCCCAGCCACCAGGGCTCCCACGGGTGACGGCAGGACACGGCAGTGCGGGAGGCCGTCTGTCTCACCTCTCAGGAGAGGCACGGTGGGGCATGGGGCCGGATACTCGAAAAGGCTGGGTGCTGTCTAAGATGACCCCGGGAGGCAGGGATGCCGCCAACCCCGCAGCCCTGCTGAGCACAGGTGCCTGTGTCCCTGGGGACCCACCAGCTGTGTGGACTCAGGAGCAAAGGCATCCATGACATGCGATCAGTGCCCTGCCAGAAGCAGGAATGGCCCTCAGAGCCACCCAAACCAGGAGCCCCTCAGAGGACAGCGTAGGGCATGGGCCCCGGGGCCCGGCAGGCCAAGCCAGAGCCGCAGCTCCCAGGTGGGACATGTGCTTAATTCGAACCTGTTCTTCCTTTCAACGCTTTACTCTCCTTCCAAAGACAGGCTGTGTTTGGAGGTTGGCCCAGGTCTGAAGGAAGGGGCCAGGGACACCCACGGGCACCAGTGGGATAGTGTGCACACGGCTGGCTGTGAGAACAGCCTTTCTCCCAGGAGACAGCAGTGGAGGAGGCCCCAGGGCCATGTGCTGTTTGTCGTGAGCCATTCACCTCAGTAGCAAACAACTAAGAGCACAGAAAGGGCAGGTGCCACCAGCATGTGGGCACGGGTGCAGGCACAGAGAAGCCGGCTGGCCAGGGAGGCAGGTTCCAAAAAACACTCCCAGTTTGATGATTTCTTTTGAAATCATCAAAATTATTTTCTTCTGAGAATTTATCAGAAAGCAAGATTATTACTATCCTGAGCAGCTAACTGTTTGGGCTTCCTTAGAAATTAAAACATCCTTCGATAGAGGATGCCTGACAATACCCACAGGTGCCAGCACACATGGCTGAGGCCTGTGAAGGATCCCACGGCCCGAGGTGAGGGAGGGGACAGGGGCCATCTGCATCCTCTGTGGGGGCGAGGCTGTGACGAGGGCTGAGGAGAGAAAGCTAATCGCATTTGGGGACCAAGGCAAGCCAGGCCGCGCAAGCAGAATCAAGACAGCTGAGCTATTCGATCAATGAGAACAGCATGTGCAAAGGCCTAGAGAGGAGCAGGGTCACTGTCCCTAGCCTGGGATAATGAGCAGGTGGGAGGTGAGAGAGAAGGGTGCCTTGGAGAGGATCAGGTCTGCAGAGCACATGGGCAGCAGGGAACGTGGGCACCAGACCACAGGCTTTTCTCCAGACCACTACGCCTATCCGGGATGCCACCTTTGCTTCATTTTTTCACTGTGGTAAAATATACATGACATACAACTTACGCCCTTAACCACTGTTAAGTGCACAGTCCTGGAGTGCCAAGCACATGCAAAGCATTGGGCCACCTCCGCCGCCATCCATCTCCAGAACTCTTCATTTTGCAAAACTGAAACTCTGTATCCATTAAACAACAACTCCCCTGTCCCTTTCTTCTCCCTCCAGGGCACCCACTATTCGCTTTTCTGCCTCTGTGAGTTTGACTATTCTAGGTACCTTGTGGAAGTGGAATCATGCAGCATTTGTCTCTTACGATTGGCTTATTTCACTTAGCATCATACCCTCACGGTTCATCCAAGTTGTAGCACGGGTCAGCATTTCCTTCCTTCTCAGGGTGGAATCATATTCCGCTGTATGTATCGGCCGCATTTTCTTTATCTGTTCATCTGTTGATGGACACGTAGGCTGGTTCCACCTTCCGGCTACCAGGAGTGACGATGCTATGCACATGGTGTGCATGCACCTCTTTGGGATCCCGCTTTCACTTCTTTTGAGTCCGTATCAGAAACGAACTTGCTGGATCACAGGGTAATTCTATTTTTTATTTCTACGAAACCTCCCTGCTCTTTTCCACAGCAGCCATGCCATGTTCCGTCGACGCTGTGTGCAGGGGTTCCAGTTTCTCCACATCCTCTCCAACACTAGTATAAGGATTAGACTTTGGAAGGGAAAATCCCTGCAGGGTGTTTACACATCCGCTGTGGAGGGGGAGTTCCCCATACTCCTTAGTATCCAACACATTCTCATCAACGGCTGAAGCAAGGAACCCTTTGCCGGGATTTTTAAATTCCATTGTGTCCCATACACTACTCTCGTTCCCTTCCCCTTCAAAGCCAGTGTCTTTATGACGCATTTCTTCCTATCTGAATGTGTTTTTACAAAGTGTGTTTTATGGTCTTGTGTGCATGTATTTTTGATGGATGTAAATGATTGTGTATTTCATCTTGTTTGTTGCCCATTTTTTTAACCAAGTGCTACGTTTTTAAGACTGTCCCCGGCTCTATGTGCACACCTAGTCCTTCTCGTCTCACCAGGACACGTTGTCCATGGTCCGAGCACACCGTTTTCCACCCATCCAGGTCTCAGAGGCCAGTATCTGGGACGCCCCAAGTCCACATCCCCCACAGAACACCCAGAACACTGTGGTGAACATGCTGACACGCACCCCCTCCAGGACCTGCCTGAGGATGTCCACAGAGCCCACCACTGGGTTCCAGGCAGTCTTGCATTTGATTTGGTTGATGGGCCAGGTCCCTCTGCACAGCCACCAGCAGCACACAAGGCCTCCCACCAGCGATCCCACCAGGAGACAGCTGGAAGAGGGAAGCCTGGTAGAAAGCTGAGCTTCCAAACCAGATTAGAATTTAGACTTCTAAATGGCTTCTAAAGAGTAGAGCCATTGAAGGATTTTTAATCAACTCCGTAAACAAGGTAAATAATGCCACCTTTTATATCCTAAGCCACCCTTAGGCAAGGCCTTTCTTCTTGTCACTCTCCTCGCCAAGCTACTGCTGATGATTGTGATTTGACCACAAAAGGGCAACACTCTGATGCGAGGGGCTTTGCCCCACACTCCCACCCCACCGGCCTCACTTGGCAGCTCGTGCAACCTTTTAAACGTGTATGTCAAAAGCAATTTTCTAATAAGGATCAAGAGTAGGGGCAGGGATTAGAGCTAGCCGCACTGGGGTGACATTCTAGTTCATGTCACTTCAACCCCGAGTGTACCCCTAGAACCACAGGATGAGTGAGAACTTAAGGAGGATGAGGGCTGCATTCCAGAAGCGGTGAAGTCTCCTGAGCTAGACACCAGAGTCACGGCCACCATAAAACAGGAAGTCAGAGGCCGCCCTCCCTGGAGCCCCTTCTGCACAGAACATAAAAGGGGACCATGCAAGGCAGAGGACGCAGCCACACAATGGAGACGCCCAAGACAGTGGGACCCACCTGGGCCACACAGCATGGGGATCAGGAGCAAACAAACCATCAAGTGGAAGTCTGGATCCTTCGCTTACTCACCTGGCTCTCTAAACCTCAGGTTCTTTATCTCTGAAATGGAGAAGGCAATTGTCTCTGTTTCTTCTGCTCTGAGGATTCCTCAACTCCGTGCGCCAGGCACTGCTCCAGGGGTGAGGAGATTCAGTAAAGAGCAACCAGACCAGGTTTCCATCATCAGGAAGCCCACCCAAGACAGAGGAGGCAGCAATAACAATTAAAAAGCACGAAAACATCATTAGGCCCCCACATCTCCACTATGACAGTCCAGATGTTCGCTGGGACTCTCTGCTCCTTACAATCTAGGTGATGTTGCCTCCTACCTCTATCCTGTGTCCTGTGGAAATCTCCCAAGACTTTCTGAAAACACATACCCTGGAACGTCTCAAGGTCGTTCTGCCTCCTTCTTGCCTGCCCCGAATTCCTGTTCTCTACTTACTACACTGGTCAAATATTTCCTTGATTCACACACACATGCACACATGGCAGTGACAGGCTTCACTGAGAACCGTGGAGCTATGGTGGGGCTTATAGAGATCCAAGCAAAACTTTTTCTCTGGGTGATGTTTGCAATATTCCTTCTGCCCCTGGCTGTGCTGCTCGGTCCTCTCCATTCTGTGTTCCCTGGTTCCCTCCTTTCTGTTCTCCTTCAACGCTTGTGGAGGTGATATTGCTACCCCAGTGGGTACAGAAGGTGGGACCCCCACTGCGGGGGCGTGGAGGGCGGAGCATGGAGCCAAAGGACATCACTCTCAAGCCTTGCCTGGTTTGGGACTTGCTTGGGACCCTTCCCCCCTCATTCTTCCCTATTTCTTCCTTTTGGAACGGGATTGTCTGCCCTAGGCCTGCCCCGCCATTGCACACGGGAAGCACATAACTTGTCTGGTTTCACAGGCTCCCAGCTGGAGGGAAATCTGCCTCAGGAGCCATCATACCTGTAATCGCAGCATGTCTGCTATTTAGATGAGACTTTGGATTTAAACTTCAAAGTCAATGCTGGAATGAGTTAGGAAGTTTCAGGTTGTGGGATGGAATAAATGTATTTTGCCCTTGAGAACATGCATATTGGGGGACCAGGGATGAAGTGTCATGGACTGACTGTGTCGCCCCAAAATTTTTATGTTGTAATCCTACCCTGCAGTGTGATGGTTCTAGGATGTGGGGCCTTTGGGAGGTGATGACGTCATGAGGGTCTGTGTCCCTGGCTTCTGCCCATCCCTCTAATGAAACATCCCAGTGTTTGAGCAGAAGCCAGGGACACAGACCTTCATGACCTTCGGGCCCCAGGGGCCCCTGCACTGGACTTAACAGATGGCTGCTCTGTCCTCACCTCTCTTGGACCTCCCCAAAGCTCCGACACTGTGACCACACCTTCCTTAAAATGCTCTCCTCTCTTGCCTTTTACATCCAGAGTAAACCTTCCTCCCGGCCACTCCCAGGCAGGGGCCCTGGAGGCTCAGGATCCTCCAGTCACACATTAAACTTAGGAGCTTCTAGGATTGGCCTGGAGTCCCCTTTCTTTCCTCACTCTTGAGTGCCAAGGGTCAGCAGGCCTCGTCTGTGGGGTCAGATGGCCAATCTTGTAGGGTCCTTTCGCAGCTGCCCACAAAGGCAGCCTCAGACAGCTAATGTGCAAGCCAAGGAGAGTTCCAATAAAACTTTATTGACAAAAGCAGGCAGCATTTGCAGAGCGCGGCTCCATATCTTCTCCATTGTGTACAGATCCACTCCAGAGGCTTCAAGATGACTCAGATTTATAGTTTCCACTCAGGCTTCTCCTCTGAGCGCAGACCCATCCTTGCCTCCCTGGGCACAGCTTGGCCAGGCTGACCTTGCAGCCTCCCGCTGCCCACTCAGCTGTCTGTGTGTCCCATCTCAGCAACGAGGCTGCCATCCTGGCAGCCTGGACGCACAGCCCTCACCCCCGTGTTCAACTCCAGTGTGAATACGCCCATTTACTCACTAAGAGTTGCAGGAGATTCACTCTCCACAGCCTCACAGCACTTCCCACGTGGCATCGCCCGGCCGCAGAAGGCAGCACAGCCACATGGCTGCAGAACCTAAGGGTACGGGCCAGCTTCCCTGCAGAATGCCCAGTCCCTGGGTCTCAGAGCAGACCCCAGGCAGCAGGGCGGGCCCCAGCTCCTCCGCCTGGCTGCATGTCAGACCATGCTCCAGCACCCCCATCTGCCTGCAGTGACCTGTTCTCCCAATCTATGAATTTCTTCTCATCTTCAAATCTCACGTCAGATTTATTAAATTCCCCTTCGTATGCTGTGAGTATACCACACATCTCTCCTTCTGTTGTATATTTATTGTTTTGATCAGGGGTTAACACACTGCAGCCTGCCGTCTAAAGCCACCCTCCATCCCTTTCTGAAAATAAAGTTTCATTGGAGCTCAGCCTCACTGCACTTACATGCAATACAGATGCATCTGCGCCCCGACGCGACGCAGAGCTGGGTGTTACAACAGAGACCAGGAGGCCCACCAGGCCTCAAGTCTCTACTGTCTGGCCCTTCACAGAAAACATGTGCTGTGCCGGTCCCTGGTTTTTGCTTATTCAACAAGCTGTCTGCCACACTGGACAGCAACCCAGGGAGGCTGGACACTGCATGTCCTTCACTGCAAGAGTGCCCACCAAGGCCTGCAGTGCCTGAGCTGGGCAGAATCAGGTTGGCCACAACAGCGGCTCACACGTCCCACCCTTGGCTGTCTCCTAAGCAAAGCCAGCCATGATGCCAGGAGCTGAAATAATCACTTCGCACTCTCTTTCTCCCTCACCTCTCTGGTAATGCCCATTCATTCTGCTGGCGGTGACAGCTGAGGCTCATTGACGATGCAATGCTCTTCCAAAGACGAAGGAGGAAGTAAATAAACTGTCTGAACACAGGGACTTCTTACCGAAGTGTAAGTACAGCAATCACACACAAAGTAAATATCACCATGCACACTGGCTGCACACGTGGTCACACGGTTACACGCACCGTGGCCCAGCCTGTGAGGGCATCTGGGCATTACACACGGTCACATGCACCGTGACACAGCCTGTGAGGGCATCTGGGAATTACACACGGTCACATGCACCGTGACACAGCCTGTGAGGGCATCTGGGAATTACACACGGTCACATGCACCGTGGCACAGCCTGTGAGGGCATCTGGGCATTACACACGGTCACACGCACTGTGGCACAGCCTGTGAGGGCATCTGGCATTACACGTGGTCACACACACCATGGCACAGCCTGTGAGGGCATCAGGCATTACACATGGTCACACACACCATGGCCCAGCTTGTCAGGGCATCTGGGCATTACACATGGTCACACATGCCATGGCACAGCATGTGAGGGCATCCAGCATTACACATGGTCACACGCACCATGGCCCAGCTTGTCAGGGCATCTGGGCATTACACACGGTTACACGCACCGTGGCACAGCCTGTGAGGGCATCTGGCATTACACACGGTCACACACACTGTGGCACAGCCTGTGAGGGCATCTGGGCATTACACATGGAAGCACGCACCGTGGCACACCCTGTGAGGACATCTGGCATTACATATGGTCGCACGCACCGTGGCACAGCCTGTGAGGGCATCTGGGCATTACACACGGTCACACGCACCGTGGCACAGCCTGTGAGGGCATCTGGGCATTGCACATGGTCACACGCACCATGGCACACCCTTTGAGGGCATCCAGCATTACACACAGTCACATGCACCATGGCACACTCTGTGAGGGCATCTGGGCATTACACATGATCACACGCACCATGGCACAGCCTGTGAGGGCATCAGGCATTACACATGGTCACACGCACCATGGCCCAGCTTGTCAGGGCATCTGGCATTACACATGGTCACATGCACCGTGGCCCAGCCTGTGAGGGCATCTGGCATTACACACGGTCACACACACCATGGCACAGCCTGTGAGGGCATCTGAGCATTGCACATGGTCACACGCACCGTGGCACACCCTGTGAGGGCATCAGGGCATTTTGCCTCATTTTACAGTGGGGAGAACCCCTCAACGGGTGCAGTGGTTGGAAAGAGCCTCCTCTCATCTTCTGGTTGTGAAAGCTCTTTCTTTTTTAACACAACGTTTCCAAAATGTGTGTTTATGAGAAAAAAAAACGGGCCCTGTGCTCAAATGTGATTGGAATGGGGGCATATGCCATAGCCCTGGTGGAGGCACTACAAGAAAGACGCCTGCCTAACATTTCCAATGTGTTTGGCCTCAGTACTTTTTCCCTCCCAATACCCAGAACCCCTCTGCAGAGACTGGTGTTCTATAGAACACTCTTGGAGAAACACATACCTTTAATCATCCAAGGCTGTGCCTACTGCTGTAGCGCTGGGGAGAAGATTTGGGGGCAGAGATCGCAGCCTTCCTTCCCATGAAATGCCTTCAGCTCCCAAATCACCCTCTTGCTCCATTCTCTCAGCACAATTGAGTTAAACTCAAGAAAAAAGCAATTTCATTACCTGAGGAAAGTAATTCCCCTACAATGCAAATGACAGAGATAATGCTTTTAAGTGGTTTTTGATGTTTAAAAGAAGAGCTTGCCTACTTACATGCGAGTTAATATCAGACTATACCTCATGCACCCTTGGTGACACCCCACGAGCACCGCCTTCACCCTCCACGTTCACAAACAGGAATCAGTGTTGCAGCATCCTTCTGAGGTGCTGCTGACGGCCTCCCCTGGGCTCTGCTGCACCCACAGTGAAACTCAGGTCATGATCCACACGTGATATACTTCGTTCCTCACTCATTCATCTCTCATCCATCTTTATATCACCCCTGCCTTTTGCCAGTGTTCAAAGCACTCACTGAATGAAACTGAAAGACTTTCCATTGTTATCTCACTGGCCAGCAAATATTTCTCAGAAACTTCCTATGTGCTCAACCCTACGCTAGGCCAGAGTCCAGGAGCTCACAACCTAAGAGGGGACTAGGAGAGACGTGATGGCCCAGAGGGCGCCATGAGGAATGTCATCTCCTCATCATTACTGAAAATGACGATTTTCTGGGAAATTGGGGGAGGTCTCACAGAAGAGATGGGAAGCCCTCAAGGGCTGGAGGAGCTCTGCTGGACACAGGAGGGCAGGGGGAGCAGGGCTGAAGGCAGGAGGGGCACCGGGAATAGCTTTTGGAGGGGCGGGCAGTCTGGGACATCTGGACTTTGTCCTATGGGTAATGGAAGCCATGGAAGATTTTTAATCGAAGCAACATGATTAAGCCTATGTTTCGGATAAAATCCAGTCTGGAGGAAGGATTGCAAGGGCGAAACTCTCTTTTTATTTGAAAAGGCACTGGTGGGAGGCTGCATGTTCCTAAGAGAGTATTCTTGAGTATCTTAGGAGACACCTGCTGTCTAGGCAAAGCCGGAAGTCCGGGATAAGGTGCTGCTGAACTCCGTGAGGACGCCATCGCCTCTGAGACTGCCACCGTTCCCGACAGAACCAGGCAGAGAGCTGGGGATCAAAAGGGACCTGCCCTTGCCCGGCCTTCAGGTTTCATCCTCCACAAGGAGTCAGGGCACACACCCAATGGCGGTGACGCTGGCGAGGTGGCGGTGGCGCCCACAGCAGCAGGAGGGCGCCTGTGGCAGGCGGCACTGCCCCACCCTCGTGGCCGGGGGCAGGAGCCCCGCAGGATGCTGGACAATACTGGGAAGGAAAAGGAGGGAATCGTCGACCTTGGGCCGGAGGCTGGCCGCAGACCGCTGAACGCTGAGTGTCTCGACCGGTCTCAAGAAGAAAAAAATTCTTGGAAGCTGATGAGGCAGTGAGTGAAAACAAAAGATTCTATCTGGTAGGAAATAGGATAAAATGGAGAGAGAAATTTGCTTTGTTTGGGGAGATAAAATAAGCAACAGACCGCTGAACTCAGGTCAGAAGAGCACAGCCGCCCGGCCCAGAAGTGACAGCGGACAGAAGGAAGTGTGTCGCAGGCGGGCACAAAGCAGCGGCTATTTTGAGGAAAACTGGCTTACACGCAGCATGGCTCCTCTGTGCTGGCAAACGGCATCCCTGTGAGTACACTGACCAGCTCCCTCGCGCCGAGAAGCATCCCAGGCAGTGCTGGCCATGGGAGGGCTCTCCAGTTTCTTTCTGCAGATTCCTCCTGGAGAGCAAGCGGGGGCTCTGAATGACCCACACTGGCCTCTTCCTGAGTGGATTCCCTCACCGAGTCAATGCAGGGGCTGAGCCCCCACCTGGCTTTGTGCTGCGTGGAGACAGCTCTGGAGGGGAAAACCCCGATCAGAGGGACCTCAGGTAAAAGGGCAGCTCACCCCGGGACCTGAGCCATTTATAATGCAGGTCAGCCTCATGGCTGCAGGCCCTTGTGTTAAAAAAAAAAGAAAAAGAAAAAGAAAAAGAAAAAAAAAAACAAAAAAAAACAAGCTTTGGGCCTGTGGGATTAGGGGAATATCACGTACCTGAGGGGTGGGGGCTAGGGGAGGAATAGCAAAAGGTGGCGGTATTGGGGAGGGATAGCATTAGGAGAAATATCTAACGTAGATAACGGGGAGATGGAAGCAGCAAACCACCATGGCACGTGTATACCTATGCAAAAAACCTGCACGGTCTGCACATGTGCCTCAGAACTTACGGATCTCTGTGTGCTCTGCAGTTGCCGTTTATACAAAAGTGTTTTCGCTAGCAGTAATTGGCTGACGCTTCTTCAATGTACTTCCCAATTACCCAGAGAGCTTGGGGACATGACTTCGAGGAGGGAGGGGTGGCCCCTGCATCTGGTTTGTGTCCAGGTAGTTTCAGAAGTGGCCTCCTCATTGGCTGCATCCTTTCCCATTTCATCACACGTGACCCTCTGCTGTACATGTCCGGAGGGCTTTCCCAAAAGGTCCATTGCCATTGGGTGAGCGCCGAAAATTGAATACTCCATTATTTGCTTCCTGGGGAGATATCGTTCCCAAAATGGAAAGCTGTCTTCACTCCGATAGAGGTGGTCTAGCCATGATCTTAGCCACTTTGAATATGAAGCCCAGTGGAGCATGCACAGTCTGACTTGTCATACAGGGGTGGACTCGAGGCTGTCACATGAGGAAGTGATTGAGAGGATCAAAGCAATTATTCAAGCCTGTCTTGGCAAAAGACGCAGTTATTACAACAAAGGGTCATTTGAGGCTCACAGGGAAAGGTCATTGTCATGGTAAGAGAGCTGGAAGGCTGCCCTGCCACTAATTAGCCATGTGTGAGTCCAAGAGATGTTTAAAAATAATACATAATGGCTCTATTGAGATATAATTCATGTACCATAATATTCACTCATTTAAAATGCAGAATTCAGTGATTTTAGTATTTTCATAGAAGTGGCTGATCAGCACCACAATCAATTTTCAAATAGTTTCACCATCCCTAAGGAAAACCCAGCCTGATTTGGTGGCTCACGCCTGCAATCCCAGCACTTTAGGAGGCCAAGATGCATCGATCACTTGAATCTCAAAGTTTGAAACCAGCCTGAGAAACATGGTGAAACCACGTCTCTACGAAAAATACAAAAAAACCAGCCAGACATGGTGATATGCACCTGTAGTCCCATCTATCCAGGGACTGAGGTGAGAGGATGTCTTGAGCCCAGGAGGCAGAGGTTGCAGTGAGCTGAGGTCACTCCATTGCACTCCAGCCCAAGCAACAGAGAGAGAGTCCCTGTCTCAAAAAAAAAAAAAAAAAAAAAGAAAGAAAACTTGTACCCGTAAGTGGTCACTTCCTATTTACTCCCAATCACCCCAGCCCTAGGCAACACTAATTGTCTTTCTGTCTTTATAGATTGCAGGCATATTTTTAATATGCCTGAGCCTCAGTTTCCCCATATGTAAAATGCAGGGAACTGGAATGTGTGGTTGCTAGAGAAGCCATCTGAAGCCTCTGTTCCTTTAATACTCCAAGTCCTATTGTCATGTAATAACCATTTTTTCACGTGATCTTGCACAATTAGGCTATGGTGCTGGCCCTGGCTTGGATTATGTTATTCCTTTAGTTGAAAGAGGGTAAGATTTATCTGAGAGGCCGAGAAGCACATCACACCCCATTTCACTGATAGCCACAGGCTCCACTCTGCCACACACCCTCCCTCTGGAGAGCAGGTCCCCTGCGTGGGAGCCTCAGCACAGATCACAGAGCATAGTAACGGGATAGCTCACTAAGGCCCCAGGTGAACAGTGCTGGTCACACTCTCCAAAGAAAAACGGTAGACTCTCTCAGAGGTAGGATGCCACCTGTTCTGGGACATTTGCTCACTGTCCACTTCCAGCCTAAGGGAAGACACCAGGCAGAAGCAGTAGATTGAGAAGGGATTTTGTTAAATTATTTTAAAGCAAACTGTTAGGTGGCATTTAGTACACACTGCACAACCACCCCTCTCTCTAGATCCAAAACATTTCCATTACTCCAAGGTAAAACTTGTTACCTCTTAAGCAGTTTCTCCTTATTCCCCCTTCCTCAGCCTCTGAAAGCCACCAATGTGAGTTCTGTCCCTATGGATTTGTCTATTTCATGTGAACAAGATCGTGTAATACATGACTTACCATGCCTGGTTTCTTTCTCTTAGCATTATGTTTGCAAGGTGCATTCACATTGTATTATATATCAGCATTTTATTTTCTTGTGGTTGAATAATTTCATGGTATAAATATGCCACAATTTGTTTATTCATTCTTCTATTGGTAGGCAGACTTGGGTGGTTTCCACTTTTTGGCTTATGTGAATAATGCCACTATGAAAATGCATGTTACATGTTCTTGTTTCTGTACCCATTTTCAATTTTTGGGGTACATACCTAGAAGTGAAATTGTGGGGTCATATGGTAATTTTATGTTTAACTTTTTGAAGAACCACCACACTGTTTTCCACAGAGGTTGAATCATTTTACATCCCCACCAGCAAAGCACAGGGGTTCTAATTTTTCCACATCCTTGTCAACACTTTTATTTTCTATTTTTAAATTATCACCATTGTAATGGGTATGAAATGGTACCTCATTGTAATTTCGATTTTCATTTCCCTATTGACTAATGATGTTGAGCATCTTTTCATGTGCTGTTGGCCATTTATGTATCTCCTTTGCAGAAACTCTTTTGCCCATTTTTCAATTGAGTTGTCTTTTGCTGTTGAGTTGTAAGAGTTCTTTATGTATTCTGGAAACCAGATGCTTATCAGATGTATGATTTCCAAATATTTCTCCTACTTCATGGATTGTCCCTTCACATCAAAGGATAATGTCCAGGATAATGTCCTTTGATGCACAATTTTTAAAATATGTATAAGGCCCAGTTTATCAGTTTGCCTTTTTTGTACATGCTTTTTGTGTTATATCTAAAAATCCATTGTTAAATCTAAGATCATGAAGATGTATCCCTATGTATTCTTCTAGGAACGTTTTTAGTTTAGTTCTTATATTTAGCCCATTGATCCATTTTGAGTTAATTTTTGCACATGATGTGAAGAAGGGGTCCAACTCCATTCTTTTGCAGATGGATAGCCGGTCGACCTAGTACTACCTGTTAAAGAGACTATTCTTTTCCCATTGAAAGTTGTGGCACCCTTGTTAAAACTCAATTAACCACAAATGGTTTGTTTCTGGGCTTTCAATTCTATTTCCTTGGTCAATAGATCTATCCTTATGCTAGTGTCACGTTGTTTTGGTTACTGTAGTTTGTAGCACTTTTCAAATGGAGACATGTGAATTCTCCAACTTTGCTCTTCTTTTTCAAGATTGCTTTAGCTGTTTCAGGCTCACTGAAAATCCATATGCATTTGAGGGTCAACTTTTCCGTTTTGTCACAAAAATTACTAAAATCTTAATAGTGATTGCATTGAATCTGTAGTTTGCTTTGGGTAGAATTGATGTCTTAACAATATTGTCTTCCAATCCATGAATAGGGATATCATTTCCTTTTTTTTAGCTCTCTTTAATTTTTTTCAGCAGTGTTTTGTAGTTTTCAGTGAACAAGTCTTTCACTTACTTGGTTAAATCTACTCCTAGGTATTTTACTCTTTTGGATGCCATGGTAAATTGAATTCTTTAAATTTCCTTTTTGGATTTTTCATTGGGGGTGTATGAAACACAACTGCTTTTTGTGTGTTAATTTTATACCCTGCAAATTTGTTGAATTCACTTACTAGCTCTAGTAGCTTTCTTAAGAATTCCTTGGTATTTTCCACATATAGAATGTATATGTAGAAAATATACATGTATATGTATATGTAGAAAATGCCTCTCTTTGAAAATGGGGATAGTTTTCCTTTTCCAAGATAGTTTTCCTTTTTTCTTGCTTGATCGCTGTGCCTAGAATTTTCGATACAATATTGAATAACAGTGGTGAAAGTGAGCATCCTTGTATTGTTCCTGGGTGGAAAAGTTTTCCGTCTTTCACCACTGATGTGATGTTATCTGTGGGTGTTTCGTAAACGCTCTTTACATCATTGAGGAAGTTTCTTTATATTCCTAGTTTAATGAGAATTTTTATTATGAAGGGTGTTATGTCGTGTCACCTGCTTTTCCTGCATCAGTTGCAACAATATTGTGCATTTTCCCCCTTTGTTTTATTTATGTGGTATAGTACCTTGATCGATTTTATTATGTTGAACTAATTTTCATTTTTTGAATAGATCCCACTTGATCATGGTGTATAATCCTTTTAGCATGCTGTTAGATTCAGTTTACTTGTATTTTGCTGAGGATACCTGCATTTCTATTCAAAAAGGATGTTGGTCTGTACTTTTCTTGTGATGTTTTTATCTGGGTTTGGTATAAGAAATATGCTAGCACCATAGATTCAGTTAATACATGTTTCCTCTCATATTTTAAAGGAGATTAAGAAAGATTGGTGTTCTTCTTTAAATGCTTGTTAAAATTCAGCAATAAAGCCATCTGACCCTGGACTTTTCTTTCGTGGAAAATTTTCTTACAATGGATTTCATTGTTGTACTTGTTTATAGGTATCTTAAGATTTTCTACTTCTTCTCTGAATCGATTTTGAACACTTGTATGCTTTTGGGAATTTGTCCAGTTCACTGAGGTCATCTAATTGGTTGGCATATAATTATTCATAGTATGCTCTTATAATCCTTTTTATTTCTGTAAGATCGGTAGTAAAGTCCCCACTTTCATTTCTAATTTTAGGTATTTGTACCTTCTCTTTTTTGTACATCTAGCTGTTAGTTTGCCAATTTTGTTGATGTTCTCAAAGAACCAACTCTTGGTGTCACTAAGTCTTTCTGTTGGTTTTTAATGTCTATTTTATTTGTTTTTGATCTTGTCTTTATTATGCCAGTTTTCTGGCTAGTCTTGGGTTTAGTCTGCTCTTCTTTTTCTGGTACCTTTAGGTATGAAGTCAGGTTAGTGATTTGATATCTTTCTTCTTATTTAATGTATGCATTTAGGATTATAAATTTCCCTCTGATCATTATTGCATACTACAATTTTGGTATATTACATTCTCATTTTTACTCATCTCAAAGTATCTTTTAATTTCCCTTATGATTTGTCCCTTAACCCCCTGGTGGTTTCAGACTGTGTTTAATTTCCACATATTCGTGAATTTTCAGATTTGGCCTCTGTTATTGGTCTCTAGTTTTATTCTATTGGGTTTGGAAAAGATACTTTGTAAGACTTCAATATTTTTAAATTTACTGAGAATGATTTTATGGCCTAAGTTATGATGTATTCAGGAGCATGCTGTGTGTGCACCCGAGAAGAACGAGTAATCTGCTGTGGTTTGACAAAGTATTCCATATATGTCTCTTAGGTCTACTTGGTTTATAGTTATTTAAGCCCTCTACTTCCTTGTTAATCCTCTGTCTAGATGTTCTGTTTATTACTTAAAGGTGGGTATTTGCATAGCCAAGACAATCCTAGGCAAAAAAAAAAAAAAAAAAAACAAGCTGGAGGCATCATGCTACCTGACTTTAAACTACTGTAATCAAAACAACATGGTGTACTAGTACCAAAACGGACACATAGACCAGAGGCCTCAGAAATAATGCCACACAACCTCAACCATCTGATCTTTGACAAACCTAACAAAACAAGCAACGGGGAATGGATTCCCTATTTAATAAATGGGGTTGGGAAAACTGGCTAGCCATGTGCAGAAATCAGAAACTGGACCCCTTCCTTACACCTTATACAAAAATTATCTCTAGATGGATTAAAGATATAAACACGAGGCCTAACACCATAAAAATTCTAGAAGATTGGAAGTGAAACAAAAAAAAAAGAAAAAAGAGAAAAAAAAGAAAAAGAAAAAAAACTCTAGAAGAAAACCTAGGCAATACCATTCAGGACATAGGCATAGGCAAGGACTTCATGACTAAAACACAAAAAGCATTGGCAACAAAAGCCAAAATAGATAATTGGGATCTAATTAAACTCAAGGGCTAATATCCAGTATCTACAGAGAACTTAAACAAATTTACAAGAAAAAAACAAACAACCCCATCAAAAAGTGGGCAAAGGATATAAGCAGATGCTTTTCAAAAGAAGACATTTATGCGGCCAACAAAACATTTGAAAAAAAGCTCCTCATCACTGGTCATTAGAGAAATGCAAATCAAAACCACATTAAGACAGCACCTCACACCAGTTAGAATGATGATCATTAAAAAGTCAGGAAACAACAGATGCTGGAGAAGATGTGGAAAAATGAGAACACTTTTGCACTGTTGGTGGGAGTGTAGATTGATTCAACCATTGTGGAAGACAGTGTGGTGATTCCTCAAGGATCTAGAAATAGAAATACCATTTGAGCCAGCAATCCCATTACTGGATATATAACCAAAGGATTATAAATCATTCTGTTTTAAAGACACATGTACACATATGTTTACTGTGGCACTGTTCACAATAGCAAAGACTTGAAACCAACCCAAATGTCCATCGATGATAGACTGGACAAGGAAAACATGGCATATATACACCATGGAATACTACGTAGCCATCAAAAACGATGAGTTTGTGTTCTTTGTAGGGACATGGATGAATCTGGAAACCATCATTCTCAGCAAACTGACACAAGAACAGAAAACCAAACACCACATGTTCTCACTCATAAGTGAGTGTTGAAAAATGAGAACACATGGACACAAGGAGAGGAACATCACATACTGGAGCCTGGGGGTTGGGGGACTAGGGGAGAAATAGTTGCCAGGAGGATTGGGGAGAGATAGCATTAGGAGAAATACCTAATGTAGACGATGGGACAATGGATGCAGCAAACCACCACCATGGCACACGTATACCTATGTAACAAACCTGCACAATATGCACAGTAATATGTACTCCAGAACTTAAAGTATAATAATAATTTTAAAAATCAGACCCATTGATGATAGACTGGACAGGGAAAATGTGGAACATATACATCATAGAATACTATGCAGCTATAAAAAATGATGAGTTCATGTCCTTTGTAGGGACATGGATGAACCTGGAAACCATCACGCTCAGCAAACTGATACAAGAACAGAAAATCAAACACCACATGTTCTTACTCATAGGTGAGTGTTGAACAATGAGAATGCATGGACACAGGGAGGAGAGCATCACACATTGGGGTCTGTGAGGGGGAACTAGGAGAGAGAAAGTGGAGGGTGGGGAGTTGGAGAGGGATAACATGGGGAGAAATGCCAGATATAGGTGATGGGGAGGAAGGCAGCAAACCACATTGCCATGTATGTACCTATGCAACAATCTTGCATGTTCTTCACATGTACCCCCAAACCTGAAATGCAATTATATATATATATATATATTTAAATCAGAAATTTTAAAACTGCAAAGAAAAAAAAAGGAGAGCCTGAGATGTGACTGAATTGCTGCAATTTCTTGATGAAACTTTAATGTGTGAAAAGTTACTTCTTAAGAATGAACAAACAAAGTGGTTTCTTGAGAGGAAATTTATTCCTGGTGAAGACGGTGTAAACACTGTTAAAGTGACAACAAAGTGTTCAGAATATTCCATAAACTTAATTGATAAAGTGACAATAACCTTTGGGGAAGACAGACTGCAATTTTTAAAGAAGTTCTACAGTGGGTAAAATACTGTCAAACAGCAACACATGCTACAGAGAAATCTTTTACGAAAGAAAGGATCAATTAGATGCAGCAATATTCAATGTTGTCTTACTTTACAAAATTGTTACAGCTACCCCAACCTTGAGCAACCACCACCCTGATTACTCAGCAGCCATCAACACTGAGGCTTCCACCAGTAAAAAAAAAAAAAAAAAAAAAAAGATTACCACTCACTGATAGCTCAAATTATCATTAGCATTTTTAGCAATAAAGTAATTTTAAATTGAAAAAAAAGGGGGGGTGGGTATTCAAGTCTTCAACTACTATTTGTGGGCTGTCTCTTTCTTGCTTCATTTCTATCGATGTATTTTGGGGCTTCTATTTGGTACACGTTTGTAATTGTTACTTTATGATGACTTGGCTATTTTATCAATATATAACATCCTTCTTTGCTTTTGGATTAAAGCATATTTTGTCTAATATTAATATAGCTACTCTCACTTTCTTTTGGTTACTTTTTGCTTTGGGTAGCTTTTTCCATCTTTCCGCTTTCAATTCATGGTGTCTTTGGATCTTCGCATCTAAAACGAGTCTCTCATAGACAGCATATACTTGGATCATGGAGTTATTTTTTAATACATTTTGTCTTACCTGCCTTCTGAAACAGAAAGTTGAATCCACCTACCTTTTATGTAATTAAATGTAGAGAAGGAAGAACTTACTAATAAGGAAGTACTTAACTTCTGACATTGTGCTGTTTGTTTTCTCTATGCCTTTTTTCTCTCTCATTTCCTCCTTTATATCTTCTTTTATACGTGATTTTCTGTAAACCATGTTGATCCCCTTCTCATTTTCTTTTATGTATATTCATTAGATTGTGGGGTTTTTCTTTTTGTTACCATAAAAAATACAACTAATATCTAAATGCAACAGAATTTAGTTTTAATTTAATTTATAGCAGCTTAACTTCAATAGCATGTAAAAAGTCAGCTCCTGTAGAGCTCAATTGCTGCCTATTTATGTTGTTGTTGTATCACAAATTACATTTCCATATGTTGTATGCCCACTAATACATATTTATAATTATTTTATCAACTTGCCTTTTAAATTAGGTAGGAAATTAAAAGCAGAATCGAAAGCCTAAGATATAATTCTACTGGCTCTTATATTTGCCTATGTCGTTACATTTCCTGGAGATACTTATTTCTTTATAAGGTTTAAAGTCACTGACTACTGTTTTATCATTTCACTCCCTTTAGCATTTCTTACAGGACAGGTCTATTGGTGGCAAACTCCCTCAGCTTTTGTTTACCTGGGAATGTCTTGATCTCTCCCTTATTTTTGAAAGATAATTTTGCCAAATATAGAATTCGTTGTTGACAATCTCTTTCTTTCATTTGACTTTAAATGTCATTCCCCTGTCTTTTGCCCTTCACAGTTTCTGGTTAGCAGCTAGAAATCTAGTAATCTTATTGGGAATCTCTTCTCTTTGACAAGTCACTCCCTCTTTCTAATTTCAAGATTTCTTTTTTTTTTTTTTTTTTTTTTTTTTTGGCCCCTGGCTTTCAACAATTACATACCATGTCTAATGTGGATCTCTTCAAATATACCTTATTTGGAATGTGTTGTGCTTCCTGGATTTGTAGATTCTTGTCTTTTATCCAATCTGAGACATGTCCCATCCTTCTTTGTTTGAATATTCTTGCTGTCTTCTTCTTTCTCTGTCTTTTCTTCTTCTTGGATGCCCATAATGCGTATGTCAGTTTGCCTAATGGTGTACTACAAGTCCCTTAGTTGTATTCACTTTTCTTCACTCTTTTTCTCCCTGTTCCATTTATAATCTGTATATTCTCAACTGTCCCTTCTTCAAGTTCACTGACTTCCTTATGTCTAGTCAAATATACTGAAGAAATCCTCCAGTAATCTTTTTTTTTTTTTTTTTTTTTGAGATGAGTTTCACTGCAACACCCAGGCTGGAGTACAATGGCACGATCTTGGCTCACTGCAACCTTCACCTCACACCCACCCCTACCGCCGGATTCAAGCGATTCTTCTGCCCCAGCCATCCAAGTAGCTGGAACTACAGGTGCATTCCACCATGCCCAGCTAATTTTTGTATTTTTGGAAGAGACAGAGTTTCACCGTATTGACAGGGTTTCACTGATCTTGAACTCCTGACTCAGGTGATCTGTCTACCTTGGCTCCCCAAAGTGCTGGGATTACAGGTGTGAACCACTGCACCTGGCCCAGTAAATTTTTCTTTCAATTATTATACTTTTCAGCTCCAGAATTTCCATTTAGTTTCCTTTTGTAATTCCTATGCCTTTATTGATATTCTCATTTCATTCGTACAGCATTGTTCTGGTTTCCATTAGTTCTTTGTTTATGGCTCCCTTTAGCTCTTTCAGCATATTTAAGACAGATGACTTAAATCTCTTTCTAATAACTCCAGTGGCTTGGCTTCCTCAGGGATGGTTTCTGTCGATTTATTTTATTCATTTGAATGAGTCACGTTTAACTATTTCTTTTTATGTGCAACCCTGTGGTTAAAAACCGGACATTTGTATACAATAATGTGGCAACTTTAGAAATCAAATTATTCCCCTTCTTCAGGGTTTGTTGTTTATTGATTGAGGGCTACAATAATCTGTAATCCATTTGTGCAGTGAGTTTGCCAAACTATTTTTTTTTCAAAGACTGTATTTCTTGTCATGTGTGGTCAATGAAGGATCTGTTTCTCTAGCTTATTTTCAGCCAGTATTTTGATAGAGATTTCTTTGAATGCCCATAACTGAAAAATTAAAAACAAACAAAAGATCTCTCCTCATCTTTGCAAATTGACTGTGCTGGGTCACTCTTTCAACGTTTAACCAATCTGTTTACAACTCTGCCTTAGCCTTCATTTTGTGCTGGAAGTGGACTTACAGACCAGCTGGAAGTGAAATCTTTAAATCATCTCAAATCTTTTCAATGCATGTGCCCTGCCCTGGGTGTGCATGTTGCTTTCTAAATTCGCCAGTATACATGGGTACTTTTGAATGCTCTTAATTTCACAAAGAAAGTCTATCTTTCCCTCTCAGGGAAACTTGTATGTTCAATTGCATGTCTCAACTGTGATCTTTTGTCCAAGAGGTTATGGATTATTTGTTTGCCATGCAATATCTGTGGGCAATGCTCACTGCTTTTCTACCCTAAATAATTTCTGAGTGAGCGAAAACAGAGACAAGCATCTGTGTCAGTCCTTCAGGTAGGCCCCTTACAGGTAAGAACAGACTAATACAAACACTTGCAAATAAGATCCTAGAGTCAGAGACCAGAATTCCACCCTGGAAATGCAAGCTGACTTCTTCAAGACTGCTGCCAAGCTGGAAAGGGGGTGGAGTCAGAGCAAATAAAAATGCCACAAAGTGTTCCTCCCATTTTTTTAAAGTTGTCTTTTCCTTGATTCAGCATTCTTTTGGTTACTGTAAACCTTTGACTGTTTTCCAGAGTTCTGAGTGTTTCGGCTTGTTTTTGACTTTTCCGTGGAGGGGCAGGAGCTGTCTATGCTTCCTCTGCCATTCTGCTAACCGACCCTGCTAAGAGGGGATTTTTCAGAAGAGTTTTTGTCCTGATGGGGAGGAAGGGTTTCTATGATATTTGTGCCCCTCGAGACACAGGTACCTCAAGCCAAATGAGGGCATGTCACAGGCCCTGCAGCACCATGAAAGGAAGTCTTGGGGAATTGGACAGGTATACTTACTTCTTGTTGAAAATAATGTAACCATGACAGGTTGCCTAAGCTGCCCAGAGCAAAGAGAACAGGCCAGAGCAGAGCTGCGCTTCTACGGACAGGGCAAGTCATAGCCCCTGCCGCCATGAGCAACATTCCACTGTGCTGTATTGGGGCAGAGAGTTGGCTGAAGTGGTCAGGTAGACCACGCCAGAGTCTCCTTCTGAAATGGGTAAGGAAAAGGCAGCTTCTAGGCCCCTAGAGAGGTAACGATGTCAAATAATAACTGCAGTAGACAAATGAGACCTTCCTGCCACCTGCTCTCCTCCTTCCCAACCCCTAACTCCCGAGTAGGAAAAAAAAAAAAAGGGGTGAAGAAATGTTCCCCTTCCCAGTGCCAGGTCCCAGGCTGGATCAGGACTGAGATGGGGTCAAGGACAGGAGAGAGTTTCAACTAGATGAGAGATCAAAGCTAAGGTTTAATTCAGTCTGCGGCCATACCACCCTGAACACGCCCGATCTCGTCGGATCTCGGAAGCTAAGCAGCGTCAGGCCTGGTTAGTACTTGAATGGGAGACCGTCTGGGACTACCGGGTGCTTTAAAAAAAAAAAAAAAAAAAGATTTAATTCAGGCTGGACTTCCAATAGTTAAAAGTAAGTAGGAAAACTATGATTTCTGCCCGAGATCTCCTGGAGCACAATGAAGAAAACATCAATTGGTTAATTAAAAATGGGATTGTTTCGTGCACGTTCCTAAGTCCATTCAATATATGGGTGACACACATAAGTGGCATGTGAGTGGGGGAAAAGGGAAGGCAGAGAGAAGCAGGAAGTACTTTGTTGCTTTACATTATAAATCAGAAAAATGGGGCAAGAATTCAATGACAATTTTACCATGTTACACAGGTGCATTTAAAAACTTGGGGTGGAAATGTGTTCTCACGACACTGACTTTCCTGCTGTGTCATGGTAAGTGGGAGGGAGGGACGTGAGTGTGGGTCCACAGCTCCTCTCCGGAGTGGGCGCCTCCTCGCTCTCAAGCCAGGAGCCCCCGGCGGGTCTGCCGCTGGAATCCCGGTGAAGGCATGCCCTGCCAGGAGCCTGTGTGGGAAGCCATGTGCTCCTCAGGGGTTTCTTTAAACTTACTGCCAGGGAAGCTTCACCAAGTTGAACATTCAAGCTGTGCTCTGAGTATGTGAGACGTCCCAACTTCAATATTCACCACTAAACTAACAAAGGAGAGGAGAGGAAAGGAAGCTGGAAGTTCACTGAGTGTCGGTGACCACCAAGCCCATCTGGACACAGGGGCTCTGGGGTGGCCTCTGTGGAAGCCACTCTTGTCTTCATGACTCAGCGAATGCCAGCAGCGTCTGCTCGTCTTCTTCCCAAAGGGACCTTGTCTACGTTGGTCTTGCTGAGCACTTAGGTTTATGTCTGCCTGGTAATAAAATTGAAATAACGTATTTTCTTGGCTCCTCCATAAAATGTTCTATGAATTTATTCTACAGGAGAAAAGGAAGGGGGAGGAATAAATGTGGCATTGGCTTTTTGATTGCGGTTTTTATTTCCATAAAGCTTAGATCACAAGAATGCATGAGATATTTATACAAATCTTTCCACAATTCCTGTGGCCTGTGGGGGCATAGCATTTGCATGACTTCACCACCGTGGCTGGCGTGTGCTCTCTCAGCAACTTTGCTGGCGACAGGGAGCAGCCCCCACCAGGGCCTGTAGTTCCAGGACAGGGCAGGCAACGTTTGTGTGTACCTCAATTCTTCTTCCTTCTGTGCTTTTTCTGTAGTAACTTCAACTTTGAAAAGCGGCCCAGGCTTTTTGGTGAGTTTTCTTACCGTTAAGTATTCACCCCTTCCTAGATCATTTCCTTGAGGATGATAAAGTCAGAGGATGATAACAGAGAAAAGCCGGGCTTCATGCACCTTTGCCATGAGGAGGCTCAAGGGCTGATCCATCCCAGATGAGAGAAGCATGGGAAAAGCCAGCTGTGAGGCAAGCCGGCCCCGCATGCAAGTTTCTCAAGTGACTCAGATTTCTGTGGCTGCAACGGGTTCTCCAACAGATGGGGGATGAAGCATCCTGGGCGTCCCAGGCCGTCTGAGCCCAGACTCCAGGCTTCACACAGGCACGATGTGTACAGCAGGGCCAGGTGGGCAGCCGCTGCAGGAGGATCACCTGCAGGAAGGCTTCAGGCGCCAGCTGCACACACCAACATAAAGAAACAGTGATGTGTGCGGGCGATGGCTTCCAAGCCGCCTGACGTCCTGGTGGAGCACAAATGACTCATCCCCTGTGCAGACACCACCCCGGCTTTTCTCACATTAGTCATCTTATTTCTGATTTCTCTGACTTTGCACTACTGCCCACTAAGAATGTTGGTATCATGATCGTCACTTTAAACGACGGGAACAGGGTAGGTGTGGAGGTTTGGGAACACACAGACCTCCTATGGCCATGGTCATTCGGCCACATGGGCCCCTTCTCCACCCCCTCCGCCATCCATGAGAGGCGGTGCACTTTGGGAGGAAGAGCATAACGTTTAGCCAAGGAGGCAGGCATTTAAGCCCTGTCTTCACCACTTCTCAGGTGAGACTCATGGTCAGGCTGCCCAGCCGCTCTGTCTCCCTTGCCTTGTGCAGTGGGTATAACTGAATCTACCTTGCCGAGCTTGCTGAGGATGGAATGCAGCCGCACTATCGCAATGTCTGGGGCACAAGAGGTCTTAGTAAATGAAACGTGAAGAAAGCTGCTGGTCTGATCTGAGAACAAGCATCCCCTAATTCAGGCTTTCATTCTCTCGATTCACCTAACATCTACAGTGGGCTGGAAGCACTGGGGGCAGCTTGCACTCAGCAGCCCAGCTGCCCTAGAGAGCGAGCGGGGCTCCTCCCACCCAAGAAACAGGAGGATGCTTTATCCACGGTAGGGAAATCTCAAGGCATCCGAGGGAATTTGTCCGGTGATTCACATGTGGCGCTATGGGCTTCATAGATGGCAGGAGAAATGCCCAGCACCCGCGCTGGGACTGGGGTACCCATGAGAGGGGCCCTCAGGGTCCCAGCAGCAGTGAGAACGTGCCACGTGCTCACATCTGCTCATCCATCTCCAAGATCCTTTCACTACGTCCATCCCTTAGGGGGTTTTCTGGGAAATTTAGCTTGTTTTCATGCAGGTTTAACAAGAAGCAATATAGCTTTTATTACATACAAATTAAATCACCTAAAGGAAAAGCTTAAATTCCATCGTGGTATTTAAATGTGACCCTGTGGGCTCCATTCCCTTCGTTCCCTTGGCCGTGATAGCCAAGCGTGTTCAGAAGCCAGCAGCCCGCAACACTCTCAGGGACCCAGCCCATCTTCCCTCACTGACCTCAGAGCGCACAGCTGTCTCCTTGAATGAACAATAAAATGCCTGGCTGCAACACCAGGCACAGCCAGCAGTTTCATTCCATACCACTTAGTACTTCTGACATCAAGGCTGGCAGATTTTGAAGTCAAAACTTTTATAAACTTCAGAATTCTTCATAGTGGTTTTTAACTTAAGCAGGGAGTACGGAAGATGAGAAAACTTCCCCAGAGAGGTTTTTAAAAAAAGCCAGTTATTCTTTTAGAAGTCAAAGCATCTTAAATCCCTTGATAGAAACATAACACCTCATGCATATCTATGTGAGGAAGCCCTTCTCTGTGGAACTCAACATAGTATATGGGAACAAACTTTTTACTAATTATTTGTATTGCAAACAGATCAGACACAACTTCACATGGACTGTGATTCTAAGAGTGTTTGAAGCTAATCAAGGAAGTGATTTAAGCAACATCATTTCACAAACCAGTAAAAACACAAATAGAAGCACACAAAAATCCTCCGAACTTTTCCTCGCGATAGCGACTCACTAGGAAGTAAGACTTACAGTCACAGCTGGACACGGGAAGTGGTTCCAGGCGTGAATGCAGACAGAAGGACTTGCCCAGCTTGTCCTGGGAGCAGCTGGGCACCCACAAAGGCAAAGCCAGGAGTCATAGCAGAGGAGGCACCGGGAAGAAGGACACATTTCACTGAGACCTGTGAGCATGACAATTTGGGAACACCCAGAGGAGTGACTGGTTTTCCTCTTTTATTTTTTTTATTTTTTATTTTTTTAATGTAAACATACAATTTAATGATGTACTAAAAATAAAGATAATACTCAAAACTCCTCACTTTCTAATTATTTTACATTTTACTGTTATCCATGGTTTTGAAGTTATTTACATCTATTATATCCATATGATGGTTTTCCTCTTTTATAACCAAGGCTGTGATACATGTATTTTTGTCTTAGTATCCATATACATTAAGATAGGTCTTCAGAAATAATACCACACATCTACAACAATCTAATCTTCAACCAACCTGGCATAAACAAGCAGTGGGGAAAGGATTCCCTGTTTAATAAATGATGCTGGGAAAACTGGCTAGCCAGATGCAGAAAACTGAAACTGCATCCCTTCTTTACACCTTATACAAAAATTAACTCAAGATGAATTAAAGATTTAAATGTAAAACCCAAAACCATAAAAAGCCTAGAAGAAAACCTACACAATACCATTCAGGACATAGTCATGGGCAAAGACTTCATGATGAAAACACCAAAAGCAACTGCAACAAAAGCCAAAATAGACAAACGGGATCCAATTCAACTAAAGAGCTTCTGCACAGAAAAAGTAACTATTGCCAGAGTGAACACACAACCTACAGAATGGGAGAACATTTCTGCAATCTACCCACCTGACAAAAGTCTTATATCCAGAATTCACGAAAACTTAAACAAATTAATAAGAAGAAAACAACCCCATCAAAAAGTGGGCAAAGGACATGAACAGACACTTCTCAAAAGAAGACATTTACATGGCCAACAAATGGGAAAGCTCAACATCACTGATCTTCAGAGAAATGCAAATCAAAACCATAAGGAGATACCATCTCACGCCAGTCAGAATGACAATTTTTTAAAAGTCAGGAAACAGTAGATGCTGTCGAGGCTGTGGAGAAATAGGAATGCTTTTACACTGCTAGTGTGAGTGTAAGTTCATTCAACCATTGTGGAAGACACTATGGTGATTCCTTAAGGATCTAGAAAAAGAAATACCATTTGACCCAGCAACCCCATTACTGGGTGTGCATCCAAAGGAGTATAAATCATTCTACTATAAAGATACATACACATGTGTGTTTACTGCAGCACTATTTACAATAGCAAAAACACCAAACCAACCCAAATGCTCATCAATAATAGACTAGATAAAGAAAATGTGGTACATATACACCATGGAATACTATGCAGCCATAAAAAGGAATGAAATCATGTCCTTTGCAGGGACATGGATAACACTGGAAGCCATCATCCTCAGCAAACTAACACAGGAACAGAAAATCAAATGCCGCATGTTCTCACTCATAAGTGGGAGTTGAACATTGAGAATACATGGACACAGGGAGGGGAGTACATGCCAGGCCCTGTTGGGGGGTGAGGGGTGAGGGGAGGGAACTAGAGGACGGGTAACAGGTGCAGCAAACCACCATGACACACGTAAACCTATGTTAAAAAATCTTCACATTCTGCACATTTATCCTGGTTTGGTTTTGTTATTTTTTAGAAGAAACTTTTAATAATCAATCAGTAAAAGACAGGGCTTGCCGGAGTGGCTTCGGGCTTGGTTTTCCTTTCTAATGACAGTTTCATCAATGGCTACCAACTTTGACCATTGTTTCCTCATCAGAAACTCAACTCGGACACTTGAATGTAGACAACATTGGAAGAAACTTTCATTCAAAGCAAGAAGGTATAAAATGCTATCTAGCAATGCAAAGCCTAAAGGAGGGAAATCAGTTCGATGAACATTCCATTAACTCTAACCGCCAAATTTCTTACAATTCTATTTCTAAGCTCACACCTATAAATCCAGATCAATGCACACTCAAGTTATATTTCTGTCTCCATAACCTCCTTCAGTCTGTTTGTGTTCCACTAAGGACAAAGATAACAGTCTCAACTGATCAAGACCTCAGACCTCTTTTTTATTTCGGGGCAGACTGATGACCCCAGTGTGGCTCCAGGAGCTGTGCCTGGTGGGGTCTCGCTAACATGATGGGGACAGCAGGGACAGCCATCAGTACGTGCACCTTTCTTTTGACCAACATGGCCTTTTCTCAACTCTGTGAATTTCAGGGTGTGTCATGTATGTCTATCTACCTGCTCAGCGACATTGAGCAGCATGCCCCATCACAAGGATACACCTCTGGACCATGACCATCATGAGGCCAGCACAGCGAGAGGTGCTGCTACAGGCCTGGAGTGCAAAGGGAGCCAGCCACAGGGGCTGCCTCGTCCTTCTGGGCTTCAGGGTCTCCACCTACTGGGTGCAGAGTAGATGCTGTACAATCTCTGAAGACCCTGACAGCTCCAATGTCTGAAAAAACCCTGTTCCATTTTATAAGCAGAGCCACCATGCCTGAAGGCCTTCTCTTGGTCAGCTTTGTGACCTGAGGTCTTAGCATAGGCCCTCTGGCTGTCCTAATGTAAAGAAAGGGCCAGGCGCAGTGGCTCACGCCTGTAATCCCAGCACTTTGGGAGGCCAAGGCGGGTGGATCACCTGAGGTCAGGAGTTCATGACCAGCCTGGCCAATATGACGAAACCCCATCTTTACTAAAAATACAAAAATTAGCCAGGTGTGGTGATGCATGCCTAGAGTCCCAGCTACTCGGGAAGCCAAGGCAGGAGAACTGCTTGAACCCAGGAGGTGGAGGTTGCAGTGAGCTGAAATCATGCCACTGCACTGCATCCTGGGTGACAGAGCAAGACACCATCTCAAAAAAAGAAGGAAGGAAGGAAGGGAGAGAGGGAAGGAGGGAGGGAGGGAAGGAGGGAGGGAGGGAAGGAGGGAGGGAGGGAAGGAGGGAGGGCTTTCTGTGCTTTTTTCTGTGCTTTCTGAACCATCTCCTACCTATCCTTTCATCATGGTGTTAGTTCATTCTCTTTGATTGCAAGCAACCGAAATCTGCTGTGGCCAATATAACGTAAATAACAAGTTATTGAAAAGATACAGAGTACTTCACAGAATCTAGGCGAACATGAAGAACAGGGCTCAATCTCAATGCTTCCTGGTGAATAAAACTAAGTTGCTTATTGTTTCCTAAGTCACGAAGTGGAGTGGAAGCTTCCCCTGGGATACACCTTCATGAGCAGTCACAGGCTCTTCATCCTTCCTCACACACCCAGACATGTTACCTTTCCAAAGGCAGAGTCCTCGGCCGGACACAGCACACACCATGTCAGCATGCGCTACAGCCTTGGCTATAAATCACAGGCCATGAAAAGGTCCACCCACGGCCCCAGACAGTCCTTGTCTCGTTCCTGCTTTCCTTACTAGGCATGAAGGCCGTCAAGCCCTCCATGATGGTGTCATCAGGACACAGGGTGCCCCGTCCTGGAGAAGCTGGCATGCAGCCAGGTTATGGTACTTCTAACCATGTACAGAAATGTGTTAGAGGGGCAGCTGGCCCCTGCTCTATCCAAATCTGTGCCACTGAGGAATGTCACCAAATCCTCCCGCTGTACAGAGTGCGCCGTTACAGGAGAAACTGCAGTGAATGTACGATGGGGAGCAATCAGCAAACACGGCGGCCTCTGGGGTGGATTATAAACACCAAACTTCTTTATTCAGCCACCTATGTTGCTGAAGAAAAGCTAGGTGATCTCAAATTTCCATTGAGGAGACAGACTTTGGCAGAAGGTTATAAAAGATAAAAGCATGAGATTTGAGGCCAGAACCCTGACAGCTTACGAGCTACAGGATTTTAGGCAGGTCACTTAACGGGCCCTTGGTGGGGCTGTTGCCAGGTGCTGCACGATGTTATGGACGGTGTCCAGCATCAGTGGTTCTCAGGAAAAGGCAGCTGGTACTAAGAAAGAATCAGAATGGAAGAGGTCTCTATACACCACCTCCAATTTTTCTATGTGCTTCAGCTCAGAACTAAATGCAAGCCTCGTGTGCCAGGCACGTGTGTCTGTGCAAGAGAAAAGGCTGCAGGACAGAGAAAGAATATCCAGACCAAGCAAGCAGGTACTGAGCCTGGAGGCAGGGCGGAGGGGCGGGGAGGGGAGTAGGCAGCAGAAACCACCAGCCAGGCCCACCCACGCCACGAGGGCAGCCTAAAAATCCACAGGCGCTCCTTATAAAGTAAAATATCTGTCTTTAAATTTCCTAAACCTTGACCAACTTATCTGTAAGTTGTTGAATGCCTGTGACTCCCAGGCGTGATCTGGGTGAGGCCCCATGAGGAACCACGTTCCACTTTCTGTGCCATTCTCTGGGGTCTCCCAGGAATCCCTCTTCCTTCCTCCTCCCTCTTTTGCAGGAAGGCCCCCAGGCAGCCATCATACCTTGAGGAAATCCAGGAGTGAGCCCTGTTTGTCTAAGTCAAGTGTGGCATCTTTGTCTCTCTTGTCAGTAATGGTTCTGACGTTCTGCCTGCAGTCATTGGCCTCAACATCCCCTAAGGACTGAAACCATCCGAGGATGGGCCTGGGACCAGGCAGCTGGACCAGGCTCCGCTGGCCGCTGCCCCTGGGTCTGCTGCCTGCAGGGACTGCCACCAGCCTGGAGCCTGCCATCTCTTTGGGCTCTCAGAGATGCAACACCTCCCTTTACCACTTAAGCCAGTGGGAGGCAGGCTTCCAGCTACGTCCAACCAGCGTGTCCTGAAAGGTCCGCCTGTGACTGCTGCTCCTCATTTAGGACGCTGAGCGATGAGGACTTGTTTCCTCATCCACACTGTGAGGCCAGCTCTGCTGCTGCAGGCCCGGTGACCTCACCCTTCGGAACGTCAGGTTCCTCGGCTCTTCCACCGAAAACTGCACCCCTGGGTCCCCACTTTTCACCACCTAACTCTCTCTCCACCAACATGAGGAAAATTCGGGGTACAAATCACATACAGCAGAGACTGTAAAAGAAGAAGCTGCATTTTCAGTGAACTGGCTGAAAGGACCAAGCTAACTTCTAGGAGCTTCCCGTCATCACTTCCCTTGAGTCCCTGGGGTCGCTTCTCGTGTGAGCTGGCTCATTCTTGTTTCACCCTGACCATAGGTGGACGTTTCTTTGAGTTCACCTGAAATAAACTATTTTTCCTTCTGTGTGTCCCATACGATTTGGACTCTTGCCCTCGGTCCAACTCAGAGGCCGTCCGTGCTGACCGTGACGTTGCCGTCTCCTCTGTCAGTGGGTTAGACCCACAGTCCCTGACCTTTTTGGCACCAGGGACCAGTTTCATGGAAAACAATTTGACAGTTTTTCCACGGACAGTGGGTGGGATAGCTTCACGATGAAACTATTTCACCTCCGGTCACCATTCCCACGAGGAGCATGCAGCGAGATCCCGCGCATGTCATTCACAGTAGGGTTTGCACCCCCATGAGACTCTGATGCCGCCGCTGATGTGACAGGAGACCGCCTGGCGGCGAGGCCGAATGGCCCACTGCTCACCTCCAGCTGCGCGGCCAGGTTCCTGACAGTCCATGAGACGGCAGCAATCTGTGGCCTGGGGGTTGGGGAGCCCTGGGTTATAGCTTTATCATCTCCCTCTCTTTTGACAAAAGGCCCTTCGTCGCCACATCAACAACCCTGGATACAAGTCTCCCCAGTAAGCTGACTTCCTCCATGAGCCCCTCGTTTAGCCATTCGCTTGAAGGCATTCACGGCTTGCCTCTGCGAGCCGCTGCGCTTGCCAGCTAGTCACAGCAGAGAAGAACAAGATAAAGACGAAAGGCTCTGCACTCACAGCCCTTATCGCGGGGCGCAGAATGCAAATAACTTTCAGATTAGATAGTCTCTAGCTGTATCATGGAAGCGATCCAAATGAAATGCTGCAAGAGTTTGGGGAAGAGATAAAATTTTCGGTTGGGGAAATCTGAGTAAAAGCTGCTTGGAAAACGTGGAACGTAAGCTTGGTTTAAGAGGATACATAGAATGTTAACGGGTAGCGAAGGTAAGGGGAAGGCATTATAGACGAAGAGAAGGGCAGAGGCAGCAGGAGAATGGCAGGTACGGTGGGGCGTGCGGGGGAAGCGGTGGCGTGGCTGGCGGGCGGGAAGCACGGAGAAGGAAGCCCTGTCGGCCAGCTACGTTGGGCCCAGGTGGCGGGAGCCTTGGGTATCAGGCTTTAACGAATGTTTACTCTCACACGTGGCAGGGAATCCTATTTCTATCTTAGCAGAGATCCTACTGTATGTTGCTTTGGCTTTTAGCGCAGACCCCTGTGAAGGAGACTGGGTCTCTCCGCTTCTGTCACCTCAGCACCTGGCCCAACACCCTGCACGTAGGGCATTCCCAGCCATGTGTGCACAATAAGTAAATGAACAGATCAGATCAGAGCTGTACTTTTTGAAAAGGAATCTCACAGCAGGGGGGAAATGGATGAAAGTTGTGGGGGAGAGGGAAGGTCCGAAGGAACTAGAATTAGGAGCTCAGAAACCCCATTCCAGCGGTGCGTGTTGAAGGAGAATGAGAAGCAAAGATGTATTGGAAAGAAACTGTGCAGGAAGAACCAGGAGGCCTCGATCAGACGTGAGAAACAAAAATGACGGGTATTGAAGGCCACTGCAAGCGTTTGCTCCCAGACATCGAGAGGCCTGGTCATGCTGGGGGTCAGCTGTAATCTGCCTCCAGAGGACTCTGGCCCTATCACAGCAGGAACCTCACTCTTCTGCTTTTCTCACTACTCTATCCCCAACGTCAAAAACACAGACGTCTAGCCACTCCACATTTTTTGAACAAACCAATAAGTGAACATGTTAAGATGGCAATTCAAGCCCTCATAAATGTCTGATCCAGTTAGAAACCAGAGCCTGGTGTTGGGCACTGAAAGTTTGGCTTTCAGAGTCACCTGCACAAAGGCAGTTGTTGGAGTTCGTGCCTGCACCCCTCCACAGCTGGGAGGTGTGGGTACAGAAAGGGGGACCTTCACCATTGCTGAGGTCAAAGAGTTTTGGGGAGAGCCTGACTGAGCAACTGTGTCCAACAGTCCAGAGAACTTACAGAGAAAATGAGTACTTGGACACCGAATTTGGCAGATTGGAGGTCCCTGTGACCCTCACAGAAGTGGTTTTAGAATTGTGGATACTGAAGATCACTTTCATTATGCCTAATCAGATATCACACTTGTACATTGCCACACACAAACGTACTCCCCTGTCTCTCTGTTCAAGGACTGGGGTCAGCCAAAACACATTCATTTTGAGGGATGTTAGGATTTTTTGGCCAAAGAGTAGGTGACTGTGTGGGGATCCCACGGTGGGGAGGTGACTGTGTGTGGATCCCACGGTGCGGAGATGACTGTGTGTGGATCCCACGGTGCGGAGGTGACTGTGTGTGTGGATCCCACGGTGCGGAGGTGATTGTGTGTGGATCCCGCGGTGGGGAGGTGACTGTGTGTGTGGATCCCGCGGTGGGGAGGTGACTGTGTGTGGATCCCACGGTGTGGAGATGACTGTGTGTGGATCCCGCGGTGGGGAGGTGACTGTGTGTGGATCCCGCGGTGGGGAGATGACTGTGTGTGGATCCCGTGGTGGGGAGGTGACTGTGTGTGTGGATCCCACGGTGGGGAGGTGACTGTGTGTGGATCCCGCGGTGGGGAGGTGACTGTGTGGAGGGATCCCACGGTGGGGAGGTGACTGTGTGTGGATCCCGCGGTGGGGAGATGACTGTGTGTGGATCCCGTGGTGGGGAGGTGACTGTGTGTGGATCCCGTGGTGGGGAGGTGACTGTGTGTGGGGATCCCACGGTGGGGAGGTGACTGTGTGTGGATCCCACGGTGCGGAGATGACAGTGTGTGTGGATCCCACGGTGCGGAGATGACTGTGTGTGGATCCCGCGGTGGGGAGGTGACTGTGTGGGGATCTCGCGGTGGGGAGGTGACTGTGTGTGTGGATCCCGCGGTGGGGAGGTGACTGTGTGGGGATCCCGCGGTGGGGAGGTGACTGTGTGTGTGGATCCCGCGGTGAGGAGGTGACTGTGTGGGGATCCCGCGGTGGGGAGATGACTGTGTGTGGATCCCGTGGTGGGGAGGTGACTGTGTGTGGGGATCCCACGGTGGGGAGGTGACTGTGTGTGGATCCCACGGTGCGGAGATGACTGTGTGTGGATCCCGCGGTGGGGAGGTGACTGTGTGGGGATCCCGCGGTGGGGAGGTGACTGTGTGTGTGGATCCCGCGGTGGGGAGGTGTCTGTGTGTGGATCCCGCGGTGGGGAGGTGACTGTGTGTGTGGATCCCGCGGTGAGGAGGTGACTGTGTGTGTGGATCCCGCGGTGGGGAGGTGACTGTGTGTGTGGATCCCGCAGTGAGGAGGTGACTGTGTGTGTGGATCCCGCGGTGGGAAGGTGACTGTGTGTGTGGATCCCGCGGTGGGGAGGTGACTGTGTGTGTGGATCCCGCGGTGAGGAGGTGACTGTGTGTGTGGATCCCGCGGTGGGGAGGTGACTGTGTGTGTGGATCCCGCGGTGGGGAGGTGACTGTGTGTGGATCCCGCGGTGGGAAGGTGACTGTGTGTGTGGATCCCGCGGTGAGGAGGTGACTGTGTGTGTGGATCCCGCGGTGAGGAGGTGACTGTGTGTGTGGATCCCGCGGTGGGGAGGTGACTGTGTGTGTGGATCCCGCGGTGGGAAGGTGACTGTGTGTGTGGATCCCGCGGTGGGGAGGTGACTGTGTGTGGATCCCGCGGTGGGAAGGTGACTGTGTGTGTGGATCCCGCGGTGAGGAGGTGACTGTGTGTGTGGATCCCGCGGTGAGGAGGTGACTGTGTGTGTGGATCCCGCGGTGGGGAGGTGACTGTGTGTGGATCCCGCGGTGGGAAGGTGACTGTGTGTGTGGATCCCGCGGTGGGGAGGTGACTGTGTGTGGATCCCGCGGTGGGAAGGTGACTGTGTGTGTGGATCCCGCGGTGGGGAGGTGACTGTGTGTGTGGATCCCGCGGTGGGGAGGTGACTGTGTGTGGATCCCGCGGTGCGGCATCTATTTGAGTGTCAGCTAGGTTCCGTGCATGGCCACACCCAACACACAGCACAGTCACCACTGAGGGGCTGTCACTTTTCAGGCCGATCTTCCCTGACAATGATGGGGAGGGACCCAGCATCCAACCATGTAATAAAGACATGAGGTGCCACATGTGTAGGGATTTCGGCCTCACCCAGGGCTGAGATGCTCTGTGCTGATGGTGAAGCAGATTGCAGCCTCAGCTTATGCTAAAATCATGCAGGCTCACCTGGATCCTGCTGGTCCTTGGGGCCAGAAAAGAGCAGGTGTCTGATCAGCACTGCGCTTGCAAAGTCCCTCCCCAGGTAGCTCCATAAGCATAGGGGTGTTTATTGCAAACATGACTAGAGTTCTCTTCATAGTAAAAGCCCACACAATTTAGTATTCTGGAATATCACTCATATTAGAAATCTAAGCAGAGGGGAAATCAAGTTATCTGAAAGAGAGCCTGAGAGTTTAGAAAACGCACATGAATGTCAAGGGCTTCCCCTTTGGAATTCTTTGGAGAAGCCATCTCTTTCTCCGAGGTGCAGAATACCACATCTCAGCTACGAAAGCAGCACTGGATATGAAGAGATTTAGACCAAAACACAGACTCGAAGACACCCAGCAGTGTTGGCATAGAACTCTGCCAGGAAGGAGGCAGAGGAAATTCAGGCCTGGGGGGTGAATGGCATGTTAACAGAGGAGACGAAAGGAATCAGAAATATTCTGTTGGTGTGTAAAAGTAATCATAACAAAGCCCGTCAAGGGCGCTACAGCAGTCAGCCGTCTGCTAGGACCCCAGACTCCTAAGATTTCCTGGTCCCGGGCGCAGGAGAGTGCCGCGCGGGGTGCAGGGACCTGCGCAGTGAATCTCGGTTAGATCAGGCTGAGTGCCGCGAGTGGGTGGAGGGACGGAGTTGTCAGAAATAGCTCCTTTCCTGCAAAGGCAGGAAAGATCGCAGCTGCGATAGGGCCTGTGCAGAGGGGGCGTCCCGGTGGAGGGCGGAGGGCAGAGAAATGGAGTCTGCACCGAGAGGCAGGGGCAAGAGGCAGGAGACAGCCTGGGAGCGGCTTTGAAAGGAGCTCATAAAAGTGCCATTTGTTGGGAGCCCGGAGGAAGTGGAGGCAGCTTTGGCCCACGTGGCCACGGTGCTAAATTAACTGTTAACACAAATAATCAAAGTGCAAGACCCATCGAGCGGCTGGCGCCAGCGAAGCGCGGGGGCGGCCGACAGCGGGGCTGGCGGGGGGCGGGCGGCAGGTGGAGGCGGGGCGGGGGTGGGAGCGCGCGGGGACCGGGACTCCAGGGGGGGAGGTGAGGACGGCCGGCGGATGTGCGCTGGGACCCAGCGCAGTGGGAGGAAGGGGCTGGGGAGGGCGCAGCCCAGGACCCAGGACGGGGAGGTCGGCGGCTGGGGCGGGTGCGGGAAGTCACCCAGGACCCAGGACGGGGGAAGTCGGCCGGTGTGTGTCGGGGCGGGGGGGGGGGTGACGCTGCGGGGAGTCACACCAGCCCACCAAGAGAGGGGCTGGTGTACCCGGAATGCCCCGGGACTCAGGCAGGGAAAGGTGGGGGTGGCAGACCTGTCCTGGGACTCCGAGTAGTTAGGGTGAAGGGGAGGGGGTCCCACCCCGGCGGGGGAAGGCAGAGCAGTGCGTGGAGGGGAGGGGACAGGGCATGTATTGTCCTCAGACCTGACCGGTGGCCCGGAAAGGCAGGGCTGGGGATGTGCCTCAGGAAGCAAGGTAGGGGCAGGCGGGTGGAGGAGCCCGATGGGGCGAAGGGCAGGGGTGGCCGTCCCTGGCGTGGCGCTGCAGAGGGCTGAGGTCCTTCCTTCTGCGCAGGTGAACAAAAGGTGCACAGCTGCTCTCTGAAGCCCCTCAGTCCGAGGCCGGGCCGTCAAAGCCCCGATGCGGGCAGGCCTGGCGGCTGGGCAGACCCCCCGCTGACTAGGGCGCCCCGACCTGCTAGGAGGAGGCTCCCCTGAAAGAGTCGGGTGGAGGAACGCCATCGGGAACCTGCTTCCTGGGTATGCGCTCCCTGTTTCCACCCGCAGCAAGGTTGGAATATTTTTTCACAAGCTTTTTTGTTAGTCTTGGCTTCTGAGTTGTATACCAGAGGCCATCAGCTTCAGTTTTCAGATGGAGAAATAAGACGATGGACTTGACTGCCTGCAAGGCTCCCCGTGCAGCTCGGAGCTTTCTTGCCAGCACTGCTGACATCCAATTTGCCGTCTAGGAGGATGGAATGAACCAGTTTCTAACAAACGAGGTGGAAGAGAAGCCCCAGCAATGGCTGGTGTTCTGGGACGACCTTCTTGAGGTCCTGGAATTAAGAGAAGGTACTTCCTGGAGACAACTCTCTTCTGAGAAAATTTCTAAGCATTGGCTGATACCCATTCTTGAGTAAGGGATTCTTATCCCTTTGTTTTTTGTTTTTTGAGAAGGAGTTTCGCTCTGTTGCCCAGGCTGGAGTGCAGTGGTGCGATCTCAGCTCACTGCAACCTCTGCCTCCCAGGTTCAAAAAATTCTCCTGCCTCAGCCTCCAGAGTAGCTGGGACTACAGGCATGCACCACCATGCCCAGCTAATTTTTGTATTTTTAATAGAGACAGAGTTTCACCTGTTAGCCAGGCTGATCTCAAACTCCTGATCTCAGGTGATCCATCTGCCTCTGCCTCCCAAAATGCTGGATTTACAGGTGTGAGCCACCGAGCCCCATTCTTTGTCTCTAAGATTCAGAGCAAGGTAGAATTAGAATTAGTCTAGCAAATAAGTTGCAAAGAACAAAAATCAAGAGAGAAGCCAGCCAGCAGCTGTGCAGGGGGCCTCGGACTCTGTGAGATAGCCACCCTAAAGACACGTTAGCGAGCACACATCCGCGGCTTTACAGAGCCTAAGCATTGGCTTCTGAAGACGGAAATAGAAAGGCAGATTGCAGATATGGCATAATTTCATTTTTGTAAGTTTTTAGAAACTGGATTTAACTTTAATTTTAGTGCATTTATGTCAAACACATATGTTTACACAGATGCGGCCAATGAAAAACAAGACTTTCTCTCTTTAGAAAAGGCATTAAAATTATATTATAATGAGTACATGCTAGTTAGATTCCCACTGGGTGTCTTTATAAGACAGGAAGGTTGCTGAAATGCATCCTCCACCTCTTCCCTGGATGGTCAGGGCCACCTTGTGAGTCAGGTGTGCTCACGAATCCTACACTCACACCTGAGGACACCAGGCCCAAGGGGTCATTGGCCGGCTCTGGGCCACTAAGGCTTGCCAGGGAGCCCATGGGGTTCAAATCCAAGGCCACATCTGGAGCCCGTGCTCTTTCAACCCTCCCAGGAGGAGATGGTCCAGGAAGGTCACAAGAATGCATTATCCCTCTGCATTCATTTTTCAACAAATATCTGTTGAGCTCCTACTACGTAGCTGTATCAGGAACCAGGAACCCAGAAAGAGTAAGCAGGTGGGATTCCTGCCTCACAGAGCCAGCTAGCCCTCCCTGAGGAGCAGGGAAATGGGCATGGAGCGAGGCACCTCCCAAGGGACCATCTGTTACAGGCCATGCCTGTTTGCAGAGTCCCAGCACTCAGATGGAAAAAGATAGTGACCTGAAATTCTCACGGCACCACCCCCGTGGTCATGGGGACCTGGCCAGAATCCTCAGGGCCTGCCAATTGGGAGTGCTAACTAGGCATCGGTTTACTCCCACCGGGCATCTCGTGAGCCAGCCTCTATTGTCGTCCCCATTCCACAGGTGAGGAAAACGAAGTTGCGACGGACTGGGGGCATTCCCAGGTCTCACAGGAGTGGCACAGCCTCGCTTCAAACCATGTCAGGTTTTGGGGTTTTTCAAGGCTTAATTTCTTCTTCTGTGTATTGAAAAAGGATAGGGCTCGTGTCCTTGGTTGGTTTTGGTGACGGTGGTGTTGGGAGCTGGGAGCGTGACTACTGCAGTGGTGTGACGTGTGAAGGCAGCACTCAGCCCAGCGCACACAGCCCAGAGTCAGAGGGCTGGGCACCAGCGCTCACCCTGCACGGGGCGTGGAAGCCTGCGCTCCCCCTAGGCTCACTCCTGCCACTCTACGCACAGATGGGCATCAGCTGAGGCAGGTGACGGATGATAAAGAACAGCACCGTGTCCCCATGCTGCCATTTCACAGCCTGCTTACAGCAACCTGGAGTAGGGGCTGTGTTTCCCTTTCTAGAAAGGAAGCAGCTCAGACTTTGAAAGCTGTTCAGACCTGAGACTTAGAACTCCGGACCTCAGGCCTCCGACGCCTGTGTCTTGGCCACAGCAGCGCAGAGCTCCTCTGTGAAACAAAGCACGTAAGAACCAGAGGTGGCCGGGCACGGTGGCTCACACCTATAATCCAGCACGTGGCAGGGCTGAGGTGGGAGGATCACTTGAGCCCGGGAGTTTGAGACCAGCCTGGTGGCATGGCAAATCCCCATCTCTTCAAAAAATAAGAAAAATTAGCCAGATGTGGTGGTGCAGATCCACAGTTCCAGCTACTTAGGTGGCTGGGGTGAGAGGATCACTGAGGCTGCAGTGAGCCACCATGATCACACTGCTGCACTCCAACCTGGACACCAGAGTGAGACCCTGCCTCAAAAAAAAAAAAAAAAAAAAAAACAAGAACCAGAAGTCCCTCTTCCAGCTCAGCTCAATACTCAATCATTTTAGGGTGAAAAGAGCTACATATTCACTTCCTTATTTAAGAAAACAAAATGCCATTAAACTCGGTCAGGAAAGCAAAATGGTGCTTGATGTTCCAGTTCTAAAGACTCTTCATGGAACATCCGAATTGTTTGGAAAGAGGCAGAATTGTCTGTAATTGTGCCCTGGCCATTGTGCAGGCTGGCTCTGAGCACACCTGAGCACACAGGCAGCGCAACGCAGCCCCTCTTTGGCTGCCCAGAAACTCCCAGCAGCAGCAGAAATGGGGCCATGCTCCGCAGCAACCTCACCATGCCCACTTCCCAGGGCACCCTGAGTCACATGACGGGATTCGAGAGCTGGCCCACACGCGCAGGGAGGTGCGCCTGTCTCACACAGCTTGCCTTCCAGTTCGCAGTCAGTTCTCACGTTGGGCAATGAGGAGCAGCCCGCTGCAGTCATTCAAAATACTCACGGCCTGAGGCCCGGGTCACGGTGAGACGATCAGGCAGCCCTCGCTCATTGTGGCTGCCACTCTGGTGATGTAAGTTGCAGCAACTCTTGGATCATTCTGAGCAGCATGTGTCACCCACAAGAGCACGTGATGGGCACAGTGAGTCCTGGGCACCCAGTGCCTCTCCTCACCGCCCTCACTGCCCCTCCCAGTCACAGCCATCTGCGACACCAGCCTCTGATTCTCTCTCCTCTGACAAGACTTGCAAAGAGTTTTCTGTGTTCGCCCTCCTCATAAAAGGAAAGAAATCTCTAGAGATGGGACTTTCTGTGCCAGGAGAGGCAAAAGGTCCTATCTGCTGCTTGAAAGGCAGTTTTATATTCTGTATAATCACAAGAATGCCCCTGTCTTAAAGGGCAGGTTTCCACCAAGATCAGACCTATGTGGGGAATGGGTGAAGAGTCCCAAGCCCCAGCTGCAAGTCAGTGAGCTCTGCCCGCCGCAGGCAGAACAGAGCCCAGCCCAGTGCCTGACTCCCCGGGCCAGCAGTTACAGGGGCTTTCTTGGCCTCTGTGCAGATACAGTGAAGCATGCTAAAGTAAGCAGGAACATGCTCTTTTTTCTTTTTTTTTTTTTTTTTTAATTGAGACAGAGTCTTGCTCCATTGCCAGGCACCAGTCTGGAGTGCGGTGGCGCAATATCAGCTCACTGCAACCGCCTCCCGGGTTCAAGCAGTTCTCTTGCCTCAAGCCTCCCGAGTAGCTGGGACTACAGGCACACGCCACCATGGCCAGCTAATTTTTGTATTTTTAGTACAGACGGGGTTTCACCACTTTGACCAGGATGGTCTCAATCTCTTTTTTTTTTTTTTTTTTTTTTTTTTGAGACGGAGTTTCACTCTTGTTACCCAGGCTGGAGTGCAGTGGCGCGATCTCGGCTCACCGCAACCTCCGCCTCCTGGGCTCAGGCAATTCTCCTGCCTCAGCCTCCTGAGTAGCTGGGATTACAGGCACGCGCCACCATGCCCAGCTAGTTTTTTGTATTTTTAGTAGAGACGGGGTTTCACTATGTTGACCAGGATGGTCTCGATCTCTCGACCTCGTGATCCACCCGCCTCGGCCTCCCAAAGTGCTGGGATTACAGGCTTGAGCCACCGCGCCCGGCGGTCTCAATCTCTTGACCTCATGATCCACCTGCCTCAGCCTCCCAAAGTGCTGGGATTACAGGCGTGAGCCACCACACCCGGCCGTGCTCTTAAAAACAAAAGCAAGAGTCGTTTCTTCCTTCTGAGCACAGGGGCATGTGTCAGATTCCAAGGGCAGTTCTCTTAGTGTCTCAGAGATACCTCTAAGAGACTGGCTGTCTTCCCACTGTTAGACACGTTTAGACCACCTCACAGCCACAGACATTCTTTCAGTCTGGCTTTAGGGCAGCTTCAGAGGCAGCTCTGGCACAGAGGACGAAATCCTAGCCCAGGGCCCTAGAGAGCCTCTGCTTTCCTGGCTGCACCGGCCCATCACAAAGCCCTTCCCTGCTGGGTCCTGCATGCACCCCCGCTGCTCTCCACTGGGCCTCCACGAAGACCCACTGGCATGGAACCTCCGCCTCCCGGGTTCAAGCAGTTCTCCTGCCTCAGCCTCCGCACTGTTCTGCACTGTCTCCTGCGATGCACTTCCCCAGCCCACTTAGGACCCAGAGCCTCACTGACAGCCTCCGAGGAGACAGGTGGCTTCCTTGTGAACCTGCAGCTTCTGGTAGGTTTGCACACCGGCTCCTCCAGTGTGCTGGAGCTTTTGTGGCATGGACGATTGCTTTCTGCATTTGCGTGTAGGCTCCCAGCCCATAAGATAGACTGAGGAAAAGCCGCATGCCTTCTACGGCTCTGGTGGCACCAAGAAGTGCCAGGCCCTGTAGTAGAAATAGCAAAGGGCCTCCCTGAGCAAACTCTTAAGACCAGCAAGAGTGCAATGAGCAAAACTGTACGTAGTGAAGGGTCCTGTAAAAGGCAGCTTGTATTTACCATGCGATAGCGATCTGCATGTGCAGAATGGGTCCAGGAATAGCACATAAATAACGTCTCATCACCTCACTGGAATCAGAAGTCAGAAACATAACACCTGAACTTTCAAATGACTAAATTAAGGATAAGTTCCTTGAAGACAGGAATTGTGTCTTATTGACCTTCTTAATCCCACAGCCACACGATAGGAACACATTAAGAATTCAGTGAATGAATGAATGAATGAATGAATGACAATCGATAACAGAGGGGATGAGGAAAAGGAAAAGACAATATAGGTTAAAGCATTCAGTTAGTAAATAAACAGTTCATTTCCGGTTGTATCATTATTGTGAAATGAGACAAGCGCATCTACACAAAGCCCTTTCTACCCCACTCTTAGAGGCAAAGCATGACTCTGAGGACCACGGGGCTTTGCAGCAGAGCCCTGGAAGTTGTCCTGCTGTGGTCCTTCCTGCAGTAAGGGACCCCCAGCATGCGGCACCTCGGTTCCCCTCTAGGCTTCTATTTCTGGGGTTTTGTTTTTTGGGGGTTTGAGACAAGGTCTTGCTCTGTCACCCAGGCTGGAATGCAGTGGTGCAATCATGGCTTCCTGCGGCCTCGACCTTCCAGGCTCAAGCGATTCTCCCACCTCAGCCTCTTAAGTAGCTGGGTCTATCAGTGCACACCATCATGCCTGACTAGTTTTTTTATTTCTCTTTTGTATAGATGGGGTGTTGCTATGTTGCCCAGGCTAGATTCGAACTCCTAGGCTCAAGTGATCCTCCTGCCTCAACCTCCCAAAGGTTTCTATTTCTATTCAAATGAAGAGTTTGAGTCAGTTGAATTTGACACCTCTTGTGAGATCCCAGAGGTTTAAAAACTACTAGAACATAAGGAGAAAGATCTTATTTTTTTTCAAACCGTACTTAGGAGGTCTGTCACAAACACATCCTTTTTATAAAAGAAAGAGAAATGGTGAGAGGTGAAAACACCAGCCCTCAGAACAGCTCATGCTTTTTTTTAAAGTTCTCATCACAAATACGATTTCTTTGTGGTTTATATTCCCAGCACACTAGCTACTTGCTTGCAGCACTTGAGAAAATACATAGCCTTTTACTTGTTTAAAAAGAGAGGTTTTTCATAAGAACCAGCATAGCGGCCAGAAGACTATCTGTTTTAAAGGGGATGTTTTGCTGATTCCAAGTCAACATGTAGAATAGATCAATTAGAAAACATCCCAGGAACCTTCACCCAAAGCAGCTGTTCTACACTCAGCTAGGGTCTGCTGCCTGCCCTGTTCTGAATGTGTCCAAAAGTCTTCTCCAGAACCTCCAAGTTTTATCCCAGTGTCAAGCTTCCAAGACTTGATCACTCAGCTGCAAGGAGATTCCTCTGAAGCTTGCGCAGTTTGGGGAAGAATCATGGGGAGGGAGGAGGATGCGGTGGAGGAGCCAGAGGATGTACCCTGCAGGAGCCCGAGGCCAGGGTGCCCACAGGCTGCAGTCACCACGACGAATCCAACAGCACTGCAGCCTTCGGGTCCTTTTTTCCTGTCTAGAAACTGTGGGTCCTTTTTTCCTGTCTAGAAACCGATGGTTTTCCATTGCATTTTCCAAAGAAGCCAGAAGTATTGTACATTTACCATAACAAGCCCAAGGAAAATAGCATTAAAAACCAAATAAAATTAGAAAATAAAACAAAATTTTAAAAAGTAAAATAAGGCAGTTGGTCACCAAACTTTGGCAACTGAGAAGAAAGTTGCCTTTTACCTTATCTGTGCTACATATTTTTCTCTCTGACTTCAGGGCCAGCAGAGCTGTCACCTTTACCGGGAAGCTGTTCTGAGCATTATAATGAAACCCCTCAGATATTCCAAGCCAGTGCTGTTTTAAAAAGAGATGTCTGAAAATTCCATTGTACTTGAGATTTCTCCAAATTAGCCATGCTTTGTGTATTTTTTTTTTATTGCCAGAATTCCACTACTAAAATCACTCAAACTTGGCCTGCCTTACAAGAGCTCCTGAAGGAAGTACTAAATATGGAAAGGAAAAACCAGTAGCAGCCACTGCAAAAACATACCAAATTGTGAAGGCCATTGACACTACGAAGAAACTGCATCAAATAATGGGCAAAATAACCAGCTAGCATCATAATGACAGGATCATTCACACATAAAAATATTAACCTTAAATGTAAATGGGCTAAATGCCCCAGTTAAAAGACACAGACTGGCAAATTGGATAAAGAGTCAAGACCCATTGGTATGCTATATTCAGGAGACCCATCTCACATGCAAAGACACATGTAGGCTCAAAATAAAGAGATGGAGGAATATTTACCAAGCAAATGGAAAGCAAAAAAAAAAAAAAAAAAAAAAAAAAAACAGAGGTTGCAATTCTACTCTCTGATAAAACAGATTTTAAACCAACAACAATCGAGAAAGACAAAGAAGAGCATTACATAATGATAAAAGGTTCAATGCAACAAGAGCTCACTCTCCTAAATATATATGCACCCAATACAGGAGCACCAAGATTCATAAAGCAAGTTCTTAGAGACCTACAAAGAGATTAAGACTCCCACACAACAATAAGGGGAGACTTTAACACCCCACTGTTACTTTTTGTCTTCTGCCCACTCTCGCCCCTTATATTCAACATAGTATTGGAAGTTCTGGCCAGGGCCATCAGGCAAGAGAAAGAAAGAAAGGGTATTCAAATAGAAACTTCCACTTCCTCATTCAAAAGAATGAGATTAATAATTAGCATCTGGGGTTGCTTCTGTGAGACTGCATTGCAGACAGGCCCAGTGTGTCTGCAAGAGTGGGCTTGACTTCTCTGCTGCCTCCCTCCACCCACTGCAGAGAAAGGACCAGGGAGCCCTTGTCACCAGGTGGACAGCGGTGAGGCTGAGGCCCCCAGAGCCTCCCAGTAAATGCTACACTTCTGAAGAGCAGCCCGCAAGCCTGTTTCTCCCAGAGGAAGCTGTGCGGAAAGTTGCTTCCCCACGCCATGCCATGGTCTGGGCACAGGGCATTGAGGTGGACGGTTCACTCCTCCACGGGCTTGGGACACAGAATTCCTTCAGCACCCCACTGTCCCACTCGCCTTCCTTGCTTCTCTACGTCCCATTGGCTTCTCCTTGCCCTGAGGACTCCTGCTGCTCTCACGGTAGACCACGGGGTGCTTGGAAACTGATGGCCCCTGCACATCCATGAAGATTGTGTGCCTCGAGATTCCAGCTTCCGTCTGTCGGCCACAGAGGTGCTTTCTGATGGGATGGGTGAGCCCTTGCTATTACTTGGGGTACGGGGCAGCCTGAATGCCTGACACCATTCCTTCAAAAGCAGCCTATTTTCACAAAAGCATACCTAACCCCACCAAAAAAGTCACAGAAAGCCCACACGGGACCATTGGCGAGGACCCGTGCATACAACTGCGCGCAGCCAGAGACAGGAGGCCGGCAGGTCCTCAGGGAGGCAAAACAATCAGGAGGTGAGGAGGCTGGCATCACAGCCATGGCTCAGGTGGTGTGCCTGAGTCCCCGCCTAAAAGCAATGCAAATAAATGTCCTGTTGGGGAAGACACTGTGAGCTCTGTAATTGGTGTGAGTGTGAGGGATGAGCGGGTCTCCGACTTCAGCTCACCCTCAGCCACCTGCTCCCTAAACCAGGAATCAGAAAACCCAGCACTGGCCAGGCATGGTGGTTCACACCTGTAATCCCAGCGCTTTTGGAGGCCAACGTGGGAGGGTTGCTTGAGTTCAGGAGTTTGAGACCAGCCTGGACAATATGGCAAAAAAAATTTACAAATTAGCGGGGCTTGGTGGCATGTGCGTGTAGGCCCAGCTACTAGGAAGGCTGCGGACGGAGGGTCCCTTGAGCCCGGGAGTTCAAGGCTGCAGTGAGCCCTGTTCACCCCACTGCACTCCAGCCTGAGCCACAGAGTGAGACACCCTGTCTCAAAAAAAAAAAAAAAAAAAAAGAAAAAGAGGGAAGAAAGAGAAAACCGAAAGAGAAGAAAGAAGGGAGAGAAAGAGAAAGAGAGAGAGAGACAGAGAGAGAGAAAGAAAGAAAACCTCTTCATTGGTGCTGAGGATAATGTGACAGCTTAAACAGACACACGGACCTGCTTTGTTTTGCTTACATATTAAAATGCACAGCCCCCAAAAGTTCCTTGACTTCACATCACGTCGTCCATATTCTTACCATCACTCTTCTGAGAGATTCACTGAAACCTGTAACTGAATTTTTCCCATCCTAAGTAGAAAGGAACCTGCAACCTCTCCGCTCTCAGCGTCCTTTTGGAAAGTTTCATCGCCTCCATCACCCGCGGGCAGAGTTCTTTTTGGCGCCTGCTCCTTTTGGAAGCCTGAGCGTTCTGAGGCGGCTTTGGCGACCCTGGCTGCGCAGGCCACGGAGTCAAAGCTCGGCGGGACGGGGCTGCGGATCGGGGCTGCCCGAGGGGGCTCCCGGCTCCCGCCCTCCGCGCGGCCCCCGCCGGCATGGCCCCCCGCGCCCCCCGCTGCCCTCCGCGGGCTGCCCCGCCAAGATGCTGGGCTCCCGCCGCCGGCCGCCGGGTCGAGTCCCGCGACTCCCCGGCCGGCCCCCGCGCTGCCTCCCGGCGCGAATAAGGGAGGGAGGTGCGCCCCACTGCGGGAGGGTCTGGGGAGCCCCCGCGCCAGCGCCGCCCCGGCGCCCCGGCCGCCCACCTGCCCGCGCTTTCCCGCGCCTGGAAGCCGTCCTCTCCCGGGAACGCCCTCTGTGTTACCACCCGCCAGTGCTTGTGAACTGGTTGTTTTTGACGACCCCGCGGGGCTGCGTTAGAGACGGGAGCCTGCGCCCAGGAGCGTCTGCGCACAGGGACGCGCGGCCCCTGGGCCACAGCTCCGCGCCTGGGGTGGCCCCGAGGGCGCCTCTGCGCGGGCGTTTCCGTGCCCACCCCGGAGCCCGCCCCGCTCCTGTCAGCCGCTCCCTTCGCGGGCCCCGAAGCTGGGGACGAGGCACAGGGCTGGGGGAGGGGAGGGATTAGACCTGCAACGCAGCCTCCTGTTTGAGGCTTGGCAAGTGTGCCTGTGGGATTTCACCAAAACCCCCGAATCTTTTTCATTTCAGAGCAATTAAGCCGACCCCAGCGTCCTGGCTCCAGTAAGCCGCTCAGCTCTCCGTTTTATTGCCTGTTTCCTTCTCCCTTGCCAGCGCGAGCTCCCATCTCCGGGCTCAACGTAGAACACTCACACGGCGTCGGTGCCACGGAGGGGCCCCACGAGAAGTGCAGGGCTGGGAGCCGGCCGGGCACACGTGGGCCCCGGGGCCGCGCACGGGCCCGGCGTTCGCTCTAATCAGAAACATCCCGCCGTAATTTAATAGTTCCCACCAAGCACAGACACCAAGTCTAGCGATTCTTCCTCCACATTCTTAACCCTTGGAGGAGGAGGGAAGGCCAAGAGAGGGGAAATTAATCCCTTACAGTTGCTACCCTGGGATTTTTCACTTGCAGTTTTTTTTTTTTTTTTTTTTTTTTTTTTTTGCTCTGATGTGAGAGCTTGGGAAGCTTTCAGGGAGTTGGAATTTATATTAAAATGCCCTTCCTCGGTCCTGGCAGGGGGCGTGGGTGGGGGCGAGCGGTGGAGTCCCCTCACCCAGTGGGGAGGGCCAGTCCCGCTAAGAGGCCAGACCGAGCACCTATGGGGCCACCAGCGCAGCCGTGCACCGACTAAAAGTATTTGAATCCGGACTCGACACAGCAGTGAAACCGCTGACCAGTCGGGTCTGAGGCCGCATCTCCACCTGCAGAGCGAGCGCCTCCCTCCCGCCACAGTCTCCAACGGGTGCCTCTGGACTGTGGCTGTCATTGTGTTCCCCAGGACCGCGGCCCGTGGGGGTGGGAGTCCCCTTCAGCCTGTCACATTCTCACCTGCAGATGGAGTGCCATAACTAAGAAAGCCACACGATTGGAGGCATGAGCTTTGGAAGAAATTTGTCTTCCATGTAGACGTTTTGATTAGTTAGTTTTGATTTAAATTAAGTTTTCCTTAAATTCAGGAAACTTGTCAACTTTTCTTTTCACCATGTCAACTTTTCCGTATCTGTTAAGACCTGCCAGTGACCGCGCTCACCCCTCTGTGGCTTGTCATCCATCTGAGGCCATTGGCGTTCAGGCTTCCTCTGCTGGGTGAGCCACAGGCCCACGTGCACACACGTGTACACACACTGCATGCATACATATAGCACTCGTGCATATACACAGCACATGAATACACAGAGCACACACATACACACGGCACACATATACACAGGACACGTATATACACACAGCACACACATACACAGATGGCATACATGCGTACACACCACACACATACACACAGCACACATATACACAGCACACGCATACACACAGCACACACATACATACGGCACACATGTACACAGCACACACGTGCACACACACCACACACATACAGCACACATGTACAGAGCACACACATACACACAGCACACATGTACACAGCACACACGTACAGACACAGCACACACACACGGCACACATGTACACAGCACAGGTGTGCACACACAGCACACATACACACGGCACACGTATACACAGCACACATGTATACACAGCACGCACATACACAGAAGGCATACAGACACACACACCACATGCGTACACACACGTACACACACAGTGCTCATTTCTCTCTGTGAACGTTCATTGCATGCCTCGGGCGTATGCAGGATCACACTGAGTGAGACAGAGTCCCCAAACTTGGCTTCACCTTCAAAGCACTGAAGGAATTCTGAAGACACTCCCTGATCTACCAAATCGAGTGTGGACTTGAGACGTTTTTATCTGTAAAGGCTGCCGGATTGCTGCGAGGTGTAACTGGGACCAGAGGGCGGAGAGGACTCGTGTTTGCATGGCCTGTTAGGAAGCTCACCGTTCACAGGGTGCCAGTGGAGAGAAGCTGGCTTCTGGCACCCAGGTAGGCAGCTTTGCTCTGCGACTCTGATGAGTGGTGGGACCTACGGAAAACAGCGAAGCTCTCAGGGTTCCCCTTCTCTTATCTGCAAAAAGAGGATGGTAATGGTATCCAGATTGTAGAGTTTTTGTGCACATGGAATAAGTGAATATTTGAGAAGCATTTGGAAAGGTAAGTGATCTGGGTTGTGAGTGTTAAACAGAAAGGAGTTACCATTGCCCTTGAGATGTGAGTTGACGGTGTAGACCGGTGGGGGCGGAGGAAGCCTGAAGCACTGGGAGAGAGGGTCCTGAGGTGGGCTTGTGGCAGCAGGGGTGGGAAGAAATGCCATAGCAAGGGCTGGCAGGTGGAATTGATGGGGAGCTGTGCAAGCTTATGGAGAACATAGAGACAAGCTCGTTTCTGAGTCATCTACCGGCCCAGCTAATCAGATTCACATCAAGCAATGTTATCGTCCTTCCCAACAGGCCTGAGTCTGGGAACAGGTAAGTAAATGGGGTGTGAGCCCTTCAGGTCAGATAGAGGCTTTCTCAGAGCACACAGGGCCCACTCCCCCTGCAGGCTCTGAGATCATACATCTACATATGACCTAACTCAAGGGCCACATGAAGCAACGTGGGCAAGATGACTCTGCAGGCCCCTAGGACTGGACACGTGACCATCGCTTCCTCCACCCACCAAGAAAGGAGCCCAGAAGAAGCTAGCCAGCGGCCTGCAGTCAGGATCTGGGCCACGAATGGACTTCTCAGCTCCAGACCGAGGCCCTGGCATGTAGACCAGCCTCTACCCTATTTATGATGGAGAAAAGCTCCTGATCAGATATGAAGTATTTGATGTATGTATTCATGTGATACATAAATGGATGTGATATTTGTTAATTTCTGTACTTGATAATAGGTACAATTTTATAAGAAGCATATGCTGTTCAACACGGAGGGAGAAGCTGGGTCTGACAGCGCCAAGAGCTTCAGCTTGTTGGAGAGACCAGTGTTCCTCTTTGTGCTCAGGAACGGTGCTTTGTAGTAACATGTGTCTTCAATGACAGTGTCCAGTGTCTTGTCCCAACTAAGAACAGCCTCCCGGTGAAATCCAGGAAACCAAAACAATCATGACAAGAGAATGTGCAACGCCGGACGAATCTGGGTCCTACATTCTTTGTGTCTCTACTTTCTTTGGCATTAACTATTGTGTGAGAAAATCTCTGACTCCCAGTGAGCCATCTGTCTTTTGTTTCTTCTGGGGTGTGTCACCACTCGCAGCAATCAGCCCAGTCCTGAAGTCAGTAACTCTGTTACTCGGATAGGAACCTGATTAGAGGAAAGCGATCCGGGGCCTCTGGGTGTGCTTCTCCTGGTTCCTTAGAAACTTACAGTGCCACCCTCATCACTCCCACATGAGCAGATCAAGGGCAGGTTGGCCAGGGTGGCCCTGGCAGGGGTGCTGGCTTTCCTCAGGCCCCACAGGGATGTGGACGGCCCAGGCTGGAGTCCTGGTGTCCTGGGCTTGCAGAGCCGCCACCAGGGAAGCCGCCTGGACCCACGCCATCTAGCAGGGTTGGGGGCTGGAAGGGTCTGTCTCTGGCAAGGATTGTTCTATGTGGGTGGCTTAAAGTCATTCAGCCTTTAGCCTTGCGCTTCTAACTCCACCCCCAGCATCCAAGAATTGCCCGGAAATGCAGTGCCTGGCCAAGCTAGCCTCACTTCAACAATGCATGTCATCTTTTTCTGTGAAGAATCTCTTTTCACAGTGATCTCAGGCTGGAGGTGACCCCCATCACCGGACCCAAAGAACAGACAGTTCCCCAACAACTCCCATCTGCCTAGAACGTATCCAGAAAGGCAGGTACGTGCGGCAGAGCCGGGACATTCGCCCTCGGGCCTCCGAGTCCTTCTCCCTCCTCCCCTCCCTCCCTCCCTCACAGAGGCATGGCCCCTGACCTCTCCTGTCTCCCGGCACCTTCTGCTTCCTAACTCCTCTCTAAATCAAAGCTGCATATTTATCCTGGAACCCCACCCCTTTCCAGCCAGTGTGGTAATTCTCCAGGCATTTGCGTCTTCAGATTTTTATCTCCAATCATTAAATAGAAGCTTTGTGTCTTGTTAAAGGAATGTCTGGTTTGAGGGGAAGATTTTTGGATAAATCCTCCTTACACCTAAAATCACTTCAAGATTTCTGCGTGCCTGGATCTGAGAGCTGCCGGTGCTGGGCGGTGCGCCTCTCACCCCAGTCCAGGATGGAGAGGGTGGCGCTAGGTCCACAGTCCCAGACGCCTCTTCTTCCTGCACCATCGACCTTGGGATGAGGCCTTGAAGGCTGCCTAGATGGTCGGGGGGAAGAACGTGGGGAATCATGGGGTACAGGCGGAGGTGGGGCGGGGCCCAGAGCAGGTTCGCTGGGTCCAGGAAGACCCAGCTGACAGAGCAGAGACGAGGGGCTGGGCCTTCTCCCCGTACTGCATGTCCACGTGTGAGCCACACATCATACCCGCAAAGCTAGGTTGACACCAGAGCTGAGTGCTAGAGACCTAATGAGAGAAGGGGAACCATTTAGAAGATGACTGTAAAGCCGCACTGATTATAGTGATCCTGCTTAACTGCCGATCACTCAGGCCTGATTACCATGCAGCACAATAATGACTATGCACATCCCAAAATGTGTGTCAGATGAGCTACTTTTTTTTTATTACAGCAGCAAATCCTGCAAATGTATGACCGCTCATTCTTTATAATTAGCTTCTTCTGAGGCACTATCTACTCAAGCAGCCTGATTTGGGGCATTTGTCTTAAAATAAATGAAGTGAACACGATAAAATGAAATAAAACAGGGAAAATAGCCACCCTGGGTCTGCTCCAAAGGCTCATGTGACCAGATCGCCGCCATGCCGGCCTCCCGGAAGGAAGTCACACCTGAGATCCGACACTGGCACCTTCTGCTCACTCCCCTATCTGCGGTGCCCAGACAGCACCGGGCACCATAGGTGCATCATACATGTTTAATGAGTAATGGTAAATGAATGACTGAAAGCAAAGGCAGAATCCGCGTGAGGGGCGTTTTGACAGCTGCACTCTGACACCCCTGACGCCCGGAAAAGCTAGAGAATAACACAGCACAGGTGAGCACCTTCCAGTGGGGGACCCGAGGTGGCATCCTGGCTCCATCACTAGTTCTTACGACTGTTCACATCATTCACCTGGGGGAGCAGCTGCCTTCTCTCAGGAAAACGGAGGTATTAATCGCCTCTCAGAATTCATGAGAGGATTATGCTCTTTTAGAAAATAACTCCAGGCTGGGTGTGGTGGTTCACACCTGTTAATCCCAGCACTTTGGGAGGCCAAGGCAGGAGGATCACTTGAGGCCGGGAGTTTGAGATAAGCTTGGGCAACATAGTGAGACTTTGCCTCTCCCAAAACAGTTGTTTAAATTAGACAACTGTAGTGGTACACACGTGTGTCCCAGATACTTGGGAGGCTGGCTTGAGCCCAAGGGTTTGTGGCTGCGTGAGCAACGATCACCTCACTGCAATCCAGCCTGGACACAGAGCAAGGTCCCGTCTCAAAAATTACAAATAAAAATAAAATAATGCCATAAATGCTAATGCTAAAGAAACTGCATGCTTTCCTTTTAGGCCATTTACATCCACTGAAATGGGAATTTCTGATTGCACAGTGCTAGGGTTTGAACACGTGTCCCCTCAGAAATCCATGTTGAAACTTATCCCCCATGATGGTAGTATTAGGAGGCAGGGACTTTGGGGAGGCGATTCAGTCATGAGGGCTGCACTGTCATGAATGGGACTGGTATCCCTGTAAAAGAGGCTTCAGAGAGAGGTCGCCTCCTGCTCTTCCACCCCTCCACACTGTGGGGACACAGCAGCAAGGCGCCATCCTGGAAGCAGAGAGAGGCTCTCAACAGACACCACAGCTCGCACTTCGCTTGTGGACTTCGCAGCCTCTAGCACTAGGCTGTGAAATACATTTCCATTCCTTCTGTGCCACCCAGTCTTGGGCACTTTGTAATGACCGCACGAAGGGACTATGACATGGGGTCTGCGGTGAGCATCTTAGCACCTCTCCTTCTAAGGACCCACACTAGTAATGGATGGAAACCACAATCGGGACTTGCGTTTCAAAGACAATTACTAGTATTTTCAGAATTTTGCCTTTCAACTCACCAAACTCCAATGAAGAGGAGAAAATTGGGCCTGCCCTCTTTCAAGAACAGGGGATTCATGCTTTCAGGCTGCTTCCTGCTTCTATTGGAGCAAAGTGAGTGACCCCCTGAAGGTGGCCCCCACGGTGCCCATCCTTCTGAGGCAGCTCCACCTCTGGGCACAGCAGGGTGCCCTGGGAGGATGCACTCTGGCCTGAGCCAGCCCAGTCACCGCTTTGTGACGGGAGGCTGAGCACACGACTTCATCTCTCTGGGCCCGGTTTCCTTTTCTGCAACTTTTGTAAAATACAGTTTACCTCCAAGATGAGTGCTAGAGACTGAATTGTGTCCCCAAAAATTCATACATTGAAGCCCTAAGCCCCCTGCAACTATATCGGGAGACGGGACTTTTATGAGGTAAGGAAGGTTAAATGAGGTCATCAGAGTGGGGTCCTGATAGGGAGAGACCGGTGGCCTCATACCAAGAGAGCTCGCCTGCTGTCTGCCATAGGAGGACCCAGCAAGAAGGTGGCCATGAGCCAGGAAGGGGCCCCTGTCAGACACCACATCTGCCGGCATCTTGATCTCGGTCGGACTTCTGAGTCTCCAGAACGCTGAGAAATAAATGTCTGTTGTGTAAGTCACGTAGTCTATGGTATTTTGTTATGGCAGCCTGAGCTGACTGAGATAATGAAGATTAAATGAGAACTTCAGGCAAAGCTCCCACCTCAAAGGAGGCTCTCATAAAAGTCAGCTCTCTTTCCCAAGCACAGTACTCTGAGTGTGAGTCAGCCTTCCCTTGATAAATGAGGATCCTGCGATGCCTCAGAATCATTGTTTCTGAATAAGAAATCTCCACACACATTTATATGAAAGAAACCATAGAAGGTGCTGAAAATACTGATGATTGCACACCTCTCAGAGCGCAATCTTTCTTTTTCCATTAAATCTCATGCTACCTTTCTGCTCTTTGATACTTCACTGTATTAAATGCTAGAGAAAGAAGCTGCGACTCTACTGAGTCAAGAATCTGTTTCAATTAAATGAAAGCTGCATCCTTTGAAACAAGGGTCCCCTGGGAGGACGTACAGCTACCATCCTCCTAGTGAGTCTGCGCTCCATCCAGTAGCCCTCTGATGAAGTTATTGCTGAAACAGCTTTTCGCTCCTCCAGGGGCTGGCTGGAAGCAACAGCGCAAGCCAGCTCAAGCACCCCATCCCCTCTGCTCCCCTCTTCCCCTTCCCTCTGCCCTGTGGTCTTCTGTAAGGAACGGGATGAACTAACATCATTAGGAACTAAACCACTGATCCCGAGCAGTGTAGCAATTCTCTGTGGGAAGATTCCCTCTGGGCAATACAACCTTAAGAACAACAAAGGACCCTCCATTTACACGTCAATCATCAGTCCCCCAGGGAGGTAGCTGTATCTCAGGGTAAGATGGAGCGTCACCGGCAGCCACCTGCACTAAGACTCCCAGGCCTCCCTGCTGTGCCCGCCACCCTCTCCCCATCTAAACCATAGAGAGCCCCTCGGCATTCTGAAGAGCGGGGAACAAAGGGGTTTAGTAGACAGCTTTTAAATCCCTGTCCCACCGATGGGGCTTTGCCCCATTTCCAAAAATAAAAAGACGATACGGAAGAGCTGGTAGCATCCTGGGTGAGCAGCAGCATGAGCGTAAGAGGCAGCCTCCTGTTCTCCGGGACCAAGCTCGGTTTTTGTCCCATGAGGCGAGCAGTCCCGCAGCAAGGCAAAGGAAGGCACCTTCGCTTTACTGACTCGTCTGCGCCAAGCTTCAGGTCAGCCTTGTGGGCAAGCAAAGTCCCAGTTGCTTTGAGAATCCTGACGAAAGAGCTGTGTCACTAACCTGCCCAGTCCCAGACACTCTGCCACTGCAAGATGAGCCACCGAGAGCAGAGGTTCTCTTTCGAGCACACAGTTACGCTGGAGGCAGAGACCCCTGTGTCCTTGTCCCGTGGTCCTGGATCCTTTCTCTGCCATGGAGACCTCAGTGGCCTGAGACACCAGAGAGGTCCATTTGAGTTGGGCAGGAAAGCACAGGAAGTGTCCCACACTCTACCTGGCCTACCCTCTGGGGTATTGGACACAGTGGCAGTACCTTAGAGGCATGCAGGTGACAGGCCACAAGGAAGAGGCAGGGAGGTCAGGAATGGGAAAGTATTTGGAGAGAGCCAGTCATAGCAAACATGTTCCATGTTCCACCAGAGAATGCCCCAGCTGGCCATGTGGCGGCACAGTGTCTATTTACGGGCAAGGAAGCAAACAGCTGACTACACAGCTTTAACTTGCAAAGAAGTGGATTTCTTTATCACTGATGTATTAACAAATGCCACCACAAAGATATTTAAAACAAGAGTTGCCGTGTTTTCAGAAACGCAAGCCAGGCTAATGCCTCTGTAAATAACAGAAAGAAACATCATTTAATGAATGGTATTAACTACTACACAGGGTGCAGGGATTGTCATTCCAAAAGTAAATATTTGCTTATAAAGAAAAGAGCGGGATTGGTTGAACCAGTTTTTCGGGCCAGTGCAGAAAAGTAAAAATCTGATTTATTTTTTTCCCCTGTTCTGTTCCATTAAAATGAAATCGTGCAGAAAACAACGTTTCCGTATGTATGCCTGTTTTTAAAAGGTGGGGAGAAGTCTAGGTGAACAATTATCCAAATACGATGCCCACTGCAGCAATTCAATGTGTGTGGCATAGAAGCTGAAGTTTGCTTGCAGGGTCCCCTAAGGTCTTTGCAGGCCATGGCGTGCTGAAGGCTGCCCACAGCCGCTCGAGAGAGCGGATGCTGCACAACCTCTCACAACCCCTCATTCAGTGAGGTCGCGTCGGCAGCTTGAGATCAGCCATGGTGGGAGTATTTCCACCACAGAAGCCAGTAAACCCTACAAACCAGGGCTTCTGTTCCCCAGAGACCTCACAGTTAAACATTTACCAGCATAGCACTGGAAAAAGTTGCTGCAGAGCAGAAACAGGCAGACGAAGACCTCTGCCTGTTGGAGTATGGCCCGAGCTAGGAATGGATTTTGTGTTTTCAGTGGTTGGTAGAAACACCCTCGACCACCATCATCAAACACTGAATGGTTTTGGAAATTAGCTTTTGCTGTAGATTTGATCATGTTTCTTGACAAATTCAACCTAAAATGACAAGACAAAACAGCACTTACTTATCATACTTACAATGTGATAAACTCATTTTGTCAACAACTAATATTGTTGAATCACAAGTAAATGTCAATATACTTTATACACTTCTTGTGTGGTTAAAATTTAACATAAGAAATTAGCTCTCCATTCCCACACAAATACGCAGTGGATATATATATTTTTTTAGCTCGAACTGTAGCTGTCACGGAAATTCTTGCTGTGACATTGCAAGTGTGAAAGATTGATCTGTGTTTCAAAATCCATTTAAGCTTTTGGGATCTGGAAGAAGACGGTACATACCACTTTTCCCTACTGATCTCCTAAATGCAGCTGAATAATCCTGGAAATTATAACACAGACAGTGATTTTTAAAAAAGAAGAAGAAGAAGAACTCTCAACTCTGAAAAGGAGGAGGTGAACTAACTAGGGATTTTAAGACTCAAGGAAAAAGTAGGAGGTTCCCTAGGTTTCCTAAGGGGTCAGACAGGACAGGTCTGCAACTCAGAATCCCTAACAGGCATAGATTAAAAAGCTTTTATAGCCTGCTCTCACTAGTTTAAAAAAAAAAAAAAAAAACCTAGGAAAGGGGAAGCCCAAGAGAATCTTGATGGGAAGCCCCTAATTCTGCTCTGGAACCAGGGAACCTGTAAGCCACTTCACCTGCAAGACCAGCATCAGTAGCACCCTGTATTGCCCTGCCCTCTGCTCGGTAACAGTAACAAGGTCCCCCAGTAACAGCAGATGAGCCAGCAATACAAGGCAATGCAGAGAGGCGCCTTTCATGTCTCCAGGGCAGCACCAACAGAGATGGAAAGGGGCCCCCAGAAGTGCCATAGGAATGAGTCATACCAGAAGAGTATTGAAAGCATTTTGAAAACTAAACTGATGTGAAACGAGAGCCAATAGCAGGCCACAATGTACATACCAAACTTAAACAGGGGGACTGCCTGCTAAAACAGAAGACTTCAATCAGATGAAAGTCTACTAACATAATAAACAAAATGGCCGGGATGCCATCAAAAATCACATATCATACCAAAAACCAGTAGAACACAACTTCAATGAGGAAAGACAATTAACTAATGAAATACAGAGATGAATTAGAAGTTGGAATTATTAGACAAGGATTTTAAACCAGCCATCATGAAAATGTTTTAACAATCCATTCTAAATTATCTCAAAACAAATACGAAAACTTTAGAAAAAAAAAAGAAGTTATGAAAAAGAACCAAATAAAAATTACAAATTGAAAACTATAACGACCAAAGTGTTTTTAAAGAACTCAATGAATTTAATGGTAGACTAGTGATGATAGATGATACACTCAGTGAACTTGAAGATAAACCAATAGAATTTATTCAGTCTGAACAACAGAGAGAAAACAGACTTTAAAACCAAAGATCTACCATTTATACTATGGAAGTCCCCAAGGATAGGACTAAGGAGAATGAGACCAAAAACCTCCCAAAATAATAAAATGCATAAGCCTAAAGATTGTAAAACCTCAGAAAAACCTAAATATGATAAACCAAATCTACATAAAAACACATCATAATCAATTTCTAAAAATTAAGGAGTTAAAAACAGTCAAAGAGAAATGACACACAACTTATAAAAGAACAGCAATTCATATAACAGCAGATTTCTCCTCTGAAACTATGGAGGCCAGGAAGAATTAATACAATGATCTTCACATGCTGAAAGGAAAGAGCTGTAAACTGTGAATTCTAGATGTGGACAAACTATTCTTGATGAATGAAGAGGAAATTCTCACACAGAGAAAAACTAAGAAAATGTGTTACTGGCTAAATGAAATGCCCCAAACAGAAAGAAAATGGTAACAAAAGAGGGCTGAAATTTTTAGAAAAGAAAAAGAACAATGGAAGGGGTAAAAATAGAAATAAAGATAATAGACTATCATTTAATGAGTTACTTTAATAACACGTTAGGGTTGAAGCAAAACTGACAACACCATCTGATGTGGTGTTCTTTATATGTACAGGGAATACTTAAGACCATTTATTTTTTTAAAACTAGGGAGGGTAAAAGGAGCTGCATGAAAGTACTATCTGTGCATCACTCAAAGTGATCAAATGTCAACACCAGTAAGCTGTGGAAAGTTACGTATGTATATGGTAATATAGAACAACAACAACAACAAAAGCTATACAAAGAAATATACTCAAATATATTATGAAGAAATAAAAATGGAATTCTACCAAAAGTTCAAGTACCACACAGAAAAGCAGGAAATAAAAAAGAGAAAATGAGGGAAAAAAGAGAACAAACTTAAAAGAAATAATAGAAAGTCAGACCTAAGCCCTACCATATCAATAATGACTTTAAATGTAAATGCCCTAAATACACCAATAAAAGTACACAGGTTGGCACAGTGGATTTAAAAAAGACACAACCCAAATATATGCTGTCTACATATAAACTCAATGCAAACAACATAAGTAGGTTTACAGTAAAAAGGTGAAAAAGATATATCATATAGACATACATTTTTAAAAAGCAAAAGTGGATACATTAAAGTAGATATCAGAGAAAAGAATGTTAAAAAGATGAACGTTACATCAATCCACCAAGGATATATAGCAATTCTAAATCTACATGCATCAAATGCCAGAGCTTCAACTATAGAGCTGAAAGGTGAAATAAATGAATTGCAGTTGAAGGCCTAAACATCCCACTCTCAGGAACTCAACATCACCATCAACTGAAAAAATTTAATTGACATTTATAGAGCATCATCCAGGAACAGCAAAATGTACACTCTTTTCTTTTCTTTTCTTTTCTTTTGAGACAGTGTCTCACACTGTCACCCAGGCTGGATTACAGTGTCATGATCTCATGCAGTGCACCACACCGCCTAATTTTTGTATTTTTAGTAGAAATGGGTTTCACCATGTTGGCCAAGCTGGTCTTGAACTGCTGACCTCAAGTGATCTGCCCACCTTGGCCTCCCAAAGTGCTGGGATTACAGGTGTGAGCCACTGCACCTGGCCAAAATGCACATTCTTTTAAAGTGCCCATATAATATTATTAGAATGTTGGGTCATAAAACAAATCTTACCAAATGTAAAATAATCGAATCATACAAAGTGCATTCTGTTACCATGATAAAATAAGACTAGAGACAAATATGACAAAGATAAAAGAAAAGTTCCAAACACTTGGAAATTAAATAGCACACTTTTATATAATCCATGAATCAAAAAAGGAGTCCATAAGAAACTTTTAAAAACAATTACAACTGAATGAAAATTAAAGACAACATGTCAAAATGTTGGGGATTCAGCTAAAGTAGTATTGAGAGGGAAATTTATAGCACCAAGTCCTTCTAATGAAATGGAGAGAAGATTTCAAATCAAAAATCTAAGTTTCAACCTTATGAAACAGGAAAAAGCAAAGCAAAATAAATCAAAAGCAAGCAAAAGTAAAGAAATAAAGATAAAACAGAAGTCAATGACACTGAAAGCAGAAAAACAATAGAGGAAATTAATGGAGAAAAAATAGTTCTTTGGAGAAAAATTAGTGAAAATTACAAACCTCTAAGCAATTCGACAAAGATAAAAAGAGAAAACACAAAACACCAATATCAGGAATAAAACAAATGAAATTACAAATGATTCTGTGGTATAACAAGGTAATACTGCTAACAACTTTACACTTATAAATTAAACTTAGAAGAAATCATCAATTCTTAAGAAACTCAAACTACCAAAACTCACCCAAGATGAAACAGCTTAAGTAGTCTTGTAATTATTAAATTGAATGTGTATTTTAAACATTTCCCAAAAAGGCATCTCTGGTCCCAGATTATTAAGAAAACTTAACAACAATTTTAAACAAACTCTTCCAGAAAATAGAAGAGAAGAAAAACACTTCTGAAATCATGCTATGAACAACTTTACATGCATAAATTTAACAGAGATGGAATGTACAATTTTCTTAAACAGTACAAACTGCTGCATGCAGTTCACCCAGTAAGAAATAGTAATTTTTTTTTTTTTTTTTTTTTTGGAGACAGAGTCTCACTCTGTTGCCCAGACTGGAGTGTAGTGGTATGATCTCAGCTCACTGCAACCGCTGCCTCCCAGGTTCAAGCGATTCTCCTGCCTCAGCCTCCTGAATAGCTGAGACTACAGCTGCCCACCACCACACCCAGCTAATTGTTGTATTTCTAGTAGAGACAGGGTTTCACCATATTGGCCAGACTGGTCTTGAACTCCTGACCTTGTGATCCACCCACCTTGGCCTTCCAAAGTGCTGGGATTACAGGCATGAGCCACCACATCCTGCCAAGAAATTGATTATTTTATTATCTCTACATTTAGGAACTTGAACTTGTAATTTTTAAAACTTTCCAAAAATAGATATTTCTCAGCAGACAGTTTCCCTGGAGAATTCTATCAAATGTTTGAAGAACACTAGTATGCATAATCCCCTCCAGAAAGTAAGAGGGAATACTTCCCAACTCACTTATAACAATACTAGTGTGCTGATACTAAAACCAGACATAATACAAAAAAGAAAACCATTGACCAATATCACTCACGAATATAGATGGAAACATTCTTAGTTAGATATTAGTAAATAAATATAAAATATGTGCACAATAGCCAAGTAGGGTTTATTCCAGGAATGCAAGACTGGTTCATTATTCAAAAACCAATCTATGTAATCTACCATATTAATAGGAAAAAACATAATATGCCTATATCAGTTGAGGAAGAATGACAAAACTCAACACCAATTCATAATTTTTTAAACTTAGTATATTAGAAAAATTCCTCAACCTCATAAAGAGCATCTACAAAAATACTATGTCTAACATTATTTTTAATAGCGAAATCTGAATGTTTTCCCTCGAAGATTGGGAACAATGCTAGAATGTCTCAGCATCCTTCTTTAACATAGTTCTAGAGTACCAGCAGGTGCAATAAGTCAAGCCAAAGACAGTTTTACTGTCTTTACTTGCAGATGACATGATTGTCTATGTAGATATCTTAACAAATCTATTTTTAAAAACTCATAGAAAAAAAAACAAATAAATAAATAAATAAAACATCATAGAACCAATAAATGAGTTCAGTAAGATTGCAGGATAAAAAACCAACACACAAAAATCAATTGCACTTCTATCTACTGAAAACAAATGGAAACCAAAATTAAAGGTTCACTACCAATTATAATCTCATCAAAGAAAATTAAATACTTGCCTATAACTTTTAACAAAATATGTATAAGCCATACAATAAAAATTATAAAATGCTAATAAAAAATCAAAGTCATAAATTTTTTGGATAGACACACCATGTACATGGATTAGAAGACAACACAGAAAACATATCAATTCTCCCTAAATGTATATACAGGTCTAATGAAATTCCTATCAAAACCTTGAAAAGATTTGTTGTAAACATAGAAAAATGTATATGGATAAAGAGAGGTCCAAGAAAAGTCAAATCAATTTTGAGAAAGTAGAATAAAGTGGGAGAAATTATGAGGCTTACTATGCAGCTAAAGCAATCGGAACTACATGATATTAATGGAACGATAGATAGATAGATAGATCAGCAGAGCAGAATAAAAAACCCAGAAGGAGGTATACATGCATATATGCCAGTTAATTTCTGACAACAGACCAAAATAGTTCAACAGAGGAGGGAAACCCTTTTTAAAAATAGTGCTGGAGCGATTAGACATTCATAGGCAAACAAAATGTAAACCTTAACCTAAACAGAATACCTTATACAAAAATCAACTCAAAATGGATTACAGACTTAAATGTAAACTGTAAAACCATAAAACTTCTAGGAGAAAGTCTTTGGGACCAGGCACTAGACAAAGATATCTTAGACTGAAACACAATGTAATCCATAAAAGAAAAATATAATAAATTGGAACTCCATCAGAGAAATGCAAATCAAAACCACATTGAGATACCATCTTACTCCAGTTAAAATGGCAATCATTAAAAAATCTGGAGACAACAGATGCTGGAGAGCATGTGGAGAAATAGGAACACTCTTACACAGTTGGTGGGAATGTAAATTATTTCAACCATTGTGGAAGACAGTGTGGCGATTTCTCAAATATCTAGAAATAGAAATTCCATTTGACCCAGCAATCCCATTACTAGGTATATACCCAAAGGATTGTAAATCGTTCTACTATAAGGACACAGGCACACGAATGTTCATTGCAGCCCTGTTTACAATAGCAAAGACCTGGAATCATTCCAAATGTCCATCAATGATAGACTGGACAAAGAAAATGTGGCACATATACACCATGGAATAATATGCAGTCATAAAAAACAATGAGTTCGTGTCCTTTGTAGGGACTTGGAAGAATCTGAAAACCATCATTCTCAGCAAACTGACACAAGAACAGAAACCAAACACCCCGTGTTCTCATGTTGAACAGTGAGAACACGTGGACTCAGAGAGAGAAGCATCACACACTAGGGGCAGTTTGCAGGGGGCGGGGGTACTAGGGGAGGGACAGTGGGGGGTGGGAAGGGTGGGGAGGGACAACATGGGGAGAAACGCTGGATATAGTATGCACCTATGCAACAACCCTGCATGACCTGCACATGCACCCCAGAACCTAAAGTAAAATAAAATTTAATAAATAAATAATAAATAAATTGGACCTCAACAAAATTTCAAATTTTGCTCTGCAAAAGACCCTGTTAAGAAGGATGTAAAGACAAGCTACAGGATAGGGTAAAATTTTTATAAACCATGTGTCCCACAAAGGACTTGTAGCCAGGATATCTATGAAACTCTCAAATCTCAACTTTAAAAAAAACGAAATATCTAAATTAGTAAAGGAGCAAAAGACACTAAGAGCTATCTCACCGAAAAGGATATAGAGATGGCAAAGCAGCACAGGACTTTAGAAGATTTTCATCATCATTACCCACTAAGGAAATCCACATGAAAGCCACAAGGAGCTATCACTACACATGTGTCAGAATGACTAAAATTAAAATAATGCAAGATCAAATGCGTGAGGAAACTATGAAGAAACTGGAATGTTTGTGGGAATCTAAAATGACATGGCCACTCTGGGAAATACTTTGGCAATGTCTTTCAAACCTGAAAGTGAACTTGCCACAGAACCGAGAATTGTATTCTTGGGCATTTCAGAACAGTGAAAACTTACTTTCTCACAGAAACTTGAGCATGAATATTCATAGCAACTTTATTCATACAAGTACAAAACTTATAACTACCAAATATCCTTCCATGGGTGAATAGTTCAATAAGGTATGGGACATCCAGAGAGTGGAATACTACTACTGAACAATTTTTAAAAAACTATTGATCCATATGACAATTTTTATGAACCTAAAGAAAATCAATCTCAAAAGTATAAATACTGCATGATTCCATTTATATAACGCTTGTGAAATACCTAATTATAGAGATGGAGAATAGGTTAGTGGTTGCTAAGGGTTATCAATAGAGATGGAAGCATAGGTGTGGCTATAAACAGGCAGCATGGGAGAACCTTCTAGTGATGGTACATTTAGGTAACTTGATTGTAGTCATGGTTACATGAAATTACACGTGATTAAATTGCATAGAACTACACACACATATCCATGCATATGAATGCATATATAACTACTGAAATCTCAGTAAGCTCCATGGATGGAACCAACATCAATTTCCTGGCTCGTATTGTACTATATTTATGCCATATATATATATAATATATGTATATTTTTTATATATATATATAATATAATAACGGGGGTAAGCTGGGTGAAGGGTACTCTGGATCTTCCTGTACATCTCCATGCCACTTCATGTGAACCTATAATTATTTCATAATAGAAAGCTATTTTTTAAAAAAGACATATAAAGGTAATGGGATGGATCATTTCCACACTCAGATCTGCAAAGAAAAGATTGGTTTTTTTTTTTTTTTTTTTTTTTTTTGGTAATTGATTTGATCTTGCTCTCAAGTCCTACACTGCTGGATATCAAGAGAGAGAAACATTAAATTTTCTAAATAAAATACTTAGATTTTGTTCTGGCCTATAAGAATAGTCACACAAAGTCCATAATTTTTAGAGATGAATACTGAATTATGTAGAAATTAAAGTGATGTGATATCTGGGATTTGCTCCAAAATGCTTTTTTGTTTGTTTGTTTGTTTTGAGACAGAGCCTCCCTCTGTCACCGAGACTGGAGTGCAGTAGCACGATCTCAGCTCACCACAACCTCTGCCTTCCAGGTTCAAGCAATTCTCTTGCCTCAGCCTCCCAAGTAGCTGAGATTACAGGCACCCGCCACCACACCCAGCTAATTTTTGTACTTTCAGTAGAGAGGGGGTTTCACTGTGTCCGTCAGGCTGGTCTCAAACTCTTGACCTCAAGTGATCCTCCCACCTCAACCTCCCAAAGTGCTGGAATTACAGGTATGAGTCACTGCATCCAGCCTCCCAAATGTTTTTAAAAGAAAAGGAAAAAGAAACAGAAGAAGAAATAACAGGTGAAACAAACATGACAAAAATCTAGCTAATTCTAGAATGTAGGAACATGTGGATTGTTAGATTATTATCTTAATTTTTTGTGTGATGCTAGAAAACACTCATTCAATAATTTTCTTTTTAAAAAATAAACTGTACAGTTGAGAAGCCTCCCCTTAACCTTCAATAGGAAGTATTAAATCTGGAGTATCACGACATGCTAAAAGCACCTATCAAGAGTAGAATCTCATCAAATTCTAGAGGTACCTTCCAAGTGATGATATCCTCAGTTAAAATCACGCGCTCCATACTGCTATAAATAATTGCCTGAGACTGGAAAAAAAAAAAAAAAACACATGCTCATGGGTTAATGTCAGTATTTGGCAGCAACTGCTTGTGTGAAACAGCATTTTCAAAGAGGAAATATGTAAGATCTCCTTCCAGATCAGCATTAAGAGATGAACATTTGTCTTCAATTTTGATGACAGAGAACACAAAGTTTGAGCTCTAAGTGAAATATTATTTCTCCCATAAGGAATTCCATTCTTCTCATTAGAAGGCCTGTATTACAAAACACTGTACACAATTATCATGTTTTGAATTTTGTCAACAAAAAATTTGTAGGGATTTGTTTTCTCTCTCATTATCCAAGTACTTACATAATGTCTTCAATATTGCCTCTTGCCTCACGAAGCCTAAGATATCTACCACCTGACCTTTTACAGAAACAGTTTGCGGCCCCTGTGATGATGCTGCCGCTCTAGACACCTCTCCACATCTAGAGGTGTCCCATGTCCAAAGCAGAGCAGAACTTTAGAGACAAGCTGCTCAGCCCTGTCTCCATCCTCCGCCACTCTCAACACAGCGTGAGGAGTCAAACACCCTTCTACGTTCTCTCCTCTCCCGCACACATAGTTGGCCTCCCAGATCAAGAGCCCTGAAGTGACACAGGACTTTAGAAGTGTGAAGAAGACCAGGAAGAGGTGTTCGCTGCAAGTGCAGGAGCAGACGGGCCTGCACCGAGTCAGCCTGCAGACTTACCCTCACCTCCCCGCCACGGCCCCACCCAATCTCATTCATTCTTCTCGGACCATCACAGCCAGCTCTGAGTGGTTTCCCTGTTTTCAGCCTTAGACCTCAGGCCCTGTTAGGAACTGCGTGTTATATCCTCCAGAATTGACATGTTGAAGTCCTCACCCCCAGTGTGGCTGCATGTGGAGGTGGGGCCACTGAGGAAGTAGTTAAGGTCAAATGAGGTCATAAGAGTGGGGTCCTAACCTGACAGGAGCAGTATCCTTACAGGAAGAGATGCCTGAGCAATCGCCAGCTCTCTGCTCACTGTACTGAGGAAAGGTCACGCGACATATAGCGAGCAAGGACCCAAAGGGAGTTCTCACCAGAAACCAACCTGCCAGCACCTTGTTTTTGGACATCCAGGCGCTAGAGCTGTGAGAAAACACATGTCTGCCTTTAAGCACCCAGGCTGTGGCATTGCATTATGCAGCCCGAGGCCCCTTCCATCATAGAGCCCCACTGCTGTAACAGTTACCTAGAATATTTCCAGGCCCAACACTGTCATATGCAAAAAGCTGCTGTTGTTCCTCATGGTTTGACAAATAGACTCTTAAATTCCTTAGCCTGAAAGCCAAACTCTATTGCCAGCCAAACCCTCTCTCAGCCACTTTTCCTGCCCACCCTCCTGCCAAATGGACAGCTCTTCACTCCCAGACTGTGCCACGTGCCTCCCCACTGCTCCCACAAAAGTTACCTGCTTTCTGTTGTTCAGATCCTCAAGGGCAAGCTCAAATCCAATGTGTACTCTATGAAATGTTCCTTGCTCCCATCCTGAAAATGCCCTCCCTCTGCCCCTGAAGTGCCATTCATTTGTTTTCTTTCTCTTCTATACACTGAATTGTACTTTCTTGTGTATATTTCTTAAAATATCTTCAACTCATGCACCTCACCCTTCAGGAGACTGCACAGTTCTTGAAGTGCAATGTCCAATTAGTGCCTTCCATTTTCATTCAGTAGCACCCAGTAAGTATCCGGCAAAAGAATCTTACGTCATTTAGTTGTTTAAAATATGTTCTCATTATTTATTCATGATAAGTAGACTGAAACAAACTGATCAATTTGAGTATGCCCAAATGATCCATGGTTGGAATCTCAAAAATCCTGAGTCCTCATTCTGACCCTAAATTGAGCCAAGGTACAGAGTACACGGGCCAGCCCGTGTGAGGGTGGGTTTCACTCTGCTTCCCCTGTGGTCTCTGGAGAGAAGGAGGAATCTGCAATGAGGGCTCCTTCAGGGCCAGAGTCCTTTTCTGTTTGTAAATAATGAATGATATGAGATTTCCTCCAACATTTTGCTTAAAGAGTCAGAGTATAAACACACAGAGGCGTATCATTCAATAACTGATGAATCCGCGGTTTACTGCTCCTTTTCCCCTTTCTGGAACAGAAACAAACTTTGATCCTTTAACTTGACATAGGTTAAGGAGTGATACTGAAACCCCATACACTTAAACATAACACTCCTAGAACTTCCAAAGTGTCCCTGTTACCACATTCTGACAAATTATCATACACTATTCTCTAGGAAGGGACAGAGAAAATCTCTTCCCCTGAGGCTGTGGCCTATGTTTAATCAGAAACAGAATGTGGCCCTGTTGTCCAGACTCTTCTTGAGATCTACCTGGGTCTGACACTGTTCTCACTTACTATCCATGCAATGTTTTCTTCGGAAATAACATGTAGCATCCCGACCTTCCCTTTGCCTGGAGTCAGTCATGAGAACAGCTCCCATTTGTTGAGGCCGTGCTCACACCTGGTGCACTATACCGTTACGTGCCTCAATCCTCACAGGAGCCCTTGAGAGGCAGCTATTACATGATCAGATGGTTGAGAACACCAACCTGAAGAGTCACTTGGTTATAGTCCCAGAGTCCAGGCAGGATGAGAAGCGAGTTTGTCTGACTTCACAGTGCATGCCCTCGACGGTTCTGCGCCGTCAGTAACACAGCCAGGTGTGCAGAGGAACAGGGCCTCCCATTTGCAGCAAGGGGAAGTGCTTGGGCAGCAATCGTGGGGTCTCCCGAGCCCCACTCTGCCTCGTCTGGTGAGACTCTTGGCACAGGATGTCAGACCAGCCGACAAGAGTATCCTCAGAAAGAAGCGGAAAATAAATTAGAAAGTCTTCTTTTGTGAGCAGCCATGCTGGTTTGAAAATGACAAGAAGTGCCCCTCGCTCTACACATAACTTCAAGAATAATAACATTGGCCAAGTAACAAGCTCAGCTGCTTTTGACCTCCTCGCACAGACTCCTTACCTAGCACAGCACCGGGAGCCGGGGAGTCTCCTCTGCAATCTTTCCACACCCAACCCTTCCTTCCTCAGAGCTACCAACCCAGGTGAGGGCCCTGCAGCCTCACCCCAGGCCGCTGAGAAAGCCTGGTCTCTGAGATACCCGAGCCAAGCCTTCTGCCTTCATTGTATCACAGCCTCCTTCAGGTCAAGATGCTCTTTTTTTTTTCCTTCCGGAGAGTCTCACTCTGTTGCCCAAGCTGGAGTGCAGCGGAGCCCTCAGAACTGACTGCAGCCTCCAACTCCTGGGCTCAGGTGATCCTCCCACCTCAGCCTTCTGAGTGGCTGAGACGACACACGCAGCCACACCCAGCTACATTGCTTCTTCTTGTTGTTGTTGTGGTTGTGGTTGTTGACACTGGGTCCCACCATGTCACCCAGGCTGGTCTCAAACTCCTGGCCTCAAGAGATCCCCCATCTCAGCCTCCCAAAGTGCTGAATTACAGACTCAAGCCGGGATTTTCTGAAAAGAGCAGTTTCGTAGTGTCCAATAAAATCAACGCAATCAGATGGCCTATCCACTTTTCCAAGTATTTCCACCTCACAACCTTTTTTATTGTTGTTTTGTTTTTATTTGTTTGTTTGTTTTGGCAGCTAAAAATAACCAAGATGTAGCTGACAGTTTCTGCGGGTGGCACCACTGAATGCCTCAGGCTAGGGCACAGCCTCTCCTGCAAGGAGCAGCCAGGCAGGGCCATCTCGTGGGTTAGCCTTGATGCGCCGGCTCCTGGGAGAACAGGGTCCTTTCTGGCTATTGTCTGGAGACCTCACTCCTTGGCCCGGTGCGCCTCTCCACAGGGCTGCTCACAGCAAGGCAGCTTGCTGGCCCCAGAGAGAAAAAGTCAAAATCAAAGTGTGCCCCCAGAACAGAAGCTGCAGTCTTTCTAGAACCTGGTGTCAGAAGCACCATCCCATTGTATCTTCTGTCTTCTGTTCATTAGAAGTGAGTCACTAAATCCAGCTGACACGCCAGGGGAAGGAATTATCACAGGGCCTGAAAACAGGAGACGGAGATCATCAGGGTTACCTCGAAGACTGCAGACTACACTTTAAAAATAACTTTTATGCTTATACATTCACAGTAAGTTGCCAAGACAGCAGAGGAGCAGAGAGGTCTCCTGTTCCCTTCACCCAGTTGTTACAATACAAAATTAAAACCAGAAAAGTGACATTGGTACAATGTGTGCTCGTTTTGAGCCATTTTATTAAATGTGTAGATCTGTGTAACCACCACTGAAATCAAAAACCACAACTATCCATCACCACAAGGCCTCCTTTGTGTTACCCCCTTTATAATCATGCCCCCCTCCGCCTCTGCCACCCCCAGTCCTCGGCAACCACTCATCACTTTTCTATCTCTATAATTTTGTCATTTGAAAATGTTATGTAAAAGGAATTACACCGCATGTAAACTTTTGATACTGGCTTTTTTTCACTCCATTCAATCCTCTGGAGATGGATCTGGGAAGCTTCATGGGTCATTCATTTGTTCCTTTTTTATGGCTGAGTATTCCCTGGTATGGATGTATCCATTTATTCAACCATCACCTGCTAGGAACATTTTGGTTGTCTTCAGCTTTGGGCCACTACAGATAAAAATGTTGTGTAGAGTTGTGTACAGGATTTTGTGTTGACGTAAGTTTTCATGTCTCAGATAAATACCCAGGAGTACCACTCACGGGTTACATGGTAATTGTATGTTTATGTTTTTCTAAGAAACCACCAATTTCCCAGATTATGCTATTTTACATTCCCACCAGCACCATATGCAGGATCCAGTTTCCCTGCATCCATGACAGTACTCAATATCGTCAGTACTTGTTTTTGATTTTAGTTGTTCTAACAGGTATGCCATGATATCTCACCATGGTCTTAGTTTGGATATCCCTAATATCTAGTAATGTTGAATATCTTTTTGTGTGTTTATCTGACCCCTGTATGTCCTTTTTGGTGAAATGTCTCTTCATGTCTTTTGTCCATTTTCTAATTGGATTGTTTGGTTTTTTACTGTTGAGGCTTGAAAATACCCTGTATATTCTAGATGTAAGACCTTTGTCACATATGTGGTTTTCAAATATTTTCTCTCAATCTGCAGCTCATCTTCTCATACTCTTAACAAATTCTTTTGCAGAGCAGAATGTTTTAATCTTGATAGAGCCCAGTTTATCAATACTAACCTTTTTCTTTTATGATTTATAATTTTGATGTCATGTCGAAGACTTCTTCACCAAGCTCACAGCCTAAAAGTTTTCTGCTATATTACCTGCTAAAAGTTCTACAGGTTTATTTATTTATTTATCTATTTTTGGAGACAGGGTGTCACTTTTGTCACCCAGGCTGGAGGGCAGTGGCACAATCACAGCCCACTGCAGCCTCAACTTCACAATCACAGCTCCCTGCAGCCTCAAATACCCAGTCTCAGGTGATTCTCCCACCTCACCCTGGGACTACAGGTGCATACCACCATACTGGATAATTGTTTTTGTATTCTTAGTGGAGACCAGGTTTTGCCATGTCACCCGGGCTGGTCTTGAACTTTTGACCTCCACCCATCTCAGCCTCCTATAGTGCTGGGATTATGGGTGTGAGCCACCGCACCCAACCAGTACTACAGTTTCAAATCCATGTTCCATTTTGAGTTAATTTTTGTATAGAGCGTGAGGTTGAGATCAAACTATATGTTTTTGGCCGGCAAATATTCAATTACTCCAGTATCTTTTACCCTTCTTCCATTTATCCTTGCTTTTCACCTTGGTTAAAAATCAGTTGGCCATACTTGTCTGTGTGTGTTTTTCTGGGTTCATCATTCTGTTCAGTTTTTCTATGTGTCTAGCCCTCGGCCCACACTATTCAGTATTGATTTCTGAAGCTATAATAAATTGTGAGGCCAGGTAAACTGGCACCTCTTACTACATCCTTCTTTTTCAAAATTGTTTTAGCTATTCTAGGAATAGTAGTGGGTGACAACGGTCTTTTCTTTTTATATTTAGTGCTTCCTTCAGGTGCTCTTGTAATGCAGGTTGGGTGATAAGTTCCCTCTGCATTTCCTTGTCTGAAAAGAATCTTATTTCTCCTTCATTTATAAAACTTAGTTTGGCTGGATATGAAATTCCAGGCTGGAATTTCTTTTCTTTAAAAAGGTTGAATATTGGCCCCAATCTCTTCTGGCATGCAGGGTTTCTGCTGAGAGGTCCGCTGTTAGTCTGATGGAATTCCCTTTGTAGGTTCCCTGACCTTTCTCACTAGCTGCCTTTAACATTTTTTCTTTTATTCTGACATTGGAGAATCTCATGATGTGTCTTGGGGATGATCTTCTTGTGAGGTATCTTACTGGAGTTCTCTGCACTTCCTGAATTTGAATGCTGGCCTCTCTAGCTAGGTTGGGGAAGTTCTCATGAATTATATCCTGAAATCTGTTTTCCAAGTCGGTTTCATTCTCCCCATCTCTTTCAGGGACTCCAATGAGTCACAGATTAGCTCCCTTGAAATAATCTCACATTTATTGGAGGTTTTGTTCATTCCTTTTCATTCTTTTTTCTCTATTCTTGTCTGACTGTCTTATTTCAGAAAGCCAATCGTCGAGTTCTGAGATTCTTCCCTCTTCTTGGTCTATTCTGTTATTATACTTGTGATTGCATTATGAAATTCTTATAGGGTGTTTTTCAGCTCTGTTGGATTGCTTACATTGTTTTCTATACTGGTTATTTTGTCTATCAGCTCCTGGTCTGTTTTATCATAATTTTTAGCTTTTTTGAATTGGGTTTCAATGCACTCCTCTAGCTCAATGATCTTCCTTCCTATCCATGTTCTGAACTCTATTTCTGTCATTTCAGCCATCTCAGCCTGGTTCAGAACACTTGCTGCAGAGGCAATATGATTTGAAAGAAAGAGAACACTCCAGCTTTTTGAGTTGTCAGGGTTCTTGCACTGATTCTTTATCACCTTTGTGGTCTTATCTACCTTCAATCTTTGAGGTTTCTGACCTTTGGATACGTTTTTTCTTCTTCTTTTATCCTGTTGATGACATTGAGGGTTTGATTGTGGTAAAAGGCGAATTCAGATGACTGGCTCTGTTTCTAGATTTTAGGTGGACAATGCTCAGTTCCCAACTCCGGGGCTGTGCACTCTGAACTGGTATTGGACCCCAGCTTTCTTCTCTGGCTCCTCAAAGTTAGGAATCCACTGTGCTGGGGGGTCCTGAGGTGCAGCAGCTATAGAAGAGTGCTTGCCAGTGTATCTATCTTCCTGCAGGCATTCACTATGGTGGCAGAGGCAACACAGCTGGTGCAGTGGTGTCAGGACACTCTTGCTGGAGACTATGTGCACAGTCATGCTGAAGCTGGTGTTGGCTCAGGCATGAAGTACTGGTGGACACAAATCTAGATGCCTTCTCTGTGCCCTACAAGCAGGAGTGATTTATCAAGGCAGGGGAGAATCCACTGTTCTCTGCACAGTGTTAGTCCAAGGGTAAGGTGCTAGTGGGGGTGGGGGTGTGACTGGCTGTCTCCACAATGGCAGTCAGTGGAGGGAGGAGGGCCAGACTACACTCCCATGCACTGTCGGGGCAAGGAAAGCAAAACTCACCCCATGCAGATATGCACCACCAAAGCAACACTGGGAGTGCCATGGGCTTGAGGGAAGATGCAATATGGGGAGGGAGCATCGAAGCTGCTCTGTGGCCATAGTGGATGCCCCATTAGAGCTTTCCACTGGTCAGGCACACTGCACCAGCACATGGTGCTGGCCCCCAGGGCACCTGAAACTGCCCTGCAAGCAGACATAGCTAGGCTGGAGCCCTAAGAGAGGCCAGCAGACCAAGAGATTCTCAGATGAAACAAGTGCCCTCTGATGAGTGAGATTGCCGTGCAAGGTTCAGACCTGACAGTTCCCCTCGTGGATGCCCTTTATGTCTTTCTCTTACACGATTGGCCTGGCCAAGACTTCCAATATTATATGGGATAGGAGTGGTGAGAGAGGGCATCCTTGTCTTATGCCAGTTTTCAAGGGCAATGCTTCCAGCTTTTGTGCATTCAGTACGATGTTGACTGTCAGTTTGTCATAGGTGACTCATTATTTTGAGGTATGTTCCTTCAATACCTAGTTTATTGATTACTATATTAGTCCATTACTGTGTTACTAATAAAGATATACCTGATAGTGGGTAATTTACAAAGAAAAAGAGATTCAATGGACTCATAGCTCCACATGGCAGGAGAGGCCTCACAATCATGGTGGAAGGCAAAGGAAGAGCAGAGACATGACTCACACGGCACCAGGCAAAAGAGCTTGTATAGGGGAACTCCCCTTTGTAAAACCATCAGATCCTGAGACTTATTCACTGTCATGGGAACAGCATGGGAAAGACCCACCCCCATGATTCAACTACATCCCACTGGGTTCCTCCTACAATATGTGGAAACTATGAGAGCTACAATTCAAGATGAGATTTGGGTGGGGACACAGCCAAACTATATCATTCCACATCTGGCCCCTCCAAAATCTCATGTTCTCACATTTCAAAAGCAATCATACCTTCCCAACAGTCTCCCAAAGTCTTAATTCATTTCAGCATTAATTCAAAAGTCCACAGTTCAAAGTCTCACCTGAGATGAGGCATGTCCCTTTCCCATATAAGCCTGTAAAATCAAAAACAAGTTAGTTACTTCATAGATACAATGAGGGTACAGGCCCTGGGTAAATACATCCATTCCAAATGGGAGAAACTAGCCAAAACAAAGGCACTAGAGGCCCCATCCAAGTCCAAAATCCAATAGGGCAACCATTAAACCTTAAAGTTCCAAAATGATCTCTTTTGACTCTATGTCTCACATCCAGGTCACGTTGATGCAAGAGGTAGTTTCCCAAGCCTTGGGCAGCTCCACCCCTGTGGCTTTGCAAGGTATATCCCCCTCCTGGTTGCTTCCATGGGTTGGCATTGACTGTCTGAGGCCTCTCCAGGCATACAGTGCAAGCTGTCAGTGGATTTACCATTAAGGGGTTTGAAGAAAGGTGGCCCTCATCTCACAGCTTCACTAGGCAGCATCCCAGTGGGGACTCTGTGTGGGGGCTCCAACCCCACATTTCCCTTCCACACTGCCCCTGCAGAGGTTCTCCATGAGGGCTCCACCCCTGCAGCACACCTCTGCCTGGGTGAATTCGGGCATTTCCACAGATCCTCTAAAATCTAGGTGGAGGATCCCCAACCTCAATTCTTGACTTCTGTGCACCCACAGGCCAAACACCACATGTAAACCACCAGAGTTTGGGGCTTGCACCCTCTGAAGCCACAACCCAGGCTGTACCTTGGCCCCTTTTAACCATGGCTGGAGAGGCTGGGATGCAAGAACCAAATCCCTAGGCTGCACAGAGCAGGCAGACTGTAGGCCCAGCCCACAAAACCATTTCCTCCTCCTAGGCCTCCAAGGCCTGTGATGGAAGGGGCTGCCACAAAGCTATCTGGCATTCCCTGAATACATTTTCCCCATCATCTTGGTGATTAACATTTGGTTCCTCATCACTTATTAAACTTTCTGAAGCCAGCTTAATTTTCTCCCCCAGAAAATGAGTTTTTTCTTTTCTACAGCATTGTCAGGCTGCAAATTTTCTCAATTTTTATGCTCTGATTTCCTTTTAAACATATTCCAACTTCAAATCATATCTTTGTTAATACATAAAACTGAATGCTTTTAACAGCACCCAAGTCACTGTTGAATGCTTTGTTTCTTAAAAATTTCTCCCACCAGATACCCTAAATCATCTCTCTCAAATTCAAAGTTCCACAGATATCTAGGACAAGGAAAAAATGCCACCAGTCTCTTTGCTAAAACATAGCAAGAGTCATCTTTATTCCAGTTCCCAACAAGCTTCTCATCTCCATCAGAGACCACCTCAAACTGGACTTTATTGAACATCAGCATTTTGGTCAAAGCCATTCAACAAGTTTCTAGGAAGTTCCCAATTTTCCCACCTCTTCCTGTCCTCTTCTAAGCCCTCCAAATTGTTCCAACCTCTGCCTGTTACTCATTTCCAGAGTTACTTCCACATTTGCAGGTATTTTTACATCAGCACCCCACTGCCCAGTACCAATTTACTGTATTAGTCTGTTCTCGTGCTGCTAATGGACTAATAAAACCACTTATAAAACCATCAGATCTCATGAGACTTATTCACTATCACAAGAACAGCTTGGGAAAGACCTGGCCCCATGATTTAATTACCTCTCACCAAGTCCCTCCCACAACACGTGGGAATTACAGGAGCTACAATCCAAGATGAGATTTGAGTGGGGACACAGCCAAACCATATTAGAGGGCAGCCTTGTCTTGTGCCAGTTTCCAAGGGGAATGCTTCCAGCCTTTGCACATTCAGTATGATGTTGGCTGTCAGTCAGTTTGTCATAGGTGGCTCCTATTACTTTGAAGTTTATTCCTTCAATACCTGGTTTATTAAGATTTTTTAATATGAAGGGATGTAAATTTAATCAGAAGCCCTTTCTGCGTCTGCTGAGATAATCATGTGATTTTTGTCTTTAGTTCCATTTACGTGATGAATCACATGTATTGATTTGCATATGTTGAAGCAACCCTGCATTGCAGGGATAAATCATATTTGATCATGGTGGATTAACTTTTTTATTTGCTACTGGACTCACTTTGCTAGTATTTGTTGACAATTTTTGCATCAATGTTCATCAAAGATATTGGCCTGAAGTGTTTTTTTGTTGTATTTCTGCCAGGTTTTGGTATCGTGGTGATGCTGACCTCATCAAATGTTTTAGGGAAGAGTTCCTCCTCCTCAATTTTTTGGAATAGCTTCATCAGAAATGGTACCAGAACTTCTTTGTACATCTGGCAGAATTCAGATATCAAGTGCTGTTTTTGTTTTGTTTTGTTTTGTTTTGTTTTGTTTTGTTTTGTTTTGTTTTTGATTGATAGCCTATTTATTACTAACTCAATTTTGGAGCTCATTGTTGGTCTGTTCAGGGATCCGATTTTTTCATGTTTCAGTCTTGAGAGGTTGGATTTGTCCAATAATTTATCCATCTCTTCTAGGTTTTCTAGTTTGTGTTCATTAGTGTTTGTAGTAGTCTCTGATGGTTATTTGTATTTCTGTGGGGTCAGTGATAACATTTCCTTTGTCATTTCTGAATGTGCCTATTTACATCTTCTGTCTTTTATATTTTGTTATTCTAGCCATCAGCCTATCTTATTAATATTTTCAAAAAACCAACTGCTGGATTTGTTAGTCTTGAATGTTTTGTGTGTGTGTGTGTGTGTGTGTGTGTGTGTGTGTGTGTGTGTGTGTGTATCTTACTCGTCTTAAGCTCAGCTCTGATTTTGGTTATTTCTTGACTTCTAATAGCTTTTAGGATGGTTTGCTGTTGCTTCTCTAGTTCTATTACTTGTGACAGTAGGTTGTTAATTGGAGATCTTTCTTACTTTTGATGTGGGCATTTAATGCTATAACTTTCCTTCTTAACACTGCCTTAGCTGTGTCCCAGAGATACTGATGTGTCCTATCTTTGTTCTCATTAGTTTCAAAGAACTTCTTGACTTCTGCCTTACTTTCATTACCAGCCAAAAAGTCATTCAGGAGCAGGTTGTTTAATTTCCACGTAATTGCATGGCGTTCAGTTATTTTTTAAATCTTGATTTCTATTTTTGGTATGGACATTTTAACAACATTAATTATTCCAATTCATAAACATGGAATATCTTTGCAATTATTTCTGCCTTCTTCAGTTTGTTTCATCAATGTTTTATAGTTTTGAGGGTAAAAATTTTTCCCCTCCTTAGTGAAATTGATTCTTAAGCATTTTATTCTTTTTGATGCTATTGGAAATGAGATTGTTTTCTCAATTTCTTTTTCAGATAGTTCATTGTTAGTATCCAAAGCTGCAACTGATTTTTATGTGTTTAACAGCTTTTGGTGGAGTCTTTTAGGTTTTCTGTACATAAAATCATCTTATCTGCAACAAAGACAGTCTCGTCCTCCTTTCTGATTTGAATATTTTTTGTTTATTTTCTTGCCTAATTACTCTGAGTAGAACTTCCAGTACTATTTTGAATGAAAGTGGTGAGAGTAGGCATCCCTGTCTTGTTTTTGATCTTAGAGGAAAAGCTTTTAGCTTTTCAGCATTAAGTATAATATTAGCTGTGGGCTTGTCATATACGGCCCATATTAGGTTAAGGTGCATTCCTTTAAACACAATTTGTTGAGAATTGTTATGATGGAACGATGTTAAATTTTGTCAAATGCTTTTTCTGCCTCTATTGAGATGATCATATGACTTTTATCCTTCATTCTGTTAATATGGTAGATTATGTTGATTTGCATATGTTAAACCATCCTTGCATCCGAGAAATAAATTTCTTTTTTCATATTGTGTGATCATTTAATGTTAATATGCTGTTCAGTTTAGTTTACTAATATTTTGTTAAAGATTTTTGCAACAATGTCCATCAGAAATACTGGCCTATAATTTTCTTTACTGTGGTGTCCTTGTCTGACTTTGGTACCAGAGTCATTCTGGCCTGGTAAAATAAGCTTAGAATTGCTTCCTCCTCTTCAATTTTTTGGAAAAATTTGAGAATAATTAACATTAATTCTTTATCTTTTTGGTAAAATTTACCAGTGAAGTTATTTGGTCCTTGGCTTTTCTTGGTTTGGAAGTTTTCAATTACTGCTTCAATCTCTTATTTGTTAATAGTATATTCAGATTTTTTATTTCTGAATAAGTCAGTTTCAGCACGTTGTGTGTTTCCAAGAATTTATTCATTTTTTCTAGGCTATACAGTTTGTTGACATGTAATTATTCACAGTAGTCTTTTATAATCAGACATATTACCATAGTATCAGTTGTAATGTCTTCTCTTTCATTTATAATTTTAAGTCTTTTCTTAATTAGTCTAGCTCAGGATCTTTTAAATTTTATCTTTTCAAAAGACCAGCTCAGTTTCCTTGACCTTTTTATTGTCTTTCTAATCTCTATTCAATTATTTCTGCCCTAATCTTTATTATTAATCTTTACCAATTCTCTACGAACTTTGGGGTTAGTTTGTTCTTCTTTCTAAAGTTTCTTGAGCTTTTAAGTTAGGTTGCTCATTTGATATCTAACTTCAGTTCAGTCGTTGTCTTCTTCAGCTTCCAAATTTCTGCTTTGTTCTTTTTTATAGTTTCTAACTCTTTATTAAACTTCTCATTTTGTTCATGCACTGTTTTTCTTATTTTGTTTAGTTATCTATCCATATTCTCTTGTAGCTCACTGAGAGTCTTTGTTTGTTTGTTTGTTTTTTAGATGGAGTCTTGCTCTTTCACCAGGCTGGAGTGCAGTGGCATGATCTTGACTCATTGCAACCTCTGCTTCCCAGCTTCAAGCAACTCCCCTGCCTCAGCCTCCCGAGTAGCTGGGACTACAGGTGCATGCCACCATGCCTGGCTAATTTTTTGTATTTTAGTAGATATGGGATTTCACCATATTGGCCAGGATTGTCTCAATCTCCTGACCTAATAATCTACCCTCCTCAACCTCCCAAAGTGCTAGGATTACAGGCATGAGCCACCACACCCAGCTACTCACTGAGCTTCTTTAAGAAAATTAATTTGAATTCTTTGTCAGGCAATTTATATATCTGTATTGCTTTGGGGTCAACCACTGAAGATTTATTTTGTTTCTGTAGTAGTATCATATTTTCTTACTTTTCATGTCCCTTGAAGCCTTCCACTGCTATCTTTGCATTTGAAGAAGGATTCACTTCCTCCTGTCTCAACTGACTACCTTCAGGACAGAAAGATTTTCACCAGTCAGCCTGGCTAGACATTCTGGGGGTCTCCCAGATCTCTTTATGACTGCATTCACTCCACTCCTCTATTTTCCCCATGCGGGCTCAGTGCAGGGGGTGTTAGGATTGTGTGCTTTCTCTCAAATCCTCCTACTCTTGTAAAACCAGACCAAGTACTGAGAGTCTCCCACTTTTCTTCCCTAGAGTAGTGCTCCAAAGGGTTGAATATGGTGCATCTTCTGCTAATTCAGCAGAGTTGAGACAGCTGCTGATAACCACGTGCTTTCTGTGTGGGAATGCACATTCCATCTGCAGGGGAGCATGGGAAGCTATCTGAGAGGGATCATATGTACTGGCCATTGTTGGGGGGGACACTCATAAGCTATGTGGGGGTCCCTTATTTGACAGACACCCCACAGGGCTCATGGGTGAGCCTGGTGGGGCTTCTGATGAAGTATCTGACCTGACCAGTAGGATCTGCAGCTGTATGAGAGTATCATGCACAGGCTGCTGTGAAACCCTGCCCCTGCTGCTCCCAGGCAATTCAGCTGTGCCAGTACCCTCAGTGTTCTGGGTGGGGTGAGACAAGGTGGGCTTCCCGGGCAGTATCCCACAAAGCTTGTTTCTGAGTTTGTTTAGGTTGCTACAACAAGATAACATTGCCTGGGTGGCTTATAAATAACAAGCATTTATTTCTTATAGTTATGGAGGCTGGGAAGTCCAAGATCAAGTATCAGACAGACTCAGTTTCTTTTGAGGGCCCATTACTCACAGATAGTGATTTCTAGTGGTGCCCTCACTTGGAGAAGAGGCCAGGCAGCTCTCAGGGGCCTCTTTTATTAGGGCACTAATCTCATTCATGAGAGCTCCCCCATCATGACCTAATCATCTCCCAAAGGCACCATCTCTTACTACCATCACATTAGAGATTAGATTTCAACATATGAATTTATGGGTGGGATATTCATTCATATCATAGCTGCCAAAAAATCCAGGAACTCACTTTGCTCTTACTTTCCCCCATGGAAGAAACTGCAGACTGGGGGTTTCTCTTGACACCGATCTGTGCTGCCTCCAGGGAGGGATAACACACATAAAATGAAACTGTTCTTCTCACCCTCTTCAGTGCATCTGTTCTTGAATTTTTCTGCTCCCCCACGTTGCTGGAACCTCTAGGCTAGTTTTCTGGGTTTCCATAACAGTATTGTCATTATGAGTGGTTGTTAAAAATCAGTGTTTCTGTGAGTACCAGAAAGTTGAGGGATGGACCCTCCTATCCGGCCATCTTGTTGATGTTTCCTAGAGTGTTCAGGTGTACATATGTTTATAATTGTTATATCTTTTTCATGGATTGATCCTTTTATTATTATAAAATATCCCTCCTTATCTCTAGCAACATTTTTATCTTAGTCGATTTTGTACTGATAGTATAGCAACTCCAGCTTTCTTAATGGTTGCTGTTTGCATAATATATCTTTACCATCTTTTTACTTTCCATCTGTTTATATATTTCCATCTAAATTGTGTCCCTGTATAGAGCATATATTTAGATCTTATCTTTTTATCCAATATTATAAGCTGTACCTTTCAGATTAATTTATTATATTGTTTGATTCATTCACAGTTAATGTTATTTTTGATGCAGTTAGATTTATGTATGTCATTTTACATTTTGTTTTCTCTTTGTCTATTACTCCTTTACCGCTTAACTGAACATTTTGTAGTGTAACATTTTATTCCTTTAATGCTTTTTTCAGGAATTTTTTTGTGTGTGGTCCTCTAGGGCTTACATACATTTGGTAACTTATCAAAATCTACTTCAGATGTGTACTAACTTAAGGTAGTGAGATATGGTAATGCCTGCTCCATTCTTAAACCAATTGTGACCAGGAGAGGCAGTGCACTCACCACCACACTGCAGCAGTGAGAGGAGCATGGATAAACAGGACCATTTAGTAACTGATGTAACTTTCCCTTGGCTGAGCATCAGTCATCATCATAGCTTCTAAAAATGCCAAAATATCAGCTCCACCCCAGAGTTTCTGCTCAGGCACTCAGCTGGTGAGGCTGGGCGTCATTACTAAGTTCTTCTGGTGATTCTAATGTACAGACCTCAGAGCCAGGCACAGCACAGTATAATCTGCTGAGGTTCCAACTGCTGAGGAGCTGAGGCCTCAAGCTAAACCTTCGTCAGTTTTCAAGTTGTCTAATCAACTACTTGACAGTCCCATCAGATCCTGCAATTATCCAGTTTCCCCCTAAAGCTAGACTGCTGAGCAGAAGCATAGTCCTTGCCAGAACCCTCCCATTTAGGCACCGAAGAACATGCTCCCAACTGCCAGCCATGGTCCCCCTCCACAGAGAACACTCTGAACTAGGGCATCGTCTCTCTTCTGGCCTCAAGTATTGTCACTACCCAAGTTCCTGCCACTACCCATGCTCTGCCCATCACATAGGGTCCTTTTGGATATTAGAGTTGGCCATCCTCATGGCTACTGCTTTTCCCTGCAGTATCCTAGCCCCAGGCACTTCTGGCTATGCCCTACAGAAACAGAAATTCCCATTTCTAGAAAGTCAAGAGACCAAAGAAGGGTAATCAAATAAGCTTAGTGTGCAGCACTGTGGTCAATCATAATGGGAGCGTCACTGATGATGACTAAAAACCAACAGTGTCCAGATTTCAAGAACCAAATCAGATGCGTATACACATGGCTCCACCCCTTTCCGTATGGGTAAAATGGAGCTGGAGGCCATTATCCTTAGCAAACTAGCACAGGAACAGAAAACCAAATACCACATGTTTGCACTTATAAGTGGGAGCTAAATGAGGAGAACACATGGACACATGGAGGGGAGCTTTTCAGACGGTGATGGGTGGGAGGAGGGAGAGGACCAGGAAAAATAACTAATGAGTACTAGGCTTAATACCTGGGGAATGAAATAATCGATACTACAAACTCCCATGGCACAAGTTTGCCTATGTAACAAACCTGCCCTTGTTCCCCTGAACTTTAAAGTTAAAAACAAACAAACAAACAAAAAAAAAAAAAAAAAATCTTCCTCTCCCATCTGACCTGCCTCTCTGCCACTCCTCCCCTGTCTGGGCTCGTTCTCAGGTCCCGCTTTCACTGCCATCTCATTATCTCCTTGGGAGGAGGTGTTTCCACAGAGCACATCTGTCCGGAGCTTGGCAACTGTGAACCCACTTTGTGTGGCCGGTCAGAAGTGTGGAGCTGGGATCGCCTGGGGGAGCGAGTGAGTCCACACAGGGTGCCAGGGTCCTGCAGGACACTCGCTTGTGCTCACTCTGGGAAGGGCTGCTGGAGGTGAGTAACTCAGAGCAGAGGATGGGAGGACCATTCCCATGCCCACAACATAAGCATCTTTTTTGTGCTTTAAGCAGGCTATCTGTTTGCCTGAATCTGACAGCTGTATCCCTAGGACATAGAAAAGGGTTTTTTGCTGTATGAAAAAAGTAAATCAATTACATTTAGAACCACAATGGCACGGTTAACTACCGAAGCCCAGTTCTCAAAGATCACAGGTTTTTCGAGAAAGTGAGCCTCATGGTTCTTGGACAGAGGAGTGCTTTGAGTGTTTTCTCATTCTGTCTCCAGGCGGCACCAACACTGGAAAACGTGGCTAAGTGGGTTGTTTGGCAAACAGACACCTCACACTTTATGCCTTTCCCAGGCACCACTCTTCCCACGCCTGCGTTTCTGGGGCTGATTCCTGTTCCCTTTGCAGATGCAGGACTTGCTCCAGAGCTGGCACTGAGGGCTGTTGGCTGCCTGGGCCCTGGCTGGGTCCAGCAGCAGAGGTGTGGTTGATGAGTTGCACTTCTGGGATTATCTGGAGAAAAAGGAGAGGGGGAATAGCTCAACCTGTCTCTGTGATGGCCCAGTTATGTTCAAAGACAAACAGAACCCGGGCTGTGAGGATGAGCTGGTCAGGAAATGAGCTCTACGCGATGACGCAGACAGCCCTGGACACTTTGGAGGGCACAGGCCGGGGCAATTTTTACACCCAAAGGAACAGAGATGTGAAGATCTGGGAGAGGGCAGCACGTACTGCACCTGCTTGGCTGGAAGACTGAAGGCATCTCATCACATCTTCTTCCTCTCGGGCTTCTGCCCCATGCTCTTGCAGTCCTCATTCTCACTCGGTAAGGTGCCATTCTCCTGCCCACACGATGACCGTCTCTGCGGGTCCACTTCTGTTTAAAATTACACATTTCACCGAGTCAAAGTTGTCCTGCAAGGTAACTGCGACGGCTGCGCTCGTCAGAATCCCGCACCCTGTACGTGTGCGCTTTCGCGGTAGTGACTCAAACACTATTCGAAGTAGTATACTGCAGAACGTCAACTCCCCTCCCACCCACCTCCCGTCACACTTAAAAATCTGTCTGAATTCTTTAAGCAGGCAGGTGGGAGCACCACGGTTACCCAGGACCACAGCGCTCTCTGCACAGCAGAATTTCCTTTTGAGCCTCTCTCATTATTCTTGACTCATCTTACCTTTTACAGTAGGTGGCCTCGGAAATTACACCTGTCTCCTCTCATTGTGATGGACAAGATAAAATATGAGAAATAGACCTGCAGAGAATAACGTCCCTGAAACTCCTACAACATGTCTATAGAAGGTCCAGCCACTGCATGGTGACGCCCTGCTCCAAAGAGACACACACGCGATTCCGCTGAGAACCGAGGACCGAACACCCACGTCAAGGTTCAAACTGCTCTACTTCTATTCAGGATGTAAGAGAAAGCACGGAACTCATGGTGCTTTATTTAGTTTCAATCTCTGTTGACCTGTCTACCTCGGTTGCTAGCCATTTCAGAACTGAACTAGGACTCACAGAAGCAAGTGTCCCTAGACTATGCTTACATCTTCCCTTCCACCCTCTGGTTTTTATTCTTTATCTTTTTTTGAATGGTCTTATTGCATGTGACCTTTAGTCTAGGCAACTTCAGATTTTTATTTCTAAGTAAACACTGTGTAGTAATTAGATTACAGTGTACATTCACAAAAGATGAACCCACAGAAAGTAGATCTGGAGAGGAACTGGGAAGCAGAAGAAAGCCAGCACTAACTCTATCCTCGGCATCCCTGGCTCAGGAGACAGGTACAGAGCCCGGGGGGAAGGCCACTCCACAGATCCCCAGGGCCACAGGCACAGTCCACAGGGGCGGTAGGGCACTGCAAGGAAGCTCTGGTCTTCAGAAGGCACAGGGACCTGGCAGCACAGAGAAAGGAGATGGCATGCTGGCTTCCCTGGAGCCCATGCCAGTGCCCCGTGTGATGACGGAATCATTGAAAGGCCATCGGAAGATTTTATGGACTACATTGCATTTCTCAACTACATTTGGACCAGGGAATAAGTTATCACAGACACATTTAGGACTGTGAAGCCAACTGCAGTCACCCTAAAACAGAACCTTTGTGAAACCTTAAGAAAAAATAGCTATATAAATCAGTAAAAACCTGAAAATACATAATGTGCCCTTTTAAAAAAGTTAGTGCCTTTTTTTAAAAAGCTATTGCCTTTTTAAAAAGCCATGTAAATTGCAGAGCCAAAAGGAAAAAAAAAAAAAGTAGTTTTTCAAAGTGTTAGGGCAGTCACGGTTCTTTCACAGAGGTCTCTAGACAGAGATCCACAAACGTGGGCGTCACTTCCTGTCGCTTCACCGACTTGTGAAAGCCAAGACGAAAATGTCACTCCTACCTTCACTTCCTTCCACTCCCAAACTCAGATTGATCTTGAACTAAGGGAAGAATCACTTCCAACAGCTGCTACCCACGGCATGGCTACCAAAAACCCATCATTGAAATCACTGCCAATGCCTATGTCCAGAATGGTATTTCTTGCATTTTCTTCTATGGTATCTAGCATTATAGCTCTTACATTGAAGGCTGAAATCCATCTTGAGTTGATTTTTGTATATAGTGAAAGGAAGAGGCTGCCCTCTTTCTAGGGCCCGCCCTGGTCCAGCTCTTCATGTAAGTCTTCCCTCCCAGCCCTCACAGGCCTCTCAGGCCTGGGTGCAGCCTTCTCCCTGACCTCTGAGTCTACTCCTTCTTCTGAACTGGTAGAGAAAGTGACGAGCTTCTGTGCCTTGGGGACACAGAGGTTGCCTGGGCTGCATGGCCAGCCACCCCACTTCGTGCTGAGCCCTCCCATGGGCCCTGGGCCCAGTGTGTCTCTCCATCTTCCCTGTTCATTGCTCTTGCCATTTCTCTGGAGTTGCTCTCAGTCTACTTCCTGTACTCTGCTTCAAGTCCTCTTGCCTTCTCGTTCCTCTTTATAAGCCATCATTTCACTTGGGTGAAAATAAACTTAGCTCCGTAAAACATTGCCATCCACACCACTCAGCTTTCCTCCATCACCAATAGCTTCTTTGTGGCCAGAATCACCAACTGCTTTTCTTCAGGAGTCATTTGCATGAAATAGAAACACATTTCCATGCCCAGGAAACCAACGTCTTGTCCACTTAACAACTGGCACTATCACGTCCTTCCTACCTCTCTTCCCTCTCAGAATCACCCTCTCAATGAGCACTCACTTCTGGGAGGAGCACTTTTAAACATGATTTTAATCATTAACTTCACTTTCATTCAAAAGTTGATTCTGCATCTATATACAGAATTGCTGGGTGACTCTAAATGTAAAATCTCCATTTTCCTGGAAAAGTGCTGAATGTAACCAAGTATTGAATGCACCTAAGAAATATTTGTTCAAAGGATAAATGGATGAATAGATGGATGGTTCGATGGATCGATGAGTCCCATAGTAAACTTTCTGCAGAGGCCAGCGTCCCTTTCACTTTGAGTTACAGCTCCAGGGAAGGGGAGTAAGCCATGCGGTTGTTAGGATTGCTCCTGAGCCGCCAGCACCCCACACATGTGGTCATCAGTCATTTTCAGAGGGTGTGTGTTGTAGAGTTTCACACGATACAGCCATGAAACACAGGAGACCAGGTAAATTTAAGCTGATTGAAATTAAAGTAATCACAATAAAATAGCACTGCAGTCATAATCAGCTACATGTCAGGTGTTCACAGCTGTATGTGACTAGAGCTACCAGATTGGATAGTACACGTTATAGAACATTTTCATCAACACAGAAATTCTACTGGACAGTGTTTATCTGAAAGCCACTTCCATGAGAGGTGACAAGCTCATAGCAGTAGCCTGCTTCCTGCCAATGTGACCCATACTGGTCATATGAGACACCCTGTGATTTGCATGCCATAATGGAAAGTACATATTTGGTTTTTGTCCCCAGTTCCTGGGAACAACATTCCTATCACCCACAATCCTGAGTGACAGGGGTGGGAAGAATGTCTTTTGTTATTCATAACAAGCCCCCTTCCACCACACCTGAGTTTATGCCCTTGAGGCGAGTCTTGCTGGACCCTAGACAGTTTCAGAATGGGGCTGGTTGCCACAGGAACCAACCATGTGATTAGAGAATTGGAACTCTCACTCAACTCCACACCCTGGGGCAGGGTCTGGAAATTGAGTTCAATCACCAGTGAAAAGTGATTTAACCAAGCATGCCTACATCATGGAACCCCCACTAAAAACCCTAAATGACAGGCTTGGTGTGCTTCCCAGCTGTTGAACACACTGAGGGGTCGGGAGGGTGGTGCACCCCAAGAAGGCGTTGCCTTCCCCACACCTTGCCCTATGCATCGCTGCCATTTGGCTGTTCCTAAATAGTATCCTTCCCAACAAACTAGTCGTCCTAAGTAAAATGGTTCCCAAGTTCTGTAAACCATTGTAGTAAACTATCAAACCTGAGAGGGGATTCATGGGCATCCCCAGTTTGTAGCCCAACGGGACAATAGTGTGGGTAACCTGGGCACCCACTGCTTATAGCTGACATCTGAAATGAGGGGTATTTCTTGCAGGACAGAGCCCTTCATTTGTGGGGTCTGGGCTACTCTGGGGAAACTGGTGTAAGCATTGAATTCTCTAATACCAACTGGACCCCCAGTTGGTATCAGAGGATGAGAATCAAATGATGCAAGCAAAGAACTTCCTCGGTTTGGAATGGAGAAAAGTCTGCAATGTTCTCGTTCAACAGAAAGTCTGTGGGGTGAGGTTCTGGGTGCATTGTGCCTGCAAGAAGGCTGCCTTTAGAGGTGGAGGAGACATTTCTATTCATACACTGTCTGCAGAGCACTTTGCAATCCTTCAGCATGAAAGGCTCTATATAAGTGCAAGGTGTTATTGCAAGGTGTTAACAGTTCCAAATGAACCCTTTCGTTTAACTGTGTCAACCTCTGGATTAGCCAGTCTTAACTCAATAGATGGTGGAGTGGGCAGAACTAACGAGCTTTTGTTTAGAATATTTATATGTCTGACCTGAGAATTATGAAAGATTTTTTTCAATTCATGCCAGGGGGAAATTTTAAACATTTTTGCCAGAAACACATAGGTCATAGAACCTTATTCTTCACTTTCTTTAAATATAGGTAGAATTAAATCCAGAAATAAAAATGGTATTAATACTAAATATTTCTCCAGCATCTTTCTTTCAGAACTTTTGAGAATGTAAACGTGGATTACCTTACTTACCCCATGACATTCCCAGACCTATTTGCTCTGAACAGTCACTGTGGGTAATAGGGACGAGAGAAGCTGTGGGATTGGCCTGTGCGTTCTCTCCTAATCCCCGTGGAGGAGGAGAGGGCTTTTGATCCATGCTCCCAGCAACTCTGTGGTGCAATCCAGACTCCTAGGTGTGACTCAGGCACTTACTTCTGGGAGTTCATTTTCTGGGTGGAAGCCTGAAGGCTCAGGGAGGGAGCTTTCCAGACACACTGCTTCACAGACACAACCACTGGCCTCCCCTCAGAACAATGACAACCCGGGCATGGAAGATCATCAAATACTTTGTGTTAGTCAAGGCTTTCCAGAGAAAAGGAACCAACAGGATACACACACACGCACACACATACACACACACACACACACACACACACACACACACACACACAGAATGGGAGATAGGGAAGGATTTCATATAAGGAATTGCCTCATGTGATGTGAGGCTGGCCCTCTGCAGTGCCAACATTCCGTTTGAGTCTGAAGGCTGCTGTGGAACCAGGAAGAGGTGATACCCCGGTATGAGGGCTTCCAGGCAGGAGGCTTCTCTCTCGCTTTGGGGAGGTCAGCCTTTTGTTATATTCAGGCCTTCAACTGGTTGTATGAGGCCCTGCACACCGGGAGGAGCACACAGCTTTACTCCAGCTACTGACTTAGATGTTAATCTCACCCAGAAACATCTTCACAGAAACACCAAAAATAATGTTTCGTAAATCTCTGGGCAGCCCATACCCCAGTCAAGTGGACACCTAAAATTAACCCGCACCCTGCAGTGCACATATGGTGCATGTAGAACAGAAGGGCCGCTCTGAGAGAATCCCAGCACGGCGTGCACCCATCCCTCTTACCTTTGGTGGAATCGGTTTTCTCAGCCCTTCCACCAACAATCAGGGGAGCCATCAGCCACGGCAGAGCCTCGGCCAGCGAAGCCAGCAGCAAGTTTCATTACAGCCCAGATCTCCACCCGGATGAGCTGGGAATCACAGTGTGCAAATGCCGGTGCTGTCAGTACCACCTGAGGCCATCGCTACCAGCCGGGGCTCAGGCAGCCCAGTATTTTGTGTCCTCTGCAGCCAGCCCCACCTGGAACCTGCCCTCCCTCAGGACTCAGTCAGTCCCTCAGGAAATGCGCCAACCACCTGTCCCCTGAAAGGGGCCCTCCACCCCGTCTCCACTCAAATCCAAATGGCTAAGGCCTCCAGAGTATTGCTGTGAACCTTCTGGTTTTACAAAAATCACGGAGGCCTGGAGCGGAAGCACCTTGGCCAAGATCACTCAGAGAGCTCCTGAGACCTGGTCAGGTCCGCAGCAGCACGTCTGCTGACATCGCGTGTGGCTTCTCACCTTGCCCAGCCTTTCCTTCCATTGCGTGCGGGGACAACTACGTTCCGAATTAGGGACTTCATTTTCTTCCTGCCTTCCCGCTGCAGCCCTGACTCCCATTGAAGCAAGAGCCAGTGCTGCCTGCATTCCCCCACAGGGCACGGTGGCAAGTTTTCCGCTGCCTCACCCCTTAATGACAGGCACACCCCGGGCTTTGGGAACATCACGGACGCTCCCTGCACACTCCCAAACATGCCGCCTCACTGAGATCTGGCGAGTGACCACGTGCCAGGCATGAGTCTAAATGTTCTTGCTGAAATCCATGCTGATCAGCGCTGGCCCACAGGGGGACAGACACCAGGCAGAATGGGTCGCGTGCCCAGGGTCGCAGAGTTGGCGCCCAGAGTGGGGGATGCAAACCCAGTTTGGTCCACACCCAAAGCCCTGCTGCTGGGACCCCCACCACAGCCCCATGCAAGCCCAGCAGGCCTCACAGCAGAGCACAAGCTGTAGGGGGTTTCCTCTCCTGGGGTAGGACAAGCAGCCCCAGCTGAACTCTAGGCAGCCCAGGACCCCCAGCAGCCAGTCCTTGCAAAGTCCTCAGCGAGGCTGCAAGGCCACCTTGGCTTTTTCCATCCGAAAGAGTGAGTCAGGGCCAGATGGGGACGGTGCCTGGACTTCCTGGCTCCAGGGCCTCGAAGCCTGGCCCAGCCAGCCCTCACGGCAGAGCCACACCTCTGAGCTCCCAGCTGGAATGGCCCCTGTCGATAGATGTAGACTGTCGGTCAGTCCACGTAGTAAGTGAAAGTTCTGGAAACTTCACAGAAAAGTCAGTTCTTTAAAAATTTCCAGTGTTTTTGTTAGTCCCAAAAGGAAGATCTGTGCATTCTAATCACTTCTGCTCTGCCAGTTCTAAAAGGCAGCAGGATTTTCCCTGGGCACTAAAGAATGCCCACCATACAAAGCCTTAGTCGCGGCTAACTTCTTATTAAAATTTAACCCCAAGGGTCAGGCATGGTGGCATATCCCTGTAATCCCAGCACTTTGGGAGGCTAAGGTGGGAGAATTGCTTGAGGCCAGAAGTTCAAGACCAGCCTGGGCAACATAGTGAGATGTCATCTCCACAAAAAAAAGCAAAAAATTCGCCAGGTATGGTGGTGGTGCATGCCTGCAGCCCTAGCCACTCGGAAGGCTGAGGTGGGAGGATCACTTGAGCCTGGGAGGTCAAGACTGCAGTGAGCCATGATCACACTGCTGCCCTCCACCCTGAGCAACTGGGAAACAAGGCAAGACTCTAATCAAAAAAAAAAAAAAAAAACCCAGATGTTCATGATAACAGAGTAATTTGATATAACCAAATATATCCAAGACAAAATCCTAGACAGTGGCACAAATCAATCCCACTGAACTTTGAAGTGCAGCACATGATATGTTTCAGAATGCTGGGAGCACTGCAATTAATTCATGAACATCCTCAAAAGGTACAGGTTAGGATAGACGGAGAGGCAGTTTGAGAGGCAGCAGGAGCAGGCTGGTTTACAGGCCATGTTTTCATTCAAAACAGCCCACAGATACAGCCCCAAGTGGGACAAAATGGGTTCAGTGCCACCTGACTTACTGTGAAGAACATGGTCCAGCCATCACCTATCATTTTGAGAAGAAAAAATGTGGACCTGAAATACATGATTATTTTTAATCATATGGTACTTTTCATACCTATTTTCTTCTGGAAAGATGTGAAATACATATAATCAGCCTGAATAGAAAGGTTGATTACTCAGTGTAGAATTACCTTCAAGTACAGATAGCAGAATACGTAGTTCAAATAGCAGGGATTCTGCAGCAGCCCAAGCCAGTGAGCTAGCACAGCCTCATCTCAGCAGTAAGAAAGCCTGCTCCAGAGTCATCCCCTCCTCTTCTCTTGCATCCTGTGCTTTGCTGAGAAACCTGCTCCACAAAAGAAAGAGCCCTAATCTGCAATATCTGCTCATTTCCATGGTGTAAATACTCCCACCACAGCTGATTGCAAGCCACAACGGTTTAACCACCAGGTGGCAGAGTTCCTGAATATTTAAAAGCCCCCGACCCCCTCTTCCCCCTTGAGCCATTCTAGACCCTTTCTGGTCAGTCCAGCACAGGGCTATGTCACATGCCACATTCAATCCAAATAGATCCAGAAACTGACCACTTCTCAGTACTGCCTGTTACCTCTCAGGTTTGACCACCATGATCTCTCACCTGGATCATCACAACAGCCTCCTCCTCAGCCTCTGTTCAGCCTTTGCCCCTTTAACCTCTCAAAACAGGTGCCAGAGCCTAGCAGTCCTTTGCGGAAACACACCCGCCTCCCACAGTGGCAGCTGAAGTGCCTGCATGCCCTCCAGGTTCGCCAAGATCCGGGCTGGACCCTCTGACCCATCTCAGCTCTGTCCCTGGTCACTTCTCCAGCCACACGCCTGCTCACTGTCACCTCCCTGCGTGAGCACACATGTCACCTTCTCAGCGGGACTCCCTGACGTCACACCCGGCACTTTCCGGCCCCCTTCCCCTTTTATTCTCCCCTTGGCCCATCTCATCTAATCTGCAGCTGCATGAGTCACTACTTTCATTCATTTTGTGTCTCTTCCTACTAGAAGGCATACTCCAGCCAACTACTTTTGTCTGTTCTGTTCACTGTTATCTCCTCAGCCTAAAAGCAGTGTCTGGCATGTGGCCAGTGCCCCATGTTTACGGAAGGAATAAACTCCAGGTTCGCTTTGAGGGTCTGGCTAACAATATTTCTCTTTTTGCCTGCCTTTTCCTATATTGAGACCTCCCCAATTTTCTGGACCTCACCAGTGCACAGCACTCCAGCAGCCTTGCCCCAGGCTGGGACCCTGGCTCACGTGTGCCTTTGCACTCTGGGGTCCTCTCTGCACTGGCCCACTTAGAACCATGTTATCTGAAGCCCAAACACTAGCTATAGAGAAAACCTTTGAATCCTGTCATCCAGTGAATTCTTTCACGTAGAAACAGAAGAGATGCAATCAGTCCAAATGTGCCCATAGTGGAAAGAATTCTCATTCACCCAGGGGCTTGCTATTTCTAGCTAGGCCAGTAGAAGAAAAGGACCACCTTCCCCTCAGCAAAGAGGCTTACTCACAAGGGCCATCCTATTCTCTGGATGATGCTGACAGGCTTTTCCCCATCAAGAAAGCCTGAGTTCAGAAACGGAATCGGCAGGCCTGCACGCCCAACCTCAGGGAGCGTCTCCCTCAGTCACAAGTGCTCTCGAATTCACCGGTACAAACAAAAAGTAGAACGTGCTACGTTACTGTCACCGTCTTTCTTCTAGGCATGCTGGAGTGCGCTACCCCTTCTGACTGTAGCTGGATGTGTATGTCTGTATACAATGAGGCCGAATATTAAAACTGTGGAACAGTGCAAAAAGAAAATGCACAATATAATCAAGAACTATGAAACCACTCTAAGAAACATAAATTCAGGCCCCGGTTGATGCCAACCACGCGAAGACCTAGGAGGTGTTATTGTTGCCCCAAAGGACCAGGTGTCCAGATACTCAGTCCTTTTAGATGTTACTCCATCTGGGGCTTTTCGCGGGGGCCACGTGCCTCTGGAAGCTGTGTGCCTTCGTTATGGATTCTAAGGCTTGCCTGCCCTTTAGCTCCAGTCCTGCCTGGTTTCCTCCATCTGGAGCCACGGTGGTGCCCCAACTAGGAAACAGGATGAATACAGCCCCTCGGCGGCCACCACGTGGCACCTCCCTGATCCCACGTGGCGCCTCCCCGATCCCACGGCAAAAAGGAGCTTCTGCGCCTGTTGCTGGCCTGCTCACTCCGTCTCCTTTCCTGCAAAGTGGAAACAGGCAGGTGAACACCATGGTCATCTGCGGGCGGGCGGCTGGCTGGGCACTCAGCGCAGGGCACAGGCGGGTAGATGGCACCCGAGGCGCGGGCGGTGGGGGTCGGGAGGTCTCGAGGCCATGGGTCCCGTTCCCACCGCACTCCCCGTTTGACTGGTGTGTTCGCCTTCACTGCGAACGTGGCAAAGGGTCGCTGGAAGCGCTTCTGGCCCCCGGCGCTCACGGGAAGTCCTCTTCGCGGGGGTCGCACTGCCACGCCTGGCCGGCTCCTCGGCTCCCAGCGAGCGGCCGTGTGCGGAACAGATTGGAGGCAGTGACATCTAGTGGCCCTGGATGGCATTTAACTTAATAAATACCTGTTTTTAACGTGTGGGAGGCAGGGTAAGAAATCTGGAGCCCGCTGCAGGTAGCCTCGGCAAACTAGAGGTTTCCAACGAGTGTTAAGAAAAAGGCTCGGATAGGCCCCACCTGCGCCTTGCTTTTGTCTTTCGTGCTGGAGGAGCTGGTTCGGTCTGGTATTTTTCTCCAACTTTTGCCTGCTCAAATACCTTTGCCCCGGGCAGAGAACCTTCCGCTGGAGCAGGTCGGAGAGGTGAGAGTCAGCGCGCAGGCATGGACAAGTTGCAGATAACCACACAGGAAGGAATCTGCTGCTCATAAAGCGAGTGCAGGGGATGGGTAGGGATCAGTCAGCAGGCCGGGGGTGCTTAATTCTTCTCAGATGACAAGCACTGCGTTTTGTAATTCAGGGGACTCCTCCCTGTACTGGCCAGCTTGTCTAAGTGCAGCTGCCAGCAGTCTGGCAGAGATAATGAGGGAGGGTGTACCTTCAGCCTCCACAAAGTCACAATATTGAATAAAAATGCAGAAATAGAACTGGATCCTTAAGTACAAGGCTTCATGTAGTGTACATTTCCAAAGAGATTTATGACTTCAGTGTGCCAGAAAGTTTAGATGCATTTGCTCAGTTAACACATGGAGAATTCTTGATATTTCTCCATATGGATAAGAATATTCATCACATCGTTTTTAATCCAAACATAGAAAGTCAAGAAATGTAGAAAACTTTTTTTTTAACTACCAACTCACTTATGTGACTTATGCATAGTTGGCATATTAAAATCAGAGTGAAAATTATGCAGTGAATTATAAAATTCCTGCACCTATATTCCCAATACAGTAATGTCCCAGGGAAGCCTGGCATGTGCCTCGGTGAACTGACCTATTTACGATTGGTTATGAATGCCTTCTGCTGCTCAGTTTTTTCCATCTCTGTTTTGAGAGCTGATGATCTTAAAGAAGGAAAAGAGTTGCTGTGGAATGCCTGGCAAATGCCCACACTCCCCAGAGACCCACAGCATCCTACGACCAGCAACTGAGAATTATTTTTTAAATCATTCTAAAACTTACTGTAAGTCTATGAGTCTTAGTTACAAGCCTACCAGCAATGAGCACATCAAACTATTTCATGATAAAACACTAAGAATCTGTCTCTAAGGGAGAAAAAAGACAAAAATAACTCAGAAAAGCCTGCCTGACTAAAGACGGGACCACTATCCAGTTTCCATCTGGATCCCTCTCTGTAGGCACAGCTGCCTAAAGAGGACAAAGTCTCTGTGGCCTTTGTGACCAACGTGTCTCTGATCTTGCCTCTTCGCACCCCCACTCAGTCCGCTGGTGCTGAGAACAAATTGTGGGCGGGCTCATGGCCCAGGCGGGGTGGGTGCCTGTGCACTGCCACCCAGTGAGCAGCGGGCTATGCCGCACACATGCTGTGCCAGCTCCGGGAGCCACACATCCAGGATGAGAAGCATGGCAGCCATGCCAGAGGACAGAGCAGCTAGACGAAGAGGCCCTCAGAGCTTTCCTCATAGAGCCATTACCACCTAGACTGAAGTAATTAAGAAATACCTTTATTTAGCACAGGGAGTATGCTTCGACCCTGTGCAGCTCATATCTGGGGTTAGCAGAGACAAGAATAGTACAGGTCACAGAGGGATGCTTTGGTGGGGGAGTCACACTGGGGTCACAGTGACCCTCAGCAGGGCACTCCCCACTGTCTGTGCCCTCTCAGTGAGCCCCAGCTCAGCACACCCTCTGCCCGAGGACAGCTGCCAGCCCAGACCCACACTGTCCTGAGACCTGGGCACCCTTACGTTGCTTAGAAGAGCTTTATTCATACAGAGCATCCCACTGCACTCAGCCCCTGGCCTCTGAAAGATCTCCCAGGGCTGAAACATATCTGCATGTTCAATTCCCCTTGATGCAAAAACAGTCTGAGCTGTTCCCCTGCACACACACAAGCACACATTTGCACACACAGCCCTGGCACATCAATTCAGAAATGACTCGGAAGAAAGGTTTACCACTCAATGAATCACCAGCATCAATCCCTGCCGTGCCCTGATTTTCCTGGGAGGTCTTCCTTATAAATGCTGGCCCTGGCCTGGTCCTGGTTAGCTAATGAGATCACCTCCCAGGGCAGGGCTGGGTCCGCCCCACCAGGCTGCAACTCCAGACTCTGGGAGCTCCTCCCTGCTCCCCGGCCACATCTTCTTCGACTCCAGCATCTGCTCCTGCTGTTCCTCAGCCTGGAACGTCCCTTCCCTTTCCCTCCACCGGAGAACTCCAGCCAATCTGGGACCTTCCACGCACTGCACCATTTCACACCTCACACCTGTGGTTGTCCTGTGGCCTATGCCTGCGGGATCTGTTGTCCAAAGGTTGTAGGGTTCTTGAAGGCAGGGATGGACACTGTTCTGTGGAGTTCTGCCTCCATTTAGAGTTGACCCGAGGAGCTACTCAATTCCATCAACTCCACTGTCTTCTTATGGAAAAAGCCGGGGAGACTGAGCTGTTTCAATCCACCCTAGCACACGCAAAACCCCCTTTTGAAAACGAAGAGGGAAAGAGAAACTTCCAACTTCCTAGCATCTAGCATATCAAAAATGTGATCACCTAAGCAGAGGCCTCTCTCAGTGACAAATGTCATGTCAGTCTGCTCTGCACAAGCCACTGGACGGAGTGGTACGTGGTCTTGATCTGGACATACATTGGGTGTTGCCCCCCCAAAGCAGGCAGGGACCTTGCACACCATGCTCAGCCCCTGGCCATGGGGGAGGGATGTGAGGTTGTGGGGACGCACACGTTCCTGCAGTCTGGGGTGTGATCGTGCGCCTGCTTGGTCTCAGGCTCCGCCCTGACGGTGAAGGATACAGCAGAGCACAGAACAACAGCCCAATTCATGTCACTTATATTCTAGTTGGGGGGACAGGGCATTAAGCAGACTATAGGCCGGGCGTGGTGGCTCACACCTGTAATCCTAAGACTTTGGGAGGCTGAGGTGGGCGGATCGTGAAGTCAGGAGTTCGAGACCAGCCTGGCCAGCATGGTGAAACCCCATCTCTACTAAAAATACAAAAACTTAGCCAGTCATGGTGGTTTATGCCTGTAATCCCAGCTACTTGGGAGGCTGAGAGAAGAGAAGCATTTGGACCCAGGAGATGCAGCTGCAGTTAGCTGAAATTGTGCCACTGCACTCTGGCCTGGGGGATCGAGAGAGGCTTCATCTCAAAAAAAAGACTATCATTTCAGATAGGCACACATTCTGATGAGAAGGAGTGCAGGGAAGGGCATAGGCTGTGCCTGGAGGCAGAGGCGGTAGCTAGGGGTCAGGGGCATGGTCCTGACATCTGGCCAGTCACCTGAGTGACATGCAGGAGGGAGCCCCACAGCAAGGGCAATTCCAAGCACAGGGGACAGCCATGCAACCTCCCAGGGCCAAATGAACTCTGTGAGTTCACATCCAAAAGGCATGTCGCTGAAGCACAGGAGCCAGGGAGGGGGTGCACAGTGGGGTCCCCTGCCAGCCTCTCCTCCCTGCTCCAAGTCTTCACAGCTCAGCCAGCCACACCCTTCCTCTCACTGAGCAGAGTCGGGGACATCTCCTGCTTTGGGAAGCCAGGGGTCTCATCACTTTGAGCCTCCAATCCTTATCTGCAAAACTGATGTAAAACAATTTCTTCTAAGTGGCTGAGCTGGAGTGTTGCAAAAGCTTCACATCCACACAAGAGTCTGTCAAGCCTGTCTTTCTTCCTGCCCATCCAGCCTAGAGTTGCTGCTGCAGCTACCATCGCTGGGAAACAGAAGCTGAACTGCCTTCCCGCTCCACCTGCCCGGCTCTGTACGGCTGCAGAGGAATCCGGCTGCCTCTCAGCCCTTCCAGGAGGTTTCCACGGCGCTTTGGGATCCTTCTGGACTTGACGTGTTATGTAAATTTAAGTGCATTATCATTAATCTCAGCAGAGAGTTATCCTGCTTTTCAGGCGCCACGTTAGTTGAATGATGCAGCTGCTGCGAGACAGGCAGAGAAACCATGAATATAAGGAAAACCACAGCCCCGGAGAGAAAGGAGAATTTCTCCTGGCAGACCCCAGGCTGGTTCACGGAGCCCCAGGGAGTTGCGCTTCTGGGGCATCCCCAAGCCAAAATCAGCCTTCACTTAACAGGAAAAAATAGAGACTTCTTAAGTGCCCAGACCTCTTGGAATTTTTTCATATCTAAAATGCAATGTGGAGGCACGGTGGCTCACATGTGTAATGCCAGCTCTTTGGGAGGCTGAGGTGGGCGAATCATTTGAGTCAGGAGTTCGAGACCGACATCGTGAAACCCCGTCTCTAAAAAAAAAAAAAAATGAATTAGTCACGTGTAGTGGCACATGCCTGTAGTCCCAGCTACTCAGGAGGCTGCAGCAGGCGAACGGTTTGAACCTGGCAGGCAGAGGTTGCAATGAGCTGGGATCAAGCCACTGCACTCCAGCCTCAGCCGCAGAGCAAGACTCCATCTCAAAAATAAAATAAAATGCAACTTGGGTAATTAGGTGATCACTAAGTTTCCTCTCTTAAGCACTATCTTACTTTCTGGATTTTGTGTAAAAGTCCACTTAGGTTGGGATGAATATATATATACACACAGACACCACACACACACACACACACACACACACACACACACACGTATTTAATTCCTCAAGGCCCAGCATCAATATAGACCATTCTGCAGCCTGATCATACTTCTATCTGCCATCCACTCTCACCTCATCTAGTCTGTACATACACGTATACACACACATGCATGCATGCACACGTCTACGGCACATACATGGACATGTGTGTACATGTGCTGGCGTGCATGTGCATAGCATGCATATGCTTCCACACCCCTCACAGATGCACACACATATGCTCATGCACACGTGCACACACATCTCTACCAGCAAGCATACTGAACATTCCCAGGCACGGGTCTGTTCACGGGCTCGTTCCCATCTCTATCCTTCCCCACCTAAATTTATCAGTCTCGTTTTCTCCGGCCTTTCTAGGCTAGGGTAATAGGATAAATTAGCTTATGATAAAATGCTAATAATCGTATTTGTTTTGTATTCCAAATAAATTGAAAATCTGTGTTAATAGTTTCCTTGAAAGCCTGAACTTAAAGGCTTAAGTAAAATGGGAATTTTAGGCCCAAAAGGAGGCATTTGGGAGCAGCGTGTCCTCAGACGGTCCTCAGGTCCCGATCACGCCGTGGAGGCGGCAGGAGGAGGTCTTGTGTCTGAGCCTTGCCCAGTCTGTGCCCCATAAAAATTAATCCACTCAACTTCTAGGGTGGAGAGTGTGTGGAAATAACATGAAGCGGGAATCGTTTGGGCCTTTACTCCACCCAGGCTGGCACCCCAAGGGAGTGTGCGTGCTCAGCCTCCCAGTAACCCAGCTTTAGAGGGAAAAAGGCTTCTCTCAGTGGAAAAACCTACCTGTGGCCATAATGATTTAGTAGGTGCCAGTCTAACCTGAAATAATAAATACCATTATGATGTCACTGTCTCACTGCTCATTTTTAGAGACTCTGGACCTTTCTTCCAAAAACACAAGCTTATGAATAGGACTCTGTGGTGCCTGACGTGTCGTTCATGGGTCAGCGCAGGCGTGGTGGCTGGGCTGCAGGACAGGCTGAGGAGACCCTCCCAGCATGGGTCGCGATGGCTCGTGGGCGCTGCTGCCCCTGAACTAATCCGGCTCAGACTGCAACTGCCAGATCTGAAACTCTGCCTTGCCTCAGCGAGCTGCAGAACAGCCTCCAGAGCCTGCCTGGACACAGTCTAGAAGGAAAAGGTCCCTCTGTCCCCGACTGCATGGCATGCCTTAAACTCCATTCATTTTCTTCTCACCCCTCTTTTCCTGAAAGTCAAAACATTACGTGCCTGTGTTTCGTGGAAAACAGCTGAGGATAAAATACAAAAGCCACATTTTCCACTTTCAAAGAAATCTATCTTTTGGGTCACAAAAACAGGAAGAGTGAAAAGTGCTGGAGAGAGAGATGAAGACGAAACATCGAGTCGCAAATAACACTACCCACGTGTGTGTCCTTCGCGTACTGCTAACAGCTTATTAGAAGCACACAATCGGCTCAACGTGACTCGGCCGTGTCCACCACGGTGCGGGCCAGGGCTGCGGCCACACCTTTCTTCACCATCCCTAAGGAGGAGTGCCCACTACAGAGCAGGGAGCACGGTGGCCACTCAATGCACAACTGCGGAACACTCCATCCTTTTTTTTCATTGCATTTTAGGTTTTGGGGTACATGTGAAGAACATGCAAGATTGTTGCATAGGTACACACGTGGCAGTGTGGTTTGCTGCCTTCCTCCCCATCACCTGTATCTGTCATTTCTCCCCATGCTATCTCTTCCCAACTCCCCACCCCCATCCCTCCCCCATTTCCCCCCAACAGACCCCAGTGTGTAGTGCTCCCCTCCCTGTGTCCATGTGTTCTCATTGTTCAACACCCGCCTATGAGTGAGAACATGTGATGTTTGATTTTCTGCTCTTGAGTCAGTTTGCTGAGAATGATGGCTTCAGGTTCATCCATGTCCCTACAAAGGACACAAACTCATCATTTTTGATGGCTGCATAATATTCCATGGCGTATATGTGCCACATTTTCCCTGTCCAGTCTATCATCGATGGGCATTTGGGTTGGTTCCAGGTCTTTGCTATTGTAAACAGTGCTGCAACGAACATTCGTGTCCATGTGTCCTTATAATAGAACGATTTATAATCCTTTGGATATATATCCAGTAATGGGATTGCTGGGTCAAATGGAATTTCTATTTCTAGGTCCTTAAGGAATTGCCACACTGTCTTCCACAATGGCTGAACTAATTTACACTCCCACTAACAGTGTAAGAGGAACACTCCATTCTTAACCAGCTTGGTTGAGAGTCTTCAAGAGGAAATCCCAGTGGACAGCTGACTCCCTCCCTCCTCTGCCAGCCTGAGCTGCCTAGGCACCCTGGGTGGTCTTTATAAAACCAGTATCAGCCTCCCCACCCCTCTGATGATGCGTTCCTTCTTTCCAGCTTTATTGAGATATAATTGACAAATAACAATTGTATCTATTTAAGGTATACAACCCTATGCTTTGATATATTTGTGAAACGATTACCACAATCAAGTTAATTAACACATCCATCACCTCATATGGTTAGCTTGTGTGTGTGCAGTGAGAAGAATTAAAGTCTACTCTCTCAGCGAATTTCAAGTATACGATACTGTCTTGTTAATTATAGTCCCTTGATATCCATTAGATCCCCAGAGTTTATTCATCTTGTAAGAGGACATTTGTTCTCTTCTTCCCATTTCCCCCACACCCCACCCCTGGTAACTACCATTATTATACTCTCTGTTTCTATGAAACCAACTTTTTTAGATTTACATATAAGTGAGATCATTCAGTATTATTTTTTCCATGTGGAATATATCTTACATAATGTCCTCCAGGATCATCCATAACAATTTTCCTTTTTTACAGCTGAGTAATATTCCACTGTGTATATGTACCACATTTTTTTTTATCCATTCATCCACTAATGGACATTCAGGTTGTTTCCATAGCTTCACTATGGTGAACAGTGCTGTATTGAACATGGGAGTGAAGCTATCTCTTCCACATATGGATTTCATTTCCTTTGGATATATATCCAAAAGTGGGTTTGCCAGGTCATTTGGTAGTTCTATGTTTAATTTTGGAGGAAACGCCGTATCATTTTCCATAATGGCTGTAACAATTTACATTTAGGTTCTCCTTTCTCCAAATTCTTAGCAGCACTTATTATCTCTTGTCTTTATCTCACTGTGGATTTGATTTGTGTTTTCTGTTGATTAGTGTTGCCAAGAACCTGTTCATATACCTGCTGGACATTTATATGTTTCTTTGGAGAAATGCTTATTCAGGTCTTTTGCCCAATTTTAATCAAATTATCTGGTTCTTGGCTGCTGAGTGGTATGAATTTCTTATATATTTTAGATATTAACTGTTTATTACATACATGGTTTGCAAACGTTTTCTCCTATTCTGTAAGTTGCCTTTTCATTTTGTTGGTTGTTTCCTTTGCAGTGCAAAAGCATTTATTTTGATGTAATTCTATTTTTGTTCTTTGTAGTCTGTGCTTTTTGTGTCACATTCAAAAATCTCATTGCCAAGACCAATGTCAAGGTGATTTTTCCCTACATTTTCTTCTATGAGTTTTATGTTTCAGGTCTTACATTTAAGTCTTTTAATCCATTTTGAGTTATTTTTGTGTATGATACAAGATAAGCATCTAATTTCATTCTTCTGCATATCAATATCCAGTTTTCCCAACACCATTTATTGAAGAGACTATCCTTTCCCCATTGTGTCTTCATGGTGCCCTTGTCAAAGATTAGTTCACCATATGGGTGTGGATTTATTTCTGGCCTCTATTCTGTTCCATTGTTCTATGTGTCTGTTTTTATACCACTACCATACTATTTTGATTACTATAGCTTTGTAATATAGTTTGACATTAGGATATGTGATGCTCCAAGCCTTGTTCGTCTTACTCAAGATTGCTTTGGCTATTCATGGCCTTTTGAGGTTTCACAAAAATTTTAGAATTGTTTTTTCCTATTTCTGTGAAATGTGTCATTCTGAATCTATAGACTATTTTGGGTAGTATGGACATTTTAACATTAATTCTTTCATTCCATGAATATGTGATGTCTTTCCATTTATTTGTGCCTTCAGTTTCTTTCAATAATATCTTACAGTTTTTTGTTATACGGATCTTTCATCTCCTTGGTTAAATTTATTCTTAAGTACTTTATTCTTTTTGATGTTATTTTAAATGGGATTGTTTTCTACATTTCTTTTTGATTAGTCACTTTCAGTGTATAGAAATGCAGCTGATTTTTGAATGTTGCTTTCGTATTGTGTGATTGAATCTGCTTATTAGTTCTAACAGTTTTTTGGTAGACACTTGGAGATTTTTCTATAAAGAAGATTATGTCATCTGCAAACAGATACAGTATAGCTTATTCCTTTTCAATTTAGATATCTTTTATTTATTTTTCTGAGCTAATTGCTCTAGGAAGGATTTCTGGTACTATCTTAAAAAGAAATGGGCCGGGTTTGGTGGCTCACACCTGTAATCCTAGCACTCTGGGAGGCCAAGGTGGGTGGATCATAAGGTCAAGAGTTTGAGACCAGCCTGACCAATACGGTAAAACTTCATCTCTACTAAAAAAGTACAAACATTAGCCAGGATGGTGGTGCATGCATGTAGTCCTAGCTACTCAGGGGGCTGAGGCAGGAGAATTGCTGGGACCTGGGAGCCAGAGGTTGCAGTGAGGCAAAATGGCACCACTGCACTCCAGCCTGGCAACAGAGCAAGACTCTGTCTCAAAAAGAAAAAAAAAAAAAGAAGTGGTGAGGTTGGGTATCCTTGCTCCTGATCTTACAGGAAAATCTTCAGGAAATGGTTTGCATATGTTGAACCATTCCTGCATTCCAGAGATAAATCTCACTTCTTCATGGTGTATGATTCTGGTAATATGCCTGAATTCAGTTAGGTAGTATTTTGTTGAGAATCTTTGTGTCTCTGTCCATCAGGAATATTGGCCTGTAGTTTTCTTTTCTTGCTGTGTCCTTATCTGACTTTGGTATCAGGGTAGTACTGACTCCATTAAATGAGTCTGAAGATGTTCCATTTCTTCCTGATTCAGTGTTAGTAGCTTGTCTGTTTCTAGGAATTTATTCATTTCTTCTGGGCTTTCCCATTGGCTGGAGTATAATTGTTTATCATAGTCTCCCATAATCCTTTGTATTTCTGTAGTGTCAACTGTAATGTCTTCTTTTTAATTTATTAAAATTAAAAAGAGCCCTCTCTCTTTTTTTATTTGAGTCATCGCTCTTTTTTCTCTTAATCTAGCTAAACATCTGTCAATTTTGTTGAACGTTTCAAGAAATACCAACTCTTAGTTTGTTGATCTTTTCTTTAACTTTTCAGTTCAGGGGTCCATGTGGAGAATGTGCAGGTTTGTTACATAGGTTTTCAGTTGTCTTTCTTATCTCTATGTCATTTACTTCCACTTTAGTCCTTATTACTACCCTCCTTCTAAGTTTGGGTTTAGTTAGTGCTTCTTTTTCTAATTTCTCGAGGTGTAAAGTTGAGTTGTTTAATTGAGATCTTTTTTTTTCTTCATGCAGGCATTTATTGCTATAAACTTCCCTCTTAGAACAGCTTCTGCTGCAGCCCACGAGTTTGGGTGTGTTATATTTCCATTGTGCAGGTGAATGTGTCTCCCGCCAGGTCCCTCGGTAGACACTGCTTCTCCCAGACCCCAGCTGAGGAGAGCTAGAACTGCGTCACTGGCTGCCTCACCGTCCGTGGCCTGGACTGAGCTGCGTGGGCCTGCCACTGGAAGTACAGATGGCCGTGGCTCTTCCCACATCCCTGGCTTGGCAGATAGCACTCGTGGCAGGAGCAAGGCCAGACAAGCTATAGCCAAGTTCACAGGTGTGCAGCTGGGACCACCATCAACACTCTGCCGCCTGGGTGTGGTTCTGTCTTCCTAAAATGGCTTGGCTCAATCTTGGACTCCACTGGAGTTTTGCGACTCCCATCTAGACCCCAAAGTTCCCACAGAGGCACTTTTGACAGTGGGCGGCTGCTGTGGGGGATACACATGGGGAGCGGCGATCCTCCATCCTGCTGACATCACTCCTCTCCAATGGTTCATTCTCAGTTCTGTCCCCCAGCAGCTCAGGCGTCACCGAGCCCCAGTGATCTTCCTGAGGGCCACACAGCCCACTCCTTGGCTAGGCCGTTCATCAACCACACCCAAGGTTGTCTAAAGTTCCTAGATTGAGACCAGATCCTCTCAAAGATCCTCCTATCTTATCCGTCCCAATTTCAGGGGGTGTCTTGCATAAATCAAGTAATAAACAATAGGCAACCAGCTTCTTAGCTGCCCTCCTTCACCAAATTGCATGTGCCTCAGAAGCGTCACGGCATACACTTGCCGTGAAAAATGGAGTATTTAAAGTATTCCTTTAAAAAGTAGCCATCAAGTCCTGTTTAGTAAAATAACCCTATAGTTATATATGTTTGTATGGGAAAATTAGATTTGACTTACATCACTTCCTCTTACAAAACTTCTTCCAAGAGCACAGACTGCCTTAAAGCCTGACTGTATTTGAAAAACAGCCTTTTTCTTTTCCTTACCACACTTATTCTTCTACCATTTAGGTTTTCTGATGCATTTCTAAGCAAGATACCTATTCCAAGAAGCTTTCTTAAAAATTAAAACTAGTGATGAAATGAAAAACACACCAGTAAAGAGATCACATTCTCAAATCCACCGAGTCATGTGGATAGGGCCGGGAGCAGTGGCTCACGCCTGTAATCCCAGCACTTTGGGAGGCTGAGGCAGACAGATCACTTGAGAGTTTGAGATCATCCTGGCCAACATGGTGGAACCCTGTCTCTACTAAAAATACAAAAGATTAGCCAGGCATGGTGATGCATACCTGTAATCCCAGCTACTTGGGAGGCTGAGACACAAGAATTGCTTGAACCTGGGAGGCAGAGGTTGCAGTGAACCAAAATCACACCACTGCACTCCAGCCTGGGAGACAGAGCAAGACTCTGTCTCCAAGAGAAAAAAAAAAAAAAAAAAAAGAGTAAAAAGCCATTTGAAGGTGGAACAACATGACTATCAATACATGTAACTCTCAAGTTTGAAGATAAATTTCAATTTATATGTATGCGTCAGTAGCACAGGTACTAAAATTGGAATGCATGGCCTCTGTGCAAGGATGACACACAAATTCATGCAGGGCTCCGTATTAAAATAATAACAATACAACATTCAAATTACAACAGACATTATTAAATATTTTTCATTATTGCCATCTTATCACTAATAGTATTCAATTTGGTTTTCTACCATGTGACAATCCTTAAAATGCAATATTGAATTACTGTTAAATTTCTTTCCTTTATTTTAATGAATGTGCTTGATTTGTGCTTCCACCAAGAGGCAAATGAGTGAGAGAAGCTTTATTTTATTTTGTAAACAAGCAGGAGGCTTGGTGCCAGTCAAGTACTGATGCTGAGACTTGTTCGGGGAAGTTGGCCCGGCCGCAGGCAGATGGACAGCTCTGGACGTGTCTGTCTGCACCTGAAATTGTGGTGGGTGAAAGTACAGACCCAAGGATATTAAAGTGAAGGGCACGAGACCTGCAGGCGCACTTCTTCGGGCACTTGACTGACACACCATGTTTAAGCATAAGGAACATCAGAGCGTTTCCAGGGTTGATTTCCTTTCCACTTTTATTTTTATTTTGCAATGACAGGGCCTCACTATGTTGCCAAGGACGAACGCGAACTCCTGGGCTCCAGCGATCCTCCCACTTCAGCCTTCTGGGTAGCTGAGATTACAGGCACACACCACCACACCCAGCTGAGCACCTCATTCCTTAATCATATACATGGTACAAACGCAAAAGAAAGTTCTCGAGTTCCAAAGACAAAATATGTGACTATATTCAGGAGCTCTTCTTTCACAAGATCCAGTGCTGGCATCTGCAGAATAATTCTTTATTTAGAAAATACTCCTTTCATCTGCTTTTAGAGTGGTAATGTACATTCTCTAACTTCCTCCTACCTGGGAGGTCCCCTTGAAAAATGTAATATTTTTACCCTCTATGCTCTGAAGCCCAAGTGAAGGATGCTACTATCATGCCCTACATTTTTTCTGTGTGCTAACAGCATCGTGATGACATCGTGAGTGGGTTTTTCTGTGAGGTGTCTGACGTGTAAAACGAGGAACGCTTGCTGCCTCCTGTTAATCAGCACGGGCTCCCTCTGCTGGTTAATGAAGACGCCAGGCGCCCACAAAGAATATCATAGGTGTGAATTCTTAACAAGGCAATGTTTATGAAAATAAATCAAGTATAACACAGAATCACCAAGAATCTCAATACCTAGGGAAAGTCTAGGATCTGCCTTTATTCTCCGTGTAAGCTTATAAGTTAGCCTGTTTCAGTTTCATGGATTCTGGCAGAAGACATAAGACCACTGTATCCGAGACACGGGGCTTTGTTACTCAGGACATGGCATGCACATGACAGTTCTCCTTTTCCTAAACGTGCATTGGGCTGGCAAGGAAGGGCCTAGATGGATGTTTTGCATGCAGTGGGTTTGTGCCACATCTGACGGACACTGGGCTTGGGAAACACACCACTGTCACAGCGAACAGTGAGCAAGCCCACTCTTTGTCTTGGAGGGAGACCTTACCCGGTTCCTCAAGGTTACTCACAGCAAACACAACCTGAGAAATGGCCAAGCTAAAGAGCAGCCAGGGCTTTGCATTCTGGAGATACCCAGCAAGACTTGCAGACGTGCAAGAAACCCGTGGCGAGCTGTCCTTCTCAATAAATACTAGATGGTTATTATTGCTAATAATTTAAAGTTTCAACTTCATTAAAGTCATTGCAGAATTTATTTCTTCTTATTTTTTGTCGGTGATTTCTTTTACTAACTTTCCACCACACTATGCTGTTGGTTAAAATTCTTTCTAAAACTAGAAGTGAAAGTCGCACTACCTTCTATCAAATAATAGTTGGTCCATTTAGTTAAATTATAAATAAGGAAGAGTGAGGAGTAATATTCCACAGAGTTTAAATTTTTTTCATACAGTTATCATAGTGTGAGATTTGTCGGTTGTATGTGAATACTTTCCAGAGTCCCTTTTGAAGTACTCACGGCGATAGAATTTTTAAATGGGATAGAGTATTATAGAATGGCAGAAATCCATAGATAAGCCCTTAAACTTATAGCATCACAGAATTTAAAGCCTTCGGGTTCGACAGAAACCAATTATAATATTTTGACAGCTGGCTCTCATGTTCTTATTTTAGCGTTAGCCAAAAACCTTGTACCACCACAGTGTAACAGCTTTCCATCAGGAAGCGGTCGGGTTTCCACCATTGCTGTAAACATTTCTCCTGGCCGTTATAGAACCCTTGACTGTCTGCAAAGCGTTTGCACACACCTTCTCTCCTTTGGGCCTCACCTTTACCATAAGGTTTAGGCAGAAGATTTGGATAACTCCCTCTCCTGATGGAGGAAACGAAGAAGCAAAGGGGTCACACGAGAGCTGGGAGCTGGCGCGGCCCGTTCCAAAGAGCGGGGCTGTATTTGCACCCCGAAGCTCTTCCCCGATGCCCCACACTGCCTCCTTCACCACCAGCTCCCCACTCTACCAGCTGAGAGGCTGCAGACAGCCGGTCACAGAAAACCTTACTCATACTGACTTCAGCTGCAAGGAATTTACAGGCTCTCCTGACTGAGCAAGTCCAGGGAGGGGCAGACGGCCAGGGAGGTTTGCTGTGGGCACATCTATGGCCTGCTGTCCTCAGGGTGTCTGCGCCCTCTCAGGCTGACTCGTCTCATTAAATCGCTCACAGAGGTTCCACGTCCAACGCCCACCCACCGTCACCCACCATGCAAAGGATGTTGTCCTCTCACTATCAAAAAACATGCTTGAGCAGCCTTCTGAGTAGGCCGGCCTAAACCAATCGTTTTGGCCACGGGGGTGTCACAGATGCTAAGCGGCCACTCTAACATCCACTCCACTGACGATTTTGACAAGTGCTCACCAGGCGACACTCAGTCTTCGAGGTGCTTTCTACAGATAACTTGCTAAGTGTTAACTGTCTCTGAGGTCATGGGATAAATGCAATGCTTCATATGAATTGCCTCATTTATTTTCCACACCCTTACAACAACCTTATAAGGCAGGTGCTGCTGTTATACTCCTTTTAGAGATGTGAAACGGAAGAGAGACGTTAAATGACTTGTCCAATGCCGCACGGCTCAGAGGCGGGAGATCCCGGATTCAAGCCAACAGGCTGACCCCAGAGCCCACGTGCTTACCCACAGCACCAAGCCACTGCCTGCTGGAGAGGGAAAACCAGGAGTCCCGTGGCTACGGGAATTTGGGGAGTCCTGCACAACACATTCCTCTCTTGGAGACTCACAGTGCACGTTAGGATAAGAATGTTCTGAGAAATCCTGCAGCAAAGAGATTTATTTAACGTTTAACTCAGCATTTCCCAAACTCACATTGCTACAGAGATTTTCTTTCTCTAACATCTCCAGGGAATAGCTTTCCACCCATTTAACTGTCTTCGGTGAGGTGCTCTGTCATATGATTATTAAAAAAATTCATGACAAATCAGCTCCTTTTCCTTGGAGAGCCTTTGTTTTCCTCATTTTGCTTTGTGTTGGCAAGTTCAACCGAGGCTCAGGGTCCCGCGGTGCTGCTGTCTCTGCCCAGCTACACTGCCCTGACTAACAGTGCAGTGATGGTCAGTGGGGAGCTCTGCGTGGAGGGGAGGCTGCCTCCTTGGCTGGTAGTACTCACTTCGTACTTTTCTAAGTGAGTGTTTGGACACTGAACAAAATGTGTATTGGTAACACAAAAATAGAGCAGGACTAACATTTCTAATCCCAACATTTTAAAGAATTATACACGAGTACTCACTTAGCTTTTAGTAAACAGAGAACAGTTTGTCCTTGCAGACATTCCTCAGGAAGAGAGAGGAGGAGGCACTACTAATAATTAGGTGGTTCTGAGCTGTTTTAGTCCATTTTCACATTACTATAAAGAAATACCTGAGACTAGGTGAAACAAAAACAAAAAGGTGGTGAGTTGGCTCACAGTTCTGTAGGCTGTACAGGAAGCACAAAGCTGGCATCTGCTGGGCTTCCGTGGAGGCCTCAGGAAGCTTCCAGTCATGCAGAAGGGGAAATGAGAGCAGGTGTCTCGCATGGCAGGAGCAGGAGCAAGAGGGAGAGGAGGAAGTGCCACACACTTTTAGATGACCAGATCTCATGAGTACTAACTGACTATCCCAGGGACAGCATCAAGGGAATAGACAGTGCTGAACCATTCATGAGAAATCCATCTCCAAGAGCCAATAGCCTCCCACCAGGCCCCACCTCCAACACTGGGGATTACAAGTCAACGTGAGATTTCAGTAGAGCAACATCCAAATTCTGTCACGGGCCCTTGGGATAGGAACATGTGCAGAGCACTCCCCACTGTTGCAAAGTTATTTCACTTCTGTGGCTCCATGTGACACACACGAAGCCCTCTCCCTCCAGGCTCCTGACTTGATGTCTGAGCATCTGACCTGGGGAAGACCTGTCTTCATTTCCTCAGGTTTATGTAATGTGTCTCTTGTCCACAAAGTCAACCCTCGGTCCATTGTCATTTGCTGCCCTGGTACAATTCCCTCGGGCCCCTTGTTTTTCAAAGCACACAACTGGGAGGAGATTGTTTTTGTTTGAGTCAAAAAGAGTCACCCACTGCAAAGCTACTTCAGGCTAAGAGCAGGTACGTGTGCACGGCAGCTCTAGTCTGGGAGCCCGCCTTCAGCTTCACAGCCGTCTTGATGTTCATGCTCCCTGCTGGCTCTACATTTGCCTGTTGGCATCTCAACTCTGCTCTCCAGGAGATTCATTTGGAATCTCAGCGTTTTGTCATCAGCTGAATGCAGGAAGTCAGTCTTGGCATTATCGCCCATCAGCAACTTGTCACTGACCAGGAAGTTCTCAATCTCACAGCGATGAAGAAAATTGTACTGGAGAATTAGGGCTCTCCATTAGTCACCATCCTGGGAAAGTGATTATACATTCTACGGAAATCCTATTCTTTTCAGGATGTGTCAGCTTACATGGCTTACACATGTAAGCCGTGGCTCAACCCAGACAGGGTGCCAAGAACTGGGAACACCAGTGGGTGAGTGCTGCTCTTCTAACTTCTTCTCCAGCAGAGCACAAATGATGCTCTCCACGCTGCCAAGGCCTCGTCACTCTCACCTCAGCATTTCCAGATATCATAAATCCATCCTCATCCTGAGATACAGGCCTTTAGTTGGGGAGAAAGAGTGCAGGGACGGAGAACTCAATTCCTCTTCTTTAACACTCCAGGACCAGTGTGGAGCTGGGATTCTGGACAAACGTATCCTTCCACTCTGCGGCACAACCCTGGCTGAGATCTGTTGGGCATCCTGGGCATTTGAAAGCTGGATTCATCTTTTTGCTTGTTTTCCCTGGAGACATCAGCAAATTTGGTGTCCACACATTTCTCAAATTATCAAGACCCCGGGGTTGGCAATATTTGCAAAACGAGGGAAGGGCCCAGGAGCCTCAGCAACCAGGACTGGACACATCTGATGGTAACCGACTCACTTCCCACAACACAGCCACCCTCATCCATGACCTCATTCTCAAAGTGCGTGCTCTGCTCTCTGGGAGTCTCAGCCTGGCTGCAGTTGAGAAGTAACTGCTTGAATCTGTGTCCATGGCCTTTGCCATGATCACACCACCAACATCTGGGACAATCTGGGAGTATGTTTGCTGGGGACAGCCACAGAGAGAGATCCAGGACACTTGAGAGTTTAAATAGTGGTTGTCTAGACACCACTATTTAAACAGAGCACAGCAATGTCCAGAAATGTTTGGTGCTGTCTCTGAAGAAGGCATGGAGGCAAGAGGAGCAGTCACGAATCTATGTTGTCTGCATTTCTCTAAGTGAACCATGCACAGTTTATGACCTTCCTGAAAGCCCTTTTAGATGGCTAGATTTCTCTACTGCTTTCTGGAATTTCTCTCTGTGATGGTAAAATTAACATGAGTCGACACTGATGTCTAGTTTTGATACCTAGTCTAAAGTGAGGGAATAGGTAAGAGAAGAGATTCTAGAGAAAGAATGTTTGATTCCTAGTTCTGAATGATGTTCCTTAGCCCTGCTAAACCTCAGTTTCCTCACGTATAAAATGGATATAAGAGTGTATCATGGCCGGGCACGGTGGCTCACACCTGTAATCCCAGCACTTTGGGAGGCCGAGGCGGGTGGATCATGAGGTCGAGAGATCGAGACCATCCTGGTCAACATGGTGAAACCCCGTCTCTACTAAAAATACAAAAAATTAGCTGGGCATGGTGGCACATGCCTGTAATCCCAGCTACTCAGGAGGCTGAGGCAGGAGAATTGCTTGAGCCCAGGAGGCGGAGGTTGCGGTGAGCCAAGATCACGCCATTGCACTCCAGCCTGGGTAACAAGAGCAAAACTCCATCTCAAAAACAAAAAAAAAGAGTATATCATGCTGCCTCACAGGGCACCTGGATTGACAGCATTAACACGTGTGAGGAAGATTTTAAACGGCCACACCTCCATCCCTCCCTATGTCAACCATGCCTTCGCAATGTGATTCTACAGCTCCTCCCATTGAGAGGCACAGTCATTTCCTTTATTCTGAGCTGGGCCTGTGCTGTTCTGCTGGTGCAGCAGGTGGAAGTAGCATCCTGCCATTTCTGAGTCAGCCCAGGAGGCCATGCATTCTCTACCCTCCCCTCTTGGACTCCATGGCCACCCTGTGAACACAGTAAAGCCAGGCTGCCAGGTGATGAGAGACAAGTGGCCCAGTTGTCCTATGACCCCTGCCATCTGATGGTTAATCACAAGAGAGCTGAGGGAAGCTCGCTAAGACAAGCCAGCTGCAGCCACACCCTCCAGCTGACCTCAGATAAAAGTGCAAGCCCAGAACACATCAACACAGGGAGGGGAATATCACACACCAGGGCCTGGTAGGTGGGAGGCAGGGGGAGGGACAGTAGGGGGTAGGGGGATAGGGGAGGGGTAACATAGGAGAAATACCTAATGTAGATGACTGGGGCAATGGATGCAGCAAACCACCATGGCACGTGCATACCTATGTAACAAACCTGCATGTTCTGCACATGCAGCCCAGAACTTAAAGTATCATAAATAATAAAAATAAATAAAAGTGCAAGCCCAGACAAGATTGGCCAAGCTGAGCCCCATCCACCCAGAGATTCATGAGGAATGGTTCTTGCTTTAAGCCATTGTCTTAACTCAGGCTACTTTACAAAATACCATAGACGGGGTGGGTTCATCAACATACAGTTATTTTCCACAGCTATGAAGGCTGGTAAGTCCAAGTTCCTGGTGCCAGCAGGCTCTGTCCTTGGTTGCAGGTGGATGCCTTCTCACTGTGTCCTCTCACAGCAGGGACAGAGGCTGCACTTTATTCCTCTTCTTATAAGGGCACTAATCCCATTGTCAAGGCCCCACCCTTGTAACCTCATTTAAACCTAATCACATCACTTCCTAATACCATTGCTTTGGGGAGGAGGGCTTCAGCATACACAAACATTTCATTCATAAAAGGCACTAAGTTCTGTAGTCATTTGCTAACCGACAAACAAACCCTAACTGATATCACATGTAAAACCTTCAATGGGCATGTATTAAGCACTCAAAAAATACAAGCCATTATTATTGTCCATCATAGCAACTTAAAAAGATAGATTCTCATCCAATGTACAAACCTGAAATCTATAGAATCAAGAATGACCTTGTCTTCCCACAACTTATACTTATGGAGAAGAGGTCACACTATTTTTTTGTTTTGTTTTGTTTTTTGTTTTTTGTTTTTTTGACACAGAGTTTTTCTCGTTACCCAGGCTGGAGTGCAATGGCGCAATCTCGGCTCACTGCAACCTCTGCCTCCTGGGTTCAAGCAATTCTCCTGCCTCAGCCTCCCGGGTAGCTGGGACTGCAGGTGCATGCCACCACGCCCAGCTAATTTTTGTATTTTTAGTAGAGACAGGGTTTCACCTTGTTGACCAGGATGGTCTCGATCTCTTGACCTTGTGATCCACCCACCTCGACCTCCCAAAGTGCTGGGGTTATAGGTGTGAGCCACGAGGTCACATTATTTTTAAAAATAAGCAGCTTCAACAAATGTTTTCAATTCATTAATTATAAAGCACTTCAACTGTGGCAAGTTTTTGTGCCATCTCCTTTCATGTGGAAGATACAGTGGCTGGAAATGGACTGGTCAAGGAGAGAGGATTAGTGAACAATAGCACATGGTTGTTATTTTTCACGATGGAAGAACACAGGGCTAAAGGTCGATGGTAGCAGTGGAACTTCCACAGAGCTTTCTGAGATGGCAAATGGGACCCCTTTCCTGATATTTTCTACTGTGGGTTTGAATGCTATGGGATGGTCTTTATGAGGTCAGAAACCATGGAAAATAGGAAAAGAAGCCAAATGCAAGACAGGAGAGAGGGGTGAGAATACACAAAATCAAGAAAACATCAAGGGATGAAGAAATCATTTTTATAAGTAGGAACCCCTGCTCCTGAGCTCACCCCAGGTGAGTGATTAGAGATGGCCTATTTTCAAATGTGTTTCCACGGTACGGGGATCATAGAATCCCAGAATTCGGTAGCCAGCAAAGACTCCACAGCCCCTGCCCAAGCAGAGCAGTTCACTGACATCTGCCATCTCCTCCTAGGTGGGTTCATTGTTAGCTTCTGTGAGTGGGAATGCTGTCTTTAAGTTAGCATTCCCTATGTCTCTAAGAATATATATTACTATATTTCTATTTTGTTTGATGTTGATACACAACCGTTCCAACAAATTAATGTTCTCAGCTTTAGTTGACTCATTTGGCCAGAAAACAAGTTCACAGATGTTCCATGCCATCCCTCCAAAGAAAAAAAAACGTAAGTTTGTCATTGTGTTTTCATGCTAACAAGCATTAAAAAATTAATGCTTGGAGGCTTTCCAGCCCAGGGCAAATGAGTAGATATAAATACATACTTCTGTAGTGTGTCAGAAAATACAGATTATCAACTAAACAGTCATTCTCTTTTTATCTTTTTTTTTTTTAATCAACATAATCCCAATTTTGTCTGGAGCAGCAACATTCTTATTAAAAAAAAAAAAAAAAAAAAGAAAGAAAACTCTTGGCCAGGTGTTGTGGCTCACTCCTGTAATCCCAGACCTTTGGGAGGCCGAGGTGGGTGGATCACCTTAGCTTGGGAGTTTGAGACCAGTCTGACCAACATGAAGAGACCCCGTCTCCAATAAAAATACAAAACTAGCTCAGCATGGTGGTGCAAGCCTGTAATCCCAGCTACTCGGGAGGCTGAGGCAGGTGAATCACTTGAATCCAGTTGCAGTGAGCTGAGATTGCACCACTGCACTCCAGCCTGGGCAACAAGAGTGAAATGCCGTCTCAAAAAAAAAAAAAAAAAGAAAAGAAAAGAAAACTCTTCCAGGCTCTTTTGCAGCCAGGTGTCTTCTATGACCCTGTTCACAACAAGTCTAGTAAAACCACTGAGGTTGAGTGACTCTCTTGAATCCAACAGAACCCAGTTGTAACTGACACGGACAAGCGGGCCATTTGTCTCAACTCAACCTAAACCGTGAGTCACTATGACACAGGCAATGCTAAAGTATTAGATAAAGCACTGTAATGTGCCACCACAAACAATGACACACATCTAGAAGTTGAGAGGGAAACGTGTGTGTGTGCTGGGGAGGCAGGGACTCCTGTTGTTAACAGTATCATGTTCCATGAAGACCAAGACATAGTGTCCATACTATTCCATAGTTGTTTCTCAAGCTCAAGTCTTATGAGAAAAGTAGACCCAGGACCCTGAACTTGAATAAATGTCTTCGCTCATCTGAAGGGCCACCCAATTTTATGGGCCAAAGTGAAATTGACTCCAACCTTCCCTTTGCTTTGGGGCCACAGAGTCTATGTCCTCTGTAGTCCATGCATTCATTAAACATTTGTTGAGCACCTACTCTGGGCCTAGCCCTGGAATACCAAAGTAAGTTGCATTCAGAAAACCAAGAGGCATTTGGGATACTCATGCACCAGGCATAAGATTTTGGTTGCTGATGTGCAGTGGTCGACTGTTGTGTTGGAGCAGCTGTCATTTGAAGCAGAGTATTTTGTTCTATGTCAGGTGCATCAATAACTTCTAAAATAATCCACATTTCCAAAGTCACTTTAGTCCATTCTTAGTCTTCCCTTTTATGAATTCTGAACTCCTAAATGTGTCTAGGGTTTGGATCCAAAAATAAATAGTTTCCATGTCTATCCTTGGTTAGAAACAACATCCAAATGGAAAAGTTAGGTTCAAAGGCACATTAATCACTCATTATAAAAGATGCCAATAGATGGCCTGGTCTTCGCCACTTCTCCATTTCACAGGAAATCTGGCAACACTTCATCATCAGCGGGCACTTATTAATTGCTCTGTTTTGTATGTTTTATAACAGTATTTGTCACTATAGTGATTCCCTGAAAACTGAGCTCGTAAGCCAGCAGGGACGCCTTCCTCCTTTGAGCAGGCTAAAATTAACTGCTCATTATGAAGTGCCACAGAAAAGCTACCAATGTGTCTTGTCCAGGAACAGTCACTTAAATCCATCACTGCTTAATGATGTGAGCTATGAAGTCTCCGTGTTCAACACTCATACCCTACCCCTCTCTAAGAGCCTGGATGATTGGAGTTCCCCTCCCCCAGAAACTTAGCCATTGTTTGCAGCAGCATTTAGGTTCACTTTTAAGTGGTTGCTGCTAAGCAAATTTACAGTTGTCTGTTTTGGCTGTTCTTAGGTAATTCAATGCAAGGGTCCTAGAATAAACCAATATAAAATAAGCTAGTGGAAATTAAATGATTCCTATTTCAAGAAAACATTAACACCAACAGCACTGTAAGGAAAGGCATTCAAAGTCCTCTCTTCAAATGGACATCAATGGATCGTGATTATGAATTTGCATATAAAGTCTCAGAATTTCTGATCTCCACTTACTGTTTATGCTACTTGGCAGACAGTTGAAAGCTAAGACAGGACTTCTGGGAAGATGAAGTAGGTGTGCTCTTTCTGTCTCCTCCCACAAGTGCAACTAAGAATGCTGGACATTATGCAGAAAATACTGAAAGGTGTAGAGAAGAAGCCAGGCTGATTAGAGACCTGAGGAGCTACATGATATGGTTTTCCGGTGTTTTCTTTCTGTCTCGTATATCCAAGACTTGAAGCTGAAGAAGCTGGCAACTGGGAAGTGCCAACAGGAAGAGACATAAAAAGCCCTAACAAAAGCTGATCCTCCCCAGGCAAGGGACCAGGAAAGAGGCAGCCTATCAAGATGGAAAACTTTCACAAGATAACCTCCTCCCTGCCCCAGGCAAACGCTGCAGAAATAATGACGATACCACCCTCACACCATGTCAACAAAGGCCAGGTTGGGAGCCTAGATTCCCACTCTCTCTGGACCATAAGGAGGTGACCCACACACTCCATCCCCTACCCCACCAGGGTGGTGTCAGTGGACACCACATGGGGAGGCTGGACTTGCACTCCCACTCAGCACTAATAAAATGCCCCTCCCTCTGCCAGCTGTGGTGGCATCAGAGAGCCCTAGAGGAAAGTCAAGAATGTCACAGTAATGATCACTATAATGAGATCATCCCTGCCATGGTATCAGGGGAGGCCTCATGAGGAATGGTCTTCTTCTTCACAACCAGCTCATACTGATGGAACTCCCAACACCCCCACCCAGAGCAGTGAGGAGACACCCCCACTGTCAATGGAGACTGAGTGGAAAATCTGGGCTTCTCGCCAACCTCAAGGTAATGAAGCAGCAGCCTCTCCCAGCCCCATCCCCAGCAATGTCAGAGGAAGCTCACTAAAATCAAAGGTTTAAATAAGATCTTGAATCTCATGACCTAATAATTAAGTGTTTGGGTTTCTATCTAAAATCACACATTATGCCAAGGAAAAGGAAGATCTTAAATTGAATGATAAAAGAAAATCATTGCATGCCTACACTGAGATGACACAGATGTTAGAATTATCTAACAAAAATTTGAAAGCAGCCAACATAAAATTACTTCAATGAGCAGATACAAACATGCTTGAAACCAATGAACAGCATAGTCTTAGCAAAGAAATAGAAAGTTCCCATAAAAAATAGAAGAAAAAACTAAATAAAAATTTTAGAACTGAAAAAATAAAACCAAAATAAAAACTCAATGGATGGTCTCAACAGCAGAATGGAAGGGACAGAGGAAAGAATCAGTGAAGAGGAGGTCAAAATAGTAGAATGTACCCAATCTGAACAGCCGAATCTGAATAACGTAGAAAACAGACTGAAAAAAAATAGAAAACAGATTCTCAGAGACCTGTGGGACTGTAACAAAATGTCTAACATTTGTGTCAACAGAGTTTCAGAAAGAGAGGAGAAAGTGGACGTGCCTGAAAAGTGCCCAAGGAATGATGGCTGAAAACTTTGCAGATTTAACAAAAGACAAGCCTTCGGATTAAAGAAGCAAAATGAACCCCAAATAGGAGAAACCCAAAGGAATCAAACCATAATTAAACACATCATCATTAAACTTCCAAAACCTAAGATAAAGCAAAATAAATTTCTGAAAAAATCCAAAGAAAAACAATGCCTCATTTATAAGCAGAAAACAATTCAAGTGACAGATCTCTCATCAGTAGCCATGAAGGCCAGAGGAATGGCACAATGATTCAAGTGCTGAAAGAAGATGATTGTTAGACTAAAAACCCACATCCAGTGAAAACATTCTTGAGAAATAAAAAAAAAAAATTCAAAAGATCCTCAAATTAAGGAAAACCAAGAGGATTTGTCATCAACAGACCTACCCTAAAAGAATGGCTGCAAGTTCTCTAAATGGAAAAGAAAGAATAAAAGAAGAAATCTTGGTAGATCAGGGAGGAAGAAAAAACACAGTAAGTGAGAATATGGGTAAACACAATTTAAACACAATAGACTTTCCTTCCCCTCTTAAGTCTTCTATGTTCTTTCTAATTTCCTTCTAAGAAGGAAAAACAGAGAACAAACAGAAACCAAAAAATAAAACATACTTAACTCCTAATATATCAATACATATACTAACCACAAATAGTCTAAACATAACATAACTATATGTTGTTTACAAGGAACTTATTTCAAACATAATGATATAGCTAGATGGAAGTTAAAAGGATGGAAGAAAATATATTATGTAAATATTAATCAAAATAATGGAGAAGTTGACTACATTAATAACTGACAAAGTAGACTAAAGAGTTTAAAAAAAAATACCAGAGACTGAGAGGGACATTATATGATAATAAAAAAATCAATCCATCAGACGACATAGTAATCCTAAATGTATATGCACCAAACAACAAAGCCACAAAATATGCGAAGCAAAAACCAACAGAACTAAAAGAAATGGACTAATTCATAATTATAGTTGAAGACTTCAACATCTGTCCTTCAACAATTGTTAGAATAAGTAGGCAGATGATCAGCAAGGACACAGAATAAATCAACAATACTACAGGTTCTAATCAACACTTATGGAATACTTCCCCTAGTAAGCAGAATGCACTTTTTTTCAGAGGTCCAGGAAAATACACCAAGATAAACCACATTCTGTGCCATTTTTAAAAATCTCAACAACCTTAAATGAATTGAAGTCATTCTCTGACCACATAGAAACAAACCAGAAATCAAAAATCAGAAAATACCCAGACATGTGGAAACTAAAAACTCTCTGAAACACCTCTGAAAATCTGTGACTCAAAGAGGAAATCTCAAGAGAAATTTTAAAAATACATTGAGGTCAATGAAAATGAAAATACAGCATATTAAAATTGTGGGAAACAGCTAAAGTAGTGTTGGAAGGGAAATGTAAACCACTAAGTGTATACATTACAAGATGAAAGTTTCAAATTGATAATTTAATTTCCCACCCCAAGAACCTAGAAAAAGAAGAACAAAATTAATGAAAGCAAGCAGAAAGAAGAAAATAACAAGAACAGAAATAAATGATGCTGAAAAGAGAAAACTAAGAAAGAGTGCCAGTTTTTTAAAAGTTAGCACTTTGAAAAGATCAATAAACTTTGCAGACCTCTAGCAAAACTGACAAAGGATTAAGTGAGAAAACCCAAAACCTCAATATCAGGAAGGAAACTGGGGATATCATTTTCCCTGCAGACACCAAAAGGATAAGAGGTCAGTGCAGGCAGAGGACAGAACCCAAAAGTGCACACACCTGGCTGGCTGGCTGGTGTACAAGCTGGAGGATGCTCAGTGTTCTAGGACACACCTGACATTTTTGTAACAATGCTTGAAATAAAGATAAGCCATCTCTATGAGCAACAGGTTCAGCTCTTGGCAGACATGCATAACCTTATTGATGAAAATTACAACAAAATTGGTGCTGAGACCAAGAAGAACTGTCACCTGAATGAGAACACTGAAAAAGTATCATTGCATTGGGCTTTTAGTGTCTTCTTACTCAACATCAAAAATAAGCTCCTGCTGGAGGGAAGCTCAGACGCTAAGATTACCTTTCCAGGTTGTTTCACCAATACTTGTTGTAGTCATCCATTAGGTAATTCAGGCAAGCTTGAGGAAAGTGATGCCCTTGAAGTAAGGCAAGCAGCACAGAAGCATCTGAAAGCTGATTAGGAATCCCCATGGAAGCAGTTCCTCCAGAAGAAATTATTTAACACAAATTCACTACGAGGCTCAGTTTGATGGTATCTGGGGTGAACGTGAAATTGATTACAATTTATTTGTGAGGAAGAATGTCACTTTGAGTCTAGATCCTAATGAGATTAAAAGCTATTGTCATATCTCAAAGGAAGAACTAGAAGAACTTCTGAAAACAGCAGCTACTTATAAAATTAAGAGAACACCATGGTTTCAAATTATTGTTGAGGCTTTTTTTGTTAAATGGTGGGATAACTTAAATCATTTGAGTCAGTTTGCTTATCACAAGAAAATACATAGATGTGAATGCAGAGATGAGTGATTACTGAAAAAAATCTCCACTTGGTAAATTTAAAATAATTGTTTTGTTTTAAATTTGGTCCCCAATGGGAACTCTCATATGATACATTGATAACTTTGCAACTTGTGTGGAAAAAATCATTAACTTATAACATTGTATTACACACCCAGGATATATGCTCTGTTTGTAAAAGACATTTGTGAGGGAGATTACTGTAAAATCAGAGAAAGCAAATAAAAATTAATTTAACCTATTCAAAAAAAAAGGATAACAAGGAAATAAAATGAACAATTCTACATACATAAATCTGACAAATTAGATGATATGAAGTAATTCCTTAGAAAACTCAAACTACTACCATACTAATTATTTCAAAGATCATTGTATTAGCCCTAAAACTATTAAGACAATTGAATTCATAATTAACAAACACCCAGAAAGGAAATCTCCAGGTCCAGGTGGTATCACTCGTTCTACCAAACATTTAAAGAAGAATTGAGGCCAACTCTGTAGAATCATTTCAGAAAATAGAAGAGGAATGAACACGTCCCAGTTCAGAACTAGACAAACACAGCCCAACCAAAGCAATAAAGCTTGGTGTCCCTCGCGAATATAGTATAAAAATCTTTAGCAAATATTAGCAAATAGAATCCTACAATATGTAAAAAGAATGATACTCAGTACCAACTGGGTTTTATTTAAAAGATGCAAGGCTGGCTCAGTATTTGAAAAAGAAACATTGCAATCCACTATAATGCAGACTAAAAAAGAAAAATCACATGATTGTACAGTCAAATGCTCTACCCCTGAGCTATACCCCTGAGAAAATCACAGTTGTGTCAAACAATGCAGAAAAAGCAGTTAACAAAATTCAATACTCATGCATGATTTTTACAAACTCTCAAAAAACTAAGAATAGAGAGAAACATCCTCTACTTGATAAAGAATGTCTACAAACATCCTGAGGCTAACATTATACTTAATATTATAAGTGAATGACTGAATGTTTTCTCCGTAAGGCTGAAAACAAAGTAAAGATGTCTACTCTAACATTCTTGTTCAACACAGTACTGGAAGTTCTGTTGAGTCAGTGCAAAAAAAGCAAGAAGAGGAAACGAAGGGCCACAGATCAGAAAAGAAACTCATGAATCAGTCTCCATTTGCAGAGGACACGTGGTCTACATACATATAAAACCACAAAGAATCTGAAGAGAAAAAACTCACAGAACTAGTAAGTGAGCTCAGCAAGGTCATGGATATAAAATAAACATAAAGAAACCGATTGTATTTCTACATACCAGCAATAAACACATGGACACGTGGCCGTTCAATGGAAAGTAAAAATGCAATATCATTAAAATTGATCACAAAAAAAAGAGAGAGCGAGATACAGTGCAAATGTAACAAAGCATACACAAGACTTGCAAGCCAGAAGTTATACAATGTTGATGAAAAAAGAGATAATTTAAATAAACAGAGAAACATATGGTGTTGATGGATTGGAATACTCAAATAGGAAGGATGCCAATTCTCCCCAAAACTGATAAAAACAGGTTTAACAATTTCTATCATAATTTCAGCAAGAGTTTTTGTAGACATAAACAAGCCTGTTCCAAAAGGTATGTGTAGAGGCAAAGGAATGAAAATAGCTATAATTTTGAGAAAGAAGAATAATGTGGGATGAATCAGTACCCAATTTCAAGACTTATATAACTACGTTAATCAAGACTGTGTAGTACTGGCAGAGGGATGAACATGTATGTCATGGGGCCAAGTAACGAGCCCAGAAGTCGGCTCATGCAAATATGTCCCACTGATTTTTAACAAAGTTGTAAGAGCAATTTAATGGTGTAAAGATCGCTTATCAGCAAACGGTGCTGGAGCAACTGGGCATCCAAAGGCAAAATAAAATAAGCCTCGACCTAAGTCTCAAACGTTATACAAAAATTAACTCAAAATGTGTCATGGACTTAAACTTGAAAAGTAAAACCATAAAACTTTTAGGAAATGCGTAGAAGAAAATAGATGTGATTCCGCTTTTGGCAAGGAGTGTTTCAATAGATATCAAAAGCACAATTAATAACAAAAAAATCGATACACTGGACTGCATCAAAATTCAAAATTTTTTTCTCTGCGAAAGATCCTATATTAAGACAAGATACAGATTAGGAGAAAATATTTGTAAGACACATATCTGACTAAGAACCTACCTAGAATATGTAAAAAAAAAAAAAACAAACAAACATAAAACCTCTCAAAACTCAACAGTAAAAAAGAAAAAAAAATCCTTTAGAAAACAGGCAAAAGAGATGAAGAGACATTTCATTGAAGAAGATACATAAATGTAAATGAGCACATAAAAAGATACTCAACATCGTTAGCCATAGAAATGCAAATTAAATAAGAACCATAGCATGAGATACCACTGCATTCCTATCACAACAGCTAAACTTTAAAAATAGTGATAACACCAAATGCTAACAAGGATGCTGAGAAATTGAATCGCTCGTACATTTCTGGTGAGAATGTAAAATGATATAGTCACTCTGGAACTCTGGAAGACAGTCTGAAAATGAAAAACTAAACATGCAATGACAATATAACTCAGCAGTTGCTCTCTCAAGCACGTATGCTAGAGAAATGAAGATTTATGCTTACACAAAAATCTGTACATGAATGTTCAATTTTGTAATAACCAAACCCTGAGACTAACCCAGGTGTCCTTCACTGAGTGGAAGCTTAAATGAGCATGATACATGCATAACAATAGAAAGAAATGAACTATTGATATACGTACATAACATATATGGATCACCAGAAGATTATTCTCAGTGAAAAAATGTCATATGCCATAGGATTCATTTTTATATAACTTTTGTGAAATGATGAAATCATGGAAATGTTGGCAAGTAGCAAAAATTTGTATAATAAATACGAAGTCATAGAAATGGAGAACAGATTCACAGTTGCCACATTTTGGGTGGGTGCACAGGGGAAGGGGGGGTGTGGCTATGAAAGGACACGGGGAGGTGTCCTCAGGGGGTGGGAAGGTTATGTGCCTTGACTGTGTGGATTCCACGCCCTAGGCATGGTATCATTCTATAGATTTACAAGAGGCTATCATGGGGGGGAACTGCGTAAAAGAACACGCAGTCTCTCCGTATTGATCAGTATTGCTCACTCTGTATTTGTTTTTATAACTGTATACAAACTTATCATTACTTCAAAATTAAAAGTCAATTTTTTAAAAAGTTAACAACTCTTCGGTGTCCAAAGCCGAATAGGAATTTTTTTTTAATGGCATTTTTACTGCTTCCTGTCTACAATCTCCTGCAGCTGGAAAGTGTTCGTCTTTCATGAACATTTTGCAAAGACGCTGAACAACTGACTACTTACCTGGGCATTAAATACCATAGTTTTTCCTCTCAGCAGCATAATGGGTTCCTTGGTTTAAAGATCATAGAAAGTTGGAGTAAAAAGGGCAGTATAGACAAGGGCCTAACAAACACTAGCCTACGTTTAGAGATGCCTCCAGAATCTGTGTTGCAAAACTCAGCCTCTTTGATCTTAATTTCTCCACCCACAAAACAGACCTGAATGTTACCATTGGATTATAAACCAAATTCTATGGAATTAACAGTGTGCCATGATGAAGACATATCATCCTGTTTCATGTCTCCTCCTCAATGAGCCTTTAGTCAAAGAAGCAATTGGTTAGGCTTTTTTTCCTTCTCCTTGTGTCAAAGGCTCCATGTGAAGGTGAGCACCTCTGTCCCTCCACTGAGCCCCACTCCCTTGCCAACTGGAAGGACTCCCCCACATCCTCCACACAGCTCCACATGCGACACAGGCGGGGTAAATGGAGTTCGGTGAGCAAGAACGTGCATGATCTGGGAACAAAACCAATAGTGGCAATCATTTTAATAAGAAGGATATTTATTACATAAGTTCTATTTTAAGAACTTTATAGGGTTTAATTATTTTTATTTTCTATTTTATTGTTTTGAGACAGAGTCTTGCTCTGTTGCCCAGGCTAGAGTAAAGTGGCACCATCCCAGTTCACTGGAGCCTCTATCTCCTGGGTTCAAGTGATTCTCCTGCCTTGGCCTCCCAAGTAGCTGATATTATAAGCACAAGCCACCACACTCAACTAATTGTTTTTGTTTTTGTTTTTTTTTTAGTAGAGATGGTCACCATGTTGGCCAGGCGGGTCTCGAACTCCTGACCTCAAGTGATCCACCCGCCTCAACCTCCCAGAGTGCTGGGATTACAGGCGTGAGCCCCCGCGCCAGCCCAGAGTTTAATTTTGTAAAGCAGCTGAAGGCAGGGAGCATTACTCTAGGTGTATGATACAAAGCGGCAGCCCGTGCCCAGCATTAGGGAGCAGGGCGCTCTCCAGGCCTGGCCGAGCCCACTGAAGGCTGCCTGCCGCGGACTGCGCTCCAATGGAGCCTGAGAAAGGTCAGCTCTTTGGGCCAGAGAATCCCAGGGATGAGGAGGCAGCCCAGTAAGGATCCAGACTGCACCGGAAGTTCTCCCACCACCAGGGTCACCAGCCAGAGCGACTCTGGGTCCCACGACAGCTGCAGCTGATTCCAAAGACTCTCTTAGAATCCAAGCTCTCATTTAAAGGCTAAGATACAATATTACATTTTATCTCTTTCCCTGACTCATAATAAGCAAAGGCTCAGTGTCCATATTCAAAGTCAGCATGTCACCCCTTACTGTGGACGATTCTGGCCCTACTGCTCACTCTAGTGTGATGCTCGGCGACTCTGTGCCAGGAGGTTGCCAGTGCCCTTTGGGTGTTATTCCCTGGTAGCCAATAGAAAGCGTGACGAATCGTCCAACTCCTCATCTGCTGATGTCTCCCTATTTGCAGTCACACCTCCTTGGATTAGGAACGCCCGATTGCCCGGATGACATTTAAGGAGAGATGAAGAGGTTCTAAATTAAAGAAGACCATGTCCCATGCTGGGCCCTGGAAATACTACCCCGTGGGTTGACATGGTCCGTGGAAGAGCAGGGGCATCCTCTGGGAGAGTTTCAGCTCTCCGTGTGTCCAGGACTGAGGCTGCAACTCACCAGCAGCAGAACACGTGCAAAAATAAACAACCAAATCAGCGATGGAGGAGCAAGACCGCAGGAGCCGGGCGCGGCAGAGGCAGACACAGCCATCCTGTGCATTCAGAGTCTGGGAGCTGCAAAAGCTTAAGGCAAGCTGGTTTTATGGTTCTATAGGAGCCAAATATGATATTTAAATGATCCATTCCACTAATATTGTATCATTGTATCAATCTGGAATGCATTTGAATCAAAAGCCCCCTTCAAAATGGTCTCCTTTGTTGTATTTTCTTGTTGGCTCGTTTTATCAACATCTGCTATGTTTAGACAATATGAATTAAAACTGAGGAATGCTGTTTGTACTCAGCTACTTTTGCTGAGAGTGTAACATCCCAAGATTGGCAGTGTTTATGTAAATCAGTGTGGCTGACACAGCCATCATCAACAAATGAGGAAAATATAACAAACACATTGTTCTCGCAGGAAATGTTTGTTTTGAGACTTGGCTTTGGTCTCACCAGATTGATGAAGAGGTACTGATACCACAGATCTGTGCTGCGCTGTGCACCAGGACGCTTCCGCTTGCAGGTCAGGCAAGGCTTCCCTGCCCCAGAGCCTGGAGAGGCAGAATAGAGCCCCAGTTCTCGCCCTTGACCCGCCGAGGCAGCTGTTGAGGTTCTCCAGCTGAAGCTTGAGTAGCCTGATGGATTTGGCCGTGTGATGCCACAGATAACTGGCGTACACACTGCAGCCACACTTGGGAGTCCCCCACCACCAACTGTATACCATCACACAGCACTAGGAATGGGAAAGGCGTCCACAGGGCCCCTCAGACCCTACGTCTTCATTCATATTCACAAAGAAGAGGTGATAGGGAAATAACCACGTGTGAAGGCCAGAAACAGCCCTCACATCCACCAGGAGGGCATTGGCTAAGCAGACGGTGGTGCAGCCAAACCTCAGCACGCCACGCAGCTGTGAAGGAGTGTGAGGCATGAGCTACGTCCGAGAGTCTCCAGCTGCCATAGATGAATGCACAAACAACATTCAAGATGGCAGAAAACATGCTCCCATTTATATTTGTTAAAAGGGGGTTTGTATTTGCCTGTATAGGTGTAGTATATTCTCTCCAGAAGGATCTCAGGCAACTAGTGGGTACCTGGAGGGAGTGGTACTGGACGACCACAAGTTTAAAACATCTAACGAAGCCTTGCTTGTTATTTTTTTTGCTGCTTTATACTGTTAAATCTTTTTATTATGTGCATGCATTACATTAAATATTCCTTATAAAAATAAAGGAAAGACCTGCTGCAATGCCTATAATCAGAAAAACGAGTAATAACAAAGCCATGGCTGTAGAAAAATTGGAATCCACATATGTTGCTGGTAGGAATAGAAGCTGCTGCAGCCGCTTTGGAAAACAGTCTGGCAGTTCCTCAAAAGCCTCAACACAGAATTACCACCTGACCCAGCAATTCCACTCCTATGTGTATACCCACCAGAAATAAAAACACATGTCCACAGAGATGCTTATGTGCGAATGTTCACAGCAGCACTGCTTATGACAGCCAAGAAGCTGAAACAGCCTAAATGCCCCTCGACTGATAAATGGATAAATAACACATGTTATATTCAGGCAATATATTCACTAATTAAAAAGAGGGAAGTACTGACCTCAACACATGGATGAACCTAGGAAACATCATGCCAGGTCATTGTGACAGTCACAAAAGGCCACATGCTACAGGATTCCATGTATATGAAATGTCCAAGACAGGTAAATCCACGGAGACAGGAAACGATTAGTACTTGCAAGGGACTGGGAGGAATATGGAACGGGGAATGATTGCTTAATAGCTACGGAGTTTCCCTCCAGGTGATGAAAATGCTCCAAAATTGCCTGTGGTTACAGTGATGCGGTTACATGAATACACCAAAAGCCAACGAACTGCACACTTTCAGTAAGTGACTGTCATGGTATATTAATCCCATCACAATAAAGCTGTTTTTAGTTTTTTTGTTTGTTTTGAAATTTTCACCTATTTATTTCTAATATTTTAACTTTTATTTTAGGTTCAGAGGTCCATGTGCAGGTTTGTTATGTGGGTTAATTTGTGTCATGGAAGGTTGTTGTACAGGTTATTTTGTCACTGGAGTACTAACCATACTGCCTGACCGTTTTTAATTTTTTTCTGAACCGTTTCCTCCTCTCAGCCTCATCCCTCAAGTAGGCCCCAGTGTGTGTTGTTCTCCTCCATGTGCCCATGTGTTCTGATTATTTAGCTCCCACCTGTAAGTGAGAACATGTGGTATTTGGTTTTTTGTTCCTGCATTAGTTTGCTAAGGTTAGTGGCCTCCAGCTCCATCTGTGTTCCTGCAAAAGACATGATCTCATTCTTTTTTGTGGCTGCATAGTATTCCATGGGGTATAGGTACCACATTTTCTTTATCCAGTCTATCACTGATGGGCATTTAGGTTGATTGCATGTCTGCTATTGTCAATACTGCTGCAGCGAACATACACATGTCTATGTCTTTATGGTAGAATGATTTATATTCCCTTGGGTATATACCTAGCAATGGGACTGCTAGGTAAAGTGGTCGTTCTCTTTTTAGGTCTTTGGGGAATCACCACACTGCTTTCCACAGTGGCTGAACTAATTTACATTCCCACCAGCAATGTACAGCATTTTCTTTTCTCCACAACCTCATCAGCATCTGCTATTTTTTTTTTTTTTTTTTTTTTTTTTTTTTTTGGCTTTTTAACAACAGCCATTCTGACTAATGCTCAATGGTACCCCGTTGTGGTTTTGATTTGCATTTCTCTAATGAATAGTGATTCTGAGCATTTTTTGATATGCTTGTTGACCTCATGTATGTCTTCTTTTGAAAAGTGTCTGTTCATGGTTTTTGCCCATTTTAATGTGGTTCATTGCTTTTTGCTTGTACCTTTAAGTTCCTTATAGATTCCAGATATTAGACCTTTATCAGATGGATAGTTTATGAAAATTTTCTCCCATTATATAGGTTGCCTATTTACTCTGTTGACGGTTTCTTTCGCTGTGCAGAAGCTCTTTAGTTTAACTATATCCCATTTGTCAATTTTTGCCTTTGTTGCAATTACTTTCAACATTTCTGCCATGAAATCTTTGGCAGTTCCTATGTCCAAATGGTATTCCCTAAATTATCATTCAGAATTTTTATAATGTTAGGTTTTGTATTTAGGTCTTTAATCCATCTTGAGTTGATTTTTGTATATAGTGTAAGGAAGGGGTCTCATTTCAGCCTTCTGCATGTAGCTAGCCAGTTATCCCAGCACCAATTATTGAATAGGGAGTCTTTTTCCCCACTGCTTGTTTTTGTCAGCTTTGTCAAAGATCAGATGGTTGTAGGTGTGCAGCCTTATTTCTGGGCTCTCTATGCTGTTCCATTGGTCTATGCATCTATTTTTGCATGAGTACCATGCTGTTTTGGTTACTGTAGCCTTGTAGTACATTTTGAAGTCAGGCAACATGACTTCTCCAGCTTTGTTCATTTTGCCTAAGATTGCCTTGGCTATTTGCACTCTTTCTTTGGTTCCATACGAATTTTAAAATGTTTTTTTCTTGTTTTGTGAAGAATGTCATTGGTAGTTTGATAGGAATACCATTTGAATATAAATTGCTTTGCTGTCCAAAGCCATTATGGCCATTTTCACAATATTGATTCTTCCTGTCCATGAGCATGGAATATTTTTCCATTTGTTTGTGCCATCTCTGATTTCTTTGAGCAGTATTTTATAATTCTCATTGTAAAGATCTCTCCCCTCCCTGGTTACCTGTGTATTGTTCTTTTTGTGACAATTGTGAATGGGATCGCATTCCTGATTTGGCTCTAGCTTGGCTGATGTTAGTGTATAGAAATGCTAGTGATTTTTAATTGTATTCTGAAACTTTGCTTAAGTTGGTTATCAGCTCAAGGAGCTTTTGGGCAGACTGTGGGGTTTTCGAGATATAGAATCATGTTGTCTGCAAGGAGGGATAGTTTGACTTCCTCTTTTCCTCTGTGGATACCATTCATTTCTTTCTCTTGCCTGATTGCTCTGGCCGGGACTTCCAATGCTGTGTTGAATAGGAGTGGTGAGAGAGGGCATCCTTGTCTTGTGCTGGTTTTCAAGGAGAATGCTTCCAAAATAAGGCTAAAAATATCTTAAATTTTTTAAAAAAAGAAAGAAATCAAACAGGTGTTTCCTCCCTCTCTACTCAAAGGCACAACCGCCCAGTACCTAACTATACTGCACTATACTATACTGTACCACACTGTACTATGCTGGACTACACTGTACTATACTTACTATACCATACTGTGCCATGCGAGACTGTGCTGTACTGTGCCGACCTGCACTGCACCATGCTAAATGCTGCCATACATTCCTGTTCTATGCTGTAGCATACTGCGCTGTCCTGCACTGTGCCACACCACTGTGTCATACAACACTGTGTCATACAGCACACTATCATACACCACTGTGCCATACAGCACTCTGGCATACAGCACTGTGCCATACAGCCCTCTGGCATACAGCACTCTGGCATACAGCACTGTGCCACACAGTACTCTGTCATACAGCACTGTGCCATAGAGCACTCTGTCATACAGCACTGTGCCACACAGCACTCTGGCATACAGCACTGTGTCATACAGTACTGTGCCATACAGTACTGTGTCATACAGCACTCTGGCATACAGCACTGTGACACACTGTGTTATACAGCACTGTGTCATACTGCAGTGTATCATTGAGCACTGTGTCATACAGCACTGTGTCATACTGCACCATGTCATAGAGCACTGTGTCATACTGCACTGTGTCATACTGCACCATGTCATACAGCACCGTATCATACTGCACCGTGTCATACTGCAGTGTGTCATACTGCACTGTCATACTGCACCGTGTCATACAGCACCGTGTCATGCTGCACCGTTTCATAGAGCACCGTGTCATACAGCACCCTGTCATACTGCACCATGTCATAGAGCACTGTGTCATACTGCACCGTGTCATACTGCACTGTGTCATACTGCACTGTCATACTGCACTGTGTCATACAGCACCCTGTCATACTGCACCGTGTCATACTGCACCGTGTCATGCTGCACCGTGTCATAGAGCACCGTGTCATAGAGCACTGTGTCATACTGCACCGTGTCATACAGCACCCTGTCATGCTGCACTGTTTCATAGAGCACCCTGTCATACAGCACCGTGTCATGCTGCACCGTGTCATACAGCACCCTGTCATACTGCACCGTGTCATGCTGCACTGTGCATACAGCACCATATCATAAAGCACCGTGTGATACAGCACTGTGTCATACTGCACTGTGTCACACAGCACCATGTCATGCTGCACTGTGTCATACAGCACCGTGTCATAGAGAACTGTGTCATACTGCACCGTGTCATACAGCACCCTGTCATGCTGCACCGTGTCATGCTGCACCGTTTCATAGAGCACCCTGTCATACAGCACCATGTCATGCTGCACCATGTCATACAGCACCGTGTCATACAGCACTGTGTCATAGAGCACCGTGTCGTGGAGCACTGTGTCATACAGCACTGTGTCATAGAGCACCGTGTCATGGAGCACTGTGCTAATCAACACTAGCCTGTGCTGTCCTGCAGTCGGCCATACCGTATTATCCTCCGCTATGTGCAGCTCAGCTTACCATAGCACAGTGGACAGCAAGCGGAACATGCCGCCCTTTGCATTAACCGTTTACTCCGTGAACTTGGCGCTGGCCTGACACCCCGCGCTCTGCTAGCACTGGGATGTCTAGGAGGGTCCATGTGGCCCACTCATCCCATGACCTGCAGGTTCACCTGCTAACTGGCCCACCCCTACCTCTCAAGTGAGTCACAACCACGAGTCAGACGCTGCCAACCCTACGATGTGGAACCAAGTCTTTGACCTAAACTTACACTGCCGCAAAGTTCTGCACCTCCGCAATAGGATTTCATCCTTCTCCCGCAAACCCAGTCCCTCCTGCTGCTTCCTGAAGTGGGGCACGTAAGAGGCTGTGGTGCCGCAGAGGCGTGCAGAGCGGCTTTCAGCCCCAGCGCAGCGACCCTGCCTGCTCACCATGGAGTGGAACGCGGGGAATCCAGGGTGCTGCCTGCTCACTGAGGGCCCCTGGTGCAGAAGTCAGGAACCTTGCATTACCATCTCTCCCCGAATTTAGGAAATGTCCCTTTCGCCCCAAGGCATCTCCAATGTATTATCCAAACAATAAATGAGATGGAGTCTATGATTTCTGAGGCTCGCGGCAGCCCCTGAGTGACGATCTCCTTGCAAAGTCCCTTGCACAGAGGACAAAGCTGTCCTTCCCTATACCACCCCAGTCACTGGGCCTCTCTAGCTTTGCACCAATAAATAAATGAGAGGCAACGATTCACCCTGCAAGCTTGTCATGTGAACGTCTCCACAGGCTCCAGGCAATGTAGGAGCAGACAGTCTGCGTGAAGAGCCTAGGCCCATCCCCACACCACAGCAGGCAACACTGCCAAAGGCCCGTGAAGGCAGCTAGATGGTCAGCCTCTGCTAGAAGCGGCCCTGCTCTCCACTCTAGTCAGCACAGGCCTGCTCCCTCCACTCTCTCCATCCACCCCTCCTCCCGACCTCTGTCTTGAACAGCAATGTAACACCTATATCCCGGGATTAACAAGCTGTAAGATTAAGGTAGCTCCACACTAAAGAAAAATTTAGTTTAGGCCAGGTACGGTGGCTCACACCTGTAATCCCTATAAGGCCGAGGTGAGCAGATCACGAGGTCAGGAGTTTGAGACCAGCCTGACCAACATGGTGGAACCCCCCTCTCTACTAAAAATACAAAAATTAGCTAGGCATGGTGGCACATGCCTGTAATCCCAGATACTCAGGAGGCTGAGGCAGGAAAACTGCTTGAACCTGGAAGGCAGAAGTTGTGGTGGGCCAAGATCAGGCCACTGCACTCCAGCCTAGGCAACAGAGTGATACTCCATCTCCAAAAAAAAAAAAAATTATTTTAACCAAGGAGTGAACCAAAAGAAAGATGTTTAAGAAATGAATGTCTAATGGCAAACTTTCAGGTGTCTACTGTCTGGCTGGAGGAGGACACGCAGAAGATCATTCTGAAACACCTGAAATCCCACCAGGTAGGCAGTGAGCCGAACTGAAGCATCAGCCAGAGCCGCTACGAGACCGAGCTGGAACCACAGCCTGCCTCTGGGAATCCTGACTCAATGTCATGAGCGAGCGCGGCTCCAGTGCTGTGGTCCAGGAGGCTGTGAGCACCAACACCTCCTGACAGATTCCTGCAGGGCTGCATCACATCGCTCCTTAACCAGTGTTTACCCTCCTCACTGTCTCTGTCCCTCCACCTTTGCTCCTGGGGAGCCCAGTGCAGGGTGGGGCTCAGAGCAGACACCCCATGAGCATCTGGTCCACAGAGGACTGGAGGGATGGGTGGATGTGGAAGAGAAGTCCCAGAATGGGAAGCAGGCATGGTAGCCAAGCAAAGGTGGGCACGAGTCACGTGCTGGTTCTCAGCTGCTCAGGCTGGGAGGCAACTAAGGTCGAGGCACCCAAAGCACAAAGGCAGGAGACCCAGAGCGCGAGTCACAGTCACAACCACAGCTCCCGGCCGGATGTTCTGCATGCCATCAAAAGACACAGCCCTCGCGGCATTTAGAGTGAGGAGAGAGCACACCCCTCACCCTCCTCACCCGCCTTCCCAGGCTGCACACTTACTCTACTTATGTAGGAAGTCGCTGCCTTTGACCCAGAGTTCTGCGATCAAAACCAAGAGAGGGTGGCCTTTCCTCACAGACGGCAGAAGAGAGAAGGAGAAGGCAGCAGGGACCTTCCTCAGGGTGCTCGCAGGTGAGAACGGTGCAGAGCGGGTGCTTTGCTAGAAGGCAAGGCCGCCCAGGACCAGTCCTTGCGGGGAAGGACCATGCCCTATGGACTCGAGTGCCGCTGGGGATGGCAAGGGGGAAAATGATACAGGGGAAAATGATGTCGGATTGTAAAATATCTGTCAAGGTCAATAACATGTCGCATCCACTCCTTGATGTTCCTGTAGAGATCCTGCAGAGAAAAGTAGTTCCACTTTCATAAACAAGATCCCTGTTTACACACAAAGCTATTATGTCAGCTCCATTCTCTTCCTCCTGGGGAGAGAGAGAATTTTCTACTGTGATTCTCAAAGGATACTGTGCTGCACTCCAGAGACCTTCTGTGCAGCAATGCAGGAAATTAGAGCAAGGAAGTGGCCGAGCTCCTCAGAGTGTGTCGTGATGACAGAGATGGCCATTTGCTACTGCCCTGTTTGACAGGAGGAAATAATTAGCTGCAGAACGAACTCTGATTTGTAAGAGAAATAACACCCTCCTAGAGTGTAGAATTGTTCTCAGCAAACTGTGGAGAAAGACTGTGATGTTATCACATTTCTGGGACACAGCATCTTTCTTCCCAGAAAACACTGCCTATTGGGACCAAGGGGGTGCTAAGGGAATAAACAGGTCCCACTGCTCCCAAAACCCATTTGAGGTAACAGTATTCTGGCATTTATAAGACATGACCTTTTCTGTACCAAGCCCTAAAAAAATAACAAAATAGTATCATGCTATTAAAGTTATAATGTTACGATGGTGCAGTGGTATCCCCTGAACACAAAACTCTGTTCACATTGATCATCTCCTGTGCAGACTCCCCCACCAATCAGCTTTACCCCTCAACCGACTGACCAAATATTTATGGAGAATCCAGTATTCAAGCTGTAGGGCTAAGCATTGGTCACTGACAATAAGTTATTATGGACACTTGATCATTGTCAACACGATGAGACCTCAACAAAGAGATCATCACCGAACCTCCTTAAAAATACCAACCAAGTCTGTTTTTAATGCTCACAATGTTTCTCGGCCAGGCGTGTCTTTTAAAATAAACTATACCATAAAACCCTCCTTATCTAGAACCTTGACGACCAGGCAGTACAGAAGAGTATTATTAGACTATCTTATCTATATCAGGACTTTTTGTACCTACAGAAGATTCAGCACTTTCTGTGCGGAATGGGTGGGTAGATGGATAGGCAAATGGATGGGTGAGTGAATGGGTACATGGGGCCTTTATATCTGTAATTTAAAAAGAAAAGAGAAAGGTAAGGGAGGGGGTGACTGTTAATGAGAAAAACAGTGACAGCTTAGAACCCTGAAGCTGGCCAGGAAAGAGAGAAAATAAGCTCCCTACTTTCTTAGGCAAACAAATTCTAAACTGTGGTAGCTAAAGGACACGCAGGCTGGTGTTAGTATAATAAAAAAGACGTGCTAACAGTTCCCATGTTCAATGACACCTCGCTAAAAAGAACGCTGACTTCACCATTTCACCTTCAGTCTTGGCTCCTCCAACCAGAGGAAAGGGTGGACGTGTCAGCAAGTGTCTCTCAGAGCTTCGAGTGTTTGTGAAGCTAGGAGGATATACATCTCCTTCCTCACTGATGCATCCTGATTTTTAAGCCACTCCAAAAGAAGGTAGGAGCCACAGCTTAGCACTCAAGTTGATAAGGTCTTTGAAAATCAAATCTATTGAGCATATTGTCACAGGAAATATGACGCATCTGAATGTTCTAGTGTTAAAAATCGGAGGGCATGCCCCTTATATGTCACGGTGGCGCTATGAATACATGTCAGTGACAGCATCTTACAGGGTTACAGCAATAGACCAAAGCAAAATGACACACAACAGGAGTCTTCCTCGCCTGTCGGCCCAGCCCTGAAGGGGAGACAGTGCTCAAAACACGGTGATGTCATTAACCTGGAAACGGAGTTCAAGGGTTTTTGTGCCCTTACCTTCTTAGGGTCACAAGGATAAAATTCACTTACAACAGTGTAAATGGATTTATCAGATCGCTTCCTAGAAAAGCATACTTGGCATAGGAAGTGTGTGAACAGGTAGATGTTGATTGATGGAGAGAAAAGAGAATGTCTAGAGAGGGGCAGGGAAAGAAAAAGGAACAAAGAAGCCCAAAGATACCGTCACACTTTTGAGGTTCGCACGGGACCAGTCCTGACCACGAGCAAACGCGCTGTTATTTTCTCTGTCAACAAGACTACAGACCTAGCCTGGTTTTGTCTGGCCACCTGCACCCAGGCTCTGAGCTCCCCCTCACTGCGGCCACTCTAACCCATTGGGACATCAAGCAGAGGAGCGAGCTTTAAACTCCTGGGGCTGGATTTGCAGGATGAATCCCCATCTTTGAGAAAAGATGCAATGGGGCAAGATAACAACAGGCAGAGAAAGAGAATCAGCGAGACTGCTTTTCACAAAGGCGAACGATTGGGAACCACGAGGGACTCACTGTCGACTGCAGCGGCCTGCCGCCTCTGTGCTTTCGGGGTGAGGAAATGGGCACTCGGGTTGGTAATGAGGACCAGAGTCCTCAGCCCGGTCCAGGCAATGCTGAGACACTGATTCCGACCTCTCGAGTCTCTGCTTATGAGATCCCCTTAATGACAGAAAAATCCCCCGGCCTGATGGCAGCATCGAAAGAACATGTACCCCTTTTCTGCAGATTAGAGAAGCAAACTGTGACTTTGCAAAAAGTTCCCAGAAAAGAGAGGGCACTTAATCAAACTCAGAGACTTGGAGCTGGAGGTGAACTCGGAAGATCTGCTTCAGGCCTCTCATTTACAAAAGGAGGAACATCGCAACACCCCGTCACAGTCACTGAATGGCAGAATAAGTCCCCCAGGCCCTTCCACGCCATGCCTCCTTCTCCGTGACCCCGAAATAGCAGCTTTTTAAAATGATAGATACTTAACACCTTGTGCTATCGAACCACAGAAGACAAGCCCAACATCACTGCTTTGCATAAGACTTTCTCCCATCCAGAGGCTGGAAACTCAGGTCTCGATCAAGAAGATCAAACTTGATGGCTTCTCAATCAACACTAGCCACAGTTTCCAGACGATGAATGACTCAGCAGATGAAAACTTTGGAAATTTCTAACAACTATCTATATTTTCTTCTGGGAGAAGTTCCAGCTGTCCCAGGGCCATGCCAGGGATGCAGGAGATTGGGGCCGGCCAGTGACCGTGAGGATGACACCAATCTGAAAAGGCCACCCTGGGACTGAGTTCTGTGACAAGCAGCGCGAGGCGCAATGCCTCACCTAACCACCGAGGAGAGCTCCCATCTTCCCATAGGGCACCGAGATCTATTACACCACATGATGGTTGACCCGTCGTGAAGAAATGCTCCCAGAAAGGTTTCAATTATCCTCCGTCTGGATTATCCACCCAAAACACCAGGCTGGAGTTCTAAGAGAACACGGCACACTCTGGAGGATTCCAGACCACATGAGTTCAGGCTGTGGGGCCGTGGCATCCCCCAACTCTAGGTCATGGCTGTGCCCTGAGAGAGGTCACCGGCTGTTTAAGCCAAGGACTGCACTGTGCACAAGGAGTCAGCATCTCTAGCAAGTGACATGTCATCTAATGCAAAGCAACTGGTCACCAATCAAACCCAACAGCTAACACCCTGAACGCATCTACTTCACAAGAAAAGACGAAACAGTGAGGGCCAGAATTTCACTTCTAGATATCTTTGCTAGAAAAGCACTCCAATATGGGCACAAAGGGACACAGGTTAGGATGTTCATAGCAGCAATATTTGTGTTGTGACCCATCAGAAAATCCCAAATATTTGTCATTAGAGAAAAGGGCCAGATTCACTGTGGTGCAATGCAGCTGCTAAACAGACACACACAGAAAGGTCTTTCAGACAAAATATGGCAAGGATAAAAGCCAGTTTGCAACACATGTATAGTATACCATACCATGCATGTTTTTATATCTATACATTTTATATGGACACATAAGTGTATGCAGACAATACAAAAAAAAAAAAAGATAGTGCGTGTCACACCAAACTGATAAAACAGTGTATTTCTGGCATGAGGACAGGATTATAAAAGGGGTTGATAGGGATCTTTTGCTTTATTTGTATATCTAGACTACAGATGTATGCATCACCAGTGAGATATATATATATCTATTTATCTCACCAGTGTAATTAAAAGGAAGAATAGAATGGTAGAATGAAAATAAATCAAGAACTGGATGGTGGAACCAAGGCCTGAGGCACTGGGAGCCCACCTGGGGAGGGGCAGAGGCGTCCACTCAGGAGGGGCCCAGCCCCACACAGAGAGAACCAGGCCTCAGGGACATTTCCGGGCCTGATCCAGTCCCTCGCCATGCCTGGCCAGCTTCTCCTGGGCATGTCCTCCTGGGCCCTGCACCTCCACTGCTGGCCCGTGCTCTGACCATGCACCACACACACGTTTCTCCAGCTTGACCTCAGCATGTTCACTTGATTCCAAGAAGGCACCAGCCCTCTGGTCCAGGACACACACTGTGGCCAAAGGGCACCCCCTTCCTTTTTCACCCTGGCCCAACAGAACCCTCCCAGACTTATTGAACAGAACCCGTCCACTGGCTTCAGAAGCCGGAGAAAGTCAGACAGCTAAAAATGGTGCTCAGCACAAATTGCTTTTCAAGTCAGGAAGGGAGGAGCAAGATACTTGTTCCTGACCCCAGAACGCACACAGGACAGCAAGGGCCAAGGGGCAAAACTCTGTATCATTTTATCTCCTTCTGTCTCTTCCATCTTAGGTTCGTGCATAACCTTCTTCAGTGTGCAAAAGGCAATTTGCAAATCAAGTCAAATATGCCCAGCCTCACCTTGTTTGTGTATGGCTTCTCTCTGCATCCAGGCCTTCTGCCTTTCTGGTTCCGGGTTCCATTTTTTTGCTGCAACCTCCACCTTCTGGATTCAAGAGATTCTCCTGCTCAGCCTCTGGAATAGCTAAAACTATTTAACTGTTACAGTAGCCTGCACCACCACACCCAGCTAACGTTTTTATTTTTTGTTAGTACAGACAGGGTTTCACCATGCTGGTCAGACTGGTATCAAACTCCTAGCCTCAAGTGATCCACCCGCCTCAGCCTCCCAAAGTGCTGGGATTACAGGCATGAGCCACCACGCCTGGCCAAGCTGGCATGCTTTCTAAAAAACAAGTACTGCATTGTCACATCGCTGTTCAAAACCAGCCAAGAATACCCACACCCACACCCTAGGGACCGGGTACATACCACAACATAGCTTAGACACCAGGCACACCCCACAACCCAGCTTGGATACCAGGTATACCCCACAACCCGGCTTAGGCTCCAGGTATACCCCACAACCCAGCTTAGACTCCAGGTACACCCCACAACCCAGCTTAGACTCCAGGTACACCCCACAACCCAGCTTAGACACCAGGCACACCCACAACCCAGATTAGGCACCACAGATACCCCACAACCCAGCTTAGGTGCCAGGTACACCCCACAACCCAGCTTAGGCTCTAGGTACACCCCACAACCCAGCTTAGGCTCTAGGTACACCCCACAGCCATGCTTAGACACCAGGTACACCCCACAACCCAGCTTAGGCTCCAGGCACACCCCACAACCCAGCTTAGACTCCAGGCACACCCCACAACCCAGCTTAGACACCAGGTACACCCCACAACCCGGCTTAGGCACCAGGCACACCCCACAACCCAGCTTAGACACCAGGCACAGCCCACAACCCGGCTTAGGCTCCAGGTACACCCCACAACCCGGCTTAGGCACCAAGCACACCCCACAACCCAGCTTAGACACCAGGCACAGCCTACAACCTGGCTTAGGCTCCAGGTACACCCCACAACCCAGCTTAGGTGCATTCCTCATGAGCCCTTTTCCGAGGGGAGAGCTGCTGCCCCACAGCCTCTCTGGCCTCTTACTCAGTCTCTGGGCCTCACAGCGCAGGGCCACACAGCCATGGAGGAAGAAACCCCTCAGGGAAAGCGTAAAGACCAGCTCAAAGAAGCCAGTCCCCCTGCCTTAGGCGGTGGTTCTGTCAATACGTATTGTTTTAAAGGGCAGTTTTCATGGTTTCTTTTCATCAAATCTTGAATGCTGTGTGATGGGGTTCCTGGGGCTCTCCTACAACCTGTGTTAGAGGAAGCAGAAGATTAGGAACCTGGAGAACTCGGAGCCTCCACCAACTCTTCACCCCCAGCCCCGCGGAGCCCAGACGGCATGCAGCCCTGATGGTGCAGGGCAGGACGGTGCTGGCCAAGCAGGCACAAGGCCTTGATGGGCACAAACCCACCGTGCACAGCCCAGGCTGGCTGCTGCCTCTCCTGCCCAGAGGCACGGGGCACCAGGCCACGCGCTTCAGCCATCCTCAGACGCCTGCATGAAGACGGCCATCTGTGGTAGACAAGAAGGTAAACTTTTAACTACCACTAGACCTGTCTCTTGGCCTCGAGTAAAAACTCAGAAAATGTCGGTTTAAACTTTTTTAAATAGAAAACGACACATTTCTTTAGAACACTAAAAACACCGTTGTACCCCATCCCCTCCGCCACCAATTCTTGTAAAGGAGGTGCCTGGATAACACTGAATAATTATAATAGTCTATTTCAAATAATTTATTTTATTATATATTTCTGCTTACAGCAGCCCCCACCCACCCCAGTCCAAATTGGCCAGACCTCTCATTGGAGGGTGATGCTTCCCAGAGGCAGCCATGGAGGGGTTCTCTCTATACTGATTTTTCTCCTAACAGAACTCAACAATAATGATACTAGTCTCCGTAGAGGGGGTGCTCACCGGGGCCGCTGTAATGCTGTGAGTGAGAACTGCAGTTGGGGATACTCATGGATTTGGTGTCCAGCCCTGTCACTTTAGCAAGCCTCTAGGGCTTTGAGACTCAGTGTCCCCACTCCAAAATAGAGCTGATGATAACACATCTCCAAGGGACATGGGGAGCACCGGGTCGGGTCATTGCCTGCATATGGGACAGATCCATGCTGAATCCAGCCACAGCCCAGCCACCACCGCACAGGCCTGCCCTCCTGGCCGGCCAGTGGGCTCCATGGGAAAGGCTCCCTCCCATCTCCACGCCTTTCTTGGCACACCCGGCTTGGGTGTGCACCCGCTCCTGAATTATGGGTATTAATTAGACCCCATTCGTAGGGTGAGGCATGGTCTAAGCCCCCTATGCACTCCCCCGAGTCCCAGCCTATGTGTGCCCTTCCTCTCCCCTCTTCCACACTCACACCCTCACCCATGCACACACACGTGCACCCACACACTCATGCAGGTATATTCACACACACTCCAGGACTTACCAAACTACTCCACGTACAGCGCCCAGAATGGCAGCTGTCCACTCTGCTCCCAGTCGACAGCACAATAAGGGCAGAAATTGGGAGTCAGGGTTCAAAAACCATCATTGCAATTCATCAGAATAATTCGATGGCTGTTGAATCTGAAAATAAACTATTGAATTGTACTTTGTATGTCTTCTTTCTTATTTCATTTTTAGTAATTTGTTTTATCATAACATGAAAATATAAGTGTTATACATTGAAAATCAGAGATTTTTAAAAAGCTTCTCGTTCATCCCAGAGAGTCCGAGCGGTATGGGAGTCCTGTCCCTTGTCCACCTACATCACCACCGCTGGCTTCCTCCACACCCCTATTGCTGAGCCAGGGAGCGTTCCCAGGATTTGGGGAGGACTCTCTTTTTCTGTCCCCTGAATGATCATTCTGCTTCAGGCAGCCCCTGAGACCCCTGCCTCCAGGACTCAGACCTCAGAGACTGTGCAGGGCTGACCCAGGTCTCTTCCAGGGCTTGAGGGAGGGAGAGGGTGAAGCACTGGCCAGGTTTCTCAAAAAGAGGGAAAAGGAAGCCTGCAAACTCACTCCCAAGCAAGGGAGCCCCTTTGCCCAGGCATCTGGAGCCTGAATTTAGCAGCTGGGAAGTGATGGACCGCGCTTTGAGCTCCAGCCAGCAGAGTCGCTCAGGGCGGATTTGAAAGTGTGGGAGAAATCTGGCATGTTGGAAAAGAGTCCAGCACACAGCAGGAAGGAGGTGCTGGCCTGCAGCTGATAAAGATCCAGACTCTTACAACCTCGTGTCACGGAGCAAAAAGCCGAGCGTCTGTCTGGGGGCGTCGGAGCACCGATTAGCTCTGCCCAGGGCCCTTTGATGTTGCTGCTTCCTCCAGCCCCTCCACCAGGCTCCCTCAGGCGGACCCCAGGGGCTCCCTGCCACTCCTCCAGGCCCAGCAGGAAGTGCCGCACTGATTGCAGAGGCTGGAAGTGCTCACCCACTCTGCATTTACATCTGGAGGGACAGAACCCTTAAGTAGAACCCTTAAAGTCACAAAGTGCACTTGGGGGCTGCCTGGCAAGGACGGCCCTGACAGGGAGCCATCCTGACAAGCAGCTCCAAGACACTCGCACTCAGGTAACGCAAGCTCAGCCCGAATGCCTCCACCACAGTGTGCTCATCAGGAATGAAAAGGACCCGGCAGCATTTTCTCTTTCAGTCGGAAAGGTACATCAGTTTGGGGAAACTAAACGTCCATATGCTGGGGGCCTGATGAAGGAGTAGAGGAAGAGGGTTCGAAATACTGGCCTTTTTAATTTCCAAACTTAAGCAAATTCACTCAGGACATGAGTCATTCTTGGAATATGATAGGGCCTGCAGTGAGCTTTTTTTTTTTTTTTTTTTTTTTGAGGCGGAGTTTCGCTCTTGTTACCCAGGCTGGAGTGCAATGGCGCAATCTCGGCTCACCGCAACCTCCGCCTCCTGGGTTCAAATGATTCTGCTGCCTCAGCCTCCTGAGTAGCTGGGATTACAGGCACGCGCCACGATGCCCAGCTAATTTTTTGTATTTTTAGTAGAGACGGGGTTTCACCATGTTGACCAGGATGGTCTCGATCTCTTGACCTCGTGATCCACCTGCCTCAGCCTCCCAAAGTGCCGGGATTACAGGCGTGAGCCACCTCGCAGGGCTATTTTTTTTGTTTTAAAAGAAAAACGTATTGCTTATCATTTAAAAAAACACATTTTTTGCATCTTAAGCTCCTGCTTGAAATATGCTCGAGGCAAAAAATCCAAATCAAATTGAGGTGGGTTTTTTTTTGTTTTTTTTTTTAATTAGTCATTAAGCCATTTCCCAGCGCGACAGAACTGTGTGTGTTTCCCTGGGTCCTGCTTCTTGCAGAACAGGTGCCTTAAGACAGGTGCAAGCGGGTCAACAAGACGCACGTGTGGCCCGATCCGGGCCACCTGCAGGGCACCCGGCCGCTCGTGGGCTGCTTCACACTTCCTGTCACCCTCCCGAAGGCAACTGCCTGACGGCGGTGAGACCTTAACATGGTTCTGGCATTTACTCAACAACTCTTTGAAGAACTCAGCGATTTGGGGAGACACTAAGCTGTTTTCTGCTCCACTCTGCTGACGGCGTCAGGAGGTCCTCACGCGGCCTGATGGGGTGGCACACCTCACAGTGGGTCCTGCTTGCACGGGAACTTGGTGCTCCACGTGGCTCGTGGTGCTGCTATTTCCAGAGAGGAAGAGGCAGGACACTCAACTCTTCTTTTTCTTCTTCCCAATCTAGCAGCAGGGTGACTGGGGTTGGTGCCGCCCGCGGGTGGTTGCACTGAGTACCAGCTGAGAATCACGAACCAACGTGAGGCGGCGACCCAGTCTACAGCGGTTATTCCCAGTCCTCACTCCCCTAAAACTGCTCATTGTTAAGACCCATCCAAACCTGCTAAGTCGGACCCTCCGCAGGTGGAGCCCAGCATCCTGACTTTAAAGTGTCCCCGTGATCGTCTTGCACTGCCAGGCTTGAGAACCGATGCAACCGGCCTGGGCCGTAGTGGACTGGTGTTCTTCAACAGCTAAAGCCCACGAGGCACCCCAGGCCCAGGCCTGAATGGGCCCCTGCAGGTAAATACCCCACGGTGGTGACAAAGGTAGCACCCACCGGGGTCTGAGCACAACACCCCAGCCCCTTGCCAGCCCCATCTTAAGGCACCCCTCTGCCGCCAGCACCTCTCTTTGAAACATGCACAGGGTGATGGTCTCCCAGGCCGTGTCTAGCGTGGCTTCTTATCTCCTTGCACAAATGCAGCATGAAACAGTGCTTCTTTGGGGGCACCAGAGCTCTAGAGCAGAGGCCCCCAAAAGTAGAGCCTCACTGCCCTATGGGACCAGCTGGTCAACAGCCTTGGCTGTGCCAGCCTGCAGACCACCACCACCACCTCAGGACGCACCCGGAGGGTCTGCGGGGAAACAGCCACTGTCACGGCCACTCTAGCAGAGCCACCAAGTCTGCACCAGGCTGCCTATTTTGCTAAGACTTTGAACAGGGACAAAGGGTTGTGAAATTAAACAAAAGCATACATGTCCTTCCTCTGGGAGAGCTGTATTTTTGTGCTGTTTGGCACCACTCAGGAGCCAGGCTATAGGGTTTTTTTACTGACTCATGGCTCCAGTGGAAAAGAATGAGCTGCCTGGAGCAGCCAGATCTGGGTCTATTCGAAAGGGTCCTGCTGAGCCTCCCAGGCCAAACGCTGGCAGGACCGCATCCTGCTCTTGCATTTACTGCCGACAGCTGCCAGTGGCCAGTGCCAGGCACAGGGAAGGCAGCCCAGGAGGTAACACTCGGGCCCTCTGGGCACTCCGATGGCAGAAACCGATGAAGATCTGAAGCAGGAACCCCCACACATGTGTCCTCCCCTCTCGGGGTGTCCTCATGCCCTCTAAGAGTGCACACGGCACGCAGCTCTCCTACAGCACACACCTGCAACACGTGAGGTTTCCACACTCTCAAAAGTTGTTACAACATCATGGAAAAAGTTATCACATTCTCTGGATGCCAGATAAAGTTCCTAAATCCGTAACATGTGGCACACTGGTCTGCTTTCCTACGTGCTACATCCTTGAAGGAACAGGCCTCACGGACCAACACTGAACTTCACGGGACATGCCCCGCCTGGGCCTCCACTGGGCTTCCTCCCCAACCTGCGCCGAGCCTGGATGGAGCTGCTGCCTGCAGCCTGGCTCAGCTGCAGCCCTCTCCCGGCCTGTCGTCTGATCTGTAAGATGAGAGAAGAAGAGACTACATGGCATCTCCGGGTTCCGCAGATGGGGCCTCTACTCCTGCACAGTGTTTCTCTACGGTCGTGACCACATGAGGTGCCACGCAAAAAACGCCTGGCTCCTTCGTTCACAGGCTTCCACTGCCCTTGGCCATCAGCGGTGCCAGAGGTAGTTCCCGCATGTGAAGTCCGTGCCCTTCCCAGGCCCCAGCTGCACTCCCAGAGCCGGAGTGCTGAACGCAGATGCTCGCCACAGCAAGGGCTGCGGTGGCCACTCTGCCTCCGCGTCCTCCAGACTTGTCTCTTAATGCAGGAAGCACCTTGCATGGCTTAGGAGTCAATTCTGGAAGTCTGTCTTCCGGAACTACAGATGTTGGCTCATGTCCACTGCGTGCGGACACCCACTGGGTGACTCGCTCTGCTGAGAAACAGGGGACAGAACCATGTTGGAGTTTGCAGAGGCCTCCCTGGGACCATCTGCCCCAAGCACACAGATTTCAAGGATAGCATGGGCCAGAATTTACAGTGTTGGCCCCAGGTCCTGCGAGATCAAAATCTTACTAAGTTATGGTCCCTCTTTAAGAGAAAGAATACACAATTACAAATATAAAATTACATATGAAATCAACATTTTGCCAGAATGAAAAAAGAAATTGCAACACATCTAGCGACCTTGGGGGATTCAGACCCTTTTTTCTGAAAGCTCTTTAATTTACCAGAAATGATTGCATTGGGAAGCTTGCTGACAGCAGCCTGGCTTCCTCTCCTCTCCGGGAACACTCTGTACCTCCCCGCGTCTCGCACCAAACCCGCGCAAGGGAGAACCCTGAAGCTTTACAGGTATTCACTGCACGGTAAAACTGCCTCTGCTCCTGGCCAGGGCTGGGAGCAGTAACTTCACCCTGCACCTCCACTGGGCTCTTTCTACCCAAGCCTGGCCCTTCCCCCAGAGCCTGCCCTGGCCTCTGTGAAATCTAACTCTGTTGTACAGTGTTTACAGACTCCTAGCGATTTTTCAATCCACAAGAAAAACAGGGAACTGGAGCATGTAAATATCAGGGTCGTACAGCTCCATGTATGGCGTTCGATGTCAGCCTGAAACAAACACAGAACAGAAGCTGCCGTGAAGACGGTTCTCACAGACCACTGCATTCCTCCCGTCTGTCCACATGTGTCCCTCCCGACCTGACCGTGGGAGATCCCGCCTCTCTAGCTGCCTGCCCGAGGCACCCCTGACTCACAGCCACTGCTGCCCTGGAAGTGCAGAGACACTGGCTCCTACCCATTGTTTTCGCCTCCAAAGGATGTTACCATGTGATACAGCTTTAAGTTTTCAACTCTGTCATATTTTCTAAACTCTGATCTCTTCCATTTACTTTAGGGGATGTGGCATTCCCCTCTGCTGGAGTGAAAGCTAAACAATGTGGTTTGGATTTAGTGTTCTCATGCATCACCATGAAAATGTTTGTCTCAGCAATCGTGTCGTTACTGTTACTGGTAACAGCTGCTCTGTCCCCTCCATCAGTGAGCCCCATCCACTGCTGCACAGTTTACAAGTGGAAAGGGGGTTCTGTGCCACTGAGAAGAGACCAGCGACAGGACGGCCCAGGATCTGGGGTGACCCACTCTCAAGTGAGCCAGTGACCCAGCCGAAGAAAAACTCGTGCCCAGCCAGTCGCAGGGCTGACTTGCCAGTGGGGCCAAAGATTGGAATGGAATCCTGAAGCGGTAGGATGGGCAGTGCCTCACAGGGACGCTGCGGGGACTCTGCAAGCATGAAGGAAGTGCTGCGCCTTCTTCACGAGGAGCACGTCCTCGGCAGGGAAGAACCGCCGGCCTGAGGGCAGCTCATGGGGCAGCTGCGGTTTCTGGTCACAGGCAAGAGAACAACCTGTTCTCACGGAAGCAGGTCCAGCTGCCTGCCCCTTAGTGCTCTCCACCCGGCTCCCATTAGCACTGGCTGCGGCCATGCCTTGCCCAGGACACCAGGTCCTGTGCCAACACCTTCCCCAGGGCACCCTGGCATGTCACCCGCCACCCCTGAAGCTGGGCCAGCCTGGGTCACAGACACCTGGCTCACCTCTCTTTGCTTTGCTAATTTTAAAGGAAAAAAAATAGAAACCAATGTATGTGTCAATTAACAAGAGGCTGGTTACCTAAATTATGGTTCACATGTACGGTAGAATTCTACCAGCCGTTTACAATAGGATGCAGAGTTAGTTTTATTGGCATGAATACAAGCCTATGACATATTGTTGCATGAAGACTTAGATAACAGGACCACATATAAACTATCATCCTACTTATGCAAAATGATAAATATTTATCTAGCTGTCTTTGCATATTTACATACACACAGGAAGACTCTAGAGTGGTGTAAAACCGACAAATTAACAGAATCACTATTTTGAACGCTGGGATCTTGTCTAATTTTCATTTCTTTATTTGGTCTTCTCTCTAGGTAGATAGGCATTAAAATGTACATAATGCACATAACAATGTATACAATTTACAATGAGCAGCGACCATTTTTAATTGCATTTTAGGTTTTGGGGTACATGTGAAGAACATGCAGGATTGTTGCCTAGGTACACACATGGCAGTGTGATTTGCTGCCTTCCTCCCCTTCACCTGTATCTGGCATTTCTCCTCATGTTATCTCTCCCCAACTCCCCACCCCCCACTGTCCCTCCCCTATTTCCCCCCAACAGACCCCAGTGTGTAGTGCTCCCCTCCCTGTGTCCATGTGTTCTCATTGTTCAACACCCGCCTATGAGTGAGAACATGCGGTGTCTGATTTTCTGCTCTTGTGTCAGTTTGCTGAGAATGATGGTTTCCAGGTTCATCCATGTCCCTACAAAGGACACGAACTCATCGTTTTTGATGGCTGCATAATATTCCATGGTGTATATGTACCACATTTTCCCTGTCCAGTCTATCATCGATGGGTTGGTTCCAGGTCTTTGCTATTGTAAACAGTGCAGCGACCATTTTTTAAGCCAGCAATGTTTTTTCAAAAGGAATGAAGCAGGTACCAACACAGGTGGGTAGGAGAGTGAGGAGAGGCCAAAGGGGCTCAGAGGCGGAGCTGGGGCAGGTCCAGCCTGGCGAGGACAACACCCGTTACGCATGGGGGCCAGGCCATGTGGGGAGGGCCGGCCTCCTGCCTCAAATGGCGAGGAGCAAAGAAATGCTATTCTTTTTGCCACTTTGTTTCTCAACAATAAAATACAATTTTCCAGAATATTTTCTAGAACAAATGTTCTAGACATCAAGAAATGTCTAGATTCTTGATCCTAAAGGATTAAACAGAGATCAAGGATAAGGAGCGGTTCAGTGACAATGGGGGGCAACTGTCTTGAATGTGGGGTGTGAGCTCAAGAGCCCACAGACCTGGGTTCAAAAACTGGCTGCTGTGAGACCCAGGAATGGCAAAAACACTGGGACTCCCAGGCCTCGGTCTTCACATCCATCAAATAGACATATGCATGCAGTCTTGCCTGGCAAATTGTAAGATCAGGTAAGATCATCATCTAAAATTATGTAAGTGATCACTTTTTGTTTGTGTTAAAAGAAAAACCCATTATAGCTATGTTTTGCATTTCTTAGAGCCTGAAAAATAATTCACCAGCCTCACATGGCCATGCCCGGCTCCGTTCCTCATGCTGCAGGCCGCCATCCCGCAGTCTCCACGCTCCTTCACACCCATGCACTGAGTGTGCGTGGAGCTCTGCTGCCTTGCTCTCTGGGCAGAGGCTTTCCACTTGGCCCACCAGGGTCTGGCAAAGCTTCCGTCTCCAGCACTGAACAGAATAGCCTCCTGGCCTGTTCAAGCTCCACTTTGATAGCACTTCCTAAATAAGCTTCCTCATTTAACGTGAGAACGTGCCGCATCCTGCTAGCATCCATCGCAGTATCCTCTCCCTTTCTTCCTTACTAATAGAAACAACTTTTGCAGCTGGGACAGCCAGGACTAGCCAACCAGATGAAATGGAATCTATTGGGTAGTGCTTCCAAGTCATTGTTTCCTTGCAAAAGGCAGCCTCGGCATGTGGACACCATTCACCCTTTGTTCTTGCTCTTTCTTCCCACCTGGACTACAGACATGATGTCCGACTACTGAGCAGGCATTTTTGGAATCACAGGGACAAAAGCCACCAGCTGAGGAGGATGAAGCGGGAAGCTGGAAGAAGCAAGGGACCCTGAGGCATCTGCACCAGCCCCAGGCTGCCTCCCTCTGGCTGTTCTGAGAAAGGATAAAAAAGAGAGGCTTTCCCAACATTATGGGCTCAATTTCTATTAATCACTTCCGTCAAATACAGTTCCAACTGATCGTGATAACTTGCCCTGTTTTGACACCTCATGAGTCAGACCCTAAAACCTACTTCAGTTGTGGAGGCTCAATCTTAAGTTCTCAAGTGCTCAAGTTAAATTTTCATAGTCTGCATTCACCATTGGTCTCCAGGGATTCTATAATCATGGTAGGAAACCACTTCTGAGACCCAAGTGGCCAGAGCGGTGCCACAGAGGCCAGGGACAAAAACAAGACCAGTAATCCTGGAAGCACCCATGGGTGTCCAGCAGTTCGGAAGTCAGGCAGGACACAGCGGTGACTGGTGTGTTCCATGCCGTCGGCCAGAGCTGATGGCGAAGCCTGCCCGGCACCCCTCCTGCTGTCTGTGGGGGCTGGCATGCTCCCAATGGCTCCCTCCCAGCCTGTCTGTCTAGGGGCTGGGTCAGGACACATGCACCAGCTGGGGACCAGCAGCCAGGTGGCCTCCCTGTGGCCTCTGCACAGGGCCAGCTGAGGCTTCCTCGGATCATGGGTAGTTTAGCTTCCACAGCAGAGTGGTGTTTTTTCTTTTTTTCTTTTGAGACGGAGTCTCGCTCTGTCGCCCAGGCTGAAGCTCAGTGTTGCGATCTCGGCTCACTGCAGCCTCCGCCTCCCAGGTTCAAGGAGGTCTCCTGAGTAGGTGGGATTACAGGCGGGCATCACCAGGCCCAGCTAATTTTTTAGTAGAGACAGGGTTTCACCAGGTTGGTCAGACTAATCTCAAACTCCTGACCTCCAGTGGTCTACCCGCCTCAGCCTCCCAGAGTGCTGGGATTACAGGCGTGAGCCACCGCGCCTGGCCCCATGGCAGTGTTCTGAGAGAAGAGGATGCTGCCTGCCTTAAAGGCTGGGTCAGAGCTTGCCCAGTTCCCATCTGTCCATGCTAGGAGTCAAAGGAGTCACACAGGTCAGCCCAGATTCCAAGCGGTGGAGAAGGGCCCCTTTGGGAAGGGAAAGACGATGGGGAAAGCACTGAAGGTGCCATCCTGAGACCAGCTGCCCCACATGGAGGCCCAGGCTGCAGCGGCCAGAGTCATCAGGTGGCCTTTAGATGACTCGGCTGCGTGACTCTGATGTTCAGAGCTCATCTTGCCAGCAACCCTTGAAGACTCGAATTTGTGAATCACTATTTTTCTCTAATTCCAAACAGTCGCTGATGTCTTCTAACCCGTGGAGAGTTGAAGCAAACCATATTAATTACGGTGCTTTAGCAGATGTGAGCAACTTAATAGCTAATGAAATCCCAGGCTGCTGGCTCAGCAGTGCCTCAGGCTCTGCCACAAGCCGCTTTCCTTGCTATCAGCTAATCCCTGCATCGGGATCCCTAAGTCTCTGTGCTGACTTCCACACCAGGCAAAACAGCAATTTTATTTATGTGCTGTTAATCACGAAGACATCAGCAGTTCATCGGCAGGTGTTCCCTTCTGTGTTCGCATTTAATCCTCGTAGCATCCTGTAATGGCAGTGTCTCTGTTTCTGTTTCACAGATGAGGAAGCAGAAGTTCATGGCAGGAGAGACACTTGCCCGAAGTCCCACGGCTCCTCCGTGTGAAAGCCAGGGCTCAGGTCCACATGTCTGACCCCAACGTGGGCGCCTCCCAGGACGGGGGAGGACAGCCTGTCTGTGTCCACCGGGGGACTAGGAGAGCCAACGTAGACAGCACCTCCCCAGGATGTGGATGTGTTACCATTGCGGACCCTCCGCAGCCTTCTCTGGGTCTCTGTCCACCTGACCTGGGAGTAAGAGGCTGAATCCATGTCCTTTCCCAGCAAAAGAAACAGCGTTTGGCTGAAGATGGGTGCACAGTGTGCGTCATGTAGGTCATGAGCAGGTAATTTTCAAAAAGTCAGTTTCATTTCTAAACAAACTCATAGAACCTTCTGAGGCCTCCACCAGAGGCAACATACAAGCCCAAACTAATACCAAAGGTGAGAAATGTTTTCCCTGTGGGTGGGCTGTCCAGGGATTTAAGGCATTTTCATCGATGTCAACAATTACACATACAAGTCATGTAACATGCATCTCAAACACGCTCTGTGCTCAGAGGTCCGTCCACCACCCTTGCCCCCGCGTGGCTGCAGCACCACCCCCCCGAGGAGAGGCCTCCTGCTGATGGAAGCGCTCTCAGACCCCTCGCACCCAGATCTGCTTGGGCTCTAGGACTCAGCCCCAGTGGCACCGTGGGAATCCGTGCCCACACGAGGCTCCTGGGGCACAGAACACCTCATGTTTGACCCCAGAGATACACAGCAGGAAGCCCAAGGCCATTCAGCAACATGAAAAAGTACAAACCCTCTAAGCTGGCATGTGATGAGGTTATAAAGTGTCAGTAAATTACTTCAAGCTGAAAACCAATCCGTTTCCTTCATAAATTCTTTAAAACATTAACTATCAAAATTGCTTATCAGCCTCTGTGTATGTGGTATGTCCTCTCATAAACTTAGGCTAACAAGATACAAGAGAAATTCCACCAGGTATGTGGCTCGGCCTCCTCACGTGGGTGTCACAACAGCCTGGAGTCAGCCCTCCTGCACCCCCGTCTTCCCAGCCACCTTCCTGCGGATTGGCCTGGGTTGCATGGTTGCTTTGCTAGGGGAAAAGCCAAACACGAAATGATTCTCAAACACAAAAATCTCCCAGGAAGGCTGAAAGATTACCTATTCAGGTGATGGGTCACCAAAATGGCGCAGACCTCACCACTCCGCAGTATAGCCATGAAAGGAAACCGCATGGGTACCCCTTCCATCTGTCAACATAAAAATCAATAAACCTCCCACTTCCTACTGCTCCCAACCTTTTCACCTTCAAGGAATAGGGAAGTTATTGGGTTTTTTCATAGCATTTTATGGGACTCTGTAATTTCTCTTGTGTATATCTTTAAAGACATTTAATTTCTTATCAGCTTCAGATAAATCACGGTTAATCACTTGAAATTCACCAGGTAAAACTCCTGGAACACAGCAGTCATGCCTGTTTCTAAGTGACGGAGCTTAGGATGGACTGAGTGGGCTCTCCCAGGCACGCGGACACGAACCGGCCAGCCATGGGCAGGAAGACGCCTCCTACACAGCAAAACACAGCTTCCACCCAGGATCCCGTCCAAGCCACTGCCCCTGGTTAGCCTAGCTCACAGTCCACACAGACACTGAGACTGCATCATCTCCATTTCAACAAACTTGGAGAATTCCACTTCCCAGATGCGGAGTAGGTGGCTTCACTGTCGACTCCGACCTCGCTGAACCATCTCCGTCACCTCCACCAGCACTTCTGTGTTTATGGGTTTTAAACTAGATTCTTAACACACATCTCTGAAGCCTAAAAGTCACACTTCTGAGGCAAGGAAGAATCCGTCACCAAATTGGAAAGTGAGGAAGCCTTGGAGATGGAGTCAGAGGGCCTCACATCACGAAGGGGAAGCCAAGCCCCGGAGGGCTGTGCACAAATGGCACACCCAATCCTCCTCTCCCGCTGCACACACTGTCCCCTGTGTCTGAGTGTTGGGCCGACGCTTCCTCCACACAAGTTCAAAGGGAGCCGCGTGTCCGCCGCAAGAACGACGACTTCTGCTTCAGCCGTGTCAACTAAAAATAGAATAGCCAGGTCCTTTTTATTATTATTTTTAATTGCATTTTAGGTTTTGGGGTACATGTGAAGAACATGCAGGATTGTTGCATAGGTACACACATGGCAGTGTGATTTGCTGCCTTCCTCCCCTTCACCTATATCTGGCATTTCTCCCCATGCTATCTCGCTCAACTCCCTACCCCCTGCTGTCCCTCCCCTATTTCACCCCCACAGACCCCAGTGTGTGATGCTCCCCTCCCTGTGCCCATGTGTTCTCATTGTTCAACACCCGCCTATGAGTGAGACCATGTGGTGTTTGATTTTCTGCTCCTGTGGCACTTTGCTGAGAATGATGGTTTCCAGGTTCATCCATGTCCCTACAAAGGACACAAACTCATCGTTTTTGATGGCTGCATAATATTCCATGGTGTATATGTGCCACATTTTCCCTGTCCAGTCTATCATCGATGGGCATTTGGGTTGGTTCCAGGTCTTTGGAATAGCCAGGTCTTAATTCTTTACTATCCATTTCTCTAAAAATTCTCATCATGAGGGCAGAAAAAAAAAGTACCACATAAGACCCATAGGGGACAAAGCCCATGTGAACGTCACCTGCGGGCAGCTGCACAGCTGCTGATCGAAGCCTGGAATGAGATGAAAATCAGAAACCTACAAAACTTTCAAGGGAAAAAAAATGCAACTGAGCATTAACATCTAAGTCTCACTGCAGCAACTTTTGAGGGTGTTTTTACAAAACGCAAAACAAAACTGCTGTTGTGTTTTCACCACCAGGCGATGTTGTGTCGCCGCTGTTATTTGCCGTCCTGACTGCAATGCCCTGTGACAGCCACTCCTCTCCTGGCACCGCCTGGTCCCATCAGCAGAAGAACTGGCCTCTGCTCTGCACTCAGGGTGCCTAACTCTCTCTGAAGTTCAAGAGCTTAAACAGACCCTGGAATGACAAAACAAGTTGTCACAGGTCACATTTCTCAAATTCTAAAAGGCTCAGGCCTGTATAAGTGGGGGAGCTGCGCCTGGTACCCCGCTGCTCTCCAATGCCATCCCACACTGGGGCTTTGGGGGTGCACAACAGCGCTCTGCACCTCAGACAAGCCCTCTCCAGGGAAGCTTCCTTGGCTTTCTTTTCCTCTATCTGCTGGCTTGCTGTGAACGTGTCTCCAGCCCCGACTGGAATGGAACTCCATGGGGACAGCGCTTCCTGAGTTTCCTTCATTGCCATCCCCAGAGTCTGAGCAATCTCTAGCATGGCAGGTACTCAACAGATATTTGTTGAATGAATGAATGAATCAATGAATCAATGAATTGAGGTCCTTCATGAAAATAATAAGGCTCATGGCACTTTTGCCAAGGTCTCCAGGCATATTAAGATATTATGAGCAAATCGGACAAATTATTTTATGATTACAATAACTAAAATGTCAGTGTGCCCACCTGTGCCAGGCTCAGCTTCCAGTGCTACTCATGTGTGATTTCACTGACTCTCCACAGCAATACTGTGAGATGGGCACCTCTGTTAATTTCCCTCCACAAATGAAAAACCGCGCAGGGTCACCCATCCAGTGATTTCAAACCTCGGCAGTGCTGCCGGACCCTCCAAAACAGGAGTCACGGGAACATGGACAGGGAACGGCCTTGTGCGGCAGGTTCTCCGCGACGTTGCTGCCGGCTCGTGGACCTTTCCTGTCGAACTTTTTCCGGAAGCTCCCAGCGCGAGGCGCTCCCGCAGGTGTTGCAGGCTTGGCGGGTGAGGGTGCTGCCCCTCGGGTGCGGCCGGCTGTGTGCCTGCAGGAGGTGGAGCCCCCGCTCCCATTCCGGGCGCCCTCCCCCTACGCCGGAACGCCCTGGGGAGGAAGGGGGGTTTCGGGTGCTCTCAGTCCCTCCGAGAGGAGGCAGGCGGCTCCCCCGTAGGCCCTGCCCCTGCCCCCCACGCCTGCGGTGCCTGTGCGCCCACGTTTGTGCGTTTCCCTGCCCAAAAGCCATCAGCCAACCAGAGCGTAGGTCAGAGCTTGAGGCACAAAAGGGATAAAAGTGGCCACGGCTAGCCGAGCAGGAATGGAGCACCACCCCTCTCGCCCCTTCCAGGGACGGGCCGACACCGCGGGCCCCCCCCTGCCCCCCAAGGAACGCCGCACGCAGGGCGCTCGGAACGGTCTGCGTCCCTGTCCACAGTCCCCTGGCCCGTGGCTGGGCTCTGGGCGTGGCTTCACGCACCTGTGGGTGCCCGAGCTTTGCGCAGTCCGCCCAGCTCAGCTACTCCTTAAATACTTCGGTTTAGTTTCCCTAAAAAAGTATTTCAGACTTGTAAAAGGCCATCCACCCAGTTGAAGAAAGAAAATTCTTACACACAGGGCAGAAGCCCCTGCACGCCTCCTCCAAGATCCTCTGCCAAGAGGTGCCCTCTCCTGCTTCAGGTGGTGACACTCGCAAGCGTGTTCTTTCACATCGTAGATGACGTGTAGACAGACTGTTGGTGGATGCAGAGACGTCGGACACATCACATAGACAGACAGATAGATAGATAGATAGATACATAGATCGATCGATCAGATAGACAGATCAGATAAACAGACAGACACATAGAAGAGATAGAAAGCTAGAAAGAGTTGGCATGTAGAATAGGAATATATATATGCCCCAGACATTTATCTTATTGTGTCATGTTTGAAATGTGTCTAAGGGATACTGTGCTGTAAATACCCTGCACCTTTCTATTTATGTGTCCAACGTGTTTTTGAAAATTTTCCATGTTATTGTGTACTCCTAGTCAATTCATTTTCTCTACTCTATTTCATTCTGTGGTCTGAATAGATCATGATTTATTTTAAAATAAGTATAATATATATCTTTTACAGTCTTTTATTTATGTATCTCAAAAATATTACCGTATCCAGAAGTCATAAAGCTATTTTCCCATATCTTCTTCTAAAATTTTTTAAAGGAATTTTTTCAAATGATGTGGAGTAGAAATTTAAATTTTTCATTTTTATAACCAACTGTTCCAGTGCCAACCCTGATTTGTAATGTCCCCTATTTCACATATCAAGTTCTCTTATTTTCACACATCTCTTTCTAGACTTGCTAGTCTTAGCCATCAGTGTGGTTGTTGATATGTATCTATAGTGTCCTAATTATTAAAGCCCTTCTACAAATCTTAATATCTGATAAGGTGAGTCCCTCTATTTTGATCTATTTTTTTTTTAATTATATTGGCTATTGTATTAGTAAGCTATTGCTTCCTAATAAACCATCTCAAAACTTAGTTAAGGCCCTAGGTATTTATTTTCTTCTCCAAGTCTGAGGTCAACTGTTTGGGCTGAGCTCAGCTGGATGGTTCTTCTGATCTAACCTGAGCTGGCTCACGCGTCTGCAGCTGGCTGGCCCTGGGGCAAAGGGGAGAACTAGACATGTCTTTCATCGCCCAGCTGGCTTAGCCACAGCAAAGGCAAGGAGCAAGAGAGTGAACAAAACATGCAGAGCCTCTTGAGCCACTCCCTACTGGCCAAGGCACATCAAGAGGCCAGCCCAGACCCTAAGGATAGGGAAGGGGCTTCCTGGGTACAGGGAGCAGCCAGCTCAAGGGTGCAGAGGCACCAAACTTGAGGACTGAGTTCATGTGCAAAACTAACCTTTACTACTCCATGTAAATTTTAGAAGCAGACTTTTAAGATGACAAAAATAACCTCTGTGGGAATTTATTGCCAGATGATTAAATATTTTGGTAATTTTTTCTAAAATGCCTTTTTATTTTGTTTCTTTTTTCACCCCAGAATGTCTCACAAAACAGCCAAATATACCTCTGTAAAGATAGAAGGTAAAATGACAGTTCTGTGAATTCTCTCTTCTTCTCGTGCGAATCCATAAACTGCCATCAATTAAAGCGCCTTTTTAAAATTCATTCTTAAGTGTTTCTGAGATATGGGAGTATAGTGGAGTACTGTACATCGATCTGACATTCATTAACCTTGCTTAGCTATTATTACTCCTCATAATTTACCCCCAGATTTTCTTGGACCCCTTGTAGGAAAGTACTTTCACTTAATGGCACTCTTGGGAGGATGCCTTTAAGTTTGCATGCTCACATCAGAGCTGCGGCAAAATGCCTGGTTTTATTGGGACCTTTTGCTTGCTAAAGACGCTTGGTAATCATCCTCAGCTCATGTGGTGATTCTGCCTCCAGGAGTAAGAGGCAGCAGTGGTCAGGATGAAAGACTGCACTGCAGGCCATTTTCAGTTTGGGGGGAAGAATAGGTACAGATAACTCCGGAAAACCATGACCACAAAATAGTTTACATTTGGCATAAAACTTCCTCCCACACATGTAGGGAAAGGGCCTCTTGTCGGTATGAGGAGCGGTAGCTCACAGCTCTGCAGATCTTGGAAGTGCACAAGATTTATCTTGAGTCCCACCTGCCTGGCTTTCCCCTGGCACATTCACTCCCCACGATTTCTTCTTCAGGCAGCTGCCATCATCACACATTGCCACGCCCAACCCTGCACCTGCTCCAGGACACCCCAATCTTCAGGGCCCTCGCTCACAATCCACCATTGGTGAAAAACACCCAGGTCGCTACACCTCTCCCCTGTGGTACTCAGTGGACTTAGTAATGTATATCACACTGATATCGCTTGACTGTGCTCCTTCAAGATGTCACACTCATGGTGGTTGCAGCAGTTTGTAAGTTTATCCCCTCCAAATCTCACGTTGACATTTGATCCCCAGTATTGGAGGTGGGCCCAGTGGGAGGTGTTTGGGTCATGGTGATGGATCCCTCATAAATAGCTTGGTGCCATCCTGTCCCATGATAATGAGTGAGTTCTCATTCTATGAATTCACAGGCAAGCTGGTTGTTTAAAAGAGGCTGACACTTCCTCCGCTCTCTCTGGCTCCCTTTCTCCCCAGGTGATACATCTGCTCCCCACTCCCTTCCACCAGGATTCAAAGCTTCCTGAGTTCCCTCGCTAGGAGCAGATGTGTGCCATTCTTCTTGTACAGGCTGCAGGACTGTGAACCAAATAAACTTCTTTTCTTTGTGAATTACTCAGCCTCAGATATACCTTTACAGCAATCCCAAAACGGACTGACACAAATGGCTTCCTCACTCCCTAGAACACTGCTGTGCTTACATGTGAGTTAAGACAGGTGTCAGGGAGGAGGGTTTGCATTTTAAAATCTCCCCAGCTATTCTATTCCCTGGTTTGGGAACTGTGGATGTAGATTGGTTCCCCAAAGGAAGTTCTACAGAACACCAGTACCACAATATTTTGTAAAAATAAAGGTTCCTAATCAAATGAGTTTGGAGTAACAAATAGTATATGCCCCTCTCGAAGATCACAGTAATTTACATGCCAAGGCTTTGATGTAGCCTTCCATGAGGAAACCTGCTTACCCTTCTACATGGAGCACTTTTCCCTCTAATTAGCACCTGGTGACTTCTCACTGTCTCGAGTCCCACAGAACACCCATGGAGAAAAGTTCCTGGATTCATAGACTCTGCAATTTGCAAGACCCCTAAGTCACCTTAGACTAAGCTCTTTGACATTATTCTTGACAGTTGACCAACTAGCCTCTACTGGAATGGAGACCTGTCTGCCTCCCCTTGTATTTCTCAAAAGTTCTAATTTTTAGAAAGTTCTTCTTTGTGCTGAAGTAAAATCAGACTCATGTAACTTCCATCCATTAATCCTAGAGCTTCTTGCTGGACAAACACAAAATGAATCTATAATTATTCCCACATCTCAGGTTTTTCTATGTGCAAAAACAACAGTCACATCATTCACTCATTCATGCATTCATTCATTCATTTCAATACACCCACTGTAAGCAGGCTCAATGTTAAAGGATGAGTTTACAGCAAAGAACAAGATGAGGGCCTTTTCATGGACCAATGTAAGGTAAACAAGTGAATGAGCCCGTGAGACAAATTCTATCACTAGGACGACATTGAGTTAAGGCAATGTACAGGAGTGTTACCTAACCCTCTCTTAACAGCATCACGAAAGCCTTCTTGGAGGAGTAGATAGCTACGCTGAAGGACGGTAAGAGTTAGTCAGAGAGGAGGGGATCATTTGCACAGAGCAGGCAGAGTTTCCAAACATTCAGAGATAAGAGAGAGCATAGTGAATCTTCTTCCCTCTTCGTCTAACATTCCCAGTTCCTTCAGCCATCCCCCAGATGCCAGGGTTTCAGTATCCCTCACCATCTCGATCCAGATTCTCAGGGCATCCTCTTTAGTGTGATACTGTCCCTCATAAAACAGACTCAACTCTAATGGTACAGCTGGGCTCATCCCAAATGGATCTCAGTGGAGCACAGCCTGGCACAAACGTGGCTAAACAGGACTCGTTTCGCCTGTGTTATTTAGGGACTCTTTAGTATTTAACACAAAACATGTGTTACAGAGCAAGAAGCAGAACAAGGCTCCATTCAGTTTTCCGATTCTCACACCTAAGGCAGCCAACGTGTTCATGACCAAATCCCTGAGAAACTTAGCACCACATACTGATTTTGTTTTATGAATTACAGTGTTCAAAGTAAACTACATGCGAAATAAAAATATATTTTTATACAGGTATTTCCTATGCTTTCTACTGCAATTCCATAAACTCTTTTTTAATGTTTAAAAAAAAAAAAAACCTGGCATAAAAACATAATAAAACTAACATTTTAATATGACACAGTCCATGCATTTAACTCTTCTGATTTCAGCGCATAGGAGTTGTTTAAGTGAAGGGGGAAGAAAATTCGTAGATCATTGTACAACCATTAGAAATACCCATTAAGAAGCCCCCAGTTTGTTTCCTCTTGCCCAGGAGCACTTGCTAACTCCCATGATGATTGATAACCCCACTGCTGAGCAGAATAAAAGTAGAAGAAGCAGTGAGAAGAGCCCTGTAGGCACTCCTGGTCCCCAGGGAAGCCATTTCTGACTTTACCTCACAGGGGTCCTTGGGGAGAGCAGCCAGAGGATTTGAGGAAGAGCCCACAGGGAAGAGACCTCCAGCTGAACTTTGTAATGATTTTGATCAAGTATAAATTTTCCTGAGCAGAATCTGAGAGAGTGAACAGGAAATGCAGATAGGAGCACAAAAGCCTTGGCAGGCAGGGAGGGGCAAGGTCTGAAATCCCTGCTTGCTTTCTCAGCAGGGAAGCTGATGCTTGCCTCAGGTAAGATCTCAGTCCTACATAAATGTGGCTCTGTTGGCTGTTGCAGAAGCATGGTGAGGGTGAGATTGGCCTTGCTGGCTGTGTAGGAACTGGGTGAGGCCTGTCACTGCCAGTTTTACCCCACTTGCCTGGTGATCTGTAAGAAGCAGCAGAGCCAACCATAATCCCCCTAAGAACATAACTCCATTGGCCTGAGAACCACTCCCCCATCCCCCACAGTGACTGCAGCAAGCCCTCCCCAAGAAGACTCTGAGCCCAGACACACTTAATGCTGTCCCCCCCAGGTGGTCTTTCTCTACCTGCCCTGGAAGGCAATGACAAAAGACATGAACTCATAAGACCTCTATGGTCCTGCCCATCACCTGAGAAACACAAACACTTACCTGGATGACCTTAGGGCAAGCTTGTATCCTCGGTACTACCATAGATGATGCTGTCTTGAAAGCAGCACCTCCTTGCTGGACCAATCCACTCAAGTCATTATGCAACCCGTAACAAACAATCCTGCTCCAAGGAAGGAGAAAATAACAGCTAATTCTACTGCCTGTAACATCATGGCTAATCAGAGGTCCTGAGTCTGTCCACATGACAACTTCACTGCTAACATAAACAGCTTTTGAGAAAACCAGCACACTAAACAAAACTGCGAGCAGGGACTCTCACAGAGCCCGCTTCACTCCCCTGCTGCCCGCACTGGAGCAGCTGCTGGTATCCATGGCTGAGAGGCCTAAAGACGGATCACATCACAGAACTCTGCATCCACCAGTACCAGCCTAGAGTCCAGTAGCTCTGCTGTGTGGTTAGACCCAGAAGAACAAAAGCAATCACTGCAGTTTGGCTCTCAGGAAGCCCCACCGTTAGGAGAAGGGGGAGAATGCCACATCAAGGGACTACCCATGGGGTAAAAGAATCTGAACAGCAGCCTTCGAGTTCCAGATCTTCCCTCTGACATAGTCCACCCAATTGAAGAGGAAACAGAAAAAGAATTCTGGTATATGACAAAACAAGGTTCTACAACAACCCCAAAAGATCACACTAGCTCAATAGCAATGGGTCCAAACCAAAATGCAATCTCTGAATTACCAAAAAAAATATATTCAGAAGGTCAATTATTAAGTAAATCAAGGAGACACCAGAGGAAGGTGAAAACCAACTTAAATAAATCAAACAAAAAATACAGGATATAGATGAAAAAATCTCCAGAGAAATAAATATGATAAATTTTTTAAAAATCACAACTTCTGGAAATGAAATACACACTTAAAGAAATGCAAACTACACTGGAAAGTTTCAAGAATAGAATGGGAGAAGTAGAAGAAAGAATTTCAGAACTCAAAGACAAGGCTTTCAAAGTAACCCAGTCAGACAAAGAGAAAGAGAAAAGCATCAGAAAAATGGACAAAGCCTCCGAGAACTTTAGGATTGTGTTAAACAACCAATTCTAAGAGTAATTTATGCTCCTGAGGAAGAAGAGAAATCTAAAAATTTGGAAAACTTATGTGAGGGAATAATCAAGGAGAACTTTGCTGGTCTTACTAGAGATCCAGACATCCAGATACAAGAAACTCAAAGAACACCCAGGAAATTCATCACAAAAAGATCATCACCTAAGCACATAGTCATCAGATTATCTAAAATCAAGACAAAGAAAGCAGATTTCTCAGCAGAAACCCTACAAGCTAGAAATCATTGGGATCCTACCTTTAGCTTCCTTAAACAAACAAAAAAAATATCATCCAAGAACTTTGTATCCAGTAAAACTAAGCTTCATAAATGACAGAAATGTAAAGTTTTTTTGAGACAAATGCTGAGATAATTCACTACTACTAAGCCAGCAATACAAGAACTGCTAAAAGTTCTAAATATTAAAAAAAAAACACCTTGAAATATACAAAAACTAAACCTCCTTTAAAGCATAAATCTCACAAGGCCTATAAAACAATAACACAATGAAAAAAAAAAAGTATTCAGGCATCAATTAGCATAATTAATAGAATAGTACCTCACATCTCAATACTAAACGTTGAATGTAAATGGCCTAATTGCTCCACTTAAAAGAGAATGGCAGAATGAATAACAATTCATCAACCAAGTATCTGCTGTCTTCAAGAGACTCACCTAAAGCCTAAGGACCCACATAAACTTAAGGTAAAGAAGTGGAAAAGATAGTTGGTAACTACTATCCCTGTTACAAAGATAATAATTTAGCAAAATACTACAGCAATGGAAACTGTCCAATATTTCAGTTCGAAGGTGTGACCATGTATAGTTCTACTGCAAACAGTAGAGAGAGTATAGCAATTCCTGCAAGGGTGATGAAGTAAATTATACACATTTAAAATATTTTATTTGCCAAAATATGGAATTTCCCTTTGGGAGTCTATGAAGTTCCTTGGCTTTTTCCCAAACCAAGAAACATCTGGGTCATGGGCAACCTATTCACTTTCATTACCTGGCAGAATTTGCAGGATAATTGCCCAGAAGTAGTATACTGATTCAGATTTTTACATTACACATCCCTTTTTGTTTCTTCCCAGATCACCACTTGATTCACAGGAAAAGCAGGGTTAATCTAAAATGTAGGCAAAAATCTTAAAAACAATTAATAAGACTGGGACTTAATGACAAACGTATGATAAGCTTTGCAAGATAATTTCTCTCTCCAGTCCTCATTTTTGGTAAATTGTGATAGGACCATTTTGTTTATAGAATAAACTTTAGCCTTATACTTGGCCTGATTACTTGCATAAAGTGCAGCAAGAATGTTTATTTCAACATAGGTCTTTTTGATTGGCTTGGAACTCCATTTCACAAGGAATCTCAAATAAGATCTTTTAAAGATGAGCTCAGCCATGGCTTGTATCCTCAAATACCTGTGAGTTGGGTGATTCCTTTCTCTAGTGGTCCCAAGATGAACTGGGAGTTCCTAGGCCTGTTAGAAAGTGACATTCTTTACTGACCACAGGTTAGAAACCCTGGGCAGGGACTGTGTAGACAAGGTATGAGGCCAGTTCACTCCACAGGGCTTTTACTGGCTCTTCAAGTTGAGATTGACTCCTTAAATGGAAGCATACAGTTCTACACTTCCAGTCAAAGCCTTGATGAAATAACCAGCTTTTACAATTGTGTCCTGTTAGAAAAGAAATGGATTCCTAATACACTGATGCAAACAACCATACTGCCATAAGTTAAGTGGATTCACAGATAGTTTCAAAATTCTAGAGGAACCAGGCAGAGAGAAACAAACATGCTCCAATCTATTCACAGGAGTATACCTTACTCAGTTATTAAAGGCCATACATAATTCAAAATAATTATGAAAAAATAATTTTCAGACTTGAGGGATCAAGTCTGAAAAATGAAACAAGGATCAGCAATGTTTCAAGCAAAAGTAAAAAAGGTTGCTTTAACTTGCTGAGTGCAGTTCATTTAGTTAACTCTTGTTTTGCTTGACATGCATGAACATTTCAGTTCTTCATGTGTCTCATACATTCTTTCTTTATTCCAATGTTACAATCTTCAAACCTATTAAAGTCCTTTAATAGGTGTCCTGAGAACACCTGTTAAAGTCCTTAATATAGCTTGATTGTAACCCATCTTTTGAGAAGGAACAAAGCAAGACAATTGTCTGTGAATGACAAAATTTCCCAGGAAGTTACAGTTAAAACATGACTTTAGTTATCTCTGTGGCTTGATAATTTCATGTGAAATAAAAAGGGTAACTTAATTATAATTGATAGCATATATTCAGACATTAGAATTTTAGAAACCCCATATAATTTTGGAACATATATTAGTATTATTTACCAAAATATCACCTAAAGAAGATTGGACATCATTTTGGTGTTCCCGTGTAACTAAACATGTCAAATAATCCTGTTCACCTCTTCTCTAGATGTTTCAGGGGCCCTCTAAGCCATCCAGAAAGACATTTTGAAACTTGGAGTTTGATTTTGGGATGATGAAATAGAATTCCAGATTGCCATAAATTATTTGTTTTGCCAAAATGATAACTCAAAAGGCAAAAACCTTTCATTAGCCTTTACTAACACATGAAAATCCTGTTCAGAGCCAAATTTTACCCTTGCATTATTGTTAACTCCAATTTGTTTAAATGAAATCATATAAACAATTCTATCTAATCTTAGCCAATTTGATCATGAAGTGAAATCTTTTCAAACCCTTTATAACCTCTTTTTCTAAAGAGATTAGCGTCTTAAAACAACCGTGCTGTGCTTTTATTTCAATGCTCAATTTATGAAAAAACCATATAATACACTTTTAAAATTAGTTCATCTTTACACATTTCTTACAAGATTAATTTCTACAATCTTTCTATAACTTGTTTAAGCCTCTAGCTTTATCTTATCAAATCTAAGATAATCCTTTATCCCTGGGAAAAAGTTATATTTTCATGCTGTCTTAAAATCTTTTACTAAGAAACACATTTTACTGTTTTTACAAGCCTTGCATGTGAAACTTTAGGGATCTCAAATACATGTTGCACTGTTAACTCTTAGCAACATTTACTTTTGGTGAAAAACATGGTTAGTAAGGGTTTTTTTTCTTTTTCTTTTTTTTTTTTTGAGACAAAGTCTCACTCTCTCTCCCAGGCTGGAGTGCAATGGTGCAATCTTGGCTCACTGCAACCTCTGCCTCCTGGGTTCAAGCAATTCTCCTGCCTCAGCCTCCCAAGTAGCTAGGATTACAGGGGCCTGCCACTATGCCCAGCTAATTTCTGTATTTTTAGTAGAGATGGGGTTTCACCATGTTGGCCATACTGATATTGAACTCCTGGCCTCAAGTGATCTGCCCACCTTGACCTCCCAAAGTGCTGGGATTACAGGCTTGAGCCACCATGCCCAGCCTAGCAAGCGATTTTAATTATGTACCAGGTGTGGTGGTGCCTAGGACCCAGAATGCAGATAAAGTTTGACTCTTTCCAACATCTAACTCCATGTGTCTCAGGCCTTACCCATCCTAAAGCAGGCAGTATATAACCTTAGAACATTTGGCAAACCTAGTATCTAAGTTGTATGCTTTGGACCACCTATTTACATTATGATGACACTTGCATTTTACCAATAATTCTCAAAACTATTTTTATTTCTTAAAAATGAAAGTCATGTGAAATAAAAAACATTGCATTTAAGCACTTATTTTTCTTTAATCCTATCAATTAGAGCCCTTTATAGACACTACACACAACACATATATAGTGACACAGACAGAAGATTCATCATGTGTAAGATTTTTCATTTGCCAGTTTCTTAATTGGATGACTAGCTTCAGGGTGGAGCCCTTGGAGGAACAGGCCCAGGAATGCATGCATTTCTAGGGCATAATAAACAGGCACAGCTGAAGGCAAAGACAGATCCCCAGAATTAAGGAGCGCCATTTCATACTGGATTTTGGATCCCCTAAAGGAGGGAGAAACTATGGGAGAAGAGAGTGCAGTGCTTCTATCATGCCGTTTATTGCAAGGCAAGTTACAGTCAAAAACAAAGATGATAACAGCCCCTTATTTAGATATACTTCCCATCACCTGGGGACCAGACCAAGAAACTGACCACGAGGTTAGAAACCATGGACTAGGAGTCACATGGCTGAAGAATACAATACTTTTGACCCTCTCTAAACTGCTCTCAAGACCCGTGCTTAAGATATTTTGTAAACCCTCCCCTTGATGGACCAGCTGGCACCACTCAGATTGTTAAACTGGTTTATCTGATTTTGTGACCCTCAGCCAGGAACTCACTTAGCACAAGAAGACAGCCACCACTGTAAAATGGCAGAGACCAAAACAAAGTGTTGCCATATGCTTACAGGTCATGTTCCCAAAGACTCGAAACAAGATGGAGGCCTGTAGCCATGTTCATTACTGACCATTTTGTTGGGCTGGCTTGGACATCAGGCTTATGGGGTTCTTGGTCTGTATCCTAACCTAAAGTACCCGTTCTTTTGACAAAACCATGCAAAAAGACATACAAAGCACACCAGATTGGCTGCAGCCTAAGAACAACCTCACAAATCCTTTTTCATTAATTAAAACTTTACAGAGAATATACAGTAATCCTTATCCTTTTTACCAGTTTGCACAGGGAGAGAGGAGCCAAAAGCTTGACTAGTAAAAAAAAAAAATACTTTTACCCTTTTGCTGGCATGTCAAGCTTCTGGATTCCCTTCTCCCTAGCTCAGCTCTAAGCCAAGCATTTTAATGTTTGGAGAAATTAACTTGTCCTAGTTTGGAGGAATATTATAAGAGATAGGAGCCATTTGAAACTGTCAAAGAAGGAAAAACACCTTAGAAAAGTCTGGGGGTTCCAGTTAGGGTTATCAAGAGGTACTGACTCTCTTCCTATTGTGAATGGTGTTTTCCCTATTCATTTGCCTCCCCTATATTCTATTTTCCCTTTTTGCCTATCATAGGAGACATATTGCTCATCTCTGAATTTCTCTGCTGCATGAAGAGATGCCTGTTTCTCAGCTGTGGTTAAGGTTTGGCTTAAGAGCAGCATAGCATCCCTGCATGAGAGGTCAAATACCTGAATTAAATTTTGGAAGGCTTCTATATGCCCATCAGGGTCATCAGAAAATCAGTCTAAGTTTCCCTTTACTTGCCTAAGGTCCTGCAATGAAAACAGAACTTGAAGGGGCCCCAAATAAGGGGGATCCTTGGATGATTCCCCTGGAAGTTGTTTCTCTCATTTTGGGGAATTATTCTCTTTGAGCCTTCCCAATATGATTGCTAAAAGGGCTGGGTTGGTTTTGTAATGCCTGCAAAAGGTCTAGTAAGAAGGCAAAATAAAATGAGCCACGTTTTCTTTAAACTCCCAGGGTCAAAAAAGTCCTTGTTCTTCAGAATGCACTCCAGAGGAGTGCAGGCTGATGATGGTGCTCATCTAGAAAGAGAAGCAAGAAAAACACATGCCTTTAGTCTTCTTCCTTTTGGTGTGACCCAGAGTGAAGAAGAAGACAGTGGGAGTGTTCCCCTGCTATTTTCCCTCCCATGGCTCCTGGGTCCTGGCACCCTGTGGAAGGTACCACCATGTTGGCATGTGTGACCTCCAGCCATGGAGTCAGTGGGAAGAAGCAATTTGGACTAGTCACGCTCACCCAAGTGGCTCAGTCCTCTGCCTATGATTTACCTTTGATTTTCTAGACTTGTGTGACCTGTGTGGCTCCCCAAAAAATGGATTTCAAGAGAAACTATATAATAGTTGGACAAGGCTCTTTTAATGGCAGGGGTGTCCTAAATTGAACTCTATATCCTGCTATTATGGTCCCTCCTGAAGCATTTACCCTCAGATAATGGTTCCAGTTAGCTTCCAAACTGAAAATCACCTTACTAATTAAGTACCACTCTAATTGGAGACAAAATAGGTGCCTTAAAAGAATATAGGGAATAAATGGTTGTTTTTCTGCCAGTGGGACAGTACTGAGACTAAAATTTGGCTTTGAAGGATATTTTATCCCTAACTGTTGAAGGCAGAATTTTCCTGTTTACAGAAGCAGCATGAAACCTGGTTTCTAGTAGAGAAGTGCAAAAGGTGGAGAGAACTGAGAAGCTATGGCGTTGCAGTGAAGGATGGCCGATATGCCTCATAAAGAAGATCCCTATTCCACCAGGTGGCACTGTTGACCTTGAAACACCATGTGCTCTCTAGACCAAGAGTAGAGGGAGAAGATGTATGCAGAAGTCCTCAACAAAATGCTAACTAAGCAGATTCAACAGCACATCAAAAATATAATCCACCATGATCAAGTGGGTTTCATATCAGGAATGCAGGGATGGTTCAACACATGCAAGTCAATAAATGGTATACACAGTATACACAAAATTAAAAACAAAAATCACATGATCATCTCAATAGACGTAGAAAAAGTATTTGACAATATCCAGCAAAATCAGCACAGAAGGGGCATACCTTAAGGTAACAAAAGCCATCTATGACCATCTCACAGCCAGCATTGTACTGAATGGGGAAAAGTTGAAAGCATTCTCCCTGAGAAATGGAACGAGACAAGGATGCCCACTTTCACCATTTCTATTCAATAGAGTACTGGAAGTCCTAGCCAGAGCAATCAGACAAGAGAAAGAAATAAAGAGGATCCAAATTGGTAAGGAGGAAGTCAAACTGTCACTGTTCACCAATAATATGATCATATACCTATGATCATATACCTAGAAAACCCTAAGGACTCATCCAAGAAACTCCTATATCTGATAAATGACTTCAGTAAAGTTTCAGGATACAAAATCAATGTACACAAAGCAATAGCCATGCTATACACCAACAATGACCAAGCTGAGAATCAAGAACTCAACCCCTTTAACAATAGCTGCAAAAAAAAAAAAAAGGCTTAGGAATATACCTACCAAGGAGGTGAAAGACCTCTACAAGAAAAAACTTTAAAAAACTGCTGAAAGAAATCATAGATGACACAAACAAATGAAAACACATCCCATGCTCATAGATGGGTACAATCAATATTGTGAAAATGATTATACTACCAAAAGCCATCTATAAATTCTATGCAACTCCTATCAAAATATCATCATTATTCTTCACAGAACTAGAGAAAACAGTCCTAAAATTCACAGAAAACTAAAAAATATCCCATACAGCCAAAGCAATACTAAGCAAAAAGAACAAATCTGGAGGCATCACATTACCTGACTTCAAACTATACAAGGCTATAGTCACCAAAACAGCATGTTACTGGTATAAAAATAAGCACATAGACCAATGGAACAGAATAGAAAACCCGGAAATAAACCCAGATACTTAGAGCCAACTTATCTTTGACAAAGCAAACAAAAGCATAAAGTGAGGAAAGGATGTCCTGTTCAACAAACGGTGCTGGGATAATTGGCTAGCCACATGTAGAAGAATGAAACTGGAAACAGGATCCTCATCCCTCACCTTACACAAAAATCAACACAAGATAGATCAAAGACTTAAATCTAAGACCTGAAACTATACAAATTCTACAAGATAACATTGGGAAAACTCTTCTGGACATTGGCTTACGCAAATGCTTTACGACTAAGAACACAAAAGTAAATGCAACAAAAACAAAACAAATAAATGGGACCTAATCAAACTAAAAAGCTTCTGCACAGCAAAAGAAATAATCAGTAGAGTAAACAAACAACCCACAGAATGGGAGAAAAATTTTGCAAACTATGCATCTGACAAAGGACTAATACCCAGAATTTACAAGGAACTCAAACAAATCAGCAAAAGAGAAGCAAATGATCCCACCAAAAAGTAGGCCAAGGACGTGAATAGATAATTCTCAAAAGAATATACAAATGTCCAAAAAACATATGAAAAAATGTTCAACATCACTAATCAGGGAAATTCAAATCAAAACTACAATGCAATACCACCTTACTCCAACAAGAATAGCCATAATTTTAAAATCAGAAAAATAATAGTTGTTGGCAGGGATGTGGTAAAAAGGAAACACTTTTCTACTGTTGATGGGAATGTAAAGTAGTAAAACCATTATGGAAAACAGTGTGAAGATTCCTTAAAGAACTAAAAGCAGTAGAACCATCATTTGATCCTACAATGCCACTGTTGGATATCTACCCAGAGGAAAAGATGTCATTGTAAGAAACAGATACATACACACACAAGTTCATAGCAGACAATTCACAACTGCAAAAATATGGAACCAGCCCAAACACCCATCAATGAATGGATAAAGAAATTTTGTGGCATGTGTGTGTGTATTATGTACACACCCACACCCCCCATATATAATATATGGGGTGTGTGTGTGTGTGTGTATATATATATATATATATATAATACATATATGTGTATATATATATATATATACGTGTGTATATATATATATACATATATATACACACACCATATATATGTGTATATATATATATAGATGGCTGGAATAGTTGATAGCAGGGTTAGATATCCCACAGTTCAAAAAATAAGTTTACTTATCTCTATCTGAAAATATTAACTTGGAAAAGTCAAATTAAGAAATTGCTTATCTAAAATACCGGTACTAAATAAATAAAAAATATATTTATAAAATTAGAGAGATGTTTTAAAAGGGCATTTAGGTTATTGAAGTTCTCCCAGGTCATTATGAGATAAGAAATGTTCTTTGCCTAAATGTTGAGACTGGTCAAAGAGTGTCTATGCCAAGCTAATACAAAATCTAAGACAAATCCAAAGTTCTGAACAAATTCTCAACAAACTTGGAAACCTCTCATCTCAGTGCAAAAATCCTCCCATACAACAGATCTAAGTCTTGCTTCCTTTTCTATCTTAGGAGTCTGCTCCATGCTGAGCAGAGAATACCTAATTACTGAAGTGATAAATTATGAATGAATGAAGCATCCTACTTTCTAGGGATTTGATAAATGACAGCTGACTACATCAGAGAGATTTTTTCCAGAAAGTTTCACTAGATTTGATGTAAATGTGCAGAAACTCAATGCTCCCCCTTGGTAAATGAGATCCCTCGCGCTTGTGGGGAGACTGAGGCTTTCCCACACAGGAAAGGTGGGTCGCAGGCAGAATGCACGAACAGGAACTCACCCGGCGGGGAAGAGCTGACCATGGCAACGTGGGGTTTCTTTTGTTCTTTTTCCACGGCGCAGCCTCTCGAGTAGCTTGGACTACCTGTGTATGCCACCACGCCTGGCCAGTTTTTTATTTTTAGTGGGGACGGGGTGTCACCATATTGGCCAGGCTGACCTCAGGTGATCCGCCCACCTCGGCCTCCCAACGTGCTGGGATGACGGCGTGAGCCACCGCTCCCGGCCTTCCCATGGGTTTTTAATTTTTAAGTAAAAATGCCTCTGAAACTAATTTTACTCAGAGCAGCAGCTGCAAGACCAAGGGCATGAGCGGACTTCTAGCCTCACCTCAGTCTTGCTTCTGAGACTATTTCATGTGACCTTTAGAGAAGCCGCCTCAATCTCCTAGCCGATGGAAAAGTAAGTTTAGGCCGGGACGGCGGCTCATGCCTGTATCATCCCAGCATTCTGGGAGAGGCCAAGACTTCAAGACCAGCCTGGGCAATATGGTGGGACCTCGCCTGGACGAAAGACACAAAAATCCGCCCGCCTCGGCGGCGCTCCGCCGGCGCTCCCAGAGGTGCGTCCTGCGCATGCGCCGGGCGCCCGGAACTCAGGCCCGCGCGGCAGGCGCGGCCCGCCGAGGCGCCCGGAAGTCAGGCCCGCGCGGCAGGCGCGGCCCGCCGAGGCGCCCGGAACTCAGACCCGCGAGGCAGGCGCGGCCCGCCGAGGCGCCCGGAAGGTGGCACCAGACGCAGCTGGACGCCTCCGCTGAGCGACAGGACCCGGGGCCAAAGAGGCGGCCCGACCTCCGAAGTGGAAAACTCCCCGCTCGACCGCCACCACCCCTGGGAAGGGGCGCCTCGGGCCGCGCTGCAGCCGCCTCTCGGTCCCAGCCGCCAGGGCTCGGCGGGCGCGCGGCCGAGGGAGCCCCTGCGGGGCGGCGCGGCTCTGTGGGCGGCCTGGGCATCCCCGGTCGGGCCGGCATGGCCGCCCCCAGGCCGCGGCAGCTCGGGAGGGGCCGTTCCCGGGGGGCGAAGCCACGACGGCGACCCCCGTCCGAGGCCGGCCGGCCCCGCAGACGTTCGCTGGAGGGCGGCCAGTCACAGCCCCGCGCCCTGTGTTCAGCGACTGGGTTTCCGGCTAATAAAAGCAGAATTGGCGCCAAACCAATCGTTTAAACGTCACGGAGATTATCCAGCATTTTGTTTAAAGCTTTTCTGGTCTGTTTTCTTAAAGAAATAGCATTGAGTTTGGTCTACCTTTTATGACTGATTCTTATATTTTTAGTTACTGCGTTGCTAAGAGGGAATTATTGTCTTTGGAGGGCGAACGCAGGGTTGAGATGACTTCTGGAAGCTGGCTGTGAAAAGTCACGTGATATGCGACTGAAAAGGAATTATTACTTTACCTGGGATCCCGACCACACTCAGCCCTCAGTTTGAACTCTATTAAGTTGAATACTTAGGTGCCATTTACAGTAAACCCTCCGGATTGGATCACACAATATTCCAAATTTTGAACACCCACTGCACACCGTCCCAGCCCACAGGAATTTCAAATGCCTTCAGTCTTTTGGTGCTGCCTTAATTAAAGAAAAGAAAACTTGCCTAGCTTTGAGGTAACCATATAAATATACCAGGCATTTCTTAAAAGGATTGAGGGATGAGTATTAGCAAAGAAAAGCTTTTCCCTTACATGTTCTGGTATTGGAAAGCAGAGAGAAGTCTGGGAATCAGAGAAAGACACTTGAGAATCAAGTCCCCCAAGCCCCACGCAAGGCCGCCCTGCTTCTCATCTGCAGAGCCAGGTCCCCCTGAGGGAGGCCACTGCCATGTCCCCCTGCTCACTGCCCAGCTTGGACACTCCTTTGTTTGCCTGAATTCCCACATAGGGGAAGTCACAGAATTTTAGAATTTCCCGATCCAACTCACTGGCTCCAAGGTGAGGAAGCTGAGGCAGTGAGTAGAGAAGTTGCCCTGGGGCAGGGCCAGGCCAAGTCCCCATTTGTCAGGACAAGAAGCCCCCACAGCACTCCCACCACCCCCCACCACGTTCCTCCCTCCAGGCCTTGACCCCCAGACTCACTCCCTAGCCTGGATCTCCCCAGTTCCCCTACAGTGCCCCCGCCCCACACAGTCTCCTCTCTGCCTTTCATTCTTCTGCCCTAGGCAAGTTCATTTTCTATGACGAGTAAAAGAAGTCCCTCTGAGATGGAGGAGACAGACTAGGGATGAATTGAGGCAGTCTTGGTATACTGGCTTAGCTCTCCCTGGGCACACCTGAAAAGCTGTTACAAGTAGAATTTTTGATGCTGCAAAAGATGTAGCAGTCGAATATAAATTTCCTCAGCAAGGCAATTTACTTCTATAGAAGGGTGCGGCTCACAGATGAAACAATGGCGAGTGCACACCTAGACAAGCGGGGGAAGGGGTACTTATGCCTGACGGAGGTTGTCCCTACTGCTGTGTCATTCCCCTATTGGCTAGGGTTAGACTGCACAGTCTAGTCTAATTCTTACTGGCTATTTTAAAGGGATACGAGCCAGAGTGGTGGGGTGGGTAGTTTGGCGGGAAGGACAGTTATGGGCAGGTTAGAGCAGGTAAGCAGGGCTCAAAGCAGGTGACCAGAGCAGGTGAATGGAGCAGGTGACCAGGATGAGCCAGGAAGGGGCAGGGGACCGCGGGAACAGATATGAACTACTGATTAGAACTGGTGGAGGCCGGGCGCGGTGGCTCAAGCCTGTAATCCCAGCACTTTGGGAGGCCGAGGCGGGTGGATCACGAGGTCAAGAGATCGAGACCATCCCGGTCAACATGGTGAAACCCCGTCTCTACTAAAAATACAAAAAACTAGCTGGGCATGGTGGCGCGTGCCTGTAACCCCAGCTACTCAGGAGGCTGAGGCAGGAGAATTGCCTGAGCCCAGGAGGCGGAGGTTGCGGTGAGCCGAGATCGCGCCATTGCACTCCAACCTGGGCAACAAGAGCGAAACTCCGTCTCAAAAAAAAAAAAAAAAAAAAAAAAAAGAACTGGTGGAAAAGGTTGTTTACTGAAACTACAAGGAAGTTAAAACTTTAAAATAGAGAACTGAAGAATAAGAGAGCTGAACATACTGACATACTGATTCTTTGAAAAGAAACTTGGGTGCACTACATCTAACAAAGCTTTCTGCCTTATACACACTGGTGCCCAACCCCAGCCCAGAGAGGCCCGGGCTTGGGACACCTTCCTCAGTAGTGCGTCCATCTCTTGCCCACTCTATCCGTTGACCTTGCTTTTATTCCCTTCAAAGGGCTGGTCAAGGTGCTTTGTCACAAGACATTTTCAAGTTCCCTCACGACATTGTCCTTCAAACAGTTTTCTACAAGATCCAAAACGCTACTGCTGAGAACTGCAACTTCCTAGAAAACTCTTAACGTCCTGCTCAACATTCAAGGTAACTGCTGGCACCAAAATCCAGTGAAGAAACACCACCCGTCCAGTGCCTCCAAAGTAGTTCTCTGTCACGTGTGTTTCCTGCCTGCACAAACCTACATGTACATGTCACAGATTAGAGACTCTTGCAGGACTGAAAGGCTGCTCTGGTGAGGTGACCTCTGTTTAAACCAGCCCCACGTGAAGAGAACATCCCTTGAGACGAATTTGGAGGCTGGGATTAGAGCCTTTGGAGATTGAAGCAAATTAAGATTTTCATTTTAGAATAAAAGAGTACTTTGATCATGAGACATAGATATCTTGTCCCCTTCTCCAAGAAGCAGGAGTGTTGCGTGTGGGACCATGTGCTTCTACGTGGTGTTTGACTCAGTACAAAATCTAGTCCCAAAGAAGGAGCCAAGGTGCTAATGTGGGTGTCAGCTGTGCCATTAAACTCATCATCTCAACCCAGAGTGTCTGGTCCCCTGCTCTTTCAGCATGGTTGTGTCCCTCCTCCTAAGCTTTGGTTCTTTAGGGCGACTGTGGTAAGAAAGATATTTAATCATGACACACACAGACACACACATATTTAACTGAAACAGAAGTTTCACCAAACAATATTTATGCGTGTGGTGCATTCTGGTGTTTTCAAGTCCATTCAATTGTGTTCTGCTTCACCTAAAATAAAAAAAATAAAAAAATGCCAATCAAGAGAAGAAAAAAAAAATAGGCAGTTTGGGGACCACGAACTGTCTCTTGCTTCAACAGTGTTTGGACGGAACAGATCCCGGGGACTCTTTCTTCCAGCCTCTGATCACCCTCTGATTTCCTCTCCACTTGCAACCTCCAGGACCGTTTTCTCGGCCATCTCCTGCTTCTAGGACCTGCCAACACCGTTTTTGTGGTTAGCTCCTTCTTGCCGACCATGAGCTCCCAGATTCGTCAGAATTATTCCACCGATGTGGAGGCAGCCATCACCCGCCTGGTCCATGTGTACCTGCAGGCCTCCTCCACCTGCCTCTCTCTGGGCTTCCATTTCCTCTACGATGATGTGTCTCTGGAAAGCGTGAGCCACTTCTTCCGCGAATTGGCCGAGGAGAAGAGCGAAGCCTACAAGCGCCTCCTGAACATGCAAAACCAGCGTGGAGGCCGCGCTGTCTTCCAGGACGTCAAGAAGCCCGCTTGAGATGAATGGGGTAAAACCCTGGGTGCCACAGAAGCTGCCACGGCCCTGGAGAAAAATCTGAACCAGGCCCTTTTGGGTCTTCATGCCCTGTGGTCTGCCCGCATGGACCCCCATCTCTGTGACTTCCTGGAGAGTCAGTTCCTAAATGAGGAAGTGAAACTCATCAACAAGGTGGGTGACCACCTGACCAACCTCTCCACAGGCTGGCCAGCCTAGAGGCGAGGCTGAGCTGGGTGAATATCTCTTGGAAAGGCTCACTGTCAGGCATGACTAGGATCCTACTGAGCCCAGAGACTTCTGAAGGGGCCCTTGCAAAATAACAGGGCTTCTGCCTAAGCCTCTCCCTCCAGCCACCAGGCAGCTTTCTAACTACCCTAACAAGCCTGAGGCCAAATGGAAATAAAGCTATCTGAAGAAGAAAAAAAAAAAGCCATCTTCTCTAGCCATCTTCAGGTAATTTCACACACACACACACCACTCAAACATACCCAGATATACAGCTACTTCTGCACTCCCATGCAATATGAGAGTCCCCGCCCAAAGTTATAAAACTGAGTACTCTGTGGGAATTCTCTCACACATCTGTATCTCTAATAGAATTGTAAGAACCTCCAGGGGTATTGTGTGTGGATTCCAAGAGCCAGAGGATTTCACTAGGGAGCTGCAGCTTACTTAGATTTTCAGCTTGTCTCACTGTGTTGCAATCACCTGCTGCTGATGTCAGAAGGGGTCCCGGGGCCAGGAGTTCAAAATTTATGCACGTGACGTGTCTGTCCCCTCCCGCGGCCATCTTCTGTGCTCCCCCTCCCGCGTCCCAGCACAGCCCAGGACTCTGCACAGGCCTTGCTCTCTCTGCTTTGCACATTAGCCTGGGCAATGTCCTCCCTCACCACCTCTTCCGGCGACTCTCCACCCGGTCTTCAATGTTCATTCCAGTAAAAACTCCTCCATAAAGCTTTCTTGATTCCCTTACCAGATTGTATTTCTTTCTCTTATAAATCTCAAAAATGCTTTCTCTCTCCTCTTAGGTATAATTGTAGTCTGCACTGTATCGCAGTATTGATGTATTTGTCTCTAGAGACTATGAACTCTTTGAGGGCAGAAACTATATGTTACTCACCTCTGAATCCCAAGATGCCTCTAACTCAATGTTTTTATGTAGAGAAAGCCATCATTAAGTGTCATTGATTGATCAGCAACTAATCATTAAGTCCCCTTCATCTCTGAAAAATTTGCAGACCATACTGTAGGCCTTTTTAAAAATGTCCAGTTGCATTTTTTAGGGTTTTAGCGTTGTCAATTGCATTAAAAGGGTTGAGAGAAATCCTCAATCATGAGGATTTCTAGAAAACTATCAACTATAGTAACATAAATAGTCTTCTTTCTTAAGTGCAGGAGACACATTCCAAGACCCCCAGTAGATGTCGAAAACCTGAGATGGTACCAAACCCCATGTCCCATGCATCCTATTTTTTTTTTCTTTTTTTAATCATAGCCCACTGCAGTGTCAAACTCCCAGGCTCAAGCCATCCTGTCACCTCAGCCTACCGAGTAGCTGGGACTACAGGCGCATGCCATCATGCCCAGCTTGTTTTCGTATTTTTTTTTTTTATCAATGGTGGTCTTGCCATGTTGTCCAGGCTGGTCTTGAACTCCTGAGCTCAAGTGATCCTCCCACCTCAGCCTCCCAAAGTGCTGGGATTACAGGTGACAGCCACTGTGCCTGGTTCTTTTTTCTTGTATATCCACACATACATATGATAAAGTATGAGGTGCAACACTAAATCTAACAGTTTTTTTTCCTTCTCAATTGCAAAGATAGTTTAGTTCTGTGAATGGTGGACATTTGAGACAGGTTTCGGTTAATTTAGAAACTTTATTTTGCGAAGGTTGAGCACCCGCCCTTGTGACACAGCCTTTGGAGGTCCTGAGAACGTGTGCCCAAGGTGGTCAGAGCACAGCTTGGTTTTGTACATTTCAGGGAGACATGAGACATTAATTGATGTATGCAAAGTGAACGCTGGTTTGGTCCAGAAAGGCGGGACAACTGGAAGCTGGGACGGGGCTTCCAGTTAAGGTAAGTGAGAGACAAATGGCTGCATTCTTTTGAGTTTCTGATTAGTCTTTCCAAAGGAGGCAATCAGATATGCATCTATCTCAGTGAGCAGAAGGATGACTTTGAAAAGAATAGAAGGCAGGTTTGCCCTAAGCAGTTCCCAGCTTGAATTTCCCCTTCAGTTTAGTGATTTGGGGGTCCAAGATATTTTCCTTTCACACGTCCTCCCATAGATCTTAGCAATCTCAGCATACAATTTTTTTCTTTTCTTACTAAGTAGAGAACTTTTACTGTTCCACTTAAAGAAAGCATTTGACAGCTTTTTTCTTTTTTCATGTCCGAATTGCGAGCATCAACACTCTTGCACTTCGGGGCTGTCACTAAGTAAAATCACGCCTGTAATCCCAGCACTTTGGGAGCCTAGGCAGGCAGATCACCTGAGGTCAAGAGTTCAAGACCAGGCTGGCCAACATGGTGAAACCCCCGTCTCTACTAAAAGTACAAAAATTAGCTGGGCGTGGTGGTGCACGCCTGTAGTCCCAGCTACTCAGGAGGCTGAGGCAGGAGAATTGCTTGAACCCTGGAGGCACAGGATGCAGTGAGCTGAGATAGCACCACCGCACTCACTTGAATCACTATTACTGTGATACCGCCGTAACCAGGTGCCGGGACCCAGGGGCTCAGCTCCCTCCCTGTGCTCACCAAACATGTAACTGGGTGTGTCCAGGGTCTTGGCATCACTTGCCCCAGGAATGGAGAAGGGGTCCTGGAAGCACTGTGAGCTTATCATTCAAATAAATATTGGACCCAAAGAGTTTAGCAGAGAGCAATTTATTAGGCAGAGAGAGAAAGAGAGAGGGAGGGAGAGACAGCTCCCACATTGCCATGGGAGGGGATCCAGAGAAGCAGTCCGTATAGGGAGAGAGAGAGAGCTCCCACATTGTTGTAGGAGGGGACCCCAGAGAGGGAAATCCCTACAGGTTAGGAAGCAGGGGGATTTTAACCCTGCAGTTACTCCCACCCCATTCATGTTGTCGCCCAATGAGAGGAGCTCTTTCAAACTTCCTCTGGAGTGATTCATCTTCGACTCTGATCCCGGATTGTTGATTGGGCCCACAACAGAGCCCGTCCTCCCAGGGCTTTTGGCTGGCTTTCCCAACAGAACAAGGGCGCTCACCTGGAATTTCCACCTAGCTGGTGCGGGAAAGTTAGACAAAGAACTTTACATCTGAAACCCCTCTGGTCCCCAGATGGGGGCATGAATGGAGGTATGGCGCTGGGAAATTCCTGCCTTTGAAACACAGGCAATTTTCCGTAACACAGTCCCTCGCCACCACAGTTGATCTGATCACCAAGTGGCTACTAGATGAGGAAGGTGTACAGCATGGATTCACAGGACAAGCGGAGCAGCCATGTTCCAGGGTAGACCGAGTGGGGATGACGCAAGATTTTATCGCACTACTCAGAACAGCTCAAAATTTGAAACTTATAAATTGTTTATTTCTGGAATTTTCCATTTAATATTTCTGGACCACAGTCGACAGCAGGTAACTGACACCTCAGAAAGCGTAACTGTGGATGGGGGGGACGATTGTATTCTAATCTTAGTCTCTCCATTCATATTTGTTTATTAAGAAATCCATAGAAATTCAAACAAATTAATGAACAGCCTGGGGCAGTGGCTCTCACCTGTAATCCCAGCACTTTGGGAGGCCAAAGAGGGAGGATCCCTTAAGCCTGGGAAGTTGTGGAGCCCAGGAGCCCAGAGCCAGTGACTTGCCAGGGGCCACAGTGCACAGCTGCATCCAGGAGCCTCAGAAAGCTCAAAGAAGCTCTCCAGCAGTATTGCCCAAATCTGCAGCAGCCTGCAGACCCACAGATGAGAAGCCAGCCTTCACAGATATGCCTTCAGTGGGTACTCCGGGACCCTGAGGAGACCCTTTGCTTGAGGCTCCTTGATGGTTTGAGTGTGAAGTCCCAGCGCTGGAAGTGATGTTCCCCTGGGGATTTCAGGAGGGGGAGATACATGTCCCTGTACCACTTAGATACAGCTGTGCTGTCCACACCTCCCATTCCAGGGGACCCCGGCCACTGCCTGCTGCCTCGTGCACCGGAAGCTTCCTGTCACCCTCCCAGCTGAATTGTCCTCTTGCTCTCAGGGCAGCTGTCTTCTGCTTCTTGTAATCCAACCTCTTGTTAACCCGCCCCTATCTGCAGCAGGGGTGACGTGGAAGAACCGCATGTTCTCAGGAAGATTGCCTGCTCGCCCTCCTCAGAGAACCTGCAGCACCCAGTGTTTCTACTCTGTGTATGCCTGACACTAGGAGGTTAGGCTTGGAGAAGTGAGAGTTCTGGGTCCTGAGAGGGAACATCCAGAAAGTGGGGGACAGTGGACACGTAGGCCCAGGCAGCAGAACAAGACGGGTCCAGTGACTACAGCAGCAGAACGGGCACCTGCCCTCCAATCCCAGCTTCTCCTCCTCCCTCTCCGTCTCCTACCTCCTCTCCTCCCCCTTTCTCTCCGCCTCCTCCAGCTCCTCCTGCTTCCTCTCTTCCTCCTCTTCCTTCCTCACTTCCTCCTCCTCCTTCCCTTCTTCCTCCTCCTTCTTCTTCCTCTCTTCCTCCTCATTCCTCCTTCTTCCTTCTGCTCCTCCTCCTCCCTCTCTTCCTCCTCCTCCCTGTCCTCCTCCTCCCTGTCCTCCTCCTCCCTCTCCTCTTCCTCCTTCTCCTCCTCCTCCTCATCCTCCCTCTCCTGCTGGGAAGAGCATTAAATGGAACTTGAGATCTTCCCCCCAGCTCCCCGCTGTGCACAGCACTTCTTTTCTAACTGCCTGTGGAACAGTGTTTTGTGTTTGCAGTATTTACCAAAAAACTAAAAATTGGTTTGGAGGCAGCTTCTACCTTCTTTTCTACCTCTCTAGTTAGTGGTAAGTTGGGTGCGGGAATTGTAGGGCATAGATTAGGGTTTTCAGTGGCAGGCACAGAGTAACCATCTCTACGCCATCATGGTCCAGCGGTCCCTGCTTGGTCTGTACACTCTGCAGACAGCACTTCGTCTTCCAGGATTCATGCAGGTGACTCATCTGGCGGCCTCCTTCCACGTGTTTAGCCTGTACCAGGGCGTGGGTTAGTTCCACACAGTCGGCAGTGAGACCTTCGTGCTCCAGCCAGCGTCTCTGCCCCAGAGAACCATGGGCTGTGCTCCAAGACCTTGAAAACTCGAGTGCTCACTCCCAGGCCTGGGGCACTCAGTTTTCTCACAGATGGCTTTTTGTTGTGTTTTGCATGATTTTTCTGTGTGACATTTCTAGTAATTCAGGCCTGCTGAAGTTGAATTCTTTTCAAGTTGCCTTCTTCTCCCTTTGCTGAGACTTTTGTACACATTGTTTTCCTGAGTAATGGTATTTCTAAGTGAATTTCTTCTTATCAGAGCTACTGAAATATACCTGCTCTCAATAAACTCTGATTTGGTTTTGTTTTTTAATAATTTTTTTTAAAAAGGTGATTAAGTCATGAGGGTGAAGTCCTTATGAATAGAATTCATGCTGTTACTGATGGAAGGCCAGGCATGGTGGCTCGTATCTATAATCCCAGCACTTTGGGAGGCTGAGGCCGGAAGATCACTTGAGGCCAGGAGTTCAACACCAGGCTGGCCAACATGGTGAAACCCCGTCTCTACTAAAAATACAAAAATTAGCCAGGCATGGTGGCATATGCCTGTAGTCTCAGCTACTCAGGAGGCTGAGGCAGGAGAATTGCTTGAACCTGGGAGGCGGAGGTTGCAATGAGCCGAGATCACACCACATCACTCCAGCCTGAGAAACGAAGCGAGACTCTGTCTCGAAAAAAAAAAAAAATACAATATTATTCAGTGATTTTTTTTTTTTTGAGACAGTCTCACTGTCACCTAGGCTGGAGTACAATGGCACTGCACAATCTCAGCTCACTGCAACCTCCACCTCCCAGGTTCAAATGATTCTCAGCCTCCCAAGTAAATGGGATTTCAGGTGTGTGCCACCATGCCCAGCTAATGTTTTTGTGTTTTTAGTAGAATGGGGTTTCACCATGTTGGCCAGGCTGGTGTTGAACTCCTGGCCTCAAGTGATCCACCTATGTCAGGCTCCCAAAGTGTTGGGGTCCCAGGCGTGAGTCACTGTTTCTGGCCAAGTGATTTTTCAAAATGAAGTAGTGATGCATGCCACGCTATGGATGACCCTCACACACACCCAGCTGCATGAAATAAGCCAGCCACAAAAGACGTCATAGTGTATGATTCTATTTATATGAAATGCCCATTAACAGGCAAATCCACAGAGATAGAAAGTAGACCTACTAATCACCGGCATTGTAGTTGAGCTGCTTCCTCCTCTGTGAATCCTTTCCTGACAAAGGCAGGCAGCCTGGCAGTGTCTGGCAGTGTCATTATTAACTAGAAAATAAGTTTCATAAAGGCAAGAACAAGAATTGCCTATTTTGTTCTCTGATCTACTGTCAACACACCTAGAACAGGGCTTGATATATAATAGGCATCAGCAAATACATATTGAATGATTGAAGTACTAAAACTGTTTGCATGCCTCGCCTTCCCCATCAATAGGCAGTGGTCTTCAGGGAAAGAGAAGATTTTGTCCCATTCATACTCATGCCTCAGTATCCAAAGAAATAGAATGCCTGACGCACAGTACAGATCCAATAAGTATTGGTTGAATGAATCAATGAATGAATGAATGAAAAGGAAATAGGGCTAAAACTAGTTTTGACCCACTACCCTGGAAAAGCGTGGTTCTTCTCAGATCCAGATATTCAGCACTTACTCCTTGCAGACATCTTCAGACCCAGGCAAGCCTCCTGGAGCTTCCGAGCCCCTGCCTCTGCGAGTGGCTCTTGGACTTCCCTTTCACTCACATGTGGTCTGTCTCAGACATGTTTCCCTGTTGAAGTGTCACCTAGCATCTCAGCAGACCTGAACAGTAGTTCAGATCAATATCAGTAGCGTGTACACTCAGATCCAGTCATAGATGATCAACACGGAAAACAAACCAAGACCAGTTGAAGACCTGGGTGAAGCAGTAGGTCCCAGGGCCAAAACTAGGAGGAGCCACTGCATTCATCATGCTTCCAGAGAGCCAGCGTCAGTCCTCAACCAGAGAGAAACAAACCTATGCAGTCTCTTATGAAGAGTGCTTCAAAAGTTAGACTCATGCATAACCTCTCAGCGGCCTTCAGGAATTCATGGGAGAGATGGCCAGCTGGTAGGCTTTCATTTAAAAGGCATAGTTCCTTCTAAAATGTATCATGAGAAAAATAATTTTTAACCCAGTTCAAATGCATATTACCCACTTTAACTAAAAGGCATGTATTAATTAAAATGTTATTGAGTGTAACGTGTGTTTCGTTGTTCTACTTAATGCAAACCTAATGAGACATCCAGACTTCAGTAAGAGACTGCACTTCCACCAGCAAGGAGGTTGATGAATTTCCTCAACAGTAAGAAGGTAATAACAAGAACTTCATCATTATTGTATTGCCTTTTTGTAGGGCTACCTCTAAAACTCAAAACAAACACGCTTGCACACATGCCCATATAATGAGCCGTCTATACACTCCAGCCAACATTCTTGGCTCCCCAAGAGAGCTTTATATGGAATGTAATACAGAAATACCCAGGAAACTCTGTAAGTCTTTTGACAAGGCTAATATTGGACGGGAACAAAACAAGACTACTGGCACCATCTCCTCTCAGCTCTTTAGTAAACTTGTCCCATTAAAAAGTAGCCTGTGGAAGAATTTTTTCTCCAATGAATATGGTAGCTTACAAAAATGAGAAGGGCTGCCAAGCTGTAGATGTGTTCAAGCACTCTTTACCTTCATTAAATAGCATTCCCTGGCAACCAAAGACTCCAGCTGAACTTTGCATGGGAGGACGGTGTTTATGGTGGCGTGAAGTAACACTTGGAGCCACAGAGCACTCCAGGACCCTGCAGTGGAGTCCACTGTGTGCTGAGCATCGTCTCAGGCAGGACAAGCAAGCCAAGCTGAGCTGCTCTATGAACCCACTGTTAAATCAGGAATAGTCCACACCCTGGGGAAGAGTTGAGCCACACTTGGCCACAGAATGCAGAAACCAAGCTCCATAGGTTAAGGAGAAATAGGGGCAGGGACAGAGCGCAGAGAGGCACAGATTGGCATGGCCAGGAGCCAGGCCAGTGGGCCAGGGGTTTCCTGGGCCAAGACATGGTGCTGGGACTCCAAAGGGAAAGAAAAGCAATGCACTCCTGGGACATCTCCCTGGAGTTGCAGTTGAGATGATTTCACCGTGCCTTAGACATAAGCAGATTTAGTCACTGGAGACTGGTCTTGCTGTCTCTAAAATGTGCTTTCAAACCATGTGTGAAAAGGAAATCTGGTAACGCATCTTTAATTTTTGTAACCAAAAACGCCAATTCCTGATCTCTTTGTATTCTTCCAAACCCACAGCATTTCATGTCTGATTCCTAAGCCCACTTGGGTCTCATTTAAAGCAACGTTTCCAAAGAATTTAACTACATATTGATCTATTTTTTTTTCTTTGCAGATAACTGTGACTTCTTGGTTGTTTTTAAGACTACTATGCCACTCATTCCTACACTATTAACCTTGTTATCTTCTTTCTTGTTTAAAATACGTATATTACTATGCAGTTTGGAGGCATTTTTCCCCAGAAAGACAGGAAAAGAGTGGGAGTAAAATAACTGGAATCTCACATTTCCTGTTGCTACTCAAAATGTGTGGGCAGGTCACTTGAACTGGGAAATGGGAAAATCTGTTCACATATCCATATAAAGAAAAATAAAGGGCTATAAATTTAGTTCTAGACCCTAAACTCCTTCTTTAAAGGAGTAGCTCATTCTATTATCAGCATCTACAATTGACCCTATAGCACAGGTGATTGCCACTAACCCTGCCACCTTTTTATACCACTAACACTGGCCTGGCCACCATACAGCCCCATTGACAAAACGCCAGACATTAGGAGCCAGGAGAGAAAAGCTCTGAGTGTGACAGCCAAGACTCTGGGTGATGGAATCAGAAACTTGCAAGGCTTACAGTTTAAATGGGCTGCCCTTGTGGAAAAACATGAAACACAGCTCTAAAATTTAACAATAACATAAAACCTTCCATTTGTCTTTTGGAGACAGAGTCTCACTCTGTCACCCAGGCTGGAGTGCAGTGGTGCCACCTTGGCTCACTGCAACCTCCACCTCCCGGGTTCAAGTGATTCTCCTGCCTCAGCCTCCGAAGCAGCTGGGATTACAGGCACATGCCACCACGCCCAGCTAATTTTTGTATTTTTAGTAGAGATGGAGTTTCACCATGTTAGCCAGACTAGTCTCGAACTCCTAACCTCAGGTGATGCACCTGCCTCGGCCTCCCAAAGTGTTGGGATTCCAGGTGTGAGCCACCGTGTACGGCCACCTTCCATGTTTCACAATGGTTAGAACAAGTCTGGAGACAGTGAGAGCAACAACGTTCACAGAAACTTAGGTTGAGTTGATGACATCCCTGACTACAATGATGCAAAAAGACAGGAAAGAAAAGGAAAGCTGTGATTTATTTCAGAGACTAAAGCAACAGATTCATCTGTTGGAGAATGAAAGATTGTAATGAACAGCACAATTTCTAGGTTTTGACCAGGAATTCCTAGATGATGAACAGTATCACTGACAAATACAGGAAAATGGGAAGCAGAACTCCTGTGTAAGGTGTAGCATAGAGGAACATGCGCTGGACTGAGTTTTAAAGCCTTCATCTTAGTCATCTTAGTAGCCACTTTCACTGTGTGGCCTTGGGCAGGTCAAATAATTGAGCTGAATTCATTTCTCTCATTTGTGAAATCCATTTGTTTGGGCTAAATAATATTCAAGGATGAGTTATGAGTTCATGTGCTTTCATTCCCCCTTCCTGTATCTTTAGAGGACAGTGCTAGTTAATCATGGTCTATTTCCACTGAGTCTAGACAAGGCATTAGAAATCTTTTCCACCAGCATTACAGGAGGCCAAGGCCCATCTACGGAGTTTCCATGAAAAGACAAATGCTATGCACCACAAGAAATCTCTGAGTCCCTTCCTTTTGATTTTGATAAAGAGGACGTGCTCAACTGCATACCTTTGAATTTTATTAGTAAGTGGAAATTCTATTCAGAAAAATTTAAAGCCCAACACTGAAAACATAGTAGGCCTCCATTTCTGGTCTCATGAGTAGCTAGGTATGCTACAGAAACTTTCTATCCACAACTAGTCCACAGAAACAGGTATGACACTATTTGAGGTGTTTCTACTCTTCCAAAATGTAGAAGAGGTCTTCAAGAAAAACTTAAAAACAACAACAACAAATGAGAGGTAGAGCCAGAGCCTGTTGTGAGGAAGAGTGGAGAGGGTAGGGCTGGAGTAGATAAAAGTTAAGGATTTGGCAGGTGGAATTGTTGGAGCAATTCCAGGGAGCATGAGCAGAACAGCAGAGGGCAGAGTCAAGGTGGGAATTAAGCAGCATGGACCCCCAGTGGAGGTTAGCTACCCTGAGTCCTTGGTTATATGGCTAAACAGTTACAGGAATATTAACCTACAGAAGAGCATTGAGGAGGAAGCCAAGTTTGAAATATCCACTCTAACACAAAACCTTCAGGAAAGGCTGAAGTAGACCCTAAGTATGGATGCCCCCAAGCTATTCATAGAAGTAGAAATAAATTCTCCTGGGCAGAAATCTTCCCCAGGTCAGGCTTGTTGCTTCCCTGGATACCCACTGATATGTTCAGTGTGTTACCAAACACACCAGAAGTCTAGCTACTCAGCAAGAGATACAACATACTAAAGAAATTGACATGAAATATTTAAGGAAATTATAAAAATTGGTATATAAAAATAAACTATTAATAAGGCACAGAGAGAATTTTTAAATACTAATCTCCAGGAATAAAATATATAATTGTTGGATTTGAAATCTCAAATAATTAGGCTAAATTTTGAGATTAGACACAGTTGACAAGAGAATTAATGAACTGGAAGACACATTCAAAGAATTTAGAATGTAGCAAAGAGAGAGAACGCAATTAAAATATGAAAAGGAGCTAAAGACACATAGAAGGTGAAAAGATCTAATACCTACTAAGTGACACCAAAAAGAGAAAATTGAGAGAATTTTGAAGGCATAATGGTTGGCTGCAGATTTTCCAGAAATTACATTAACTATGAATTCATGGACCCAAGAAGCACTACACATCCTGAGAAAACTTAATAAAGAGATCACTCATAGTGAAACTAGAGAGCACCAAAACTGAGAACACCATGAATGTATAGAGCAAGAAGGGCTATAGCACCTAAAAGGAAGGGCAGTTGAAATTTTAAAAGGCAAATTTTTCAACAACCATGGAGACCAGAAGATAAGTGGAATAACTGCAATGTGTTAAGAGAAAATAACAGTCAACCAAGAATTATGTATGTAGCCAAAAGTGAGAAAAAATAGGAAAAACAGGAGTGGGAATGGTGGCTAACACCTGTAATCCCAACACTTTGGGGGACCAAGGCAGAAGGATCACTTGAGCCCAGGAATTTGAGACCAGCCTGAACAATGTAGTGAGAGCTTCCTGACAGTAAAATTTTAAAATTAGTCAGGTGTGGTGGCATGTGCCTGCAGTCCTAACTACTCAGGAGGCTGAGGCAAGAGAATCACTGAGCCCAAGAGTTTGACGTTACAGTAAGCTATGATCATACCACTACACTCCAACCTGGGTAACAGAGCAAAACCCTGTCACTAGAAAATAATTTTTAATTTATTTAAAAATAGGAAAAACATAATGAACCCAAAGGAGTTTGTTTTTTTTTTTTAAAAAGGAGCAGAAAGCAACAAAATAGAAAGCAAAGTTATAGTAAAATCAACAAATACGTAAGTTTGTTAAAAAAAATTACAAATCTTTTCTAAGAAAAAAGACACAAATATATAACATAAATGCAGATAGTTATAATTTGAGCAGAGATTTAAAAGATAAACATAATTTTTTGGCCGGGCGCAGTGGCTCAAGCCTGTAATCCCAGCACTTTGGGAGGCCAAGGCGGGTGGATCACGAGGTCAAGAGATCGAGACCATCCTGGTCAACATGGTGAAACCCCGTCTCTACTAAAGGTGCAAAAAATTAGCTGGGCATGGTGGCACGTGCCTGTAATTCCAGCTACTCAGGAGGCTGAGGCAGGAGAATTGCCTGAACCCAGGAGGCGGAGGTTGCGGTGAGCCGAGATCGCGCCATTGCACTCCAGCCTGGGTAACAAGAGTGAAACTCCGTCTCAAAAAAAAAAAAAAAAAAAAAAAAAAAACATAATTTTTTTTCCACTGTTGGTGAACAAATTAAGATAAACATAATTCTAACAATAACTTTATACCAATAAATTTTAAAATAACAAAATGGACAAATTTCTGGGAAAATATAACTTACTGTCATGTTTCCCCATAAATCTCAGCTGACTTTAATTACTTGCATATAATCATATAATTCCTGGGAACTGATACTGTGCAATTTCCAAAGATAAACAGTAAAAGGTAGTGAAGTTTTTATTTTGCTCACTGGGACACTTGCTTTTGGAAATCTGAGCTACTTTTTAAGAAGTCTACTCTGAGGCTGGGTATAGTGGCTCACACCTGTAATCCCAGCACTTTGTGAGGTAAAGGCAGGTGGATCATGAGGTCAGGAGTTCAAGACCAGCCTAGCCAATGTGGTGAAACCCCATCTCTACTAAAAATATAAAAATTAACCAGGCGCAGTGGTGGATGCCTATAATCCCAGCTACTTGGGAGGCTGAGGCAGGAGAATCATTTGAACCCGGGAGACAGAGGTTGCAGTGAGCAGAGACCGTGCCATTGTACTCCAGCCTGGGTGACAGAGCAAGACTCTGTCTCAAACAATAAAAAAAGAAGTCTACCCTGAGCCACCATGCTCTATAGAAGCCAAGGTTGAAATCTCAGCTGACAGCCAGCATCAATTATCAGATAAGTGAGTAAAGATGCCTTCAGATGACTCCAACCTCTGGCCATGGAGTCTGCCAAAAGAAAACTCCAGACATCATGAAACAGAAACAAGCTATTTCCACGGTGCCTTGCCAGGATTCTGATTTACAGAATCAATAAATACAGTAAAAGTGACTAGTAAAAGCTACTAAGTTTGAGAGTAATTTATTTTGTAGGAAATGAAACATTTGCCAAAGCCAACTTAGGATGAAATGGAAATTCTGAACAGTCTTATGACTATCAGTGAGATTACTCCATTGATCATGCTTTTGGTGTTGCATTTAAAAGGTCATTACCAAACCTAAGGTCACTTGTGTTCTCTAATTTTATAGTTTTGCATCTTACATTTAGGTCCATAATTCATTTGGAATTAGTTTTTGCAGAAGGTGTAAGACCTGTGTCTAGACTCATTTTCTGCACGTGGACATCCAGTTATTCTGGCAACATTTGTTCAAAAGACTTATTGAAATGCCTTTGCTCCTTTGTCAATGATCAGTTGATTACATTTGTGTGGGTCTGATTGTGGGCTCTCTATTCTATTCTACTGTTCTCCGTGTCTATTCCTTGGCCATACCACAGCTACTTGATTACTATAGCTTTATAGTAAATCTTGAAATAGAGTAGTATCAGTCCTCTGAATCTGCTCTTCTTCAATATTTTGTTAACTATCCTAGGTCTTTTACCTTTTCGTATAAACTTTTGAGTGACTTTCTTGATGTCCACAAAATAACCTGTCAGGTGAGGTGTGTTTCTGCCTTGCCTAGAGTCCAGCTCTCCTCTGCCTCATGCCCCTGAAGAGGAGCCTGCAGTCCCAGGATGAGTTTCTCTAGGGCCTCTGATTATGTCTAACTCTCTAATCAGGGGAATGAGAAATAACATTCACCTTACTCTGTAAACCTACCAGGATAGAATGGCTATTCTGGTTCAGAGGTGAGAAACCTCTGAAATAACGTATTTCTACCAAAACATCATAAGCACACATGTCATGTAAAATCCTGAGAAAGGAATAAATACATAAAGGCTTTGAGTAAGCGTGTTTTACCTTTTGCATTTCTATTCTAAACTACGGACCACATTGAAAGCCTAAGCCATACCATATGTGGGAGGCAGAATAATGTCCCTAAAGATGGCCAGAACCCTGATTCCCAGAACTTGCAAATATGTGACATCATATGGCCATGGGGAATGAAGGTGGCAGATGGAATTAAGGGTGTGAATCAGCTGGCCTTAAGAAGGGAGATTATCTTGAACTACCGGGTTGTCCTATGTGATCACAGGCCGCTAAATGTGGGAAGGAGGAGCAGAAGAGCCCATCTATGAGTCAAGAATTCGGACAGCCACTCGAAGCTGGAAGAGCCCTGGGCCCTCCCCTCAAGCCTGCAGAGAGGAACTCAGTCTACGCTGTGTCTCCATTTTCGCCAAGTAAGACCCATGCTGGCCTTCTGGTGCACAGAAATGTAAGCTACTAAACTGTGCTGCTTTAAGCCACTAGGTCCGTGGTAATTTGTTACAATAGCTATGGGAAACTGATATCCCATGATCATTAAATCTATAAAGTAAAGCATATTTTGAGAAATATTTAAAAACAGTAATTTTTCAAATCTTGGTATTTCAGACTCTTAGTAAAACTGTTTTGATAGCATGAATTGCAAGAAAATGGTGGTTGTTATTCTTAATTTACCTCCTTCTCCTCCTCCTCACTCTCCCCGACTTTAGTCTCCATGTTACTGTGAATTGTAATTTAAGGTTAAGTTAAAAGACCACAAAATGGAAAGCTGTTATAAGTGGTTCTCTCAAATTTCCTGGACCTTGGGAAGCAGAGCCATGTGACTGCTTTTCTGGTTTGACCTAGTTAATTCTCTGTTCATTGGTAGCCTTTGAATCCTTTATTATGAACATACAATTTAATAACCACTTTCCATTTTTTAAAAATTGTTAGTAGTTTCGGATCAAAGCAAAACACAAACTCGCATGCATTAAAGGTTCTTTTTTAATGAAAAATGTTTTTTCAAGCCTAATTTAAAAAAAAAAATAGTTTTCTTAGTCCTCTCCATCTTTGCAATGAGCTGTTTTTCAGTTTGCCTTTGGCTAAGGACTGAAATGTAAGTCAGTCAAATATAAATAAAATAAGTCAAAGCTAATAAGGTCTCATTAAACACACATCACCAAAAGCAATTAGCAGATTTATTAATTGTTTTTTGCATGGTTTTTTATTCCTAGCATCAATCGTGCATGTATCTAAAGTCTTCTTGATTACATCCTTAAAAAAATGTGTGTCTATTCCTCAAGGCTCACATGGCAAAGACCCAGACTGCCAGCTCTCATCAAGGCCTTTACTTAAAAGTGTAGTACAAAAGAGAAAAATTAATTTGCCCTCTTAGTCAAAATAAGAGATGCCAAGACCTTCCTGGAAAAAAAAAAAACAGCATATTTTTCAATGGCCAAGAAATAAACAATAGGTCCATAATCTCTTCCCAAGTGCAGAGTCGGGTGCAGAGCGGGCCTGCGGCCTGGTGACAGCGCCTCCGAGCTGCACGCACTGCAAGGCGCCGGGTCCTCGAGGGGAGTCCCAGGGCCATCGGTGACCTGGTCCCTGCCCCTCCCACGGGCAGCACCTGGAGGGGAACACTGGCCAATGGAGGGTGAAAGCTGGAGTGGGCCTGAGCCCAGAGCCCACCCAGCCGCTGCGTGCAGCGCCCCGGGGAAGCCACGGGAAGATCCTTCACACCCTGCAGCCCTAAAAGTTTGCAGGAACGATGAAGTTAGAACTCAGACATGTCCAAGGGCAGGGCAGGGGAAAGCATTCAGTAGGCTCTTGTACAATAGGCACTGTGATATCAACATGGAAACTGATATTTTACCAAGGAGAATGAAGCTGTGGGAAAACAGCCCTCCACAAGAAGGCGGTGGGTCTGGCTTGGCTACAGGAGCTCAGTGCCACCTTCAGGGAGGCCATCAGAAGGGGCGAGGACAGAGCAACAGGCAGGGCGGAGCCCAGGGCGAGGGTGGTTCTGGGAGAACAGCACACGTTTCTGTGGTAGTCTCAGGAATTCGTCCTGGTTTTCAGGCTTTGGAGGGTCCTAACCAAAAGCTGAAGCCTAATTATGGTCTCTTCCTTGAGGTTTCTGAGACAGCATAAGACTTGTATTTGCCAAATAAGACTGTGATGTCATAAATTATAAGCAGAAGGTTGAAAGGGCCCCCGCCTCTCCTTTCATCCAAACCTGTCTTGTTCAGATGAATTTTTTGCTTTCAGATGAAAGATCCTACATTCACAGAAGTCAGTCTCATATGGTGGCAGGGGACCACTCTGTATAGAAAAAGGGAACAGCGAAATTAATAGCCCAAAGGTTAATGCTCAGCAGAGGCAGTGCAGAGACATGGGGAGGTTTGGGATGGGACCAGGAGCACCACGGTGTTTTTTAAAATTGCTTCTCCCACACTCTTTCGAAATGCTGTTCTTCTCCTGAGTGCCTGTTTTGTAATTTTGAACTCTAGCTATTTTCTTTCTTGTTGACTGTTTATCTGTCCCAGACTTCCACTATATTACAACATTTTAGTTTCATGCATTTGGGTTCAGCTTTATTACATGACAAATATTTAGACATTTTATTAACAACCTCAGTAAACATGACCCATCAAAGGGGCATGGCAACAACTCAGACATGAAATCACACACACACACATGCACACACACACAAATGTCAACATACACACACATAAATGTCAACATATACACACGCACACACCACACACACGCACACACACACAAATGTCAACATACACACACATAAATGTCAACATATACACACATGCACACACAATGTCAACATACACACACACCACACACAAATGTCAACATACACACACATAAATGTCAACATACACACATGCACACACCACACACACATGCACACACACAAATGTCAACATATACACACGCACACACCACACACACAAATGTCAACATACACATAAATGTCAACATACACACATGCACACACCACACACACATGCACACACACAAATGTCAACATACACAAACATAAATGTCAACATATACACACGCACACACCACACACACAAATGTCAACGTACACACACATAAATGTCAACATACACACATGCACACACCACACACATGCACACATGCACACAGAGGTGACTGAGAATGCAGTTCAGTTCCTCATCTGCATTACAGGTGTCAGGTAATCTCAGCGGAAACTGCTAGGAGGAAATCTTTGTCTTTAGGCATGTTCTACTTCCATTTTCAACAGAAGAGAAAGAAGAAAAAGAAAGAAAACCAGAGTTTTATCTGTGATAAATGTCCAACAACGCTTATGTATACAATTTAAATATGAAAGCATCCCTCCTCACAGACAGCCCATGAGGACACCAGGACTGAGCAGCTGAGCCCAGGCTTCACACATAGGAAGAGCAGGTGCTTCCGCTCGCCCCCCTCCTAACACCTTCTACTCGAAGGTCCTAGCCACCCGGCGTTTCAGAGCCGGGGCTTTGGGGAAACCACACCTGGAGCTGGCTTCACCGGCTGTCCGCTGTGCAGAAGTGCACTGGCCCCATCATCTCTGCCCTTTCCACTGCTTCAGTCCTCCTCACTACAAAACGGGGCTTGGAATGTCTTCCTCGTGGGATTCAATGAGACTGTACACATCATGTCATCATACACGTACGTGGCAGTCAGCGCTCTGCCCAGAACATAGTGCTGCCGAGGGCTAGCTCATCCCACTTCTGCTGGTAGCAAGAATAATCATGCCCTGAAACACCTTCTCAGCAATAGTTCAACACTCTGCATGTGAGGAGCAGACGGTGTGCTTCAGTCACTCCGCCTGGCCTTCCTTTGAGTCTCTGCCCTCCGGAGAGCCCAGGCTCAGCAGCGTGGAAGGCTCTGAGGATTCCTCCTCCAAGAACTGCAGCCGTCATGCAAACGCAGAAACCAGGCCCCTCAGGCAGCCCGGGCAGGGTTCGGTGGTCACATCAGCCCAGGGTCCTAGGTGAGCATGGGTCCCAGCTTTCTGCAAACACTGGTATTCCTCTGTCACCCCAACCCCGGCTCTCCAGCCCACAGGCCCCCTCCAGAAGGTGCACATCGCTCTGTCCCTCACTGCTGGGCCTCAGAGGTCTCCCTAGCACAGCAGGGCCTGGCTCTGGGGGGTCCCAGTTCCTCCGCATGTGGTGAGAACCTCTCGGAAGTTTTCTTTCTGGTGTCCAGGGACTGGACATAGGAAGCATGGAGCCACCCCGCAGGGCGATTCCAGGATGGAGGCTTACTCTCACACAGCCCCTAACCCCAGACGGGACGAATGTGACAGATGCTACAGGTGGGCACCAGTGGAGAAAAGGAGTTGCTTTCAGTCTCGGAAGAAGCCAGCAGTAGCATTAAAACCTCAAAGGACTAGCTTCCTTGTCCTCTGCATACAACGCCTTCGAGGAATAAGCGTGCCGGCCTGGCCTCAAGGATGTGTAATGCCCCAAAATTTTAAAACTAAATCATGTATAATTACACTGAATTATAAGTGCTGGATGCTATCTTTAGACCCTTAGAAACATTTTCTTTTTCACAGCAATCCTAGGAGGCAGGGATTACAATTATTACCTTCTACAGATGAGCAAACAAAGGCTCGGAGGAGCTGCCGGAGTCACACAGCCAGGAAGCCACCGGGTTAGAATGCAAAGCCGGCAGGAGCATTAGGTGCTCAAGCCGGTGCTCTTACTCTACCAGAATGTCGCATGACAGCCTCTTCTCTGAAGTTTCCCCAGAGAGACTGACAAGCCTGTAGATTTCATGAGTAAAACAGCGTAGACGGCAGGAAGGGGAGGGGAGGGAAGCCGGCACACCACCGGCGAGTTCCCGCAGCCCGTTCACACTCTCAAGCTCATCCAGCACACAACTACATCAAAATGGGGCTGCCTGCCCCTTGGTTCTGGTCAGTTTTGTTCTGGAGATTTTCTGATACAGCCAGAAATAAATGCCACTCCAGGACATGAAGAGAGAGGATGTCCCTGTGACCCGCTTCCAGCACCAGGGCGTCCAGGGATGACCTATGCTGACCACACTGGGTGAAACCGGGGATTGCTGGCCTGTGACTTAACATAGCAAGAATCCGGAATTGGGTAAATGCATGCAGAGCCACAGGCCGAAGGTCAGTGTCCGCTTCCTCTCGGCCATAACAAAGGCAAAGTTTTGAGTTGTTTAAAAATAGAAGCACACCTATTTTGCTAACTCTACAGCCAACTAGAATTAAATCCATCTCCATTCAAAGCATAGTAAAACTTTTCAAAACCTTATCAAACGACTGCTTTATACAGACAGCAGCAGCCGCGGAAGGGTGGGAGCCCTGAGGCTGGGCAGGCCAAGTCCCAGTCCCAGCACTGCTGCTGCCCAAAGCTGCGACCCCCCAGCAGGTGACTCGCCCTCAGCCTGCGGGGCCTCACCGTCCAACGAGGAGAGAGTACTGGTAACTGCCAGTTACATCAGATTAAAGGAGACAGCATGTCTAGAACGCAGGACCTGAGACGTATGCCCCTTTTCCTCCACTCAACCAGACCTGGAATCAGATTGATCACTTCTTTGGCTCAAGTTCCCACATCCACGTTCAACCCGAAGCCACAGAATCTCGCACCAGAAAGCTCATCCCAGGCTCTGACCCCAGCGGGTTCGGCCCTGCCCCCGCCTAATTGCTCGCAGCGTGGTAATACCTCCTGGTTTCATGTGCTTGACTAAAGCTACTCAGCCTGTAACTACATCCTCAGTTATAATTTAAGAACCTGGCATTTAATAAGCACTGACACCAGCCAAACTGTTATTAAGAGTGAATCACTAGAAACCTTTGTTCTCCACGATTTGGGTTCAGACGGGAAGGGACCAGCATAGAGACACTTAGCACACGAGGCTCTAGCCCAGAAGGACTTTTTTTCCTCCGAAAATTGAGGGCAAACTATTTGGCTGTTTTAAAACCTAAAAATAAATATAGCTAACTGGTTGCAAACACTGTTTGTGGCAGTACAGCTCCAAGACCATTTCAGTTTGGAAGCAAAGTTGTATTTGGCAAGCAGTTAAGCCCCAAAAGATTCTAATTGCTTCATCTATTTTCAATAACAAAATTAAAAACAAAGTATTTTGATTAAAAATTAACAGCTGCATAGGAAATTCTTATGCATTTTCATAAGGATATTAGTAACCTAGGTGGGGCCTAAGAGATGATCTTTTTGGCCACAGAAAATTACCCAACCGACCACAGTATTTTACCGAACATTTCAGAAATCAACTGCATTTACACAAATGAGTGCTCCAGTCGGGATGAAAAGGAGGCTGTGATCCTACACAGGGCTCTCTGTTCAGTGCTGCACAAAACCACGGAACAAATGGTTTCTGTCTGCTGAAAGCTTACCAATGAAGAACCAAGAGATTTAGAACACGGATTAAACAAATATAAATTAAATAGTAAAGCAATGCAGTAATTTAAGTGTGTTTTGATAACACATCATTCTGAGCTGGGATATAACGTTTGCTTAACCTCAGAGTCAGGCAAGACCCTGTCCCCACGGCCTCGACCATCCCACGTGTAGAAGTCGGTAAGCTGGCCGCTGCCAAGCCCTTCCCCTCTACAGCCAGCCTCGGTGGCCCCACACCACTCTTCACCTTCCCAGTCCATTGGGCCCTTACATCTCCTCACACACTTCTCAGCAGCTCGCCACCGGCCCGTGGCAGGACTCACCTTAGCCACGCAGACACAGGCTCGTTCATGCTCTGCACACTGTCCGCACTGTTCCACACGCCCTTCCACCCGAGGAGCATCCCCACCCACACTCCCGTCCACAGCCCAGCTCCTTCCTGATGCCCACAGAAAACGGGGCCATCTTCCCTCGGGCCACCCTGTGTTTACAGGACACCTAACACTGAATCGTGCTTAGTATACAACCACTGTTGCCAAAGCACTGTGTTAAGTCCAGTGGCCACAAAGGGCCATGCTGCCGTGGCTGGGGTGACAGGGGCCTGGGCGTTATCAAAGCCCCTGCTGGTGGTGGAATCTGGGAACCCAAGCCTTGAGGACCCTGTCCCCGGGAAACATACGATCATTTCCACTGACAACACATGCTCACAGGACACCACACCATGCACCCATGCACACATTCCACACACATCACACTGTACCACACATGTCACACACCATATACCACCATACCATATTACACACACATCACATCAGGCCACATCACACACACCACAGCAGACCACATCACACACACACACACCCCCCACCAGGCCACATCACACACATACCACACCAGGCCATACCACATCCCACACACACACCACACCAGGCCATACCACACCACACCAGGCCACATCACACACATATCACACCAGACCACATCACACACATACCACACCAGGCCATACCACATCTCACACACACACCACACCAGGCCATACCACACCACACCAGGCCACATCACACACATATCACACCAGACCACATCACACACATACCACACCAGGCCATACCACATCACACACACATCACATCACACACATATACCACATCACACACACACCACATCATACACACACCACACCATGCCACATCACACACACAATACACACATACCACATCACACACACATCACATCACACACACATACCACATTGCACACACAACACATACACACACCACACTAGACCACATCACACACACACCCCACATCACACACACACCACACCATGCCACATCACACACAAAACACACCACACCAGACCACATCACACACACATCACACGCATACACCACACCAGACTACATATCACACACACACACCACACATACCAAATCTCACACACACACCACTAGCCCACATCAAACACACACACACACCACATTACACACACACCACCCCGTGCCACATCACACACACACCACATCACACACACACCACACCAGATCACAAAACACACACCACACAAATCACATCACATCACACACATGCCACATCACACACACACCACACCAGACCACATCACACACACATCACACACATACACCACACCAGACTACATATCTCACACACACACACACACCAAATCTCACACACACACCACACCAGACCACATCACACACACATCACATCACATGCACATACATCACACACACAACACACCATGGCACATCACACACACAACACACACATACCACATCACACAAACACACCACACCATGCCACATCACACACACACCACATCACACACACACCACACCAGACCACAAAATACACACCACACACATCATATCACATCACACACAAAACACACATACCACCCCAGACCACATCACACACACATTACACACATACACCACACACCAGACTATATATCACACACACACACCACACATACCAAATCTCACACACACACCACACCAGACCACATCACACATATACCACATCACACACATACACACACCACACACACATATCACATCATACACACACCACACATCACACACTCACCACACCAGACCACATCACACACCACACACATCACATCACACACAAAACACACATACCACATCACACACATACCACATCACACACACACCACACCACATCACACACACACTACACACATACCACATCACACACACACCACAAACATACCACATCACACACACATCACTCCATACCATATCACACACATACATATCCATATACCACATCACACCACATCACACACCACACCACACTCACACCACCCACATACTGTGTCACACACACACCACACATATACCACAGCATGAAAACACACATCACACTGCATCCTTTTTAATGGCTGCATAGTATTCCACAGTGCATGTGTACCACATTTGCTTATCCAGTCTATCACTGCTGGGTATTTGGGTTGATTCCATGTTTTGTTATCGTGGATAGTGCTGCAGTGAACATATTAGTGCATATATCTTTATAACAGAATGAATTATACTCCTTTAAGTATACACCCAGTAATAGGGTTTCTGGGTCAAATGGTATTTCTGCCTCTAGGTCTTTGAGGAATCGCAACGCTGTCTTCCACAAAGTTGAACTAATTTATACTCCCAACAACAGTGTAAAAGTGTACTTTCTTCACCACAACAGTGCCAGCATCTTTTATTTTTTGACTTTTTAGTAATAGCAATTCTGACTAGTATGAGAGAGCTCACTGTGGTTTTGATTTGCGTTTCTCTAATGCTCAGTGGTGCTGAGCTTTCTTCATATGCTTGTTGGCTGCGTGTATGTCTGTCCATGTTCTTTGCTCACTCAGAAGAAATGGATAAATTTCCGGAAAAATACAACCTGCAATATCGAATCATGAAGAAACAGGAAATCTGAACAGACCTATAACTAGTAAGAAGATTCAGTCAGTAATCAAAAACCTCTTAAAAAGAAAAGCCCAGGGCCTAATGGCTTCATGGGTGAATTCTACCAAATATTTAAAGCATAATTAGCTCCAACCCTTCTAAACTTCCAAAAAATTACAGAGGAGGAAAGGAAATACTTCCAAACTCATTGTGTGAAGGTTACCTAGATACTAAAGCCAGCCAAAGACACTGTAAGAAAACTATAGGTTCTAGTGAATTTAGACACAAAAGTCCTTAACAAAACGCCAGCAAACTCAATTCAACAGCACATCAAAGGATCATACACTATGATCAAGTTGGATTTATCCCTGAGGATGCAAAGATGATTCAACATACAAAAATCAATTAATGTGATATACTACATAATGGAAAGAAAGACAAAATCACACTTCACAAAATTCAACATCCTTTCCTGATAAAAACTGACAATTAGATAGAAATAGGAGAAAATTACCTCAATATAATAAAGGCTATAAAGGAATAGTCCACAGCTATTGTGATACTTAACACTGAAAAACTGAGGGTGAGCGTGTGTGCACGCGTGTGAATCTCCTCACGAAGGCACCAACCGGCTCTCCCCGGCCAGAGGGCAGGCAAAGTCCTCAGGACGGCTGCATGGAAACCAGGCAGCAAGGAAGCCCTTCAGTGAACATAACTGTTAGAACACAGCCACTTAACAAGGATGCCTACTCTCGCCACTTTTATTCAGCGTAGTACTGGAAGTCCAAGCCAGGGCAATTAGGTCAGAGAAAAATAAAATATATCCAAACTGGAAACAAAAAAGTACAATTACCTCTGCACATGGCAGGATCTTCCATGTAGAAATCCAGAGACTCCACTGAGAAGCTGTTAGAACTAGTATATGAATTCAGCAAAGCTGCAGAATACAAAATCAGTGCATAATAATCACTTGCACTCTTTTCTGTTGAGACAGTCTCACTCTGTTGCTCAGGCTGGAGTACAGTGGTGCGATCTTGGCTCACTGCAGCCTCCGCCTCCCGGGCTTAAGCGATCCTCTGCCTCAGCCCCTTGAGTAGCTGGCACTACAGGCATGCACCACCACACCTGGCTAATTTTTGTATTTTTTCTTTTTTTTGTAGAGATGAAGTTTCACTATGTTGGCCAGGCTGGCTGTCTTACTTCTATTAGTAGCAAAACAATACCCGTGTTCCCCAAGTTTCTTTGTGACAGGGATTCACAGAGCCTTCACGTCTTATCTGCAGGTCGAATCTCCACAGAAGGCTGTAATATGCAGTCTTTCCCAGGCCATGTGGTCGCTGAGCTCTTGTCGCCTTCCCCTTGAGCCCACTTCATGACACATGGAGAATTTGCTTCTCTCTGGAAGCCTTGCAATCAACCACCTTGGAGAGAGAAACCTCAGGTCCTCTGCAGGTTTAGCTGGCTGCCCGCCCCTCACCTGGAGACCCTGACAACATTTGGGCCTGCGAGACTGTCCAGCTGCTTGGAGTGGATGAACTACTGTTAATTTGTAGATACTTTGAACCTGATTATGGTCAAATCTTGCGAACCTGGAATCGTTCAGTCTCTTCAATGACTTGTACATTTTCTTTTTTTTGAGATGGAGTCTGGCCCTGTTGCCCAGGCTGGAGTGCAATGGCACAATCTCAGCTCACTGCAACCTCTACCTCCTGGGTTCAAGCAATTCTCTGCCTCAACCTTCCGAGTAGCTGGGATTACAGGTAAGTTTTTGTGTCTTTAGTAGAGACGGGGTTTCACCATATTGGCCAGGCTGATCTGGAACTCCTAACCTCATGGTCTGCCCGCCTCAGCCTCCCAAAGTGCTGGGATTACAGCATGAGCCACCGTGCCTGGCCGACTTGTATATTTTTGTTCTCATCTGTTGTTTGCAATATGATTTGGAGTGTGAAGAGACTAAAACACCTTGCAACTGAACAGAACTCTTACCTCAGCTGAATAGCGTCTTCTCTTCATGGAAGCATATTGGTTTGAAGAGGCTCTGGATACATCAACAGGTCTATGTGGCAGGTTGGGAAGTGATAATGTTTTTTCTCCTCTGGAGGAAATTCAGCCTGTAGTTTCTCATTGGTAAGTCCATAGGACCATAGATAAGGGGAAGGCCGTGCTGTGGTTAGAAGCGTGGCTTTGAAAGCAGCTCTGGATCTGAATCCTGGCCTTTCTGTGACGTTCAAGTTGTGCTCCCTCTCTGTATCACAGCTTTACCGGCAGATCCTGGAGTTCTCTCCCCAGAGGTGGTTGTGGGATTGACCTCACATCAAGTGAGTCACTATGCCTGGCCCCCAGCACTGCACACTCAGAACTTTATACTTGTCTCCACAGCTTCTTCTGATCAGATCCACAATAACTTTCAGCCTGTTCTTCCTTAATGGGGATGAAGCTGCAAATCGTGGGTTTCTGGATTACAAACTGGGAGGCTCTTTGCAAACACCAGCACAATGTCCATCCTATTAGAGTGTCTCAATACACGTCTACCAAGTAACAGAGCTTGGGACAAGATGTGCAGGACAAGATCTCGCTCCAGGGGGTGGGAGCCCACAGGAGCCAGCCGAGGGGTTCAGCCTGGGACCCTTTGAAGGAGGTGGTGAGTGGGGAGGGAACGTTGGGCGGGATATGGTCCTGGGCCCCAGGGGCCACAGCAGGGGAGAGGAAAATGGAGGAGAGCTGAGCAAGTGGTCTGGGAGGCCCACAGAACTCCTCCCCCATGCTTCAGAGAGCTCCTGGTGCAGGGGAGACATCCAGGTGGCCTGTGGAGGCTGTGGGAGCAGGAGGCACAGCCCAGGATCAACTGCATGGACTAAGGTGGGCACAACTGGTCTCCAGGGACAGGACTGGAACAAACAGGGTCCCAGTCATCTGACCAGTGAGACAGGTTGGCTGAGGCTCCCAAGGACACCAAGGGATGTCCTTGGGAGCATTTTATCGAAACATTTTCTCATGGCCTTAAGAATGTTTGTGGGCAGTCATTTTAATGATTCCTTCACAGACTTTCAGGGAAGATTCTTTATTAATGCGCTCAGGCATCCACGGCTGAGCACGTAGTTTCTCTGGCTCTTCCCCGTTAGAAAGGCCCTGGGAGGCAGCCCAGGTGGGCCGAGCACAGGCATCCATTTAGGTGGCCTGGCCTCCAATCCTGCTCAAGTCTGTGGGGCGTTGGGAAAATTATTAAACTCTTTGGGCCTCACTTTGGGGCAAAATGGGGAGCAATAATCATTATGTTGTGATGATGAAATCAAGTGAATTAATATTTTAGAAGACTTAGCCTGAGATAGAGTAGAAGCTATGTGTTTATTAAGTAAAACGACAACCTTTTCCCGTGTTTTCTGTAATTTTTTAATTTTTTTTTCAACATTTATGTTCAGGGTACATGTGCAGGATGTGCAGGTTCGTTAAATAGGTAAACGTGTGCCACGGTGGTTTGCTGCACAGATCAACCCATCACCCAGGTATTAAGCCCAGCACCCATTAGCTACTCTGACAGGCACAGTGGCTCATGCTGTAATCCCAGCACTTTGGGAGGCCAAGTTGGGCAGATCAAGAGGTCAGGAGTTCGAGGTTAGCCTGGCCAATATGGTGAAACCCCATCTCTACTAAAGACACAAACACAGCTGTGGCGTGCACCTGTAATCCCAGCTACTTGGAAGGTTGAGGCAGGAGAATCGCTTGAACCCAGGAGGTAGAGTTTGCAGTGAGCTGAGATTGTGCCATTGCACTCCAGCCTGGGCAACAGGGCCAAACTCTGTCTCAAAAAAAAAAAAAAAAAGTACAAGTCACTGAAGAGACTGAACGATTCCAGGTTCGCAAGATTTGACCGCAATCAGGTTCAAAGTATCTACAAATAATAGTTCATCCACTCCAAGAGGCAGGACAGTCTCGCAGGCCCAAATGTTGTCAGGGTCTCCAGGTGAGGGGCGGGCAGCCAACTAAGCCTGCAGAGGACCCGAAGTTTCTCTCTCCAAGGTGGTTGATTGCAAGGCTTCCAGAGAGAAGCAAATCCTCCATGTGTCATTAAGTGGGCCCAAGGGGAAGGCGACAAGAGCTCAGCTACCACATGGCCTGGGAAATACTGCATATTACAGCCTTCTGTGGAGATTCGACCTGCAGATAAGACGTGAAGGCTCTGTGAATCCCTGTCACAAAGAAACTTGGGGAACACGGGTATTGTTTTGCTACTAATAGAAGTAAGACAGCCAGCCTGGCCAACATAGTGAAACTTCATCTCTACAAAAAAAAGAAAAAATACAAAAATTAGCCAGGTGTGGTGGCGCATGCCTGTAGTGCCAGCTACTCAGGGGGCTGAGGCAGAGGATCGCTTAAGCCCGGGAGGCGGAGGCTGCAGTGAGCCAAGATCGCACCACTGTACTCCAGCCTGAGCAACAGAGTGAGACTGTCTCAACAGAAAAGAGTGCAAGTGATTATTATGCACTGATTTTGTATTCTGCAGCTTTGCTGAATTCATGTACTAGTTCTAACAGTTTCTCAGTGGAGTCTCTAGGGTTTCTACACAAAAGATCCTGCCATATGCAGAGGTAATTGTACTTTTTTGTTTTCAGTTTGGATATATTTTATTTTTCTCTGACCTAATTGCCCTGGCTTGGACTTCCAGTACTACGCTGAATAAAAGTGGCGAGAGTAGGCATCCTTGTTAAGTGGCTGTGTTCTGACAGTTATGTTCACTGAAGGGCTTCCTTGCTGCCTGGTTTCCATGCAGCCGTCCTGAGGACTTTGCCTGCCCTCTGGCCGGGGAGAGCCGGTTGGTGCCTTCGTGAGGAGATTCACACGCGTGCACACACGCTCACCCTCAGTTTTTCAGTGTTAAATATCACAGTATCTGTGGACTATTCCTTTATAGCCTTTATTATATTGAGGTAATTTTCTCCTATTTCTATCTAATTGTCAGTTTTTATCAGGAAAGGATGTTGAATTTTGTGAAGTATGATTTTGTCTTTCTTTCCATTAATGTAGTATATCACATTAATTGATTTTTGTATGTTGAAACATCTTTGCATCCCCAGGGATAAACCCAACTTGATCATAGTGTGCAATCCTTTGGTGTGCTGTTGAATTGAGTTTGCTGGGAAATACTGCATATTACAGTCTTCTGTGAAGATTCAACCTGCAGATAAGATGGGAAGGCTCTGTATATTCCTGCCACAAAGAAACCTGGGGAACAGGGGATATTGTTTTGCTACTAATGGAAGTAATACAGCCAGCCTGGCCAACATGGTGAAACCCCATGGTATGCCGTAGCCCCCTTATCCAGGAGGATACATTCCAAGACCCCCAGTGGATGCCTGAAAACATGGACAGTACCAAATTCCCTATATTCTGTTTTTTTTCTGTGCATACATACCTATGATAAAGTTTAATGAATAAATTAGACATGGTAAGAGATTAATAGTAACTAATAATGAGTGCGTCCAAGTTCACTAGAATCTATAATTTTCCTACAATGTCTTTGTCTGGCTTTAGTATCTGGGCAACCTTCATACAATGAGTTTGGAAGTATTTCCTTTCCTCCTCTGTAATTTTTCAGAAGTTTAGGAAAGGTTGGAGCTAATTATGCTTTAAATGTCTGGTAGAATTCCCCCATGAAGGCATTAGGCCCTGGACTTTTCTTTTTGGGAGGTTCCGATTACTGACCAAATCTCCCCACTAGTTATAGGTCTGTTCAGATTTCCTATTTCTTCATGAGTCAGTCTTGTAGGTTGTATGTTTCCAGAAATTTCTCCATTTTTCCAAGTTATCTAATTTGTTGGCATGTAATTGTCACAGTCGTTTCTTCTAACCCTTGTTGTTTTTGTGGCATTGTAATGTTTCCTCTTTAATTTCTGATTTTATTTATTTGAGTCTTCTCTCTTTATTTCTTGGTCTAGCAAGAGGTCTGTTAAGTTCACCTACCTGTTTTAAAAAGCAACTCTTAGTTTTGCTAATCTTTTGTATTGTTTTTCTATTCTCTATTTCATTTATTTCTGTTCTGGTGTTTATTATTTCCTTCCTTCTGCTAACTTCAGGCTTATTTTTTGTCTCCTTTTTGAGTTCCTTGAGGTATAAAGTAAGATGTTTGTTCGAGACTTCTTATTTAAAGCAGGCATTAATTATTATGAAGTTCCCCATTAGTGCTGCTTTTGCTGCATCCTGTGTGATTGGTATGCTGTGTTTTTGTTATTTGTCTCAGAATATTTTCTAATTTTCCTTGCAATTTCTTCTTTGACCCATTGGTTTTTCAGGAATGTGTTGTTTAATTTAATTTACACTATTTGTGAATGTTCTAGTTCTCCTTCTGCTATTAATTTCTAAGTCCATTCCATTGTGGTTAGGAAAGATATTTTGTATGATTTCAATCTTCTTAACTTTGTTAAGACTTGTTTTGTGATCTCATATGAGATTTATATGGAGAATATCTGGTGTGCATTTGAGAAGAATGTGTATTCTGCTGCTGTTGAATGGAACGTCCTATGTATATCTGTTAGATTTGTAAGGGTTATTGCCTAGTTTAAAATGAGGAAACTGAGACCAGCATAAGAAGATTAAAATCCAGTTTATTTAACTCCCAGGAGAGGTTCCATGCTCCCAGAGGAAGGGGCCAGGAAAGTTGCACCAGCTTCCTGGGGTGTGGGGTTTTTATGGCTAGGAGGAACGAGCAACAGCTGGGTGCTCTGACTGACTCCATGGGAGTGGGATTGGCTATTAGTTGGCGGGTTGCTGGGTGGGTTTTCCTGTGGGAAAGCTGGCCAGGAGCCTTGCATCAGCTGGAGCCTTCCAGGGAGACATGCGGCAGAGCTAGGTGCCGAGTGCAGAGCCTGGTGCCAGGTGCAGAGGTGGGTGCATCCAACCTCCCAGCGAGGCAACTGGCCTTACAGGATTCATTTCATCTAAAGTGTTGTTCATGCCCACTGTTTCCTTGTTGATTATCTGCCTGGATGTTCCGTCCTTACCGAAAGTGATATTGAAGTCTCCTGCTATTATTGTAGTGCCATCACTTTCTCTGCTCAGTTCTGTCAATATTTACTTTATATATTTAGGTGCTGTGACGTTGACTGCATATATATTTATAATTTTTATATCTTCCTGTTTAATTGATCCTTTTAACATATATTATTACCTTCTTTGTCTCTTGTGAGTGTTTTGACTACAGTCTATTTTGTCTGATAGAGATATAGCCACTTCTGCTCCCTTTTAGTTACCAGGTGTGTAAAGCATATTTTTCCATCTCTTCACTTTCAGTCTATATGTGTCCTTAAGGCTAAAGTGAGTCTCTTGTAGATAGAATATAGTTGGATCTTTTTAAAAACTCTGTTCAGCCACTCTATGTCTTTCTATCAGGAAGTTTAATCTATTTACTCTTTCTTTTTTTTTAATTTTTTGAGGTGGAATCTCACTGTCACCCAGGCTGGAGTATAGCCATGTGATCTCGGCTCACTGCCTGACCAACATGGTAAAACCCTGTCTCCACTAAAAACACAAAACAATTAGCTGGGCATAGTGATACACACCTGTAATCCCAGCTACTCAGGAGGCTGAGGCAGGAGAATCGCTTGAACCCCGGAGGCAGAGGTTGCAGTGAGCCGAGATTGCGCCACTACACTCCAACCCTGGCAACAGAACGAGACTCCATCTCAAAAAAAAAAAAAAAAAGGTATGCAGTAGCCCCCTTATCCAGGAGAATACATTCCAAGACCCCCAGTGGATGCCTGAAAACACAGACAGTACCAAATTCTGTATATCCTATGTTTTTTACTGTACATACATACCTATGATAAAGTTTAATGAATAAATTAGGCATGGTAAGAGATTAACCGCAACTAATAATAAAATAGAAGAACTCTAACAAGACGGGCGCCATGGCTCACACCTGTAATCCTAGGACTTTGGGAGGCCAAGGCAGGCGGATCACCTGAGGTCAGGAGTTCAAGACCAACGTAGCCAACATGGTGAAACCCCGTCTTGACTAAAAATTCAAAAATTAGCCAGGCAGAGTGGCATATGCCTGTAGTCCCAGCTACGTGGGAGGCTGAGGCAAGAGAATCGCTTGAACCCAGGAGGTGGAGGTTACAGTGAGCCGAGATCACGCCACTGCACTCCAGCCTGAGCAACACAGCAAGATTCCATCTAAAAAAAAAAAGAACTCAGGGCCAAGCGCGGTGGCTCACGCCTGTAATCCCAGCACTTTGGGAGGCCGAGGCGGGTGGATCATGAGGTCAAGAGATCGAGACCATCCTGGTCAACATGGTGAAACCCCGTCTCTACTAAACATACAAAAAATTAGCCGGGCCTGGTGGCGCGTGCCTGTAATCCCAGCTACTCAGGAGGCTGAGGCAGGAGAATTGCCTGAACCAGGAGGCGGAAGTTGCGGTGAGCCGAGATCGCACCATTGCACTCCAGCCTGGGCAACAAGAGCGAAACTCCGTCTCAAAAAAAAAAAAAAAAAAAAAAAAAGAACTCTAATGATATACTGTAATAAAAGTAAAGTGGATGTGGTTCTTTCTCTCTCGAATTATCTTCTTGTAGTGTGCTCCACCCTCTTCTTGTGATGGCAAAATGCCTGTAAGGTGAGATGAAGCTAGGGTAATGGTGTGGGCTACTTCTGACATCCAGGAGGAGACTCACCTGCTCCGGGCAATCCTGGGTCATCAAGCCATGATGACTGGCTGTCAAAGAGCAGATAAGATCAATGACTAATGAGCAGATAGTGTATACGGCGGTGCATACTCCGGGTAAAGAGATGATTCACATCCCAACATAGGACAGTCTGAGATTTCATCACGCTCCTCAGAATGACATGCAACTTAAAACGTGTAAGTTGTTTATTTCTGGAATTTTCCATTTAGTATTTTCAGACTGCAGGTAACTTAAACTGCAGAAGGCAAAACCAGAGATAAGGGGAACATACTTGGGGCTACGTCTTCCCTTTTGCCACAGGCCTGTCATGGAACGGTGAGATCCTCTCTTTGCCTAGAAGTTTGATATTTTGTTCATCCTGGATTTTTTGGCACTAATACAGATTTTTTAAAATATTGCATAGTTTATCTTGATTATTAAGTTTTGGGGCCTCCTTAAATTTGTGCCAGCGGCAAGTCCATCACTCACCCCACCATAATCCCAGCCCTGACCAGTTCGTTGGCTTCCCATGGTTCTTAACCACGCAAACGAGGGTCTGCTGCAGGGCCTGGCCTGCCGGTCAGCCCCACCCCGGATGTCGCCCCTGTCACACTGGCCTCCGCTCCCCTCTTCCGTGGCCCTCCCAGTCCCCTGCCTCCTCCCAGCAGGCTCTCTCCCCGAAGCTCCTCCCACGCACTCCCGGAACACATCCATCTCCCTCCTGAGTGATACTGCAGACGACTGCTCTAAGTTGTTCTCTCTCCGTTTTCAATTGTATATTTATTTTATTGGATTACTCGGTGCATGTCTGCAGAGCCCATGAGGGTACAGCTGCCCTAGCAGTAGACCCTGTGTCTATAGGGCTTACCACAGCATTCCCAGTGCCCAGCACAGAGCCCGGCGAGAGGCAGGGATTCCACCACCAGCTACAGAAGGAGCGGACGCATGGGAGAACCTGCATACCTAGATTCTAGCACAGGAGATAAATCAGCCTCGCCGTGTTTCCCAAAGCATCCTCCCCTCAGCGCTAGTTGGGTGGAATAATAATAGACGTAATGTGGAATGTGATCTTGTGGACAAATAACTCAGAGAATCCTTGGGTTCAACCAAGCTCTGCATGACTTTAACTTTCGATATACCAGTATACATTGTGCATTTCTAAATCGAAATCTTGTAACTCTATTTTCCGAATTGATTTGACCACAATACCATTTATTTTCATGGAATAACTTGTGGCACTAGTTTCATAACTGAGTCTGGTGGAAACAGACAAATGGATGAGCGGAAAGCGTATGTAGCCTGGGAGAAACCAGAGCTGTCCTCAGAATTCACAGCCCAGGAATGGTGTGATCAGGCATTCGTGGTAGAGGAGGAAACGCAATCCTCACCCTTTGGGTTTCATTTTACCTTTGTGGGGTTACACACCAACTACTTCCTGTCTTTAGAGACTCAAAACACCAAAATATGTGAGGCACTAAAATGAGGCTCACTAAAAGTAGACTGTGATTCTCCTTTTTAGCTCCACAATGTTGGGTAAGTCACATGGTCATGGCCACCACCACCTACCCTGCCTGTCCGGCTGTACAGGGAAGGGTCCAGAGATATAATGAATACAGTAACAACGAGGGCTGGCATTAATGATTTCCTTATTCTGTGCTGGTCGACACTTCTAAGAACTTTCCAAATGTTATCTCATCCCATCCCTTGAAATAGATGCTATTTTTACCCTTGTTCAAATGACCTAATGGAGCTTCGGGAGTTCAGTAACTTGCCCAACACCACACAGCCAGGAAGCGGCCAAGTCAGGACTCAGGCTCTGAAGATCTGATTCTGGAGTCTGTGTTCTTAACTTCCATGCTCAGTATGAGAATTTCTGGCAATCCCCAAAGTGTGCAGCAAGGATATTATTCATCACCACTGCTGAACTTCGTTTTCCCACAAAGTTAGCACACCAGGAAGATGGTATTGTGTGACGCCAACATGTGCCTGGCGCCAGCCTGTCTTGCACCAATAGCTTGTGCCCGTGTGCAGGGCACTCAGAATTAACCACTGCCACTCCCGGAGCACTGGCCACAGTCAGGCCCTGTACTGTGTCTACACTGGTTTATTAAGCAACATTGTCAACGGTTTACTCCCTAATCTGCCTTCCCCAGCGGCATGAACAACGAGAGGAAAGGGACAGTGACTTTCCTTCTTTGTTCCCAGCCCACGCTTCAGGAAAGTGCACAGAGCAACCCCAGAGAAGGTTTCCACAAGGATGGTGTGTCCACAACATCAGAACCTGGGCAGACTGGTCACACCACCACCTCCTGCTTGCAGATGCTCACCGTGAAATCTCTCATTTCCACACTAAAATTATTTTGAGGTTGAAAAGGATAACCATGGGGAAAAGAAAAAAATTTTTTTGAGACAGGGTCTCATTCATTCTGTCACCTAGGCTGGAATGCAGTGGTGCAATCACAGCTCACTGCAACCTCCGCCTCCTGGACTTAGGTGATCTTCCAACCTCAGCCCCCTGAGTAGCTGGGATTACAGGTGTGCGACACCACCCACAGCTAATTCTTATTTTTCTGTATTCTTTGTGGAGATGGGGTTTCACCATGTTGCCCAGGCTATAAAAAACTTTTAATTAAAACATTTTCTCAGCCGGGCGCGGTGGCTCAAGCCTGTAATCCCAGCACTTTGGGAGGCCAAGGTGGGTGGATCACGAGGTCAAGAGATCGAGACCATCCTGGTCAACATGGTGAAACCCCGTCTCTACTAAAAATACAAAAAACCAGCTGGGCGTGGTGGCGCGTGCCTGTAATCCCAGCTACTCAGGAGGCTGAGGCAGGAGAATTGCCTGAACCCAGGAGGCGGAGGTTGCGGTGAGCCGAGAACGCGCCATTGCACTCCAGCCTGGGTAACAAGATCGAAACTCCGTCTCAAAAAAAAAAAAAAAAAAAAAAAAAATTCTCTTTTATGAGGATATAACCAAAAGATTTTAATTGCAGCAGGCGAAACGGGAAAAGGTCAGGGGAGATGGTCTGTTCCTGAGTCTGCCATTTAGAGCCGTGCTGTTGGGCAAATCTCCTAAACTTATCTAGGCTTTGCTGTGCTCCACTTTCAAATAAAAGAATTGTGTAGATGATGGTGCATGCACTTACTTCGGCCACCTGCTACTGTTAGGCCTTGCTCAGCATACAGTCCCATTATTTCCTCGCCATAGCCACGTTTTGCATACAGCAGAACGGAGACTCCAGAGACTTGGAGGCTAAATGCTCTCACCCACTGCTAGTGGTAAGGAAGCGCCCAGGAAGGTGGCCTCAGGGGCTGCTCTTTTCCAAACATCCCTAAACTTCCATTTCAAAATTGCTGCATTACCGATATCCACGAGGAGTATGAAGCTGCTCCCAAGGCGGGGTCTGGGGTCGGTACACACCACCTGAACTGCCCCGCTTCCGTGTCAGGCAGCCTCCATCACTTCTGCCCGGTACCCCACAATTCTGTCTAAAAGCAGCGTGCAGCTCTGACATTCTAGGGTTCCTGTGGCCCATGAGTAATCCTTTCCGATCCTCTGCCATGCCCCTTCCCTGTCTATCTCCAAACCCTGGGATGTGGCAAAAGAGATGCAATACTGGGGTGTGGCGATCTCTAGTTCCCAGAAATAGCACCTCTAAAACCAAACTTGCCCAGGCGCCACCCAACAGAAGGAAAGCCTCCCCCACCGGCACAAAAGGCAGCATAACCCCAGGGCGGGTGGTGGAGGGGAGTCTGCGGAATGGTTCTCTTAGATCCGGATTACAATCAGCAATTGAAAGTGAAGGTACTGAGCCAGGCAGCAGGCTTTTGTGTGAGCAAGGACAAGTGTCTGAACACTCTCCGAGCCTGCACACCGGCTACCCCATGCCGACCCTGGTGCAAGGAAACAGAAGTCATAGCCAGGGAAATGAGCATCTTGGCAGCCCCCACCACTGGTTTCTCAGAATCGCTCCGTCTTTTTCCAAATGAACCTCAGGAGAACCACAATTTTAAAACTTACTTCATCTGGAAGAGTCGAAATTATTTTGGCAGTTCTCTGGAAGGGGAAAAAAAGACAACGAATCCTTTTCCTACTCCCTCCCCATGACAAAAAGAAAAGTTACAACATAAGGCATATTGGAGCCAGTTCCCAGTCACAGAAATACATCTGAAGATCTGCAATGTTGCACAATGTGCAAATTTGGAGAAGTAATTTTGAGGCTAAGCAAATGTCTGGAGACTTTATTAAAATGTCCCTTTGTCTTTGCTGGCCAAACTGGCACCTCAGGATCACAGAACGGGCCTTTGTTTCCTCTGTGACATCAAGAAGCTCTGGAGGCAAAGAGCAGCCTTCAGAGAACCCTGGGAGCAGAGGATACACCGCTGCCACCTGCAGGGTCAGAGAGCTTCAGGCTGTGCCCTTACTAGCCTTGTTTAAACACACATACCAAGCATCGCTAATTTACAAGCTACTGCTCTGACAGGTCTCTCCATAGTTTACCCAGAGCACAAACCTCAAAGCCCCATGAGAGCATTATACATTGGCAGCTCTGATGCCACAGCGTGTGCTGGCGCTTCACAGTGCAAAGGGCAGATCAAAAGAGAAACATGCCAAGGACATCAATTAAAGTGTTGGGAGGGGCTTTCCACGAAAATAATTCACAAAGATGAGGAAGGACCCAAAACATAGTATCACGAAGGATTTAAAGTAGCCAAGTGTGAATGTGCTCCCTGGGTCCCAGAATTTCTGATTCCTGAGAAGTAGGGCCCCAGGAACATTAAGGGGTCATTTTAGCACAAGCGAAAGGAGAAGTGGGTGAGAACACACAATCGGAGGTCCCGGCCTTATGCCACTGACTGCCCCTCCCGGCTGCCCCATCGGAGCGCGGTTGAGGGCCCTAGTAATGGAGCCGCGCAGTACCCGCCCTCCAGGAGCTCGGGAGGAAGGGTCTGGGCCAATCCTACAAACATCTGGGGAGCCTTCTAATCACGGGGAGCTGTGCCAATAGCGGTGGCAGCTGCCAAGACGCACAGGGCACCCTGACCACAAGCAGGACCTGTCAGCAAGGTGGAAGGAAGCACCGGAAAGTTCCGGAAAGGGTTCAGGGAGGTGCAGCACAAGTGGAATTTTAAAGGGAGATTAGAAAATGGGGCTGGGGGTGGTGGCTCATGTCTGTAATCCTAGCATTTTGGGAGGCTGAGGCCGGTGGATCACCTGAGATCAGGAGTTCGAGAGCAGCCTGGCCAACGTGGGGAAACCCTGTCTCTACTAAAAATACAAAAAAATTAGCTGGGCATGGTGGCAGGTGCCTGTAATCCCAGCTACTCGGGAGGCTGAGGCAGGAGAATCGCTTGAGCCCAGGAAGCAGAGGCTGTAGTGAGCTGAGATCGCACCATGGCACTCCAGCCTGGGCGACAGAGCGAGAGGCTCCGTCTCAAAAACAAAGGAAGAAAGAAAACAGCCCAGTGGAGGGGGCGGGGAGGCGGAAACGTCACTGGATGGGATATTTCTCCTGAGGCGGAGGACACAGCACCCAGACCCCTCCACAGCCCGCCGCAGCCCCGGGGCCTTGGTGAGAGGCCTCGCCCATTTTCTGTCCGCACTGCCCCACGTCCTCCCCCCTTCTCCTCCTCCTGCCCTCCCTTCCCCTCTCTCCATCCACCCGCCCTCCTGCGAGCCCTCCCCTCCCCTCCCCACCCTGCGGCCTCCCTCCCACGGGCCCTCGCCTCCCGACCCTCTCCACAGTTTTGCGAACACTCCCGGCTCCCACGATCTCACTGCACTCCACACGCAGTGGTGCTGCTTCCTTGATTGAACCCCAGCAAATTATGCCTGATCCCTCACCTCCCACTTTCTCCTCATTGCACTCCAGTAAGAATTCTGTCTCTACCTCTCCGTGAAGAAGCTTTTTCAGGCCACCCACGGCCTCGAAACCCCTAACGCAGCGGCCTGTCGTTTGCTCTGTGAGCACCTGCTCTTGCAGCAGCCTTTGAAACCTCCAGTGACTGCGCCCTTCCTGGGAGACTGTTGTCCCCACTCGCCCGGCTGCTTAGCTTGTGTGTGTTTGCTGGCCCCCTTCCTCTTCCTAGCCTTCAGATTCTTGGGTCCCAGGGCTTGGCTGTTTTTTGTTTATTTTTTTTGGACAGGGGCTGGCTCTGCCACCCAGGCTGGAGTGCAGTGGTAAGTACGGCGGTGAGTGCGGTACTGAGCACGGTGCTGAGCGGAACGTGGTGGTGAGAACGGTGCTGAGCTAGGTGCTGAGCGAGGTGCTGAGCGAGGTGCTGAGTGACGTGGTGAGTGCGGTGCTGAGTGACGTGGTGCGATCACAGCCTGCTGCAGCCTCAACCTCCTGGGCTCAAGGGATCCTCCCTCCTCAGGCTCCTGAGTAGCTGGGGCCACAAGCACACACCGCACTGTGCCTGGCTAATTTTTGTTTCTGTTTTTTGTTCGTTTGTTTGTTTGTTTGAAACGGCATATTGGGCTGCTCTTGCATTGCTATAAAGAAATACCTGAGCGTGAGCCACTGCGCCTGGCCTGTACACTTATTTTCTGCCTCCCCTGCTAGAATGTATGCCTCAGGAGGGCAGGGACAAGAGGCAGCATGTAGATTACAGCCTGGTACTTAGTAAGTGTTCAATAAAAGTCCTTTAAATAAAATGTGGCAAGAGACCATGGCACATTAGAAGGACTGCAAGTCTTTCTGTGTGCAAGGCTAGCAGAGAGAAGGCAGGAGGAATTGAGAGGTAAATGTCAGATGGTTAAGAACCTTACATTGTCTCTGAGACTAACGGACAGCCACAGATGGACTGTGAGAAGGAGCAGTATACACTGCAGCACAGCGGACTGGAGGCGAGAGGCCGTTCAGAAAACTGCTCCACTTGTTTAGGCCAAGAAATGTGACTCAAACCAAGACAGTGGCTTTGAGATGGGGAACACAGAATGGACTGGGCTCATGATGCATTAGCAAAGATTGGCGGCTTGGCCTCCCACTGAGGTCCACATGCTAATGAAAGGGACGCATCAAGGACCATATCCAAGCTTCTGAATGGACAGGGTGGTGCCCATCATGGAGACGGGACCTGGCCAGGATGGCTATTCTGTGTTTGGAGGAAATTAGTCTGATTCTGAATATGGTGAATTTGAGACACTCAGGAGGCTCCCAGGTGGAGATGCGCAGTTACCATCGGAGACGCAGGCCTGGAGCACGGAGGAAGAGTCTGTCCTAGAAATGGCCTGGAGACTGGAATTCAGCCTTGAGAGTGTGGGAGTCATGCGGGAAGACCACAGAGAACCTAGTAAAGGAAGAGAAGACACCTAGAGACAAACTCTAAAGAGCACTAACTTCTGAGAAGCAGAGAGAGAGAAACTGCAAAGGAACTGAGAAAAAGTCGCTCAAAGAAAACACCAGAATTACATGATTTTATGGAAGTTAAGAGAATATTGCAAAGACGAGCAGTCAAGTGATAGGAAACTAAAATATGCCCATTTGACTTGGTCGCTAGGAAGTTTTTGGTAATCTGAGCAAAACCATTCTGGGGACAGTGGGAGCAAAAGCCAGACTGCTGGTGGTGGAGTGAAGAGATGAGTGAGTGGGGTTGACTCAGGTGGACCGCATCCTTCCTAGGCGTACAGCTGCAGCCCGCATTCCCCAGCCTTACAGCTCTGAGGCTTCTTTCCCGAACACCAGGAAGGGAAATAGCATTTGCTCTGAAGTCACTGGCACCAGAGAGGAAGGAGACCCTTAATCACCTTCAGCCTTCTACATTGCATCTCAAAAGGAGAAGTTAGAAGTTAGCCAGAGAAGGGACTGATTGGCACCACCAGCCGGTTTAAGGATAAGACCCCTACTGCCGGCCGGGCGCGGTGGCTCAAGCCTGTAATCCTAGCACTTTGGGAGGCCGAGACGGGTGGATCACAAGGTCAAGAGATCGAGACCATCCTGGTCAACATGGTGAAACCCCGTCTCTACTAAAAATACAAAAAATTAGCTGGGCATGGTGGCACGTGCCTGTAATCCCAGCTACTCAGGAGGCTGAGGCAGGAGAATTGCCTGAAGCCAGGAGGCGGAGGTCGCGGTGAGCCGAGATCGCGCCATTTCACTCCAGCCTGGGTAAAAAGAGCGAAACTCCGTCTCAAAAAAAAAAAAAAGACCCCTACTGCCAACCACAATCCCACCTGTGGATCATGGATGTGGTATGGAGGAATCTTTCTGAAGGCAGTAAACAGGATCAAACCCCCACCTAAGTCACATACCCCACACCTACTTCATGGATCAAGACCTTTTCACTTGTAATTTCTGGAGTTGTAAGCCTTTAAAAGGGCAGTGACTTTCTTTGTTGGGGAGCTCCGCTGTTAGGCAACTATGCCACCGCTACTACCACCCGAATAAATCACCCCTTCCTTCCCAGTTCGGTGTTCAAGAGGTTTGTTGTGTGGCACTCCCTGCTTTACCATGACCATCTTTACTGTGTAAAAGACAGTGAAGTCACCTCCTTTTGGAAGGGTGCAACTTCCTTAAAATTGTCACAAAATTAAAATGCAAACAATAGAGAAATGCATGATGTACAAGTCCTCTTCCCTCTCTCCCAAATCCTGTCCCCTCAATCTGGGTTACTTGCTGAGGACACTTGGCTGCATGACCTTCCAGAACCTTTTCTATGCATTCACATAGATTTCGTTCAACAAGCACATGCTGCCGGGCGCGGTGGCTCAAGCCTGTAATCCCAGCACTTTGGGAGGCCGAGGCGGGTGGATCACGAGGTCGAGAGATCGAGACCATCCTGGTCAACATGGTGAAACCCCGTCTCTACTAAAAGTGCAAAAAATTAGCTGGGCATGGTGGCGTGTGCCTGTAATCCCAGCTACTCAGGAGGCTGAGTCAGGAGAATTGCCTGAGCCCAGGAGGCGGAGGTTGCGGTGAGCCGAGATCGTGCCATTGCACTCCAGCCTGGGTAACAAGGGCGAAACTCCGTCTCAAAAAAAAAAAAAAAAACAAGCACATGCTGAGTGTCTGTCATCTGCTAGATCCTTTGTGCATATTTTCTCTTGTTGCTTTTGAGATAAATAAGAATTTCACCAAATATATATTGGAGAATACTGTACGTCTGTATCTATATATCTAACTTTTGTTTCGCAATGCCCCATCATATTTCACAAGATCTGTATATGTACCAAAAATAGTTTACTATTCCCCTATTAATGGGCACAGTTTGCTTCCAACTTTCACTGTGTAATAATGTAAGATACATGTTATTGTTTATTCATTTTGTGTCCATAGGCAGGTATTCCTATAAGACATACTCCAAAAAATAGAATTACTTGGTCCAAAATGTACATTTTTAACTTCTCCAGATCCTGCCAAATTTTGCTGGTCATTGCCAAAATGGCACCAAACAGCCGCACTTGAATGCACGGTGAGGGTGAGAAGGCACCTTTCCCTGGGCCCCGCCTCCTCAGAAACAGTCTCAGCCTCCTGAACTTTGTCCAGTCTAACCAGTGAACCATGGCGTCTCACAGATGTTTGTATTTACACTCCCCTCATTTTTAGTGAGGGTGAACATCTCTGCAGTGTTGATTGGTCATTAGCAATAATTTTTTTTTTCCCCTTGGGCTTGACTTTGCTGCTACTTTTATCATTTGTCTTCTTTCATTGATGGGTGTGAACTCTTCAACTATTATGGCTGTGTCCCTTTGTCACGTGTGTGGCCGGTATTTTCTCTGGCTCTTTGGCTTGTGCTTGAACTTTGCTTTCATTCACTAATCAGAAGTGGTTTGGTTCAAGGAGGGAAAGGGAAGGAACATTTATTGATCACCAACAATTACATACGTTGTCTCTTACATATGTTTCATTAATATATATCTTATTATAACATATATCTTACAGCATCTCTATGACATAGGCGTTATTATTTCTAATTTTTTAGAAGTAAAAATCTTAGGCATTAAAAGAGGTTACCTGCTCAAGTAACTGAAACCTCACCTGTAATTCACATCTGTTGGTAAAATTCCAAAATCATATTTTTCTCGAAGCACCTCTTCTAGATTCATGATCTATTTCTGAGCAGATGTTTGAGGGGAATTATTAAATATAGGCTCTTGTAGATTATGCTTTTATACAAAAGTGATAGATCCTTACTAAAAATTTAAAAATTAAGAAAAATGAGTGGTTTGGGTTTCTGTTTTGCTTTAGTTTCGTTGGTCAACTCTGTCTATCATTTACAGTTATTGGATTTTCAGTCTTGCCTAGCAAACTCTTTCTGATCCCAAAGTCATGAAAATATCCCCCTACATTTTCTTTTAGCACTTTTTCAAGAATGTAGTTCTCAGAATGTAGTTCCTCTAGAATTTACTCGTGGATTCGGTGAAAGGCAGGACTCTAACGTTTTCCCCCACTGGGGAGGCAACTTCCCACAGGCATTGACCAGATCGTTCATCCCTACACCTCATTACACACTCTCCCAGGCTCCAACTTCCCTATAGCCAAGGACAGGTGATGTGATGTGGTAGCCTTTGGGCTGCATCAATTTGAAGATGTTTTGGTCAATAGAAAAGTTATCAAAAATATATTTCCAGGTCTTACTGATCAGTGAGTCCACCAATGGTTTCCAGGCTCTGCCAACTTCCTTGAAGCCTCAAAACTCTGTCTTCCCACCTAGGAAAAGCCACTGAGGGAGGCGGTTTCACCACCTCCAAGGCTGTGCCTGCCACATGGAAGGGGCAGGGTGACTGCTGGCATGCCGCCAAGAAAGCCCTCATCAAATGACTGCACCTCCAAGGCCGCTTCTCTGCAAAAGGCCTTTGTCCTTTTTTATTACTGATTGATTGATTGATTGATTGAGGCAGCGTTTCACTCTTCTTGCCCAGGCTGGGGTACCATGGCACAATCTCGGCTCACCACAACCTCCACCTCCCCGGTTCAAGTGATTCTCCTGCCTCAGCCTCCTGAGTGGCTGACATTACAGGCACGCGCCACCACGCCCAGCTAATTTTGTATTTTTAGTAGAGACGGGGTTTCGCCACATTGGTCAGGCTGCTCTCAAACTCCTGACCTCATGATCCACCCACCTGAGCCTCCCAAAGTGCTGAGGTTACAGTCGTGCGCCACTGTGCCCAGCTAAGGCCATTCTTCTTTCACCGACATTTGCAAGCTTTTAGGGCTTAAAATAAGAAAGGGACTATTTCAAGAGGAAAAGCTTTTCTTCCCAAGAATAGTCAAGAAAGTTGTGAGAGATTAGTGAAACAAGATTCTACAGGTGACATGGTTTTCATGACTTCTTCAAAAGGAAAGGAAACACTTTACTACCACAAACTGATTTATTTGAGTGGATCAAGCCAACATGCTGTAGCTCATTTCTGTTGTGCAATTGTCCTTAATGGGTGACCACCACCTGACAGAGCTTCCTTCTCACAGTGAACAAGAGCAAATGGGCTTTCAGGTATATTTCTGTTTATTTTTATTGTATGTTTTTAATTCCTCAAATGCATGGTTCATGTTGTCCAAGGTCTCTGGGTATGTATAAGCAACTTTTAATTATGCCATCTTTTTTTTTTTTTGAGACAGTGTCTCACTCTGTTACCCAAGCTGAAGTGCAGTGGTGTGATCTCAGCTCACTGCAGCCTCGTCCTCCAGGACTCAGTTGCTCAGTTGATCCTCAGCCTCCCAAGTAGCTGCTAAGACTATAGGTGTGCACCACCACACCAGGCTAACTTTTGATTGTAGAGATGGGGTTTTGCCATGTTGCCCAGGCTGGTCTTAAACTTCTGGGCAAGCAATCTGACCACCTCAGCCTCCCAAAGTGCTGGGATTACAGGTATGATCCCTTGTGCCCGGTCTAATTAGATCATCTTTTAAAAAGTTCTACCACAAGCCAGACATGGTGGCTCGTGCCTATAATACCAGCACTTTGGGAGGCCAAGGTGGGTGAATCACGAGGTCACGAGTTCAAGACCAGCCTGGCCAACATGGTGAAACCCCATCTCTACTAAAAATATAAAAATTAGCCATGTGTGGTGGTGCACACAAGTAGTCCCAGCTACTCGGGAGGCTGAGGCAGGAGAATTGCTTGAACCCAGGAGGCCGAGGTTGCAGTGAGCTGAGATTATGCCATTGCACTCCAGCCTGGGCAACAGAGCAAGACTCTATCACAAAACAAAACAACTTATACTTCTGTTTATTTTTTACTGTATATTTTATTGTATTTTTTTAATTCCTCAAATGCATGGTCCATGCTGTCCAAGGTCTCTGGGTGTGTATAAGCAACTTTAATTATACCATCTTTTTCTGAGACAGAGCAAGACTCTGTCTCAAAAAAAGAGAAAGTTCTACCATCAACCAGGCAATACACAATAATTTGAACAAATGATTCAAAACGAGCACCAGCATTGCAGACCTTTGAGAGAGCACAGATTGCTAAATAGGCCACATGCATGAATAGTGCAAACTCATATTGAGCCAAAAAAAAATTAAAAATGCTAAGTCCCAGGTTCTAACATACCCACACACTGTCTGAAAAACACGCCCTTCTGAATTATTTTGTAGTAGCAATGAGTCCCTCATTCTCCATTGTGACCACACGTGACACATTCGGCTGAAATTGGAACTTGACTCTTCCCGTGTGTAGGTGACTTGGCCCAACTTTCCATGAATAAAGGAGCTTTCTCTGTTCCACTGAGTCAAGTAGCTCAGAGCTTTGTTGACACCAGAGCTCTCAGGGAGACTAGTGTCAGTCCTATTTGGAGACTCAGGAAAAGTTACCATCATGCTATGGCATGGCGTGGCAACCCCACATGGCCATGTCTAGGAGACTGAGGGCCACAAATACACTCCAGGTGCCAGTTTCACAGCAGAGATTCCCCAGTCTAAAGGAGCGACAGCCCCATATCCTTCAGGCTGCTGCCAATGAAAAGAATAGCCGTCTACGGTCATACCACCCTGAACGCACCCGATCTCGTCAGATCTCGCAAGCTATGCAGGGCGGGCCTGGTTAGTACTTGGACGGGAGACCACCTGGGAATACCTGGTGCTACAGGCTTAAAATAAAAAATATAAAAAATATATAAATATATATATATAATATAAATATAAATATAAAAAAGGATAGCCTCCACCTTCCTGGATTTGCCCTACATTTGTTTGCATAGCTTTTCAGGTCACCAGATCAGGCAGGGACACATGATGAAATGACAAACTTTCTCAGCTTACTGAAGCAGCGCGGTGCAGGGAAACTTCATTCTTTCAATCTCTCCAACTTCTGCCCGCAGCTCTTTCTTGAGTTCTCTCCCAGCTGTTAGGGGCTCCTGCGACAACAGTACCCGACCCAGGTAGCCCAGGCTGATCTCCTTACAGCCTGCGCCACAGGACGTGAGCTAAGCAAGGGAGTATTTCCTCCTGCTGAGGAGTTGCAGGGGGCAGAGTAGGGCACCTTTGAGGGTCATTAGAAATTCTGCTTACCACAACTATGAACATGGCTGCACGCCTCCTTGTAGGCGGCCTGCAGGATGTCATGAAGTTCCCAAATTGGCAGTTTTCTTCCCTATAATTTTGAGATAAGCCTTTTTCAGGACTCAGCACATCATGAGAATGATTGCAAATTGAAGTCAAACATTTGTTTGCAAATACACGATTGCTGCAGTGCAGCACAGATCCTCAGCAGGTAGAACGTGCGGTGTTGACCCTTATTCCCACAATGCTCTCTAGCACCTGCCCTTCCCACTGAAAGGGACCGGTTCTGAAGGTCCCTCCAGGAGCAGCGACCACGATGGGCTCATTCTCACTTGTTTCATTCACACTGCAACAATCCCCAGGGTACCAGAAAGGACTCAGGGAGTAATTGGGGGGTTTAATGAAGTGGTGAAGTTAAGGGAGATGAAGGTTTGACCTGATGAAGCGACAGCAGAAGGCCATTACCTCTGTGCCCAAGGGGCGAGGGGAGGGGTGCTTACCAGCTCACTGAGATCTCAGGGAGAGGAACATGACCATCCCTAACCCACCACCTGGCAGGGAAAAGCCAGGGGATAAACACCCTGAGTGCTCTCTCCTCCCTCTCCACTGTCCCACCGGGGCCACCCATTGGCTGAGCCTAATGAGAAGCCAGAAGGAAAGGAAGCCTCACAGATGCAAGCAACAGAGACCAGCCTTCCATCACACGGAGCAAGATGAGCAAGCTGGAAATACAGCGACCTGGATATCAAGAAGGAAGCAGGCATTGGTCGTGATCAACAACCCACAATCCCCACAGCTTTTTCTAGTAGCCACACTCTCCAACGCCAAGTGCAGCACTGCTCCATGTCATCTTCCTCCAGAACAGGAACCACAGAGCATCTCTATCCAAAGCACGCCCAGTCTTGTGACCAAGAATAAAGAGGCCATCCCCATACCAGCTGCAAAAGCATCTGCCTGGAAATGGCTCACGTTCACTCTGTGCACACTTCATCGGCCCGGGGTACATCACGTGGATACTCAGAGTTTTAAAGTGTGGCGATGCATAACTTCCCATGGTGAGAGGTATCATGAGGAGGAAATCCAGAAAATCTGACCAACCGGCATGCAACATTACGTGAAAGGGAAGAGTGGACGTCATGTTCAAAGCCAGCACCTGTGCGTCTTGCCGCTCCTGCTTCCAGTCTCTCCTGACTCTTCTTCCATCTTGTCCACATGATTAGACTGGGCTCACCTTAGAAATAAAAACGCATGCAAATCCGAAAGGAAGAAATAAAACGGTCCTCTTTTGTAGATGTCATGATGGCCAACACAGGCAATCCAAAGGAACTCTTTTTTTTTTAACACAGAGTCTTGCTCTGGAGTACAGTGGTGAGAGTACGGTGGTGAGATCTCGGCTCACCGCAACCTCCACCAAGTTCAAGCAATTCTCCTGCCTCAGCCTCCCAAGTAGCTGGGACTACAGGCATGCACCACCATGCCCAGCTAATTTTTGTATTTTTAGTAGAGATGGGATTTTTGTATTTTTAGTAGAGATGGGATTTTTAGTAGAGCTAATTTTTGTACTTTTGTATTTTTTGTATTTTTAGGCCACCACACTGAGCTAATTTTTGTATTTTTAGTTTCATCATGTTGACTAGGATGGTCTCAATCTCCTGACCTTGTGATCCGCCTGCTTTGGCCTCCCATAGTGCTGAGATTCCAGGCATAAGCCACCACACCCACCCTAGGAACTTATTTTTTTTTTTATCCTTTTTACTCACTAATTAAAGTGAGTAAAGCAAAACTGCAGATGGAAACTGAAATTTAACATACAACACCATTTACAATCACTCAAAAAAAAAATGCTTAGGGAAAAAAAAATCTAACAAAGCATGTATAAAATTTGTATGCAAAACGCTGCAAGACACTGACAAAAGAAATCAAATATTTAAATGAACAGACACATCATGTTCATGAGGTTCACCATCATAAAAATGCCAATTCTTCCCACAGTGACATATAGCTTCGACCCAAATCCTGTCAAAATCTTAGCAAAATTTTTTGTAGATACAGACAAGTTTATTCTAAAATTCATATGAAGAGGAAAGGAACTAGAATAGAAAAAAAAAATTCTGAAAAAGAAGAATAAAGTGGAAGGAATCCCTCCATGAAATTTTAGGACTTACTGTCTCCACTAACACACAGATCAATGGAACAGAACAGAGGATCTAGAAATAGATGCACAGAAGTACAGCTGGCCACTCGCGGTGGCTCATGTTTGTAATCCCAGCACTGTGGGAGGCCAAGGCAGGCAGATCAGGAGGTCAAGAGATCAAGACCATCCTGGTCAACATGTTGAAACCCCATCTCTACTAAAAATACAAAAATTAGCTTAGTGTGGTGGTGCATGCCTATAGTCCCAGCTACTTAGGAGGCTCAGGCAGAAGAATCACTTGAACCCAGGAGGTGGAGGTTGCAGTGAGCCAAGATCACGCCGTTGCACTCCTGCCTGGGGACAGAGTGAGACTCTGTATCAAAAAAAAAAATTTTTTTTTAAGTACAGCCAAAGAATTTTTGACAAAGGTGCAAAAGTAACTCAATGGAGGAAGAATGTTTATTTCAACAAATTGGAGATCCACAAATTAACCTCAACCTCACACTTCATATAAAAGTTACCTCAAAATGGATCTCAGATTTAAACACAGCACTACAAAAATTTAGAAGAAAAAAAAGGGAGAGAGAGAAAGAGAGAGAGAGAGAGAGAGAATCTTCAGAAACTAGGTAGGGCTTGGGGAGATTTCTTAGCCCTGACACCAAAGCACAATCCATAAAAGAAAAACAAATCAGTAATGGGACTTCACCAAAAGTAAAATCTGCTGCTCTGCAAAAGACTCTGTTAAGAGGATGAGAAGACAAACTACTGACAAGGAGGCGTTATCTACGGATTGCCTGTCTGACAAAGGTCTCCTATCTAGAATACATAAAGAACTGTCACAACTCAATGGTAATTTTAAAAAATCAAATTAAAACTGAGCAAAACATATGAAGAGACATTTCACTAAAAAGGACATACGGATGGCAGGCACATGAAAAGATGCTCCACATCATTAACGATTAGAGAAATGAACATTAAGAACATAATAAGGCTGGGCACAGTGGCTCAAGCATGTAATCCCAGAACTTTGGGAGGCCAATGCAGGTGGATCGCTTGAGCTCAGGAGTTCGAGACCAGCCTGGGCAACGTGGCGAAACCCCAGAACACATACATTAGCCAGGCATGGTAGCATGCGTCTGTGGTTCCAGCTACTCAAGAAGCTGCAGCAGGAGAATCACTTGCACTCAGGAGGTCAGGGTTGTACTGAGCCATGTTCATGCCACTGCACTCTAGCCTGGGTGACAAAGTGAGACTGTCTCAAAAAAAAGAAAAGAAAAAGAACACAATGAGAATCACCACACACCTATTATAGTAGCTAAAATTAGAAATAGTGACAATGCCAAACACAGGTGAGGATGCGTTAAAAACTGGATCTCTCATACATTGCTAGAGGAAATGTAAAAGGGTAGAGTCACAAATGAAAGATACAACTGGCTGGGCACAGTGACTCACATCTGTAATCCCAGCACTTGGGGAGGATGAGGCAGGCGGATCACCCAAGGTCAGGAGTTCAAGATCAGCCTGGCCAACATGGTAAAACCCCTTCTCTACTAAAAATACAAAATTAGCCAAGCATGGTGGCATGTGCCTGTAATCCCAGCTACTCAGGAGGCTGAGTCAGGAGAGTCACTTGAAACCCAGGAGGCAGAGGTTGCAGTGAGCCAAGATCTCACCATTATACTCCAGCCTGGGCGACAAGAGTGAAACTCCATCTCAAAAAAAAAAAGGAAGAAAGATACACCTATCATACTACCAGTCCTGAGCATTCATACCAGAGAAATGAAGATGTATACCCACACAAAAGCTCTGCACAACTGTTGATGGCAACCTTATTTGTGATAGCCAAAAACTGGCAACAGCTCACACATCCTCCACAGGTGGATGTTTAAACAAGCTGTGATGCATTGTACCGTGGCCCCCACTCAGCAGAAAAAAGAACTAACACTTAATACCTGCAGCAGTTTGGGTGTGTCTCAAGGGCATTAGGCTGAGTGGAAAGTGCCAATATCAAAAGTCACATGCTGTATGATTCCATTATATAAAGTCCTTGAAATGATAAAATTACAAAAATGAAGAAAAGATAAGCATCCAGGTAAGTGATGATGGGGTGCCGAGGTGGGAGGAGAACCATGAAGAGGCGGGACGGGAGGACTGTCGTGACGCTGGAGGAGTTCCAGCCTGGCTGTTGTGCTGCTTGCCCTAACCTGCCAGGTGCTCAACAGAACTGCATACACCTCGAACCAGTGTCAGGCCCGGCTTTGATCCTGCACTATGTTTGCGAAGGCCGTACCCAGCACTGAATCTACCTGTATATTTTCACAGCTTCCTGTGAACCTATAATTATTTCAAATAGAAAGTTTTTTAAAATCTGAGCAGAATCTAGAAAATGTGAAGAATGCATATACTCTAAGACTCAGCAAAAATATCCCAGTGACAAACAGTTTGAAAATGTATTCTGGCCCGGCACAGTGGCTCACGCCTGTAATCCCAGCACTTTGGGAGGCCAAGGCGGGTGGATCACGAGGTCAGGAATTCAAGACCAGCCTGGCCAAGATGATGAAACCCTGTCTCTACTAAAGATACAAAAACTACCCGGATGTGGTGGTGGGTTCCGGTAGTCCCAGCTACTCGGGAGGCTGAGGCCGAGAATTGCTCGAACCCAGGAGGCGGAGGTTGCGGTGAGCCGAGATCCTGCCATTGCACTCCAGCCTGGGTGACAGAGTGAGACTGTCTCAAAAAAAAAAAAAAAAAGACAAAACAGCGAACACTAAATCTAACAAAAGATAAATAATATTTTTATAAGGAAAATATCTTTCTAAAGAATTTCAACAGATAAATAGGCCATAGTGTTGTCGATTAAAATATATACTAAACCTAGCAGAGATATTACCTTTAGCATAAAATATATACTAAATATAAAATATATGCTATATATAAACAGCAGACTAGCAAAGATTTTAACCTTGACAATAACAACGCTTTGGAAGGATGTGGAACTCTGTGCGCACACCCAGTGGAGAGTAATTACTACAACCCATTTGGAAAGCAACTGGGCAGACTCTAGAAAATGTGAAGAAGCCATGTGCTCTCTGACCCCTCAACTCAGCCCCGGGGGAAATAAGGGCCTTGGAGACGTGCTGTGTCTGTTCAGGAAGGGACGGAAGAGCGTGAGCACAGTGGCTCTTGCTGCAGTAGCAGAAAGCCAGACGCCAATCCAATGTCCACAGCAAAAGGACGGTACACACCTTCAACTGAAATCCAGATGGCAGGAAAAGCAGATATAGCACAGTCACACAAAAAACACGGATAATGAGTGAAACTGGAAGTCACAGAACATAGAAAGTGTCATTTTGTGTTTTAAACTCAAAAACAAGAGAAACCAGACTGCTTTTGTTTAAAACAACAATGGTGTGGAAGGAAGGTGAAGAAAATCAAGGGAAAGACAAACACAAAATTTAGAGTCTCGTTACTTGGAAGGCACAGAAGAAACGGATGGCTCCGGAGGGCCCGGAGGCCTCAAACGGGATGCCGGCCGTTTACTTCCAGTGGAAATTGAGGTTACCGACCTTACGCACATAGTCACGTGCACGTGATGCACATTTTCAAAACCGAAAGGAAACCGAGGCGCTCGGCGGGAACCACGTGATGCTCACGGGCACCACCGGAGGGGAGGGGGGGCCGCCTCCCTGCCGCGCCCCGGGCCCGCGCTCAGGCGGCTGCTTCCGGCCACGGCGCCCCCGCGCGGGGCCACGCACCGTCACTTCCGGGAGTCAGGAGCGCGCGCTCAGCGGGCGAGGCGGCGGGGAAGGCGCCCCGGGGCGGGCCGCGGCCCAGCGCGCTCGGTTCCTCAGCACGCCGGGCGGTCCTGCTGCGTGTCGCGGGGAAGCGGGAGGGGAGGCGGTTCCGACCCACGCCGCCGCCGCGCCCCGCTCGCCGCGCGCGCTGCTCCTCCAGGCCGGTCCCGACGCCGCCGCCGCCGCCCTCACATTCAGCGTCCGCCGTGCGTCTTCCCGCTTCCCCCCAGCGGAGGCGCTCGGGACCGCCCGTGAGGAGGAGGAAGGGGCGCCCTGGGACGGGGCTGGCCGCGGCGGGGCGGGGAAGAGACCCTGCGGCCTCGCCTCGCCGCAGGCCCGCGCCCCGCCAGCGCGCTCCGCACACGGGCCACCGCGCGAGGTCACCCGCAGTCGCCCGGGCCTGTGGCCCCAGACCCTCGCCGCGCCGTCGTGTCCCTGGTAGCGGGAATCGACAGCGGGAAAGTCCCGCCGCCGCCTCGGAGAAGCCCACCCGAAGAGGCCGGCCTCGCCGGAGCGCCTGCGTCGCCTCGTGTGAGCACCGGGACTGCGGCGGCTCATCGGGCAAAATGGGCCATTTGCCCTCTGACCTTTGGGGAAATAACCACTGGGCTCCCTTCTGGTCAAGTGGAAAAGCACAGGCTGTAAAACGTTCTTCACGGCTCCTTCGGATCTTCAAAGCTCCGCGATTGAAGCTCTCCCTTGACAGAGTCCCGAGCTCTGCCCTGAGCTCCCTGTGCCTCTGGGGCCTGGGCAGCTGCTGCTTTCTTGCAAATGTAGCCAGGTCTCCAAGGAGCCGCATGCGACTCCCACCGGCACTTCCTCTTTCTTCTCTACCTGTCCCTAAAAAGAAAAAACAATCATGTTGGCAAAAGGGGGATGGAACAAGGCAAATCCCGTCTATACCAATGCATCAGAGAGCTTTAGCGCTTTTCTCCTAAAAAATATTCACCCATAGGCCGCACAAGGTGGTTCACGCCTGTATATGCATAACATGCACATAACTATGTGTGTAATCCCAGCACTTCTGGAGCCTGAGTCGGGAGGATCAGGAGATCAAGAGATCAAGACTATCCTGGCCAACATGGTGAAACGCCGTCTCTACTAAAAATACAAAAATTAGCTGGGCTTGGTGGCACACACCTATAGTCTCAGCTATTCAAGAGGCTGAAGCACAAGAATCACTTGAACCCGGAAGGCGGAAGTTGCAGTGAGCCAAAATCCTACCACTGCACTCCAGCCTGAGCGACAGAGCAAGACTCTGTCTCCAAAAACAAACAAACAAACAAAAAAAATCACCCATAAATCTGTAAAAGGAAAGCCTTGTAACAAACAGCTGCATCTCTTTCTACCCCGTGTACTCAAAGCTGACCATGCAGGATGCAAAGAGGCCTCCAAAGACTTGAGAAGGAAGTCTTCAGTGCTCAAACGTCCATTACGTTTTTGAGCCACTTTTTTCATTATTTAGAAGGTCAATAAGGTCAACCAAAAGAAAGCAGGATGAAGGGGGTCAAAGTACAAAATGGAGCTGTGACCTTTGCATGTTTATAAGACTCTGGCCAGGGCAAGGACATCCAACTAAACTTAGACAAACAGCATGGTGATTAAATAGCCCCAAAAATGATCGGAAATGTGTGGCATTTGGCCAGGCGTGGTGGCTCACACCTGTAATCTCAGCACTTTGGGAGGCCAAGGTGGGTGGATCACCAGAGGTCAGGAGTTCGAGCCCAGCCTGGCCAACATGGTGAAACCCCATGTGTACTAAAAATACAAAAAAAATTAGCAGGGTGTGGTGGTGCACACCTGTAATCCCAGGTACTCAGGAGGCTGAGGCAGGAGGATCGGTGGAACCTGGGAGGTGGAGGTTGCAGTGAGCCAAGATCGTTCCACTGTACTACAGACTGGGCGACAGAGTGAGACTCCATCTCAAAAAAGAGAGAGGAAGAAGGAAAAGAAGAAATGTGTGGCATTTGGGGAAAATACATCAATTAAGATTATCACTTCTATAAGAAAGCAAATCTTGGTAACCAGAAATATAAAGGATCGTTCCTTCCAAGAAGGAGCCAGTGAAGCAGTGAGATTGAGGTGGAGACGGATAGAAGGGCAGGAAAAGGTGTGCACTGGGAGCACTGGACTTTAATTCCATGGGCAATCCAAATAGACACACTTCACTACTCCTTCCTTTAAGAAACTTACGTTACAATTCCAATACCCAGAAGTGAAAGCAGACACTGAGGGAAAGACTTGTGCACACATGTTTACAGCAGTGTTATTCACAACAGCCAAAAGGTGGGGATGGCCCTAATGTTAGTCAATGGATGACTGGATAAACACAATGTGTGGGTGCATCACGCATGCGGGGGTGCAGGCCAGAGCTGGGGGCGCAGCGGGGGCCACCGACAGCTCGGTTCTGGGCCTGGAGAGCGCTGCAGGCATTCCGGGAGAAATACCAGCACACAAAGACCTCATTGCGAATTACTGTTATGTCTAAGTACAATAAATAGCTTAAGCAGGTGAAGATTAAATTAATACAAGATAGGGCTGGAAAGGTATTTGCAGGAGACAGTGGGAAATAACCAAGTTTGTAAAATGGTAATAAAAGGTTTTGACATATTTGGGCTTCAGATGAAAGACACAAATGCCCTCTCAGGGAAAAAAATAAAAGAACATATCCTGGTAGATAATTATGTAACATGATTAACTCTATCCCTCTAGCCTTGCAGCTCACCCAACACAGCAGCCCAGGCCCTTCCTCTCCACACCTCCTGCAGAGCAACACAGAGTGGTGAACATCTGTGTGGAAGCTGAGCACCTTCCTACAGGCTCAGCCCGGAGTTTGTTTCAGACCCTGTCTTGGTTGTCCACAGAGAAGGCATGTGTCCTCTTTAGCTATTTCCTCTTACTGGCTATTTGGGCAAAAAGCGACTATTCCAGATTGCCATACTCATGAAAGCTACTAAACCGTACAAGGGGGCCAGGTGCCGTGGCTCACGCCTATAATCCCAGAAATTTGGGAGGCCAAGGCAGGTGGATCGTCCAAGGTCAGGAATTCAAGACCAAGCTGGCCAACATGCCAAAACCACATCTCTACTGAAAATACAAAAAAAGGTTAGCCAGCCATGGTGGCATGCACCCGTAGTCCCAGCTACACAGGTGGAAGAGGCAGAGAATCGCTTGAACCAAAGAAGTGGCGGTTGCAGTGAACCAAGATCACGCCGCTGCACTCCAGCCTGGGCAACCAAGCAAGGCTTCCTCTCAAAAAAATAATAGTAATTAACAAATAAACCACACAAGGGCAGATTCTGAACTTACCAAAAACAGTTCTTATTTTCCAAAGAATGAGCATCTTTCAAATGTGTAAAGCAGAGAAATGACAAGCCAAGTAGAGTACAGAAGTGCATTTCAAAGCCAGCAGAAGTCCAATTTCTAGCATGGATGAGGCGAGGGCGCATCAGTGCTCGTGAACTCTGGGGACCACATACAGCTGGGGCTGTATATGAGAGACACTCTATCTCTTCCTGCGGACGTCAGCACCTTGCCAAGAGATAGGCACTAGGAAAGGAGGTTGTGCTCTGGACGTGAAACACAGATGAAGGAAGAAAGTAACAAAATGCAGAACAGGCCAAAGCCCCTGGCGTGGCTCAGGCCACAGGCCTCCCAGCCCAATACCTGTGCCCCCTACTTCTCCACTTTGATTCTAGAACAGACCCTCAAGTGTCAGCAGGGGCTAGGCGGGAAGCAGTCAGCAGGCAGCGAGGCTCTTTGCATCCCTGATTCACCCTTATCAATCACGTGCTCTTCCCTAACCAAGGAAATAAGATTCTGCGCCTGCCGGAAGCATATGGCTCCGCAAACCCTGCTTATTTTCCCTCAAGACTGTCTTCAGAAACACATGAATACACTTCCTCTACACTTTATTAACATTCACAGAGAGAAATAACGGTGACCTGCTAGAGATGCTAAATGGTGAGGAGAGGAAAACCTACCACGCACACGTATGTGAGTGATAAGTTCTGCACCAGAAAATAGGTTTTGAGGAGAACAAAGGAGAGATACACCCCAGCTCCATCCAGATGTGTCTGTGCTCACGTGGCATGGACTTCCTTTCACGGAGCACAGGGGCCTTCCTTCCTTTATAAGAACAGGCACTGCCTTCTATTGATCACTAGGAAAATTGGGGGAGAAAAGATATTTGATCAAAAGGCAGAGGTCTCTCTCCCTCCCAACCAATTCGTGTTCCCAGGATGGAGGCCCAACAGGAGGCAGTGCCCTTTCTCTCCAGCCCTGGTCATGTCACAGCCGTACCCCACGCCATCCGACTCAAACCTTGTCCTGTGGATGCTCAAGCCAGGCTATTCTCCATCAGCCCCGGCTTCCAGCAAAGTTCAGCGAACAAAAGGGACACCTGCACACAGAGGAGAAGGAGCCCCTGGCTACCCATGAGGGCGGGGGTTGCAGAAGCATAGATGCCCTGCAGGGAGAGCCAGACTGTCTACTGCCTGGGGAGGATGGCACCAGCTCACACACAGAATAAGGCATACACGGAGCTCATGTGACGCAGCACGTGCGCTCCTCAATTCCCCCTGGTCAGGCCCCAGGGATGCTGAAAATGAGCACAGCATAGCCCTCCTGGTCAGTGTGGCAGCTGGGCCAGCACTGCAGCAGGTGCCTGAACCCAAAGCCCATAAGTAGGGTGACCATGGCCAACAGCAACTGACTGTGCCTTTCAAAATAGCTAGAAAAGTCCCAATGTTTCCAGTGTAACGAAATAACAAGCATTTGGGCTGGGCTCGGTGGCTCACGCCTATAATTCCAGCACTTTGGGAGGCCGAGGCGGGAGGATCACCTGAGGTCAGGAGTTCGAGACCAGCCTGGCCAACATGGAGAAACGCTATCTCTACTAAAAATACAAAAATTTGCAGTGGGTGTTGGCACGTGCCTGCGGTCCCAGCTCTTCGGGAGGCTGAGGCAGGAGAATAGCTTGAACCCAGGAGGCAGAGATTGCAGTGAGCCGGGTTGGTGCCACTGCACACTCCAGCCTGGGCAACAGAGCAAGAGTCCATCTCAAAAAAATAAAAAATAAAAATATAAAAACAACAAAGCTGTCATGAGCGTGAACCAAGGTTAAATCCAAAAGCTGCTCTTTAGTAAAAACAGCACGATAAACTTTATCTATTGACTTCAACAAAGCAGAAAAGCAGTCCCCGGTTTCATTAGAGTTAGAATAGCTTCTGGACTCTCCCTTTTCAGGAAACACCTTGAAGCTCTGTTTAAAAAAAGAAAGAAATGAGAGAATCTGAATGTTAAAAGTAACCAATTGCTTAAAGCAACAAAATAAACTCAATCTACTTCTAAGCACCTGGTTTTGTTTTACCTCATTCCTTAAGAGAACTGAAGGTGCCCAGGGCCAGGCAGGGCAGTGAATTTCTCCAGTGACCTTAGACTCAATAGAGCAAAACTGAAAACAACAAATTCTTCTCCACCCACGAGCTTTCCATATGCATTTATGTAACATAGACATACTTGATGAATGCCACAAAACAAGTAAGTCCTGGTGTTCCTAGAGTCTGACAGTCACTTCTGGTGACCCGGGCAGCTATATGTTGGACTCCAAAGAGCCCTGGACCTTCAGCTTGTTCACCGCACCTCTGCCGTGTTGTGTCTCCGAAGCGGTCCGGTGAAGCACACGTTCGAATGCCCTGACTCATGTAGCGCCTTTCACTGGGGAGTATTAGAACCCTTTGCAAACCTGAGCTCGTTCATCCACAGCACGTGGTGTGTTCAGCTGGGGAGGGCTCGGCCGGCTTTTGCCGGAAGGGGACGGCTAAGTGTGTCTCCAGAGCCCCCACCTCAGACCAGAAGCCTGGAGCCCAAATAAATCACCCAAGTAATTCAAGCTAACGAGTGTCTTGGGGGTCGGCTCCATTATCCAAATAGCAGCCTAAATCTCCCCCTCTCCTTCTCCTGGGGCCACAGCCCATAAATCTGGATGGCTTAAGAAGAGAAGGGGCCTCAGCTCTCCACAATTCCATCCAGCAAAAACTGGACCTCAGGCTCATGGTTTCACAGCCAAAGCCCCTCAGCTACCCTGTCAGGCAGCAGAAGCCGTGGCAGGCCACCAAGCCTGCCAGCACCAACAGACCAAAAAGATGGATTTGTCAGACATGGGAAAATATTTCAAAGGAATATTCACTGCAACAAGAAACAGATTCCTCAAAATCTAGGTAAACACTCAAGGCATCTTTCAAAGCCCTCTTGTTTGGATTGGACTTGGTCTGGGAGGGGCCGACAAGAACCAACTTCCTGAGGACTAAAACTTGGCATTTATAGATGCACCGAGACTCCTCTAACATGGCTACTGATTGTTGCACAGTCGAGATCTAGGGTAGACCACCGGGGCTAAAATGGGACTGCCAGGGGTCTGCAGGTACTTTCCAGCAGTGCCCGGGGCCGTGGGGGCCAAACCCACAGACCGGAAACTCTTCCAGGACACTCTAGGTCTGGAACGCACTTGCTCTTTGAGAATTTGGCTTTTTAGTATCTTACTCTTCTGAAAAAGCTGTCTCTCTCCTAAACTCCTGGAGTTCATCGTGACCATCTCCTGTGATCATAATGCGTCAGTAGATGGAAAATCAGATTATGGGATGCAGAGGCCTTAGAGATGAGTGACAGCAGAAATGGAAGGAGTATTTATGGAAGCAAAGATTCTGGTCAGGACAGATGCAGCCAAGCAGGCCGTGGGAGCAGAGAGGGCAGGGCAGGGGCACATAGCTTCTCAAAGAGACCACCTTAAGAAAAACATAACCTTTGTATCGCAGCCGACATTTCACTACGGGGAACGAGTAATGTAAAACATGTTATCTGACCATCACAGAAACATTCTTCCCTCATCTCAGAGCTGAGAGCATTGTTTGTGGTCTCTAAACCACTTCTCATCAAGTCACAGGCCCCGTGATGAATTCACAGGATCTAGGCGCCTACTTGGTCACTGCCGCCTGCCTCTGGCATGAACAGGGCTTTTGTGTTGAGCAGCCACAGTGATCTTCACCGGAGAGTTCAATGCTTAACTTCAGAAGGTTTGCCTTTATTCCATTCCACTTATGCTGCTCCCAAGAGAGCCTCCACACTGGCCCAGGGCCTGGCAGGAAGAAGGAGCTCCAAAAGGGCTCATGGCCACCAACAGGTTCCGAAGAAATGACAAAAAACAGCCAAATCACAGCCTGGACTCACCTTGCAAAGGACTCGCTTATGCCCAGGTTGTGGGGAACGGGGAGCTGGTCTACACAATCTGTCTCTATCATCCCTTCCTCCAGGTGGGAGAAAACTCCTCACTTCTGCTTGCTTTGAAACACTGATTTGAATACCCCATTTCCTTCTCTAGCCCATCCAGGAAAACCAAGCAAACCAGGCTGAATCCCTGTCCCAGGCAACAGGGTCCTATCCTGCTCCAAGAGAGAAAAGTGTCCTGTCAGGGCTGGGCATGATGGCTCATGCCTGTAATCCCCGCACTTTGGGAGGCCAAGGCAGGCAGAGCGCAAGGTCGGGAGATCCAGACCATCCTGGCCAACATGGTGAAACCCCGTCTCTACTACAAAAAATTAGCCAGGTGTGATGGTACGCTCTAGTCCCAGCTATTCAGGAGATTGAGGCAGGGAAATCGATTGAACCCGGAAAGCAGAGATTGCAGTGAGCTGAGATCACTCCACTGCACTCCAGCCTGGCGACAGAGCCAGACTCTGTCTCAAAAAAAAAAAAGTTTCCTGTCGTGGTGTCATGGTGTCAGGGTCTACTGTCATGAAGAAAAGCTATTACTTTCAAGAATAAAACATTCTTAAAAACCATTCCTCTGATATAAAAAGTTCTGCACTCTTCCCCTTCCCACACATACTTATCCACTGGGAATGGAAACATTTTAGTAAAAGCCTTTGGGAAAATCTGGATGTTTGCAGAGGATGGAGAATGTTAAAATGTCTGAGTTTATCAGGCACAGTAACATATTTCAAAGGAGCATTCACTTCAACAGAAAACAATACCTGTCACCCAGCACATCAGAGCAATCCCTGAAATCAGAAAGGTAGCATTGATTGAGTCCCACTGAATCACACAGTGTTACTTTTTTCATGGTAATTTGGAAAATAGAGTATGATTTTTGAAAGCATATATAAAGTACTTTAAAAGCATATTGTAAATATCAAAAGTGAATGTGTAAGTTAATGCAATGTTATACAAGACTTGGAAACATGTTTAAATACATAGTCAAAAATTATATCTACCATATCGATTACAATTGCAATACAACACAACCTCATATTAAAAAAACAAATAGGGCTGGGCACAGTAGCTCACACCTGCAATCTCAGCACTTTGGGAGGCCAAGGCAGGAAGATCCCTTCCACCCAGGAGACCAGCCTGGACAACATGGCGAAATCCAGGTTCTACCAAAAAATACAAAAATTAGCCAGGTGCGATGGTGCACTCCTATATTCCCAGCAACTTGGGAGGCTGAGGTAGGAAGACTGCTTGAGCCGAGACGTCAAAGCTGCAGTGAGCTGTATTTGTGCCAGTGCACTCCAGCATGGGTGACAAAGCAAGAATGTCTCAAAAAAAAAGTAAAGTAAAGAAAAAAAGAAACAAAAGAAAAAGCTGGCAGGCACCACGGCTCACGCCTCTAATCTCAGCACTTTGGAAGGCCAAGGGGGTCAAGAGATCAAGACCATCCTGACCAACATGGTGAAACCCCGTCTCTACTAAAAAAATACAAAAATTAGGGCGTGGTGGGGTGCACCTGTAATCCCAGCTACTCGGGAGGCTGAGGCAGGAGAATTGCTTGAACCCGGGAGGTGGAGGTTGCAGTGAGCCAAGATCGAGCCACTGCACTCCAGCCTGGCGCCTGGTGACAGAGCGAGACTCTGTCTCAAAAAAAAAGAAAGAAAGAAAGGAAAAAGCTGCCAGGCACACAGTGGCTCACTCCTGTAATCCCAGCTCCTTGGGAGACAGAGGCAGGTGGATCACCTGAGGTCGGGAGTTTGAGACCAGCCTGACCAACATAGAGAAACCCCGTCTCTATTAAAAATATAGAATTAACTGGATGTGGTGGTACATGCCTGTAATCCCAGCTACTTGGGAGGCTGAGGCAGGAGAATCTCTTGAACCCAGGAGGTGGAGATTACAGTGAGCTGAGATCATGCCATTGCACTCCAGCCTGGTCAACAAAAGTGAAACTATGTTCCCAAAAAAAGAAAGAAAGAAAAAGCTGCAGGATCCCCATGCAGTGAAAGTGACATTCTTGTGTTTAGATACATTTTTGTTACTTACTAAATACAAATGTTACAGGCCACCTGGAGAATAGGGGCGGGGATGATTCTCCCCAGGGCACACCATGGAGGGAAGCTTGTAAGGCCCCACCTCCAGGAGAAACTGCTCCAGCAACAAGTTCATCCTGCAGCTGCTTGATAGTGACCAGTGACAGGAACTCTCTCATAACGAACAACCAAAAGTAAAATCCATGTGCTGTACAAATTCATCCCTGCCTGACACAGCCAAGAAAAAGCACTTGATTTTAAAATTGAAGGAAAAAAAACTCTCAAGCCATTAATATTGTTAGTATTGCCCTAACAAAACCACTCCAAAATTAATGAAAGTAGTTTATAGTAACTTCCTATACCACCACCTTAAAAAGTCACTTTTAGGCTGGGCACAGTGGCTCACGCCTATAATCCCAGCACTTTGGGTGGCCACGGTGGGCGGATCATGAGGTCAGCAAATTGAGACCATCCTGGCCAACATGGTGAAACCCTGCCTCTACTAAAAAATACAAAAATTAGCTGGGCAGGGTGGCAGTTGCCTCTAATCCCAGCCACTTGGGAGGCTGAGGCAGGAGAATCGCTTGAGTCAGGGAGTCGGAGGTTGTAATGAGCTGAAATCACAACACTGCACTCCAGCCTGGCGACAGAAATTTTTGTCTCAAAAAAAAAAAAAAAAAAGTAACTTTTGTCTTCCATATTTCTAGAACATTTCAACCCTAAGATAACTCCATAAACTGCACACAGAAAAAAAGTCACTTCCGGATTTGATAAAACTCAGTTGAGAGAAAACAATCCCCCCAAATAAGAACTAGGAAAGTGATTGATCAAAACAAGGCATGCTTCCTACACTCCGTCTTTTGAAACCCAACACACCTAAATTTCTCTCTCAGTTCCAAACGGGCGCAGGAGGAGTTGCATAAATACCCCGGGTGTCGGGAACAGATGTGTAAAGCGCCCGAGGCTGCAACCCAAGTTATAATTGCCTTTCAGTCAATTCCATCACTAGAGTAAGGCTGGCTCGTGAAGCAAATGCAAAAACTTACAGCCTTCTTCTCTACGGTTTCTGCACCTTCGTTATCATAATCTCATTTAGTTCTTACAGCAAATGAAACCGTTTCTAAAACAGTCACCCACAGATGGGGAAACACTGGAGCTCAGAACTTACTCAACTTAATCTTAAAAGTACCGTTTCAGAAATTCATCAGGATTTGCAAAGCAACACAGACTAGCTATGTGCATGCTCCTCCTAGTGACTAAACTGGGGAAAATAAAAAAGATTTTCCAAAGTCGCATGCGCTCCATGTTTAACTCTCGGTACTGGGAAGCACTGGTTCCCTAGTCCCTGGAGGAGACCACCCACCAGGCAGTCTCGCCTGCGCATGGTCCGCGTTGTGCAGTGCGCTCTGCCCTGCCGTGGGTCTTCAGCTAACGAAAAGCTCCCCAGAGAAAGGCCTTTCCTGTTCTTGGTTTGGCAGATGACATTTCGGAAGGCCAGTGCTCACGTCCAGCACTTTACAAATAACAACTCGGCCCAGACCTTATTGTTTACCTTCAATGTCCAGCCTCTGAGAGGGTGTCAGCATCTACAGGCACTGCTATTTCTGTGTCACATTTCACCTTGTTTCACCCAGTTTTTAAGCCAGATTTCTTGCGACTCCCATTAAAAATTTTTAAAAAGAGACCAACGTGGTGTTTATGAGTTCTAAAAACTACACCAATGTTTTTATGAAAATACACAGCATCTGGGGAGACTTGGGGGCTCCCCAGGCAACATCAGCACTGTGCAGGCGGGGAGGGTCTGGGGCTGGAGGCCAGGCCTCAGCTGCATGACCTTGGCAGGGACCCTTTCACAAAGCAGTCAAAAGTAAAATCCAGGTGCTGTGCAAATTCATCTTAAGCTCAAAATACCGAGGAGACCATTCTGTCACAACATAAATAAAAGTGGCTTGTGAGTTTCCTGAGCCCTCTGGTGTTCCAGAGCCCTCCTCTGTTTATAGCATAGGGATCCTAGTTTTCAAGGAGATGAAACCCCAGGCCAGACGGAAAGGTGCAAGGCACAGGCGGGCCCACATCTGCAATGCGGGAAAAGGCGCTTATCTGAGCATCTCTCGTTCCCCACACGCCAGCGCCTCTCCCTCCTCCACCAGCTGGCTGTACAGTCCTCCAGGGCCCTGTCTCGACCCTCCGCACTGCAGCCAGTGGACAGTGCTACGCAGTGTGTCCACATGTGCACCTCCTCAGTTCAGGACCCGGCCCACGGGCTCTGACTGCTCCCACCACCCTGGCTGCTCCCCCTGCTCCTGGGCCTCAGTCCTTACCTTCACCAAGGCCAGCCTGGCCTCCTACTAGAAGCTGAAGCCGGGAGCCGGGCGCGGTGGCTCACACCTGTAACCCCAGCACTTCGGGATGCCAAGGTGGGAGGATCATTGGAGGCCAAGGAGTCTGAGACCAGCCTGGGCAACGCAGCGAGACCTTGTCTCCAAACAAGATTTTTTTTTTCATTAGCCAGACACACTGTCATGACTGTAGTCCTAGCAAGTCAGGAGGCAAAAGTGGGAGGGTCACCTGATCCCAGGAGTTCAAGGCTGCCAGGAGTCGTGATTGGGCCACTGCACTCCAGCCTGGGTGACAGTGAGACCCCGTCTCAAAAAAAAAAAGATGTGAAACCTCCCACCCACCCCCATGTCCTCATGGTCATTCATGAGCTGAGCACTCAACGGAATGTTCTAGCTGCTCGTTTGCTGAGCTATTTCAAGCATAAAGAAGAACAGGGATAATAAGATAAATATTACTTTGTCATATTTGCTTCTTTTTTTTGAAACAAGGTCTGTCAGCCGGGCTGGAGTGCAGTGGCATGATCTTGGCTCACTGCAGCCTCGGCCTCCCAGGCTCAAGTGATCCTCCCACCTCAGCCTCCTGAGTAGCTGGGTCTACAGGCGTGCACCACCACACCCAAACCATTTGGTACTTTTCATAGAAATGAGGATTTGCCATGTTGACCATGCTGGTCTTGACCTCCTGGGCTCAAGCAATCCATCTGCCTCAGCCTCCCAAAATGCTAGGATTACAGGCGTGCGCCACCGAACCCAGCCTTTACTTTCTTTTCTGCTGAACATAACTTCACAGATGACGTTGAAGCCCATGCGCCACCCTTCCTCCACAGAGGAACGCATTTCCATCGTCCCCACGTGTACTCAGACGCTCCCACTACCATGTGCAGTGTCTTCACACCGTCTTTGCTCCATGGGGTCTGCATCCACACTTCTCCATTTCGTAAGGACAACCGTCCATACTGGATTAGGATGCACCCTAATGACCTCATCTTAACTTGACTTTCCCCAACAAGGCTCCATTCTGAGATACTGGGAGTTAGGACTTTAGGAGTTCTTCTCGAAGGGACATAAATCAACTCCGAAGAGTCTGCTATATTTTTTCTCTCAAAGTTTTAGAGTTTTGCTTTTTACATGTAGACCTGCATTTATCTAGAACTGGTTTTTGAGTGTAATGAGAAATCTCATTCATTTCCTGTCTGCATAACCTCTCCTCCTGGCGCCTTTATGGAAGAGTCTGTTCTTCCCCAGGAGTTTCCAAAGACCACTCTGCCTTGGATCTAGTTTCCATACACATGTGAGTCTGTCTGTGAGCTTTTTGTCCTCTGCTTAATTGATCTATTTTCTATTCCTGTCTCTTAATTACATAATTGTATAAAGGGACTTGCTATCTGGTAGGAATAACACTCTCTCTACGTCCTCTCCAGACTGGGTTTTTACTGATTACAGCTGTTAACAGTCTCCGGGAGAATCTTGGGATCAACATCTCAGACTTTAACAAAAGTCGGTTGATATTTGATTGGTATTGTACTAATTAATCAGGGAGGAGTGACATTTCTTACTTCAAGCCTTCCCAAAAATGCACAGTCTCTCTTCCTATTCCATCATACGTTCAATGAAGTCTTAGAAACATATCTGCACAAGCTTGTCTCATTTGTTATAACCTACAAGTTGTTAAGTTCTGTTTCTCTGGAGAACCCAGATTAATACAATGCAAAACAGTTTTTTGTAACTACTTCAAATTACCCTGTGACTACCTCCCTTACCCTCCTCATATTAACGAAGATAAGAAAATTTGGTGTCAACTAAGGCACTGGAGGTAAGGGCTGTGAAAGCTCCTAACTTCAATAGCCAGTGCTGGCCAGGCACGGTGGCTTATGCCCGTCACCCCAGCGCTATGGGAGACGAAGTGGGGAAGATCACTTGAGCCCAGGAGTTCGAGACCATCCTGGCCAACAGAGTGAAACCCTGTCTCTACGAAAAATACAAAAATTAGCAGGCACAATGGTGCACTCCTGTAGTTCCAGCTACTCAGAGGCTGAGGCAGGGGGCTGGCTGGAGCCTGGAAGGTCACAGCTGTAGTGAGCTGGGCCAGTGGCCATTCATTCCAGCCTGGGCAACAGAGCGAGACCCTGTCTTAAAAAATAAAAATAAAAAGGCCAATGCTGGCATCTACCATTCCAGTGCAACACCAAAGATGCCATTCCTCAATTACATGTTATATCTCTCGCCCACTAAGATTATAGAAAACACATCCAATGTAGTCCCGGGATTTGTAGTAGGGGGGAAAAATGGTGGCAAAGCTCTACACACTTGCCTTGCCCTTTTGATTTCCTGAGCTGTGATTCACACGGCTGCATGACACTCCCTGCAGTTGAGGGAGGAGCACGCAGGCAGGAGGGGCCGTTCCACACACTGCTGGACAGACCCAGGGCTGCTGGGCCCCGGCAGCCACGGAAGAACAGGGCAGGCAGCCTCGGCACGCACAGGGACATTCTCTAAGGAGCAGTGGGGCTGGGATCATAGGTATGCTTGTGAGCACATGTAAGCTGGCTCTCTGGGGACCTGCAGAAACAGCAGGAAATGGGGTGCTCTGCAGGAGGGGACGAGAACTTCTTAGTGGGTCTGGGAGGCCAGGAGCCTGGGTTGTCCACATGGTTGTCAGTAGGAAGGAGACTGTCATGAATGCCTGTCGTGTTTGCCTGCCCCACACAGCAGTGTCCTTGGAAAGATCCCTCTACCCCACCTCAGTCCCTGTGATCTGGGTGTGGCCCATCCCATCCTCCAGCTACAGCGTTTTCGCTGGAGGCCTGAGGGCTTCCATTCATCCAGGCCACAGGGCCTGGCCAATGAGGACCACGAGTGTTTGGGCTCCAGCACTTTGGGAGGCCGAGGCAGGTATATCGCTTGAGATCAGGAGTTCGAGACCAGCCTGGTCAACATGGTGAAACCTCGTCTCTACTAAAAATACAAAAATTAGCTGGGCTTGGTGGCAGAAGCCTGCAATCCCAGCTACTCAGGAGGCTGAGGCAGGAAAATCTCTTGAACCGAGGAGGTGGAGGTTGCAGTGAGCTGAGATCGCTCCACTACTGCACTCCAGTCTAGCTGACAGAATTAGATTCTGTCTCAAAAAAAAAAAAAAAGAAAAAAGGAAAAAAAGATACTTCCCCCTCCAAAAAAGAAATTCCCAGAAGAAATGCAAATGGCAGATAAACGTCTGAAAAGGAGCTCAATATCATCAGTTACTTTGGACCTATAGATTGAATCTTAATGAGATACAAATCTTTACACACAGGATCTCTCCTCTAGAAATATTCACACATGTGCACAAAGAGGTTCATACAAATTTAATCATTGTAGCATCATCAGTAACGGTGAAAACTAAAAAATTGACCTGACTGTCGGACCAATTGTGTGCACGGGTCAAAGTGACTAACAGCTGCATGTTGAAGCATGGGGTGCGCGTACATGTACTGCCAGAGAAAGGCTCATAAAACACACTGTCAGATTTAAAAATAAAAAATAAAGCAAGCCATGGAGCATTACATGTAGAATAAATCCATTTATGTTATTTTTAAAATAGGCGAACACAAGAATAATGGACCTTCTCCAAGGCTGTAAGAAATGCACGTTTTATTTTTGTTTTTCAAGTGTACAATGGTATTGAGAAACTATCTACTAATATTTTATACATGGATTTGTTAAGATGAGTCTAATACCCAATGAGTGGGTTAAATTGGGATTTCAGAACATGATTAAATTATTATGAATATTTTTCCTTGGGAAAAAAAATAGTACTAAAAAAAAACTCTCTTATTTCATTTAAATCCCCTTCAGCCATAGAACTTAATAGATGCAGCAATCCTTGCTCTGAATTTAATTATCTGGATCTTCCTGACTCCCACACCCAAATTATTTACTTTAGGGCAAATAAAGTATTATTTACTTCACTTAGTGTTTGTCCCTCTTTGGAAGAAATAAAACTTCTCAGCAAGCAGCCTGAAAAAAGAAATTAGGTGAGGAAGCATTTCCAGATCTTTAGGTCAGACAAGTATGGAAACAGGCCCCAGGGCGTGACTGGTCCCTCTCGAACTGTTTTATGTCTACGCGGGTGGTAGCCTACACCGAAAAGAAAACAGAATTTAAGCAGATTGGGCTATCTGCTTAAATTCTATAGATTCTCCTTGATCAGCTGCACCCCAAACTTCAGATCACAAGTATCCAAGGGGGGCTTAACCAGCTGACCTTGGTTCCATCTGATAGCTCTTCCTAGAACTGTAGCTTTAACTAGAACCCTGATATATGCCTACACCTTCTAGCCTGTGCCTGCACTGATTGTCCAATGAGTGCAGTGAAGAATCCACAGCAAGATATGCCCAAGACCTTACAATGGCCTGGCCTGCCCCACTGTCCACTGTCTCCTCCCTGACCACCTCACCTTCCACCAGCCCTCACTACTCACTCTGCCCTGAAGTGAATAGCCACGCACAATTAATTTTTATTTAACTCATTTATTTGCCCTAAGAGTGTGTGTGTGTGTGTGTGTGTTGCTTAGGATGTGCTATATAAAAGATCATATTATCTGTGAATAAAGATTATTTTACTTCTTTTCCAATTTGAATGCCTTTTATTTCATTTTCTTGCCTAATTACTGTGGCTAGAACCTCCAGGAAAATAATAAATAGAAATGGTAAGAGCAAGCACCCTCCATTTGTTCTAGATCTTTGAGGGAACGCCTTTGTCAGTCTTTCACTATTAAGTTTGATGTCCGTTGTGGGGTTTGTTTTCCCAAATGTCTATTATAGGTTGAGAGAGTTCCCTTCTGTTTCTAGTTTGTGGAGTGCTTTTGTCTAACAGGATGTTGGATTTCACCAAATGCTTTTCATGTGTCTATTGAAATGACCTCTGAATTTTGTCCTCTGGTGTATTATTTTTAAAAAAAAAAAAAAGTCTCACTCAGTCACCCAGGCTGGAGTGCAGTGGCACAATCTGCACACTGCAACCTCCGCCTCCCAGGTTTAACCAGTTCTCATGCCTCAGCCTCCCAAGTAGCTGGGACTACAGGCATGCGCCCACCATGCCCAGCTAATTTTTGTATTTTTGGTAGAAACGGGGTAGGATGGTCTCAATCTCTTGACCTCGTGATCCACCCGCCTCAGCCTCCTGAAGTGCTGAGATTATAGGCGTGAGCCACTGCGCCTGGCCATGGTTAGTGTTTTTTTATTATTATTACTAATTTGTTCTCTTTACTTGTTATAGGTCTATTCAAATTTCCTACTTCTTCTTGAGTTAGTTTTTTTTAGTTTGTGTCTTTCTAGGAACTTGTCTTTGTTATCTAGCATGTTGGCATAATCCTTTCCACTTCTCTTAGGTCAGTAGTAATACTCCTGACTGAAGTCATTTCTGTCTTCACTATTTTCTTGGTCAGTCTAGTTAAAGGCTTGTCAATTTGGCCCATGAATGGACTCAGCAGAACTCAAGGTGTCAAGAGACCCCTGATGCCATGTGGGTCCCACTTGCGTGTGCAGTGGTGGGTCAGCAAGTGCTGATCCCTTCCTACATGCTCCAGAACCACACGCTCTTTCCTTCCCCTCAGTGACATTCAAGTAGCACTGAAATTGGCCCTTTGTCACTATTTTGGAAAACTTTATTTATACAAAGGTAAAGGCTAACATAACCTCAGCGATGTTGAGCGCAAGTTTCACATTTTGACTCCATCTAAAAAATTAAAACAGGCAGAATGATCAAACAATGACACATAATATTATTAGAAAATATATGTAGCTTCCTGACCAGGCACAGTGGTTCATGCCTATAATCACAACACTTTGGGAAACCAAGGTAGGTGGATCACTTGAGGTTAGGAGTTTGAGACTAGCCTGGCCAACATGGGGAAATCCCATTTCTACTACAAATACAAAAATTAGCAGGACGTGGTGGTTGCCTATAGTCCCAGCTACTCGGGAGGCTGAGGCAGGAGAATCACTTGAACCTGGGAGGTGGAAGTTGCTGCTGTGAGCCGAGATCATGCTACTGTACTCCAGCCTGGGCAACAGAGCAAGACTCCATCTCAAAAAAAAAAAAAAAAAAAAAAAGGAAAGAAAGAAAATACATGTAGCATTCATGATCAACTTACTTTGAAGTCATTTTCCCTCCATTAACTAACATTACTTAACCAGCCTCCAAACTGAATGACCTAAGTACTAAAATGTTAGAACCTGGAACCTGAACAGTCCCATGATTTTCAGAAGGACAAGAGCGTCCTTGTACCTGCCTTACTGCTATGGCTTCCTGAAGTCACTGACTGGGCAAGGAAGGGGAGTCTCAGGTGCTGTGCACTTCCAGGGTATGGGCCAGTGGCTGTTCATTTCTTCTCTGTAATAAAGACGTGATAAGAGTTGGATTTAAGTCCTAACATTGGTGGTGGCCTGGACAAGACTAGATAATAACTTGAGAGAAGTGGCTGTCACAGTAACCTTTCCTTGAAACTCACATCTGTGTCCTGCACAGTGTGCAAGTGTATACACACACACACACACACACACACACACACACACACGCCCCTGAACTAACCCCAAGAGGGAGAGAGAAAGAGAGAGATTGATCCGAGCAGAACTAAAAGTCTGATGCTCAGCTCCAGCTGCAGTACGGACTAGAATCAGGCTTATCCAAGTGGTAATAGTTTGTTCCAGAAAAGAATGAGGTTTGACTGTAGCTACTCACGTTCTCTACAGTCTTTCCCTCCGCTTCCGAGCTCATTCTGTCCATCAATTTGTCCATTGATTTTGGTGGTAAAAACATCAAGAAGCAAGATGGCACTATGCATGCACTCTCGAGCCGGCCGTAATCCTGTAAGGAGGGAGGGAAAGACACAGAAGAGCAGTGGACATTTTCTATGCCACGTGGAGAACTGAGGCTTGCTCTGCTAATTACAGATGAGGAATCTTGCAGATTGACTGTCAGATTTAAACGGTAACCAAAGAGACAAAAACCTAAATGAAACAGTAACTGTGGCTGGATCAAGGCAACATCAGCCTTGCTAGGCTGATGACCGTGAGCAGCTCCTCCTGACCCATCAGAGCTGAACAAATGGGTGAAGGATGGTGCTATAGACTGAACTGTATGTCCCACAAATTCATATGGTGAAGCCCTAACCCCAAATATCATTGTATCGTTGGCAATGGGCCTTTGGGAAGGGCTGGAGTTAGAGGAGGTCATGAGGGTAGGCCCCTCACGATGGGGTTGGTGGCCTTATTAGGAGAGAAGGAGGGCAGTCTCTCCTCCAGGTGAGGAGTCAGTGCAGTGGCTGACTGCAAGCTAGGAAGGTGTCCTTGCCAGATAGCAAATCACCCAGCACCTTGATGCTGAACTTCTCAGCTTCCAGAACTGTAAGAAATAAATTTCCATTGTTTAAGGCACTCAAACTATGCTACTTTGTTATAGACTCAAGAGGACTGACACAAGAAGCAATCACAGAGCTGAGTCTGAATAGTATGCGTCTGTTCCTACAGATTCACGATGGGCATTGTCAGTTTCACGGGCCTATACCGTGTGTGCGTGTGTGTGTGTGTGTGTGTGTGTGTGTGTGTGTGTAAATATACATAATGGCTCTGAAGTTTAAAAGGTCAGGACTGCAGCCTAAGCAACATAACAAGCCTCCAGTTCTACAAAAAAATTTTAAAATTAGCAGTCAGGTGTGGTGGCATATGCCTGCAATCCCAGCACTTTGGGAGTCCAAGGTGGCCAGATCACGAGGTCAGGAGTTCAAGACCAGCCTGACCAATATGGCAAAATCTCATCTCTACTAAGAATACAAAAATTAGCCAGGTATGGTGGCTGGTGCCTGTAATCCCAGCTACCTGGGAGGCTGAAGCAGGAGAATTGCTTGAACCCAGGAGGGGGAGGTTGTGGTAAGCCAAGAACATGCCACTGCACTGCAGCCTGGCTGACAGAGTGAGACTCTGTCTCAAAAAAAATAAAATAAAATAAAAAATTAGCACAATAATGCACAGCTATAGTCCCAGCTCTTCAGGAGGCTGAGGCAGAAGGATCACTTGAGTCCAGGAGGTTGAGGCCATAGTGAGCTATGATTGTGTCACTACACTCCAGCCTGGGCAACAGAGCAAGACCCTGTCTCAAAAAAGAAAAACAGAAAAAAAAGATTAGAACCTGGCAAAGAAGGATGTCAATATAAAATGAGAGTATTACTCTATCTTCCATTTTCTGTCATTACAGATGCTAAGATACATGCAATAACCACACAATCCATCAGGAAATACTTGCAAAATTACAGTTATCTTACTAATAGGACATGCTAACCTCACAAGAAAAACACCGCATGTTCTCACTCATAGGTGGGTGTTGAACAATGAGAACACATGGACACAGGGAGGGGAACACTACACACTGGGGTCCGTTGAGGGTAAATGGGGGAGGGACGGGGGGTGGGGAGGTGGGAAGAGATAGCATGGGGAGAAATGACAGATACAGCTGATGGAAAGGAAGGCAGCAAACCACACTGCCATGTGTGTACCTATGCAACAATCTTGCATGTTCTTCACATGTACCCCAAAACCTAAAATGCAATAAAAAAATTTCCTAGATGCATTTTTACAGCACCTATATTTTCATAGCAGCATTTCCTAGTGGATAACACTATTGTATAGTCAATCTTATTGATGTTTTGGAAGAGAAATGTAACATTGATCATGGGAGTCTATAAATTACTTTCTTGTTGGAAGAACATCAATCTAGTGAAGAAAACAGAGTCCCAAGATATCTGATTAGAGGGTTTTAGACCAGCAGTTTTCACATCAGTTGAAGCAGAATTCCTCACTGCTTCAGGGAAATGGAGCACTGGGCTGGGAGGTCAGGGGAAGGGCTCCACGCTCCTCCAGCACCGCCCCCCACTCACAGCTGAGCCACTTCTATCTGGTTCATTTACTGTACACAAAAATTGTGGGGTCTATATGTATTTTATGTTGTATATACTTTAGGTTTTCATGTTACATATTTATATACTTATATCTCTACTAGAACTCATAAATTGACATAAAATACTATTTATAATAGGATACAAAACTAAAAGATTGGAGGTACGCTGAAACTACTAAATATTGTTGAGAGAAATCAAATAAGACTAAAGTGAACAGAAGGCCAGGAGCAGTGGCTCACACCTGTAACCCTAACACTTTGGGAGGCTGAGGCAGGCAGATCCTTTGAGGTCAAGAGTTGGAGACCAGCCTGGCCAACATGGTGAAACCCTGTCTCTACTAAAAATACAAAAAAAAAAAAAAAAAAAAATTAGCCAGGCATGGTGGTGCATGCCTGTAATCCCAGCTACTCAGGAGGCTGAGGTGAGAGGATCGCTTGAACCCAAGTGGCAGAGGTTGCAGTGAGCCGAGATTGAGCCACTGCACACTCCAGCATGGGTGACAGAGTGAGACTCCCTCTCAAATAAATAAATGGAGAGATACTGTATTAGTCAGCGTTCTCCAGAGAAACAGAATATATATATTCTCAGAAAGAGAGAGCTTTATTATAAGGAATGAACTGGGCGAGGCATGATGGCTCATACCTGTGATCTCAGCACCTTGGGAGGCTGAGGTGGGAGGACTGTTTCAGTCTTGGGCAACATAGCGAGACCCCGTCTCTACTCCCACAAAAAAAAAAAAAAAGCCGTTGGCCCATGTGATTCCGGAGGCCAGCCAGTCTGTAGATCTTCAGGGTGAGCCAGCAGGATGGAGAGCTGGGAGACTGAGGGCTTCAGGCTGATGCTGCAGGCTAAGACCCAGGAAGAACCAGTGTTTCCACTTGAGTCTGAAGGAAGGAAAGCGGAAGGCAGGCACGAGGAACCTTCTCTCACTGAAGGAGCACTTTTGTGAGTCGCTTTTCTCTGTGTTTTCTGGTGGCTGCTTTCTATTGTTATGTCGTTACGTTCACTTCCCTGTTCTGCGGTGTCTAATCTATGAATCCCATTCCATTAGGATGAATTCCTGCTCCCATCCATCCTACTTTTCATCTCAGACGTTGTGGTTTTTACTTCTAAAAGTTCAATTTGAGTCCTTTTTCTATTTTCTATGTCACTACTTAACATGTTCAATCTTTCCTGTGGCTTCTTGAATGTATCAAATGCACTTATAACTGTTTTCATGTTCTCATTTGCTCATTCTCTGTGTTATTTCTGGGTCCGTTTTGATGCTTTTTCTCCTCATTGCGGATCTTCTTTTCCTCCTCCTTTGCACACTAGGCAATTTTTTATTACCGGTGTGATTGTCAGGTGCTAGACTTTTTTGTATTCCTAAAATAATCTTGAGTTTTGGACACAGTTCATTTCTGAAAAACAGTTTGATTTTCAGAAATCTGAAAAGAAAAAGCAAGTTAGGTCTTGCTTTTAAACTTTGCCAGGCAGGACCAGGTCAGCATTTGGTCTCTGGTTGATTTATCCTCATAACCAACTGCCTTTTGCACATTTACCCAGCTGTCTTTCAAGAATAAAAGTTGGGGTTTTCAAGGGAAAAAAAATTATCCTCACAACTGAGGCAAAACCCTTCCGGGTGTTCTGCCTGACTGCGGGGGAGCAGGCTCTGTCTCAGGTCCCAGGTGAGCTCTGATCACACTTGTGCTAATCTGTACTGAGCTGGATACTCAATGGGGACCTCTGTAGACCTTCCGAGTTCTCTCTGGCTGTGCAGCTCTCTCCTCTCCAGCACTCTGCCCTGCAAAATCCAGTCATCTTGGCCTCCCAGATTCCTGGCTCTGCCTCCCAAGTTGGGGAGGCTGTGGGTTCCACCTGGTTCCCCTCACGTGTCACGGCCTGGAAACTCCCTGCCTGCAACAAGCTGGGGCGGCCGCAGGACTCAGCTCCCTTGTTTCCTGTCTTCATGTCTTGATATCCGTGGTTTCATAGCTTCTGTCTGGGTTTTGGTTGCTTCGGGTAAGAGAATCTCTTTGGTCCCTGTTAAAGAAATAGCTATCCTTATCTGTACGAGTATCCTCTATCAAAACAAGTGAAAATTATGAACAAGAATTTCATTGTGGACTTTTTCATGTTGTTGAAGCAACTGCTCATATGATCCAGGAGATTCAAACCACTACAAAGAGGAAATACAATATGTGACAAGGAAATAACATGTTTTTTTAATGACTGGCAGACCTTGGAAAAGAAGTAGAAAGAAAGAAAATCACAAAAATGAAAGCAAAATTGGAGGTAACAGAAGGGAAACTATGCATGGCCAAAAACCCAGGCAGAGCTGGAGAGGAAAGAATTAGACAAGCAGGAAGAAGGAAATGGAAGCAAATAATTGTTTTAAAAGTCAGAGAGAAACTAACTGCTGTGGATGAATGGCAATGGGGGGCCAATTTACACATAAGATGAAAACAAAAATAATAAGACAAACTAAATGTTTAAACATATAATTCAATAAAATGTTCCAGAACTAGAAGACATAACTATACCATGTCCAAGAAAAAACTGACGCAAAGCATTCAACCCTGAGGCATATTCCAAAAAGCCTGTGTAGGTTGGGCACAGTGGCTCAGGCCTATAACCCCAGCACTTTGGAGGCCAAGGCAGCTGGATCACCTGAGGTCAGGAGTTCAAGACCAGATTTGCCAAAATGGCGAAACCCCATCACAGCATCGTACTCCAGCATGGTCAGCAAAGCAAGACTGTCGAAAGAAAGAGAGAGAGAGAGAAGGGAGGGAGGGAGGAGGGAGGCAAAGAATGAAAGAAAGAAAAAGAGAGAGGAAGGAAGGAAGGAGGGAGGGAGGGAGGGAACAAAAAGCCTGTGTACATCCAGGTAAACAGCTCAAGCCCACAAATAGAGGCAGCAGGGAGTGGATGAGGCTGACCTCAAGGCTCAGCAGTGTTCAATTCTGGAAGACAGTGGAGCAGTGTAAAAAATGTGCTCAAGGAAAGAACACATAGCCTGAGAACTTTATATACAGCCAAGCTGTCATTCAAGAACTCAGGCGACAAATCAAAAAGCCTCAGCCTCCTATTTTCCATGAGTTTGTCTTTAGAAACTACCAAGAATGGGCCGGGTGCGGTGGCTCAAGCCTGTAATCCCAGCACTTTGGGAGGCCGAGGCGGGTGGATCACAAGGTCAAGAGATCAAGACCATCCTGGTCAACATGGTGAAACCCCGTCTCTACTAAAAATACTAAAAATTAGCTGGGCATGGTGGCGTGTGCCTGTAATCCCAGCTACTCAGGAGGCTGAGGCAGGAGAATTGCCTGAACCCGGGAGGCGGAGGTTGCGGTGAGCCGAGATCGCGCCATTGCACTCCAGCCTGGGCAACAAGAGCGAAACTCCATCTCAAAAAAAAAAAGAAAAGAAACTACCAAGAATGAATATCAGCCAACCAAACATAAAAGGAAAAACAATTGCAAAAAGGAAACCCATTGTGGTGGCTCACACCTATCATCCCAGCACTTTGGGAGGCTGAGGGCAAAAGGATCACTCGAGTCCAGGAGTTCAAGACCAGCCTGGGCAACATAGTGAGACTCCATCTCTACAAAAAAATACAAAAATTAGCCGGGCGTGGTGGCTCAAGCCTGTAATCCCAGCACTTTGGGAGGCCAAGACGGGTGGATCACGAGGTCAAGAGATCGAGACCATCCTGGTCAACAAGGTGAAATCCCATCTCTACTAAAAACACAAAAAATTAGCTGGGCATGGTGGCACGTGCCTGTAATCCCAGCTACTCAGGAGGCTGAGGCAGGAGAATTGCCTGAACCCAGGAGGCGGAGGTTGCGGTGAGCCGAGATCGCGCCATTGCACTCCAGCCTGGGTAACAAGAGTGAAACTCCGTCTCAAAAAAAAAAAAAATACAAAAATTAGCCAGGTGTGGTGGCACACACCTGTAGTCCTGGCTACTTAAGAGGCTGGGGTGGGAGGATCAATTGAGCCCAAGAGGTTGAGGCTGCAGTGAACCATGATCAAGCCACTGCACTTCAGACTGGGCAACATAGCAAGACCCCGTCTCCAAAAAAAGCAGGGGTGGCAAGAATAGGACTAACACGAAAGCAAATATGATCACAGAATAATACAAATACTATAAATACTGGCAAGGAAAACATAACAATCAAAAATTGGAAAGGGAAGGGAGAGAAGTTGGCAGCTCACAGCTCTCACGGGAGCTCCCCCTGCATGAGGTTAAGTCCTTTCTGGGGCGGTCCACGTGCAACAATGGTCCATGCATGGGTCCCAGGGCCCAGTGCCCTCCCTGGACCCGCAGCACTCTCTAGGGCCTCCCCAGCTTCAGCACGCCTCAGGGACTGGCTGCAGCCTCTACTGTGACCACCTGACAGCTCAACCCGTTGCTAGGGTGCAGAGGCCCTGCCACGTGGGCCACACAACTCAGGAAGGCCTAAGAGATTAGCAGTATCTAGGGTGAAGAAAGACGGTGGGTGGAGCAGTGTCTTGCGGCAGGTGCCTCCAGGACTGCCAGGCCTTAAGCAATGCCCCGTTGGCTGGAGCAGACAGTTGCACCTTTCGAGAATGGCTCTTGGTGCACTACTGGCCCTGGGAGAGACAGTGTGCATGCTCATAGCCAGCCAGGTGGCTGAGCAGCCAGGACTGCCACGACAGCGGGCTCTGTCAGACCCAGCACGCCGCAGGTCCGGTGGGCCCATCCCCGCACCTTGCAGGGAGCAAGCCACTGGGAAGGGAAGGGGTACTTGGGGTCAGGCACGATCCGGACCAGCAGGGGCGGCCAGCCAGCAAGCCAGCGCTCTGACCATCACGCTACCCCTGCCGTCGCCTCAGCGTGCTCCCTGGCTCACACCTGTGGCCACACTGAGAGGCGGGACGTTTCTGAGGCCAGCTCAGCAAGGAAGAGCAAGGTCTGCAGAGCCCCAGTGCTGCGCCCTGGAGAGTCATGCATCACAGCCCCACCGAGGACCCCCCTGCGAGTGGCAGCGAGGGGCATCTGCCCAGGACGGAGCCCCTGGCCCACACCCCGCGTCCCCGCGGCCTGAGGCTGGAACACAGAGGGACTGGAAGAAGAGCAGGCTTGGCTGGGGGGGAGGGACCTGAAGGAAAACAACAGGAGGCCAGAGACAAGGAGGCCGAAGGGAGGGGCCGCGGTGCGCCTGTGGGAGTGGCACAGAGCGTGGGCACCACGCCCACCACAAAAGAGACGCCAACACCCAGGCTGGCAGAGCAGCTCAGGGCCGAACCGGCGGGTCTGTCATCAGCCACCTTGGGGCAGGCATGGCAGGTGTGTGCAGAGTGTCAACAGCGGAAGGAAGGTTGGAGGTCTCAGGGCCACCTGGGCTTCCACTCCCCAAAGCCACTCTTCCAACCACTGCTGCTCAGTGTCCCACCCACTCGCGACAGCGACCAACTCAGGGCCCTATACACCACCAGGCCAGAGATGGTCAACCAGATGCCCGGGGCACAGAGGGTCCGCCAGAGCCCTTCTCCTGGGAAGGGTGGCTTCGACTCACCTGAAACAGACATTCCCTCCCAATGAGTCAGCCCTTCCTGCCTCATGCCCTGTTCCTAGGGGCAGCCGGGACCAGGACTGACAGACACAAAGGTCCAGGCCCCTAAATTCAGACAGTTCTGAAGGGCCGTCCCTCTGTTGGGAATCGTATCACAGCTCACATTCTCCGTCTACCCAGACCTGATCTTTCTACTTCCAGGAGTGTTGCTCCCAGGAGCAATTCTCGACAGCCTCCCTGCAGGAAAAGCTTCCTCTCACAGCCGGCGTCCAGGAGAACGACTTGCAAAGGGAGCCAGGTTAGACCCAGAAAGACCAGCCGAGGCCAGTGTGTGCGGGCACCTCTCCACACACCCCGTTGTTGGTCCAGACCAGATGGCTAGGCACGGTCTAGCATTAGATTCTCAAAGACAAAGCAGTTGATTCTGATCTCTGAGTTTCCATCAAGGGATCCAGGCAGCGGCTCACAGCCCTGAAGGTGCATCCGGGATCTGGGCCTCTGGATTTGACGATCAGGATTCCAAGACAGAACAAAGAGCCGTTGAACTGGCAAATACACCTAACAACAGCAAGGGCCCCATTTGCCACTACTGGCTGTGACGTCACTTGCATTAAGTAAATAAAAATCATAAAATATGCCATAAATACAAAATTTAAAAACCAGAACGGAAAAATGACAAAACGATATCAACTATGACCACCTTAATTGTTAGCAATGAAATTACAACTGGCTGGGCACAGTGGCTCATGCTTGTAATCCCAGAACTTTGGGAGGCCAAGTCGGGCAGATCAACTGAGGTCAGGAGTTCGAAACCAGTCTGGCTAACATGGTGAAACCCCATCTTTACTAAAAATATGTAACTTAGCCGAGTGAGGTGGCGGATGCCTGTAATCCCAGCTACTGGGGAGGCTGAGGCAGGAGAATAACTTCAACCCAAGAGGTGGAGGTTGCAGTGAGCTGAGATCATGCCACTGCACTCTAGCCTTGGCAACAGAGCAAGTCTCTGTCTCAAAAAAAAAAAAGGAAAAAAAAAAAACAAAACAGAGCAGCTTGGCTTGAACATGACAGTAAGGATGAGAACACTGGTCTTCTGACTTGGAAAATGGGTTGTATCTGGAGGAGAGCTTATTATTAAACTGGATTAAACTATACTAAAATAATGTCTCTGCAGTCAGCTAGGTGCTCCCTGTCAACGCCCTTCAGTGTGCCAATCCATATGTAACACAAAGCGAGGTGCTATTCTTAATGCCCACAAAGCATGAGAACAGGCAGTCACACAAATCCTGAAATGACTTAAATATGGCTAATATGACTCCCTAGGAAAACTGCCATCTCTGCTAAGTCAAGGAGAAATAGAAATTTAGTTTCCGTGTCCCCCATTCCATTCCACTTTCTCTCCTCTTTCTTTTTTTTTTTTTTTTTTTTTTAGATGGAGTTTCGCTCTTGTTACCCAGGCTGGAGTGCAATGGCGCGAACTCGGCAATTCTCCCGCCTCAGCCTCCCGAGCAGCTGGGATTACAGGCACGCGCCACCATGCCCATCTAATTTTTTGTATTTTTAGTAGCGACAGGGTTTCACCATGTTGACCAGGACGGTCTCGATCTCTTGACCTCGTGATCCACCCGCCTCAGCCTCCCAAAGTGCTGGGATTACAGGCTTGAGCCACCACGCCCGGCCTTTTTTTTTTTTTTTTTTTAAGACAGACTCTTGCTCTGTCACCCAGGTGAAGTGCAACGGCATGGTCTCGGCTCACTGCAACCTCTGCCTCCCAGGTTCAAGCGATTCTCCCACATCAGTCTCCCAAGTAACTGGGATTACAGGCACTCGTCATCATGCCCAGCCAATTTTTGTAGAGACAGGGTTTTACCATGTGACCAGGCTGGTTTTGAACTCCTGACGTCAGGTGATGTGCCCACCTAGGCCTCCCGAAGTGCTGGGATTACAGGCATGAGCCACTGCGCCCAGCCTCTTTCCTCTTTACTCAGAGGTCTCTTTTCCTGCCACAAAAGACAGAAATTGCCAACTAAAAGCAAGCCTTTAAAATCATATAAGGCTATTTGTAGGGCCTGACACAAAAAGATAATTCTAATATCTGTCTTCCTAGAACTTTAACTTTTAGAGATGCCATATTTATAAACTTCATATTAATTCTAATTATTCAATTTATCAAGTGAATGTAGCAAGATATCTAAGCAATCATATATTGCAAATTTTCATAATTTTATCACACTTTATTAAATGATCTTTAATATAGTAAAATAAGATAAACCCTGAGATATAAAGACCATAGCCAAATCCCTTTTGAGACATAACCAAATAAGGCACCAAAAGTGATAAACTAATAATTTTGGGCCCTAGAGAAAATAATGGGTTCTAATTCAATACTGGAAATACTAGAAATTCAATCAGAAAGCAGATAACAGCCCTCCTGGTGTTTGGTTTTCTCAACCAATATTCTGATGTTGAACAACAGTTTCATGTCCCTCAGTAACTCTGGCACATTCCCTGTTTGCTTATCTAAGATCGGTCTCTGTTAACAATCGGTTTTGCTGTTTTTAAAACTGCCAGCTGCCAGGGTCCAGCACGGTGGCTCATGCCTATAATCCCAGCACTTTGGGAGGCCAAGGCAGGCAGATCACTTGAGGTTAGGAGTCTGGGACCAGCCTGACCAACTTGGTGAAACCCTGTCTCTACTAAAAATACAAAAATTAGCCAGGTGTAGTGGCAGGCACCTGTAATCCCAACTACTCAGGACACTGAGGCAGGAGAATCACTTGAACCTGGGAGGCAGAGGTTGCAGTGAGCTGAGATCACGCCACTATACTCCAGCCTGGGCAACAGAGCAAGCCTCCATCTCAATCTCAATCTCAATCAGTCAATCAATAAAAATAAAACTGCCAGGATCATTCGAGGAAACTCTATCCATAGTTTCTCTGAACATGGTTGCCACATAGTGAAATGGCACATAGCATTTCATGAAAGGAAGCGCGAGTGTTCTCCCCTCACAGGTTTCTGAACCCTCATCCTTGCTGGCTCCACAGCCAGGCTGGCTCCACCTTGCCATGTGTCTTCCTCCAGCAGACTCAGAACTAGAAGGGAAGGGAGTCGAACTCAAGGTAACCCACTTTTTTAAGAGCAATGGAGAAAGAGAAAGGGCTTCAGAACTATTTAGGTTTCACTTGTGTGTTCACAGCATGATATAAAAAGTGAATCTTCAGGAGAATCAGAAAGGAAAAGCACCTGCCTGCTCCGAGGACATGGATTTTGTTCCTGACGAGCCTCTCTAGAGACCCGTGTTTTATGCACACGCTCCTCTCACTCAAGCTGGGCTCCCTCCACACACACAGCGCCGAATGCTGTGGTCGGCTCTGATCTCTGTTGTGTCACGTGAAAAGCAATTGTGATAAAACATGTATGCACATTTTTACATCTATAAAGTGCCTGATACTAAACAAGTCTGGTCTTTGCAAAACTTCAGCTTCTATTTAGCAAAATCAAAAGTAAGACAAACAAATGTCCTATTTCTCTTAGGAAGCACCGACTGGCAAAACAGTTCTGGTCAAACACAGGAATTTTTGCTCCCCGAAGGCCAGGATAACACATGTGTCTATAAATAGCAAAGAAGCAGTCCTGGAAAGTAACACATGAAAAGGGGTGGTGTCAAGCTTCTTTCTCTCTGAGTCTCGCATCAGCCCCAATGAATTTCCTCCAAAGTCTGCCTTGCTGCGCCTGCCTATTTTCAACCCAGTCTGGTCACCTCCAGCTATTACACTCACTACCAGGTCAGAAGAAACAGAGATGGGCTTTTTGCAGGTACAGCTAGTGCTCGACTTACGACCACGATTGGTTCTGACAGACTGGTCGTAACACGATTTGGTTATAAGTTGAGTAGGCTATATGTACAGTACTGTGAAATGATGTTATAAAAATCTTTAAGTCATGTTTTATCATAATTTTTTTCATTATTGTTATATATCATAATTTTCTTTGTTCATTTTATGCCATTTGTATCATCTCTACACCATTTTGTTTCTTATTTTTACATTCGTCAGGTTTAAGTAAAACACTGCATTACCAGTACAACTGGTTTAATATTTGCAAAACATACAAAATTACAAAATACAGGTGCATACAAAAATACAAAATACACATGTAAAAAATACCATAGGAAACATTTTCCCAATTGCAAAACATATCAAAATATATAAACATGTACAAAACACAAATTGCTGTACCGAGTCTGGGATAACAGTTGGAATGGTGCACGCGGAGATGGTAGTGCTGCCGGAAGCTGGTCCTCACTGTCTATGCCCAGCTGGGCAACGTTTGCGCTGCCAGACGCGGAGCAGTCGAGGCTAGTGATTGTGGTCGTAAAGTCGAATGGTCGTAAGTTGCATAGGTCGTAAGTCGATCAATACCTGTAATTCTTTATCCATAAGCACTGCCAAGCAACCCCATTACTCACCCATATACTGTTTTTCTCTGAATCGTCAAGGCTGTTAACCACAGCAATAGCGTAGAAAGCACCGTGGTATTCAGATGTTCTTTATCTAGCTTCAGTTTTAGGTCTCCACTACTTCGCAATTCAACTGGATGGCAATCGACAACTTCCTTGGTGAGCTGGTATTTCGGAATTCAGCCAGCTCCACTTTTAGCAGTATTCCACCCCTCTCCTCGCATCCTGCCAACCAGGAAAGTCAGGCCTGGAAAGACCTAGGTGGTAGAACGGATGGCTTCAGCAATCATCCTCCTGCTGCGGGGACACCAGTTTAACAACCATCTACACACGAAAAAAGCCACCTTCATGAGAACCAGAAACCAGGTGGACACTCACAGTACCGGGCTGTAACTTCGTATCAGTGAAATAGGCACCAAAGAGTTAAGGAGAACAGTCCTAACTCGCCAATGCCACCCCTCCCAACCCCTGGCAGTGGCTGCGTGGTGCCCAGAGCATCTCTGTGTGCTGGGGAAAGGGGGGACGCAGCAATCATGAGGCCTGGAATTCAATACTGCCCTGTTATAGCAGAAAAGAAAGCCAGATCAAACTCAGCTGATGCCCACCCAGGAAGGGAGTGTTTAACCAGCCCTGGCCAGGGGGAAACGCCCATCCCCTCCATCTGAACCTGAGTCCCTGCCAGCCTTGCCACCACGAGCTGTGGTGCTCTAGGGCCCTACATAAACTAGAAAGGCACGCTAGGTCACAAGGACAGGAACTTCTAGGAGACTCCTAGTGCTCAACTGGGCTCAGAGCCGGCGAACTGGGAAGCACGTGACATACTGAGACGCCAGCCACGGCAGCTAAGGGACAGCTGGCACCACTCCCCCCTTACCCTCAGGCTGCATGGCTCGGGGCTCCAAACGAGACCCCTTCATGTGCTCGAGGAGACGAGACAGATGAGTGGGGAGGATTTTGCCTTGTATCTTGGATATCGGCTCCGCCTTAGCAGGAAAGGACACTGGGCAGAGTCATGAGGCCCCCTTTCCAGGCCGAGTGCCTAATGATATTTCTAGACACATCCTGGGCCAAAAGCAATCCTGCTGCCTTGAAGGGAAGGAGCTGGTCCTGGCAGGATTCATCACCTGCTAACTGAAGAGCCCTGGATCCCTGAATAACCAGCAGCGACACCAGGTACTGCGTCAGGGCCTTGGCTGAGACTCGGAGAGTCAACACACTCCCAGCTGTGGTGCTATGGGGTGAGACTCCTTCCGCGTGAGAAAAGCAGGGGAAAAAGAAAAAGGGACTTGGTCTTGCACCTTAGGTGCCAGCTAGGCCACAGGGGAGTAAAGCACCCTGTAGGGTCTACTGTTTCCAGGACTTGGCTCATGGACAGCAGTTCTGGACCCGCCTTGGGCCAGCGGGCTGCCTGCTGCCCTGAGGGTGAGTCCCCAGCCAGGCAGCACTCACCACACGCTGAATGAAGAGCACATGGGACTCAAGGGAACATCCACAATAGTCTGGCATTTCTCCCACGGGCTAGTGGAGGTGCGGCCGTGGGGTGAGGCTCTGCTGCCTTGGAAAGGGAACGGAAGAGTGGGAAGCATTGCATCCTGTGGTTTCAGTGCCAGCTCAGCGAAGTACAATAGAACACAAGGTAGACGCCTAAGGCTTTTCACTCTAGTTCCCGGTTCCCAGACGGCACCTCTAGACCTGTTCAGGGCCTGGGAGAAGTCACCACCCTGAAGGGAAGGTCACAGGCCTGGCTGGCTTTGCTATCAGCTAACTGTAAAGTCATGGGCCCTCAGCAAACAAAGGCAGTAACCAGGCAGTGGCTATGGCAGGCCTTGAGCAACACCCGTTGTGTGCCGCCTTCCGGTCTGACCCAGCACAGTCCTAGTGGTGGTGGCCACAGGGGTACTTGTATCACTCATCCCCAGGTCCATGTAGCTCAGAACAAAGAGAGTTTTCATTTGTTTGGGAGAAAGTAAGGAAACAGAACAACAGTTTCTGCCTGGTAATCCGGAGAATTCTTCCAGATCTTGTCCAAGACCATCAAGGCCATACCTCTACAAGTCTACAAGAACCAGAAGCTTGAGATGACCCCTAACGCAGATACATCTTAGATAAAAATACCTAAGTCCTTTTGAATATCTGGAACAGATTCAAACAAGCCTAGACTGAGAAAACAATAATAAATACCTAACTCTTGAATGCCCAGACATAAATGAACATCTACAAGTAGCAAGACCATCTAGGAAAACATAACCTCACCAAATGAACTCAGTAACTCACCAGAGATGAATCCTGGAGAAACAGAGACTTTTAAACAGAGAATTCTGTCTTTCAGACAAAGAATTCAAAATAGCTGTGTTGAGGAAACTCAAATTCAAGATAACACAGAGAAGGAATTCAGAATTTTATCACATAAACTTAACAAAGAGATTGAAATAATTTAAATGAATCAAGCCGGGTGCAGTGGCTCACACCTGTAATCCCACCACTTTGGGAGGCTGAGGCAGGTGGATCATGAGGTCAGGAGTTTGAGACCAGCCTGACCAACATGGTGAAATCCCATCTCTACTAAAAAATACAAAAATTAGCCAGGTGTGGTGGCACACACCTGTAGTCCCAGCTACTCGGGAGGCTGAAGCAGGAGAATCACTTGAACCCAGGAGGCAGAGGTTGCAGTGAATTGAGACTATGCCACTGCACTCCAGCTTGGGTGATAGAGTGAGAGTCCATCTCAAAAAAAAAAAAAAAATCAAGCAGAAATTCTGGAGCTGAAAAATGCAATTGGCATACTAAATGCATCAGTCTTTTAAAAGCAGAACTGATCAAGCAGAAGAATTAGTGAGCTTGAAGACAGGCTATTTGAAAATACACAGAGAAGGCTGGGCACGGTGGCTCACAGCTGCAATCCCAGCACTTTGGGTGGCCAAGGCGGGTGGATCAGCTCAGGTCAGGAGTTCAAGACCAGCCTGGCCAACATGATGAAATCCATCTCTACTAAAGATACAAAAATTAGCTGGGCACGGGATGGGTGCCTGTAATCCCAGCTACTCAGGAGCCTGAGGCAGGAGAATTGCTTGAACCTGGGAGGCAGAGGTAGCAGTGAGCTGAGATTGCACCACTGCACTCCAACCTGGGTGACAGAACAAGACTCCATCTTAAAAAAATAAAAATAAGAAAAGAAAATGAACAGAGGAGACAAAAGAAAAAATAATTTTTTTAAAAATGAAGCACACCTAAAGGATTTAGAAAATAGCCTCAAAAGGGCTAGGCATGGTACCTCACGCCTGTAATCCCAGCACTTTGGGAGGCCAAGGCAGGTGGATCATGAGGTCAAGAGATCAAGACCATCCTGGCCAATATGATAAAATCCCATCTCTATTAAAAATACAAAAATTAGCTGGGTGTGGTGGTGCACACCTGTAGTCCCAGCTACTCAGGAGGCTGAGGCAGGAGAACTGCTTGAACTGGGGAGGCAGAGGTTGCAGCGAGCCAAGATGGTGCCACTGCATTCCAGCCTGGAGAGAGAGCGAGACTCCATATCAAAAAAAAAAAAAAAAAAAAAAAAAAAAAAAAAAAAAAAGATAGATAGACAATAGCCTCAAAAGGGCAAATCTAAGACTTACTGGCTTTAAATAGGAGGTAGAGAAAAAAATAGAGGTAGAAAGTTTATTTAAAGGAATATAAACAGAACTTCCCAAACCTAGAGAAAGATATAAAGACCCAAGTACAAGAAAGTTAAAGAACACAAAGCAGATTTAACTGAAAGAATACTACCTCCAGACATTTAATAATCAAACTCCCAAAGGTCAAGGATAAAGAAAGAATCCTAAAAGCAGCAAAAGGAAAAAACCGAATAATATACAATGGAGCTCCAATACGTCTGGCAGCAGGCTTTTCAGTGAAAACCTTACAGGCCAAGAAAGAGTAGCACACCATGAAGTGCTGAAGGAAAAAGTCCTTTACCATAGAATATTATATCTGCTGAAAAAATGCTTCAAACATGAAGGAATAATAAAAGACTTTCCCAGACAGACAAAAGCTGAGGGATTTCATCAATGCCGGACCTGTCGTGCATGAAATGCTAAAGGGAGGATTTTGATCAGAAAACATAAAGGTCATTATGAACAATAAGAAATCATCTGAATGTTCAAAACTCGCTGGTAATAAGTACTCAGAAAAACACGGAATATTATAACACTGTAGCTGTAGTGTTTAAACTGCTCTTAAATAGAATGACTAAATAATGAACCAATCAAAAATAATAACCACAAGAAGAAAAATTATAACTACAACAACTTTTGAGACATAGCACAATAAAATATAAATAGAAACAACAAAAAGTTTAAAAGTGAGGAGATAAAGTTAAGGCATAGAGTCTTTATTAGTTTTCTTTTTGCTTATTTGTTTATGCAAACAGTGTTAAGTTGTTATCAGTTTAAAATAAATTATAAGATAGTATTTGTAAGCTTCCTAGTAACCTCCAATTTAAAAAAATACAACAGATACCCAAAAAATAAAAAGCAAGAAACTAAATCGTATCAGCTGAGAAAATCACCTTCACTAAAAGGAAGACAGAAAAGAAAGGAAGAGAAGACCACAAAACAACCAGAGAGCAAATAGCAAAATGGCAGGTGTCAGCTCTTACATATCAGTAATATTGAAAGCAAAATGATTAAACTGTCCAATCAAAAGATACAGAGTGCATTAACAGGTTTTAAAAAATGATCTGTTGCCTACAAGAAACATGCACTTTACCTATAAAGACACATATAGACTGAAAGGACGGAAAAAGATAAAATTCCATACCAATGGAAACCAGAAAAGAGCAGGAGTAGCTGTATTTATATCAGAAAAAAAAATAGATTTCAAGGCAACTATAAGAGACAAAGAAGTCACTATATGATAAAGGGATCAACAAGAGGATATAACGATTTTAAATATATATGTAACACTAGAGCACCCAGATATATAAAGCAAGTATTATTAGAGCTAAAGAAAATCATAGGCCCCAACACAATAATACCTGGAGACTTTAACACCCCACTTTTAGCACTAGACAGATCTTTCAGACAGAAAATCAACAAAGAAACATTGGACTTAATCTGCACTGTAGACCAAATGGACCTAATCGATATTTACAGAACATTTCATCCAATGGCTGCAGAATACACATTCTTTTTTATTTTTATTTATTTATTTATTGAGATAGAGTCTAACTCTGTTTTCCAGGCTGGAGTGCAGTGACATGATCTCGGCTCACTGCAACTCCACCTCCCAGGTTCAAGCAATCGTGCCTCAGCCTCCCAAGTAACTGGAATCACAGGAGTGCACCACCATGCCTGGCTAACTTTTGTAATTTTAGTAGAGACTGGGTTTCACCATGTTGCCCAGGCTGGTCTCGAACTCCTGACTCAGGTGATCCAGCCGCCTCAGCCTCCCAAGGTGCTGGGATTACAGGTGTGAGCCAGTGCTCCTGGGCCAGAATGCACATTATTTCCTTAGCACCTACATTATTCTCAAAAATAGACCACATGTTAGGTCACAAAACAAGTCTAAAAACATTCAAAAAAATGAAATAATATCAATCATCTTCTCTGAAAATGGAATAAAATTAGGAACTAATGACAAGAAGAACTTTGGAAACTATACAAATACAAGGAAATTAAACAATACGCTCCTGAATGATCAGTAAGTCCAGGAGCGAGATCCCTCCAAAATCAAGTGGGGCGATGCTGGTGCTGAGTACGTGGTGGAGTCCACTGGCGTCTTCACCACCATGGAGAAGGCTGGGGCGCACTTGCAGGGGGGAGCCAAGAGGGTCACCATATCTGCCCCCTCTGCTGATGCCCCCATGTTCGTGATGGGCGGGAACCATGAGGAGTATGACAGCAGCCTCAAGATCGTCAGCAATGCCTCCTGCACCACCAACTGCTTAGCACCCCTGGCCAAGGTCATCCCTGACAACTCTGGTATCGTGGAAGGACTCATGACCACCGTCCACGCCATCACTGCCACCCAGAAGACCGTGGATGGCCCCTCCGGGAAACTGTGGTGTGATGGCCGTGGGGCTCTCCAGAACATCATTCCTGCCTCTACTGGCGCTGCCAAGGCCGTGTGTCAGTGGTGCCAATGTGTCAGTGGTGCCAATGTGTCGTCAGTGGTGGACCTGACCTGCCACCTAGAAAAACCTGCCAAATATGATGACATCAAGAAGGTGGTGAAGCAGGCGTCAGAGGGCACCCTCAAGGGCATCCTGGGCTACACTGAGCACCAGGTGGTGTCTGTCCTCTGACTTCAACAGTGACACCCATTCTTCCACCTTCAATGCTGGGGCTGGCATCGCCCTGAACGACCACTTCGTCAAGCACGTTTCCTGGTATGACAATGAACTTGGCTACAGCAACAGGGTGGTGGACCTCACGTCCCACACGGCCTCCAAGGAGTAAGACCCCTGGACCAGCAGCCCCAGCGAGAGCACGAGAGAAAGAGAGGCCCTCACTGCTGGGGAGTCCCTGCCACACTGAGTCCCCCACCACACTGAATTGCCCCTCCTCACAGTTTCCATGCAGACCCCTTGAAGAGGGAGGGGCCTAGGGAGCCCCACCTTGTCGTGTACCATCAATAAAGTTCCCTGTGCTCAGCCAAAGAAAAAAAGTTGGCTTTTTAGGGAAGTTAAACAAAACTGACAAATCTTTAGCCGGACTAAGAAAAAAAGATCCAAACAAATAAAATCACAGATGGAAAAGGATACATTAGCGCTGATACCACGAAATTCAAAGGATCATTAGGAGCTACTATAAGCAACTATATACCAACAAATTGGAAAATCTAGAAGAAATGGACACATTCCTAGACACATACAACCTAGCAAAACTGAACCATGAAGAAAATCACAATCTGAACGGATCAGTAACAAGTAATAAAAAGCCTTCCCCTAAGAAAAGCCTGTTACTTTGGGAGGCCGAGGCAGGTGGATCACCTGAAGTCAAGAGTTCAAGACCAGCCTGGTCAACATGGTAAAATCCCATCTCTACTAAAGATACAATAATTAGGTGGGAGTGGTGGCGCATGCCTGTAGTCCCAGCTTCTTCCAAGGCTGAGGCAAGAGAATCACTTGAACCTGAAAGGTAGGAGCATCGCTTGAACCTGCAGTGAGCTGAGATTGCACCACTGCACCCCAGTCTAGGCAACAGAGTGAGACTCCATCTCAAAAAAAAAAGAAGAAGAAGAAGAAAAAGAAAAGCCTGGGACCCAATGGCTTCACTGCTGAATTCTTCCAAATATTTAAAGAACTAATACCAATCCTACTCAAACTATCCCAAAAAACAGAGTAGTAAGGAATATCTCCAAACTCATTCTACAAGGCCAGTATTATCCTGATACCAAAAGCAGAAAAAAAACACATTAAAAAGAAAAGAAAAGAAAACTATAGGCCAATATCTCGTGATGAATATTGATGCAAAAATCCCCAACAAGATACAAGCAAATTGAATTCAATGATACATTAAAAAGATCATTCATCAAATGTGGCACATATACACCATGGAATACTATGCAGCCATAAAAACGATGAGTTCGTGTCCTTTGTAGGGACATGGATGAACCTGCAAACCATCATTCTCAGCAAACTGACACAAGAGCAGAAAATCAAACACCGCATGTTCTCACTCATAGGCAGGTGTTGAACAATGAGAACACATGGACGCAGGGAGGGGAGCATCACACACTGAGATCTGTTGGGGGGAAATAGGGGAGGGACAGTGGGGGGTGGGGAGTTGGGGAGAGATAGCATGGGGAGAAATGCCAGATATAGGTGAAGGGGAGGAAGGCAGCAAATCACACTGCCATGTGTGTACCTATGCAACAATCTTGCACGTTCTTCACATGTACCCCAAAACCTAAAATGCAATTTAAAAAAAAAAAGATCATTCATCATGACCAATGGGATTTATCTCTGGGATGCAAGGATGATTCAACATATATGAATCAATCAATATGATACATCACATCAACAGAATGAAAAATGAAAACCATATGATCATTTCAATTGATGATGAAAAAGCATTTGATAAAATTCAACATCTCATCATGATAAAAACTCTCAAAAGTGAGGTATAAGAGGAACACACCTTAACACATTCAAAGCTATGTAAAACAGACCCCCAGCTAGTATCGTATTGCTTGAGGAAAAACTAAAAGCCTTTCCTCTAATATCTGGAACATGACAAGGATGTCACTTTTACCGTGGTTATTCAAGATAGTAATGGAAGTCCTAGCTAGAATCAGAAAAGACAAAGAAATAAAGGGCATCCAAACCAGAAAGGAAAACGTCAAATGATGTTTGTTTGCAGATGGTATGATCTTATATTTGGAAAAACCTAAAGACTCCACAAAAAAACTATTATAACTGATCAACAAATTCAGTAAATTTGCAGGATACAAAATCAGTATACAAAATCAGTAGCATTTCTATATGCAAACAGTGAACAATCTAAAAAAGAAATTTTGGGCAGGCACGGTGGCTTATGCCTGTAATCCCAGCACTTTGGGAGGCCGAGGCGGGTGGATCACAAGGTCAAGAGATTGAGACCATGTTGAAACCCCGTCTCTACTAAAAAAATACAAAAATTAGCTGGGCATGGTGGCACGCACCTGTAGTCCCAGCTATTCGGGAGACTGAGGCAGGAGATTAGCTTGAACCCAGGAAGAGGAGTTTGCAGTGAGCCGAGATCGTGCCACTGCCCTCCAGCCTGGCGCCTGGTGACACAGCGAGACTCTGTCTCAAAAAAAAAAAAAAAAGAAATTTAAAAAGTAATCAATTTACAATAGTCACAAATAAAATTAAATACCTAGGAATTAACCAATGAAAGATTGCTATAATGAAAACTATAAAATACTGATGAAAGAAATTTAAAAAACAGAAAAATTCATGTTCATGAATTGGAAGAATCAATATTGTTAAAATATCCATACTACCCAAAGCAGTCCACAGATTCAATGCAATCCCTATTAAAATACCAATGACATTCTTCACAGAAATAGGAAAAAAAATCCTTCACTTTATATAGAACCACAAAAAACTCAGAATAGTCAAGGCTATTCTAAGCAAAAAGTACAAAACTGGAGGAATCACATTACCTGACTTCAAATTATACTATAGAGCTGTAGTAACCAAAACAACATGGTACTGGCATAAAAACATTCACATAGGCCAATAGAACCAAACACAAAACCCACAAATTCACACACCTCCAGTGACTGAACTCATTTTCAACAAAGGAGCCAATAACATACACTGAGGAAAAGACAACTTCTTCAATAAATGGTGCTGGGAAAACCAGATATCCATATGCAGAAAAAAGAAAGTGGATCTCTATCTCACCACATAAAAAAAAACAAATCAAAATGGATTCAGGACTTAAATCTAAAAAGTCAAACTATGAAACTGCTGCAAGAAGACATCAGAGAAACTCTCCAGACATCGCTGATCATCAGAGAACAGAGAAATGCAAATCAAAACTACGAGATATCATCTCACCCTATTTAAAATGGCTTTTTATCTGAAAGCAGTAAGAAATGCTGGTGAGGATGTAGAGAAAAAGGAACTTTCATACACTGTTGGGAATGTAAATTAGTAAAACCACTATGGAGAACAGTTTGGAGTTCCCTCAAAAAGCTAAAGAGAAAAGCTACCATATGATCCAGCAATCCTCCTGCTGGGTATATACCCAAAAGAAAGAAAATAAATATATCAAAGAGATCTCTGCACTCACACGTTTGTGGCAGCACTATTCACAATAGCCAAGATTTGGAAGCATCCAGTGTCCATCAACAGATGAATGGATAAAGAAAACGTGGTACATGGACACAATGGAGTACTATTCAGCCATAAAAAGATAACGAGATCCTGTCATTTGCAACAAGATGGATGGAACTGGAGGTCAATAGGCTATTGAAATAAACCGAGCACAGAAAGACAAATGTCACATGTTCTCACTAATCTGTGGGATCTAAAAATCAAAACAATTTGTTGAGGCAGGAGTTCAAGACCAGCCTGGTCAACATGGTGAAACCCCATCTCTACTAAAAATACAAAAATTAGCCAGCCATGGTGATGCGTGCCTGTAATCCCAGCTACTCAGGAGGCGGAAGCAGGAGAATCACTTGAAGCCGGGAGGTGGAGGTTGCAGTGAGCCGAGATCACACCACTGTACTCCAGCCTGGGGGACAGAGTAAGACTCCATCTCAGAAAATAATAATAATAATAATCACATACTATTTGAAAATAATGACAGTATATATTCAAGACAGTAGGAAATAGTTTAAAGTCATACTCAAAGGAAAAGTTGTAACATTGATTTCAAAAAACAAGAGGGAAAATAAATTAATTCATCTTCCCTTACAAGAAAGTGGTAATAACAATGGTAGCTAACATGTATTGAGGGTTCGTATGTTCTAAGTGTTTCGCGTGTATTACTTCATTTAATTCTCATGCCGCACTACAACACAGGCATGATTATATTGCATTTGTCTGATGAGGGCGCTGAGGCTCAGTGTCTACTAAACACGCTGTTACAACAAACTGAGAGGAAGCTTCCAGAGCCCATGCTGCTACCACCGAACTCTCTGTGACTCAGATAAAAACAGCAAAACAAAGCCAGAGCAAGCAGAAAGCAGATAATAGGGGGGCAAAAAAGAGAAGTGAATGAAATGGAGAATATAATTTTCAAGAAATATATAAAGAACCAAAATATATTTGACAAGTAGTATAAATACTAAATAAAACAGTAACCTCAGAAGTGTAAGGTTAATCCCCAAATAAGTGATATATTCCGAATGCTCTAAAGGAGAATTATCCCAAAGCTTTAATGCACCTATTATTATTATAAACTATTCCACAGAGCAGAACACGTTGGGAAACTTCTAAATTCATATTACTACCATAAATCCTAGTATAACCCTGATAACCAAATCATACTATAGCAGAACAACTAAGAAAAACTCAAAAATGCCAAAAAAAAATCAATAGGCAAATGTCCCTATGAATAAAACTGCAAATATTTATAAAAAGTAGCATACGGGCCAGGCGCGGTGGCTCAAGCCTGTAATCTCAGCACTTTGGGAGGCTGAGGTGGGTGGATCACAAGGTCAAGAGATCGAGACCACCCTGGTCAACATGGTGAAACCCCGTCTCTACTAAAAATACAAAAAATTAGCTGGGCATGGTGGTGCATGCCTGTAATCCCAGCTACTCAGGAGGCTAAGGCAGGAGAATTGCTTGAACCCAGGAGGCGGAGGTTGCAGTGAGCCGAGATCGCGCCATTGCACTCCAGCCTGGGTAACAAGAGTGAAACTCCGTCTCAAAAAAAAAAAAAAAAAAAAAAGTAGCATACAAAATCCATCAATATATTAAAATTACTACAGTATAACAGTAATGCATAGAAAATTTGTCATTACTACATTTAGCAATATAACTCATCTTATTAACAAATATTACTTTCTAGGATGGGAACAGTGGCTCATGCCTGTAATCTCAGCATATTAGGAGGCTGAAGTGGGCCGATTACCTGAGGTCAGAAGTTCAAGACCAACTTAGCCAACATGGTGAAACCTCGTCTCTACTAAAAATACAAAAATTAGCTGGGTGTGGTGACGGGCACCTGTAATCCCAGCTACTTGGGAGGCTGAGCCAGGAGAATCACTTGAACCTGAGAGGCAGAGGTTGCAGTAAGCCAGGATCACACCACTACACTCCAGCCTGGGCAAAGTGAGACTCCACCTCAAAGACAAAAACAAAAAATTACTTTCTAAAACAAATTACCATAAAAGTTAAAAATCTATCAACAGGTTGGAAGTAACTTGGTTGTTAATGCATATAACAGAAGAAAAAGATTAAACCTTGAAAAATATATAAAAAGAGCTCATAAATGAAATGAATATCTAAACAGAAAAAAAACAAAGAGTAAACAGCAAGGGAAATACAAAGGAATAAGCTTGTTAGAAGATGGCCAGGCAGGATGTGATGGCTCCCACCTATAATCCCAGAACTTTGGGAGGCCATGGCAGGAGGATGGCTTGAGCCTAGGAGTTTGAGACCAGCCTGGGCAACATAGCAAGGAACCATGTATACAAAAAAAAAAGAGCCAGGGCTGAGGGTGCAAGCCTGTCATCCTAGCGACTGGGGAGGCTGAGGTGGGACTATGACTTGAGGCCAGGAGTTCCAGGCTCAGTGAGCTCTGATCATACCACTGCACTACAGCCTAGATGACAGACTGAGACCCTGCCTCAAAACAAAAGAGAATGGCAAATATTCCCTATCTAGAAACAGTCACAGTAATATAATGCCATAGTTCTTACCTGACAGAAAAAAATGAAAAGGATTAATAATAGCCAGTTCTGTTGTATGCTAGAGGAAATGGATATATTGTGTACTCTGGGTTAGAATATAAATTGGTTCAGCATTTGAAAAGAAAATTTGGCAGCTTTCTCTTAAATTTTTAAGTTTGCCATTTCTATGGAATCATCCTGCAGAAATACACATTTATGAGTATGTATAAAAGCTGTTCATAGCAGAATTATTAAGAGAAAAAGTAAGCCAGGCGCGGTGGCTCACACCTGTAATCCTAGCAGTTTAGGAGGCCATGGTGGGTGGATCACCTGAGGTCAGGAGTTCAAGACCAGTCTAGCCATCATAGTGAAACCCATCTTTAAAAAAAAAAAAGAAAAGAAAGAAAGAAAGAAAAAGTAGATGTTCACCAGTCACAGTTTGTCAACCCAATACACCCATAGCAAGGATAGCAAGGAATGCCGGGAGCAGTGAGAAAGAGTAAGATAATTTATATGTATGAACATGGGGAGATCTCCAAGACAAAGTAAAAAACAACAAAAATACATGCAGAAAAATAAAAATAAAAATAATATAATATAATTAATTAATTAATTAAAAATAAATAAATAAATAATAAAAATTTTTAAATAAAAAGAAAAACAAAAATCCATGCAGAATGTATAGTCAACATGGTACCACTTAAGTAAAAACAAACACACAAACCCCCAAACTCTATTTCTAACCTTAGGTAAATATGTATGTGAATATATAGAAACCAATCTGAAATAACAAAGGTGAAATTGTTAAAATGGTGATTTGGGGAGAGAAATGGAATTAACAAGGGAGAGGAGGTTGATATAGGAATGGGGGCTTGCATCTTAACATTTTTCTGAAAAATAAGCAAATATTATCTTAATATATATATGCATAATTTACATTAGCAAAATGAGAAATAAAGTCCTAGAAATAGGCAGACATTTTAAAAACACTATTGGCAAAATAAAGGTTCAAAGCAAAAAACTGACCGACCAATTTTTGGTTCAAATAATGGTTCTTAACCCATATGCCATAAAATGAAGACTATGAGTTTGATTACATATTAAAATTAAGACATACAGCAAATGACTGGGGAAAATTATCCTCAACACATAGGACAGACAGAAGCTAATTCCTTAAGACGGGATGGTCACAAAACAATGAATGGTGACAAACAAGCAACTGAAAAATGGGTGAGCAGCCAGTCATGGTAATGTGCACCTGTGGTCCCAGCTACTGAAGAGGCCAATGCAGGAGGATTGCTTGAGCCCAGGAACTGGAGGCTTCGGTGAGCTACGACTGTGCCACTGCACTTCAGCCTGGATGACACAGAGACTCCTCCCCCTGGGGCTTCTTCAGAGTCACCTCGTGCATCAATAACATGCCACATGTTCTTACTGCCCCCGTCCGGCAGCTCACCCCCAGCCTGCAGGGTATCTCCTGTTTCCCAGCTACCCCCAAACCACCACAGATTTCTGACAGCCCGTCACACCCAGGAATTACATAGAAACTCACAGACCTCACTGGGATTCTCCCCTGTGACTCCTGCTCCTCCAACCGCAGCCTCAGGGACTCTCCCACGTCTCCCAGTTACTGTCCAAGCATCCCCGATCTCCAACAGTCAGTCCCCCACACGGGAAGCACCTGCAGACGCAGATCTGAGTGCCCTCCTCCACGCTGTCTCTCATCTCTCCTCCTGCAGCCCTTCGGGACGCTCCAGTGTGTCCCAGCTCCTCTCCAGCTGTCCCCAGATTTCTCCTGGGCTTAGCCCGTAACACCCAGGAGACCCCTAGAAACTCACAGACCTCCCTGGAATCCATCCCATGTCTCCCATGTCTTCACCCCCAGCCCACAGGAACTCTCCTGTGTCCCCCCGTTCCTCTCCAGCCACCCCCACATTTCCACTGGATTCAGCCCCCATACCCAAGAATCACCCAGAAACCCACAGACCTCCCCGGGATCCTCCCCAGCCTCTCCCTCGTCTTCACCCTTTGCTCTCAGGGATGCTCCTCTGTCTCCCAACCCCTCCAAGCATCCCCAGATTTCTGCAACAGTCAATCCTACGCATCCAGGAAACACCCAGAAATTCAGAGACCTCACAGGCCTCCTCCCCCATCTCTCTCACCTCTTCACCCCTCTGAGAGACTCTCCCGCGTGTCCCTGCTTCTCTCCAACCATCCCCAGATCTCAAACCCCCCCGCACCCAGGAATCACGTAGAAACTCACAAAGCTCCCTGACATCCCCCCAATCTCCCTCATATCTTCACCCCCATTCCTTAGGGACTCCTGTGTCTTCCGGCTCTGCTCTAACCATCCCCAGTTTTCTGCAAGAGCCAGCCCTAGGCACCCAGAAGACCCCTAGAAACTCACAGACCTCACCAGCTTATTCTCCCACAACCTCCGTCTACACAGCAGCGGCCCCCACATATCCCCCAGTGGCGGCACGCCCATCTCCCTTCATACTGACACACTCACAGGGCCTCGCAGCCACCCTCCGTCATTGTCCTCCAGCTCATCGTCCCAGCCAATCTACTGGCCAGCATGATGGCTTACTTGCCCCTTTCCCCACATTCCTGGTCAGGGCCCCACATCCAGCCACAGAAGAGCCCCTCCTGCCTTCCACGCACGCCATCTTTCTGTACACTGTCACACACTTGCCGTCAGTCTCTTCTGGGGCTCTGCACAGTCGCTGTGGGCTGTGTGGACGGAGGTTGTGGGAGAGCCCCTCTAATGCCAACATCCCCACTCAGGCGATTAACACCCCCCTGCCAGCTGGGCATCGGGACCCTCCTGCCTGCCGACGTGGCTGCCAGCACCCATACCAGCGTGACCCCCAGCCTGCCTGCATCCTGCGGGTGAGCCTCTTCTCTGGCAGTGACACTATTGGTGTGAACCCCCATTTTCAGGTCTCTCATTTGTAAATATGACCATGTTCCCTTTTCTCTATTTCTTCCATTCACAGGACATCTCACTCTCTCTGTTTCTGCCTCCATTCAGTTACTCATTCTTTTTCCCTTTTCACTGTCTGCCCCGGTCTCAATGTGGAGGCCCTAGATGAGATTCATCTGATTAAGGTGATGGATTGAATGGCTTGTAGTATATTCATAATTGTGCACAATTTTAATTCACAATCGATTTTATAACATTTTATCACCACCACCCCCACTTCCCCACCCCTGCCAAGGAAACCCTGTAAACAGTAGTCATTCCTCATGCTGTCTCCAAGCCACACCCCCAGCCACAACCTGGGCCCTAGGTAACAGCCTCAAAGAGAGCTGTACCCTACCTCCATAGATTTGCCTATTCTGGGTATTTCCTGTAAACAGAGCAATACAATATGTGAGCCTATACAATTGCCTTTTTTTTTTTTTTTTCAAGATGGGGTTTCACCATGATGGCCAGGCTGGGTTTGAACTCCTGACCTCAGGTGATCCACCCACCTCGGCCTCCCAAAGTGCTAGGATTACAGGCGTGAGCCACCACGCCTGGCCACAGCTGCCTTTTTTACTTAGCATAATGTTTTCAAGGTTTATCCACATGGTAGCATTGCCTACAGCTTCATTCGTTTTATGGCCAAATAATGCTCAACTGCATGAATAATGCTCCTGGGGATGCTAGCAAGTTGATGGGTATAAGGTAGTTTCTACCTATTTGCTTTTGTGAATAGTGCTGCTCTGCACACTCCTGTACGCTATTTGGTGTGGATATCTTTTCTCTTGGTGCATACCCAGAGAATTCCTGGGTCATATGAAGACTTACATGACGTTTAACATGTTGAGGAGCTTCCAGATTAGTTTCCAGCATGGCTGTAGCATTTGACAGTCCCACCAGCAGTGCAGGAATGTTACAGCCCCCTTGCATCCTCATCTGCGTTTGTCATTATCTAGTTTTTCCATCCCGGCCATTCTGGTGAATGTGAAGTGGCACCATTGCTGTTTTTACTTGCGCATCCCTGAGGACTGAGGACGCAGAGAATCATTTCATGCGTTTTGTGGGAAGTAGAAAAGTTCCTTTTTAAAGTTTCCTTTCTTGTTAAATCATAAGTGTGCTAATAACGCTTTGTTAGGCCTTATCCTACGTAGCTGTTAGACATGCCGTGCTTATAGGCACCTAGTATATTCTATGTCCTTGTACTTTAACCAAGGTATCTGCGCTGGACGTGCTTGCGGGCTTGTCCCAGCTCTCCATTGCTTTTACGTGTTTAGAAAAGTTTTAAGTTATTAGCCAATCAGGTTTTAGTTTAGATTGTGAGGTCCGGCTCCAGCCAAAGGAAATCAGACACAGCAGTAAGGACAACCCCAAATGCATAAGGAATAACTTTGTGTGTATTCCCTTTGTTCTTTGTACTCTCCAGGCATAATGGCTACCTGAAGTTCCTTTCCTGTAGTCCAGGAAGGAAAAATTGCGTTGCTGAAAAATCCTTAGTCTCAGTGCTAATTTTTCTTGCAGCACCCGGCATCTATTTCCAACATGTTTCTTGTCTATTTGTGTGTCTTCTTTGGAGAAATATCTACTGAAATCCTTTGCCTATTTAAAAATTGGATTATTTTTCTTCTTTTTATTGACTAAAAAGAATTCTTTTTGTAATCCAAATACAAGTTCCCTATCAGGTATATGATTGCAAATATTTTCTCCCATTTTGTGGTTGTCTTTTCACTTTTGAAACACAAAATGTTTTACTTTTTATAAAGTACAATTATTGTATTTTCTTTTGCCACTTCGTGGTTTTGATGCCACTTCTTAAAAGCCTTCATCTCACCTGCAGTGATATTTTCTTCTGAGATTTTATCTGTTATTGATTTGTTTTGTTATTTTTTACTTTTTAAGATTTTATCTTTTTATTTATTTATTTTATTTTATTGTGAGACAGAGTTTCACTCTGTTGCCCAGGCTGGAGTTGCAATGGCATGATCTCAGCTTGCTGCAACCTCTGCCTCCCGGTTTAAGCAATTCTCCTGCCACAGCGTTCTGAATACATGAGGTTACAGGCAAGTGCCACCATGCCCAGCTAATGTTTATATTTTTAAAAATAGCCAGGCGCAGTGGCTTATGCCAGGCGCAGTGGCTCAAGCCTATAATCCCAGCACTTTGGGAGGCCGAGGCGGGTGGATCACGAGGTCAAGAGATCGAGACCATCCTAGTCAACATGGTGAAACCCCGTCTCTACTAAAAATACAAAAAAATTAGCTGGGCATGGTGGCACGTGCCTGTAATCCCAGCTACTCAGGAGGCTGAGGCAGGAAAATTGCCTGAACCCAGGAGGCGGAGGTTGCGGTAAGCCGAGATTGCGCCATTGCACTCCAGCCTGGGCAACAAGAGCAAAACTCCGTCTCAAAAAAAAAAAAAAAAAATAGAGACAGAGTTTTGCCATGTCGGCCAGGCTGGTCTGGAACTCCTGACCTCAGGTAATCTGCCTGATTCAGCCTCCCAAAGTGCTGGGATTACAGATATGAGCCACTACACCGGCCAGATTTCATCTTTTTAGCTCTTAAATTTAGATCCATAGTCACCTTGGAGTTAATGTTTGTGTGTGGAATGAGGAAGGTATCCAACATTATTCTTTTGAATGAGGGTATCCCATTGTGCCAGCACTCTTTGTTAAAAAGGGGATTCCTGGCTGGCCATGGTGGCTCATGCCTGTAATCTCAGTACTTTGGGAGGCCAAGGTGTGCAGATAATCTGAGGTCAGGAATTCTAGACCAGCCTGGCCAACATGGCATAATGAAACCCCATCTCTAGTAAAAATACAAAAATTAGTCAGTCGTGGTGGTGCACACCTGTAGTCCCAGCTACTCGGGAGGCTGAGGCAGGAGAATCACTTGAATCCGGGAGGCAGAGGTTGCAGTGAGCCAAGAGCACATCACTGTACTCCATTGTGGGTGACAGAGTGAGACTCTGTCTCAAAAAAAAAAAGAAAAAACGGCCGGGCGCGGTGGCTCAAGCCTGTAATCCCAGCACTTTGGGAGGCCGAGACGGGTGGATCACGAGGTCAAGAGATCGAGACCATCCCGGTCAACATGGTGAAACCCCGTCTCTACCAAAGATACAAAAAATTAGCTGGGCATGGTGGCGCGTGCCTGTAATCCCAGCTACTCAGGAGGCTGAGGCAGGAGAATTGCCTGAACCCAGGAGGCGGAGGTTGCGGTGAGCCGAGATCGCGCCATTGCACTCCAGCCTGGGTAACGAGAGCCAAACTCCGTCTCAAAAAAAAAAAAAAAAGAAAAAAAGAAAAGAAAAAAGATTCTGACCCCTATTGAATTTTCTCAGCACACTCTGAAAATCAATTGGCTGTAAATGTTATTCCCTTCATCTATATCTCTATGTCAGAATCCCAGGAAAATATAGCCATGATTATTGCATTTTGCAGGATGCTTTAACATAGGGAAGAGTCTTCCAATTCTGTTTTTTTCTTTGAAGATTATTTTAGTTATTCTGGATCATTGGCATTCCCGTATGAATTTTAGGATCAGCTTATCAGTTTCTGCAAACTTGCCAACTAGGCTTTTGATGGGAAGTATGTGGAATTGAAACAGGAATTATCTCAGTTATCTTGCCAGCTGTGACCTCTGGCCAGCGATGTCCCCCCGCCTGGATTCCCAGGCCTCCCTCAGCCCCGGGGCCTGCCACTGGAGGTGCTCCAGCCTGCCTGTGTTATAGCTTATACCTGTGTCTGGTGGTTCCTGAGTTCTTGTCCCATGTCCAAGAAGAATGAGGTTACACTGACAGTTGAAGGGTGAAGATGGGCAGAGAGAGGATGCAGAAGGGTGTAGGGGGGATCCCCTACCTCCACAGTTGTGTGGCTTTTTTGCTCTCAGTGTGGCTGGGCCCTGGGCTTTTTATGAATTCAGAATGGGGAGTGTGTGCTGATTGCTTCGTGAGTATGCAAAAAAGGTTAAAGCAAAGACACCACTCAAAGGTGGACATGACAGTGTAGAAAATCAATTAGGAAAGGGTATGCATACATAAATAGGTAAAGGATGGGGATCAATAAGAGGAGAGAATGCCCAACAGGAAGACAGGTTCTCAATCCTGTCCAAAGATTTAATTTGCAGCTTTGATTTCCGGCTTTAAACTGCCTTCAGCTTGGAGGTGTGGTTTCAGCAGAGACTCGCCCCTATCTGCCTGGGCATTTGGCTGCCTCCTATCACTATCAGAATGTGTAGAACACTTTGGGAATTATTACCACCCCAGCAATATGAAATCTGTCCATCCATGAACATTTTTTGTCTTTCCATTTATTTGTGCCATCTATAATGTCAACAATATTTTGTGGTTTTCAAGATACATGTTTTGTATTTTTTTGGTCAGGTTTATTGCAAGTATTTTATTCTTTTTGATGCTATTGTAAATGGAATTGTTAAGTTTCATTTTCAGACTGTTCAATGCTATTGTGTGGAAATGTAATTGATATTTGTATATCGATCTTGTGTCCTGAAACCTTGCTGGACTCATTCCTTAGTTCTGGTCGTTGTTTTAATGGTTTCCTTAACATATTCTATATGTAGGATAATGTCTGCAGGGAATAGAGATTGTTTTTCTTCTTCCTTTCTAATCCAGATGCATTTTATTGCCTAATTTCCCTATCTAGAAACTCTGGTACAATCTTGAATAGAAGTGGCAAAAGTGGACATCTTTGTCTTATTCATGAAGTGAAAAGGAAGGCATTCAGTATTTTGCTATTAAACACTGTGTTTTTTTTTGTAGGTTTGTTTGTTTGTTTGTTTTGAGCTAATCTTCAACAGGTTAAGGAAGCTCCCTTCCATTTACAGTTTGTTTTTGTTTTGTTTTGTTTTGTTTTGAGACTGAGTCTCACTCTGTTGCCCCAGGCTGGAGTGCAGTGGTGTGATCTCGGCTCACTGCAACCTTCCCCTCCCGGGTTGTAGCAAGTCTCCTGCCTCAGCCTCCTAAGTAGCTGGGACTACAGGCACACGCCTCTACACCTGGCTAATTTTTTTGTATTTTAGTAGAGATGGGGTTTCACCATGTTGCCCAGGCTGGTCTAGAATCCCTAAGCTCAGGCAATCCACCCGCCTTGGCCTCCCAAAGTGCTAGGATTACAGGCATGAGCCACCACGCATGGCCCCAGTTTTTTTAAGTGTTTGTATTGTGAAGCATGTTGTATTTTCTTCAAATGCACTTTTTGTGTCGACTAAGATTATCATGTGGTTTTTGCTTTTATTTACATTGTGTACCGTATTTCATTTAGTTCTCCAGGAACTCCCCTTCAGCACTCATATATCTAGTCATAATGAAAACATCTTTGTGTTTTTACTGTTTTGAGATATTTCTTCTATTCGACATTCAAGTCCACACTATAACTGAAATATCCCAAAATTTCCCTTTTTTTTTCTTTTTTTTGAGACGGAGTTTCGCTCTTGTTACCCAGGCTGGAGTGCAGTGGCGCGATCTCGGCTCACCGCAACCTCCGCCTCCTGGGTTCAGGCAATTCTCCTGCCTCAGCCTCCTGAGTACCTGGGACTACAGGCATGTGCCACCATGCCCAGCTGATTTTTTGTATTTTTAATAGAGACGGGGTTTCACCATGTTGACCAGGATGGCCTCGATCTCTTGACCTCGTGATCCATCCGCCTCGGCCTCCCAAAGTGCTGGGATTACAGGCATGAGCCACCGTGCCTGGCCTAAAATTTCCCTTTTTATCTCCTATTTCAAATATTTGCATTTGGGAAACTGATTAAGTTTCTGCTTTTAGGACCACCCAGCACTTCCCCTTCCTCCCTTTCTTATGACTCCCCCTTTCCTTCCGTTACTTTCCTCCCTCCTTCTCTTCCTTCCCAAATGTTCCCATGTCAGATCCTTGAGAATTCGTAGTACAATTTCGTTGTTATGTACCAATGTCTCCCTTCCAGGATTCCCCATCAATTGTAAACGTTTTCTGGTTTCTCTCAAGTCACTTAGTATACTGTAATTAGTTACACCTTTTTTGCCTTATACAGCTACTCCTGGATTTTTGATGGTGTTATGTACTGATTGACCCATCATGACTCAAAATTGCATTTACTATCCCTATAAACCAATTGTAAAGTTGAGGGGAAAAGATAATGGAAGAGCAATTAGACAAGAAAAAGAAATCAAAAGTATTCAGATTGGAAAAGGAGAAAAAATATTTGCAGATGACAGGATCTTATATATAGAAAAGTCTAGGCCAGGCGTGGTGGCTCACGCCTGTAATCCCAGCACTTTGGGAGGCTGAGGCAGATGGATCACCTGAGGTCAGGAGTTTGAGACCAGCCTAACCAACATGAAAATAATAAATAAATAAATTTATTTATTTATTTATTTAAAAATACATAAAATAAAAGTCTAAATAGTTTATGCAGAAAAACTATTAAAGTTAATAAACTGTTTCAGCAAAATTGCAGGATACAAGACCAATATTTAAAAACCAGTCATAGCAATAATCCAAAACTCAAATTAGGAAAACAGTTCCATGTATAATGGCATCAAAAAGAGTAACATATGTAGGGATAAACTAAAATGGAAGTGCAAAGTTATATGCTGAAAACCACACAATATTGTTAGAAGATACAAGTAAATAAAAAGTCATCGCATGTCCATGGACTGGATGATGTAATATTATCAAGATGGCAATACTCCTCAAAGCAATCTACAGCTTCACTGCAGTCTCTACCAAAACTTCAACAGCCTTTTTTTTTTTTTCTTTTTTCTTTTTTTCTTTTTTTTTTTTTTTGGCATAAATGGACAAGCTAAAATTTATACAAAAATGCAAGAAACCCAGAATAGCCAAAACAGTCTCGAAACATAACAAAATTGGGCCTGAACAGAGCAAAAAGTGGAGAACAGCAGAACTTATTCCTTCTGCCTGCCTGTTCCAGCTGGTACGTCAATCTTTACCTTCCCTTGGACTGAGACTTAACACCATCAGCTCTCCTGGTTCTCAGTCCTTTGAACTCAGACTTTCCTGAATCTCCAGCTTACAGACAGCAGACGGTGAGAATTCTCCACCTCCATAATCATGTGATGCAGATCCTCATGAAAAATTTCTATCTATCAGTTGATCAATTGATCAATCATCTCTTGGTTCTGTTTCTCTGGAGAACCCTCTACAGTGACTTTGGACTAGGCAACAGTTTCTTAGATAAAATCCCCCCCTCCAAAAAAAATAGAAAACTTGGGCTGCATCACAATTAAAAACTTTTTTGCATCAAAGGATAATGTTAAGAAAGTAAAGAGACAATCCAAAGAATGGAAAAAAATTATTCACAAACTATATATTTGATAAGCTCTCGTATCCAGAATACACATATAAAAACTCTTACAAATCAACCAAAAATGGTCCAGACATGGTGGCTCATGCCTGTAATCCCAGCACTTTGGGAGGCCATGGCAGGTTGATCACCTGAGGTCAGGAGTTCAAAACCAGCCTGGGCAATATGGTGAAACCCTATCTCTACTAAAAATATAAAAATTAGCTGGGCATGGTGGCGTGCACCTGTAGCCCCAGATACTCACAAGGCTGAGGCAGGAGAATTGCTTGAACCCAGGAGGCAGAGTTTGCAGGGAGCCAAGATCATGCTATTGTACTCCAGCCTGGGCAACAGAGTGAGACTCCATCTAAAAAAAAAAAAAAAAAAAATGAGCAAAATAGCCAGGTGCAGTGACTCATGCCTGTAATTCCAGCACTTTGGGAGGCCGAAGCAGGTGGATCGCTTGAGGTCAGGAGTTCAAGACCAGCCTAGCCAACATGATAAAACCCCTTCTGTACTAAAAATTCAAAAATTAGCTGGACATGGTGGCATGTGCCTGTAATCCCAGCTACATGGGAGGCTGAGGCAGAAGAATCACTTGAATCCTGGAGGTGGAGGTTGCAGTGAACCAAGATCATGCCACTGTACTCCAGCCTGAGCGGCAGAGCAAGACTCTATCTCAAAAAAAAGAAAAAAAAAATTAGCCAGGCATGGTGGCAGGTGCCTATAGTCCTAGCTACTTGGGAAGCTGAGGCAGGTGGATCATTTGAGGTCAGGAGTTCAAGACCAGCCTGGCTAACATGGTGAAACCCTGTCTCTACTAAAATACAAAAATTAGCTGGGCATGGTAGCTCAAGCCTGTAATCCCAGCTTCTTAGGAGGCTGAGGCAGGAGACTCACTTGAATCCAGGAGGCAGAGGTTGCAGTGAACTGAGATCGCGCCACTGCACTCCAGTCTGAGCCACAGAGGGAGAGACTCTGTCTCAAAAAGTAAAAAATAAAATAAAAATAAAAAATTTTTAAATGGGCCTGGCACAGAGGCTCACATCTGTTATTCCAGCACTTTGGGAGGCCAAGGTGTGTGGATCACCTGAGGTCAGGAGTTCAAGACCAGCCTGACCAACATGGAAACCCTGTCTCTACTAAAAATACAAAATTAGCCAGGCATAGTGGCACATGCCTGTAATCTCAGCTACTCAGGAGATTGAGGCAGGAGAATTGCTTGAGCATGGGAGGCAGAGATTGTGGTGAGTCAAGATCGATCGTGCCATTGCACTCCAGCCTGAGCAATGAGAGCAAAACTCCACCTCAAAAAAAAATTTTTTTTTTAATTAAACGATCAAAGGAGTTGGACACAACTGCTCCAAAGATATACAAATAACCAGTACACGCATGAAAAGATGTTCTACAGCACTAGTAATTAATAAAACAACAATGAAATAGCACTTTGCACACACCAGGAAGGCTAGAATTTAAAAGACGAGCAATAACAAGTGTTGGTGAGGACAGGGAGAAATTGAAACCCTCATCCACTGCTGGTGGGGATGTCAAATGGTACAGTCACCTTGGAAAACATGGTAGCAGTTCCTCAAATGGTGAAACATAGCATCCATATGGCTCAGCAATTCCACCCCTACCCAACAGAAATGAATACATCCACACGAAAACTGGTACACAGATGTTTATAGCAATATTATTTATAATAGCCAAAAGGTACAAACAGCCCAAATGTCCATCATTCTGGAATGTTCTGGAATTAGTAGTAATGGTTACACAATCTTGTGGCTGCAATGAAAAACACTGAATTGTACACTTTAAAATGGTGCATTTTATGGTATGTAGTTTACATCTCAGATTAAAATAAATAGAAAGAAAAAGCCCATGGAAATAGAGGCATGACAAAACCTCACCTCCCAGCCATTCCTGTCCTCAGGGGTCAGCACCACCAAGGTTAGAACTGAGTAGACCTCATGGAACGGCGGGGCCACATTCCCTCACTGTCCAACATGACTTCAAGTCCAGGGACCACCTTCCCTGGGCACAAGAGTCATTCATGCTTAGGAGAAAAGGTCTCACGTGGCTATTGCCCACCCCCCACTAATAAAGAGCCCACTGGGCAGTGTTTCATATGAAGTTAACACAAAGGTGGACTGGCTTCCTCTACGTGCTCTCCCTCTACATGGCCAGGGTGCGTCTGACACATCCAAAAAGTACCTTTCTAGCCTCTACATGGTTACCTTGGAGACTGAAAGGTCAATATTTCTGGAGGGATTGCACCAACCAGCTGGGCTTGTGCTGATACCTGGTGTTGTTCAATTTCACCATGAACAACACTTTCAGATTCCATCTGCAGCTTGTATGAGTCAGGACAAAAAAGCAAGACAAACAATCATAACCTACTCATAGCTCACTTGATCCTGGAAAAGGCAGCCACGAGCTGGGCTTCAGAAACCACAGGAGCCAGCCCTGAGTCACTTTCCCCTCTGTCCAGCCCTACGTCTGTCTCTGTCGGCCAGCTTGTCCTCTCAGGCTGCTTTCACTGTCACTGGGGGGATTGCAGCCCCCAGCAGCCCCTCTCGCCTTACCACACGCATCTGCCCTCAGAGGACACTAATCAGTGTCCACCTCTCAGATGAAAGCAAAGAGGCCAACAATGGGTATCTCCCACACTGCTCTGCAAAAAGTGTTTCAAATTATATAGAACTCATGAAAATTTCATTCCAGGTTACAACATGTATATCTAGAACCTGAGCTGACAAAAATGTTGAGTCATCATGGGGAGTTATTTGTACCTTTACTGTTTGCTTAGAGAAAACAATTCCAAAAAGCAGTACATGTGTTGACAAAACCAGGCATACTTCTCAGTGATTAAAAAAAAAATTTGTTTTTTTTCTGAGACAGGGTCTTGCTCTGTCACCCAGGCTGGAGGGCAGTGGCATGATCTCAACTCACTGCAACCTCTGTCTCCCGGGTGCAAGCAATTCCCTACTTGAGCCTTCTGAGTAGCTTAGATTACAGGCATGCACCACCATGCCCGGCTAATTTTTGTAATTTTATTAGAGATGGGGTTTCACCATCTTGACCAGGCTGGTCTTGGACTCATGACCTCGTGATCCACCCGCCTCGGCCTCCCAAAATGCTGGGATTACAGGTGTGAGCCACTGCACACAGCCTTTCTTTTCTTTTTTTCTTTTCTTTTTTTTGAGCAGAGTTTCGCTCTTGTTGCCCAGGCTGGAGTGTAATGGCGCAATCTCGGCTCACTGCAACCTCCAAATCCCAGGTTCAAGTGATTCTCCTGCCTCAGTCTCCCGAGTAGCTGGGATTGCATGCATGCACCACCATGCCCAGCTCATTTTGTATTTTTAGTAGAGACGGGGTTTCTCCATATTGGCCAGGCTGGTCTTGAGCTCCCGACCTCAGGTGATCCGCCCACCTCAGCCTTCCAAAGTGCTTGGATTACAGACGTGAACCACCGCACCTGGCCAAAAATATTTTCAACACAAAGGCTGTTTGTGATGTCATTATTCCCAACTTTGGTTCCAGCAGGATCCACCTATAACATAGCTGATCCTTGACAAGCAGCTGACTTCTTCCTTGCCCAATGAACACGTCTTGAAACTCAGTGGTAACCATATCGTTACAGCTCCCATTCAATGAGAAATGTTCTCAGGAGACATTATCTCAAAATTAGAAAAGAGTCATATTCAACCAAAAGTACTGACAGAGGCCTTACATAAATAACAACATAACCTCAGAAAGAGAAAGGTTTGTGGTGCTGGGAACACACTAGGAGGCTCTCTACCTCACAAATTGACAAATATCTACTATGTATCTATTTGTATCTCTGTGTTATATATCTCTTGGCCCTCGTCATTTAGAAATGTTTCAGGAGTATATACTGAGTTAAAGCCCTTCCACAGTTCTGCGGAGACCTGAGCAGGAGGCAGCAATCTTCCGACCTTCCGCTGTACACCGGCGTTTCGACCTCACCCCACAGCTGCTTTCTTCCCGCCCTGACCCTCGAAGCCAGTTGCTCTGCCAGCAGCAGGCAGAGTGGCTGGTGCTGGCGAGGGCGGCACACACACCACAACAAGCACTTTGTGACCTGCGTCTCATTATTTCCCTTTATCAATACAGCTTCCGGGAAGGAGAAATCAGCACGACCTGCAATTTTTAGTTGAAAAGGTAATATTTAAACTTGGCCTGAACAGATGGAAGGATGCTTTTGGGGTATAAAACCTACTTATGATTTTCCCTGAAAGAAATTTCATTCATTTTGCAAAAGGAAGCAGTCATGGGCCTGGAACAGGGATGAGGAGGAGGAGCTTCCCAGCCCTAGGGAAAGGGCAAGTATGCCCGAAGACAAAGGCTAGAATTTGCAAGGTGGCATCAGGAAATGCCCACCCAGTGGGCCCTGCCAATACAGCCCAATACAGCCCAGAAGACTCGGTGACATACGCATGCACCCACTGGTCCTCTACAAGGCACCCAAGCTCAGCAAGGGGATGTGCCAGACACATCCTAAAGATTACTGAACACACCGGGCGCGGTGGCTCAAGCCTGTAATCCCAGCACTTTGGGAGGCCGAGGCGGGTGAATCACGAGGTCACGAGATCGAGACCATCCTGGTCAACATGGTGAAACCCCGTCTCTACTAAAAATACAAAAAATTAGCTGGGCATGGTGGTGCGTGCCTGTAATCCCAGCTACTCAGGAGGCTGAGGCAGGAGAATTGCCTGAACCCAGGAGGCGGAGGTTGCGGTGAGCCGAGATCGCGCCATTGCACTCCAGCCTGGGTAACAAGAGTGAAACTCCGTCTCAAAAAAAAAAAAAAAAAAAAAAGATTACTGAACACACAGCCCAGATGGGAACATTTACATGGGAACTGATTTTCAAGATGTGGCAGTGCTAAAATTTAAACATTTGTGGTGAAATTGCCCTCTATGCCCATCCCTAAAAAACACACAAATACACCCGAGACACACGCCCTGAGAGTCAGGAGGTCTCAAGTCAAAAGTTTGGGGCTGGAAAAGAACACAAGAGGAAGTTCCAGCAGAGAGCCATGACAAGTGAGTGAGGAGAGAGTTCAGGCAGACAAAACCAGAGCAGCCGAGGACACCATGGTGAGGCTGCCCTTGCTCCCCTCTAGAGGAAAGAGAATCGAGCATGTGCACCTCAAACACGGTGTACATTTCCTACTCCACAGCGCCCGGTATATGCTGGTCGCACTTCCACTAAGCGTCCTCCCGAGCCACTGATTATTAGGCCCTTTGCTCCTCAAAGTGTGGACTACCAACCAGTGGCCATCATAGGAAGCCTGTCAGGAGCAGAACGGCAGGCCCCACCATGGACCTACGGAATTAGAATCTGCACTTTAAGAAACCCTCAGGAATGCCATTAAAATCTGAGAAGCACTGGTCTATACCAAAATTAGGTCCTTTCAAAAGACAGACTGTACACTACATGTGGATAAAACTATCATTCTGTGTGCCTCCCACAGGACCAGCAAGGTTCAATACACAGTAAAGCATTCTATGCTCTTAGAACACACACTATAGGCCAGGCACAGTGACTCACTCATGCCTTATACCCAGCATTTTGGGAGGCCAAGAAGGGTGGATCGCTTGAGCTTAGGAGTTCAAGACTAACCTGGACAACATGGCAAGACCCCATTTCTACAAAAAACGCAAAAATTAGCTGGACACAGTGGCTCGTGCCTGTAATCCCAGCACTCTGGGAGGCCAAGAAAGGTAGATCACTTGAGCTCAGGAGTTCAAGACCAAACTGAGCAACATGGCAAGACCCCGTCTCTATAGAAATGCAAAAATTATCCGGGCACAGTGGCTCATGCCTGTAATCCCAACACTTTAGGAGGCCAAGGTAGGTGGATCATTTAAGCTCAGGAGTTCGAGATCAGCCTCGGTGACATGGCAAAACCCTGTCTCTACAAAAAATGCAAATATTAGCTGGTCATGGTGGCCTATACCTGCAGTCCCAGCTATTCAGGAAGCTGAGGTGGGTGGATCACTTGAGCCCAGGCGGCAGGGATTGCAATGAACTGAGATCCCACCACTGCACTCCAGCCTGGGTGACATTGCAAGACCCTGTCTCAAAACACACACACACACACACACACACACACACACCAGAGTAAATGAGAAATTAAAGACGTTAGCACCAAAGGTTTCTGAAATTGACTACTGCAGTTTCCATTTTGTCAAGACTAAACTATTCATGAGAATGTGTGGGCTATCCAGAGTCTAATAGGTAAAGCTCAGTATCATTAGAGAAAAAAAAACTACAATAAGATACCATCTCACACCAGTCAGAATGGCTATTATTAAAAAGCCAAAAAAAAAAAAAGATGTTGGCGAGGTTATGGAGAAAAGGGAACACTTATACACGGTTGATGAGAGTGTATTTCAACCATTGTAGAAAGCAGTATAGTGATTCCTCAAAGAGGTAAAAGCAGAACTAACATTTGACCCAGCAATCCCATTACTGGGTATATATTCAGAGGAAAATAAATCATTCTACCATAAAGACATACATGTGTGCAAATGGTCACTGCAGCACTGTTCACAACAGCAAAGACATAGAATCAACCTAAATGCCCATCAATGACATATTGGATATAGAAAATGTGGTACATATATACCGTAGAATACTATGCAGCCATAAAAAAGGATGAGATCATGTCTTCTGTGGGAACATAAATGGAGCTGGAGGCCATCATCCTTAGCAAACTAACGGGAATAGAATACCAAATATCACATGTTCTCACTTATAAATTGGGGCTAAATGATAAGAACCCGTGAACAGAAAGAAGGGAACAACAGACACTGGAGTCTAGTGGTGGGAGGGTGGGAGGAGGGAGAGGAGCAGAAAAGGTAACTGTTGAGTACCAGGCTTAATATCTGGGTGATGGCATAGTATGTTCAACAAAACCCCATGACACACACATTTACTTCTGTAACAAACTTTCACCTGTACCCCCAAACCTAAAAGTTTAAAGAAAGCTTTTTTTTTTTTTTTTTTTTTTTTTTTTGAGACAGGATTTCACTGTCACCCAGTCTGGAGTGTCTGGAGTGCAGTTATGTGATCATAGCTCATTGCAGCCTAAATGACCTCCTGGGCTCAAGTGATCCTCCCACCCCAGCCTCCCACGGAGCTGGGACATGCCTAGCTCTTTTAGTATTTTGGGTAAACACAAGGTTTCGCCATTGTTGCCCAGGCTGTCTCAAACTCCTGGGCTCAAGTGATCCACCCACCTCGGCTGGGATTATACAGGTGTAAGCCACTGCATCCGGCCAACAATGTAACTCTTTAGTAAATAGTTACAGTTGCCAAACACCAGGATGAGGAGCAAACTTCCTATATTTAAGTATAGTTTTCATTCTCCTTAAAAGACAAGCTATCACCTGGTGCAGTGGCTCACAATCATAACCCCAGCACTTTGGGAGGCCAAGGCAAGTGGATCACAAGGTCAGGAGCTCAAGACCATCCTGGCCAACATGGTGAAACCCCGTCTCTACTAAAAATACAAAAAAATTAGCTGGGTGTGGTGGTGCACCCCTGTAGTCCCAGCTACTTGAGAGCTGAGGCAGAATGACTTGAACCAGGGAGGTAGAGGTTGCAGTGAGCCAAGATCACATCACTGCACTCCACCCTGGGTGATAGAGCAAGACTCCATCCAAAAAAAAAAAAAAAGACAAGCTATCAATAACACTTGTTGTAGTGCTATTCAACAATCTTAGAACTTTGGTCCTGGCTGGGCACAATGGTTCACATCTGCAATCCCAGCTCTTTGGGAGACGAAGGAGGGAGTTTCGCTTGACCCCAGGAGTTCCAGACCAGCTTGGGCAACAAGGCAAAACCCCGTCTCTACCAAAAATACAAAAATTTAGCCAGCCGTGGTGGGGCATGCCTGTAGTCCCAGCTACTCAGTTGGCTGAGGCATGAGAATTGCTTGAACCTGGGAGGCAGAAGTTACAGTGAGCCGAGATGGTACCACTGCACTCCAGCCTGGGCAACAGTGCAAGACTTCATGTTAAATAAGCAGCCTCTCCCCAAGTTCCCTCACATCGTATGAGTGAGAAGAGGCGGTGTATCTTCGACATCTAACAGTGCCTGCCAGAAGGCAAGGATTCATCAGACAAAAGTCCTACTCTCAAGATTTGCTGGAAGCACCATTCACTGATGCTTATTAGAAGCAGAAATCGGCTGGGCAAGGTGGCTCACGCCTGTAATCCCAACACCTTAGGAGGCCGAGGCGGGCGGATCACGAGGTCAGGAGATCAAGATCATCCTGGCCAACACAGTAAAACCCCATCTCTACTGAAATACAAAAAAAATTTGCCAGGCGGACGTGCCTGTAGTCCCAGCTACTCAGGAGGCTGAGGCAGAGGAATCGCTTGAACCCAGGAGGTGGATGTGGCAGTGACCCGAGATCGAGCCACTGCACTCCAGACCAGCGACAGAGCAAGACTCCATCTCAAAAAAGAAAAAAAAAAAAAAAAGTACTGATCGACTTTTTTGTTTCACAATTCATGACTTCACTGTGATTACATTCACGAGTGACTAGTGGAAGATAAGCTTAAAACGTAATCCCCCTTTTCTAATTAATCGTGTTTCTTGGTACGTATGTTTAGTTTACCTAGGTTGCATATGTGAAGAATTGAGCTTTCTTATAATGTAGTTATAAGGGCATCGTGGCGCGTGCCCGTAGTCCCAGCTACACGGGAGGCTGAGGCAGGAGAATTGCTTGAACCCAGGAGGCGGAGGTTGCGGTGAGCCGAGATCGCGCCATTGCACTCCAGCCTGGGTAGCAAGAGCGAAACTCGGTCTCCAAAAAAAAAAAAAAAAAAAAAAAAAAATTCTTTACACAGAAGTACAGGCTTGGTGCAAATGCAAATTTTATTTATTTATTTATTTATTTATTTATTTATTTATTTATTTAGAGACAGAGTCTCACTCTGTCGCCAGGCTGGAGTGCAGTGGTGCGATCTCAGCTCACTGCAACCTCCACTTCCCGGGTTCAAGTGATTCTGCCTCAGCCTCCCGAGTAGCTGGGACTACAGGCACGCGCCACCATACCCAGCTAATTTTTTTATTTTTAGTAGAGGCGGGGTTTCACCGTGTTGGCCAGGATGGTCTCCATTTCTCAGCCTCGTGATCCGCCCGCCTCGACCTCCCAAAGTGCTGGGATGACAGCGGTGAGCCACTGCGCCTGGGCCACAAGTGCACATTTTACCATAGACTAAGCGTTCTTAGATTAATATCATTAAGAAACGTTACCATTTATTGATCAATCACTCTGCATCAGACTCTGATTAAACCCATTCATGTTGTTTCAGTAAACGACAACTCAGAGGCAAGTGCAGTCTTTACAGAATAAACTGAAGGTTACGGGGCTAACTGCCACAGTCACAGGGCAGAGGCAGAAGAGGTGTTCTCCCTAGGATCTGCAGTAGATTCCTGTGGACTGTTCCTCACTTAGCAATATTACTATCCAGTCCAGCTTAGAACATTATGCGAATGGCTTCATTTAGCAATATTACTATCCAGTTCAGCTTAGAATACCATGGCAATGGATTCATTTATCCATTATTACTATCCGGTTCAGCTTAGAACATTCTGCTCATTGGTAGTTAGACTCTACCAGATACGAGGTGCCAGATTAGGCACCAGCAGACTGGATCATCATCTCTTTAACCAATAGTTGACAATGATGTGCATATATTTACCTATGAACTCAATATTATTCACGTACAAGTACCTTTTATAAGGACTTAACATGGAGAGGGTTTAATAACAAGCATGCCAACATGTTTGATAAACAGAACTCAAGTTTTCATTTCATAAGAAATTACCTAGTTTTTTTTTTTGTTTGTTTGTTTTTGTTTTTTTTTTGTTTGTTTGTTTGTTTGTTTTTTGAGACGGAGTTTCGCTCTTGTTACCCAGGCTGGAGTGCAATGGTGCGATCTCGGCTCACCGCAACCTCCGCCTCCTGGGTTCAAGCAATTCTCCTGCCTCAGCCTCCTGAGTAGCTGGGATTACAGGCACGTGCCACCATGCCCAGCTAATTTTTTGTATTTTTAGTAGAGACGGGGTTTCACCATGTTGGCCAGGATGGTCTCGATCTCTCGACCTCGTGATCCACCCGCCTCGGCCTCCCAAAGTGCTGGGATTACAAGGAAATTACCTAGTTTTTAGCAATGAAGATTTCATTTTTTAACCAAAACACTATTCTAACATTTTCTGTAACCAAATACACTGTTTTCAAAAAGGTATTTTTAAAATTCTTTTGAAAAATTTCAAGCTATGTGCGGTGGCTCACACCTGTGATACCAGCACTTTGGGAGGCTGAGGCAGGCAGATCACCTGAGGCCAGGAGTTTTGAGACCGGCCTGGCCAACATGGTGAAACCCCGTCTCCACTAAAAATACAAAGATTAGCCAGGCATGGTGGTGGGCCCCTGTAATCCCAGCTACTCGGCAGGCTGAGGCATGAGAATTATTTGAACCCGGGACGCAGAGTTTGCAGTGAGCCACGATCACACCATTGCACTCCAACTTGGGTGACAAGGACGAAACTATGTCTGTCTCAGAAAAAAATAATAAGGTCTCACTATCTCTCAGCCTAGAGTGCAGTGCCACGATTATAGTTTAGCATAACCTCAAACTCTTAGATTCAAGCAAACCTCCCACCTCAGCTGGGATTGGCACGCGCCACCGCACCTGGCTAATTTTTATTTTTTGGAGAGATGGGCTCTACAAGTGATCCACCTGCCTCAGCCTCCTAAAGTGCTGGGATTGTAGGTTCGACCTCCCATGCCCAGACTGTAATTTACTTTATTATTATAATATTTATTTATTTATTTTTGAGACAGAGTCTCTCTCTGTCGCCCAGGCTGGAGTGCAGTGGCACAATCTCAGCTCACTGCAACCTCCACCTCCCAGGTTCAAGCGATTCTCATGCCTCAGCCTTCCAAGTAGCTGGGACTACAGGCATGCACCTCCGTGCCTGGCTAATTTTTATATTTTTAGCAGAGATGGGGTTTTACCATGTTGGCCAGGCTGGTTTCAAACTACTGGCCTCAGGTGATCTGCCTGCCTTGGCCTCCCAAAGTGCTAGGACTGCAGGCATGAGCCACTGCATCCAGCCTACCTTATAATTTTAAAAGATCTTGCAATTTTATTACAGGTCTAAAGAAGGAAAAAAAAAAGATCTAAGACCTTAAGTTCACACAATGTATGCATTAAACAATCGTTTAACAGAAATAATTCAAGACAATACTAAGTCCACAAGATCTTTTCTTCTCAAAGGGATCCGTGTTACTAAAATTTAAAACCCCATGCAATTAATTTACTCTTCTTGTGAACTCAATTATTTTCACTTGAGTATCAGGATAACTGAAAACATGCCCATCACCCACTTAACATTTGTCTGAATAATCATTGCAATTATCTAGAATTTTTTACATTATAGTAACAAAGACAATTTATAATAATGGATGTAACCAGAGCATTTGATTGCCGTTACTTAATTGGCTAATATGGCTTGATAAGGAATGAAACAATGTATTTCTCTTTATCAATTATCGACTGTGGAGAAAATCTGTTCTTCAAGTTAAAGGCTGGTAAGCCTCAAGGGCTATCAGATGTAATAAAGCACTTGCCAAGTGCCAACTATCATGTTTATTAATTACAAATGGATAACAGTATTTCAATTAAAAAAGGCATTTAGTATTAAAACAAATTTTACTACACGCTAATATGAGGATGTCCTGTTAAAATCTCATTTCGCGGCCGGGCGCGGTGGCTCAAGCCTGTAATCCCAGCACTTTGGGAGGCCGAGGCGGGTGGATCACGAGGTCCAGAGATCGAGACCATACATGGTGAAACCCCGTCTCTACTAAAAATACAAAAAAATTAGCTGGGCATGGTGGTGCGTGCCTGTAATCCCAGCTACTCAGGAGGCTGAGGCAGGAGAATTGCTTGAACCCAGGAGGCGGAGGTTGCGGTGAGCCGAGATCGCGCCATTGCACTCCAGCCTGGGTAACAAGAGCGAAACTCCGTCTCAAAAAAAAAAAAAAAAAAAAAAAAAAAAATCTCATTTCGCAATAATGTGAATTTTTGAGATTACTTTGTAATCTATTATCAAAAGGAAAAAAAATACTGAATCTGGGCAAGGTGACTCATGCCTGTAGTCCCAGCACTTTGGAAGGCCAAGGGGGGACGACGGCTTGAGACCAGGAGCTTGACACCAGCCTGGACAACATAGCAAGACCATCTCTACAATAACGATTTTTTTTCATTAGCTGAGTGTGGTGGTGTGTGCCTGTGGTTTACCTGCTCTGGAGGCTGAGGCAGGAGGAATGCTTGTCAAAAGAAAAACACACACACACAAAGGCCTCCCTGTCATCTTCGAACAATGATTTTCTTTCATTACTCAACCACTGTACCGAACAAGCAAAGGAAAGTATTCACTATGGATAAGGCCAACAATCTGCTTCTCTATTGACCACAGGTTTCTTGTGACTATTGGTTTCCTAGTGCCAACTAAGAATCATAACTCTGCTTTTGTATAATAAGAATTCACACATTAAGCCGGGCGCGGTGGCTCAAGCCTGTAATCCCAGCACTTTGGGAGGCCGAGGCGGGTGGATCACGAGGTCGAGAGATCGAGACCATCCTGGTCAACATGGTGAAACCCCGTCTCTACTAAAAGTGCAAAAAATTAGCTGGGCATGGTGGCACGTGCCTGTAATCCCAGCTACTCAGGAGGCTGATGCAGGAGAATTGCCTGAGCCCAGGAGGCGGAGGTTGCGGTGAGCTGAGATCACGCCATTGCACTCCAGCCTGCGTAACAAGGGTGAAAGTCCGTCTCAAAAAAAAAAAAAAAAAGAATTCACACATTAAATCCATATATTTGGTGGCAAATGCAGCACCGCACAGCACTTTCATGGTTTTTGGTCAGTTCAACATTTGAGAAAGGGTAATCCCTGGAATCTTTCTAATAAAACAAGATCTATCAGCCTTTATCATTTATTTCACAAATTAACCTGTAGCAACAACTTTGAGATGGTCTATAGACTACATAGAAATATGAGATGCTGGCCAGGCATGATGGCTCATGCCTGTAATCCCAGCATTTGGGAGGCTAAGGCAGGAAGATCACTTGAGGCCAAGAGTTTGAGACCAGCCTGTACAATATAGTGAGACCCTATATGTATCAAAAACAAAAACCACCACCACCAACAAAAAAAAACAGACATGGTGGCCTGCACCTGTAGTCCCAGCTACTGAGGAAGCTCAGGCAGGAGGATCACTGGAGCCCAGGATATCAAGGCTGCAGTAAATCATCATCACACCAATGCACTCCAGCTGCGTGACACAGCAAGACTGTCTCTTAAAAAATTTTTTTTTAAACATGAGATGGAGCAGACTCTTAGGAATTTTCTAGATGAAAATATCCTACTAAGGATATAAACACCATAGCAACACCTCCTCATGTCCAATGATTTTTTTTTTCAATCATGTAACTCACTCCTTGAGTTTGCAAAACTCCTTTATTTCAACAAAATGACTTTAGCTTGTGATATTTTCTATATCATTAAATACCTTAATTTTCTCTTCAGAAAATACTTACAGTGTATCTTTATTTTCAACACTCCACAATACTTTTAGACAACATTTTCAGTATGAATTATGGTAAGATTTCATCCATTCTATAAGGCATATTATTTTAGTGGAAGAGGCATTCCTTCCAATGCATTTCCTACTTTATAGTAAACTCAGTATCGGGTAAAAACTGCTAATGTTCCTATCAATCCTATAATACAATTCATCCATTACTTTTTATGACACTTTTATTTTACATACAAAAAAAAATACACACTTTTCCCAAACCTTGAGGAGTTGAATTTCATGTTTGTTTGTGTGACAATAATTAAAAGCCAGGCAAGCTGGTACGGAAAACGATTTTGATACTTATCGGAAAAGCAAACCCAGTGCCTTTCGATCCATCCCAGCAATGAATGATACCATGACATTACACATCCCAGCAATAAATGATACCATGACATTACAGATACCTAAAAAGCATACTTATAAAATTCCTGAAATACCTCCAAAATCCTGGTATGCATGATACTAGACTTTATCATCAGTACTTATATTCTTCAAAATGTACCTAAGAATACGGTCACATGCTCATTAAAAGAGTGGATAGTTTTGACGGCAGGCTATAGTTCACTGCTGTCTTTCCATGATGCACCAGCAGAACCATCCAAAGCCACACACACCAAACCTATTAAGGAAAAAGCATTCACAATTCCCACCTGTGTCCTCTACATTTTCAAAACAGTATTAATTTCCTATTTGTCAATATTACATATTTAGTGGGAATTGACATTAAAATCAACATATTAAGTAATCTTGACTAATAAACCATGAGTCAAACGAATTCACTCTGCGAAAACCTTAAATTCTGAGTGTGATAAATTATTTTTAATAACATAAGACCATAAATTTTCTGTTTTTACATTCAAGACTAAATACCATTGACTATCCTTCAAAATGTTTGTTCCAAACTGCTGTAGTTCCAAAACCCATAAACCTACAACAAATGACATTACTTTAGAATGCTAGAAAACTGTTAATTATCAATTCTTAAAATTGATGAAGTAACTTAAATCATTAAATCATAACACTGACCTAATAGGACAAGAAGTTTCTTTTGGTAATCTTTATTAATATACGATCATCCTCAAGGGTCTCACTTGCCTTTTAAACAAATTTCTAAGGCAATTTTACAGTTTATTTAAAAGGTAATACCACACACTCCTACAACCTTAGCCACTTTACAAAACAAAGGCAAAATTTCTTCCAAATGTTACTGTAGAGTGTTTCTGTATTAGTTCCTCTTACAGTCTCCAGTGTGTCTCAGATTGCCATGTACATCTAGATTGTGACATGCAAAATGGATTCTGCTTTAGAAATGGGTTAATTGGCATGCAGATTTCTGCAGAGATCCATAATCCCACAAACGAGAGGGGAAATGAACATTATAGGGCTGACTCTGACAACACACACTTGGCAGGGGAAGGGGAAGCGGGGTTGGCAACTTCACAACGGTGGATGTGGGGAAAAGAAAGAGGACAAGAGACTGAGGTGCCCAGATCATCATCCTGCCAACAGCATTCAAGTAGTTACCAGCTTCCATGTACGACAAGACTCATCTTCAAAGTGGAAAGTTGTCAGAGTTGGATTCAGATCAGTTACCATGAGACTACAGTGTCAGTATAATTCAATTTAATCTTCAACCATTAAAAATTGTAATTCGAGGTAATAATTCATTTCAAATTTAACAAATTACATATGCACTAACTTGTACATGTATGTTCTCCGTCATCTTAAAGCATTTTAAACATTTTTGATAATTAAAATAGAGCAGCCATGTTGAAGTTAATGTTTACATAAAATGTCAGTGACTTTAATGTACTACTGGCCAAGAAAAGGTAGCTCAAAGGTTTGACTTTGAATGAGCTTGATAAAAGACTTTCAGGGCATGTTTGAGAAACTTGTTCTACTATAAAAGTAATTATTATTATTTTTCCTATTTTTTTTTTTGAGACGGAGTCTCACTCTGTCACCAGGCTGGAGTGCAGGGGCATGATCTTGGCTCACTGCAACCTCTGATTCTCAGGTTCAAGCAATTCTCCTGTCTCAGCCTCCTGGGTAGCTGGGACTACGGCCCCCCACCACTGTCACCATGTTGGCCAGGCTCAAGCTCCTGACCTCAAATGATCTGCCTGCCTCAGCCTCCCAAAGTGCTGGGATTACAGGTGTGAGCCACAGTGTGGCCAATATTTTATAAGCAAAGTTTGAAGATCTAATTTAATATTTGATAATCAAGGTTTTGGTTGGCCTATATATAGCAGGGTAAAGTATGAGACAAATTATTAAGCTTGACAAAATAAAAGGAGAGTTCACCTGACCACCTTTCTATATTCTTCAGTGAATTAATCAAACAGCATTTTCAACAAAGCTTTGTATCCAGTACTCTGAAGTAAAACAGTTACCTAAAAGCCTCACATCACTTTGGTAAAAGCAGAACATAAATGAATTTTCAACTTCAGAGTTACATATTTATTAGAGTGGAGAGTACGTGGAATGAATAAAGTTATCCTTATTAGTGTTAAAAGCACTAATTGGAAGAGAAAATGTCTCCAATTAGTTCACCCTATTTATTAACCAAAAGCTTCACAGAAAAATAACTAAAAAAGGTGTTATGATTTTTTAAAAATGAGGTGTATATTTAGAAAATTTGCAACCTATAATTCTAAAAGAATTGCCAGAATGCAAAGATCTTTTTAATAATATTAATTCTGGTGAAATCAAGTTCAAAATATAATATCTAGGATTCCTCCTTATCCAAAGAAGAAATTAAACTAGATAATTTCTTTTCTGTAATAGTCTGCAAATTCTAATTCAAAAGAAGTACACAAAATCGGATAAATAATAAAGGGTGTGTATAAAAGAAAAGCTACAATAATTCCAATTTTTGCTTCCTTAGTACTGTACATATACTACATTAACATAATAGAAATGGCACAGTCTCTGAGGACACGTTCCACATTTTATTTACATTTTAAGACTAACTTTAATCTCAAAATCACATATCCATATACCTATTTCCTTTTTGTTGACTTCACTTAAACTTAAATGCATGGTTTGTTAAACAAAGACTGTAAACAAATATTTACCATATCTGTTACATGTAACACACAAGAACAGCTTTCAACAGAAATTCATCAACTCCCCCCAACATTTTTTATTATAAATACAGGTATCAAAACAATCCTGAACATATTTTTGATACTACTAGTAGTCAGCACCCACACCGCTTCAAAAATTAACACATTTGTGACAATATTCATTGTACCTGCTACGTTTTAAACAATTTCAACTGCAGCTCTTTCACTAAGCAAGATGGATAAAGCATGCCATTTCTGTTTTCTTTCTTCAGATTTTTACTTTTTAGAAACACACATGCTTCCACTGCCATCTGACACTTCTCCACACGCTTTCATCTTGTAAAACTGAATTCTATTTCGAGTACTCCAGGTTTATGTTTAAATGACAGTGCCTTAACAAGAGAAAAAAAATTGTGCTGCATTTTTCCTCCTGTTACCTGAAAACATAATGGGTGTACATATATTAAATATATTCTTACAAATGTCCAGGTCATGTTTACCAGCTGGAATTCTTTTACTTAATGTGTGGGTATTTTGCATTGTGATATTTAATCAAGACATTAACATGAGTAGAAGGTTGTTGATTTAAGACAAGTTTGAGATCCACTAAAATTAATTGTTGTATGTTTGTCCTTCTGGTGGCTGTGGAAGCTTCATATTTTCTTTGGACATCATTAGACGTCTTAGCTCTTGAAGTACAACTTTAATGCTATATGAATTTTGCCATTTTGCTAACACTGGTATGCTCCGGGCATCCACCTGAAAGGGGAGGAAAGAGTACAGTTAACTAGCAAGTTTAAAGTACTATGGCACCAATTTGTTAAGCATATTCTAATAAGAATGATTTTGAAAATTCATAGCTTGCCTCTTTTCACGAGTACACTATGAAATTACTAATATCGGCCGGGCGCGGTGGCTCAAGCCTGTAATCCCAGCACTTTGGGAGGCCGAGGCAGGTGGATCACGAGGTCGAGAGATCGAGACCATCCTGGTCAACATGGTGAAACCCCGTCTCTACTAAAAATACAAAAAATTAGCTGGGCATGGTGGCGCGTGCCTGTAATCCCAACTACTCAGGAGGCTGAGGCAGGAGAATTGCCTGAACCCAGGAGGCGGAGGTTGCAGTGAGCCGAGATCGTGCCATTGCACTCCAGCCTGGGTAACAAGAGTGAAACTCCGTCTCAAAAAAAAAAAAAAAGAAATTACTAATATCATAATTAGTATACTTCAAAATTAGTTTAATATTTAGGGAAAATGTAAACATATAAAACATATAGTGAACTTTGGTCATCAGAAATAAATGTTATATTAAGTGACTACTTTGTAAATAAATAGACCAATTCCTTCTTAATGAAGGTCAAAAGGTTCCTCTCCATTTCCAGTGTCACTACCCAAAATCAGGGGAATTACGTCACACTGAGATTTAGATGAAAGCTACTAACTTGATGTCTTCTTTCAGATTTTAATTTCCAGTGTATTCTATGCACTATTCCAAATAAGTCTTTTTTTTTTTTTTTTTTTTTTGAGACAAGAGTCTCACTTTGTCACCAGGCTGGAGTACAGTGGCACAATCTTGGCTCACTGCAACCTTCACCATCTAGGTTCAAGAGGTTCTCCTGCCTCAGCTTCCTGAGTAGCTGGGACTACAGGCACGCCCCACGCCCAGACAATTTTTGTATTTTTAACAGAGACAGGGTTTCACCATCTTGGCCAGGACGGTCTCAATCTCTTGACCTCATAATCCACCCTCCTTGGCTTCCCAAAGTACTGGGATTTTTGTTTTGTTTTTTGTTTTCTGAGAAATTCTTGCTCTGTCATCCAGGCTGGAGTGCAGTGGTAAGATCCTAGCTCACTGCAACCTCCACCTCCCAAGTTCAAGCAACACTCCTCCCTCAGCTTCCGAGGTAGCTAGGATTACAGGCACCCACCACCAGGCCCAGCTAATTTTTGTATTTTTCATACAGACAGGGTTTTGCCATGTTGCCCAGGCTGGTCTCAAACTTCTGAGCTCAAATGATCTACCCGCCTCAGCCTCCCAAAGTGTTGGGATCACAGGCATGAGCCACCGCACTCGGCCCAAATTAATCTTTTGTGAAAGAGCAACAGAATTTGGATGGAGCTCCTTCCAAGCCCATTCTCAGTTAACTGGCAGCCTTTGACATGTCCTGCAGTTCCCTGGAAAACTCCACTCACAGAGCTTTCCTTTATCTGACCTCAGAGCTCACCTATCTTCACTTACCTCCTACCTTGGGCATTTGTCAAAAAAAGTTGGGTCAAACAGGAAGATGCACTGGGCGTGGTGGCTCAGGCCTATAATCCCAGCACTTTGGGAGGCTAAGGTGGGTGGATCACGAGGTCAGGAGTTTGAGACCAGCATGGCCAACATAGACAGTGAAACCCTGTCTCTACTAAAATTAGCCAGGAGTAGTGGCATACGCCTGTAGTCCCAGCTACTTGGGAGGATGAGACAGGAGAATTGCTTGAACCTGGGAGGCGGAGGTTGCAGTGAGTCGAGATCGCGCCACTGCACTCCAGCCTGGGCGACAGAGTGAGACTCGGTCTAAAAAATATAATAAATAAAAATTAAAAAAAATAAAAATTGGCCAGGCACGGTGGCTCACACCTGTAATCCCAGCACTTTGGGAGGTCGAGGCGGGTGGATCACGAGGTCAAGAGATCGAGACCATCCTGGTCAACAGAGCGAAACCCCGTCTCTACTAAAAATACAAAAAAAAAAAAAAAAAAAAAAAAAAAATTAGCTGGGTATGGTGGCACGCGCCTGTGGTCTTAGCTACTTGGGGATGCTGAGGCACAAGAATTGCTTGAGCCCGGGAGACAGAGGTTGCAGTGAACTGAGATCACACCACTGCACTCCAGCCTGGGTGTCAGAGCTAGACTCCATCTCAAAAAAATAAATAAATAAAAATAATAATTAAAAGAAAACTGTAAAATATAGTTGACAGAAATTAAAGACATAAACAAATACACATGGGTCAGAAGACTTATTACTGTGAAGATGACAATATTCAAGTTAATTTAGAGATTCAGTGTAACTCCTACTAAAATTTCAACTGCTTTCTTCTTTCTTGCAGAAATGAACAGGCTGATTCTAAAATCCGTATGTGAACGCGAGAAACCCAGAATAGCCCAAAAAAATAGTAAAAAAAAGTACAACAAAGTTAATGATTTCAAAATACTACAAGCCAGGTGCAGTAGCTCACACCTGTAACCCCAGCACTTTGAGAGGTCAAGGTGGGCAGATCAACTTGAGGCTAGGAATTCAAGACCAGCCTGGCCAACACGGTGAAACCCCGTCTCTACTAAAAACACAAAAAATTAGCCAGGTGTGGTGGGGCACATACTACTGGTAGCAATGTAAAATGGCATATTCACTTTGGAAAACAGTCTTGACAGTTCCTCCAAAAGTATGACACAGAGTTACCATATGACCCAACAATTCCACTCCTAAAATTATATACCAAAGAAATGAACATATTTGTCCACCCAAAAATTTGTACACAAATATTCATAGCAACAATCTTCATAATAGCCAAAAGTAGAAAAATACAAATATCCACCAGGCGATGAATGGATAAAATGGGATATCTATACAATGGAATATAATTCAACAATAAAAAGGACTAAGTATCAATACACACTACAAACATGAATAAATCTTAAAAACATTACATTAAGTCACAAAAGAACACATACGATATTATTCTACTTATATAACATCCAGAATGAACAAATCTATAAAGACAAAAGGTAGATTAACGGTTGTTTAGGGGTTAGGGGGATGGGATGGGAAAGGATAACTAATGGGCACAGGTTGGCTTTAGGAAGAAAACAATGTTCCAAAACTGGGTCATGGCAGTGATTCTACAATGCTGTGAATACTAAAAAACGCTGGGCCGGGCACAGTGGCTCACACCTGTAATCCAGCACTTTAGGAGGCCAAGGCAGGTGGATCATGAGATCAGGAGATCGAGACCACGTGGCTAACACGTTGAAACCCCATCTCTACTAAAAACAGAAAACATTAACCAGGCATGGTGGCACGTGCCTATAGTCCCAGCCACTGGGGAGGCTGAAGCAGGAGAATCACTTGAACCTGGGAGGTGGAGGGTGCAGTGAGCTGAGATCGCACCACTGCACTCCAGCCTGGGCAACAGAGCAAGGCTCCATCTCAAAAACAAAACAAAAACCACTGAAGTGTACACTTTAAATGGGTGAACAGTATGGTATGTGAATTATATCACCATAAAAGTGTTTACGAGTAGAAAAGAAAAATAATTTTAGAGTGATATTTATCTTAGAAACTGTCAGGTGCGGTAGCTCACGCTGTAATCCCAGCACTTTGGGAGGCTGAGGTGGGTGGATCGCCTGAGGTCAGGAGTTCAAGACCAGCCTGGCCAACACTGTGAAACCCCATCTCTACTAAAAATAGAAAAAATTAGCTGGGTGTCATGGCGGGGGCCTGTAATCCCAGCTAATAGGGAGGCTAAAGCAGGAAAATCGCTTGAACCCAGGAGACGCAGGTTGCAGTGAGCAGAGATCACGCCACTGTACTCCAGGCTAGGTAACAAGAGCAAAACTGTCTCAAAAAAAAAAAAAAAAACAGAAACCAAGAAACTAACCAAAAGAATTTTAAGAAAACTGTTACAATGGTAAGGTACATTTAAAATACTTCCTCTAACGATTTCACTTTAAAGAGTGGCAACCCCTCCTTAGCCTATTTTAAATAGACTCCATAACTGAACAGTTTATAAAAGTAAGTAGACAGAACACCATGCTATTTCCAAAGCAGAAACAAACACTTACAGCTGTAAATGGTAGTTAAATAAATCTAAGTGATTGCAAATCCTGTGAAATACCAACAGGGTGCAAAAAAAGGAAAAACAAAAAAGATGAAGAGAGAGAAGGCAGTAAAGAGCATGGGAAAATAAATATCATGTCAGAACAAAATCTGCATCTTATCAGTCTACAATATACAATGACCTCCAAAAACAATATACAGTGAGATATGAGATCTCACTGCATAAAACAATGACATTTACACTTCACAGTCCTAACCACCCACAAGGAATAATTTTGCCTTGTTGTATTAAATAAATATACACCAAAATTACTAAAGTGACACCTACTATCATGCCTGTGAACTACAATTCATGAGATACTTACAGCCTCAAAATATGTAAAACTATCCTGGCACAATAACCAGTGTGAAATTCTACACCATTTACTAGTTATAAAAGTAATAATCCAAACTTTCAGATGTAAAAGAAAAGAAAACCAGATGTCCAATATATGCACCCTACCCACAACCGTCTATACACACATCTACACTCCAGTCATGATTAAAATCAGTATTTAATTTTTCTATTTCCTAGTCCCCATTCCAGGTTGACAGTAAGAAGGGTTGGTGGGAAGATACATTCACAGGGTCCTGTTATACACCACTGGTGGGGCTGACATCGACCCAGCCCTGAGGAGAGCAGCTTGGCAATATTCAAGCTGAAGACAGGCCCCATGCCACAGCACACTTCTAGAGGTATTCCCGAGAGTAGCGCTACTCAAAGTATGTCCATGGAATGCGGCAGGCCACGAACAGAATTCTATTGGTCCTTGACAAGATAAACATTGCAATGAGAGTAAGAATTTAGAATGTTTTACAGAACTTTGATGGAGAACATTTTAATTTAAAAATTTTAAACTTGGCTAGGTGCAATCGCTCATGCCTGAAATCCCAGCACTTTGGGAGGCTGAGCTCAGGAGTTCGGGACCAGCCTGGCCAACGTGGTGAAACCCTGTCTCTCCTAAAAATACAAAAATTAGCCGGGCTTGGTGGCAGACACCTGTAATCCCGGAGAGGCTGAAGCAGGAGAATCGTTTGAACCTGGGAGGCAGAGGTTGCAGTGAGCTGAGCTCCTGCCATTGCACTCCAGTTTGGTCAACAAGAGTGAAACTGTCTCAAAAAAAAAAAAAAAAAAAAGCCACACAAAGAATTAACTCTACTTATAATGTAGTCTTTGTCCTAGTATGAAAAAAATCTGTTACAAATCAGACAAACGTTAAGATTGGACAAAGCCAGGCGGAGGACACACAGATGTCGGTTCTGTCATTCTCCAATTAGCCAGGTGTGGTGGCACACACCTGTAGTCCCAGCTACTTGGGAGGCTGAGGCAGGAGAATCACCTAAACCCAGGAGATGGAGGTTGCAGTGAGCCAAGATCGTGCCACCGCACTCCAGCCTGAATAACAGGGTGAGACTCTGTCTCAATAAAAAAGGAAGTGGAATCTGTAGGGAGAAGTGAAGGACCCACAGAAATTAGCCAGACTGGAGAGAAAGGAGGAAGAGGGGAAGTGCAAAGGTCTTGAGGCCAAACAAAAGGCATGCAAGCCATTGTGCACCCTGAGTGCTCCCAGTGAGCCATGGCGGGAAGCATGCATACTGCGTTGACGTCCCTAAAGGAGTCTGAAGTGCAGAACTGACATGACACAATCTGTCTCTTAGAAGGATCCCTCTGGGCCGGGCGCGGTGGCTCAAGCCAGTAATCCCAGCACTTTGGGAGGCCGAGGCGGGTGGATCACGAGGTCAAGAGATCGAGACCATCCTGGTCAACATGGTGAAAGCCCGTCTCTACTAAAAATACAAAACAGCCAGGCGCGGTGGCTCAAGCCTGTAATCCCAGCACTTTGGGAGGCCGAGGCGGGTGGATCACGAGGTTGAGAGATCGAGACCATCCTGGTCAACATAGTGAAACCCCGTCTCTACTAAAAATACAAAAAACTAGCTGGGTGTGGTGGCGCGTGCCTGTAATCCCAGCTACTTAGGAGGCTGAGGCAGGAGAATTGCCTGAGCCCAGGAGGCGGAGGTTGCGGTGAGCCGAGATCGCGCCATTGCACTCCAGCCTGGGTAACAAGAGCGAAACTCCGTCTCAAAAAAAAAAAAAAAATACAAAACATTAGCTGAGCGTGGTGGCGCGTGCCTGTAATCCCAGCTACTCAGGAGGCTGAGGCAGGAGAATTGCCTGAACCCAGGAGGCGGAGGTTGCGGTGAGCCGAGATCGCACCATTGCACTCCAGCCTGGGTAACAAGAGCAAAACTCCATCCCAAAAAAAAAGAAGGATCCCTCTGGCTGCTGGCTTTGGAAGGATTAGAAGGGATTTTAAAAAGTAGATCAGAGACGTTGTTGCAAGAGTCCAGACAACAAATGATGGCCAATATTCACTTGGTGGCAATGTAAATAGAAAAATAAGACCTAAATCAAGTTACACTTGGAACAGAAAACTGACAAGGCTTAATGATAGATGGGTTGGGGGAAGGGAGTAGAGGGGGAGGCAAAATATCAACTAATGGACCAGAAGCTCAAGAGATCAGATAAGCTTATTAGAGGTAGGTCTGAAATTTAATCCGAATTTCCTAGCTCCCATGGCAACGTAGAACACACCATTAGTTACTTAATTTACAGAAGGTATAATGTAAAAACAAACTAGTAATGAAGAAAAACAGATATATCTAGTAGCAAAATCTAACAAAGATCTTCTTCACAGAGGCAATGCTGTGTGTCAAAGAGGAAATTCCCTAAATAATATCCTTGCTGTATAGTCATGTGCTTTATAACCCTGATTCCATCAAACTTCTTAAAAACAGATGTGTACTGAACTTCTAGAACAAGCACTGAAAGAATACAAACAGAATGAAAGAAGTTGAGAACAACCATTCCAAAAGTAGGTAAGAAACACGTAGAAAAATAGAAACCACCAACTAAGATGATCTATTTAAACCTGAACGTGTCAGTAATTATGGATATTAAATGTAAATGGACTACATGCTCCCAGCAAATCATAAAGGCTAACCAACTGAGGGCTGGAGAGACTGAGGTCCCAGCTCTGAGCTGGCAAGCGGCTGGGGATTGGGAGGCATGTGGGAGTGCTGATGGCCCAGCAGGTGCAGGGCTGAGATTTCCAATGACCTTTCCCACCTTCTTCCTTTCTCAGGGTCATGCTTTATCTGGCCTGGTGCCTCCCTGCTGGATGCACTAGCCAATCTGGGGCCCCGCCTCAGACCTACCTATTACGCTGGGGTTGAGGGGCGGGGAGCTGGCTTTGAATCCAGGAGTCAACTTGTTGCCAGAAGTACAGTTACATGCAGAGGAATCTGAGAAATAAGTAAATGCACTGGGAAACATGGAAGCCAGGTTTCTCAGTGTTGGAAGAGAGAATTACAGATATGGAAAGGAAGAATCATAAAATAAACCCTATAGTTTTAGAATAAACTTAGCAGGAGTTGTTAATATAAACTTGTGATTTTTAACAGATGGTAAACAGATGGGAAGGAAAGAGAGAGGGAGAGAGGAAAGGGGGATGAATTTGTGTACAGATGTGAAACATCTGTGGTACAAAACAGGTTAGTAGACAGAGGCAACACAGGGATAAGATGAGAAGTCAAGAATACTGAGGTCTTATTTCCTAAGATGGATGATACTCATTTTATGATGATGATATGTTATTTCGCCTCCTAAAAGGTATTTTGTATGTGGTGTGCTCTCAACATGGCACCAAGAGAGCCTGGGCTTCAAAGTCTTATCATGAACCTAACAATCTACTCATACCGGAAATTCAGCTATTTCTACCAGCTAACTCATGTGGGTCAAGCAGGGCATGTCATTTTGTTTAAAGAGACAACGGGCTGGACACAGTGGCTCGTGCCTGTCATCTCAGCACTTTGGGAGGCCAAGGCAGGTGGATCACTTGAGGTCAGGAGTTTGAGACCAGCCTGGCGAACATGGTGAAACCCCGTCTCTACCAAAAAATACAAAAATTAGCCAGGCTTGGTGGCATGTGCCTTGTAGTCGCACCTACTTGGGAGGCTGAGGTGGGAGAATCACTTGGGGCCAGGGGAAGTAGGGGAGCACCACTGTACTCCGGCCTGGGGGACAGAGTGAAACCCAAAAATAGATAACGATGCTCAGCCATGACTGTTTCAACACAGATATACTTGTTTCTCAAAGAAAAAATTCCTTCATAAATATTCATCCTTTTCATCTCACCAAATGTACCTTAATCCCAAGAAAAGTAATATTCAAAGAGATATAATGGGTTTGGGGTTTTTTTGTTTTTTGGTTTTTTTTGAGACGGAGTTTTGCTCTTTCCCCCAGGTTGCAGTGCAGAGGCACGATCTTGGCTCACTGCAACCTCCACCTTCCGGTTTCAAGTGATGCTCCTGCCTCAGCCTCTGGAGTAGCCGGGATTACAGGCGCCTGCCACCTCGTCCCACTCATTTTTGTACTTTTAGTAGAGTCAAAGTTTCACCATGTTGGCCAGACAGGTCTCAAACTCCTGACCTCATGATCCGCTTGCCTCAGCCTCCCAAAGTGCTGGGATTACAAGCGCAAGCCATCGTGCCCGCCCCAATAATGGTCATATTTTTACCAAATAAGGATCAACTGAATATGACTACTGAGACAATTAAAACCCTAAGAAAAGTTTTGGCCAAGCACAGTGGCCCACACCTGTAATCCCAGTACTTCATGAGGCCCAGGAGGGAGAATCACCTGAGGTCAGGAGTTCAAGACCAGCCTGGCCAACACTGTGAAACCCAATCTCTACAAAAATACAAAAATCAGCCAGGCATGACAGCAGGCGCCTGTTATCCGAGATACTCGGGAGGCTGAGGTAGAAGAATCGCTTGAACCTGGTAGCTGGAGTTTGCAGTGCGCCAAGATCACACTGTTACACTCCAGCCTGGGTGACAGAGTAAGACTCCGTATCCAAAAAAAAAAGAAAAGTTCTAACCACCACATACATCTTTTCTAGATAAGTACATTAAGGTTTTTGGATGCCATAATTTATATTAATAAAAGTAAAATAACATAATGCAACCTTCCTTAGACTTTTGGCTTAACAAAAACATTTTCTTAACTACATATTCATATCTTACATATATTACGTGTGTAGTGTTATATATAACTCTTTATATTATGTTCTATAAAAACAAATTAACTTACCATCCCACTGGAATTATTTACTCCATTCATATTAATTTTTGTTACAAATCTAACTGACGGAGGAGCTTCAGGGTATTTAGGTCCACATTCTACTTTCAGGCTATATATTCTGTTTTCATAATTTGTCTGGAAGGCAATAAAACAAAAGGACAATCAAAATAACAATATCTAAAATACTAATGTCTAAGTGCTAAAAAAAAAAGAAAATAGAATATGAATATACTTGATAAGACAGTGCTTATGATTAAGAATTTACTTTTCTACACTCAAATTTATTTGACCTATATGGTGACAAAAAAACACAGTAGGCATACTTAAAAACTGAGATTTTACAAAATTAATTCCACACAGTATTATCAATATGATCACAACTTGCTTTTATGATAAAAATGATGCCTGTAAACAAACTAGAAAGAAAAAAAAGAAAACCACTTAAATTTAGATTTTGCTAAAAAGTTTACTTGTAGGAGGGGCTACTTGAGACTTATGTCGAACATATATGAAGGTTTCTGTTTTCCAGAACAGCTCTGCTTATTCCTATTGTCCCAGAATTAACTACTAGCAGTGCCTCTTTTCATTCTCAAAAGGGTCTTGCTGGAGAACAAATTATATGATTACCCTACTTAATATGACAATCATAACTTCTAGCAAAAGGAAAAACACCATATTATACTATTTTGTTACAATAAAACATAATTATTTATGTCTCCTATTAGTTATACTTACGTTACTGCTTCATTAATTTTGAGATTCATTAAATCCCATTATCTGAATTCAGAGATACAATAGCAAATTTTACACATCATTTTCAAATAGGGTTTCTGAAGCATGAAGTTTAATTAACAATAAAACCCTCGGCCGGGAGCGGTGGCTCAAGCCTGTAATCCCAGCACTTTGGGAGGCCAAGGCGGGTGGATCACAAGGTCAAGAGATCGAGACCATCCTGGTCAACATGGTGAAACCCCGTCTCTACTAAAAATACTAAAAATTAGCTGGGCATGGTGGCGCGTGCCTGTAATCCCAGCTACTCAGGAGGCTGAGGCAGGAGAATTGCCTGAACCCAGGAGGCGGAGGTTGCGGTGAGCCGAGATCGTGCCATTGCACTCCAGCCTGGGCAACAAGAGCGAAACTCCGTCTCAAAAAAAAAAAAAAACAAAAAAAACCACAATAAAACCCTATAACAGCCATTTTAAAGCTATCACACTTAAAGCTTCTAGATTATCCAAGGCTTATTTTCATGCCTATAAATTAACTCTTCTTTCTCCTACGGCTTTTGTTCACGTGGTTAACTTATTAGTGTACCATTAAAACAGGAAAGTGGGCCGACATGGTGGCTCATGCCTGTAATACCAACACTTTGGGAGGTCAAGGTGGGTGGATCATCAGTCCAAGAGACGGAGACTGTCCTCGCCAATACGATAAAACCCTGTCTCTACTAAAAATACAAAAATTAGCTGGGTGTGGTGGCGCGTATCTGTAGTCCGAGCTACTCGGGACACTGAGACAAGAGAATCACTTGAGCTCAGGAGGCGGAGGCTGCAGTGAGCTGAGATTATGCCACTGCACTCCAGCCTGGCGACAGAGTGAGACTCCGTCTCAAAAAAAAAAAAAAAACAGCATAGTAAAAAATAAATGAATTCTCACCTGGACTCAGGAGATTAAAAAGTGTTTGAGATAATTATAATTATTGAAATTTTAATATATTTTCTAAATTATAATTAAAATAATAGAAAAATAAATACATAAATAAATGAAAGTGACAAATGTAATACCTGCTGGCCGCTGTGTAAGACCAGAGAGGGAGGAAGCTAACCAACCATCTGTAGATCTCACCTACTCAAACGGATCCCATCCCCATCAAAGAGCTATCCAAATGGAAGTCATATTTGCAGTATTAAATCACTCTAATGTAAAACCTGTGCCACAATCTTATATGTATGTTATTAAATATTTCAGTGCTTTAAGGGAAAAAAAGAGCTACATAAAACTCATTTGAGATTAACAGCAAGCAAACATTAATATGCCCAACACTTTCCATATATAAAAACGACTAAAATCAGATGTATCTCAAGATTATCTTGGCTGTGGTTCTCCAATCTGGATGCATATCAGACTCCCCTATGGTACAGCAATTCTATTCCTTGGCATTTACCCAAGCGAAATGGAAACAAACATGTTCACAAAAAGACGTCTACAAGAATGCCCATAGCAGCTTTATTTGAAACAGCAAGAAAGTAGATTAAGTCCAGGCCGGGCGCGGTGGCTCAAGCCTATAATCCCAGCACTTTGGGAGGTCGAGATCGAGACCAACCTGGTCAACATGGGTGAAACCCCGTCTCTACTAAAAATACAAAAAATTAGCTGGGCATGGTGGCGTGTGCCTATAATCCTAGCTACTCAGGAGGCTGAGGCAGGAGAATTGCCTGAACCCAGGAGGCGGAGGTTGCGGTGAGCCGAGATCACACCGTTGCACTCCAGCCTGGGTAGCAAGAGCGAAACTCCAAAAAAAAGAAAGTAGATTAAGTCCAAATGTCCATAAAAAGAACTGATAAACATATCGTGGCATGTCCATACAGTAAAATACTACTCAGCAATACAAAGAAACACATTCCTACTACCTGAGATAACACAAGTGAACTGCTCAGACTTCATGCTGAGTAAAGACGAGAACCGTGAGTATACACACTGTATGACTCTACTTACCAAAGCTCTACAACTTGCAAATCTCTCAGGTGCAGGAAGCAGGGGTGGGAGTGGGAAAGGACACAGGGAGGTTTCTGGAATGACGGGAATGTTCTGTATCTCAGTATGTGGTACGTAACAAGCTACCTCATGCACTCATTTTACAGCTATCACACTTAAAGCTTCTAGATTATCCAAGGCTTATTTTCATGCCTATAAATTAACTCTTCTTTCTCCTATGGCTTCTGTTTAAGTTAACTTATTTGTGTACCATTAAAACAGGAAAGTAGGAAAATTAAAATCATTAAAACAGGAAAATGCACATCTGTGCATTTCACTCCATGTAAATTCTACCTCAATTCCTTAAAAAAAAAAAAAAAAAAAAAAAAAACCCAAAGCTCTTTTCTGAAAGATTTTACGTAAAGGAAAAAAAAAACTTAATCCCAAAGCTAACACAGTAATCTAATCCAATGACTACAGTAAATATCACCCTAACTTCTGAAACCTTTGATTAATTTTATTACCTCTAAATTTTAAATTAACAGGCCGAGTGTCGTGGCTCACACCTGTAATCCTAGCACTTTGAGAGGACAGATTGCCCGAGGTCAGGAGTTTGAGACCAGCCTAGCCAACATAATGAAACTCCGTCTCTACTAAAAATACAAAAATTAGCAGGGCATGGTAGTACGCCTATAATTCCAGCTACTCGGGAGGCTGAGGAAGGAGAATTGCTTGAACTTGAGAGATGGGAGCCGAGATTGCACCACTGCACTCCAGCCTGGCACCTAGCAACAAAGCAAGACTCTGTCTCAAAAAAAAAAAGGAGGGCCAGGCGCGGTGGCTCAAGCCTGTAATCCCAGCACTTTGGGAGGCCGAGGCGGGTGGATCACAAGGTCGAGAGATCAAGACCATCCTGGTCAACATGGTGAAACCCCGTCTCTACTAAAAATACAAAAAACTAGCTGGGCATGGTGGCGCGTGCCTGTAATCCCAGCTACTCAGGAGGCTGAGGCAGGAGAACTGCCTGAACCGAGGAGGCGGAGGTTGCGGTGAGCCGAGATCGCGCCATTGCACTCTAGCCTGGGTAAAAAGAGCGAAACTCCGTCTCAAAAAAAAAAAAAAAAGGAGAAAAACAAACTAATATTTACAAAGCCAGGTAGTCAGCTACTCTCCTATTATCTAATCATTATTTCACTTAACTCTCACACTGTTTCTATTTTAAAGATGGGGACAGTACCCTTCATTTGCATATGAGAAAACTTAAAAATCACTAAACTAGTGACAACAAATAGTGCTTCAGAAAACTGAACACAAAAACATAGAAAAACAAAACTGCTAATCATATAAATCCAAATAAGTACCTGAACAACATAAAAACTAGGGATCTTAGTCAATAAAGTACAAAAAATAAAAAACAAACTGGCCAGGCACAGTGGTTCACATCTACAATCCTAGCACTTTCGAAGGCCAAGGCAGGAGGGTCATTTAAGCCCAGGGGTTTGAGACCAGTCTGGGCAACGTAGTGAGACCTCTGTCTCTACACTCACACAAAAATTAGCCAGGTGTGGTGGTGTAACCCTATAGTCCCAGCTACTCAGAAGGCTGAGGTGGGAGGAATCTTTGAGCCCAGGGGTCCAGGCTGTGAGCTATGATTGTGCCACTACACTCCAACCTGGGTGAAAGAATGAAACTATCTCAAAAAATAATAATAATAATAATAAAAATTTAAAAATAACCAACCATGTAAAGTCTTCTTCCTCTCCTGGCTATAGATATTCTACCCTGAGGACAAAATTGCTCTCAACATCATACCTTCTAAAGAGAAAACAACTGTGGTAAGATACCAACTCCTGCCTATTTTATGAAAAGGCAACTGAGGCCGGGCAGGGTGGCTCATGCCTGTAATCCCAGCACTTTGGAAGGCCGAGGCGGGTGGATCACAAGGTCAAGAGATCGAGACCATCCTGGTCAACATGGTGAAATCCCGTCTCCACTAAAAATACAAAAATTAGCTGGGCATGGTGGCATGCACCTGTAATCCCAGCTACTTGGGAGGCTGAGGCAGGAGAATTGCTTGAACCCAGGAGACAAAGCTTGCGGTGAGCCGAGATCGTGCCATTGCACTCCAGCCTGGGTGACAAGAGCAAAACTCCGTCTCAAAAAAAAAGAAAAGGCAACTGAATATTGCCACCATGACCTCCTGCCTTCAAGAGAACTGGAAAGAGGGTGATGCAGAGAAGATCATCAGGCGGTAAGCAGAGGCCAGCTCCAGAAGAAGCCTATGCCTTTGCAGGGCACACCCTCACACCTCTGTCTGGCACTAAAAGGAAGTAAGGGGGGGTCTCTGAATGAGGTTCAGGACATACTATCCCAATAAACGGCACCTTGGCACTTGAGAAAACAGCAGAAGCAAGGTTACTTTTACCTTACCTTTGCCCCTTTCTCCCCTGAAGCAGACCCTAAAATCTAGCTGACCTCTCCATGAAGTGTCATGAGAACCACTCCAAATAGGTCTTGTCTTACGCCAAGAAAGGAATAAAATGCAAAGACACAGGAAGAATCTGAACAACAGGCCTTGGTAAGTTCCCCCAGTTTATTACCTAGTATGTTACCATCAGATCCAATCACAAAACTGCATCACCGTCCACTCTTCATCAAAGTTAGCATTAAAACAACAGGGTTCATGGCCAGGCGCAGTGGTTCCCGCCTGTATCCCAGGACTTTGGGAAGCTGAGGCAAGCAGGTCACCTGAGGTTGGGAACTCAAGACCAGCCTGACCAACATGGAGAAACACTGTCTCTACTAAAAATACAAAAAATTAGCCAGGTGTGGTAGTGCATGCCTGTAATCCCAGCTACTTGGGAGGCTGAGACAGGAAAATCGCTTGAACACGGGAGGCAGAGGTTGTGGTGAGCCGAGATCACGCCATTGCACTACAGCCTGAGTAACAAGATCAAAATTCCATCTCAAAAAAAAAATACGTTCCCCTTTTTCCTTGGGTCTTCTTTTCTGAATGTTCCCATGTCATGTAAAATTTAAATAAAGTTTGTATGCTTTTCTCTGCCTTTTATTATAAGTGCCTCAGCCATGAAGCTTTGAGACAGGTGAGGAAAAGTTATTACCTTTTCTCCCCTGCAGCATCAAAACCACCACCCACAGAGAGTAGAGGACCACAGTAGCATCTTGCCTGTGTGCCCTGTGCCCCTTGAGTGAGGAGAGAGTTGCAGAGAAGCAGCTTTCACTCCACCCCAGTGGATGGAGTTTCCTGAGGTTTAGTGACACCAGGAATGGCAACTAGTTGGGGCAACCTGGTGGGGAACTCGACCAGGTGAAAGACCAAGCAGGAGCCAGTCCACCACAGCTGGGAACTGTGTTGTGGGTCAGCCCACAAGACCACTGATGAACTCATCACAAACTCCAAAACATTCATAAAGAATAAGGTCTGCAGTTTGGGTGTGATGGCTCACACCTGTAATCCCAGCACTTTGGGAGGCCGAGGCGGGTGGATCATGAGGTCAGGAGTTCAAGACCAGACTGGCCAACATGGTGAAATCCCTGTCTCTACTAAAAATACAAAAAAATAGCTCGGCATGATGGCAGGTGCCTGTAATCCCAGGTACTCAGGAGGCTGAGGCAGGAGAATTCACTTGAATCCCAGGTGGCAAAGGTTGCATTAAGCCAAAAATGAGCCACTGCACTCCAGCCTGGGTGACAGAGCAAGTCTCTGCCTCAAAAATAAATAAATAAATAAATAAATAACAAATTAAGTCTCTGTCTCAAAAATAAAGTCTGCTGCAGGCAGTGGCTGGAGAAAAAACAAATCTAAATAATTTCAAATTTATATTCCACCAAGTTCTGACTGTTAAATCTTCCAATCAGTAAGTCAGAATGTTCATCAATTACAAGCACTTTTTAAACCAAACAAACCATGGTAATAAATTCACAGGCAGTGAAACTCAAGGCTTTCATTATACACACCAAGTTTTAAGGAATTCTATTTATCAGTGTATTTCCTCCCTCAAATGCCTTTAGGAAAAAACAGAGCAAGGGAGGAAACAGGAAGCCTATCAGTTCGGGAGTGTGCATGAATTCTGCAAAGGAACACCGGAAAACAATGTAAAACACACACTAATTCATTCTCTACCATTAATGTTGCTAATTCCCTAATACATTTTTCTTTTATAATAATCAGGAGGGGCTGAGTGTAGTGGTTCACACATATAATCCCAGCATTTTGGGAAGCCAAGGCAGGTGGATCACTTGAGGCCAGGAGTTCGAGACCAGCCTGGCTACATGGTAAAACCCTATCTCTACAAAAACTACAAATATTAGCCAGAAGTGGTGGCACACATCTATAGTCCCAGCTCCTTAGGAGGCTAAAGCAGAATAATCGCTTGAGCCCAGGAGGCTGAGGTTGCAGTGAGCCAAGAACGCACCACTGCACTCTAGCCAGGGTAAATGAACAAGACACTGCCTCAATAATAATAATAATAATAATAATAATAATAATAATCAGGAGGAACTCTAAATTCTACTCAAGAGCAAAACAGCTGAAATGCTCTCATCATAAGGTAGCAACCAGTATGCAAAACCAAAGACTTAATCCTTCAAATGTATGCTCTTTCCAACAAGCCAAAAACATTACAGAATATACATTTCAGAGACTCACTGCAGGGAGTGCAGTGGATGGGACCATTATGTAAGGAATTCAGTGTATATAAAAAAAAAAAATCCCAAGCTAGAAAAAACGATTTTGAATAAAAATAAAATTTCATAAACCCAAGAAAGACCTAAGGACAAAGTACAATGGGCCAGTTGCCAACCACACTAGAAAAAAAATATAAAAATCATAGACTTCTTATTGATGAAGAAACTGAGGCCTACAGCATTTCTACTGCATGTGGAGTGTCAGAGGGCAAATAGCAAAGTGCACTCAATGCAAACCGATTTAGAAACCCTCAGTTACACACAAGAGGTTAGTGACATGTTACATCAAAATGACTGCTCTCCCCCAAACCCCCTCCGTTTCCTCACCTTTTCTCCTCTCTATCTGGAATGTTCTCCATCCCCATCACCACCTTCTGAAATCCTACCAGTCAGTCCTTTAGGGCTCACTCCAAAGGCAACTTCCTCCACTGTTCAGCCTTCCTCAATTATTCCAGCTAGAAGAAACATATTCTAAAGTCCCGTAGTGAACTTGCTCTTTCATATTTAGAATCTGTCATTTGTACTGATTTTTCTCCTTTACTGAACTTGCAAAACTTTGATGACAATGACCATATCAACCTTCCTCCCCCCAATCCTCTAGGTAATCAAGCACTACATCCTGCACATAGGAAGCATCAATAAATGTAAACAAAATAAATAAAAAGAACTATTTTAGAAGTTATCATAATTGTTTAATATCGACAATATAAAATTAAATACTTACTCTAAAGTAACAATAAATATTAATAGAAAAAATATGATTTATAGCACTGACCCTTGGTGGCCCAATAATCATGCCTGTCCACCGTGTAAGCGTCATGTCTTCATCGTCTTCAAGGCCCCAGCTAACCGTACCATCGCCCACTCCTTTTTGTCCTTCTTCAAGTTCTTCCAATAAGCGAAAATTACGGGGAACTTTAACTCCTATACAAAAGAACGTCAGTGTCAATGTAAAAAGTTCATAATTGTAAGAGCTACGCATATTTAAATTGTTTTTTCCGAATGAACCTTTATAAATTATTTCCCAAAAAGACAAAATCTCCTTTAAAAAACATTCTGCTCGGCCGGGCGCGGTGGCTCAAGCCTGTAATCCCAGCACTTTGGGAGGCCGAGGCGGGTGGATCACGAGGTGGAGAGATCGAGACCATCTTGGTCAACATGGTGAAACCCCGTCTCTACTAAAAATACAAAAAACTAGCTGGGCGTGGTGGCGCGTGCCTGTAATCCCAGCTACTTAGGAGGCTGAGGCAGGAGAATTGCCTGAGCCCAGGAGGCGGAGGTTGCGGTGAGCCGAGACTGCGCCATTGCACTCCAGCCTGGGTAACAAGAGCGAAAACTCCGTCTCCAAAAAAAAAAAAAAAAATTCTGCTCTATACAAAAAAAAAAATTTTAAAAAAAGCATTCTGTTCCAGAAAATGCTGAATCTAACAACCCCTCCAAATGAAAACACTAAAGAAAGCACTGTACCAAACGTTAACAGCAGTATAGAATGTATATATAAATTCCTAATCAATTTTATACTAACATAAGTCAATCAATCATAAGGAAGCCATTACAAGTGAACATTTTCCCTTCTTGAGGTTTCTCTGTTCCAGTCAAGGGCTCTGCATCAAACAAATAGGCATGACCAGAAAGTTCATAAAAGCCAAAGTTCATTAATGTATACTCTCTCTAATGGTTTTTAAAGAATAGAATCATGTTCCCTCCTAGGAAGTGCAGCAGAAGGTACTGCCTTGTAGAATGCTGAAGCAGTCCCACCCACGGTCCCCAGTCTGCCTCTTTCCTCCTGTGCCACGCCAATGAGGCCCTACTTTCGCCAAGTCAGCACCATCAGTTAAGGAACACTTGGGGAATTACTAGATTTGAGGACAAATCTCCTGATATTCCAGATAGTTTCCTAGGACATCATCCTTCACCTCCTTGCCTGACCTAGCAAATTTTTTGTAATCCACTAACCCTTCTCACATCTCCACTCCATGCCATACATGTTTCTGTCAGACTTTATCACTCATTATTTTATTTCTAAAATCCTTTTTTTTTTTTTTTTTTTTTTTGAGACCGAGTTTCACTCTTGTTGCCCAAGCTGGAGTGCAATGGTGTGATCTCAGCTCACTGAAACCTCTGCCTCCCAGGTTCAAGCAGTTTTCCTGTCTCAGCCTCCTGAGTAGCTGGGATTACAAGCACTACAGGCATGCGCCACCATGCCTGGCTAATTTTTTGTATTTTTAGTAGAAACAGGGTTTCACCATGTTAGCCAGGCTGGTCTCAAACTCCTGACCTCAGGTGATCCACACGCCTTGGCCTCCCAAAGTGCTAGGATTACAGGTGTGAGCCACCACACCTGGCTATTTCTAAAATCGTAACACAGAAATCTCTCTGCCTAGAATGGTTCCCACTCCTTCACTTGCACTGAACCTGGTCTTTGCCATCATTCCAACTCTCAATCCCTGGAATCCAACCACAATTCCCCCAATTTTCCACAACCTGTCCTAGGATTACTGGCCTGGCCTCTCTACCAAAGGATGAACACTGTGGTCTTCCATGCCCTCCACAGCATCTAACACAAAACATCCTCTAACCTCATCATGCAAGTTTGTAAAAAATATGGAAATGCCCTCAGAATTCTCTCTCCCTCTCATATACACACAATTATAAAGCAGAAAAAAATCTCCTTAAAAGTAAATGTAATTTTGTGCAGCTTCTCTCTCCCACTGAAAAAGTCGTTACAATTACTGTAATTGTTAATAGCCATTTGTTTAACAAATACTATGTGCGATTTTAAATAAATTTTCCCATTTAGTTCTAAAAGTACCTGAAACTGAAAAAATGATGTGATCTCCTCAAGGTCACACAGCTATAAATGGCAGATCCAGTATTAAAATCCAGTTTCCAGACCACAGCAAGCCTCTCACCACTAAGTGGCACAGCACTAAAAGCTACACTGGCAGCACAGCCTGGCAGTCTGAGCACACATATCAGACTGCCTGAGTTCAGCTCCAGGTCTGCTGCCCACCCGACCTGTGACCCCAGCACAGTTTTCTCATCTGTAGAAGTGGAATAACAATAATCCCTACCTCACTGGATCACTGTGAAAATTAGACAAGGTAACCCATCTCAAATGCTTACAATGTTGACTATGATCATTTCAGTGTCCACATTAAATGGAATGTTATAAAACTTCTATGTACCTCCATCTAAGTTGTTGAAAATAAAAGTTCTTTATAAATTCCTCTAGGGTGGCCCCTGGAAACTTTATCCTAAGGTCTAAGTTTCTATTTCTATAACACTGGGACAACTACTTTTTATTTTACTGTACTGTGTAGTTATGACCTCCAATATACTCTCTTGAATAGCTTTTTAAAATAACTTTAAACAAGCTTGGTTACCCTCGCCATTATTAAGTCATTCACCCAACAATAATTTTAAATTTGTGTTGAATTTCTTTGCTTCCTTTTTATAACCAATTCAGTGAGGTGAACTTTACGGGCATCCAAAACCACAAAGTAAACAATGTAAAACTAACGTTTCCTTTTACATAAGTGTCATAAAAGTGATAAATCTAGTTACTCTTAAACTTGTCACCATCTCTCTTATATAGCACTTTGGGAAAACCGTTCTGAGATTAACAGATAAATTATTCACAATACTAATATTTAAAGAGTTATTGCAGCCTTTTGTTTTTAAAGTATGAGACTTGCATCAAGCATGCTGGCTCAAAGCCATAATCCCAGCACCTTGGGAGACCAAGGCAGGATTACTTTAGGCCAGGAGTTTGAGACCAGCCTGGGCAACACAGCAAGACTCTGTCTCTACAAAAATTTTAAAAATTAGCCAAGTATAGTGATGAACGCCTGTAGTCAGCTACTCGGGAGACCGAGTTGGGAGGATCCCTTGAGGCCAGGAGTTCGAGACCACCCTGGGCAACATGGCGAAGCTCCATCTCTACAAAAAATACAAAACTTAGCCAGATGTGGTGATGCTCAACTGTAGGACCAGCTACTAGGGAGGCTGAGGTGGGAGGATCACTTAAGCCTGAGAGGTTGAGGTGCAGTGAGCTGAGATCACAACACTGCACTCCAGCCTGTGACAGAGCGAGACCCTGTCTCAAAAAAAAAAAAAAAAAAAAAAAAAAAAAGCTTAACATCAAAAAAGGACTGAGACTCAAAAACAAAACAGTGAGCCATTTTCAAATTCTGGGCTAGGGCACTGTGGTCTTATTTTACCTAACCACTAATGCCTGTCCAGAGGGGAAAAAAAAAAGCCACAAGGTGGGGCTGTCGCTCCACAGAAGTCGCAGCATGCATGCGCTGCCCTTGGACCTCTTGCATTAGGCAATAACCTAAAACTTACAGAACTACTAGTGAGTTGCCAAAACAAGCTGAGAATCCAAATCTCCAGGCTTCCCACTAATCCAGTCTCCCAGTTAGTACATAACAGTGAACCTCCACTCATGAGAGATAAGGCCAAAATTAGTCATTTCCAGAAACAAAACCCTGCATGCAAACATACTGGAAAACATGCTTCCAGTTTTTAATCTGAATGTTATACCGAGTTACTTGCCTTCAAATGTGCCATGATACCCAAAACATGGCACGAAGACTGTCAAATACTAGGAGAATGAGTCTTGCCCTGCTGCACTTAGCAGAAACACAGATTTTCCTAATTCATAAACCTTCAACCTTTTTTAAGTTAACAGGGAAAAAGCAAAAATAGAACTTTAAATAGGTATTTTAAAATGTTAGTCTTGTTACTGGACAGGAGCAGAGACTTTGCCACCTTTTTTTTTTTTTTTTTTTTTTTTGAGAGTCTCCCTCTGTTGCCCGGGCTGGAGTGCAGTGGTGCGATCTCAGTTCACTGCAACCTCCAACTCCCGGGTTCAAGCGATTCTCCTGCCTCCGCCTCCCGAGTAGCTGGGACTACAGGCACATGCCACCACACCTGGCTAAATTTCGTATTTTTAGTAGAGTTGGGGTTTCACCACATTGGTTGGCTGGTCTCAAACTCCTGAGCTCAGGCAATCTGCCTGCCTCAGCCTCCCAAAGTGCTAGGATTACAGATGTGAGCCACCACACCCAGCCAGCCACACACTTTTACACTACTTGACCAGATGATTGATCAGGCTACTCAAAAATGAAAGTAAAACACCTGCAGGAATAGAAGAAATGCTTTCCACCTTATTTATTTTCTATCCCGAAGCTGGTTCTCATAAACATCCAGGTGTGTCAAAGGTCCCCGTCCCCTTCCCCGCTGCCCAGAGTATCTGTGGCATTAAGGAAGAGGGTGTCTGGGGGCACATGAGCAGTGGGATGACTGGCACCTCCAGGGATTCACACCCAGCTTGTGGGGTACTGAGGCTGCTCACCTGACCTCTGCAGAGTGCTCTCAGATGCATGGCTCTCAGTCTCTCTGAAGAGTGTGTTCACATTCTGTAGTCCCTGAGGGTATATCTTATTAAGGTGGAACTCATTACAAGTCCCACCTGTAATTGTACCTCTCTGGTTCCCTCCCCACTGGGGGAGTTCTGAGTTCCCCTCAAACCTGCTGAGTTGGTTAAAAATAAGGTATTTTTTGAGCACTTCCTACATGACAGACATTTGCTGCAAACTTTAAGAGGCAGAGGTTTCTCGTTAAGTCTCACCTTGTTAACACGATCATTATACGGTAAGAAAACTGAGGAATATATGTTAACCCTTATGAAACTGCTGATATGCAGGCATCTTTTTAGCCAACAGAAACAGCAATTTCTTTTTTTTTTTTGAGACAGAGTCTCACTCTGTCGCCAGGCACTAGGCTGGAGTGCAGTGGAACAATCTCGGCCCACTGCAACCTCCGCCTCCCGGGTTCAAGCAATTCTCCTGCCTCAGCCTCCCAAGTAGCTGGGACTACAGGCGCACGCCACCACGCCCAACTAATTTTTGTATATTTAGTAGAGATGGGGTTTCACCATGTTGGCCAGGATGGTCTCGATCTCTTGAACTCGCAATCCACCCGCCTCGGCCTCCCAAAGTACTGGGATTACAGGCTTGAGCCACCGCGCCCGGCCTTTTTTTTTTTTTTTTTTGAGATGCAGTTTCACTCGTTACCCAGGCTGGAGTGCAATGGTGCGATCTCGGCTCACCGCAACCTCCGCCTCCTGGGTTCAGGCAATTCTCCTGCCTCAGCCTCCTGAGTAGCTGGGATTACAGGCACGCACCACCATGCCCAGCTAATGTTTTGTATTTTTAGTAGAGACGGGGTTTCACCATGTTGACCAGGATGGTCTCAATCTCTTGACCTCGTGATCCACTCGCCTTAGCCTCTCAAAGTGCTGGGATTACAGGCTTGAGCCACCGCGCCCGGCCAGAAATAGCAATTTCATAAGGCTCAATCTAACAACATGGAGAGTGAGTGGGAGGGTCAGGGCTGAAACTTGGGTTTCAAAGCCAAAGCCTGTGGTCACTATCCTTCTAGCCTCCAAAGGGAACCTGGTGAGACCTGCATGGCACGCACTCACTATCTTCCGGCACCACTGCCCATAATTCCTGCAGATCTAAGGAACACACCTTAACCAACTGTGGGAGCAATTTTGACAAAACACACCCTGAGCTGATCCTTTTTATTTCTTTTACAAGACAGGGTCTCTCACTCTATCGCCCAGAGTGCAGACACGCAATCATAAATCAATACAGCCTCAACTTCCTGGGATCAAGCGATCCTTTCTCCTCAACCTCCTGAATAGCTAGGACTAAAGGTGTTCATTCTGCTCATTGCAACCTCTGCCTCCAGGGTTCAAGCTATTCTTCTGCCTCAGCATCTCCAGTAGCTGGAACTACAGGCACGCACCATCACGCTTGATTTTTGTATTTTTGGTAGAGACAGGATTTCACTATGTTGACTGAGCTGGTCTCGAACTCCTGACCTCAGATGATCCACCCACCTTGGCCTCCCAAAGTGCTGGAATTACAGGCATGAGCCACCGCAGCCAGCTTTTTGGTTTTTTTTTTGAGGCAGAGTCTTGCTCTGTCACCCAGGCCGGAGTGCAGTGGGGCATTCTCAGCTCACTGCAGTCTCCACCTCCCAGGTTCAAGTGATTCTCGTGCCTCAGCCTCCCAAGTAGCTGGGATTACAGGTGTGCACCACCACACCTGGCTGATTTTTCTATTTTTAGTAGAGATGGGGTTTTGCCATGTGGCCCAGACTGATCTCAAACTCCTGGCCTCAAGTGACCTGCCCGCCTCAGCAATCCAAAGTGCTAGGATTACAGGTGTGAGCCACTGCACCCAGCCAAAAGCTCTCCGTGATATTTTCCAATTTTTCAGAAATTTGAAACTCAAATATGTGTTTGGTTTTAACTTACTTTCCTTAAAGGAACAATAAAATTATGAAGACACCATGTAGGAAAAAAAACACATTAGGCAGCAAAATATCAAATGACCTATATTTTGTCATCCATTCCCTTTTACACTATTCATTCCTTCACTCAATAAACATTTTTTTTTTTTTTTGAGACAGAGTTTCGCTCTTGTTGCCCAAGCTGGAGTACAATGGCACCATCTTGGGTCACTGGAACCTCCACCTCCCAGGTCCAAGCGATTCTCTTGCCTCAGCCTCCCAAAGAGCTGTGATTATGAATATGCACCACCACACCTGGCTAATTTTTTGTATGTTTAGTAGAGAAGGGGGTTTCTCCATGTTGGTCAGGCTGGTCTCGAACTGCCAACCTCAAGTGATCCACCTGCCTCAGCCTCCCAAAGCACTGGGATTACAGGTGTGAGCCACTGTGCCAGCCTCAATAAACATTTGACAACTACTAACTGCCAGTAATTAGGCTAGGCACTTGTTATCAGGAGGACTAAGAACTTTGCCCTCAAGAAGTTTACAATCTAGAGCATGGTGGTACACGACTAATAACTACAAGGTTATTATTACACACCCATCAAAAAATAAAAACTAAGACAGGGTGCAGTGGCTCATGCCATCCCAGCACTTTGGGAGGCCAAGGCGGGCAGATCACAAAGCCAGGAGATCAAGACCATCCTGGTCAACACGGTGAAAAACTGTCTCTACTAAAAATACAAAAAAAAAAAAAAAAAAAAAAAAAATCAGCCAGGTTTGGTGGTGCGTGCCTGTAGTCCCAGCTACTCCGGAGGCTGAGGCACGAAAATCACTTGAACCCAGGAGGCGGAGGTTGCAGCGAGCCAAGATTGCACCACTGCACTAAATCCTGGGCGACAGAGTGAGACTCTGTCTCACCAAAAAAAAAAAATAATATAATAATAGGGAAGAAGCAATACTAGGCCAGTTCGCCAGTTCTGGCACTTGTCTTGTGAGAGGCGTGCTAACTTCTGCTTTTGTTCCTTCTGAAGCCAACCACTTTGTGAGAATTCTGACCACCCTGCCACCACTGGAATGTGGGGAAGTTGTAACTGGCCACCTGGAGAAGCTGCAGGGAGAGGGAACAAGGCGTCCCAGGCAACAGGCCTTTCCCTTCACCACCTGATGCAACCACATGAGTGACTCTAAGTGAAACCAGCAGAAGAACCACCCAGTCAACTTCCATATTATGAGAAAAAAATCAATCCCTATTTCAAGCCACGAAGTTTTGATGCGATTTGTTACACAGCAATAGATAAATGAAGTAGGGGGTAGAAAAGCAATCTGAACAAAAATGTTTTTTTGGCAGTGCAAAAACTTAAAGAAGCCAATTGGTATACACTCAGGCAAACTACGTCATATAAGTTAAAATAGTATATTAAGTCATTTTAAACTACATGAATTAGATAAAGTGGGTATAAATTTTTTAAAAAGGGGGGATTAGGGGAGACCTAATAGCAACACACATATTTTCATGATCATTATAAAAACACTCTCGGCCATGATCGTATAGTGGTTGGTACTCTGCATTGTGGCCGTAGCAACCTCGGTTCATATCCAAGTCACGGCACCAAAAAAAAAAAAAAAGAAAGAAAAGAAAAAGAAAAAGAAAAATACTCTCGCCGGGTGCGGTGGCTCACGCCTGTGATCCCAGCACTTTGGGAGGCCGAGGTGGGTGGGTCACGAGGTCAAGAGATCAAGACCATCCTGGTCAACACAGTGAAACCCCGTCTCTACTAAAAATACAAAAAAAAATTAGCTAGCCATGGTGGCACGTGCCTGTAATCCCAGCTACTCAGGAGGCTGAGGCAGGATAATTGCCTGAACCCAGGAGACGGAGGTTGTGGTGAGCCGAGATCATGCCATTGCACTCCAGCCTGGGTAACAAGAGCGAAACTCCGTCTCAAAAAAAAAAAAAAAAAAAAAAGAAAAGAAAAGAAAAGAAAAATACTCTCATATATATACATCAGTATGGAACCAAAGGCAACCTACAACTCACTTTTTAAATTCACTGGGCCTGAGGAATCTTTAAAAAAAAGAAAACAAGGCAGGTGTGGAGGCTAACAGCTGTTATCCCAGCACTTTGGGAGGCCGAGGAGGGTGGATCATGAGGTCAGGAGCTCGAGACCAGCCTGGCCAACATAGTGAAACCCCGTCTCCACTAAAAAAAAAACAAAACAATGAGCCAGGCATGGTGGCAGACACCTGTAATCCCAGTACTCAGGAGGCTGAGGCAGAATTGCTTGAACTCTGGAGGTGGAAATTGCAGTGAGCCAAGATAGCGCCACTGCACTCCAGCCCAGGCAACAGGTGCGAGACTCTGGGGGGTTGGGGGAGGCAAGGGAAGGGAGGGGAGGGGAATGGAACAGATGTCAAATACAGATAGAATAAAAACAGTGGTTACCAAGGGTTGGTGCTGGAAAGGAAGTAGGGAGCTGTAGGTCAAGCGATACAAAGTAGCAGGTATGTAAGATGAACAAGTCTATAGATCTAATGAACAGCATGAAGACTTTTTTTTTTTTTTTTTTTTGCAACAGAGTCTGGCTCTATTGCCCGGGCTACAGCACAGTGGCTTAATCAAAGCTCACTGCAGCCTCACCCACCTGGGCTCAAGCGATCCTCCCACCTTAGCCTCCCAAGCAGTTGGGACTATAGGCTCATGCAAACATGCCAGCTAATTTTTGTATTCTTTGTGGAGAGGAGCTTTTGCCATGTTGCCCAGGCTGGTCTTCATCTCCTGAGCTCAAGCAATCTGCCTGCCCCAGCCTCCCAAAATGCTAGGATTACAGATATGAGCCAGCACACAGCCGTGAGAAGTGTTAATAAGTGCTTGCTATAGTCAGGATTTTTGCTCTTGCCACAGGTTGATTTACCATTTTACTACACACACACACACATACATACACATACACACACACACACACACACACATCCTAGCATCATCTATACACCTTAAATGTGCACAATAAATGTCATTTTAAAAAACAAAAAACGAGCCAGGTGCAGTGGCTCACGCCTGTAGCACTTTGGGCAGTCAAGGCAGGAGGATCGATTGAGTCCAGGAGTTTGAGACCAGCCTGGCCAACATCATGAAACCCCATCTCTACTAAAAATACAAAAATTAGCTGGGCATGGTGATGAAAGCCTATAATCCCAGTTACTCAAGTGGTGGAGGCACGACAATCGCTTGAACCTGGAGGCAGAGGCTGCAGTGAGCTGAGATGGCACCACTGCACTCCAGCCTGGGCAACAGAAAGAAACCCTGTCTCAGAAACAAACCAAAATCAATGAGGCTTTTTGCCTTGTAATGTTGTTAGAATATTTGAGGACACTAAAAAAAAAGCCAAGTCTTTTCAAGTACCAGAGTCCGTCAGGTGGTGACTTGACTCTGTCCTGCGCTCTGGATGGTATGCCCCTGCCCCTTCGAGGCGCCCTCAGTGGAAGTCCCTGCTGAGTGGGTCTGCCATCCTACTGGTTGTTAAAATCCATCCAGCAAAGAAACGAATATGAATCATAAGCCCCATCACAGTTCCATGCTAAGGAAAACTGTTCCAGAATCACCCGCACTGGCTGTTTCAAAAACATCAGTTACAGCCCCGCTCTCAAGAACACTATTTGTTGACATCAATAATGTCAACAATGTCAAGAATACACAATTATTGATATCGAAGCATATGCTGGGGTGTGTGTGCATGTGTGTCTGTGTGTATGTTTATTTGTTTTGAAATAGGGAGTCTGTTGCCATGGCTGAAGTGCAGTGGTGCGATCATGGCTCACTATGGACTCAAATTCCTGGGCTCAAGAGATCCTTCCACCTCAGCTTCCAGAGTAGCTGGGACTGCAAGCATGCACTGCCACATTCAGCTCATTTTTTGTAGAGACAAGGTCTTGCCAGGTTGCCCAGGCTAGTTTTTTTTTTTTTTTTTTTTTTTTTTGAGACGGAGTTTCGCTCTTGTTACCCAGGCTGGAGTGCAATGGCGCGATCTTGGCTCACCGCAACCTCCGCCTCCTGGGTTCAGGCAATTCTCCTGCCTCAGCCTCCTGAGTAGCTCGGATTACAGGCATGCGCCACCATGCCCAGCTACTTTTTTGTATTTTTAGTAGAGACGGGGTTTCACCATGTTGACCAGGATGGTCTCGATCTCTGGACCTCGTGATCCACCCGCCTCGGCCTCCCAAAGTGCTGGGATTACAGGCTTGAGCCACCGCGCCCGGCAACCCAGGCTAGTCTTAAACTCCCAGGCTCAAAGGGTCCTTCTGCCTCAGGCTCCCAAAATGCTGAGGTTACAAGTGTGAGCCACCAGGCCCAGCTACATTTTTTTCTGAACTTTAAAACTAAAATACATCCATCATTCATACACTGTGAATTTATACAAATATATTTAATATTAAAAACCATATTTACATAATTCACCAAAAAATCAGAAGGCAATATTATTTTGCTGAATGAAGGTTTACCAGAAAAGCAATTTTCAACTTTAGCCTCTAAAATATTTCAAAAAAATTGTATGAGATTAAAAATATATTTCAATAGAAGACATTTAAGTTTAAATTGATCACAACTGCTTAGTATTCAGGTAATAAATGAGAACACATGTCAATGTTTGTAGAATATAGTATGTTGAATCTATTATATATATTTACCTCAATGTGGGTGTCTTAACAGATTTTTAAGTACTGTCTTTCATCAAATCTAAGATGGCACAACCAACTACATGATGCCATAATTTTAAAAAATTAAAAAACTCTACCAATTACAACTACAACACATATACCCATTTTGGATATTTAAATGTGTTTTAGAATTGATGAAATACAGTAGTTAAAAATATAACTTATAAAAACAAAATTCAAGTCAAACTTCATACACCTGAAGCATCTGTACTACATTTTCAAACACAAGTAGAAAAACCTCTGGATTAGAGGATTTGCAAAGTATCTCAATGCTGGAGAATACATTACACACATGAGAATATTAAGAATACTACTGTTACTCTTCAGGTTGTAACCAACACCACCCTGCCCCAGCCACTGAAAAAAAAAGTCAGCACCACCGGGCGCGGTGGCTCACGCCTGTAATCCCAGCACTTTGGGAGGCCGAGACGGGTGGATCACGAGGTCAAGAGATCGAGACCATCCTGGTCAACATGGTGAAACCCCGTCTCTACTAAAAATACAAAAAATTAGCTGGGCATGGTGGCGCATGCCTGTAATTCCAGCTACTCAGGAGGCTGAGGCAGGAGAATTGCCTGAATCCAGGAGGCGGAGGTTGCGGTGAGCCGAGATCGCGCCATTGCACTCCAGCCTGGGTAACAAGAGCGAAACTCCATCTCAAAAAAAAAAAAAAAAAAATCAGCACCTATATGAAGAGTTCATTTAGAATCTATTTGTTAGATACTAACTCAGCTAGATAAGGGGAGAATAAGCAGCTTCATGATTTTAGATTTAATAAATGCATATTAACTAAAATCTTTTGGTAGTTTCCCTTCAGAAAAGCAAACTAAAAATAAGACAGTGAAATATTACAATATTAGGAAAAGCTATGTTTTGGGGGTTTTATTTATTTATTTTTGAGACGGAATCTTGCTGTCACCCAGGCTGGAGTGCAGTGGCACAATCTCGGCTCACTGCAAACTCCGCCTCCCGGGTGCAAGCCATTATCCTGGCTCAGCCTCCCAAGTAGCTGGGAGTACAGGTACCCGCCACCACACCTGGCTCATTTTTGGTTTTGTGCTTTGTTTTATTTTGAGACAGAGTCTTGCTCTGTCACCCAGGCTGGAGGGCAATGGCGTGATCTCGTTTCACTGCAACCCGTTTCCCAGGTTCAACTGATTCTCCCACTTCAGCCTCCCAAGTAGCTGCGACTACAGACATGTGCCACCACACCCAGTTAATTTTTGTATTCTTAGTAGAGATGGGGGTTTCACCATGTTTGCCAGGTTGGTCTCGAACTCCTGCGTTCAAGTGATCCACCACCTCAGCCTCGCAAAGTGCTGGGATTACAGGAGTGAGCCACCATGCCCAGAGGTTTTTGTTTTGTTTTTGGTTTTTGAGACAGGGTCTCACTCTGTTGCCCAGGCTGGAGAGCAGTGGCATGACCTCAGCTCACTCCACCTCCCAGACTTAAGCAATTCTCCCACCTCAGTTCCCCAAGTAGCTGGGACCACAGGCATGTACCACCACAATCAGCTAATATTTGTATTTTTAGTAGAGACGGGGTTTCGCCATGCTGCCCAGGCTGGTCTCGAACTCCTGGGCTCAAGTGATCCACCCGCCTGGGTCTCCCACTGTGCTGAGATGAGAGGCGTGAGCCACCTCACCAGGTCTGAAAAGCTAGGTTTTACTTGAGCCATTTATTTCCTCATTATTAAATCCCTGACATAGAAACTGTACCACAGAAAATGAAGACACAACAGGCACTCAATAAACACTTGGTAAATTTGGCAAATGCTTACTTTTAATCTTTCAATATGTGTGAACTGACAGCAGATGGTGCTGATACTGAACACAGAATCCTTTCCTCAGGACACTACTATCTAGCGAGGAAGACAACCGTGAAAGAGAATACATCCAAATATCATGCAGTAAGTTACTGCAGAAGATTTCACCTGGACACACTACAAATATCCCAATGCGATAAGCCAAAGAATGTAGCAGGTACTCCACATTCTCCAATAAGGTAGCTAAGAATGTTCACTGCAGAACTATCAAGGGAGAGACCGGGCGCGGTGGCTCACACCTGTAATCCTAGCACTTTGGGAGGCCGAGGTGGGTGGATCACCTGAGGTCAGGAGTTCAAGACCAGCCTGACCATAATGGAGAAACCCCATCTTTAAAAAAAAAAAAAAGTACTATCATGGGAGACTTCCCTTAGACTACACTAGGAGTGAAAGAAAGTTAAGTAAGCTAATATATTCTAGTTCCTCTCTAGTTTTAATTTCTAAGTAAATTTAGAATGGCATGCACTTTAAAAGATGGGAGTCCTTTTTTTTTGAGACAGAGTTTCGCTCGTTACCCAGGCTGGAATGCAATGGCGCAATCTCGGCTCACCACAACCTCTGCCTCCTGGGTTCAGGCAATTCTCCTGCCTCAGCCTCCCGAGTAGCTGGGACTACAGGCACACGCCACCATGCCCAGCCAATTTTTTATATTTTTAGTAGAGACGGGGTTTCACCATGTTGACCAGGATGGTCTCGATCTCTTGACCTTGTGATCCACCCACCTCGGCCTCCCAAAGTGCTGGGATTACAGGCATAAGCCACCGCGCCCGGCCAAAAGATGGGAGTCCTTCTAACAGACTATTAAATAGGCATAACTGCTCACCTGTTAAGTCCAGAAAGCTGTAGCTGGCTTCCAGTCAGAAAAGCTTATTAAGCAAAATAAACAGGTACAGTTATCTCTCCAAATCACTGTTTATGAGGTGACGACTTTAGAAAATTAAAGACTTCTCAATAACAGAAGTATTTCCTCTGAGGACATAACCACTTACATGAGTACTGTTTAGTAAACAACCAACAATTTAGGTAGAACGTGACACCGTCATGAATAGCAGTACACCAAGCAATGCATTGTGTGTACTTTTCGCGAACATTCCAATCCATAAACTGAAAAACTTCTGGCATAATTATACTACTTCCAAAGAATAAACTGTCTACAGTATGCGTGATATCTGGCTATCAAACGTTTTTAGTGTGAGATTGAACCTCACCTGGCAAGGTGAAGCTCAAACCCTTCTGTCATATATTAATCATAACCAGAGAATCAACTAGAACTCACAGTACTTCATCTGGATGTTTTTATTCATTTATTTTAGTTTCTGACCATATCCTGCATAAAACATGGTTCTCAGTCGGGCACGGTAGCTCACGCCTGTAATCCCAGCACTTTGGGAGGCCAAGGCAGGGGGATCACCTGAGGTTGGGAGTTCGAGACCAGCCTGATCAACATGGAGAAACCCCGTCTTTACTAAAAATACAAAAGCAGGTATGGTGGCACATGCCTGTAATTCCAGCTACTAGGGAGGCTAAGGCAGGAGAACCGCTTGAAGTGGGGAGGAAGAGGTTGCACTGAGCCAAGATCATGCCATTGCACTCCAACCAGGGTAACAAAAGCAAAACTCCTTCTCAAAAAAAAGAAAGAAACATGGTTCTCTGGTGTGTGTGTGTTTGTTTTAGAGAGAGGGTCTTACTCTGTTGCTCAGGCTGGAAGGCAGTGGTACAATCATGTCTCACTGCAGCCTTGAAATCCTGGACACAAGTGATCCTCCTGCCGTAGCCTCTTGAGCACACCTGTAATCCTACCTACTCTGGAGGCTGAGGTGGGAGGATTACCTGAACCTAGGAGGCAGAGGTTGCAGTGAGCCAAGATCACAACATTGCACTCCAGACTGGGTGACAGAGTGAGACTCCAGCTCAAAAATAAATAAATAGGCCAGGCACAATGGCTCACACCTGTAATCCCAGCACTTCGGGAGGCTGAGGCAAGTGGATTAAGAGGTCAGGAGACCAAGACCCTCCTGGCTAACACAGTGAAACCCCATCTCTACTAAAAATACAAAAAATTAGCCAGGCATAGTGGCACATGCCTGTAATCCCAGCTACTCAGGAGGCTGAGGCAGGGGAATGGCTTGAACCTGGGAGGCAGAGGCTAGAGTGAGCTGAGATTGTGCCGCTGCACACCAGCCTGGACGACAAAGCAAGACTGTCTCAAGCAAAAAAAAAAAAAAAAGGTAAGTACTGATACATGCTACAACATGGATGACCTTTAAAAACATTACACTATTAATGCCATTTCTTACAGTTTGTACAAACAAGAAAAAACATTATGCTGGCCGGGTGCAGTGGCTCACGCCTGTAATCCTAGCACTTTGGGAGGCCGAGGTGGGTGGATCACCTGAGGTCAGGAGTTCAAGACCAGCCTGGCCATCGTGGTGAAACCCCATCTTTAAAAAAAAAAAAAAAAAAAAAAAAACATTATGCTAAGTGAAAGAAGCCAGTCACAAAAGGCCACATAATTATGACTCTACACATACACAAGTACAGAATGGGTAAATCTACTGAGACAGATTAGTGGTAGCCAGGAGCTGAGGTTTGGGGTTATACGGCAGTGAGAACTACAGGGTTTCTTTCTGAGGTGATAAAAATGTTCTAAAATGATGCTAAGAATATGATGGCCGCCTGTGGAAAAAAAAAAAAAGTTCCAAAATGACCACAATTGCATATATCTGTTAACATGCCAGAAGTCAGTGAATTGTACACTTTAAATAAAAACTGTATGGTTAGCCGGGCGCGGTGGCTCAAGCCTGTAATCCCAGCACTTTGGGAGGCCGAGGCGGGTGGATCACGAGGTCGAGAGATCGAGACCATCCTGGTCAACATGGTGAAACGCCGTCTCTACTAAAAATACAAAAAATTAGCTGGGCTGGTGGCGCGTGCCTGTAATCCCAGCTACTCAGGAGGCTGAGGCAGGAGAATTGCCTGAACCCAGGAGGCGGAGGTTGCGGTGAGCCGAGATCGCGCCATTGCACTCCAGCCTGGGTAACAAGAGCGAAACTCCGTCTGAAGAAAAAGAAAAAATAAAATAAAACCTGTATGGTTTGTGAATTATATCTCAGTAAAACCGTTTTGAAAAAATAGCTCCCTGAAACCAAACCCAATATTCATTGACAAGTCCATCCACCAGAAGTTCAGCTTTCTTACGAAGCATCCCTCAAAGGTGCGGTCAAATACTAGAGGAAACTGGCTCTTTTCCATAGAACTTTAGATTTGGGCAACCACTTCATAACCCCTAGAGAGAATAAGAGTAAGAACAAGGCTGTTGTCGTCTTCTCAGTCCCAAAACTCCTAGAACCAAGTTCTTCCTCCCTGATAATATAGTCTTATCTAGAGGTACCCTAGTTGGAGAAGTAGGTAAAAGGAAAAATTTTACCTCTTAGGGAGGGAGGGAGGGAATGAAAGAAAAGTTCTAAAAGGTCACCTTAGGAATAACAGCTGCAATACTGAGATGTTTAGGATAACTCATCAGGTTATAAATTCTACCTCCTATACAAAGATAATTTCTATCAAACACAACACCCCCAAAAACCTCCCTCTCTCTCCCCTCCCTTAGATAAACCTCAGATAGAAAATCGTAGACAGGCCAGGCACAGTGACTCACACCTGTAATTCCAGCACTTTGGTAGGCAGAGGCAGGTGGCGGATCACTTGAAGTCAGGAGTTCGAGACCAGCCTGGCCAACATGGTGAAACCCCGTCTCTACTAAAATACAAAAAAACTAGCTGGGTGTGGTGGCTCGAGGCTGTAATTCAGCTACTCAGGAGGCTGAGGCAGGATAATTGCTTGAACAAAGAAGAAGTTGCAGTGAGCCAAGATAGTGCCAGTGCACTCTGGCCTGGGCAACAGAGTGAGACTCCATCTCAAAAAAAAAAAAAAAAAAAAAAAATCACAGAATTATAAGAATCACTAAGGCAACAATTAATATATATGTATTTACCTGCAACATCAAATATGTGCTTACAAAGAAGATTTACGTGAATACTGACCAGGATTTAGCCACTAAAATCTTCCTCTTTTTTCTTTTTTTCCTTTTTCTCTTTTTTGTAGCTTTTGGCCACAATATTAGCCACTAAAATCTTTCCCTAAATTTTTGTAACTCATTTCAACATAATCCTTCACACCTTAAAAGAATATGGAGTTTTGGCCGGGCGCGGCGGCTCAAGCCTGTAATCCCAGCACTTTGGGAGGCCGAGGCGGGTGGATCACGAGGTCAAGAGATCGAGACCATCCTGGTCAACATGGTGAAACCCCGTCTCTACTAAAAATACAAAAAATTAGCTGGGCATGGTGGCGCATGCCTGTAATTCCAGCTACTCAGGAAGCTGAGGCAGGAGAATCGCCTGAACCCAGGAGGCGGAGGTTGCGGTGAGCCGAGATCGCGCCATTGCACTCCAGCCTGGGTAACAAGAGCGAAACTCCGTCTCAAAAAAAAAAAAAAAAAAGAATATGGAGTTTTAATCATCTGTTGATACCTTTAGACTCTATCTAGGTTTTTTGTTTCTTGTTTTGTTTTGTTTTTTGTTTTTAAAGATGGGGTTTCACCATGTTGGCCAGGCTGATCTCAAACTCCTGACCTCAAGTGATCCGCCCACCTCAGCCTCCCAAAGTGCTGGGATTACAGGCATAAACCATCACGCCCAGCAAGTATTTTGTCTTGATCCTTAACTGCATTTATCTGTTTTGTTTTTGGTTTTTCTTTTCTTTTTTTTTTTTTTTGAGATGGAGTCTCACTCTGTCACCCAGGCTGGAGTGCAGTGGCATGATCTTGGCTCACTGCAACCTTTGCCTCGTGGGTTCAAGCAATTCTCCTGCCTCAGCCTCCTGAATAGTTGGGATTACAGGCATGTGCCACCACAAACAGCTAATTTTTGTATTTTTAGTAGAAACAGGGTTTCACCATGTTGGTCAGGCTGATCTCGAACTCTTGACCTCATGATCTACCTGCCTTGGCCTCCCAAAGTGCTGGGATTACAGACGTGAGCCACCGCACACAGCCCACAATGGCATTTACCTGTAAAATAACATCACTGGGTTTCCAGGAAATAAAAGCAACCAATGCATACGTAAGATACAGTGTGATACAAGGGCGGTATTAAAAACTTTTAAGACATCAGCTCTAGACTCAACATCCAGCTGAAAAAAATCCTGCAAAAGCCATTTCATAATCTGTATTTCCACTGCTCATCTCTAAAATGAACTTTGTCTACAGTCCAGGCAATAATGTATGTTGTATTAAACTGTTTTTTCTGTTTCTATTTAAGTACCTATTCAAGGCCACAGGGATTTATCTCCTAAGATTTGAAACTTCTGCTGAGTTCCAACTTACTGAAAATACCATCTGCTCTCATTCAAATCAGCTAAGACTTAATAAAAAAGAATAAAGCACTCCCAGCCAGGCATGGTGGCTCATGCCTATAATCCCAACACTTTGGGAGGCTAAGGTGGACAGATTACCTGAGGTCGGGAGTTCTGAGACCAGCCTGACCAATGTGGAGAAACCCCGTCTCTACTAAAAAAAAAAAAAAAAAAAAAAAAATGAGCAGGGCATGGTGGCACATGCCTGTAATCCCACCTACTTGGGAGGCTGAGGCAGGAGAATCGCTTGAACCCAGGAGGCGGAGTTTGCAGTGAGCCCAGATTATGCCATTGCACTCCAGCCTGGGCAGCAAGAACAAAACTGCACTCCCAAATCCAGTCCTTAAGTCCCATCTTACATATATCAAAGACTTATTTAAATCAGCTCTTTGAAAAAGAGAAATCTTTTGAAACAAACTTTCAAACACTGAATTATTTTTATTTATTTATTTTTTTTGACACGATCTCTTTTGTCACCCAGGCTGGAGTACAGTGACGCAATTTTGGCTCAATGCAACCTCTGCCTCCTGGGTTCAAGTGATTCTCCCACTTCAGCCTCCCAAGTAACTGGGACCACAGACAAGCACTACCATACCTGGCTAATTTTTTTTGTTTTTAGTAGAGACAGCGTTTCACCATGTTGGCTAGGCTGGTCTCCAACTCCTGACCCCAAGTGATCCTCCTGCCTTGGCCTCCCAAAGTGCTGGGATTACAGGCGTGAGCCACCACGCCGGGCCTGAACACGGAACGTTACTGATTATTCTACTTTGCATGCCTCATATCCCCATCTATAAAGTTTTATGTTAGGCCAGGCATGGTAGCTCACACCTGTAATCCCAGCACTTTGGAAGGCCGAGATGGGTGGATCACCTGAGTACAGGAGTTGGAGACCAGCCTGGCCAACATGGCAAAATCCCATCTCTACTAAAAATACAAAATTTAGCCAGGCATGGTGGTAGGCACCTGTAATCCCGGCTACTCAGGAGACTGAGTCAGAAGAATCGCTTGAATCCAGGAGGCAGAGGTTGCAGTGAGCCAAGATCGCACCACTGCACTCCAGCCTGGGTGACAGAGCAAGACTCGGTCTCAAAAAAAAAGCTTTATGTTAAACAGCTCCCAAAACAATGACTAAGTGGATGCTGGTTCCATATACAGGCAATCTTTGCTGTGCATGGTTACCACACGCATGAATTTCAGTTACCATGGTTTAAATAACAAGAGTCTTCCAACAATACAGTCCAAACTTCAGTTACCACAGTATATTAACCATAAGTAATCACATAGAGTAAAAACTTTGCTGCTGGCTCTTTAGTCCACAAGTCACTACGTAAATAATGGACAGGTATCTCAAGAATCAATCATACGGCTTGTTGCAAAGGCAGCTGATGACAGGTTATTACTCATCTGTTATCAGTTCATAGACAATGTAACTGTGTTGCCTCCTTGTCTATTAGTAGCAGACCCATGCAACACTTTACAATTGATACTCAAAAAGGAAATTAATCAACTAAAATGAAAGTGCAGCAAAGTAACAAACTTAATGGTGAAGGATGTTCCCAGACAAAGCCAGACAGCAAAGACTTCAAATAAATAACTACTTCTTCAATGTGCAGATACCAACACATAACCAAAAAGTTCAAGAACATTCAGGGAAACACGGCATCACCAAACAAAGAACGCTGCCAGTGACTGACACTGAAGAGATGGAGATGTGGCTGTCCAGTGGCTCACGCCTGTAATCCTAGTACTTTGGGAGTCCAAGATGGGTGGATTACCTGAGGTCAGGAGTTCCAAGACCAGCCTGGTCAACGTGGCACAACCCCATCTCTAAAAAAAAATACAAAAATTAGCCGGGTGTGGTGGTGTGCACCTGTAATCCCGGCTACTGGGGAGGATGAGGCAGGAGAATCACTTGAACCCAGGGGCAGAGTTTGCAGTGAGCTGAAATCACGCCACTGCACTCCAGCCTGGGCAAAAGAGTGAGACTCCATCTCAAAAAAATAAAAAGGGAGAGAGATGAAGATGTATGAACCGCCTGCTAAAATATTCAAAAGAATTGTTTTAAAGGAGCTCAGTGAGATTCAACAAAATAGAGGAACAGGCCGGGCATGGTGGCTCATGCCTGTAATCCCAGCACTTTGGGAAGCCAAGGCAGGTGGATCACCTGAGGCTGGGAGTTCGAGACCAGCCTGACCAACATGGAAAAACGCTGTCTCTACTAAAAATACAAAAAATATGCTGGGTGTAGTGGCACATGCCTGTCATCCCAGCTACTCGGGAGGCTGAGGCAGGAGAATCACTTGAACCCAGGAGGCAGAGGTTGCGATGAGCCAAGATCGCACCATTGCACTCCAGCCTGGGCAACAAGAGCAAAACTCTCAAAAAAACAAAAAAGATAGAGGAACAATTCAACACAATAAACATAGTAACTGATCAGAAGGAGAAATTTAACAAGAGACTGAAATATTAATTTTTAACAATCAAACATATCCTGGAGCTGAAAAAATACAATAAACAAAATAAGTGTAATACAGAACACCAACAACAAAGTCAAACAGAAAAATCTACGGACTCAAAGACAGGTTATTTCAAAATACCACAGGCAGAAAAAAAAAAAAAAAAGAAGGTCAGGCACAGTGACTCACATCTGTAATCCCAGCACTTTGGGATGCCAAGGCAGGCAGATCATGAGGTCAGGAGATCAAGACCATCTTGGCTAACACGGTGAAAACCCCATTTCTACTAAAGATACAAAAAATGAGCCGGGCGTGGTGACACGCATCTGTAGTCCCAGCTACTTGGAAGACTGAGGCAGGAGAATCACTTTAACTGGGGACACAGAGGTTGCAATGAGCTGAGATCGTGCTACTGCACTCCAGCCTGGTGACGAGAGCTTGACCTCATCTTTTAAAAAAAAAAATGTGACCAGGAAAAAAACTGTCCTTCTGACAAAGCTGTCTGTCCCACGATAAAGCTATTCTTCAGAAACAAAGGATAAAGACTTTCTCAGACAAACAAAAGCAGGAGTCAATCATCAAAAGACCTGCCTTTCTAGAAGTGCTATGGGAAGCTTTTCAAGCTGAAAGAAAAGGATGCTAATGAGTACACAAAAACATCTGAAACTATAAAACTCAGCTGGGCACGGTAGCTCATGCCTGTGACCTACCATCACAGCACTTTGGAAGGCCGAGGCAGGAGGATCACAAGGTCAGGAGTTCAAGACCAGCCTGGTCAAGATGTGAAACCCTGTTTCTACTAAAAATACAAAAATTAGCCAGGCATGGTAGAGAGCACCTGTAACCCCAGCTACTCGGGAGGCTGAGGCAGAGAACTGCTTGAACCTGGGAGGCAGAGGTTGCAATGAGCCAAGATCACAGCACTGCATTCCAGCCTGAGCAACAGAGCAAGATTCTGTCTCAAAAAAAAAAAAAAAAAAAAAAAGTATAAAACTCACTGGAAAAAGTAAACACAAGCTCAAATTCAGTATACACTAATACTGTAATGGTGGTGTGTAAATTACACGTATCGTTAGTAGGAAGGTTAAAAGACAAAACTATTAAAGTAACTACAATAATTTATAAAGGAATATGCAATATAAAAAGATGCAGCCCAAGCGCAGCAGCTCACGCCTGTATAATCCCAGCACTTTGGGAGGCCAAGGTGGGTGGATTACCTGAGGTCAGGAGTTCCAGAAAGGCCTGGCCAACATGGTGAAAGCTCATCTCTACTAAAAATACAAAAATCAGTGGAGCGTGGTGGTGGCCATCTGTAATCCAGCTACTCAGGAGGCTGAGGCAGGAGAATCACTTGAACCCAGGAGGCGGAGGTTGCAGTGAGCCGAGATCACGCCATTGCACTCCAGCCTGGCTGACAAAAATGACACTGTCTCAGAAAAGAAAAAAAAGATGCAAGCTGTGACATCAAAAATTCAAAATGGGGCAGCAGGGTAAAAGTATAAAGGATTTTTAGGCAATCAAGGCTAAGTTCTTATTAGCTTAAAATAAACTTTTGTAACTGTAAGAGCTTTTCTGTAAGTCTCATGGTAATGACAAAGCAAAAGCCTGTAATAGATAAACAAAAAATAAAAATCAAGGAACAAACCAGCAAAGGGGACCATGCCTGAAACAGCAGTGCTTTGGGAGCCCAAGGTGGGAGAAGCACTTGAGGCTAGGAGTTCAAAGCTAGCCTGGACAATATAGCAAGGCTTTGTCTCTACAAAAATAAAAAATTAGCTGGGCATGGTGGCACATGCCTGAATTTCTAGCCACTCAAGAGGCTAAGGCAGGAGGACTGCTGCAGCCCAGGAGTTCAAGACCAGCTTGCACAACATGGCAAGACCCCGTATCTACAGGAAAAAAAAAAAATTAGCCCGGTTTGATGGCACGCACCTATGGTCCTAGCTACTCCAGAGTTTGAGGCGAGAAGACTGCTTGAGCCCAGGAGCTGGAGGTTAGAGTGAGCTATGATCATGTCAGAGCAACACCCTATCTCAAAAAAAAAAAAAAAAGGGCAAGGAATCAAAACATGCTAGAGAAAATCAATCGCCAAATAAGACTGTAAGAGAGGAAGAAAGGAGCTACAAAACAAACAGAAAACAGAACGGTGACATTAACGCCTTACCTATCAACAATGACTCTGAATGTAAATGAACTCAATTATCTCATCAAGACATAGAGTGGCTGAATGGCTTAAAAAAAAAAACAAAAACAAGACCCAACGATATGCTGCCAACAAAAGATTCACCTCACCTGTATGGACACACGTAGACTGAAAGTGAACGAATGGAAAAAGATACTCCATGCAAATGGAAATCGAAAGAGAACAAGGGCCTCTATCCCCAGCACTCTGAGGTGCCAAGGTATTTGAGCCCAGGAATTTGAAAACATCCTGAGCAACATGTTGAGGCCCCATCTCTAGATAAAATATAAAAAATTAGCAAGGCATGGTGGCATGCGCCTGTGGTCAACCACACAGGAGGCTGAGGTGGGAAAATCACTAATCTCAAGAGTTTAAGGCTAGAGTAAGCCACATTCATGCCACTGCACTCTAGCCTAGACAGGGAGACCCTGTCTCAAAGAAAAAAAGAAAGAGAGAGAGAGCAAGAACCGCTTCACTGGTATCAGGTAAAATCCTTTTTGTTTTTGTTATTTTCAGACAGTCTCATTCACTCTGTTGCCCAGGCTGGAGTACCGTGGCAGGATCATGGCTCACTGTAACCTCCACCTCCTGAGTTCAAGCAATTGTCCTGCCTCAGCCTCCCAAGTAAGTGGAATTATAGGTGCGTGGCACCATGCCTGGATAATTTTTGTAGTTTTTTTTTTTTTTTTTTTTTTTTTGTTTTGTTTTTTTGTTTTTTTTTTTGAGACAGAGTTTCGCTCTTGTTACCCAGGCTGGAGTGCAATGGCGCGATCTCGGCTCACCGCAACCTCCGCCTCCTGGGCTCAGGCAATTCTCCTGCCTCAGCCTCCTGAGTAGCTGGGATTACAGGCACGAGCCACCATGCCCAGCTAATTTTTTGTATTTTTAGTAGAGACGGCGTTTCACCATGTTGACCAGGATGGTCTCGATCTCTCGACCTCGTGATCCACCCGCCTCGGCCTCCCAAAGTGCTAGGATTACAGGCTTGAGCCACCACGCCCGGCAATTTTTGTAGTTTTAATACAGATGAGATTTCATCATGTTGGCCAGGTTGATCTTGAACTCCTGATCTCAAGTGATCCACCAGTCTCAGCCTCCCAAAGTGCTGAGATTACAGGCATAAGCCACTGCACTTGGCCCCCAATAAAATGGATTTTAAAATCAAAAAGTGTAAAAAGAGATGTTTCTCACTGTATACAGAAAAACTGTATAAAGAGATAAAGGTCATTATATAATAATAAAGGATTCAATTTAGTGAGAACAATTGTAAATATATATGCACCCAACATCAAAGCACCTAAATATATAAAGCCAATTTTTTCCCTTTTTTTTGAGACAGAGTCTTGCTCTGTCACCAGGCTGGAGTACAGTGGCACAATCTCAGCTCACTGCAACCTCCACCTCCTCGGTTCAAGCAATTCTTCCGCCTCAGCCTCCCGAGTAGCTGGGACCACAGGTGTATGCCACCATGCCCAGCTAATTTTTGTATTTTTTAGTAGAGACGGGGTTTCACCACGTTAGCCAGATGGTCTCGATCTCTTGACCTCGTGATCCGCCCGCCTAGGCCTTCCAAAGTGCTAGGATTACAGGCGTGAGCCACCGCGCCCGGCCTATAAAGCCAATAGTAGCAGAGCTGAAGATAGACTGTAACACAGTTAACAGTAGGAGACTTTCACGCCTCACATTTAGCAATGCACAGATCACGCAGACAGAAAATCAACACGGAAACATGAGACTTAAGCGACACTACAGAACAAATGGACCTAACAGACATCTACAGAACATTCCATCCAACAGTGCCATAATATACATTATTTTAAGCTGCATATGGAACATTCTCAAGGATAGATCATACGTCAAGCCACAAAATAAAGTCTTAACACATTTAAGAAGATGGAAATTGTAACATATCTTTTATGACCACAATGGTATAAACTAGAAATTATCAACAGGAGGATCTTCAGAAAATTCACAAAAACATGAAAATTAAACACATGCTCTTTAACAATTAATAGGTCAATGAATACACTAAAAGACAAATTAGGAAATTTCTTGAAACAAATGAAAATTGAAACATGGCATACATAACCTATGGGATACGGCAAAAGCAGTTTATAGCAGTAAACACTGACATCATATATCTTATACAAACAGGAACAATTTAACTTCTTCCTTTAGGCCACATGTGGTGGCTCATGCCTGTAATCCCAGCACTTTAGGAGGCCAAGGCGGGCGGATCACAAGGTCAGGAGTTCAAGACCAGCCTGGCCAATATGGTGAAACCCCGTCTGAAACGAATGAATCAATGAATGAATGGTTTTTTTTTTCTTTTTTTTAAATTTACCTCACTGGGGCTTGATGAATGTATGTTTAAAAAAAAAAAAAAAAAAAAAAAAAAAAAAACTTCTTTCTTTCCAGTTAAGATGCCTTGTATTTCTTTTTATTATTGCTCCATCTGTAACTTCCAGTATTATGTTCAACAGAAGTCGCAAGATTGGGCATCATGCAGCCAGGCACGGTGGCTCATGCCAGTAATCCTAGCATTTTGGGAGGCTGAGGCATGTGGATCACCTAAAGTCAGGAGTTCAAGACTGGCCTAGCCAACATAGCAAAGCCCTGTCTCTACTAAAAATACAGAACATGAGCCGGGTGTGGTGGCAGGCACCTGTAGTCCTAGCTACTCAGGAGGCTGAGGTGGTAGAATCACCTGAGCCTGGGAAGTTGAGGCTGCAGCAAGCCATGACTATGCCACTGCACTCCAGCCTCGGTGACAGGTTGAGACTGTCTCAGGAAAAAAAAAAAAAGGCAATCTATGAAACTACTAGAAAACAGGAAGAAAGGTCAATGGCAATGGTCTAGGTAATGATTTTTGGAGGATATGACCTGAAAAACACAGTAAACAAAAGTAAAAACAGACAATTTGGATTATATAAAACTAAAAAGCTCCTGCACAGAGAAGGAAACAATAAAGAGAGAACCTACAGAATGGTTCATTATACTTGCAAACTATACATCTGATAAGGGGTTAATATCCAAAATATATAAGGAACTCAATTCAATACCAAGAACATAACCCCAGGTAAAAATCGGTAAAAGATCTGAATAGACGTTTCTCAAAAGACATACAAATGGCCAAGAGGTATATGAAAAAAATTCCCAACATCATTAATCATTAAGGAAATGCAAAACAAAACCACATGAAATATTACCTCGCTCCCATTAAGATGGCTATGATCAAAAAGATGAAAGATGTGGCCGGGCATGGTGGCTCACACCTGTAATCCCAGCACTTTGAGAGTCCAACGCAGGTGGATCATCCGAAGTCAGGAATTTGAGATCAGCCTAGCTAGGCCAACATGGTAAACCCTGTCTCTATTAAAAATACAAAAATTAGCCAGGCATAGTGGCAGGTGCCTGTAATCCCAGCTACTCAGGAGACTGAGACAGGAGAATCGCTTGAACCCAGGGGGTGGAGGTTATAGTGAGCCAAGATCTCGCCACTGCATTCCAGCCTGGGCGACAGAGTGAGACTCTGTCTCAAAAAAAAAAAAAAAAAAGTAACAAATGTTGGTGAGAATGTGGAGATAAAAGAATCTTGGCTGGGTGTGGTGGCTCACGCCTGTAATCCAAGCACTTTGGAGGTCCAGGTGGGCGGATCACCTGAGGTCGAGAGTTCAAGACCAGCGTGACCAACCTGGTGAAACCCCATCTTTATTTAAAAAAATTAAAGGGGCCGGGCACAGTGGCTCAAGCTTGTAATCCCAGCACTTTGGGAGGCCGAGGCGGGTGGATCACGAGGTCAAGAGATCGAGACCATCCTGGTCAAAGTGGTGAAACCCCGTCTCTACTAAAAATACAAAAAAATTAGCTGGGCATGGTGGCTCATGCCTGTAATCCCAGCTACTCAGGAGGCTGAGGCAGGAGAATTGCCTGAACCCAGGAGGCGGAGGTTGCGGTGAGCCGAGATCGCGCCATTGCACTCCAGCCTGGGTAACAAGAGCAAAACTCTGTCTCAAAAAAAATAAAAAATAAAAAATAAATAAAATAAAAAAAGAATCTTGGCAAGGCACGGTGGCTCACATCTGTAATCCCAGCACTTTGGGAGGCCGAGGCGGGCAGATCATGAGGTTAGGAGATAGAGATCAGCCTGCCCAACATGATGAAACCCTGTCTCCACTAAAAATACAAAAAAATTAGCTGGGCATGGTGGCGCACACCTGTAATCCCAGCTACTCGGGAGGCTGAGGCAGGAGAATTGCTTGAACCCAGGAGGTGGAGATTGCAGAGATCGCGCTGCTGCACTCCAGCCTGGGCGACACTGTGAGACTCAGTTTCAAAAAAAAAAAAAAATCTAAGCACACTGTTGGTGGGAATGTGAATTACAACCACATGGAGAAAGAACAGTATGGAAGTTCCTCAAAAATTTAAAAATAGAACTACCATATGATCTAGCAATCCTGCTCCTAAATATATAGCCAAAGAAAATCAAATCAGCATGTGAAACAGAGATATGCACTCCCATTTTATTGCAGCACTACTCAAAATATCCAAGATATAGAATCAACCTAAGTATCCATCAACAGACGAATGGATGGGCCAGGCACGGTGGTTCATGCCTGTAATCCTAGCATTTGGGAGGCCAAGGCAGGTGGATTGCTTGAGGTCAGGAGTTTGAGACCAACCTGGTCAACATGGTGAAACCTCGTCTCTACTAAAATACAAAAATTAGCTGGGTGTGGTGGCAGGTGCCTGCAATCCCAGCTACTAGGGAGGATAAGGCAGGAGGACTGCTTCAACCCAGAAGGCAGAGGTTGAAGTGAGCTGAGAACACATCACTGCATCGCAGCCTTGGCAACAGAGTAAGACTTCATCTCAAAACAAACAAACAAACAAACAAAAAACAGACAAATGGATAAAGAACCTGTGGTATAAATATACAATAGGATACTAGTTCAATTGAAAAAAAGGAAGAAATCCTTTCATTTGCAACAACATGGACGAACCTGGAGGACGTTACGCTAAGCGAAATAAGCCACGCACAGAAAGACAAATACATATTATTTCACTCATACGTGGAGTCGAAGTTGATCTCACAGAAGTAGACAGGAGAATGGCAGCTATCAGAGGCTAGGATGCTTGTGGTTATGGTGGCAGGAGGGCGGGGAGTATTGAGAAGATGTTAGACAAAGGATACATAATCACAGTCGGAAAAACAAGTTCTAGAGAACTACTGTATAGCATGGTGACTGGACCACGACATACTGTATAATTGAAAAATACTGAGTGGATATTAAGTATTCTCACCACAAAAATGATAACGACGTGAGGTAATATATTTGCTAATTAGCTAGATTTAAGCATTCCACAACGTACATATAGTGTACTTCAAAATATTAGTGGCCAGGCGTGGTGGCTCACAACACTGTAATCCCGGCACTTTGGGAAGCCGAGGAGACCACAATTATCAGGAGTTTGAGACCAGCCTGGCCAACAGAGTGAAACTCCGTCTTTACTAAAAAAATATATAAAATTAGTCATGCAGCCGGGTGTGGTGGCTCAAGCCTGTAATCCCAGCACTTTGGGAGGCCGAGGCGGGTGGATCACGAGGTCGATAGATCGAGACCATCCTGGTCAACATGGTGAAACCCCATCTCTACTAAAGATACAAAAAATTAGCTGGGTGTGGTGGCACGTGCCTGTAATCCCAGCTACTCAGGAGGCTGAGGCAGGAGAATTGCCTGAACCCAGGAGACGGAGGTTGCGGTGAGCCGAGATCGCACCATTGCACTCCAGCCTGGGTAACAAGAGCGAAACTCCATCTCAAAAAAAAAAAAAAAAAAAAAAAAAAATTAGTCATGCAGACCAGGCACAGTGGCTCACGTCTGCAATCCCAGCACTTTGGGAGGGTGAGGTGGGGAGATCACTGCAGGTCAGGAGTTCAAGACCAGCCTGACCAACATGGAGAAACCCCATCTCCACTACAAATACAAAATTAGCCAGGTGCGGTGGTGGGCACCCGTAATCCCAGCTATCAGGAGGCTGAGGCAGGAGAATCACTTGAACTCAGGACGCCAAGGTTGCAGTGAGCCGAGAACACGCCACTGCACTCCAGTCTGGGCAAAAAGAGCAAGAGCAAAACTCCATCTTAAAAAAAAAATTAGCCAGGCACGGTGGTGTATGCCTGTAGTCTCAGCTACTCAGGAGGCTGACAGAGGAGAACAGCTTGAACCCAGGAGGTAGAGTTGGTGGTGAGCCAAAATCATGCCACTACACTCCAGCCTGGGCAATAGAGCGAGATACTGTCTCAAATAAATAAATAAATAAATAAGAGTCGGTCGCGGTGGCTCAAGCTTGTAATCCTAGCAATTTGGGAGGCTAAGGTGGGTGGATCACCTGAGGTCAGGAGTTCAAGACCAACCTCGCCATCATGGTGAAACCCCATCTTAAAAAAAAAAAGAAAGAAGACGTTAAAGATAAATAAATACATTAGAAAGCACTGTTCAAATTATTTTTTAATTTTTTGACAGTGTCTTGCTCTGTTGCCCAGGCAAGAGTGCAGTGGCACGATCACAGCTCACTGCAGCCTCAACCTCTCTAGCTCAAGCAATACTCCACCACAGCCTCCTGAATAGCTGGGACTGGAGATGAACATCACCACACCTGGCTACTTTTTCTACATATGGGATTTTGTTATATTGCCCAGGCTAGTCTTGAACTCCTAGGTGCAAGTAATCCACCCACCTCAACCTCCCAAAGTGCTGGGACAGCAGGTGGAAAGGTGGAGGCCACTGAACCCAGCCTCAAGCTACTCTTGACAAGCCTTTTTTATTTTTTCCTTTTGAGACAGAATCCCACTCTCTCGCCTAGGCTGGAGTGCAGTGGTGCAATCTCAGCTCACTGTAACCTCTGCCTGCTAGGTTCAAGTGATTCTCCTGCCTCAGCCTCCTGAGTAGCTGGGATTACAGGTACGCACCACCATGCCAGGCTTATTTTTGTACTTTTAGTAGAGATGGGGTTTCACCATGTTGGTCAGGCTGTTCTCGAACTCCTGACCTCATGATCCGCCCGCCTTGGCCTCCCAAAGTGCTGACATTACAGGCATGAGGCACTACGCCCAGCCGACAAGCTTTTTTAATTCTTAATATCTGATACTTTAAATTATAACACACTAAATATTACTATTTTCATTTTCCTGCACATTTTTTTTTTTAAAGATGGGGTTTCACCATGATGGCCAGGCTGGCCTTGAACTCCTGACCTCAGGTGATCCACCCACCTCAGCTTCCTAAAGTGCTAGGATTTCAGGCATGAGCCACCACGCCTGGCCTCCTGCACATTTGTAAACAACAGGGAGAGTTCTTAACGTTTTGACATTTTCAAAGGTTTCAGAATAACTGTATTTTCCCAATTATTAAGATTGCTTTGAGCAGTTTTTACATGGCAATTTTTACCTTTACAAACTGCTGTTGAAAGCAAGGAATGCCTGTACAGTGACGTTGTGTCATACTACTAAAAGTGTTTTATGTTTATCAAGACCACCCAGGCTCCCAAATGACCTAGAAAAATCAACCAGGGCTGAATGTGGTGGCTCCCGCCTATAATCCCAGCACTTTGAGAGGCCAAGGTGGGTGGATCACAAGGTCAGGAAATCGAGATCATCATGGACATAGTGAAACCTCATCTCTACTAAAAACACAAAAATTAGCCAGGCATGGTGGCATGCACCTGTAGTCCCAGCTATCTGGGAGGCTGAGGCAGGAGAATCGCTTGAACACAGGAGGCAGAGGTTGCAGTGAGCCGAGATCGCACCACTGCACTCCAGCCTGGGGACAGAGTGAGACTCTCTCTCCCCCCCCAAAAAAAGGAGAGAGAAAAGAAAAAAGAAAAAGAAAAATCAACCAAGCCAGTTATGGAAGCCTCATGAAGGAAGCAGACTAGACTACCATAGTTCAGCTCTTCTACTGCTTAGTTCCTGGGCTCTAGGTTATGATTTAAACTATGCAGTTCTCTTCTATTACTACACCCAAGTTCTGTCCTTATCCAATTATCTTCATCTAAAGAAGAGAAAAACAAGATCATGTTGTCCAATCTTTTCACAGACGGGATGGGAAAAGCAACGTTTAATGACTAAGTGACATGCCCATGGTGGCACAGTAGTCTGTCAGGGGCTGCAGGGAACTCAGAACACTGCTAAACAAGTTCTTCTTCCAGTATACACAACGCTGCCGACTTCCGAGTAAGGCAATTAGTAGGTTTTCCTTTGGTTTGTGTTTCTGCCCACATAGCACACACAAAACTATTTTTTAACCCATTTTTTTCTGAGTCTCTCACTACCCAAAGACATTTTCCAAGCATCTGCAGTCAAAGAGACGAGAACTTCATTGTATCACTATCATCTAAGTGATAATTTTTTTTTTTTTTTTTTGAGATGGAGTCTCACTCTGTCGCCAGGCTGGAATGCAGTGGCGCGATCTTGGCTCACTGCAACCTCTACCTCCTGGGTTCAAGCAATTCTCCTGCCTCAGTCTCCTGAGTATCTGGGATTACAGGCACACGCCACCATGTCCAGCTAATTTTTGTATTTTTAGTAGAGATAGGGTTTCACCATGTTAGTCAGGCTGGTCTCAAACTCCTGACCTTGCAATCCACCTGCCTCAGCCTCCTAAAGTGCTGGGATTATAAACATGAGTCACTGGGCCCGGCCTAAGTGATTAATGTAAAACATTTAATGTTACAACATAATGTGGTACCCTGGATGAGGTCCTGGGACAGCAAAAGGACATTAGGGAAAAACTAAGAAAATCTGAACTTTAGTTAATAAAGTGTCAATATTGCTTCCTTCTGACAAATGTACCGTACTAATATAAAAATTAATAGAGAAAACTGAGTGTGAGGTATATGGAAACTTTCTATAATATTTCACAACTTTTCTGCAAAACTAAAACTACTGCTGGGCGCAGTGGCTCATACGTGTAATCCCAACACTTTGGGACACCAAGGCAGGTGGATCACTTGAGGTCAGGAGTTCAAGACCACCCTGGCCAAAATGGTGAAACCCTGTCTCTACTAAAAAATGCCAAAGTTAGGGCCGGGCACGGTGGCTCACGCCTGTAATCCAAGCACTTTGGAGGCCAACGTGGGTGGATCACCTGAGGTCGGACATTCAAGACCATCCTGACTAATATGGTGAAACCCCGTCCTTAAAAAATAAAAGGGCTGGGCGCAGTGGCTCATGCCTGTAATCCCAGCACTTTGGGAGGCCAAGGCGGGTAGATCACGAGGTCAAGAGATCGAGACCATCCTGGTCAACATGGTGAAACCCTGTCTCTACTAAAAATACAAAACATTAGCTGGGCATGGTGGCGCGTGCCTGTAATTCCAGCTACTCAGGAGGCTGAGGCAGGAGAATTGCCTGAACCCAAGAGGCGGAGGTTGCGGTGAGCCGAGATCGCGCCATTGCACTCCAGCCTCGGTAATAAGAGCAAAACTCCATCTCAAAAAAAAAAAAAGGCCAGGCGTGGTTGCTCACACCTGTAATCCCAGCACTTTGGGAGGCTCAGAAGAGTGGATCACCTGAGGTCAGGAGTTCGAGACCAGCCTGACCAACATAGTGAAACCCTGCCTTTAAATTTATTTTTGAAAAAAAAAGAAAGAAAGAAAGAAATGCCAAAGTATCTGGGTGTGTTGGTGAACACCTGTAATCTCAGCTATTCAGGAGGCTGAGGCAGGAGAACTGCCGGAATACAGGAGGTGGATGTTGCAGTGAGCCAAGATCACGCCACTGCCCTTCAGCCCAGGCCAACAGCAGCAAGACTCAGTCTCCAAAAAAAACTAAAACAGTTTTTTTTTTTTTTTTTTTTGAGACGGAGTTTCGCTCTCGTTACCCAGGCTGGAGTGCAATGGCGCGATCTCGGCTCACCGCAACCTCCGCCTCCTGGGCTCAGGCAATTCTCCTGCCTCAGCCTCCTAAGTAGCTGGGATTACAGGCACGCACCACCATGCCCAGCTAACTTTTTGTATTTTTAGTAGAGACGGGGTTTCACCTTGTTGACCAGGATGGTCTCGATCTCTCGACCTCGTGATCCACCCACCTCGGCCTCCCAAAGTGCTGGGATTACAGGCTTGAGCCACCGCGCCCGGCCAAACTAAAACAGTTTTATCATGATTTTTTTCTAACTATTGTACATACTTTTTTTTTTTTTTTTTTTTTTTTTTTGAGATGGAGTTTCGCCCTTGTTACCCAGGCTGGAGTGCAATGGCGCGATCTCGGCTCACCGCAACCTCCGCCTCCTGGGTTCAGGCAATTCTCCTGCCTCAGCCTCCTGAGTAGCTAGGATTACAGGCACGTGCCACCATGCCCAGCTAATTTTTTGCACTTTTAGTAGAGACGGGGTTTCACCATGTTGACCAGGATGGTCTCGATCTCTCGACCTCGTGATCCACCCGCCTCGGCCTCCCAAAGTGCTGGGATTACAGGCTTGAGCCACCGTGCCCGGCCTGTACATACTTTTATACCTAAACTAATTATTATTAATGGTGAAATCTAATAAAGTTTTGAAGCATGAGTACTAAACAACATTAAATTTCTATTCCCGAGGGCAGCTTCTTAAGCTTTGTCCTATGAAATTATCTTGAATCCCACGGGTGACTTTGTCTCTTGGAAAGGTGGAACCTAGATGAGAGCTACTTTCCCCTTTCATCCATGAGAAGGGTCTAAGAGCCTGAAAAAATTATGCTAGGAAAGGAAGTGTGAAAGTGTGAAACTAAGTTTCAGGTTCTGAGAATATTCCAAATTCAGGGTTCCTCATAATGGAGAGACCATCAGACTGAGGGCAAAAGACCTGGATTCTAATCTTGCCTGTACTAATAACCACCTATATATAGTCTTTTATTTGTGTAAGCCTCGGTTTTCTCATCTACAAAATAAGAATACCAGATAGCATGGGCAAAAATCTTTCTGCTTAAGTCTCAGTTCGGCCAGGCACAGTGGCTCAAGCCTGTAATCCCAGTACCTTGGGAGGCAGAGGCAGGATGATCACCTGAGTCCAGTCTAGACTAGGTAATCTATGAAGACCCTGTTCCTACAAACAATTTAAAAGATTATCGGCTGGGCATGGTGGCTCACACCTGTAATCCAAGCACTTTGGAGGCCAAGGCAGGCGGATCACCTGAGGTCGGGAGTTCAAGACCAGCCTGACCAACATGGTGAAACCCCATCTTAAAAAAAGGAAAAGAAAAAGATTATCAGGCTGGGCACAGTGGCTCACACCTATAATCCCAGCACTTTGGGAGACCAAGGCCGGTGGATCACTTTAGGTCAGGAGTTCCAAGACCAGCCTGACCAACATGGCAAAACCCCGTCTCTACTAAAAAAACAAAAATTAGCTGGGCGTGGTGGCAAGCGCCTGTAATCCCAGCTACTTGGGAGACTGAGGCAGGAGAATAGCTTCAATCTGGAAGGTGGAGGTTGCGGTGAGCCGAGATCACACCACTGCCCTCTAGCCTGGGTGACAAGAGTGAGACTCTGTCTCAAAAAAAAAAAAAATTAGCCAGGTATGGCAATGCATGCCTGTGTTCCCAGCTTCTTGGGAGGCTGAGGTAGAAGGATCACCCAAGTCCAGCAGGTAGAGGCTGCAGTGAGCCATGATCACATGCCACTGCATTCCAGCCCGGGCAACAGAGCAAGACTGTCTCAAAAAAAAAAAAAACAAAAAAAAAACAAAAAAAACTGGGTGTGGTGGCTCACACCTGCAATCTCAGCACTTTGGGAGGCCGAGGCAGGCAGATCACCAGGTCAGAAGTTTGAGACCATCCTGGCCAATATGGTGAAACCCTGTCTCTACTAAAAATACAATAATTGGCCAGGCATGGTGATGCGCCTATAGTCCCAGCTACTCAGGAGGCTGAGGCAGGAGAATCGCTTGAACCCAGGAAGCAGAAGTTGAGTGAGCTGAGATCACGCCACTGCACTCCAGCCTGGGCAACAGAGTAAGACTCCATCTCAAAAAAAAAAAAAAAAAAGAATCAGTCTAATTCGAATTTTTTTCCTCCCAAAATTCTCTTCCAGTAAAAGGAAGGGTTAAAGGGATTAAAGTATATGATGTACACTAAACTAAAGATCAAAACATATTTGTCAGGGTTTTTCTTTTTGGTCTCTTAACTGTTATCAAGATACTTTGGCTTAAAAAAAAAACACAGGCCAGACAAGGTGGCTCACGCCTACAATCCCAGCACTTTGGGAGGCCGAGACTGGTGGATCACGAGTTCAAGAGACAGAGACCATCCTGGTCAACATGGTGAAACCCCATCTCTACTAAATATACAAAAATTAGCTGGGCATGGTGGCATGCACCTGTAGTCCCAGCTACTCGGGAGGCTGAGGCAGAAGAATTGCTTGAACCCAGGAGGCAGAGGTTGCCGTGAGCTGAGATAGTGCCACTGCAATCCAGCCTGGGTAACAACAGCGAAACTCCATCTCAAAACAACAACACAAAACACGTGCATTAGGCCAGGCCCGGTGGCTCATGTGTACAAACCCAGCACTTTTGGAGGCCAGGGCCGGTGGATCACCTGAGGTTAGGAGTTCAAGAACTACCTGACCAACACGGTGAAACCCCGTCTCTACTAAAAATTCAAAAATTAGCCAGACATGGTAGCGCATGTCTGTAATCCCACCTACTGAGGAGGCTGAGGCAGGAGAATGCTTGAACCCAAGAGGCAGAGGTTGCAATAAGCCAAGATCATGGCACTTCATCATTCCATCCTGGGCAAAGAAGCGAGACTCCATCTCGGGGAAAAAAAAAAAAATCGAATTGGTAGATGGGAGCGGTGGTTCACCCCTGTAATCCCAGCACTTTGGGAGGTTGAGGCAAGTGGATCACCTGAAGTGAGGAGTTGCAGACCTGCCTGGCCAACATGGTAAAACCCTGTCTACTAAAAATACAAAAAAATAGCCAGGTATGGGGGCAGGTGCCTGTAATCCCAGCTACTCAGGAGGCTGAGGCAGAAGAATCGCTTGAAACGAGGAGGTGGAGGTTACAGAAAAGAGAAAAAAATAAAAGATTTAAAAAAAACAAAAACAAAAAAACCCCTCAGTGGTAAAGGTTCTTCTGCGCTCATCTCCCACCCAGTTTGACTATATTATCAATTATCTAAAGTACAGAAATGGATAAATAGAATACAAAGCTGAACAGGGCAGGATTTTAGCAATAGTTTCAAATCAAATTTCAGTGGTTTAAGAAAATTTCAGGGCCGGGTGTGGTGGCTCATGCCTGTAATCCTAGCACTTTGGGAGGCCTAGGTGGGTAGATCAACTGAGGTCAGGAGTTGAAGACCAGTCTGGCCATCATGGTGAAACCCCATCTCTTAAAAAGGGAAAAAAAAAAAAAAAAAGAAAGAAAATTTCATTAACTCTCTAAAATATATTATCTCCTTAACTGCCCCAAGGTTTCAACTTTCCTAAGTCTAAAAAGGAAGTAAAACTGTAACAGAATGCTGAAATAATAATTAGAAAATACTGGCCAACTATGGTGGCTCACACCTGTAACCTGAGCACTTTGGGAGGCTGAGGCTGGAGGATCTCTGAGCCAGGAATTTGAGACCAACTTCAAATTCGAAGTAGGAAGCATTGTCATTCAACATAGTGAGACCTCATCTCTATTTTTACAGAGAAAAAGAAAATACAGACTCCCTATCTACATCATGCTAATAATTTATCAGTAATCTTTATAATTTATATTCAACTTTCAAAACTAAAAGTCGTTAACAAAAAGTATTTGTCATTAACAACATCTAACCTTTGGTCTTTTCAAAATATTAACATTCACTCATATGTTTAGTGTTATGAAAAAATTGTGTTTAAATAAATAATGCAATCCACAAAATGAAACTGAAAAATATTACATTACAATGCATTATTTTAGCCAGGCTCGGTGGCTCAAGCCTGCAATCCTAGCACTTCGAGAGGCCGAGGTGGGCGGATCACGAGGTTAAGAGATCGAGACCATCCTGGCCAACATAGTGAAACCCAGTCTCTACAATACAAAAATACAAAAATTAGCTGGGTGTGGTGGTGCGCACCTGTAGTCCCAGCTACTCCAGAGGCTGAGGCAGGAGAATTGCCTGAAACCGGAAGGCGGAGGTTGCAGTGAGCCGAGATCGCACCACTGCACTCCAGCCCAGCACCTGGCGACAGAGCAAGACTCTGTCTCAAATAAAAAATTAAAAAATAGCCGGGCGCGGTGGCTCAAGCCTGTAATCCCAGCACTTTCGGAGGCCGAGGCGGGTGGATCACGAGGTCGAAAGATCGAGACCATCCTGGTCAACATGGTGAAACCCCGTCTCTACTAAAAGTAAAAAAAAATTAGCTGGGCATGGTGGCACGTGCCTGTAATCCGAGCTACTCAGGAGGCTGAGGCAGGAGAATTGCCTGAACCCAGGTAGCGGAGGTTGCGGTGAGCCGAGATCGCGCCATTGCACTCCAGCCTGGGTAACAAGGGCGAAACACCGTCTCAAAAAAAAAAAAAAAAAAAAAAATTAAAAAATAAGAAAGCGGCCGGGCACGGTGGCTCAAGCCTGTAATCCCAGCACTTTGGGAGGCTGAGGTGAGTGGATCACGAGGTCAAGAGATCGAGACCATCCTGGTCAACATGGTGAAACCCTGTCTCTACTAAAAAATACAAAAAATTAGCTGGGCATGGTGGCGCGTGCCTGTAATCCCAGCTACTCAGGAGGCTGAGGCAGGAGAACTGCCTGAACCGAGGAGGCGGAGGTTGCGGTGAGCCGAGATCGCGCCATTGCACTCCAGCCTGGGTAACAAGAGCAAAACTCCATCTCAAAAAATAAAATAAAATAAAAAAGCAATATTTTATTACTAAATTTTCAAAAATCTCTAAGAGGTCCTAAGCACAATTAAAAAGATATGACCCCATTAACTAGCATACAGATTTCAAACAGCAAGCACAGTAAAGTCACAACACTAAAATTTTTTTTTTTTTTTTTTTTGGACAGAGTTTCACTCTTGTTGCCCAGGCTGGAGTGCAATGGTGCGATCTCGGCTCACTCAACTTCCGCCTCCCGGGTTCAAGCAATTCTCCTGCCTCAGCCTCCGAAGTAGCTAGGATTAAAGGCATGCATCACCATTCCCAGGTAATTTTGTATTTTTAGTAGAGACGGGATTTCTCCATGTTGATCAGGCTGGTCTCGAACTCCTGACCTCAAATGATCCGCCCGCCTCGCCCTCCCAAAGTGCTGGGATTACAGACTTAAGCGACCTCGGGAGGCTGAGGCAGGAGAATCGCTTGAACCCGGGAGATGGAGGTTGTGGTGAGCTGAGCTCACGCCATTGCACTCCAGCCCAGGCAACAAGAGCGAAACTCCGCCACACACACACAAAAAAGAAAAACATGCAGAATGTATTCTGAGGTATTACTCTAAAGTAGCGATTACAACATACATTCGAAGCCTTCCATTTCAGTAAATACAGATTTGAAAATTCATTTTATTATGCAATGATGGCATGAACTATTAAATTACACTGCTCTATAATCTAGTTTCAATAAGTCTAGAAAAAGGCAGATCATATGTGTTAACATTTTTAAATGTGTAGTGAAACTTAACATTTTTAACATTTTCGAAACGGTCTAAAACCTCAACGTTAATACTTAATTATGTGCTCACAGGAAACCAAAGATTGTATTCAGCAGGAAAGAGGAGTTGAACAGCTTATCTAAGAAACCACTTGTTCTTCAATTAGCTTTCATCTTGCTCTGTGCTTTTATTTTGTTTGCACTGCAGTTTTTCACTTAAATTAAAAAAATACGTATTCAGTCCGGTAAGAATGATCCTCTATCCCTCCCTCATTTTAAGGAGCAACCGATCTCTACTCCCACACCCGTGTCAAGTAGAGTCCAGGGGAATGGGACCCCCACCAGGATCCAGGACAGCTCTTGGCCTGACCCCTCTCCGGCGTCGGAGGTTAACACCCGCCCACGTTGGGCCTCCCGGCCTCCCTCCCGCACAGCCTTCAGCCCACACCTAGGACCGGCACCCGACGGACCCTACGGGTGCATCCGCGCGGGAGACACCCCGCCCCCAGCCTGCTGGCGCGCGGCCGACGCGCGAGCACGACCCGCCACCCCGACGGCCGCCGGGGCCCTCGGCGCCGGCCCCACCCGGTCCCAGGCTTCGCTCCGCGGAGAGCGCAGCATTCGAGACAGCGCTCTCCAGCTTCTCCCACAAGGTCAGAGCTCGGCCGCCAGCAGCAGGCGCAGAGGCAGAGCCGGGTCGGAGCGGAAAAGCAGGCAGCCCGGCCCGGGAACAGACCTGTGGAGACCGCCATCTTCTCCTGCAGCCCGACGCAGCCGCCCGCACGCACGCACGAGCCGTCGTGCGTCACTTCCGGGAGCGCGCCGCCCTGCGTTCGTCACGCCGGACTCCGCCCCCGGCCGGCGCGGGGCTGCCCGAGCCGTGACAGCGCGCACGTGGGCCGAGGTGCCGCGGGCCTTGCTGGCGGTGTCCGCAATTCCTTGTGAATCGGCTCCGAAAACGAAACACTAAAGAATAAGTTCATGAGGGCCAGGCGCGGTGGCTCACGCCCTTTGCACTTTGGGAGTCCGAGGCGGGCGGTTCACAGTTCGAAACCAGCCTGGCCAACATGGCGAAACCCTCTCTGCTAAAAAATACAAAAATCAGCCGGACGTGGTGGCGCGCTCCGATAATCTAAGCTACTTGGTAGGCTGAGGCACGAGAAATCGCTTGAACCTGGGAGGCGAAGTTTGCAGTGAGCTGAGATCTTGCCACTGGACTCCAGCCTGGGCGACACAGCGAGACGCCGTCTCAAAAAATAAAAATAAGGCCGGGAGCGGTGGCTCAAGCCTGTAATCCCAGCACTTTGGGAGGCTGAGGCGGGTGGATCACGAGGTCAAGAGATCGAGACCATGCTGATCATCATGGTGATACCCCGTCTCTACTAAAAATACAAAAAATTAGCTGGGCATGGTGGCACGTGCCTGTAATCCCAGCTACTCAGGAGGCTGAGGCAGGAGAATTGCCTGAACCCAGGAGGCGGAGGTTGCGGTGAGTCGAGATCGCGCCATTGCACTCCAGCCTGGGTAACAAGAGCGAAACTCCGTCTCAAAAAAAATAAAATAAATAAAAAATATAAAAATAAAATAAGTGAGCATTGACGCATTTGCATTGATAAATGATTCAAAAGAGTTGGACAGAGTTAAGGAGCAAGGGAGACTGAGATGGGAGGATCGCTTGAGCCCAAGAGGTGCGGCTGTAGTGAGCAGGGATCACTTGCACTCCAGTCTGGGTGACAGAGGGAGACTGTCTCAAAAAAAAAAAAGGCCGGGCGCGGTGGCTCAAGCCTGTAATCCCAGCACTTTGGGAGGCCGAGGCGGGTGGATCACGAGGTCGAGAGATCGAGACCATCCTGGTCAACATGGTGAAACCCCGTCTCTACTAAAAATACAAAAAATTAGCTGGGCATGGTGGCGCGTGCCTGTAATCCCAGCTACTCAGGAGGCTGAGGCAGGAGAATTGCTTGAACCCAGGAGGCGGAGGTTGCGGTGAGCCGAGATCGCACCATTGCACTCCAGCCTGGGTAACAAGAGCGAAACTCCGTCTCAAAAAAAAAAAAAAAAAAAGAACGAAAGAAAAGTAATACAGGCTGAGCACCGCAGCTCACTACTTCTACTACTACTAATTTCTTCTTCTTTCTTCTTTTTTTGAGACAGTCTTTGCCACCCAGGCTGAAGTGCAGTGGCAATCTTGGCTCACTGCAATGTCTGCCTCCTGCGTTCAAGCGATTCTCCTGCCTCAGCCTCCCGAGTAGCTGAGACTACAGGCATGCGCCACCATGCAAGGTTAAGTTTTGTATATATTTGTTTTTGTTTTTGTTTTTTGAGACGGAGTTTCGCTCTTGTTACCCAGGCTGGAGTGCAATGACGCGATCTCGGCTCACCGCAACCTCCGCCTCCCGGGTTCAGGCAATTCTCCTGCCTCAGCCTCCTGAGTAGCTGGGATTACAGGCACTCGCCACCATGCCCAGCTAATTTTTTGTATTTTTTAGTAGAGACAGGGTTTCACCATGTTGACCAGGATGGTCTCGATCTCTTGACCTCGTGATCCACCCGCCTCGGCCTCCCAAAGTGCTGGGATTACAGGCTTGAGCCGCCGCGCCCGGCCGAGATGGAGTTGGTTTTATGTATGCCGGATGCTGAAGGAGAATGGTACATGGATTCTCCGATTAAATAAAGCAAGCCGTTCTAATTAGCAAGACTAGATATCTTCCAGAGTCAATGTCTCAGGGAAAATTTCAAATGGAATGACATATTGTAGTCTAAAAATTCCAGAGAATTAAGCTGAAATTATATCATCTTAGTATGAATAATCCACACTGTCCTGACTTTTCACAGTAACAACTAAGATTTTTCAGCATTTGTTGAGTTCCATCCACTGTTCAAAGCATTCCACGTTTTGGGTAAATGGTGAGTGGGATTTGAACCTGGGCAGTTTTGCTCCTGCACTCAGTATTTATAGTGTAAACCAGCTTCTACAGATAGGGAAGATGCTCTTTCACCCAAAGCAGTGCTCTCAATCTTTTCCGACAGCACTGATGTCAGGCATACCTGATGTGTAGGTTGGGTTCCATGAAACCACAAGGCATACCCTCCGGAAGGAATATTCACCAGAATTTAAGGGGCATAACTGTTGTTCCTCTTATTCCTCCACTCCTCAGACTGTTACTTCACTGTTTTCAAAAGTGCCTTCTGACAACTTTTACACCTTCACCCTCCTTTTTTTTTTTTTTTTTGAGACAGTCTCACTGTCTCGCAGGCTAGAGTTTAGTGGCATGATCTCTGCTTACTGCAACCTTTGCCTCCCGGGTTCAAGCGATTCTCCTGCCTCCCCCTCCCAAGTAACTGGGATTACAGGCGCCTGCCACTGAGATCGGGTCATTTTTTTTTTTTTTTTTTTATACTTTAAGTTCTGGGATACATGTGCAGATCATGCAGGTTACACAGATATACATGTGCCATGGTGGTGTGCTACATCCACCCCCCACCGTCATCTACATTAGGTGTTTCTCCTAATGTTATCTCTCCCCAACATCCCCACACTCTGCTATCCCCCCCAGCTCCCCCACTCCCTGACAGGCCTGTGTGTGATGTTCCCCTCCCTGTGTCCATGTGTTCTCATTGTTCAACATCCATTTGTGAGAACATGCGGTGTTTGGTTTTCTGTTGTCAGTTTGCTGAGAATGATGGTTTCCAGCTTCATCCATGCCCCTGCAAAGAACATGAACTCATTTTTTTTTTTTTTTTTTTTTTTTTTGAGACGGAGTTTCGCTCTTGTTACCCAGACTGGTGTTCAATGGCGCGATCTCAGCTCACCGCAACCTCCGCCTCCTGGGTTCAGGCAATTCTCCTGCCTCAGCCTCCTGAGTAGCTGGGATTACAGGCACGCGCCACCATGCCCAGCTAATTTTTTGTATTTTTTTTAGTAGAGACGGGGTTTCACCATGTTGACCAGGATGGTCTCGATCTCTCTACCTCGTGATCCACCCACCTTGGCCTCCCAAAATGCTGGGATTACAAGCTTGAGCCACCGCGCCCAGCCCATGAACTCACTTTTTTATGGCTGCATAGTATTCCACGGTGTATATGTGCCACATTCTCTTTATCCAGCCTATCATTGTGGGGCATTTGGATTGGTTCCAAGTCTTTGCTATTGTAAACAGTGCTACAATAAACATATGTGTGCACGTGTCTTTACAATGGAATGTTTTATAATCCTTTATGTACCCAGTAATGGGATTGCTGGGTCAAATGGTACTCCTATTTCTAGACCAGGCATCCCCAAACTTTTTACACAGGGGGCCAGTTCACTGTCCCTCAGACCGTTGGAGGGCTGCCACATATTGTGCTCCTCTCACTGACCACCAATGAAAGAGGTGCTCCTTCCTGAAGTGCGGTGGGGGACCGGATAAATGGCCTCAGGGGGCCGCATGCGGCCCGCGGGCTGTAGTTTGGGGACGCCTGTTCTAGACCCTTGAGGAAGTGCCACACTGTCTTCCACAGTGGTTGAACTAATTTACACTCCCACCAACAGTGTAAAAGCGTTCCTGTTTCTCGACAGTCTCTCCAGCATGTTGTCTCCTGATTTTTTTTTGGTAATAGATGGGGTTTCACCATGTTGGTCAGGCTGATCTTGAACTCCCGACCTCAGGTGATCTGCCCACCTTGGCCTCCAAAGTGCTTGGATTACAGGCATGAGCCACCGCACCCAGCCTGTCTTCTAATTTTTTAATGATCGCCATTCTAACTGGCATGAGACGGTATCTCGATGTGGTTTTGATTTGCATTTCTCTAATGACCAGTGAGGGTGATTTTTTTTTTTCTGCATGTCTTTTTGACAAGTGTCTGTCCATATCCTTTGCCCATTTTTTGATATGGTTTTTTCTTATAAATTTAAGTTCTTCATAGATTCTGAGTATTTTAGCCTTTTGTCAGATGGTTAGCTTGCAAAATTTTTTCCCATTCTGTTGGTTGCTGGTTCACTCTAATGATAGTTTCTTTTGCTGTGCAGAAGCTCTTTCGTTTAATAAATTAGATCCCCATTTTGGCTTTTGTTGCCAATGCTTTTGGTGTTTCAGTCATAAAGTCCTTGCCCACGCCTATGTCCTGAATGGTTTTGCCTAGGTTTTCTTCTAGGGTTTTTATGGTGTTAGGTCTTATGTCTAAGTCTTTAATCCACCTGGAGTTAATTTTTGTATGAGGTGTAAGGAAGGGGTCCAGTTTCAGCTTTCTGCATATGGCTAGCCTGTTTTCCCAACACCATTTATTCAACAGGTAATCCTTTCCCCATTGCTTTTTTTTTTTTTTTTTTTTAAGTAGAGACAGGGTTTCACCTTCTTGGCCAGGCTGATCTTGAACTCCTGACCTCATGATCCACTGCACCAGGCCCCCACCCTCCTTTCATGAATTAATTCTCTCTACCAACATATTACAAGCATCTAGTGCCAAGCATGAGGCACTGCACTGAAGGATATGACCACTTCTCTCAAGAAACTTATGACCAAACTGGGTGCGGTGGCTCATGCCTGTAGTCCCAGCACTTTGGGAGGCCAAGGCGGGTGAATCACGAGGTCAGGAAATCGAGACCATCCTGGCCAACATGGTGAAACCGCATCTCTACTAAAAATACAAATAGTCCCAGCTACTTGGGAGGCTGAGACAGGAGAATCACTTGAACCCAGAAGGCGGAGGCTGCAGTGAGCAGAGATCACATCATGGCACTCCAGCCTGGGCAACAGATGGAGACTCTGTCAAAAAAAAAAAAAAAAGACAAAACTGGCTGGGCACAATGGCTCACGCCTGTAATCCTAGCACTTTGGGAGGCCGAGGTGGGTGGATCACCTGAGATCAGGAGTTCAAGACCAGCCTGGCCATCATGGTGAAACCCCATCTTAAAAAAAAAAACAAAAACACAAAACTTATGACCAGTGGGCAGGCTATAGAGTTTACTAAATAACTACAATTTTTTAAGGCCAGGCGCAGTGGCTCATGCCTATAATCTCAGCACTTTGGGAGGCTGAGGTGGGAGGATCATGAAGTCAGGAGTTCAAGATGAGCCTGACTAACATAATGAAACCTCGTCTCTACTAAAAAAACAAAAATTAGCCAGGCATGGTGACTCGCACGTGTAATCCCTGCTACTCGGGAAGCTGAGACAGAATTACTTGAACCCGGGAGGTGGAGGTTGTAGTGAATCAAGATGTGCCACTGCACTCTAGCCTGAGTGCCAGAGCGAGACCATCTCAAAAAACAAAACACAAAAAGAAAAAAGCAACCAAAAAACCCGTACAATTTTTTTTTAGCTTTTAACATATTTAATTCAGCATTCCACTAACATTTTAATGCTATTTAAATATTCAATTAGAGCTATCATTTTCCATAGCTACTTTATTAACAAATGTTGACTCTAAGTTATAAAAAAGGCTCAACTCATAAGATGTAAAGGTTTCAGAAATTATTTATTATGGTATTTACATATAAGATTTCCGCCTATCATTTTATAAAGATGACTGCTAGGATTTAATTAATATTAAAAAAACCCAAGATCCATTATATTATGGTGAGTTTTTATGACCTATAAAATACTCACCACTACAAATTTCCATAAATGTTGTGGTTAGTAAAGCTTTTTTCTTTTCTTTTTTTTTTTTTGAGACAGAGTTTCGGTCTTGTTACCCAGGCTGGAGTGCAATGGCATGATCTCGGCTCACCGGCAACCTCTGCCTCCTGGGTTCAGGCAATTCTCCTGCCTCAGCCTCCTGAGTAGCTGGGCTTACAGGCATGTGCCACCATGCCCAGCTATTTTTTTTATTTTTAGTAGAGATGGGGTTTCACCATGTTGACCAGGATGGTCTTGATCTCTCGACCTCATGATCCACCCGCCTCAGCCTCCCAAAGTGCTGGGATTACAGGCTTGAGCCACCGCGCCTGGCCAGCTTTTTTCTTAATGAAAAATAATGCCAGATAACAAAATAAAAATAAAATGGCACTTGAAGAAAGTAATTTCTAAAGTATGTTTGAAAATTGGCTTAGTATTTTTTTTTTTTTGAGATGGAGTCTCACTCTGTTACCCAGGCTGGAGTGCAGTGGCACAATCTCAGCTCATTGCAACCTCTGTCACCTGAGTTCATGATTCTCTTGCCTCAGCCTTTCAAGTAGCTGAGATTACAGGCACCTGCCACCATGCCTGGCTAATTTTTGTAGTTTTAGTAGAGACAGGGTTTCACCATGTTGGCCAGACTGGTCTTGAACTCCTGACCTCATGATCTACCTGCCTTGGTCTCCCAAAGTGCTGGGATTACAGGCGTGAGCCACTATGCCTGGCCAGCATAGTAGTTTTATTTATAATGTAAAAAATAAAATAAAACACACGCTTTACTACAAATATTGAACCTAAGTTAGAAAATTTTTATGTAGCCAAACCATGACTTTAAACTCTATTTACATTGATGGCAGTTAACTGGGCTGCACGCCGCACCCATGTGTGCAGCAAGCAGGACATGCAGGCAGCCTTGCTCACGGGGCTTCAGAGCAAGCGCACGGTCTTCCCGGTCACCGTCAGGAAGTCATCATCTGCCAGGGCACGCAGTGCTTCTTCAAACATATCTTTGGTAATTGCCTGTGGAGAAGGGAAAGAAAATAAGTATTTCACACATCCCCTCCTTTACCTGTGAGAGACACGGTAATTTTAAACTACCACCCGGAGTCTTCTCTTTTTGATGGGTATACACATGCCTTATACTCTAAATCAGGAGTGGCGTGTCCAGAGAGTCCATATGGTAGAGCTGGCGTCTGTATAGTCCACGTTGTAACTATCAACTCTGCCTTCTCAGTGACAACACAGCCATGGAAAGTGAACCGGTGCTGAAAGCCAGCATAGTTCTTCTCACTCAACAACTCACCTTACTTATTTACAAAAGAACACCTGAGTATTTCATGCCTAAAACAAACTTCTTTTTTTTTTTGAGACGGAGTTTCGCTCTTGTAACCCAGGCTGGAGTGCAATGGCGCGATCTTGACTCACCGCAACCTCCACCTCCTGGGTTCAGGCAATTCTCCTGCCTCAGCCTCCTGAGTAGCTGGAATTACAGGCACGCACCACCATGCCCAGCTAATGTTTTGTATTTTTAGTAGAGACGGGGTTTCACCATGTTGACCAGGATGATCTCGATCTCTTGACCTTATGATCCACCCGCCTCGGCCTCCCAAAGTGCTGGGATTACAGGCATGAGCCACTGCGCCCGGCCTAAAACAAACTTTTATTTGTAACAACTATGAAAAGGGCCTAACAATTTTTTTTTTTTGAGGCGGAGTTTCGCTCTCGTTACCCAGGCTGCAGGCTGGAGTGCAATGGCGCGATCTCGGCTCACCGCAACCTCCGCCTCCTGGGTTCAGGCAATTCTCCTGCCTCAGCCTCCTGAGTAGCTGGGATTACAGGCACACGCCACCATGCCCAGCTGATTTTTTGTATTTTTAGTAGAGACGGGGTTTCACCATGTCGACCAGGATGGTCTCGAACTCTCGACCTCGTGATCCACCCGCCTCGGCCTCCCAAAGTGCTGGGATTACAGGCTTGAGCCACCGCGCCCGGCGCAATTTTTTTTTTTTAAGACAGATCCTCGCTCTATCACCCAGGCTGGAGTGCAGTGACGCGATCTTAGCTCACTGCAATCTCCGCCTCCCGGGTTCAAGCAATTCTCCTGCCTCAGCCTCCTGAGTAGCTGGGATTACAGGTGCCTGCCATCATGCCTGGCTAATTTTTGTATTTTTAGTAGAGACGGGGTTTCACCATATTGGTCAGGCTGGTCTCGAACTCCAGACTCTGTGATCTGCCCACCTTGGCCTCCCAAAGTGCTGGGATTACAAGTGTGAGCCACCATGTCTGACCAACAATTTTTTTTTTTGGGACAGAGTTTCGCTCTGTCGCCCAGGCTGGAGTGCAGTGACGCAATCTCAGCTCACTGCAACCTCTGCCTCCCAGGTTCAAGCAATTCTCCTGCCTCAGCCACCTGAGTAGCTGGGATTTCAGGTATGTGCCACCACACCCAGCTAATTTTTGTATTTTTTTTTTTTTTTTGAGATGGAGTTTTGCTCTTGTTACCCAGGCTGGAGTGCAATGGCGTGATCTCGGCTCACCGCAACCTCCGCCTCCTGGTTTCAGGCAATTCTCCTGCCTCAGCCTCCTGAGTAGCTGGGATTACAGGCACGTGCCACCATGCCCAGCTAATGTTTTTGTATTTTTAGTAGAGACGGGGTTTCACCTTGTTGAGCAGGACGGTCTCGATCTCTCGACCTCGTGATCCATCCGCCTTAGCCTCCCAAAGTGCTGGGATTACAGGCTTGAGCCACCGCGCCCGGCTAATTTTTTTATTTTTAGTAGAGACAGGGTTTCACCACATTAGTCAGGCTGGTCTCAAACGCCTGGCTTCAAGTGATCCACCTGTTTCCATTTCCAAAAGTGTTGGGATTACAGGTGTGAGCCACTGCGCCTGGCCGAAAAATTTCATTGTGATTATTTTTTGATGATGGGCTTAGGGTTCATCTTCCTTTTCTTTATTCTTATCTATATTTACTTTTCAATAAACAAATAAAGGTAAAAAACCAAAAGCATAAGGAAAAAAAGAAAGCTCTATCAAACAAAAAATACATATAAACACTTACTATGTCAGATTGCCCCCGAATGTCTTCAAAAAGTTGCTGGTATTTTAGAGATGGTATTTTGCCCTTAGATAAAATAAGCTTTTTCAATGCTTCAGCTAATTCTTCTTTCCGTTTACGAGAGGTGGCACTCATCCCTGATTTGAAAAGAAATCAATGAAAACATTATTGCTATGTTTCAAATTCTCAAAAACATTCCTTTGGTAGTATTACCTAGAAGGGTAAGGGGACAGGGGCTGAGTACATTTGAAAGGAATGAGTTGTGAATGATTTCAGATTTTCTCTAAGCTACCAGTTGCTAGATTTTCTCTAAGCCACTAGTTGTTCCATGGAAACAGTCTACCTATTTATGCAGCAAGCAGCTGCTGCTGCTTAGGAAACACACAACTTCTTTAAAATGGGTTAACACAACTGGCCAGACAGCCAAGGAGACAATCTCCTTAAAACTATACACAAACTCTGTATCAGTGAATATTTTTATTAAGAGATGATTAAGGAGCAACTTTCATCAGATTCTCAAAGGAGTCCTAATCCGAAGAAGGTTAAGAACTTGTTTCAGATGATTTAGCTGTTAGCTTAAATCTAACATATGAACTACTCACATGTTGAAATTATTTTCAAAAGCTTTTCCGTTCACTGAGAATAACGAACCTGTAGTAAGAATAGATATGTCCACGATGCCAGTCCGGGGGTCAGTTGCAGACTGCTTCAGAGCTTCCCGATGGAGGCGTTTGGCCTCTTCCACATCGATGGCTTCAACTTTGTTAGAAAATCTTACTTTAGCATGGGCTTCTGCTAAGCGGATTAATGATTCTAGCTGCCGAGGGTACGCGGAAACCATTCCACGGCTACTGCCAATCTTCCTCATATCTACATAAGCCTATTGTAGGTAGAAAAACAAAAGCAAACTTCCTTGGTGATGAAAGGATTTGAACGAAAGCACATTCAACTATTTTTTTTTTGGAAGAAACTATTAAAAATACAAAAATCAGCCAGGCATGGTGTGCACACCTATAATCCCAGCTAGTTGGAAGGCTGAGGCAGGAGAACAGCTTGATGATAACTTCAGTTTTGTGATTGAATTTTGAACACTCAAGCTTCTGTTAAATAGACTAAACTCAGATCTGGTCCTGGGCCCCAGAGCACATCAGATGGTACGTCTACAGAGATTTCTACAGAAATTCCATGTCCAGTGAGCAGTGGTGGGTGAACATATTCCAACTGGGAAACACTCAGGAAGACTTCTTGCAGAGGGTGGCATCTAACGTGGCTTTAAAGAACAGAGATGGACATGGTGTGACAGAGGAAAGGCATGTGGTGTGTGGGCAGAAGAGCAGGCTCTGAGGACTCATAGGGCCAATCAGGGCCTGTCTGAGAAAAGCGCTCAGGGACAGTAATCCTGTCTACACCCCTGGCTAGGGATCCACTTGATGGGACACAAAAGGATTGCTGGGAGAATGTTGCAAAGGTAAGTTGGATCAACTTCACATACAGGTGACACAGTCTTATTTCCTCATGAACCACCCCAAGACTATGACACAAAAAGTTACATAATGTCTGCAACTTTCATCTTAGCATTTTTGGGAGCTCAGTTAGGATGTAAAGTTCATCAAAGCACCAGGAAGCTGTCTCTACTAAAAATATAAAAATTAGCTGGGAGTCATGGTGGGCACTTGTAATCCTAGCTACTTGGGAGGGTGAGGTAAGAGAATCGGTTGAACCCAGGAGGTGCAGGCTGCAGTGAACCAAGATTGCACCACTGCACTCCAGCCTGGGCAAAAGAGCGAGATTCTGTCTCAAAAACAAACAAACAAAAAACAGTATGTTATTAACAAAATAATTAATGTTTTCATAATTTTGTTTTTTACCCATCAGCAGGAAAATAATGTTTTTTTTTTTTTTTTTTTCGAGACGGAGTTTTGCTCTTGTTGCCCAGGCTGGAGTGCAATGGCGTGATCTCGGCTCACCGCAACCTCCGCCTCCTGGGTTCAGGCAATTCTCCTGCCTCAGCCTCCTGAGTAGCTGGGATTACAGGCATGCACCACCATGCCCAGCTAATTTTTAGTATTTTTAGTAGAGACGGGGTTTCACCATGTTGACCAGGATGGTCTCGATCTCTCGACCTCGTGATCCACCCGCCTCGGCCTCCCAAAGTGCTGGGATTACAGGCTTGAGCCACCGCGCCCGGCCAATAATTAATGTTTTAAAGGAGATGGCTGGGCAGTCACATTAATGCTGTGGGCTACAGGCACAGTAAGCCTTTTCTCAGCTGGGTTACCTCGATGAGAGCCTGGCTGGCTTCCTCACTTAGCCGTGGCATGATGGTGCTGTGTGCATAGGCAATGTAGTCCTTCAGGACCGCCATGTCCAGGAGCTCCTCGTCTGCCTGCTCCTCGCTCTGGTAGTACAGTGCGACCAGGTGATGAGCCAGACGCCTATCGTAGGCTTCGTCCTGAGGGTCCAGCATGAGGAAGATCAAGTCAAACCTAAGAAAACAAAGTAAAAATACTGTTTTTTTCAGCACTGGGAGGCCGAGGTGGGTGGATCACCTGAGGTTGGGAGTTCAAGACCAGCCTGGCCAACATGGTGAAACCCTGTCTCTACTAAAAACACAAAAATTAGCAGTATGCCTATAATCACAGCTTTTCAGGAGGCTGAGACAGGAGAATCACTTAAACTTGAGAGGTGGAGGTCGCAGTAAGCCAAGATTGCACCACTGCACTCCAGCCTGGGTGACAGAGGGAGACTGTCTCAAAAAAACAAAATGAAACAACTGTTTTTCTAGTTGAGACACCAATACACCTGCAAACAATGTATTAAAGACTGCTCGAGCACCACAGATGTGCAGTGAATGTGCACCCTGTGAGCGCCCCCAGGGAGAAGCGTCTTTGCCTGGTCTGGAAAGAGCCTTCGTGTGCATCCATCCAACCTGCTCACCCTGTGCTGTCCCTTAGGTCTGCCCAGGGAACGACTAGGGACCAAGCAGATGAGTCAAGGGAAGACTTACTTCCCTTAGGGAAAGGTTACTGTAATTTTGATGATAGAATTTCTTTTTCTTTTTTTTGACATGAAGTCTCACTCTGTAGCCCAAGCTAGAGTGCAGTGGAGCCCTCTCAGCTCACTGCAACCTCTGTCCCCCAGGCCCAAGCAATTCTTGGGCTTCCTCAGTCTCCTGAGTAGCTGGGACTACAGGTGCCTGTCACCACACCGGGCTGATTTTTTTAAAAATTAGAAACGAGGTTTCACCATATTGCCCAAGGTGGCCTCAAACTCCTGAGCTCAAGCGATCCACCCACCTCAGCCTACCAAAGTGCTGGGATTATAGGCGTGAGCTACTGCACCTGAATGATGATGAAAAGATTTGAATGAAAGCACATTCAACTATTTTTTTTTTGGAAGAAACTATTAAAAATACAAAAATCAGCCAGGCATGGTGTGCACACCTATAATCCCAGCTAGTTGGAAGGCTGAGGCAGAAGAACGGCTTGAACCCGGGAGGTGGAGGTTGCATGAGCCGAGCGCACCATTGTACTCCAGCCTGGGTGACAGAAAGAGACTCCATCTCAAAAAAAAAAAAAAAAAAAAAAAAAAAGGCAAATAATTAAAACCTAAAATCCGCTTATGAGATATGTCCAATATTTGTAGTGGGGCTGAGAGTGAAGATTATGTGACTGCTCTTTAATGAATCTAACTTTTCGGAGCCTCATCTACTGTACAGAGTTGTCCTCTGCCGATTCTCAGTGGTGGCTTTAGGACTAAGGGTAGTGAGTGACAGCCATGTGAAAACAGCATGGGATTGAGATACCCCAAATGGTTCAAAAACAAATGAGAGCATACACCATCCTTGCCTCGAAAACCCATGACCAACCAAATTTGAAACATCTTAATCAGAGTGAAGAGTTTCCATTAGCAGTTGCTGAATCTTTTTTTTTTTTTGAGATGGAGTTTCACTCTCGTTACCCAGGCTGGAGTGCAATGGCGCGATCTCGGCTCACCGCAACCTCCGCCTCCTGGGTTCAGGCAATTCTCCTGCCTCAGCTTCCTGAGTAGCTGGGATTACAGGCACGCACCACCATGCCCAGCTAACTTTTTGTATTTTTAGTAGAGACGGAGTTTCACCCTGTTGACCAGGATGGTCTTGATCTCTTGACCTTGTGATCCACCTGCCTCGGCCTCCCAAAGTGCTGGGATTACAGGCTTGAGCCACCGTGCCTGGCTTAGCAGTTGCTGAATCTTAGTAGCTCCTTTTCGATCTCATCCTGAATATTATACAAACGAACAAAATAAAAATCTGTTTTAATACCTTGATAATAAAGTGTGAGGTAGCTGGATGTTTTCAATGGTTGTTTTTTTCGGATTCCACTGAGACTCAATGGGATTTGCTGCTGCCAGGACAGAGGTGCGTGCATTGAGCTGACAGATGATCCCAGCCTATTAGAGAAAACAGTGCAGTTAGAAGCCACTCTCTGACACTAGCAATAACAAGCACTGCCTTCGCCTGATCACCTATTAAACCCATATTCCCTCTGCTGCATTTCTACTGCCTGAGCCATGCTGCCCTCACTGACTTCAGCAGTTCACCTGGATAAGCCCTGTCCTCAGGTTCATGTCAAGGACTGAGTTTAGATGAGTGCGTGCTATACCCACGTCTTTTTCAGAAAGCAAGCCCCTTGCAAGAGCTTTAGGACAAACTCAAGTTCTTTGAACATGACACCAGTGGGTTGGTAGAGTAAAAAAGACAAAACTTGATACCCTGTAGAAGATACATAGAGATTTAGCTGAAATATGATGTGAAAAGCACTTACCGATCTCCCCAAGTTAGAACCAAAGTAGCACAGCACAGTTACAGATGCTGTCTTTCAAGGATCCACACACTTTAAACATGTCCGCGTTGACAGTGGAGAAGGCGACTTACCTTGGCAATGGACAGAGTCTGCTGTTCCATGACTTCATGCAATACAGATCTTGTACTTTCGTTCATCTTGTCGAACTCGTCAATACAGCAGATGCCGTTGTCACTCAGGACAAGGGCACCTGTCTGCAGGACCAGCTGCCTTGTCTCAGGGTCCTTCATTACGTACGCAGTGAGGCCAACTGCACTGGAGCCCTTCCCAGATGTGTACTGGCCCCTGGGGACCAGGTTGTACACGTACTGCAGCAGCTGGGACTTGCTGGTACCGGGGTCGCCACATAGCAAGATGTTGATCTCGGCCCGAAATTTGCCCCTTCCTGTGTGACTAAAATCCTTCCTTGTCCCACCAAAGAGCTGAAGCAAGATTCCCTAAAATATCAAACACACAGACATGTCTGAACATTCATTTTCTGCATAATAACTGAGACATAGTTTAAACTTTACAGATACTTTTCTCTTTTCAAGAACTACAATTAAGAAATAGGAAAGCATAAAAAGGCTCGTGAAAGTGCTTGATGTGCTCTAAGTTATCACAGACCAATTTATTCATCGGCACCTATCATTGCGCCAGAATGGTGGCCATCCAAGTCCCTGTTCTGACACTGTGTGGCCTCTTCTGTTTAGAAACCTAAGCTCAGAGCAGAGATGTGGACAGACAATGCTGTGATTCTCTTCCACAAATGGCACATCAGGATGCCTGCACCTGCTCTAACAGGCCACGACTTATGCCCTTTATGGCGGAAGGCTCGAGGGATGGAATGGATGTTTATACTATTTGATCCCAAAGAACTGTAAATCCCAATGCCTAGTTTAAAATCCAGTTACCTTCTTTATATCTTCATGTTCATAAATGCTTGGAGCCAAGGCTGAAGCAAGCCTCTCATAAATGTCTGGTTTCCTGGAAATCTCCTTCAGCAATTCCACACGTTTCTCTGAAAAGAGTTTCTGTTCTGCTTCTTCATCGAGGCCATGCAGACGTTTTGCATCCGTTTTCCGATAATGAATGACATCAATGTGGGTTTTGTAGACAGACTTCACATTACTCACTCTTGGATTGACTCGAATAGGCACTGCTCGATAGATGCCTGGGGGCACAACCAGGAGATGCACTTTTACTTTCCCATGTCTTCCTCTGAGTGGCTCAGCAACGAGCCTAGGCAACAAATGCATTAGGGTGAGGCACTATACTGGGCTGGCCCTGGAGGAGGTGAGCTTTACTATCTCCTCCATGACCCTCCCAAGCCCCGGACTCAGTCCCACATTGCAAAGCTCCCGCCCCCTCTGAGCAAGTGGGGAAATGGCAGCAAGAAACGGACAAACTCGAAAGAACCCAGGTTGGCTGGGTGTGGTGGCTCACGCCTGTAATCCCAACACTTTGGGAGGCTGAGGTGGGCGGATCACCTGAGGTCAGGAGTTTGAGACCAGCCTGGCCAACATGGTGAAATCCCGTCTCTGCTAAAAATACAAAATTAGCCTGGTGTGGTGGCACGTGCCTGCAATCCCAGCTACTTGGGAGGCTAAGGCAGGAGAATCACTTGAGCCTGGGAGTTGGAGGCTGTGGTGAGCTGAGATCATGCCATTGTACTTCAGCCTGGGCAACAAGAGCAAAACTCCATCTTAAAAAAAAAAAAATGGGAGAAAGAACCCAGGTTTCTGCAAATGATGGACCTGAGGATGTGTTCATCTGGGTCCACTTGTCAGCAGTGCTCTGGGGCGGCTGCAGCTATGTGAGCACGCTCACAGGCATACAGTTGCTCTGAGGGTGAAATGGACCTGCCGTGCTTCTAGTTCCATGCTGGGTTCACTGTGTGTTCGATAAGCAGTATTTTTGCTTCCCTAAGTTGAGTGTACAGAATCTGCCTAGCACTTACCTGACTGCAACAAAATGCTAAAATCCTCCAGCCACTGAGACTAGACTAGGTCCTCATCTCCTGCCCCACAAAAGCATGCCAATCACATCCTCCCAGAAGCCAGTCTCCCCACACGAAGTCTCATATGATATTCATGTTTTCTGGGTTTCACATCAGAAGCCTTGGACTTCAGGATGATTCTGGCAGCTTTTGGAGAAAGTCTGACCCTTACCCCTTACAGCTATCACAACGCAATGGCACCGAGCACTGTCCTTGTTTATTTAGTGGGTCAGCGTAATTCTTGTTTAACACAACAAATCAGTTTACACACATTCTTAGAATATATGCTACTCTTCACTCCAATACAGACTAGGGATAGAAGATTATGTTTAAAGAGACCCGTGATGATCTCACAGAACAGCATTGATACTTACTTCATTTCTACACAGCACTTTCTACAGCCCCTTGGCCCCAGACAACTCTCACACATGTATCATCACATTAACTCCACTTTGTAGGTTAGGAAACTAAAATATTGGACTAATACTTTTTTGAAGGTTACAGGGTGGCAGGACTGGAAATGGCGCATGTCATTCACTAAAGACTACGCATTCTTTCAAATTCTCAATGACTACAAGTACTTTTACAACTGAAGACTGCTAGTGACAACTGTGGGACTTTACACTGGGGAAGAAACGGGGAGTACTGCCTCATTGAAAACAGGAGCTGATGTACAGCATGCCCCAGGCCCTCTGCTCAGGACCAGATCCAGGCACTCCCTGCCCATCAATGAAGACTATGCTGCCGTCTCCCTCGCCCCCAACCAAAATCCATTGTTCCTCTACAGAATCAAAAAGATTGCCACACTCATGTGGTGCTGTGCTAACAGCACTCTCATGGCAAGAGGGGACCTGGGTCCTGGGTCATCATTTACTGTGGCATCTGCGCTACCGCAGCCTATGTGTCTCTGAACCTCACGTGCTTTTGCACATGGAAACAGGTGCTCTTACCTGTTCTTCTCTGTAATACACAAATGTTAACCCTTGGCTGTACATTTGGGAAACAAGTAAACATTGTTTAAAACTCTGGCCTGTGGGCTGGGTGCAGTGGCTCACGCTTGTAACCCCAGCACTTAGGGAGGCCAAGGTGGGTGGATCACGAGATCAGGGGTGGAAGACCATCCTGGCTAACATGGTGAAACCCTGCCTCTACTAAAAATGCAAAAAATTAGCCAGCTGTGGCGGTGTGCATCTGCAGTCCCAGCTACTCTGGGAGGCTGACGCAGGACAATCTCTTAATCTCTTGAATCCCGGAGGCAGAGGTTGCAGTGGGCCAAGATCGCACCACTGCACTCCAGCCTGGCAACAGAACAAGATTCAGTCTCAAAAAAATTAAAAAACAAACAAAAAAAACCCACCTTCAAGGTCGCACAAGGGCACTCCAGCCTGGTGGCAAAGTGAGACTCTGTCTCAAAAAAACAAATAAAAACTCCAGCACTGGTGATACTTCTCTGAGCTGCTGGCGTAACTCAAAACTTGACCCATTCCAGCCGTCTGAGGCTGTTCTCTCATGATTCGAACAGTATGCACTAAAGACACACATAACTCCAGGATACTGAGATAGCAAGAGGCGAGTGACCTCAGGAACCATGAGCTCCAACACTCAAGTTCAGGAAGAACTGAACAGTATCATACTGCTGGGCTGTGGGACTCAGTTAAAAAGGTGGCAGACAAAGTGGGGATATATCCCACAGTCTCAAAGACATGCAGTGACAACAGGAGGCAGAACTCGCCCATTCCAATCAACCTGGGACCGAGCCCAGTGACTCAATGAAGTGCAGCACTGAAAGCAAGACACATGCTCACATGCTGGCACAAACCTACACTCTTACCTGTAACATTCACTCTGTCCCCAGGCTGAACCTTGTCAACGAGATCATTGTGAGCAAAGAGGATGACGGTGTGTGGTGTCTGCCCTGCAGGCATGTCTTCCGGAGACTCCTGAAGCTTGATCTGAAGAGCAACAGAGAACATGTGGGCCACAGAGAGTGCAGGGGGACAAAATCTGCATGTGTTTGTACTGCTTTGTACTATGGTTGCCACCCCTTCTCTTGCAATCCCTGTTTTTGCCATGTAAGTCTATGATACGTATCTCTGCATGAATGTTTGTCCATGTTTCTCATTATTTAAGAAGTTACTTCTAGATCTCCTGGGTGAAGCAGCACACTTTTTCTATTTTATCTCAGCTCACTGTAACCTCCACCTCCTGGGTTCAAGCGACTCTCCTGCCTCAGCCTCCCGAATAGCTGGGATTACAGGAATGTGCCACTACAGCCAGCTAATTTTGTATTTTTAGTAGAGACAGGTTTTCTCCATGTTGGTCAGGCTAGTCTTAAACCTCTGACGGGTAATCCACCTGCCTCAGCCTCCCAAGGTGCTAGGATTACAGGTATGAGCCACCACGCCCGGCTGTTGCACACACTCTTAAGACTGTCAGATGCACCTGCGCACCTCACAAACCCTGCCTGTGTCCACTCAGCTAACAGGTGTCTGTGGTGCACCTGGCTTGTGCCAGAGCCCATTCTAGGTGTCAGGGACTCCAAAGTGAACAAAGTTCCCTCCCTCATGGAGTGTGGGGGCGGGGTCAGGGGTACAGATAGTACACGGAAAAGTGAGCACATAACATCTGACAGTGGCAAATAGAGCAAAGAGCAACAAAACAGGAATGAATACAGGAAGCTGCAGCGGGGGTGGCGGAGATGCTTTTAATAAAGCAGGGTCGAGGAAGGCCTTCCCAAACCAGGTGCCCTCGGAGAGGCCTAAGGATGCTGGGCTTTTCTCTAAGCCACTTTGGGAGCCCTGCAGGATTCTGAGAATAGGCCATGTGCCTGCCTTTCTGTCTCCAGCTCTCTGTGCCATGCAACAGTAAATGAGCTGTGCACACATCGTCACAAAAACTCAAATCCTGTCCTCCCACATCAACTTGACAGTTACAATCACGATAAATACGCACTTTTCTACCTTCCCCTCACTTATTTCTGTATCATTTTAATAACTTCATCTTAAATTTCATGAATAGAGAGGAAAAAGATCAAACTTCTTAGACAACAAAATTTGTGAAAAAAATTCAGAAAAATTCCTCCATCCTTCACTGATGGAAAAGCTGCAGAACGACATTTAACCATGTATTCTGATCTTGAATGTTTAACGTTTACAGTAGAAAAAGATTTTCTTTCATGGAAATATGGTGTCTCTGATAACGAACATTGCTACTGGCAACAGCCCAGGGACAGTGCCCGAAGCAGGGGCTTTGCATGCTCTGTGCAGTCAGGTGTGCTCTGTGCATCCACAGGCCACTAACAAAACCCACACCATCAGAGAGGGATGGAGCTGGATGACATTCGGGAAGCAAGGCTCAGGGTCCAAGTGACAAGTTAAAGTGCCCTTTTGAGCATACAGACAGAGGCAGAACAGAGGCAAAGCACAGCTTGGGGGGCCAGCGTGGCTGCGCACCATCTGCTTATCGGAGAAGAGGGAGCGGTTGTGGATGAGTGCCATGCTGTGAGTGGTGTGGCAGCGCCCGCAGACACTGGGCTCTGAGATGCGGCCGCGGTCCATCTCCACCCGTGTCGTGTGGGCGCACACTTGGCACTGGAAGAAGGCCTCCTGCATCTCGGGAATCAGCTGGGATGTCCTGATCACCATGCCACTGATGGTGATGAGCTGGTCGATATCTGTGAGGGGAGAGAGATCAGCACACAGGACCTGAGGTGAAGAGGTCCAGGAATGGCTGGGATCATAAGCAGGCACTAGGTGCCCATGAGTCTGCCTAGGGTGCTCTTTCTGTGTCCAGTCTTCTTCAGGGTACATCTTCAGAAGACTCTCAAGCCCAGCGGATCTCTGGCTCTTTCTTCCTCAGGGTCCCTGTCCAGCAGGCATCCCCTGCTCCCTTCTGTCTGCCTACCCTGCTCTCTGCCTCCCGCCTCACTTACGCAGCCCTCTGTATGTCATCCTGCTGTCTCAGGGAAAAATCCAGATGGTACGAACTGAGTCCTGACCCTAACTTCTCTCTATGTACGTTGTCTCCTCTATAGAATAGGGTGATATCAGCACCCACCCCAGAGCTGAGGACTGAATGAGTCAGTGTACCTCAAGCCTAGTAAGAGCACCTGGAAGAGAAAAAGCCTTCTGTGCTTCCTAATCATTACTATTCACACAGGAGGACCCCTTAGATGGTCTGATCTTTCACTCTTTGTTTCCTCTATGATTTGAACCTTCCCTGACATACAACTTTCCCCCTTTGAAGGTCGTACTGCCACAACTAATTTCCCCTGCTGGTTTCAGACAAGCTACCCCGTATTGGTCTGTGGTTAGCCATTGTTAGCCATAAACATCACCCTATCCTTCCACTGATTCATGAGACCTCTACAATTTGGTTGTTTTTGAGATGGGGTCTTAACCTGCTGCCCAGGCTGGAGTGCAGTGGTACGATCACAGCTCACTGCAGGCTCAAGTGAGCCTGTCACCTCAGCCTCCCAAAGTGCTAGTATTACATGTGTGAGCCACTGTGCTTGGCTAATTTCTTAATTTTCATTTTTTTAAAGAGATGGAGTCTATGTCACACAAGATGATCTCAAACTCCTGCCTCAAGTGATCCTCAAGTCTTTAAAATACATACATATATATTTTTGGAGACACACCGTCACCCAGGCTGAAGTGCAATTGTGATCTTGGCTCACTACAACCTCCGCCTCCCAGATTGAAGCACTTCTCTTGCCTCAGCCTCCCAAGAGTAGCTGGGACTCTAGGAGCGTGCCACCATGCCCTGCTAATTTTTGTATTTTTGGTAAAGGGGTTTTATCATGTTGGCCAGGCTGGTCTCGAACTCCTGACCTCAAGTGATCCACCTGCCTCAGCCTCCCAAAGTGCTAGGATTACAAGTGTGAGCCACTGCGTCTGGCCTTAGAATCTAATTCTATCTTCCTTCCACCTATTTACAATTCCTTCCTGCCTCCCTCGCCACTAATCTTTTACTTTAAAATGCAATTCGTTAACTTTTGAAATCAGTTGAATACTTGGCAATTTCTTGACTTCTACACTACGATAATCTCCAGTCTCACTCAGGCAATCTTTGTGTAACAATGCCTTGCCTCTGAAAGTTTAAACGCACCCCTCTTACCCAACCAAACAGCGCTCTACCTCCTCCCGTGTTCCCAGCATCAAGATGTCAGGAGCCAGTTTCTTAAGAGAAAAAAAAGATTCCTCCTCATGTTCACTGGCTATATTACTTTGTTACTGATTTGTTTGTGCCCTTAGCACATTTTATTTAGAGATATTTATTACTTTTTTTTTTTTTGTGAGACAGAGTTTCGCTCTTGTTACCTAAGCTGGAGTGCAATGGTGCGATCTCGGCTCACCGCAACCTCCGCCCCCTGGGTTCAGGCAATTCTCCTGCCTCAGCCTCCTGAGTAGCTGGGATTACAGGCATGCGCCACCATGCCCAGCTAATTTTTTGTATTTTTAGTAGAGATGGGGTTTCACCATGTTGACCAGGATGGTCTCGATCTCTTGACCTCGTGATCCACCCGCCTCGGCCTCCCAAAGTGCTGGGATTACAGGCTTGAGCCACCGCGCCCGGCTGCTTTTTAGCAGCTTTCATAGTGCAATCTTCATACGTGGCAAATATATTTGTCTTATACTTTCACTCCTGTGGCCACTATCTAGGTTACGGCTTAATGCCCCGTGTTTTAGCTATTGTCCAAGTTTACTAACAGAACTTTAATATGCCTTGTACATTAGAACCCCCACAAACTTCAACAGTGGCAAAATCTCTTTTCCTCTAAAGGAACTAATAGCTCCTTATTTACTATGGAATAAAAATTTAGATTCTTTTTTTTTGTTTTTTTGAGACAGGGTCTTGCTCTATTGCCCAGGTTGGTCTTGAATTCCTGGCCTCAAGTGATCCTCCTGCCTTGGACTCCCAAAGTACTAGGATTACAGGCATGAGCTCCCATGCCCAGCCAAGTCCTCTCTCTTATAAGAGAAACTTCAATTAAATTTAAAAAGCATAGTGGATTCATAATTATATAGGATAACTGAATCTGCATTATTTTGTCAATTTATAATCCGTCACCTTGACTACCACCACCAATGACTTCTTTCATAGTTTCCTGATGAAACAAGGCTATTTTCATGCAAGGCATTTTCCTTCCACAAAAATAATCCTATGAAATACGTTACCTTCCGGATTCAGGTTTCTCATATTCTTAGTCTTCAATGCGTTGAATGGTCTTACTTGAATCTGATGTTCTAAGATTGAGTCAGGGTAACGGTCAAAGAAGATCTCATTGACAGCCATGTCGAAAGTTGGAATAACTTCCTGTAAAATAAATTATCAAGATGCCAGGATGTATTTTTACTCATATCTCAGTGTTAAATACAATAAAACCACGTTAGAGTAGCAAAGCATAAAAACAAGACAACATGGCATGCCCCCGCAAATGTTACTCTACAGAATCATTCACATGCTGTTTTCAAATTTAGGTATACTCAACTATCTACCTCTGTATACTCTCATTTGGTTTCATTCAACAATTTACGTGAAAGTACCTTCTCGACCAGGCATGGTCGAGACCATGATTGACCTCATGATCCACCTGCCTCGGCCTCCCAAAGTGCTGGGATTACAGGCTTGAGCCACCGTGCCCGGCCACAATGGCATATTTTATGCTTTCTAGTAGAAGAAAATATTTTTATCTCATATTTTCATTATCTTCCCCCCATAATGAAATGATATCAAAGTAAGCTAAATTATATTTATTCAAATTTGTTAACATACAGTTCCCATTTTACAAATGAGGAAACAGCTTTTGGTTGGCTAAGGAACTTGACCAAGCTTATGCAGCTAGTAATCAGCAAAACCAAGACTTAAAAAAAACAAGTCTGCTTTCCTCCAAAGCCTACACCCAGAGTCAACAGAGCTGATATTTCATTAATAAAAACAAATCTGAGAGCTAGAAGTAAAAGTCTACAGTATAATAAATATATGATTTTAAAGCAGAAAGTATGCAATGCGTTTAAAATATTTCCATTTAAGATAACTTACTTCATGAAACCCAAGAAGCTATCAGTTGTAAGATTCATAATTTTTCTAGAGAAACACTGCCAATTAAACCATAACCTGTCATTGATAATAATACAAAAGTCACTTTCGGAAACATTAAAGTGTGAAAAAAAAAAAAGTTCATCCTAAAAAGAAATGATACATGGTTTTTTCTTTTTTTTGAGACAGTTTCACTTTGTTGCCCAGGCTGGAGAACAGTGGTGCTGTCTCAGCTCACTGCAATCTTCACCTCCTGGGTTCAAGTGATTCTTCTGCTTCAGCCTCCTGAGTAGCTGGGACTACAGGCCCCCACCACCATGCCCAGCTAATTTTTGTATTTTCAGTAGAGATAGGGTTTCACTGTGTTTGTCAGGCTGGTCTCTAACTCCCAACCTCAAGTGATCCACTTGCCTCGGCCCCCCAAAGTGCTGGAATCCTAGGTGTAAGCCATTGCACCCGGCCAAAGGAGATGATACATGGTTTTTCTTAAAGTGTTTGTGTACACTTTCTTCATTACTGAGGAATTTCTGTTATCTGGAAACATTCTTTCTAGACAGTTACTAAAATCCATCAAGGTCAAAGTCAAATTCTTACCTGTGGGTAAGAGATGAGCTGTCTGTACATATTTTTGTCAAATGATTTGATGTGTTCACAGTTTACATTTAAAAATGGCTCACCAATAACATTAATCTGTAAGATAAAAATAACAAGTTATATTTCGCTAATGTAATCATCTTAAAACACGTAACTGGAATTTAAAGAGAATTCGATTACCTCTCCAAGTCGTTGCATGTATATAGGTTCAGTAATATCTATGCCAACATTTTCTTCTTCTTTAGCCAGAGGGTCAATAAAACGCTGAAGAAATCTCTTCAAATGAAGAGAAAAATATTAGGCACATAGCATTTGGGAACAAGCAACTATTAAAAACACACAAAGTCATGAGTATGTCACTATCACGAGACAGAAATAAATAACATTTTTTCTTCCTTTTTCTTTTTAAAATTTTAATTTAGAGATGAAGTCTCACTACACCAGTCAGGCTGCTATCAAAAACTCCTGGCTTCAAGTGATCCTCCCACCTTGGCCTCCTAAAGCGCTGGGATTATAGGTGTGAGCCACAACAGTAGCTCTTCCTAAACATCAGACAGACATCAGTAATTCTAGGCCACCTACAAATCTGCCCCTAGTCATATGGCTACTCAGACATGGGTTACAAACACCACTGTCTCTGAACATTTTCAGAACCCAAACAAGAATTTCAATACATAGAGCTCACCTGAAAATTTTCTTTGCATGCTGCCACGTTTACATCTGTTCCCCAGATCACCAGCTTTTGGCCGAGAGACTGCTCACTTGCCACCATATCTTCTGCTGCTGCCTACACAGAAAAACAGGACAGAACCATGACAGTGAAGTTACCCAAGTGATATCCGCCGTAAGATGGTTTCGGGAGACTGCATACTTACCCCGTCAGACTGCAGATCCACTTGCAGGCCCTTCTGTGCGGAGCCCAAGTCAGGCCTCTGTCTCACAGGTGTGCCTCTAATACCACTTCTTGGGGTTCCCTCTACCCGCGAGCTGGGAGTGCCATATGTCAGTGGCGAACTAACATCAAAGTCAAGAGGGATAGCTATAAAAACAAAATTAGGTGGTTTATAACGAAATTCTGGTGGCATATCAAAACTTCAAACTACAGAATGTTGTCTGTTGATCTATGTAATCTAATCTCATCGCAACAGTAAGCTGAATTATTTATTGTAACCTGCGGTGGTTGAAACTGAGCACTATTAAATGTCCTATTAAAAAAGCACAAGAGAAGCTGCTTCCTCTGCTCACTAAGCCCTAAAACTACTATTCCCCCAGCTCTGTTCTTCAGGTCCTCTGGTTCAGGACATGCTCACGCATGTGCAGAGGGGATGCTTTAGGCACTATGACAACCACTGTTATCAAACTAGTAAACCCGAGCAGATGAAGCATCAGCTGTGTATCAGGCACCTAGAATAACCTAGATCTTCAGACGAGCACCTGAAGAATGCATTTGGGGAGGGCTGGAAAATAACGTGTCCTGCGCGGCAGGGCTCTGCAGGTCTGCTCCAGGCGAGGTTGGCATCGGCTGCAGCTCCCCGGTGGAGGTGGAATCCTCGCCTCTACGTCTCTGAGAGGGAGATGACCTGGCATCCTCACTTCGAGCTTGTGTCACACAAAACAGAAAAGACGGTCATGAACTTTCAGATCCGGCCTTCCTGGATTTGTCGGTCCTTTGGGGCACTATTGACCCACCACTGAACCAAACCAAACGGTGACATATGAGCAATCAGCACCCAGGCCAGGACTGCTGTGTCTGTGCGCATCACGGGGCAGCGCCCCGCCCGCGCACCCACCCAGCGCTGCCACCTGCGGCGGGAGAGGGCGGAGGGCCCGCGCCAGGGGGCCGTGGAGGGCCGGGCTAGAGGGACTCACGCGTCTGAGCGGGGGTGGCTCTTCCACGCCGGCTGCCGCGGCGGCTCGGCGTCGACGCAGGGGATGACATGGTGCTCGGAGTACCTGCACGATAAGGGTAAGGTCGCACCGCGCCGCGCCAGCCGCCCGGCCTCCCCACCCTGCCCCGCCGCGCGGACAGCCCCGCCGGCTCCGCGCCACGCCCTCCCCGCCGGCGCGCGGTTACCGGTGAAAAGCGGCCGCTTGCAGATGCTCGCAGGGCTCCGGGTACACCTGGAGGGTCGAGCTCCCAAACCGCGAGACCCAGAGTTCCCGCCGGCGGCAAAATCGTCTCCGCCCCTGGCGGCGCCTCACCAATCACAGCGACGCTCGCGCGTGGCTCCGCCCCCGGGAGGCGCCACTGCGCACCGATAGGGGGGACACGGCAGCGGGCCTCGCTCAGTACCCCCTCGGTCCAGATGGTCTGACCCCCTGCGCTGCGGCGTTTTCGCGGGAAATCTGGGTCCGGCAGTACCCGTTCTCGGGGGTGTGTTCCTCCAGTGTTGGCTGGGGAGCATGTGCTTCTTTATCGCTTAAGCGTTTTTGACTAATAAGGACATTACAGATGCATTTGTCACTTTAAAAAAATTTAAAAAAAAGCTAAGGACGGGGCGGGCATGGTCTCGTTATGTTGCCCAGGCTGGCCTCGAACTCCAGCGATCCTCCTGCCTCAGCTTCCTAAAGTGTTGGGACTGCAGGCGGGCACCACCGCGGCCGGACGCGTTTGTCACTCTTTATTGAGGAATAAACTTGGAGTTCTTGACCCAGGCCCCTCGCTTGTTTTATCTGACTCTGGTATTTATCGCGTCAACTCCAATACCAAGTAGCCACCCCATCTGCTTCCGCAGGTCGGACCGATGGACGGCGTTTCTCCTTAGGTTTCGTGGTTCACACGGACCAAAGAGCCGTACCTACAGGCCGGGGCCCTCCCGCAGGGGTCCCTGGGAAAGTTCCTGCCGCCGCTCTCCGTAGCCCCGCCCCCGCGCAGGGGCATTTCCGGGTCCGGCCCGAGCGGGCGCACGCGCGGGAGCGGGACTCGGCGGCATGGCGGGCTCCGGAGCCGGTGTGCGTTGCTCCCTGCTGCGGCTGCAGGAGACCTTGTCCGCGGCGGACCGCTGTGGTGCTGCGCTGGCCGGTCATCAGCTGATCCGCGGTCTGGGTCAGGAATGCGTGCTGAGCGGCAGCCCCGCGTTGCTGGGTGGGTACCGGTCAGAGCTGGGCCGCGGGTCGGTCCTGGCTTCCCGAGTCGTTCTGGAGCTGGGCAGCCCGGCGCTTCTTTCTGTTTAGATGACGATGTTTTCAACGACAGCGTTTAGGTTCTTCAGGGAATTTCTGTGTATAAAAAGTGATTTGTCATGCTGGTTTTTCCCTCCTAGTATTAGAGGAAAGATATTTTTTAACCAAAGTTGGTGAAAACGACCCGTAATTTGGGAGTCATTGCTATGCAGACTCGGGTGAAGGCCAGAGAAAGAGTGTGTGTGTGTGTGAGATGGAGTCTCGCTCTGTCGCCCAGGCTGGAGTGCAATGGCGCGATTTCAGCTCACTGCAACCTCCGCCTCCTGAGTAGCTGGGATTATAGGCGCGCCACCACCCCCGGCTAATTTTTTTGTGTTTTTAGTAGAGATGGGGTTTCACCATGTTGGTCAGGCGGTCTCGAACTCCTGATCTCATGATCCAACAGCCTCTACCTCCCAAAGTGTTGGGATTACAGGCGTGAGTCACCGCGCCCGGCCAAGAGAAAGTATTTGCTTTCTGAATCTCGCCTAATTCCTTTCCAAACCCTTGTATTTGCTGTTCCTACTTTGAGAATAATTGAAAAAATATAATTGAAGTCGTGGTGTTCTTTTAATTTAGCAATGCCTGGGTGGGAACTTTTTCACCTTTGTAGTAAAAATTCCTCTTTTCAGCATTTTAAAAATTCAAATATTTTATTGTGTGGAAACTCCCGTAATTCCTTCTTTAAAACACGAGTGTGCAGACCTCTTGCGGATGTTGTGCCCAGAACACCATCTCACCAAAAGTTAGGTGAAATTTTCTGCCGGAGAGGCTAGTACTGAATATGGTGTGGGAATAACATAAGCAGTTTAAACAACATAGTGTATGTGGCCAGGTGCTGTGGCTTATGCTGTAATCCCGGCACTTTGGGAAGCCGAGGCGGGCGAATTACCTGAGGTCAGGAGTTTGAGACCAGCCTGACCAGTATGAGGTGAAACCTCGTTTCTATTAAAAATACAAAAATTAGCCGGGCATGGTGGCATGCACCTGTAGTCCTAGTTACTCGAGAGGCTGAGACAGGAGAATGGCTTGAACCCAGGTGATGGAGGTTGCAGTGAGCCCATATCGTGCCACTGCAGTCCAGCCTGGGTGGCAAGACTCTGTGTCAAAAAAAAAAAGATGCTATATATATGTGTCTTACATATTCTATGTGTTAAGAATATATTAACAATGGGGAAATATCAAACAAAAAACTAACATTGTATAATTACTTTCTCTTCTCAGGGTTTCAGATTTATAATTCATTTTTGTTTAGCAACTTGTTTTTAAAGCACTTCCAAGCATACCTTCCATTTATAACATATCTTCTTTCTTTTTTATTTTTTGAGATGGAGTTTTGATCTTGTTGCCCAGGCTGGAGTGCAATAGCACAATCTTGGCTTGCCTCAGCCTCTGCCTCCCGGGTTCAAGCAATGCTCCTGCCTCAGCCTCCCAAGTAGCTGGTATTACAGGCATGTGCTACCACGCCTGGCTAATTTTGTGTTTTTGGTAGAGATGGTTTTTCCGTGTTGGTCAGGCTGATCTGGAACTCCTGACCTCAGGTGATCCGCCCACCTCAGTCTCCCAAAGTGCTGGGATTACAGGCACTGCACCCAGCCAGCATACCTCCTTTCCCTTGAGAGATTCCAGGAGAAGTGTATTAGTTCCTTACTGCTGTTGTAGCAATTACCACAAACTTAGTGGTTTAAAACAGCATAGATCTGTTACCCTCACAGTTCCCATTGTAAGAGGGATTCTGTAAGTCAGAATCCCACACAGGTCTCAGGAAGCTAGAACCAAAGTACCACCAGGCAGGGCTGCTTTCTTTCTGAAGGCTCCTGGGAGGATCTGTTATCTTACTCATTCAGGTTGTAGGCTTGAGGGCCCTGACATTCTATACTTTCTGAAGCTGTCCCTTTCTTTGGATCACAGCTCCCTTCCCTCCATCTTCAAAGCCAGCAATAATAGCATGTCAAGTCCCCCTAACCAGAGGTTTGGAATCTTCTGCTTTCTCACCTTCTTGTCGCCATGACCCACTCATCTTTATCTTACCTTTTTTTTTTTTTCCATATGACTAAGTAGGATCTCATTATCTTCTTTCTTTTAAGGGCTGTGTGATTACATTGGACCCTCTGGATAATCCAGTATGATCTCCCCATTTTAACGTCAGCTGATTAGCTACCTTAATTCCATCTGCAAGCTTAATTTCCTTTTGCCATGTACAGTTAACATATTCACAAGGTGTGACTCCAGCGACTGGGACGCAGGCATCTTTGGGGCCATTATTCTGCCTACTGTATGCCTGTGGAACATTGTCTAGAATTTTTTGCTTTCCTTGTTTTAATACAGCAACCTTGGGTTAGTGTTTTATTTTTTATTTTTATTTTTTTTGAGACGGAGTTTCGCTCTTGTTACCCAGGCTGGAGTGCAATGGCGCGATCTTGGCTCACCGCAACCTCCGCCTCCCGGGTTCAGGCAATTCTGCTGCCTCAGCCTCCTGAGTAGCTGGGATTACAGGCACGCACCAACATGCCCAGCTAATGTTTTTGTATTTTTAGTAGAGACGGGGTTTCACCATGTTGACCAGGATGGTCTCGATCTCTTGACCTCGTGATCCACCCGCCTCGGCCTCCCAAAGTGCTGGGATTATAGGCTTGAGCCACCGTGCCCGGCCTGTGTTTTACATTTTTAAGGCTGTGCCCTGAAAATCTGTGCAACCCCCTTAGGAGTAGTTTTACATGATGCTCTTGGCACTCTCTTAACTAACTTACTTGTTTTTTTTGAACAGCATTGCAGACATCTTTAGTTTTTTCCAGAGATTTCGGTTTGCTTGTATTTGTCCGGAAGTCACTCAACAGTATTGAAGTAAGTTAACTGTTTTTGTTTTGATGTTCTTGTATATTCCTGAAATGACTCCTCTTACGCAGATTTACAACGTGTATCTCTTTCATTACAGTTTCGTGAATGTAGAGAAGAAATCCTAAAGTTTTTATGTATTTTCTTAGAAAAAATGGGCCAGAAGATGGCACCTTACTGTCTTGAAATTAAGGTAAGAAGTAAAAAAAAAAACCTCATTACATTATATATCAACTTATATTTAACTTACGGTGTAAGGAACTTGGATTTTTATTTTAAAGATTAAAAAAAATTCTCCTTTCTCAATGGGGAATTTGCTTATTGTGTTACAAAAGTAGGCTCTTCGTTATTTTTTAGATTCAGTAAGCAAAGGCCTTTGCCAGGGAAACTACTTTGATAATTTTTTTGGTAACTACCTTAATTTTTTTCCTGAGGAGATGGCAGCGGCACCCTAGGCTCCCTGGCCCCCTGAAAGCGTTTTTACACATGAGATAAATAATACCTTTCACAAAAAGTCATCACAGGTAGTATTTTTTGAACTCTGGAGAGATTCCGGAACTTTTTAGTTGTTGTCATTAAGACGAGGTTTCACCATCTTGGTCAGGCTGGTCTTGAACTCCTGACCTCCTGATCCACCTGCCTCAGCCTCCCAAAGTGCTGGGAATACAGGCTTGAGCCACCACGACCGGCTGATTCTGGAACATTTTAAAATACAATTTTAAAAAAGGCTTTTTACTGGGCGAGATCGTGTTCCCTGTAGTTTGTGTGTTCCCTTTGACAACATTGGCTCTTTTGGGTCTCACATTCTCCAACCTGCTGTCTCCAGGTTTCCTCTTCATATGTTAGGAACTAGCAGTCATAAATGAGGTTGTTTCTTATTTGTACTTTGAAGTACCACATATCATGCATGGTAAGTTTTTATTGGTCCTGAATTTGCTTCTAGTTCTTTTGTGCTAATAGTTAATGAAGGATGTAGGAGGTATTCAATTGGAGGTCATTTTTAAGATGTTTTATACATTTTAACTAGATAAAATATAAAAAATATTACTTCTTTTTTTTTGAGACAGAGTCTTGCTATGTTGCCAAGGCTGGAGTCCAGTGGTGTGATCTCGGCTCACTGTAACCTCTGCTTCCCAAGTTCAAGTGATTCCCCTGCCTCGGCCTCCTGAGTAGCTGGGACTACAGGCGTGTACCACCATGCCCAGCTAATTTTTTATGCTTTTAGTAGAGATGGGGTTTCACCATGTTGGTCAGGATGGTCTCAATCTCCTGACCTTGTGATCTGCTGGCCTCAACCTCCCACAGTGGTGGGATTACAGGTGTGAGCCACCATGCCTGGCCTAAAATATTATTTTTAATGGTTATTAGTCATTTTTGTTTTTGGAGACAGGGTTTCACTTTGTCTCCCAGGCTGGAGTGCAGCAGTGCGGTTGTAGCTCCCTGCAGCCTTTGACTCCTAGGTTCAGTGGATTCTCCTGCCTTAGCCTCTCTAGGGCCTGGCTAATTTTATTTCTTTGAGACAAAGTCTTGCTCTGTTTCCCAGGATGGAGTATAGTGGTGCGATCATGGCTCACTGGAGCCTCAAACTCCTGGGCTCAAGGGATGCTCCTGTGTCAACCTCCTAAGTACCTGGGACTATAGGCACAAGCCATTACGCCGGGCTAAATTTTTTTTTAATTTGTGGAGATGGAGTTTCACTATGCTGCCCAGGATGGTTTCCAGCTCCTGGCTTCAAGTGATACTCCTGCCTCAGTCTACCAAAGCTGTGGGATTACAGACATGAGCCGCCGAATTCTTCATCTTGCCCGTCTTTTTTAGTGGATGTTTTCAATTTTATTCCCTTTTGACTTCTAGGCTATCTTGATTGTAATCTTAATGTTTTTAATAATTGTCTCAGTAGTAGGAGTAGCTGATACTTTCTGGAGAGTGCTTTACAGTTTACAAAGTTTTTTAATATATAGTTTGTCTTACTTAATTTTAACAAAACTCTGTGGGTTAGTTATTCCTAATCTCACTAGCTTATGAATGAAACTTAGAAGGGACGAAACTCACCTGTCTTTTGGAGCCAGGGCCTCAGTCCAAAACACATGTTGTTTAGTTATACTGTGCTCTTTTCCTGTAGAGCCCCAGCCATTCTTCTCTGAATGTCTTTTTTTGTTTGTTTGTTTTTCTGTAGCTGTACCCCAGAACTCTGAAATCTTTAGTCACCCTTTTTATATTTCATTTCTTTCTCTCGATACATGGCAGTAAGTACTATAAGAAGTATATAAGGAAGAGTGACTTAAAAAAAATTCCACTGAGGTATCTGTTTAATTTGTATTTTTTTTTGTTCTTGTTGATACCATTACCACAGCATATTGCATCAATGTTTTTAATTGTTTTTACTTTTTGGCTGGGCGCAGTGGCTCACACCTCTAATTGCAGCACTTTGGACGGCTGAGGCAGGTGGATCACCTGAGGTTAAGAGTTCAAGACCAGCCTGGCCAACGTGGTGAAACCCCATCTCTACTAAAAATACAAAAATTAGCAGGCATGGTGGCAGGTGCCTGTAATCCCAGCTACTTGGGAGGCTGAGGCAGGAGAAACCCTTGATCCTGGGAGGTGGTGGTTGCAGTAAGCTGAGATTGTGCCATTGCACTCCAGCCTGGGTGACGAGCGATATTCCGTCTCAAAATAATAATAATTTCTTTTTCTTTTCTTTTTTTTTTTGAGATGGAGTTTCGCTCTCGTTACCCAGGCTGGAGTGCAATGGCGCGATCTCGGCTCACCGCAACCTCCACCTCCTGGGTTCAGGCAATTCTCCTGCCTCAGCCTCCTGAGTAGCTGGGATTACAGGCACGTGCCACCATGCCCAGCTACTTTTTTGTATTTTTAGTAGAGACGGGGTTTCACCATGTTGACCAGGATGGTCTCGATTTCTTGACCTTGTGATCCACCCGTCTCGGCCTCCCAAAGTGCTGGGATTACAGGCTTGAGCCACCGCACCCAGCCGATAATTTTTATTTTTATTGTTTATTTTTATTTTGTGAGACAGGGTTTTGCTCTGTCATCCAGGCTGAAGTACAGTGTGCAATTGTGGCTCACTGCAGCCTCCATCTCCTGGGCTCAGGTGATTACCCTATCCCACCTCAGCCTCTGACATTGCTGGGACCGCAGGCCTGTGCCACTATGCCCAGCTAATTTTTGTACTTTTTTTTTTTTTTTTTTTTTTTGTATAGACAGGGTTTTGCCTTGTTGCCCAGGCTGGTCTTGAACTCCTGAGCTGAAGTGATCTTCCCATCTCTGCCTCCCAAAGTGCTAGGATTACAGGCATGAAGCACAGCATCTGGTCAATAATATTTAATCAGTACATTTACATACTCTATTTATTTGTTTATTTAGTAAGACAGGAGTCTCACTGTGTTGCCCAGGCTGGAGTGCAGTGGCACAGTCTTGGCTCACTGCAACCTCTGCCTTCCAGGTTTAAGCAATTCTCCTGCTTCAGCCTCCTGAGTAGGTAGGGTTACAGGTGTGTGCCACCATGTCCAGTTGATTTTTGTATCTTTAGTAGAGATGGGGTTTCACCATGCTGGCCAGGCTGGTTTTGACCTCCAGACCCTGTGATCCACCTGCCTTGGCCTCCCAAAGTGTTGGGATTACAGGCATGAGCCACTGTACCCAGCCTAATGTTACATTTTTGACAGCTAAATACTAAATTTTGGTATTGTTCCTCTTGGAGATGTAGTTTTAGATATTGGTGAGTCTTAGTTTTTATATCTTATTGATGATTTTGGTTATGTCTTTTTTAAAACCTAGAATACTTGTACCAGTGTTTATACAAAAGATAGAGCTGCTAAATGTAAAATTCCAGCCCTGGACCTTCTTATTAAGGTAATTATGTTTCTAAGTACATGTATTTTATATTAAACATAACTTTGGAAAGAAAGTCAGAATTTTGAGTTTTGTTTTGGGTGAGAGTATTGGGGAAGGGTAGAATCTAATCACATTGATGTATGGGTAAGATACATCACTTGACAATACCCTGGCTTTTTGTTTCCAGACTCTTCTGTGTAGTAAAAGAAGAATTTTGAGTTGTGAGGAGAATGAAGGAGGAAAATGACTAAGGAATTTATTGCTCTTTCATTTATCGCCCTTACTGGCTTTGCCGAAACCTAATGCTGTTAGGAATTGCTGAAAGATCACCTTGTATCTCTGAGGTTTTTCCTAAAACCTTAGCAGTGGGAATGGGTTGACATGTTGCATTTAAGTGGTTGTTGGGGTCACTGTGACCTGTTTCTGTTTTTTTTTTTTTTGTATCTGTATTTTAGAATTCCTTTGTTTCTTGTTGGTCCTTGGTTTTGAGAGAGTGATTCTAGTCATCTTGGTTTCTTGGGAAGGTAACAAGCCTAGAGCACTCTTCCCCTGGTGTTCTTCCACCACCCACCTCAATCTCTGATGCCCAGATAAGCTGGGTTGGATTTGAATCCCGAGAGGCCAAGTGTAAATCTTTGAGACACACCTCATTCTGAGCCTTCGATGTGTACAGACGCACTGAGATAGAGGAATCCCCTTATTTTCCTCTTCAGAGAGAATGCTAATTTTTATTCTTTTTCTTTCTTGATTCCTGCACTTCACTGATGTACGAATTTATGTTCTTTTAGTTACTTCAGACTTTTAGAAGTTCTAGACTCATGGATGAATTGAAAATTGGAGAATTGTTTAGTAAATTCTATGGAGAACTTGCATTGAAAAAAAAAATACCAGATACAGGTGAGATGCATTTACATGTTATTTTCCAATAGTTTAGTAAATTAATATTAACAAATTATTAGTGTAAGATTTAGGTTTTCTGGCCGGGCGCGGTGGCTCAAGCCTGTAATCCCAGCACTTTGGGAGGCCGAGGTGGGTGGATCACGAGGTCGAGAGGTCGAGACCATCCTGGTCAACATGGTGAAACCCCGCCTCTACTAAAAATACAAAAAATTAACTGGGCATGGTGGCACGTGCCTGTAATCCCAGCTACTCAGGAGGCTGAGGCAGGAGAATTGCTTGAACCCAGGAGGCGGAGGTTGCGGTGAGCCGAGATGGCACCATTGCACTCCAGCCTGGGTAACAAGAACAAAACTCCGTCTCAAAAAAAAAAAAAAGGCCGGGCGCGGTGGCTCAAGCCTGTAATCCCAGCACTTTGGGAGGCTGAGGCGGGTGGATCACAAGGTCAAGAGATCGAGACCATCCTTGGTCAACATGATGAAACCCCATCTCTACTAAAAATACAAAAAATTAGCTGGGCATGGTGGCACGTGCCTGTAATCCCAGCTACTCAGGAGGCTGAGGCAAGAGAATTGCCTGAACCCAGGAGGCAGAGGTTGCGGTGAGCCGAAATCACGCCATTGCACTCTAGCCTGGGTAACAAGAGCAAAACTCTGTCTCAAAAAAAAAAAAGAAAAAAAAAAAAAGATTTAGGTTTTCTGTACTAAGGTCTTAGGTGTTTTACAAATGAATTCTTTTTGCTGACAACAAACCAGAATGGAACCAAACAAAAACGTGTGAAGATTTCCCTTCATAAAAACATTAATTTTTTTTTTTTTTGAGACGCAATTTTGTTCGTTGCCTAGGCTGGAGTGCAATGGTGCAGTCTCTGGTCACCACAACCTCTACCTCTTCAGTTCAAGCGATTCTCCTACCTTAGCCTCCCGAGTAGCTGGGATTACAGGCATGCTCCACCATGCCTAGCTAATGTTTTGTATTTTTAGTAGAGATGGGGTTTCTCCATGTTGGTCAGGATGATCCTGAACTCCCGACCACAGGTGATCCGCATTCCTCAGCCTCCCAAAGTGCTGGGATTACAAGCGTGAGCCACTGAGCCTGGCCAAAAATGTTATGTTTTTACAAAATGATTCCTTTAAAAAGGAAGCTCCTAAGACATGTCAAATATGGTTAATACATTTGCGTAAAACTTATCAGGAAAGAATGCAGTCCTAAAAGCTATGTGTTTTATATGTCCTAAAAATTTATTTTGAACTTAACATAATTTTATTTTGGTCATACATTTTGCTTTAACTTATTTAAATGTAGTTTGAGGCCTTCACTTGTCTAAATTTTGTTTTTCAGTTTTAGAAAAAGTATATGAGCTCTTGGGATTATTGGGTGAAGTTCATCCTAGTGAGATGATAAACAATGCAGAAAACCTGTTCCGTGCTTTTCTGGGTGAACTTAAGACCCAGGTATGATGAACTTTCTGATATTCTGCTTCCATAGACGTGATCGTGTTTTTCTCTTGTAGTGACAACTTCTTAAATCTTTCCTTTTAGATGACATCAGCAGTAAGAGAGCCCAAGCTACCTGTTGTGGCAGGCTGTCTGAAGGGGTTGTCCTCGCTTCTGTGCAACTTTACTAAGTCCATGGAAGAAGGTATTGCTTGGCTTCACTTGATTTTTTTTATTCAAAATCTGTAAGTCTAATGACAAATGCCTGGTTATTTCTTTGAACTCTTAAGCCAATAGTGAATTCATATACAGTAGTGGGAAATAATCCAGAGGGGCCTGTGTGCCTCCCCATTTCCCCTAGTGATGACGTCTTTCCCAGCTACAGCACAGCAGCATGGTTGGTGTTAACATCGCTGTTGTCCACGGAGCTTTGTTGGATCCCATCAGTTTAACATCGACACATTTGTGTATGTGTACTGTGCAATTTAAAAAAATTAAAAAAAAATTTTTTTTGAGACAATCTTGCTGTGACCTGGGCTGGAGTGCAGTGACACTTTCTCGGCCCACTGCAGCCTCCACTTCCCAGGTTCAAGCAGTTCTTCACCTCAGCTTCCTCAGTAGGTGGTACTTACAGTCACACACCACCACCCAGTTAATTTTTGTGTTTTGTTTTGTTTTGTTTTTTTGAAATGGAGTTTCGCTCTTGTCACCCAGGCTGGAGTGCAATGGCGCAGTCTTGGCTCACTGCAACCTCCGCCTCCTGGGTTCAGGCAATTCTCCTGCCTCAGCCTCTTGAGTAGCTGAGATTACAGGCACACGCCACCATGCCCAGCTAATGTTTTGTATTTTTAGTAGAGACGGGGTTTCACCATGTTGACCAGGATGGTCTTGATCTCTTGACCTCGTGATCCACCCACCTCGGCCTCCCAAAGTGCTGGGATTACAGGCATGAGCCACCGCGCCCGGCCCTGTTTTGTTTTATTTTTTTGAGATGGAGTCTCGCTCTGTCGCCCAGGCTGGAGTGCAGTGGCTTGATCTCGGCTCACTGAAGCCTCTACCTCCCAGGTTTAAGCAATCCTTGTGCCTCAGCCTCCCGAGTAGCTGGGATTACAGGCACCTGCCACCTTGGCTGTTTAGTTTTTTGTATTTTTAATAGAGACAAAGATGGTCTCTACTAAACATGGTCTTCACCATGTTGGTCAGGCTGGTCTTGAACTCCTGACCTCATGATCCGCCTGCCTCAGCCTTGTAAGTGCTGATATTACAGGTGTGAGCCACCGCACCTGACCAATTTTTGTATTTTTAGTAGAGATGGGTTTTTACTGTGTTGGCCAGCTGGTCTGAAACTCTTGGGCTCAAGTGATCTGCCTGGATTCGCCCGCCTAGGCCTCCTAAAGTTCTGGGATTACACATGTGAGCCACTGTTCACAGCCCTCATATATATATATATATATATATATATATATATATATATATATATGTGTGTGTGTGTGTGTGTGTGTGTGTGTGTGTGTATATATATATGAAGAGAGAGAGCGAGCTTTTCTTTCCTTTTTTTTTCTTTTTTGAGATGGAGTCTTGCTCTGTTGCCCAGGCTGGAGTGCAGTGGCACAATCTCGGCTCACCGCAACCTCCCTCTCCTGGGTTCAAATGATTCTCCTGCCTCAGCCTCCCAAGTATCTGAGATTACAGGCGTCTGCCACCATGCCTGGCTAATTTTGTATTTTTAGTAGAGATGGGGTTTCGCCCTATTGGTCAGGCTGGTCTTGAACTCCCATCCGCAGGTGATCTGTCTGCCTCAGCCTCCCAAAGTGCTGGGAATGCAGGTGTGAGCCACTGTGCCCGGCCCCAAATCTGTATTGTTTTAAGCTATTAAATTTGTGGTAAGTTGTTACGACAACACTAGAAAATGAATTTGGCTAACAGGTGGCAAATCTGGGATTTAAGCCTTGGACTGAGGCTAAAATTGATATATTTTTTTGATGCCATGATCATGTGACTTCAAGCACTAAATATTAATCCTAATAATTCATTCATTCACATATAGAAGGTGCCCAGGAAATACAGAGTGTATGTTTAAGTTATAAAAATAATTATAAGGCCAGGCCTGGTGGCTCACGCCTGTAATCCCAGCACTTTGGGAGGCCGAGGTGTCCCAAAGACACTTAGGAAGCATCCTTAGGGTGGATCACAAGGTCAAGAGATTTGAGACCATCCTGGCCAACATGGTGAAACCCCGTCTCTACTAAATACAAAATATCAGCCGGGTGTAGTGGTGCGCGCCTATAGTCCCAGCTGCTTGGGAGGCTGAGGCAGGACAATCACTTGAATCCAAGAGGCGAAGGTCGCACTGAGTGAAGAGCATGCCACTGCATTCTAGTCTGGTGATAGACCAAGTCTCTGTCTCAAAAAAAAAAAAAAAAATTAAAAATTTTGATTATATATAAAAAGATAAATATATATATATATATATTTTCCCCCCACCTTTTTTTTTTGAGATAGAATCTCACTTTGTTATCCAGGCTATAGTGCAGTGCTGTGATCTGGGCTCACTGATCCTCAGCCTCCTGGGCTCAAAATGATCCTTTGATTGTAGCTCTCCCCAAGTAGCTGGGGTTTACAGGTGCATGCCACCATGCCCTGCTATTGTTTTTTTATTTTTGAGACTGAGTCTTACTCTGTCACCTAGGCTAGAGTGTGGTGGTGTAGTCTTGGCTCGCCGCCACCTCTGCCTCTTGTGTGATTCTCATACCTCAGCTTCCCAAGTAGCTGGGCTTATGCCAGGCTAGTTTTTGTGTTTTTAGTAGAGACAGGGTTTCACCATGTTGCCCAGGTTGGTCTTAAACTACTGGACTCAAGCGATTTACCTGCCTGAGTCTCTCAAAGTGCTGGAATTACAGGTATGACCCAGTGCACTTGGCCCCAGCTAGCTGTTGTATTTTTTGTAGAGACGGGGTTTCGCAGTGTCGGTTAACTCCTGGGGTGAAGCAGTCCACCTGCCTCATCCTGCCAAAGGTGCTAGGATTATGGGCTAGAGGCACTGTGCCTGGCCATGGGTGCCATCTGTCTAAAGAGTGAAGAACCTGATGTTAAACCAGTGATTGAAATCACTGAATTCCTAAAATCATGAGCTCAGTCTAGTGGAGGAAACAGATGAACAAATAAACCAGCTCTGCCGATGTTGGGGTTCAGCAATGCCAAGAGGTGGGGTGCAGTGAAGGGGAATGCTGGAAGATGGGAAGATGGCGCACACAGCCTGCTAGTGCTTTCTGAGGATGTAATGCAGAAACTGTGGTCAGAAGGAAGAGAGGTAGACAGCGGGGGACGTGCTGAAAAAGCAGTCATTCTAGGCAGTGGTCGCTCAGCGCCCAGCCCCATGCTTGGCCAGCCTCTGACCCTGTGCTCAACCTGCATGTTACAGTCTGTGAGTCTATAAGAGCTGGCGTGTCTAGAGTGTGAAGGCCAGGTGAGATGGGCCAGGGTGAGATGGGAAGGACAAAGAGTTGGTGTAAGCTGGGATCTCATTCCAGATGGAGTGGGAGCCTGGGCTTTTCAAAAAGGAGTAGATGTGGGCCAAGAGATATTTCCTTTTTTTTTTTTTTTTTGAGACGGAGTTTCGCTCTTGTTACCCAGGCTGGAGTGCAATGGCACGATCTCGGCTCGCCGCAACCTCCGCCTCCTGGGTTCAGGCAATTCTCCTGCCTCAGCCTCCTGAGTAGCTGGGATTACAGGCACGCACCACCATGCCCAGCTAATTTTTTGTATTTTTAGTAGAGACGGAGTTTCACCATGGTGACCAGGATGGTCTCGATCTGGGCCAAGAGATATTTCACAGGGCTCTGCCTGACTGCTGTGGAGTATGGGCTATGAGTTAGCGTAGGAATGCGAGACTGTTCCTTAGTGAGGGACTGAGGGCTGTGCACTGACTCCTAAGCTGAATGGGATGGGATCGACCAACTTTCTGGTAGAAACCTGGGCTTTGTGTTGGATGTGTTTAACTGGAGACACTTTGGAAGCATCCAGGCTTAGATGCCATGTGTGCAGTTGCATGTGTAACACGGGATCTTGCAGCAGAAGTGAGACCTCAGGCTATGCATTTGGAGGTCTTCAGCACATAGGTAGTATTTAAAGCTAGGAGTGTGAACAAGCTAAGCAGGGGGCAGGAGTGCAGGATCAGACAGAGGGTTGCAGGAGAGTGCTGAGGAGGTGGTGCAGGGCTGCCTTGCCTCTGGTGGGGTCTGGGGAGGAGGCACTTGCAGTAAGTGGTGGGTTCAGCTTCATGAGAGCAGCATCCACTGAGCATCGGAGAAATGGGAACTGTAGGGTGAAGAGCAGGAGGAAGTAGAGGCCATTTGTAGAAAACACTAGTTAGACAAATCTTTTTTTTTTTTTGAGACAGAGTTTCACTCTTGTTGCCCATGCTGGAGTGCAGTGGCGTGATCTTGGCTCACTTCAACCTTCACTTCCTGGGTTCAAGCGATTCTCCTGCCTCAGCCTCCCAAATAGCTGGGATTACAGATGCCCGCCACTATGCCCAGCTAATTTTTTTATTTTTAGTAGAGATGGGGTTTCACTGTGTTGTCCAGGCTGGCTTCGAACTCTTGACCTCAGGCAGTCTGCCTGCCTCAGCCTCCCAAAGTGTTGGGATTACAGGCATGAGTCACTGCACCTGGCCAAGAGAAGGTTTAAAAAAATAGAATTTGCACACCCATGTTCCTAGCAGCAAATCCATAGTAAGTCAAAGGGCAAGAACCACCCAAGTATTCACTAAGGGATGAATGGATAAACAAGATGGGGCACATACACAATGGAACATTAATTCAGACATAAAAAGCCATGAAAGTCTGACACGTGCTGCGACTTGGATGAACCTCACGGATGGGATGCGAAGTAGAACAAGGCAGCCGTGAGAAGCAAGCAGCATATGATTCCACTCATAATGGGTGCTTAGAGTAGCCAGATTCACACAGAAAAGGTAGAGTAGAGGTTACAGAGCCTGGGGGTGGGGAAATGGGAGTTAGTGTTTGCAGCCCTTCTGTTACTGATGGTGAAAACATTTTGGTTATAGACAGTAGTGGTGGTTACACAACAGTGTGAATATATTTAGTGCCAATGAATTGTATCTGTACATATTGTTTAAATGATAAATATGTCTATTTTTACCACATTGAAAGCAACAGATAAACATCATGCTTGTACAGGGAGTGGGTCACTAGAGGGAGGGGTGCAGGAGAGTGGATTGTGGAGAGCAGAGCCTAGGGAAGTTGGTCCTTGCTGAGTCCCCACACCCCAGACCCACTGTGTACTGTTGAGCGCCTGGTGTGCTTGTGTATGCACAGTTGTGTTTATTAACATGATTACTTTCTATTTGAATGACTTTTTCCCCAACTAGTACCTATTCTTTGAGTCTCAGAACAATGCTACCATGTCTGGAAAGCCTTAATAGAATACTCACAGTCAGAAGAAATCTGCTTGTCATGAATTCCAAAGTAGGTTTTTTTTTTTTTTTTTGGAGATGGAGTTTCGCTCTTGTTACCCAGGCTGGAGTGCAATGGCGCAATCTCGGCTCACCGCAACCTCCGCCTCCTGGGTTCCGGCAATTCTCCTGCCTCAGCCTCCTGAGTAGCTGGGGTTACAGGCACACGCCACCATGCCCAGCTAATTTTTTGTATTTTTAGTGGAGACGGGGTTTCATCATGTTGACCAGGATGGTCTCGATCTCTTGACCTCGTGATCCACCCGCCTCGGCCTCCCAAAGTGCTGGGATTACAGGCTTGAGCCACCACACCCGGCCTCCAAAGTAGCTTTTTAAATGTCTTTTTTATGCCACCATCCTGCAACCATGTTGGTGTTTCTCTGCTTTAAGGCCTCTCTGACCACATTCTTTATCCAGCTCCTGTCACATCATCATCAGGGCTCTGTCTCAAATATGTCAGTCCTTGCAATAAAAGCGAACAGTGCTTGGGTCTCTGCTGACTGATTACAAGTCACTGTTAGAAGGGTAGAGAAATTCGTGATGAATAAAGCATGATTCTTCATAGCCACAATGAATAATCTGGTGTGAGACGGTTATGCAAATAACTGTGATGTCTGTCAGGCCAGGATTAGAGCCACATGCTATAGTTGTGTGCCTGTTTTTATCTTAACAGACTACATCTTCGACATAACTTTTAGTTAATAAGTTTGCTGAGGTCAAAAGTCATATTTTATTTGTATTTGTAATTCTCATAATATCTTGGCAAGTACCTTTTTTTCCTCCTTTTTTTTCTTTCTTACATGTACTGTGCGTTGAATAAATGCCTGGGTATATTGGGGAGAAATGGTATGTTTGGCCATGAGTAAGTTATTTTATTTAATCCTCTGAACTTTCCTAAAAGAAAGTTATATACTGTCTCTAACGCAAATAAGAAAATTGAGGCTCTGAGAGATTATTTAACAGAGCTTGTAAGTTATGAGTTGCTGTTTAAATCTCTCAGAGCTTTTAAGTGATGAGTTGGTGTTTAAACCATGTCTTTGTTATCCCGGATTTTCTTTGTTTTCTCGCAGTCGTAACTGTGCAGCAGTAATAACTTGGAACTTTCTAGCTGGATGGAATGATGAAAGATGTTACTCTTGAATTCACGAGAGACTAGTAGGGTTAATATAGGTGTTAAGCTAGCTGTAAAGCGTGTCATGTGGTACTGTTATTACTGTTTGTAACAGAGGCTTGATATTTCCCCAGATCCCCAGACTTCAAAGGAGATTTTTAATTTTGTTCTGAAGGCAATTCGTCCTCAGGTAGGATTAATATTACTATTAATATTACTCTAATACCTTTGCAGTGCAGACTTTCAAATACTGATGGTGAATTTTTGTTTTCTAAAATAGATTGATCTGAAGAGATATGCCGTGCCCTCAGGTAGGATTCTGTATTTAATGAAGTATATTATCTTAGATTACTAAATTAACATCTCAGGTAAGCTTTTGCTTAAACTTTGAATGAAAGCAAATGTGATTAACATCTGTGATGTTTCACACGCAGTTATTTACAAGGAGGCTTTTGGTGACTTAGTAAGCTCTGGTTAAAATGGTGATACTCAGGTTATATGGTTGAAAGCATTTTATTTTAGGGTATCTTTCAGGGGATCCAGGTTGTTCAATTCTGCCTTTGTCTCAGTGAATCCTGATTCCACTTCTGATCCTTGTTTTGGGATTTGTAGGCTAAGTTGTGGGCCTGCTGATTGTTGGCGTTAGAGCGCTGACGGGGATCCCTGGGTTACTGTAGTGTAATGGTACCAGGTCTTCCTGAGCACGGTCTTGACTTCGACATATCCCTGCAGCTTTTTTGGTTTTCTGTTCTGTCTTAACGTCCTCGGATTTTAAATATCATGGCTCTTGCATTTGCAGCTGGCTTGCGCTTGTTTGCCCTGCACGCATGTCAGTTCGGCACCTGCCTTCTGGACAAGTACGTGTCTCTGTTTGAAGTCCTGTTAAAGTGGTGTGCCCACACAAATGTAGAATTGAAAAAAGCTGCACAATCAGCCCTGGAATCCTTTCTGAAACAGGTACCACAAATTCAAATTTCATTTAACAATATTTCTTTTACACACAGAATTAAATTCCGATTGTATGCATGCGTGTTTGAGAATAAATACAGGCTGATCCATTAGCTTCTGTAGTAATGAAAGCAGAAAACTGTTGATCAGCCAGCCTCATGGGAGACAGACAGGCTGAAAGAGAGCTAGGAGGATACCAGATTTGATTAGGGTCTCAGAGCCCAGATTAAGATAAGTCTAATGGAGCGAAGACATGGTGGTAAGGAGGTGGTGGGAAGTGCTGGAGAGTGGGTGGAGGGCTGAGGGGAGCCCCATCTCCTGGGAGCTGTCACCAGGGAATAGATAGATGCTTGTTTGTCAGCTTGAAAACTGGGAGTGCCTCTTTGCCCTTGCGGATTTTCCTCCTGGTTAGGAGGTGGTTACAGAATCTGCACCTGCGTACACAGAAGCTCATCTGGTCGGCTGAGGAGACTGTGATTGTCATTCTGAGTGCTGGTCTCCAGGATGTCCCGGACGTCCAGAGGTGTCCACAGGGACTTGGCCGCCAAGGAAGTAGACTTCTGGGGTTGCTCTGAGGGAAAGGACTGGAGATTCACAACAAACGTTTTCTTTGGGGCAGTTCCATACCTGGGTAAACAGTAGCTGAATTCACAGGCTATCCACATAAACTTTGTGAACAGTGTTGCAGTTGTGTTAGCCTTAGAGTCACAGCTCGAATGTGCAGAAGTTGAAGAGAGAAAGAGCACTGCCATCCTTTTTTCAGCTCTGGGCCTACCTCCCAAGAAAACTTGGCCCCTGGCTCTGCTGCCTGTCCCTTTTGCCTCCTTAGCCCCTGCTGTACTTGGCCTTCCCATCAGGCTTGTGTTCTCCCTGGAGTCTTGGCTTTGAGATTGCCTCTTCTTGGTCCTCATAAAACTACTGTTCTGCTTAACTTGCCTAGCCTTACTTGCTAAGGGAAATAAAAATTTGAGGAATTATTTTTTACTGATTCATATAATATGTTTGGATTTCAATAAGCATTTGCTGAAATAAACATCTTGAGAGAGAGAATTTTACGCTTTGTTAGCAAGGAGGCGTGTCCGAGATGTGTACAGAGTGATCATCATCCCTGGTGGCACCCTTGGAGCCTTGTTCCCTAGCAATGCCTGCCTCTCCTAGTGCAGGGCTGGGCGGGGCATGGGCCTGCAGAGAAACCCATCAGCCCTCCTTCCACTGCGCTGGTTGTCTTTTTTTTTTGAGACAGAGTTTCGCTCTTGTTACCCAGGCTGGAGTGCAATGGCGCGATCTCGGCTCACCACAACCTCCGCCTCCTGGGTTCAGGCAATTCTCCTGCCTCAGCCTCCTGAGTAGCTGGGATTACAGGCACGCGCCACCATGCCCAGCTGATTTTTGTATTTTTAGTAGAGACGGGGGTTTCACCATGTTGACCAGGATGGTCTCGATCGCTCGACCTCCCGCCTCGGCCTCCCAAAGTGCTGGGATTACAGGCTTGAGCCACCGCGCCCGGCTGCGCTGGTTGTCTTTAATGAGCCACGCAGATTATCTGTATTTCACATCCTTGCCAGAGACTTTGCAGTTTCTCACTCCTCCTCTTAACAAAAACTACATTTAGTAGATATTAGAGTTTCATTGAGGAAATATATTCTACCTGCTGATCTCTACCTTGTGAGAAAGTCATTCGAGCTTAGGGGAGAAGTTCAAGAGAACAGTCCTCAATGCTGCCCTCAAGGGCTTATGCCTGTTGCAAGTCTGGGAGCTTCCAAGATACCCTCACATTTGATACTTATAGCTATGGTTTATTACAGCTAAAGGGCCCAATAAAAATCAACCAAAGGTAGCAGCAGCACATAGTGCAGAAACTAAGAAAGTATTGAACATGGAGCTTTCCTGGTCCTCTCCCTGTGGAGTCAGGGCAGCGTTGCTTTCCCAGCATCTGTGTGCAACAGCACATGTGGAGTATAGACTGAGTGCTTCCCTGAACCTCAGTGTTTGGAGTTTCCGTTGGGGCCCCAGCATATAGGCACAGTAGGTTGTTGGGTCTCAGTTTCCAGGGATGCCATGTGACCCAAAGCCCCCATTCTGAATCACATTGTTACCAGATATGACCAGCCCCACCATGAGTCCCGTTGTTAGATCATCCCGTGTGACCTGAGGCCCCAAGCAAGGAGAGATACCTCCATTCCCTCCTCCTTCAGAAGAGGGAGTGAGGACAGGAAGAACGGACTTTACATAAAGGATACGTAATTTTTTGGCCTTAAGATTTCCCACTATGTTGAATATATTTTCCTCACAGTGACATCTATATTTTTTTTTTTTTTTTTTTTTTTTGAGATAGAGTCTGCTCTGTTATCAGGCTGGAGTGCAGTAGCGCAATCTTGGCTCCCTGTAACCTCTGCCTCCTGCATTCAAGCGATTCTGTTGCCTTAGCCTCCTGAGTAGCTAGGATTACAGGCACCTGTCACAGCTCCTGGGTAATTTTTGTATTTTTAATAGAGACAGGGTTTCACCATGTTGGCCAGGATTAACTCAGGTGATCCACCTGCCTCGACCTCCCAAAGTGCTGGGATGACAGGCGTGAGCTTCTGTGCCCGGGTATTACAGATGATAACATCTGTATGATTATCAATGGCAATGTAATGTGCATATCTATCTATCTATAGATAGATAGATACATAATTTTTTTTTTTTTTTTTGAGACAGAGTCTTGCTCTCCAGGTGCCAGGCTGGAGTGCAGTGGCACAATCTCGGCTTGCTGCAACCTCCGCCTCCCGGGTTCAAGCAATTCTCCTGCCTCAGCTTCCCGAGTAGCTGGGACTGTAGGCGCGCACCACCACGCCCAGCTAATTTTTTTAGTAGAGACGGGGTTTCACTTTGTTGGCCAGTATGGTCTCGATCTCTTGACCTCGTGATCTGCCCAACTAGGCCTCCCAAAGTGCTGGGATTACAGGTGTGAGCCACTGAGCCTGGCCTGTAATATATATATTTATGAGCCATAATGTTTTAATCTGTCCTCTGTCTGCTCTTGAATAATTATTTTCAAGTCTTTAAATATATACAGAAAATAGTTGAATATAGATGCATTAGAAACATGCTTACTGGGCCGGGCGCGGTGGCTCAAGCCTGTCATCCCAGCACTTTGGGAGGCCGAGGCGGGTGGATCACGAGGTTGAGAGATCAAGACCATCCTGGTCAACATAGTGAAACCCCGTCTCTACTAAAAATACAAAAAATTAGCTGGGCGTGGTGGCGCGTGCCTGTAATCCCAGCTACTTAGGAGGCTGAGGCAGGAGAATTGCTTGAACCCAGGAGGCGGAGGTTGTGGTGAGCAGAGATCGCGCCATTGCACTCCAGCCTGGGTAACAAGAGCGAAACTCCGTCTCAAAAAAAAAAAAAAAAAGAAACATGCTTACTGAGAATACAATAATAGAAAATTAGCAGTGTTTAAGTGATTACACATTATAGCATATAATATTCCCTATTCTGTAATTAAGTAAAATAATGTTGTTTGTTTACTTGCTGAGAAACATTTGTGATATGTTTTATGAAGAAGGAAATTATGAAAGAGTACGTATGATGTTTTATTCTTCAAACACAAACAGGGAGCAAAGTTCCCAGAAGGTCACACGCTAAGACCTGTTGGCCTTAGGGGCACTGGGAAGTGTATGGGTAATTTGGCAGTGGAAGGTGGATTTTTTTTTTTTTTCTTCCTTTGATGACTGTCTGGATTCCTTCCATTCTTATCCTGGACAGTCTTTGTGCTCAAATGGGGAATGCTCTTTGAATACCTGTGTTAGTTCCTGCATTTAGGCTCCTGCCTCTTGGTTTGGTAAATAGTGATCTATTTGCTTCTCAGATGACATTTTCCCCTTGCATCACTTAATTTAAGCTTTATAGTTTGTTGCTTATTTTTTTGGAGACTGCAATGCCTTGTCTTTCTGATTGTTCTGAACTCTGTTTATTGATGATGTCTGAAGTCACTGATCCCCTGACCGTTCTCTTTCACCCTGTGGGTAACCAGTGAGTTCTAAAGACTGCTCTTTGCTTCATCAGAGAGCCTTAATTCAAAACCTGTTTTTTTTTTTTTTTTGGTCGGACTTAGGCGTATCCTTGGTCTCTTAGTCCCTTTTTCTAGGAAAAACCTGTTACTTAGTCTTATTTAAGACACTTTTCTGAGCCTGATAGAGACTAAGGAAAATGGAAGAAAGGGACTATATGATTAAAAGCAATTGTGTGTAACTATAACAGTACATTAGTAGCATCTAAACAGTTCTAGTTTTTCCATGTTTGTATAGATTCCGTTGTTATTAAATAATTCCAAAAAATAAATATTATATATTTGCAGGTTTCTTATATGGTGGCGAAAAATGCAGAATTGCATAAGAGTAAGCTGCAGTACTTTATGGAGCAGTTTTATGGAATCATCAGAAACATGGATTCAAACAACAAGGAGTTATCCATTGCTATTCGTGGATACGGACTTTTTGCAGGAGTATGTTTCATTAACTTATTTTGTTTTGTCTTGGTTTCACGTGATTTTTTTTTTTTTTTTTTTTTTTTTTTTTCAGATGGAGTTTCGCTCTCGTTTCCCAGGCTGGAGTGCAATGGCACGATCTCGGCTCACCGCAACCTCCGCCTCCTGGGTTCAGGCAATTCTCCTGCCTCAGCCTCCTGAGTAGCTGGGATTACAGGCACACGCCACCATGCCCAGCTGATTTTTGTATTTTTAGTAGAGACGGGGTTTCACTATGTTGACCAGGACGGTCTCAATCTCTTGACCTCGTGATCCACCTGCCTCGGCCTCCCAAAGTGCTGGGATTACAGGCTTGAGCCACCGTGCCCGGCCTCACGTAATTGTTTAAAGGAATCAATTCATTGCATTTTGAGTAATATCTAATACTTGTAACAATACAGCAGGCCCTGTGAACTGCGCAGGTCCACTTAAATGCAGATATTTTTCAACCATACATGGATCAAAAATACAGTGTGTGACCAGGTGGGGTGGCTCACAACTGTAATCCCAGCACTTTGGGAGGCCGAGGCAGGTAGATCACGAGGTCAGGAGTTCAAGACCAGCCTGGCCAAGACGGTGAAACCCCATCTCTACTAAAAATAGAAAAGATTAGCTGTGCATGGTGTCACACGCCTGTAATCTCAGCTATTCGGGAGGCTAAGGTGGAGAATTGCTTAAACCCGAGAGGCAGAGGTTGCAGTGAGCCAGGATCGCTCCACTGTACTCCAGCCAGGGAAACAGAGTGAGGCTCTGTCTCAAGAAAACAAAAATACAGTGTGTGCTGGATAGGAAACGTATAGAAGGCTAACTTTCTGTCTATGAGACTTGCATAGGTTGATTGCGGGACTTGAGTGCATGGATTTAGGTATACTGAGGAGGTCCAGAACCAGTCCCTTCACCACAGATCCTGAGAGTCACTGTGTTAGTATGTTTATTGTCTACTGTGTACTAGAATTCTTTAGATGTGTTATCTCAAGTTTTCCTAACTGTCTTAGGAGCTGAGTATTACTGTTTTACAGATTAGCAAACTGAAACCCAGAGAAATGTGGAAACTTGTCAAGAGACTCACAGAATCGACAGAACCATGGCATAAGTCCGAGTCTGAAGAATAGAAACACCATGTTTCCCCTTTGTGTTATGCTGCTCCTTATTCTTAAAGTAAAATTGTAGTTGATTTCATTCAATTTTAGAAAGAGTTCAAAAATAAAAAATGAAAAAGGAAGTTTATATGACAGGAAGAGATATATTTAAGAATATTAGCTAGGTGTGGTGGCCCATACCTGTAATCTCACCACTTGGGGAGGCCAAAGCAGGCACATTGCCTGAGGTCAGGGATTTGAAACCACCCTAGCCAATGTGGTAAAACCCTGTCTCTACTAAAAATACAAAAAATTGGCCGGGCGTGGTGGCACACACCTATAATTCCAGCTACCAGGATTACAGGTGTGTGCCAACATGCCCGGCTAATTTTTGTGGGCTTTTTTTTGTTTAGTAGAGACAAAATTTCACCATGTTGGCCAGACTGATACTTGAATTTGTGACCTCATGATCTTCCTGCCTAGGCCTCCCAAAGTGCTGGGATTACAGGCACGAGCCACCACACCTAACCAGATACTGTATTTTATATCTGTATTTCTTCTTAAATAAAAAGCTTATTAAACTTGTGTTTATAATCACATGGCTTAACACATGATACCTTATTAAATATCATTATTTTGATCTTGATAAGATTGATGAAGACTTCTGTTTTACCTTTTCTAAAGCCTTGCAAGGTTATAAATGCAAAAGATGTTGACATCATGTACATTGAGCTCATTCAGCGCTGCAAGCAGATGTTCCTCACCCAGACAGACATTGGTGATGACCGTGTTTATCAGATGCCAAGCTTCCTCCAGTCTATTGCAAGTGTCTTGCTGTACCTTGACACAGTAAGTGAAATAGTTAAACTGAACACAGTTTTAGATATTTAATCTTCATTTCTTCAACTCATTTAATGGAGTCATATGATACATTTAGTGTAGGCATTGTTGTGAACAACATGACATAGTTAGCATTTTGTGGCAATAGAATTATTGTCATGAAATTTGATTTTTTTGTTATCCAGAGCAAGAAAATAAATTTGTTTCTCTTTGCATCTTTCTGAAAGATTCGGAATTGTTGCTTGAGATAGAATTGCACCTCAAGACAATTTTTACTCTGTGTGTGTTTTTTTTATTAAGGCAATCACAGTAATAAATGTTAAGCTTAGCAGGTTAGATGACAAACCATGTTTTTCTTTTAATAAGTATCTAATTCAGTTGTAATTACTTTCAGTATTTGTGTTATTCCTGTATTCCGTGATTCCCTCCTCTAACTCACAGTTTGCTGTTTATTTCTGGTAGGTTCCTGAGATATATACTCCAGTTTTGGAGCACCTCGTGGTGATGCAGATAGACAGTTTCCCACAGTACAGTCCAAAAATGCAGTTGGTGTGTTGCAGAGCCATAGTGAAGGTGTTTCTAGCCTTGGCAGCAAAAGGACCAGTTCTCAGGAATTGCATTAGTACTGTGGGTAAGTTTGCAATTTATTGTTTTTATGAGTAATGATGGATAATTAACACATTATTTGATATAGGTAAAGAGAATCTGGTTACCAAATTCTTTTGTATCTTTGATACAACTTCTGATGAACTAAATTTTGGTAGACCAAAGTCTCTTCCTTTTTCCATCCTGTTACCTCTGAATCTTAATAGTTTTAAGTTTTAAAGTTATTAATGAACTTAGAAAATAAATTGAGAGGTAAAGTTGGGTTCCAAAATATAATGACTGTTGACTTTTTTCTTTTTTTAGTGTTTCATTGTATATTTTTCAGCGTTTCCTTCATTTTTGTTTTTTTGTTTTTTCCTTTTTCAGTGCATCAGGGGTTAATCAGAATATGTTCTAAACCAGTGGTCCTTCCAAAGGTAAATTCTGAATTTTAATGTTTGGAAAATTAATTTGTTATCACAGGAAGTTAGGAATGTTGCTGAGGTTTTTGAGTATAATTTTCCAAAAGTGGCCGTTCTTTTAGCTATGCCTTACATTTTGAAAAGGACATAATACCTCTATAGTATTTTATTAGGCGTGCAGACACTTCTGAGGTATGAAACATCTTTAAGCATAACTTTAGGTTTTATACATTTTTTAAAAACAAATGTTTTGTCTCTTGAAACTCTAGGGCAAAATGCTAAGGGAGGCATATGTTAGTGCCCATAAGTTACAGGACATAGGATGAGACGAAAGTTTGAAATATGTAAGAAAGCAAGATTAAGGATTATAGCGCATTCAGCGGCTATTGTATTGAAATACCTTGTTGCTGTATCACAGTTTTAGTCACAGAAGAATCACATTGTTTTCAGCTTTTTATCTATTAATTTATGTTTTGAGGCAGAGTCTTACTTTATCATCCAGGCTAGAGTGCAGGGGTGCCATCTCAGCTCACTGCAACCTTTGCCTCCGAGGTTCAAGTGATTCTCCTGCCTCAGCCTCCTGAATAGCTGGGATTACAAGTGCTCATCACCACGCTCAGCTAATTTTTGTGTTTTCAGTACAGATGTTTTGCCATGTTGGCCAGGCTGGTCTCAAACTTTTGACCTCAGGTGATCTGCCCACTTGACTCCCAGAGTGCTGGGATTATAGTTGTGAGCCACCGCACCTGACCTCAGCTTTTTAAATTATGCTTTTATAATACTATGTCTTCCTTAATTATATGGTCTCCTCTGAGTGACAGTTTAATCTAGAAAATTCTGAAGACCGGCATGTTCTGTCAGCAGTGCTGCGTCTGAGAACCTGCCACTCATTGTTGTCATGCTGTCTTCCTGGCCAGGCTGAGTCTGAATCTGAAGACCACCGTGCTTCAGGGGAAGTCAGAACTGGCAAATGGAAGGTGCCCACATACAAAGACTATGTGGATCTCTTCAGACATCTCCTGAGCTCTGACCAGATGATGGTAACATTTACCTTTAGAAAGCCTTAAATGTACCCTACTTTCTCTATTAGTCTCTGTAGTTTGGACACAAGAATTGTTTATTTCAGACTTGTATTTTACTAACTTTCAAAAGTTTAAAACAGTGTACTTCAAATAATAAAAAATTAAAACTATGGATCAGGAAGTTAGAATGAGAGTAGAAATAAATGAAAGAAACAAAAATATAGAACTCCTTTAACATGAATTAGTTACTGTAGCTGAGTCCTTATTTTAGCTTTAAGTAGTAGGATGGTACAGCTCATGCTAAGCTGTTCTTCCTCACAGGTCCAGCCTCATAGGTAGCAAACAGTATTATCACCATGGAAGAGCTATTCGGGTTTTTTATTTGTTTAAGGTGAAGATAAATCTGGTAAATGTAGTAGGTATAAAGAAGATTGGTGCATAGCTATTCTGTACACACTTTGGATTAGAATAAGGCTTCTTGCTTAATACATTTCTCACAGACATTTCCTCAGTGTCTACTTTAAGTCAGGTAGTGGCTAGTATTTTAGTACAGTTTGACTAAGCATTAATAGCCTACGACAAGCAGTTTTTGTCAGTATGTGATTCCTAGCTTGTGAAAAATCTTAGGTGGTTTTAGTTTTTTTCTTACTGAAATAAAACAACAGTTGATAGTAAGTTTGCCAGTATTTAGTTTTTACATGTGATGTTGGATATTTCTTTAAGTACTGTAAAATATGAGACTAAATATAGGCAGAGTAATTGGCCTATTAATTTCAGAATGGTAGAATAGCTTCACTTTTAAAGAAATGACAGATTATACTTTAAAATCGATTCTGAGGGTCTATATATATATTTGTATGTGTGTATATATGTACATGTTTATTTTTATTCTTTTTATTTTTTTATTAAGATGGGGTTTCACCATTTTGGCCAGGCTGGTCTTGAACTTCTGACCTCAGGTGATCCACCTGCCTCAGCCTCCCAAAGTGCTAGGATTACAGGCGTGAGCCACCACACCTGGCCCATGTACATGCTTATATATGTGTTCATATTTAGTTGTATATGCACATAGCCATATGTGCATGTACATGTATGTTCACAGACATAAAAGACATAGTGTCTGTATATGCATATTATACATACTTGTGTTTATACATACACATCTACAAATTAATTGAGGTAAATGCTTTGACAAGAATTCGCCTAAATCTTCTCAGTTACCACTGTGTATGTATTTGTTACATGACTAGATAAATGATATCTGACTGAAATGATGCTGTCATAATAATTTAGGATGGTGTCTTGCAGCTTGAAAACTTCCAGGTAAATCTGCTACAGTTTATATAATCACTGTTGCCATAATACCCAAATCTGCACATACATCTGTATATGTGTTTTAATGCTTATAAAATACTCATACTTTTTTGCACAAGATTTTGAAGTTTATTGTTTTTCTGTATTTTAAGGATTCTATTTTAGCAGATGAAGCATTTTTCTCTGTGAATTCCTCCCATCAAAGCCTGAGTCATTTAATTTATGATGAATTTGTAAAATCTGTTTTGAAAATTGTTGAGAAATTGGATCTTACCCTAGAAACACAGACTGTTCCGGAACAAGAGGTTAGAAATTTTTATCACCAGTACTTTTTCATCATCTTTGTACCAACTGTCTTTGCATATAAATAATCAGGGCCTAGTAACACGTTTGTAGAGGACTGGAGAAAATTGTTTTCTTCAGAATTATTATGTGCTATTGATGTTTTTTGTTGGATGTAACCTATTGTACAGAAAATGTTATTACTAGATGGCTCAAGAAGTAATTTATATATTAATATGTTAATTTTTTTGGAAAAAGTTATTTACTAGGCTCATTTATTTCTTATTCCTTAGTAATAGTAAAGAGTGACAGAAGTCTTATTTTGTGTAGAATGACTTTGTGTAGGATAGGGAAGTCTGGGGTTGCTCTTATTTATAGTTAAGGAAACCCCAAATTGTGGTACAAGGTGTTAAATGTGTTCCTGAAATGGTAGAATATAGATAATAGACAGACAAACAAGAAAATGCCCTCCCTTTCTTTTGCACCCAATTTTCCTAGCCTGGTTTAAAGATAAGTCATGGCTTAAGGCTGCCAGCCTGGAGTTGCCCTGCTCTTGCCTGAGGCAACTGGACTCCAGAGTAATTAGGCTGGTGAGAAAGAGCTGAAATCCTGGGAAGGCCTCTCCCTTGCTTTCTACTGCAGTGATTGTTTCAGATTAGATGGTGCTGATGAGAGTTCATGCATCAGTACCTCCACTGTAGTCCTGAGATAGACAAGAGGTAATGGAGAGGATGTGCTAGGAAACATGAAGGTAAACAGTACAGTTCCGTGGCAGCGTCAGCTTTGTTGCACTTGTGGTATTCTATTTTCATGTTGGGTGATAAGTAACAACATCGATGTGTACTTTATTGCTGTCTGTGCTTTGCATATGTCTAAAATAGTTTTACTTAAAAAAAAAAACTTGCTGAAAGGACTTCCTGGAACTGTGTCAGCTGACAGACCTGCATTTTAGAAGACGTGTGTATGTTCATTGCTGTCTGCAGTGGCTTCCCTTTCCCCTCTGTTCCCTGGCCTTCCAGTTTTATTCCAGCAGATCTATGACCACTTGTTAACACTTCCCAGATACCTTTGGTCTCCAGCCTCCTCCTCCCTTGTTAGTTCCTGTTCCCTGTTTCTAACTACTTGTTTAACATTTGAATTTGAATACATAGTTGTGTTCGGTAACACAATTCGGTGACACAAACGTAAGGTGTTTAAAGCTGATCTTCCTGCATTTCCCAAAATACCATATTTTTCATTTATCTTAATGCTGTTCATAATTTCTGTATTTCACTGTTTCTTCACTTGAAATCTCCAAGTCACCTATTAAAATTCTGTCTCTGTCAAGGCATTATTGCTAGCTTCGTCAAGCAGTGCTGCCCTCCTCGCATTTTTGTGTTTGACCCATTCTTTCATCACTTCCCATGAGTCCTTTTGGTTAATGTCTTTGCAAGCCCTGCCCTTCTCATCAGAATGTAGCTCTTGAGCGCCCATCTTGGTCTTTCTTGCTGTTGTGTTCTGTCTTCATAGCATGGGTCCTAGACTAGGAAGTCAGTTGGAAAGTTATTTGTTGAGTGATTTGTGATTGAATGGTACAGTGTTTCTTTGCTACAATTACTCTTTAAGAACGGAGATGAGGCGCCTGGTGTTTGGGTGATCCCGACTTCAGATCCAGCGGCTAACTTGCATCCAGCTAAACCTAAAGATTTTTCGGCTTTCATTAACCTGGTGGAATTTTGCAGGTATTTTGTAAAATTTTAATTATTTAAGAATAAAAATAATCATTAGTTATTGGCTGTAAATTTCTTATATAGATATAAGAAAGGAAATAATAAAAGACTTAAAATCTATCATTGATTATATAGATCTTTAAAATATATCTAAGTGTACCACCTTACAGTTTTCATTATTTACTTATTTTTTTGAAATGGAGTCTCGCTTTGTCAGCAGGCTGGAATGCAGTGGCATGGTCTCAACTCACTGTAACTGCTGCCTCCCAGGTTCAGGCGATTGATTCTCCTGCCTCAGCCTCCAGAGTAGCTGGGACTACCGGCACACGCCACCATGCCCAGCTAATTTTTTTTTTTTTTTTTTTTTTGTAATTTTAGTAGAGATGGGGTTTCGTCATGTTGGCCAAGATGGTCTCGATCTCTTGACCTTGTGATCCACCCGCCTCGGCCTCCCACAGTGCTGGGATTACAGGCATGAGCCACTGCACCCAGCCCAGTTTTCATTTTTTTTTTTTTTTTAATATTTGGAAGATCCTCAGGTAGAGAAAATGGGTTATAGATATATCTAAACATTTTATGTATATCTAAAATTGTTGTGATGGAATTGTAGCTTATAGTTGTTTATGTTCCTTATACTTATAAAGCTAAATACAGATGAGTATGATAACAATTTCTACCTTCAATTTCTAATTTGTTTTTGCAGAGAGATTCTCCCTGAGAAACAAGTTGAATTTTTTGAACCGTGGGTGTACTCATTTTCACATGAGTTAATTTTACAGTCGACAAGGTTGCCCCTCATTAGTGGTTTCTACAAATTGCTTTCTATTACAGTAAGAAATGCCAAGAAAATAAAATATTTTGAGGTGAGTCTTTTTTGCAGGACATTGAATCTTCTGGTGTTTGTTTTTTTTTTTTAGGTCATGAGTCGTAAAATATGTGATTATGGCCCATGCTGTTTTAAAGTCTACTAATTTTGTTATATGTATTTAATAAAATGATATGTGAGTGGCAGTTGGATAGCACTGTAAAAACTTAGCAGCATTTTTTGTCCTGATGCTCAAGCACCTGGCTATTTATATAAGATTAACAAGTCCTCTTAAAGTGTGGTCCTGGGACCAGCAGCCTTGAGCATTGCTTTCTGCATCAGAAGCCCAGCGGGGAGGTCTCTGCCACTTGTACCAGCAGCCGCCAGGTGATTCTGGCGCCTAGTGAAGTTTGAGAACACCTGGATTAGCATTCTGGAGGCTCCAGTCAGTAACTTGTGGAGCCCACCTGGGTGATTACAGGGTGAGATGGGGAAGAGGGAATGGATTTAGCTGTATCCATGGCTTCTGACTAGCTTCCGCCTTCCCCTTTCTTGTTCTGATTGGCCTGTGACTTGAAATGTCCGCAGAGCCGATTCTCCTTCCGGTCTGCACTAGATGTTGGTAACTTGAAATGGATTTGTGCCTTGAAGACAAGCTGGGAAGTACTGGATTAGGATGCAGTCTCCAGATTCTTGTGCAGTGTACTAACTTGCTGTTTTATTTGACAGGGAGTTAGTCCAAAGAGTTTGCAGCACTCTCCTGAAGACCCAGAAAAGTTTTCTTGCTTTGCTTTATATATGAAATTTGGCAAAGAGGTAATTTTTAAATGACTTTTCTTAGTGTTATCATGAGCTATTGTTAAATGAATGTCTATTGAAAAAATCCTAGTGATCATAAATAATCTAATTATTTTAAGAATTGGTACCGGGCACGGTGGCTCACGCCTGTAATCCTAGCACTTTGGGAGGCCGAGGTCGGTGGATCAGAAGGTCAGGTGTTTGAGACCAGCCTTACCAACATGGTGAAACCCCGTCTCTACTAAAAATATAAAATTTAGCCGGGTGTGGTGGCGTGAGCCTGTAATCCCGGCTACTCAGGAGGGTAAAGCAGGAAAATCACTTGAGTCTGGGAGGTGGAGATTGCAGTGAGCCGAGATGGTACCATTGCACCGCTTCCTGGGTGACAGTGAGACTCCCTCTCAAAAAAAAAAATTGGGCTGGGTTGGGAGGCTGCAGGAGGAGAATTGCTCGAATCGGGAGACAGAAGTTGCAGGGAGCTAAAATGGTTCCACTGCGCTACAGGTTGGGCAACAGAGCAAAACTGTCTCAAAAAAATATAAAAACAAAAATTGATTTGCTAAATCTAGAGTGGGAGTATGGTCTTAAAAAAATGAATAGAGGAAATTATTATGCTTCAAAAGTCCTCAGCCAGGTGCAGTGGCTCATGCTTGTAGTACCAGCACTTTGGGAGCCCAAGATGGGTGGATCACTTGAGGGTAAGAGTTCAAGACCAGCCTGACCAACGTGACGAAATCCCATCTCTACTAAAAATACGAAAAATTAGCTGGATATGATACTATGCGCCTGTAATTCTAGCTACTTGGGAAACTGAAGCAGGATAATCACTTGAAGGGAGGTGGAGGTTGCAGTTAGCCAAGATTGAGCCATTGCACTCCATCCTGGGTGACAGAGCACGACTTTACCTTTAAAAAATAAAAAAGTTCCTCAGGCTCTTATAATTCAATTGTGTAATGGCAACTCAAAATGAAATAGATTCTTGCTTTTCCATGTAGTAGGAATTATGCATTTCAACAAATTAACTTTCCTGGAGTTAGTGCATAATTTGTAAGTGAATGTGGTCTTGTCAATAAAGGCTACAAACCCATTTTTTGTATTTGAGAATAGGGTAGATGTTTTTAGTTGATTTTCAGAAGTAGGCTCTATTCAGATATACAGCACTGTCTTCCTTCTTATTTAGGTGGTAGTTAAAATGAAGCAATACAAAGATGAACTTTTGGCCTCCTGTTTGACCTTTCTTCTGTCCCTCCCACATGACATCATCGAACTCGATATTAGAGCCTACGTTCCTGTGCTGCAGGTAGGTGTTATCTTGAAGAGAGCCATGTCTTCATCACTGTTGCGAGGCCCAGAGCACATGGAAACACCATGCTCTTGCCCTGGCAGTCCCAGCAGGTGCTTTCCAGCAGGCACAACTGGGTCAGGGTCTGCTTCTGCCACTTACTGGCTTTGGGACTTAGACCCTTGGTGACTTCTAAGCTGCACTTGGAGGTCGATGTGAGAGTTAAACCTGAGTGTCTTGAAAGTTCTGCAGTGTACCACAGTCACAGAGATAGCTGCTTGCTTTCCTCCTAATTTCCTGGACTATACCCACTTACCTCCAGCAGTGTCTGGTGTGCGGCATTAAAAGGAGTATTCATTAGAAGCCACAATTAATTGCTATATTTTTTCTTTAAATCTTATATTTCCTGCGTTTCAGATTAACTTGTTTGTATTAACTTACAGATGGCTTTCAAACTGGGCCTGAGCTATGCCCCCTTGGCAGAAGTAGGCCTGAATGCTCTAGAAGAATGGTCAGTTTACATCAACAAACATGAAATGCAGCCTTATTACAAAGATATTCTCCCCTGCCTGGATGGATACCTGAAGACTTCAGCCTTGTCAGGTAAGGTTTAGAAGAATTGCTCTGTGTTCTGTAATTACAATGGAAACGGAATAATTATAATAGGTAGGACTGTATTTTTGTGACTTCTGAAATTTAAACCCAGCATGTTCATAATATGTTTGATTGCTATTTTTGTAATTTTTTAAAATTTATCTGAACATAATTGGGATGACTAAGAAATATAGTTGAGATATTAAAAATATTTTTCATTTACTTATAGCTTACTAATATTTATAAAATCTTCAATAATAAGGACTGTCTTAAATACCTTGAGACTTTTTATGGCTCCTAATACACTGCTTTGCAAAAAAACTTGTTGAATAAATCAGTCAGGAATAAAACCTTCAGAAAATTCAATAGTAATTTTGTATTTTTACTTAATTTCACTAGATTTTTATTGCTTTTTAGAACTGATGAAGCACACTAATTGTAGCTAATTAAAAATTGGGGAAAAAATGTCATCATAGAAAAATTAGGTTTGGGAAAAGAGTCAAACAAGTTGTCTGGTCAGGTAGAAATATTACTAGTTAAGAAAAGAAAAAGTAGGACTTCAGAGTCAGGATGGGGGCACAGACTTACTTAAACTGGAATGAAAAGAAGCATTGTCATCTGATGGAAGCAAAAAGATTCCATTGGGAGAGTACTGAAGTACTTCCCCCCGCCCCCCGCTCCCCGAGACGGAGTTTCACTCTTGTTACCCAGGCTGGAGTGCAATGATGCGATCTCGGCTCACTGCAACCTCTGCCTCCTAGGTTCAGGCAATTCTCCTGCCTCAGCCTCCCAAGTAGCTGGGATTACAGGCACCTACCATGCCCAGCTAATTTTTTGTATTTTTAGTAGAGACGGGGTTTCACCATGTTGACCAGGATGGTCTCGATCTCTTTTTTTTTTTTTTTTTTTTTTTTTTGAGGCAGAGTTTCACTCTTGTTACCCAGGCTGGAGTGCAATGGCACGATCTCGGCTCACCGCAACCTCCGCCTCCTGGGTTCAGGCAATTCTCCTGCCTCAGCCTCCTGAGTAGCTGGGATTACAGGCACACGCCACCATGCCCAGCTAATTTTTTGTATTTTTAGTAGAGACGGGGTTTCACCATGTTGACCAGGATGGTCTCGATCTCTTGACCTCGTGATCCACCCGCCTCGGCCTCCCAAAGTGCTGGGATTACAGGCTTGAGCCACCACACCTGGCCAAGACTGAAGTATTTCTAAGAATTTAAACTTCACTGTCTTAAAAGTAGAAGTCAATTGTTAATTTGTAAGTTTTTTTTTTTTTTCATGAGATCAAGAAAAGAAATATAGAAAAAAAGTGAGGTTTTACTTATGGAAATCATTATTTTATGGTTAAATCTTATTGGCTTGGAAATACTCTGAAGGTGTGACAGATTTCATTCACTATGTCTGGTTTTTGTGACATCCTCAGTATATATGCAGAGTTCATGAAGAAAGAGTCACAATTTTTACAGATTATAATAAGAAGTATATTTTAGAGACCAAAACCACAAACTAGTTAAGCTTTATAGCTTTTAAAATTCACATTTATATAAGATATGCCATTATTTGAGTATTCATGACAAATACATCACTTAAATGAATCTATCTGATAACACATATCCTTGTAGTATTTTATTTCTTTTTTTTTTTGAAACGGAGTTTCGCTCTTAATACCCAGGCTGGAGTGCAATGGCGCGATCTCGGCTCACTGCAACGTCCACCTTCTGGGTTCAAGCAATTCTCCTGCCTCAGCCTCCTCAGTAGCTGGGGAGGCACTCGCCACCATGCCTAGCTAATTTTTGTATATTTAGTAGAGACGGGGTTTCACCATGTTAACCAGGATGGTCTTGATCTCTTGACCTCGTGGTCCACCTGCCTCTGCCTCCCAAAGTGCTGGGATTATAGGCGTGAGCCACTGCGCCTGGCCCTGTAGTATTTTATTTCTTGAGTTCTGTTAATTAACTCATTGAAAATATTTGTTTTAGATTAATAAAGGAAGTTAACTGTGATTATTTTAAAGGATTCGCGTGTTAAATAGAAGTACTCTCAAGGTGATTCGATAATTGAGAAAAGCAGAAAGTAAGCAAAATTAGGTGACAAAAGATTACTGTTTTAAACTTTTTTTGATATATCAAACTTTCAGAACAATTGCCTGAACAGTAAGAAGAACTCCGTATGTTCCATCTAGATTCACGAGTTATTACGATTTTGTACCATTTATGTTATTCCCCCTACTTTCTCTGTTGTATGCATGTGCATGTTTTTATATTTACATGGGACATTTTTTCTGGAACTGTTTGTGAATAAGCCGAAGATGTTATAGATCTTGAATACGTCATTGTATATTTCTTAAGAGTGAGGATGTTCTTTTACGTAACTACAGTATCATTATCAAAATCAGGAAAAATAACATGGGTACATACTCTTTCAAATTACAGTCCACGTGCAGGTTTTAAACTTGTCCTATTAATTTCTTTTTTAGTGACACATGTAGGCTCATGTGTTGCTTTTAGTTGTAACTCTTCAGCCTTCTTTAATGTGGGATAATTCTTCAAGCTTTCTTGGTTCTCATGTCCTGACATTTTTGAAGGCTGCAGGCTAGTTATTTTGTACAGTGTCCTTCCACGTGGGTTTGTCTGGAGTTTCCTCTTGGTGAGTTCTGGGCTGATGTTGTGTCCTTTTAGGACAAGTTAGTGCCTTTGCTGGCTGTTTTCACTCTAACCAGTTGGCCAGTGTTTGCATCATCTTTTTGTGGTTGTCAGGTTACTATTTCTCCCTCTGTGTGAGTTAGTAATTTGAGGCCTTCCTCGAGTGATCAGTCTTGAGGTCTTTAGGTGGTACAGAGGAAGGTAGATACGGGGCAGGGGGAGGTCCCAGGTGCTCTCGAGGATGTGAGGAGGGCATGCCTTAAGGGACGGCCTGGCATGGAGTCCATCATGCAAGATGAGGCACCCACATGTTGGGACAGCTATCTGGGATGTCAGGGTGCAGGCTTCGCGAGGCGGGGATGGAGATATTAGTTTGGTTACATATAGGGGGTTGAATAAATACATAAATTCATTGAGAATAAAAGAAACTAGGTTTTTCATGTTGAAGTGAGCTACAAATACAGAAAGACAGGAAACTGGAATGGACACGGTGGAGGTGCATTGGAAGTAGGTATATCAGTGTGAACTGATGGTCCTCCCTCTCTGTCTGCCCCTCCCCAGTTACATATGTACATTCACATATGGATGCATCTAAATAAATGTGGAAATAGAACTGAGAGGGAAAGAGAGATAGAGTGTGCTTGTGCATGTGTGTGTGTGAGAGAGAGATACACGTACTCTGGCCACTGAAGGGGCCTTCCTGGGAGTGTGGTACCTGAATAGAAACAAGCAAACCTGGCATCTGGGTCATGGCCTCCAAATCTCATTTTCTTTTTTGTTTTTTTTTTGTTTTTTTTTTGAGGCAGAGTCTTACTCTGTTGCCCAGACTGGATTGCAGTGGTGCAGTCTTGGCTCACTGCAACCTCTGCCCACTGGGCTTAATTGATCCTTCCACCTCAGCCTCCCAAGTAGTTGAGATTACAGGTATGCACCATCATGCCTGGCTAATTTTTGTATTTTTAGTAGAGATGGAGTCTCACTATGTTGAACAGACTGGTTTCCACCCGCTGACCTCAAGTGATCTGCCCAGTTTGGCCTCCCAGAGTGGTGGGGTGTCGGGGACGGTCGGGACGGCAAGTCTGCGGGGGTCTCTCGACCTGCAAGAGGGTCCCAAAACCTGGAAGAGAGCGTGCACTTACAGAAATAAAGGGAGACAGGAAGCGGGGGTCTGGAGGGCTGAGAAGCCCGTGCCTAAACAGCAAATTTATTTTTCAAAGGCCAGGAATAAATACACTTTCTTTGCTCTGGTTTACATCATTGCCAGAGGAAATGCAAATCTGTACCTTACATGGCCTGTACAATAGAGAAGTCAGATACACATCAGTGGTTGTAAAAAGTAACAGAATTTCCTGCGATCACAAAGCTTGTTTACATCCAGACATTATTCCTCATGGCTGCAGGTATTTTTGGTTTGATCTTGTTTTAGGACTCACATGTGAAAAGGTTTTCTGGTTTTGCTCATCAGAATATCTTTTAACCAGATTCTCCTTTGTCTGCTCCTGACTCAACTTACCTCAACTCCCCCTATTCAGGAGTCTCTGAGTCTGGGATCATAGCCTTCTGTATAGTGGCATTTGCTTTGCAAATATCCCCACAGTTAAACCATTATCTGGGGTACAAAGCAGTCATGCAAGTAAAGAAAAGGTTAAAGCTATTCTTAAAGAAAGAGTCATAAAAGTTAAAAGCAGAAACTGGTTGCTGGTATGGAGTCACTTAGTCTAGCAACACCGCATAGTTTAGGCCCAAACGATATCGTGGTTGATATTAGAAACTGATCAGTCATCTTTCAGTTCCTTCTTTCCAATAGCTCGACTGCCTCCAGCAGGAAACTGTGTTTGGGATCAAGCTCACCGTATAGTGAGACCCACACCTTTTGGGGGTCTCACACGGGAACGTTCCACACAGTGGGGTTACAGGCATAAGCCATCACGTCCAGCCCTACAGCTCATTTTACATTAATGGAACCCGGACTCCTTGGTTCCAGCCTGGGGCCAGGAAAATATATTATGAACCTAGAATACTATATCTTACAGAACATCCAGAAAGAACCTATTCAAAGAATGATGGGGGAGGTGTCACAGGCAAAATAAGTGATGATTTGACCATCAAAATAAATACTTTCGAAACATTATAAGTAAAATGAGAAAGTTAAAGTTTCCTAGTGGGTTTTTTTTTTTTTTTTTTTTTTTGGGGGGGCTTGTTTGTTTGGTATGTAGTAAGTTCTTGTAAAGTTAGCTTAAAATAGCACCTGTGAATTATTTCATAGATTTGTAGGACACAAGTCCAGATGGGCTGAGGCATATGGCTGAAATCGAGCTGTTGGCTGGACCAGGCTTGTTCACTCCCCATCCAGGTTGTTGCCAGGATTGAGTTTCATGTGATTGGAGGACCAAGGTTCCTATCTCCTTGCTGACTGATGGCTGGAGTGTGATTCCCAGTTTGTGGAGGCCTCTGAGTGTCCTAGGTGGCCCTTGCACCTTCACAGACAGCATGACACTTTGAATTTCTCTTATGCTCCGAGTCTGACTTCCTTTTCTAATACTTGCTGCAGAAAACTGCTTGGGCTTGTGTGATTAGCTTAGGACCACCTGGATGATCTCTCTTCTGCCATTGACATAATATTTATGGGAGGAACTCCAGAAGCAGGTCATGAAGTGTCTTTTTTTTTTTTTTTGAGACGGAGTTTCGCTCTTGTTACCCAGGCTGGAGTGCAATGGCGCGATCTCGGCTCACCGCAACCTCCGCCTCCTGGGTTCTGGCAATTCTCCTGCCTCAGCCTCCTGAGTAGCTGGGATTACAGGCATGCGCCACCATGCCCAGCTAATGTTTTGTATTTTTAGTAGAGACGGGGTTTCACCATGTTGACCAGGATGGTCTCGATCTCTTGACCTCGTGATCCACCCGCCTCGGCCTCCCAAAGTGCTGGGATTACAGGCGCGAGCCACCACGCCCAGCCTCATGAAGCGTCTTAAAATTCAGTCTACCACACTTGGTTTTAAAGTACCTCACTCAAACACGTACTAATGATTGAGAGTGAAAATAGTGACTTTACAGCAGAGATACCTGGTAGAGCCCTTCTTAGCCCATTGACTAGCAGTCGGACTTGTGGGCCACACGTGTGTCCTGACATGACTTGCTGAGGGGATCTCAGTACCACTCTGGGCCTCTCCTGCTAAAGACACACGGCCCAAATCTCCTTTTTCAGACAGTGAAGTCAACATAAAGCTCAGAAGTTTTTTTTGGTAAGTCAGCGAATCTTTTGCTATCTTGGCAGATTATGTAAAAAGAATGACTTTTTGGCTGAGCACAGTGGCTCATGCCTGTAATCATAAGATATCGGGAGTCTAAGGCAGGTGGATCACCTGAAGTCAGGAGTTTGAGACCAGCCTGGCCAACATGATGAAACCCCACTTCTACTAAAAAGACAAAAAATTGGGCTGGGCGCAGTGGCTCAAGCCTGTAATCCCAGCACTTTGGGAGGCCGAGGCGGGTGGATCACGAGGTCAGGAGATCGAGACCATCCTTGTCAACATGGTAAAACCCCGTCTCTACTAAAAATACAAAAATATATAAAAATACAAATTAGCTGGGCATGGTGGCACGTGCCTGTAATCCCAGCTACTCAGGAGGCTGAGGCAGGAGAACTGCCTGAACCCAGAAGGTGGAGGTTGCGGTGAGCCGAGATTGTGCCATTGCACTCCAGCCTGGGTAACGAGAGTGAAACTCCATCTCAGGGAAAAAAAAAAAAAAAAGACAAAAAATTAGCTGGGCATGGTGGTGCACCCCTGTAATCCCAGCTACTCAGGAGGCTGAGACAGGAGAATTGCTCTAACCCGGGAGGTGGAGGTTGCAGTGAGCAGAGATTGGGCCACTGCACTCCAGCCTGGGCCACAGAGATAGACTTTGTCTCAAAAAAAAAAGAAGAAGAAGAAAGACTTCTCATGGTATAGGTGAAGACCTTAATCATTAAGCCGAAGAAGCAAACTTTTCAAGGTTGAGTGACCTTTGCTAGAAATTTAACTCATTTCAAATTATCTTTTCAGACTCATATAGTTACTTTTTGAGATTCGTCCTGTGTTATGTCCCTTTATATTCTGAGAGCAGTTGGCATAACTTTCAAACACCAGTTTCTAGGGAATCTGGGAGATCAGAACTATTCTCATGGAAATACTGAGATGTTATGCAATGTTAACATGATCTCCAAATTAGTCAATAAGTGTTTAAAACATTGTTTCTGTTTCCAATATGGTAACTGCTACTAGTTTTAACCCACAAAACAAAGATCTGTGTTGTAACTCCCAATTCTGGAAAGAGATCCAGATCCCAAAAAGCCTGAGACTCACTGTTTTATGAGAAACTATCCTCCCTAAAAATAAAAGCAGGCTAGGTGTGGTGGCCCAAACCTGTAATCCCAGGTACTATTTTGAGTGACTGAGGGAGGAGGATCACTGACTGAAGGCTAGGAGTTTGAGATCAGCCTGGGCAACATAAGGAGACCTCATCTTTACAAAAATTTAAAAATTAGCTGGATATGATAGTACATTCCTGTGGTTTCAGCTACTTGGGAGGTTGATGTGTGAGGATTGCTTGAGTCTGGGAGGTTAAGGCTGCACTGAGCCATGATTGTACCACTGCACCATAGCCTAGGTAACAGAGTGAGACCCTGTCTCAAGAAAGGAAAAAAAAAATTAGACTGGGTGCTATGGCTCATGCCTGTAATCCAAGAAAAAAGAAAAAAAAAAACAAAAAACAAAAAACCAGGTCGGGTGCAGTGGCTCACGCCTGAAATCCCAGCACTTTGGGAGGCCAAGGTGGGCAGATCACCTGAGGTCAGGAGTTCGAGACCAACCTGGCCAAATGACAAAACCCCGGTTCTCCTAAAAATACCAAAATTATCTGGGTGTGGTGGCGTATACCTGTAATCCCACCTACTCGGGAGTCTGAGGCAGAATTGCTTGAACCTGGGAGGTGGAGATTGCAATGAGGGGAGATCATGCCATTACACTCCAGCCTGGGCGATAGAGCAAAAGACTCCGTCTCAAAGAAAAATGAAAAAACAGACAAACAAAAAAAACCCAAAGCATGCCTGCAATTGTATTTCTGTACTATTCTTCTAATATAACCACACAACCACCTGTTAATTTTGCAGCTTACTAAACTCATGTTTGACATAGAAAACTGGGGTGGGTAATTGATAAATGCCTCATACACCAGCAGTATGAGCCTCATGGAGCTCATAAATACCACTGTCTGTGGCACCCCCCAAGAGACAGTGCACATGCCTGTTAGCATGACCCAAGGCTCCCATCTCCAAGGACCTATAAAAGCAAGAAGGAAAAGCACAGAAACACAAAGCTGTGCCTTTTCATCAGTATTTAAGTATTTTATTAATGTTTTGCTTAGAAATTATGAAAGTATCCATTAATTCAGTCAGTCCACGCTTGGAAATGACCTAAAGATATTTGAGATTATCTTCCAGTTGGCATGCTACACAGTGTAATTACTGGGGATAAAAAGTTTAATCAGATAATGATTCAGTTTATTTAACCATAAACTTATATTTTTCATAATCTTAAAAGTTGTATAGGACTGTTTCGGATGTTTTAAAAGTTTTGGAGATGGATGTAGTGATGGTTGTACAACATTGTGAATGTAATTAATGCTACTCAGACACCTAAAAATGGTTAAAAAGCACATTTCATGTTAGGTATATTACTCCACAATTTTTAAAAAGTTATGAGAAGTAATGTTAGCTTATTAGACTAAATAACTATAGAGAAAACAAACCCAAGTAGAATAAAGTATATGTTCATATTATATTTAATACTGATACATAAAATATCTATTTAAACCAAAATATTAAACTTGTCTGTTTACTGTAGATGAGCCTTAATTATGTAAATGTGGATTCCTAAATGATCCTGAGTTGAGAAAACTTTAAAGATTTTTAAAGTTCAGCACATTTAAAACAGTTAGTTTAACTTCTTTATTTTTGGAGAATTTTAGAAATACATAATTTACATATCTGTATAAATCAGACCAGAGCTCTTTTAATTTCAGAAACTTTATAATCTAATTTTTCAATACCCTTCAAATACAGGAGAACATTTTACACAAAATTAGGTATAGGCCTTTATTAACCATAGATACATAGATGCAAAGATACATAGAGAACTTAGTGACTAGTTTCAATTCTACAATTTGAGCCGAAAGCCAGGAGATACAGACATAGAAAATACAGAATAGTCCAGATATCAAAGATCTGTTTTTCCCAGTGGACTAAAAATTCTTAACTGGAGTTTAAAAAAGAAAACAAAACAAAAAAAAAACCACCAGAAATGAGATTGTCTTGTCATCTCTGGCCCATTAGAGAGTAGAACTCTTAACATCTACCATAGAAGGTCACCAAACGAACCACCCATTTATAGAAAGGAAAAGAACTAGCTAGAGAGACAGAGCAGAGGTAAAATCCCACTGCCAGTGATTCATTCTGGAAGCATGGGAAGAGCTGCTGGGGTCAAACCACTGGGAGGTGCCCTCCCACAGCGCAGCTCATCTGGCTGTGTCAGTGAATGCACCGGACATCTCAGAACTGTTGGAAACGACTTTGTAGTTGTCGAACTGTGACTCTGCTGAGAGAAAATGAATGTGTCAAAGTTTATTTAATTCAGCAGTTAATAAGGGAACTAGTAAAATGTTACAACTGGTTCCCATAACCTGAGTCTAATCAAGAGAAAACATTAGACAAATGCAAATGTAGGGACCCTTTATAAAATTACTGGCATATAATTTTTTAAATGTCCAAATTATGAAATGCAAGGAAATACTGAAGAAAAGCTTCAGTCTGAAAGAGACTAAAGAGATAGGTCAACTAAGTGCAATATGCTGTCCTGATTAAAAACATTTTTAGGCGAACTCTGGGGCTGAGGAGTGAATGTTGGTAATCTGGTTTGCATGGTTGTGGAGCCGTTTTTGAGAGAATGTCCTATTGGAAAACACACATTGAGGCATTGTGGGCAACGGGGTATTGAGTTGGAGTCAGTGCCCTCAGTGCTTCAGGAAACAAGTTATATACTCTGTCCTCTGTAAGTTTATGATTGCTTTAAAAAAAAAAAAGGAATTTATAGGGGGGTATTTTAACACTGTAAATATTCTTCTTCCTCCTTGAGCTCACCATAATAGTTTAGTATTCACTGACAGTTCTTCCTGAATTAGTTCTTAACGTTGGTAGTTACAAAATGGTGATTTTCTACCCCTATCATTTCTTTGATCCTGGTTGACATTCTACTGCAGTAAATAATTTTCCCTGTTATTTATCTGTATTAGTAAGATTTGTGGATTCTTATTTTTTCAGTGGGTCTAATCTTTTGCCATCATGATTGGTTTTGATGCTCAGATTGTCTGAGATTTGGCCCAGGAGTGATGCGTGGGAGCCACTCCTGTGCCACAAGATAATTTAGGTTCTTCTCGACCCTGGAGTCAGCCGCTTCCTCAAGGAGGCATGTTCCTTTTAGCAGACAATGATGTTTAAAAACAACCACCACTTTGTATTTTTTGTTCTGGAAACTTACTTTTTAAAAATCATAATTGCCGGGCGCGGTGGCTCAAGCCTGTAATCCCAGCACTTTGGGAGGCCGAGGCGGGTGGATCACGAGGTCGAGAGATCGAGACCATCCTGGTCAACATGGTGAAACCCCGTCTCTACTAAAAGTGCAAAAAATTAGCTGGGCATGGTGGCACGTGCCTGTAATCCCAGCTACTCAGGAGGCTGAGGCAGGAGAATTGCCTGAACCCAGGAGGCGGAGGTTGCGGTGAGCCGAGATCGTGCCATTGCACTCCAGCCTGGGTAACAAGGGCGAAACTCCGTCTCAAAAAAAAAAAAATAAATAAATAAATAAAAATCATAATTAAAATTAGGAATTTAATGTTTCTATTTGATAATATAATGTGTTCTCTCTAATTTGCATTAGATGAATGAATGAATGAATGAATGCTACTTTAAATGGATTTTTGTTTACTATTGATAGATGAGACCAAGAGTAACTGGGAAGTCTCTGCTCTTTCTCGGGCTGCCCAGAAAGGATTTAATAAAGCCGTATTAAAGCATCTGAAGAAGGCAAAGAACCTTTCATCAGTAAGAAATCCTTTGTATTTTCTGTACCTTACATAATACAGAGATCAGATTCTAAACTTGCGAAAAATAGACATCTTCATTTAAAATGTTAGTTGTTTTTGTATACAAAGTAGAGCACAATATAGAAATAATTTTAATATATTGGCCAGGCATGACGGGCCCACACCTGTAAACCCAGCACTTAAGGAGGCTGAGGTCAGCGGATCACTCGGTGCAAGCCTGTTGCAACTTAGGAAGACCCTGTCTTCACTAAAAAATATAAAAATTAGCTGGGTGTGGTGGCGCATGCCTGTGCCCTTAGCTGCTCTGGAGGCTGAGGAGGGAGAATCACCTGTGTCTGGGGAAGCTGAGGCTGTAGTGAGCAAGATCACAGCACTGCACTCCAGCCTGGAATGGGAGTGACCTGACTCAAAAAAAATTAATATATTTTTAGCCATGAAAATATAAGCTATATTAACTATTTTGTTTATTTTTTTGGTCTTATTTTTTTGTCTATCCCTGCCCTCAAATGTATTTAGTGGATAATCAGAGGTAAACTGGTTCATATTTAATAAGCAAGTCAGAATACTGATACCAGGGATACGTAAGACTTTCATTTATGACTAGATCTTAAATATGTCATTTTATCAAGTTCTGTTTGTTCCAGTTTTCATTTTGGGATGAGCCATATAATGTGATAGTCAAAATGATGTAAATAGAGAAAATTGAGTTAGAATATTTTGGAATGAACGAAAAATTAAAATTTGAAAAACTTTTTTTTTTTTTTTGAGACGGAGTTTCACTCTTGTTACCCAGGCTGGAGTGCAATGGCGCGATCTCGGCTCACCGCAACCTCCGCCTCCTGGGTTCAGGCAATTCTCCTGCCTCAGCCTCCCGAGTAGCTGGGATTACAGGCACGTGCCACCATGCCCAGCTAATGTTTTTGTATTTTTAGTAGAGACAGGGTTTCACGATGTTGACCAGGATGGTCTCGATCTCTTGACCTCGTGATCCACCCGCCTCGGCCTCCCAAAGTGCTGGGATTACAGGCTTGAGCCACCACGCCTGGCCTTGAAAAACTTTTTAACATCTAAAAGTGATAATGCAAACTCTAGGGTCAGTTCTTCCTACATCATTATTTTGGGCACCTTTTGATTGAGAAACTCGAACGAAACTAGAAATGGAAGCATAAAATTTTTTATAATTTTGTCACGGCTGGATAAAACAACTTGAATATTTTTCTAGTTTTACAAATAAAATTTCTTTTATTCTTATTCCTTTAATTTTGTTTTTGAGGCAGGGTCTCACATTGTCACCCAGGCTGGAGTGAAGTGGTATGATCTCAGCTCACTGCAGCCTCAACTTCCCAGATTCAAGTGATCCTCCTATCTCAGCCTCCTGAGTAGCTAGGAACACAGGCGTGTGCCACGATACCCAGCTAATTTTTGTATTTTTTGCAGAGACAGGTTTTGCCATGTTGCCCAGGCTGATCTTGAACTCCTGGGCTCAAGCAATCTGCCCAACTCAGCCTCCCAAATGCAGGGATTACAGGCTTGTGCCACTGTGCTTTGCCAAAATTTTTGTACAGATATACAATGCCAATTCCTTAGGAGTGTGGTTCTCTAAGTATAGCTAGACCCTGGGTGATCCAGGGTGCAAGGCCAAAGCTACTTTTACTCTGTCTGTTTGCACCGTGGTATTATGCTAATCAACCACTGTTGATTCCCTAGCATTGACTCTGAGCACAGATTTTTAAGAATATTCTGTGTGTGAGGCAGTAGGTGCACCTGAAGCAGGCCTGCATAGTGAAGTGTGACAGCTATCTGGAGAAAAAGCACTGTATGGTGCTTTGAACGGGGAGTGAAGTAGCCCCCTGCTTTGTGGACACAATTTTTATTGAAATGACAACTGACACGCACACTGAGGTTATTCAGAGGTGGATGTGTGGCAGACATTTTTCTCTAAAATTAACAGAGCCTGCCACTTCAAGAAAAACTTTTGAAAATCTGTTGTCAGTGATAAAATTCAAGCTTTTAAGTGAACTGTAAAATTTGGGAAAACTTATAACTATTGCAAGTAAGTTTGATAGCTTCTTATTACTTAAAGATTTTTCTTTTTTTTTTGAGACGGAGTCTCACTCTGTTGGTCAGGCTGGAGTGCAGTGGTAGCCTCTGCCTCCCAGGTTCAAGCGATTCTCCTGCCTCACACTCCTGAGGAGCTGAGATTGTAGGCACGCAGCACCATGCCCAGCCAGCCAACTTTTTAATTTTTAGTAGAGACAGGATTTCACTATGTTGGTCGGGCTGGTCTTGAACTCCTGATCTTGAACTGCTGACCTCATGATCTGCCCACTTTGGACTCGGAAAGTGCTGTAATCACTGGTGTGAGCCACCATGCCTGGCCTACGATTTTTTCTTTAAGATTGGTGATGATTACTTGCTGATGTTATTTTTTGCATATATGATGAAATGTCAACATGTGGGATACAATCCACTGAACCAGTATTTTCATATGAGGAATACATAATGTTTCCAAATTATACATGGATGAAAAATCCACTCAAAGTGCAAGATCAGTCACTGGATTTTAAAGTAGTAGAGTACATAGAGTTCATGATAGCAATTCAGATTCCACTAACCTTTAAGACACTACCGATGGTTGAGTTTTGCTGTACTATCAAGTAAGAATAACCACAGTTACCTAAAAAGAGTATTTAAAATTTCCTGCCTGGTTTTCCAACTACACATTGCTGTGAGGCTCGGACTGTCCCCCAGTGAGCTACACTGTGAAGGGGTCTGCACTACTGTGAAACAGGATCACTTTGCCCATAGTTTTTGTTTCTTTGGGAAATATAGTTGCTTTTTATAAAAGTGTGTCATTTGTTAACATGTAATGGGTTTAGTAGTTTTAATTAAATAAATATTTATGTAATTTCTAAGTTTCAATTTCAAATGTCATTAATACTGATAAACAGGACCTATATAAAACAAAGCTCTTTGGGGGGTCCTTGATATTTCTTAAGAATTGAAAGGATCCTGTCAAAAAGTTTGGAACTGCTGGTCTAGGAAATGGGCATCTAATTGGTGGCTAAGAATTTCTTCCTATTGACTTCTGTTTAATCTTTAACCCATTTGTAATCATATATATAAAATTGTTCAAATTGACAGAGCGAAGCAATATCCTTAGAAGAAATAAGAATTAGAGTAGTACACTTGCTTGGATCTCTGGGAGGACAAATAAACAAAAATCTTCTGACAGGTAAACTTTCTTTTAGAATAACCTCCGTAGATACATTTGTGCTTTTATTTAAATGTATCCAGGTTATAATATATTCTGAATGTTTACTTCTATATATGAGTTACATATTTTAAAATAAGATTATAAAGAAAAATATCTTGCCGAATGAAATTGTTTGACTGTATCCATAAAATTGGAATAATTCAGTATACTAATAGAGCAAATGTTCTGGCTTGTTAAGCATGTTATGTGGTTTGAAACAATGTAATTTGTTACTCTTTTCTATATTAAAGTGTCAGGAATTCAAAGTTAATCTCTTTGAGATCAATATTGTTAATATTTTGATATTTTTAGAAATTTAAAAAAATGAGAATTATCATATTTGATTAGTAGGCTGGGTGTGATGGCTGATGCTCATAATCCCAGCACTTTGGGAGGCTGAGGTGGGAGGATACTGCCTGAGCTCAGGAGTTTGAGGCTAGCCTGGGAAACATCATAGCAAAAGGCTATCTCTATTTTAATTTTTTAAAAATCTACTTTTTGGTGGGGGTTGGGGATGGAGTCTTGCTCTGTCGCCCAGTCAGGAGAGCAGTGACACAATCTTGGGTCACTGCAACCTCTACCTCCCGAGTCAAGGGGTTCTCCTGCCTCAGGCTCCCTAGTGGGGATTACAGGCAGATGCCACCACTACTGGCTAATGTTTTGTATTTTTAGTAGAGATTGGGTTTTACCATGTTGGCCAGGCTGGTCTTTTTTTTTCTTTTTTTTTTTTTTTTTGAGATGGAGTTTCGCTCTTGTTGCCCAGGCTGGAGTGCAATGGCGCGATCTCGGCTTACCGCAACCTCCGCCTCCTGGGTTCAGGCAATTCTCCTGCCTCAGCCTCCTGAGTAGCTCAGATTACAGGCACACGCCACCATGCCCAGCTAATTTTTAGTATTTTTAGTAGAGACGGGGTTTCACGATGTTGACCAGGATGGTCTCCATCTCTTGACCTTGTGATCCACCCGCCTCGGCCTCCCAAAGTGCTGGGATTACAGGCTTGAGCCACCGCGCCCGACCTTTTTTTTTTTTTGAGACGGAGTTTCGCTCTTGTTACCCTGGCTGGAGTGCAATGGCGTGATCTTGGCTCACCGCAACCTCCGCCTCCTGGGTTCAGGCAATTCTCCTGCCTCAGCCTCCTGAGTAGCTGGGATTACAGGCATGTGCCACCATGCCCAGCTGATTTTTTGTATTTTTAGTAGAGACGGGGTTTCACCATGTTGACCAGGATGGTCTCGATCTCTCGACCTTGTGATCCACCCGCCTCGGCCTCCCAAAGTGCTGGGATTACAGGCTTGAGCCACCGTGCCCGGCCTCAGGCTGGTCTTGATCTCCTGACCTCAGGTGATCCACCGGCCTTGGCCTACCAGAATGCTGGGATTATTGACGTGAGCCACCACGCTCGACCAAAAATTTACATTTTGATTAGTAAAAATTCATCTGTTTTTTTTGAGACGGAGTTTCGTTCTTGTTACCCAGGCTGGAGTGCAATGACATGATCTCGGCTCACCGGCAACCTCTGCCTTCTGGGTTCAGGCAATTCTCCTGCCTCAGACTCCTGAGTAGCTGGGATTACAGACACGCGCCACCATGCCCAGCTAATTTTTTGTATTTTAGTAGAGATGGAGTTTCACCATGTTGACCAGGATGGTCTTGATCTCTTGACCTCGTGATCCACCCGCCTCGGCCTCCCAAAGTGCTGGGATTACAGGCTTGAGCCACCGCGCCCGGCCTCATCTGTATTTTTACTTTTGAAATTTGGTGGTAAATATATTAGTGACTTTTGGTCATTTAGGGAGTTAGAGCCTGTATTTGTAAAGTGTTTTAATGAGGTTTTTTTTTTTTTTTAAAAGAAAAATATTGTTCATTGACTTTTTTTCCACAAAATACCTTAAGTAACTCTCACTGAATTTGGATATTAAACATTCAAGATTATTAGGCTTATTTAAAAGTAATTTTATGAGGCCAGGCACGGTGACTCAACACCTGTAATTCCAAAACTTTGGGAGGCTGAGGCCAGTGGATCACAAGGTCAAGAGATCAAGATCATCCTGGCCAACATGGTGAAACCTGTCTCTACTAAAAATACAAAAATTAGCTGGATGTGGTGGCATTCACCTGTTGTCCCAGCTACTTGTGAGGCTGAGGCAGGAGAATTGCTTGAACCCATGAGGCGGAGGTTACAGTAAGCTGATACTGCACCACTGCAATCTAGCCTGGTGAAAGAGCAAGACTCATCTCAAAAAAAAAAAAATAATAATAATTTTACTCTAAATTAAGTAGACTAATTTCTAATGTTTTAATTCCATATCTGAGGCAAAAGAAAAGGGAAAGATGAATAATGTGCTTTGCTTTAATAGAATGTAGAACAGCTGGCATTAGAAGAAATGTTTCGATTTGTAAATAATTCTGACACTATTCTAATGCTAATAAAAAGAAAAAAAATGTTTCGAGTGGAAAAACCCTCTTCTTAAATCTTTTCTAACAGTTGCCTCCTCAGATGAGATGATGAAGAGTTATGTGGCCTGGGACAGAGAGAAGCGGCTAAGCTTTGCAGTGCCCTTTAGGGAGATGAAGCCTGTCATTTTCCTGGACGTGTTCCTTCCTCGGGTCACAGAATTGGCGCTGACAGCCAGTGACAGACAAACTAAAGTACTTCTATTTTTCATTTCACCCATTATGTAGAGCCTATGGGAAATAGAGAACACACTTCAGACATTCCAATATTAGAAGTTTTGTATTTTCTGTAATATAGTAATTAGAAAGCTACTTATCAGAAGTCAGTGTCATTGATAAATGGAAGTTAAGCGTAAATCATCTTAATGGATAATTGGGCTGGAGGCAGTGGCTTATGTCTTAATCCCAGTATTTGGGAGGCTGAGGCAGGCAGATTACTTGAGGTTAGGAGTTTGACACCAGCCTGGCCAAGATGGTAAAACCTCGTCTTTACTAAAAATAAAAAATAAGGTTTGGTGGCATGCTACTATAGTCTCAGCTGCTAGGGAGGTTGAGGCAGGAGAATCCGTTTGAACCCAGGAGGCAGTGGTTGCAGAGCGAGTCAAGATTGTGCATTCCAGCTGGGCCACAGAATGAGATGCTGTTTCAAAAAAAAGAAGAAAGTGTTTCAAAACGTTAATATACCACAAGCTCTTCAATATATGAAATGCAATATTGAGGGCATTTACGAGTGATATTCAGTCTATGCTTGGTTATCCCCTTAACTTTGGGAGATTAGAAACAGATACTCTCAAATTTTCTTACTGGCGTGGCATACTTTGGTGGTATTGCAGGTTCAGCTCCAGACCACAGCAATAGAGTTAGTGTCTCTGCAGCCATAAAAAAGAAGAAGTTCATGTCTTTTGCAGGGACATGAGTAAAGTTGGAAATCATCACATCATTCTCAGCAAACTAACAGAGGAACAGAAAACCAGATACCACGTGTTCTTACTCATAAGTGGGAGTTGAACAATGAGATCACATGGACACAGGGAGGGGAACATCACACACTAGGGCGTGTTGAGGTGGGGGGCTATGTGAGGGATAGCATTCGGTGAAATACCTAAGGTATATGACCGATTGATTGGTGCTGCAAACCACCATGGTGCATGCATAACTATGTAACAAACCTGCACGTTCTGCACATGTATCCCAGAACTAAAAGTATAATAAAAATGAATAAATTAATTAAAAAAATATGTCTTGGCTGGGCATGGTGGCTCACACCTATAATCCCAGCATTTTGGCAGGCAGAGGCGGGCAGATTGCCTGAGGTCAGGAGTTTGAGACCAGCCTGGCCAATGTGGTAAAACCCCATGTCTATGAAAAATGCAAAAATTAGCTGGGTGTGGTGGTGCATGCCTATACTCCCAGCTACTCTGGAGGCTGAGGTAGGAGAATTGCTTGAACCTGGGGACAGAGGTTGCAGTGAGCCGAGATCATGCCATTGCTCTCCCGCCTGGGTGACAGAGAGACCCTCTGTCTCAAAAATTATATATATATCTCTATGTAGCAAATCACATCAGTTTTTTGGTATTTCAGTACATGTAAAAGCTATGTTTACACTATACTGTGTTCTATTTAGTGTGTAGTAGCATTGGGACTTAAAAAATACATACTTCAATTTACATGCTTCAATTTAAAATACTTTGTTGCTTAGAAATGCTAACAAAATGAGCACATGATGTTGGAAGAATTTTGCCAATAGACTTTTTCAATGCAGGGTTGCCATAGACCTACAATTTGTTAAAAAACACATTGTGTCCAAAGCATCATAAAATGAGGTATGCAAGTATTAATTTGCACATTTTCTATAGTATTTCAAAAGTATTTTTACTAAAAATAACAGTTGAAAATGTGCTAACAGGTGAAGCAAAGTTATATAGTTCTTTAATATGACAGCAGTGAAATATACTTCTCAAGAATGTATTGGCATCAATTTCTAAAGCTCTTAAATTTTAATTCTTAGTTCTTAGATAAAAAAGGTGAACAGATCATTAGTTTTATACAACAAGAAATGCTTATTTTAGTTAATTTATATTTGTGTTGATAATTATCTGCATTGAAAATTTTTTTACAGGGCTAAATTGAGTGACATTTCAAATATTCTCGTGTCGTCAACATGATTACTTAGACTTTGCTGTCCCTCTGGTCTGTTTTAGGTTGCAGCCTGTGAACTTTTACATAGCATGGTTATGTTTATGTTGGGCAAAGCCACGCAGATGCCAGAAGGGGGACAAGGAGTCCCACCCATGTACCAGCTCTATAAACGGACGTTTCCTGTGCTGCTTCGACTTGCGTGTGATGTTGACCAGGTAAGGGCTTAGAATCTGAAACAGTCATAAAACTTTAAAAAGTTTGGTTCGTTTGGTTCAGTGGTTAGCAAGGCATGCTGCATATTGGAATTACTTGGAGATCATTAACAATACTGCTGCCTGGCTGCTACCCCAGGTGCTCTGGTTTAATCGGGCATGTTCATGACCTGGGCACAACCTGGGCGCCAGGACTCCTAAAAGCTCTCCCCTCCACTTTTAGTGTGTCTCAAGAGTTTGAGAATTGTTGTTGTAGTTAAAAGTTACTGAGAGCCTGCCCAGGCATCTAACGGTGAATCAGCTCTCACTCTTCTCATGGACAAATGTAGTCTTTCACAGGGGGAAGAATAGAGAAATTACCATGGGCCGGGAGCGGTAGCTTGCACCTACAATCCCAGCACTTTGGGAGGCCGAGGTGGGTAGATTACCTGAGGTTAGGGGTTCAAGACCAGCCTGGCAAACATGGTAAAACCCCCAATCTCTACTAAAAATACAAAAATTAGCTAGGTGTGGTGGTGTACACCTGTAATCCCAGCTACTAGAGAGGCTGAGGCAGGAGAATCACTTGAACCCAGGAGGTGGAGATTGCAGTGGGCTGAGATCATGCCACTGCACTCTAACTTGGGAGACAGACGGAGATGAGACTTATTCTCAAAATAAAAAAATAACCGAGGCGCGCCGGGCGCAGTGGCTCACGCCTGTAATCCCAGCACTTAGGGAGGCCGAGGCGGGTGGATCACGAGGTCAAGAGATGGAGACCATCCTGGTCAACATGGTGAAACCCCGTCTCTACTAAAAATACAAAAAATTAGCTGGGCATGGTGGTGCGTGCCTGTAATCCCAGCTACTCAGGAGGCTGAGGCAGAAGAATTGCCTGAACCCAGGAGGCGGAGGTTGCGGTGAGCCAAGATTGCGCCATTGCACTCCAGCCTGGGTAACAAGAGCGAAACTCCGTCTCAAAAAAATAAAATAAAATAAAATAACCGAGGCTTATAGTCATGGAGGAGGTTGGAAATGCTGGCAAGTGGCCTATACCTGATGTCTTTATGGACAAATCCTTCACTGCTGCCATAAAGCAGAAAAAGATAAGAAATCAGGGTACACGCATGAAACTGAAACGCAAGATCACCTGAGGTTGGGAGTTCAAGACCAGCCTGACCAACATGGAGAAACCTTGTCTTGATGAAAAATTAGCTGGGCATGGTGGCACATACCTGTAATCCCAGCTACTTGTGAAGCTGAGGCATGAGAATCACTTGAACCTGGGAGGTGGAGGCTGCAGTGAGCTGAGATTACGCTACTGCACTCTAGCCCGGGCAGCAGTGCAAGACCATCTCAAAAAAAAAAAAAAATAAATGAAATAAATGAAACACAAAACTAATTTATAATGCAGTTGGAAAATTCTGCAGTATGCATGAGTGGATGTAGTCTAGCAGTATGTTCAGGTGTACCGTGATTAAGTAGAGTTCATGGTGAAAACTGGAAACTTATGACAGAAGTAAATTTAATGTAGCAGTGAACTTCTCCACGGAAGCCTGGGAGGCATGATCTTTAATCTGATAGAACGTCAGCCTGAATCTTGAGCAGCCAAGTCATCCTCTGTGTAAAGTACTCATACTACCTTTTGCTTCTACCCAGCACAGGAGCACTGCCTATTTCTGGGAAGGGTCAGTGCTTCACTTGAAAGTAGTTATTTCCATGTTCAGCATTCGACCCTCTCAAGGTCTGTGAGTCCCCTGAGAGCATGGACAGAGCCTGGTGTTCCTTTCTCTCTCTCTCTCTCTCTCCAGCATCTGCCTCAGCACTTGGCTCTTGATTGTTACTGGGCTAGTAGGGCTAGGACATCAGCCCTACTATTTGGGAAATTCCAGTCAATAATGTAAGATAAGAAAATCATAGAAGGAATATTAGGAAGGAGTGAAGATTATTATTTTGAATATAATTATTTTCAAAAATCTGGAAGGCCAGGCCTAAGCGTATCAGCTGATAAACTGATAAAGGAAAGCGCTAATAAATTATACACACAGAATTTTCATGTATCAGCTATTTTCTTATGTCAGTCTTATATAATTTATGTATCAGTATTGATCACTTGAAAAATATGTCTATAACATCTTGTTGATAACAGCATAAAAAAAGGTGTAGTAATAAACTTTAGTGTGCCAGGCAAATGTATTTTACAACTATAGAAGATGAATAGCCTATATACTTGAGTTAGAAGACTCATTACTGAAAAATATGTCAATTTTCCCAAATTAATTGATAACGCTGATATAATTTCAGTAAAAAAATCCAGAATTAATTTTGTTTTTTCACTTAAAAAAATTATCAATCTGAAGGAATCATTGCTTGAGCCTAAACAAGACCCATTTTGAACGGTAGCATGCTGGAGGGAATCTTGTGTAGGAGGTGTTAAAAAGGGGCCTTGCAGAGTTTAAGAGGTTGAACCAGTGCACACACAGATGGCTTGGTAAGAGAGCTAGGTGCTGGGAAGTGGCCCCTTGTGTGTATGTGAAAATTGCATGTATGGTAGGGGGTCATTTAAGTGGGAAATGGGTCATTTAATAAATGCTACTAGGTCAGTTGACTAACAGTATTAAAGAAAAAAATATGACATTCGTTAAAGATGTTAAGGCAGACTATTGAAGGGCCTACTCCAGTGGGCTGTTCCACTACTGCAGAGGGGTTGGGCCCTACTCTAAATGCTCATTGACCAGGGAGATTCATAGCCAAGGAGCAGGGTCAGGGTCAGGGTCAGTGGTTGGAAAATCACTAAAAGGAAACGTCAGGCGTCCGGAGGATTTTGGCTGTACCAATCTAACAGTGTTATGGCAAAAACAAAACAAAACAAAATATGTATGTATATAAATAAACTATTTTGAAAGTTAACAGTGGTTACCTTTGGGATGTAGGGTTGTAGAGGGACAGTTTTCTATAAAGGGATAGGTGTATATTGTATATATATCTAGCTTTGTATACATGTATTTAAAAACTTCTGTACTAAGAGTAAAATAGTATGATAGCTTTATGGGGAAAAAAAGTGATGTTTTAAGACCAGGTTAAACTTTTCAACTGAAAGTTAAGACACTTTTATATTGATTAATCTTAAAAATGGCTTCATAGAGGCCAGTGAAGGTATTGGGGGAAAAATAGCTTAAAAGACTAAAAAAAAACTCTTTGGAAGGGTCTCTGTTGTTTAGCCTGAGCCCTGGGACATATTGCATGGTTTTTGAGGTGTTACTAACTACAGTAGGGACATCTAATATCAAAGGACTTCATTGTTGAGCTCAATAACTGGGGAATAAAGCTCTCCTGTATGGCTCAGTGCTCCTCTAAAAGCTGTGGCCTCTGAGGCAGAAATGTACAGGATATCAGCTTTGGGAGTGTTTGCCTTAACTTCCACCACAAGCATTTTACTCTTTGTTTTTCTTTTCTTTCTTTCTTTTTTTTTTTTTTTTTTTTGATATGGAGTCTCATTCTGTCTGGAGTGCAGTGGCGCAATCTTAGCTCACTGCAACTTCCACCTCCCAGTGCAAGCCATTCTTCTGCGTCAGCTTCTGGAGTAGCTGGGATTACAGGTGCCCGCCACCACACCCAGCTAATTTTTGGATTTTTAGTAGAGATGGGGTTTCATTATTTTAGCCAGGCTGGTCATGAATTCCTGACCTCAAGTGATCCGCCCTCCTTGGCCTCCAGAAGTGCTGGGGTTACAGGCACGAGGCACTGTGCCTGGCCATTTTAATCTTCTTTAAACACGGTGTCCCTCTGTCAACCATGCTGGAGTGCAGTGGCACAATCATAGCTCCCTGCAGCCTCCATCTCCTGGACCCAAACCAGCCACTCGTCTCAGCCTCCTAAGTAGCTGGGACTACAGGCACTCACCACTATGCCCAGCTAATTAAAAAATAATTTTTTTAGAGACAGGGTCTTGCTGTGTTGCCCAGGTTGGTCTTGAACTGGCTTCAAACAACCCTCCTAACTTGGCCTCTCAAAATGCTGGGATTATGGACGTAAGCCCCGGTGCCTGGCCGGCATTTTATTTACTCTCATGTATAATGAGTATTAGATCTGAAGCAGTTTGTCTAGTCGTAATTGCTCTGATCCAGTTCTCTTACTGCCCCAAGATGGTCACACCTTGACCAGGCCACTAGGTTACACTTCAAGCTTCCAGGAAGACAGGAGCTCTGCTTCTTTGGGTATGGGTTTACTTTTCAGAAGGAAGGAGTTCAGGCCTGGAGACATCTTGTTTTTACAAAGCCAGAGAGCATAGGGCTGTCTGGCTCCTGGAGAGGCTGTATTTATGTTCCAGAAGATTCGACCTAGGGTCCTTTTCACCCCATCTCTGTAGAGGTTCTTTTCCCCCTTCTTTTGGCAGCCGTGGAAGAGGCAGCTTCCTCTTTGTCCTGAACATAAAGAGATTAGATCTGTTTTTCTCTCTTCTTCCCCTGTGGTATAGGCTTTGATTTTGTGTATATAGGACATTGATTGGACTTTGGTTTTGTCACCACAAGGGGAACAGTTAAGCTGTTAGGGAACCACAGGATTGTTTCCTTTATATAATAGTTGAATAGTGATTATCTCTCTGTAATCCAGAATATCCCGTGTGTATATTGAAGATCAAATTACTAAGATGAATATTAAAAACCCAACAACATCTACCCTAAATTGCCCTTGCAATCAGAGGAACAATGATCTTTAGTATGCGTATTTTTCTTTGATGGACTCTTCATCATGGAATTAAACAAGAAAAGGAAACTAATGGGACTGAGGATGGTGGCTGAAACCTGTAATCCCTGCACTTTGGGAAGCTGAGGTGGGAGAATCACTTGAGGCCAGGAGTTCAAGGCCAGCCTGAGCAACACAGCAGGACTCTGTCTCTACCAAAAAAAAAAAAAAAAAAAAAATTTAAGTTAGCTGGGCATGGTGGGACATGCCCGTAGTCCTGGCTATTCTGGAGGCTGAGGTGGGAGGATCACTTGAGCCTGAACTAAAAAAGGAAACTAATACAATCATGGTGGTAGTATTGGTTAATTTTACCCCACTGCAAATGCCATTTAAATGGGACTCTTTACAGTATAAAATTTCTTCAACATGAAGGGAATTAACTCTAATGATATTCTTTCTTCAGGTGACAAGGCAACTATACGAGCCACTGGTTATGCAGCTAATTCACTGGTTCACTAACAATAAGAAATTTGAAAGTCAGGATACTGTCGCCTTACTAGAAGCTATATTGGTAAGTAATAGTTAATTCTTTTCCTTGTATTCCCATTGATTAGTTGTTATTTGATGTTTGTTTATTTATGTTTTTGAGACACAGTCTCATTCTGTTGCTCAGGCTAGAATGCAATGGCATGATCTTGGCTCACTGCAACCTCCTCCTCCCAGGATCAAGCAATTCTCCTGTCTCAGCCTTCTGAATAGCTGAGACTACAGGCGTGCCCTACCTTGCCTGCCTAATTTTCTGTATTTTAAGTAGAGACGAAGTTTCACCTTGTTGGCCAGGCTGGTCTTAGTCCTGACCTCAAGTGATCCACCCACTTTGGCCTTCTAGAGTGGTGAGATTATAGGCATGAGCCACTGCACTAGGCTGGCTGATGTATATTTAGAAGTTTAACAAAAGTTACTTTTCAGAATCCCAAAATATGGCATGTAACTGGATTATTTTCTTTTTTATTTGTGAAATGATGTTGTAATGGACATGATGCCATCTTTACTTTATTGAGTGTTACTTTTAAATATCTGCAATTAAATGCTAGTTCTTACGTTTTGTTCTGTTTCTGGGAGAATGGTTATAAGACCTGACAAGTTTCATCTACATTAATGGTGTGAGTGTGTGTGTGTGTATATGTGTGTGGAGGGTGTGAGGAGTAAGAATGTTCTTAGACTTCATTAGTTGCGGTAGCTTTTAAAAAGAGAAATACCCAGCTGATCACAGTGGCTCATGCCTGTAATCCCAATACTTTGGGAGGTAGAGTCAGGCAGATTGCTTGAGCCCAGGAGTTGGAGACCAACCTGGCCAACATGGAGAAACCCTGTGTCTATTAAAAATACAAAAATTAGCTGGGCGTGGTGGTATATACCTGTAGTCCCAGCTCCCCAGGTGGCTTAGGCATGAGAATAGCTTCAAACTGTGAAGCAGAGATTGCAGTGAGCTGACATTGCACTACTGCACTCCAGCCTGGGTGGCAGAGCAAGACTCTATTTCAAAAACAAAAAATGAGAGGAATTTGTGATCATATCCAATTTTCTCCTGTATTCAGATTTATTAACTAAAGGGCCCTGGAAACAGCAGTTCGCCTTTTACACAGAACTCTACTGACACAGATAAGCAGCGTCTTAGAATTTGGTCACCAGCTCACTGAGGGCAGAGGCAGTGAGGCCAGCTAAACTGTAGGGTCTTTTGATGATTATTTTACAATTTTTGAACCTGTGCAAATAAGTTTACATTGCCACACAGTCCTGGTTATGCTGCTGGTAGTGTACTGTGAGTGTGACCCTTCTTTGTAGTCATGTTACTGGTAGGAGAGAGTGACTGAACGTTCGTTAGGGTGGTGACATGTTTATACCTGGAATTTAATCCTCTGCCGTGTCTACCAGTGAATCCTACCTATAATAAATACGGTTAATTAAAGTTAATTTGTGGCTTATTTGCCTTCAGATGATTTCATTATAATGTTTCCGTTATGAATTTTTTATTTTAGTTGTTTCTGTTTCTTTTCTCCCTTTTGATCCTTGAAGGTAGATTGAGTTAAAGCTTCAGAAAGAAATCTGCTAAGTAAAATGAGATAGTTGAGGAAAGAAAAGGTAAAGAAGCAGTGTGAACTCGGTAGCACAGCAATCAAGTGAAGGAGGGCCGTGTGTTTCCTGGTGAGAGCTGCCGTTCCCTGACAGCAGCACATGGAGCCGGTGACCTCTACTCTGAGAAGCAGGAAGCATCCCCTCCTCGCATGCTCATGGCTTGTGTTACCTTTTTGAGTTCTAATTAACCCTGTAAGAAAGGATTTTGTATGTAGCAAATAACGGGAAGTGTTGGGAAAAACTCCCTCATTTCAGTTTTGAATGCATATTTTTCAAGTTAAACTTTCTTTATAGACCTGAGAGAACATCATGCATAGAAGGAAACAAACCATTAAGCAGAATACATCTCTGTGTGGTCATTGGCCAAATGGCCATAACTCTTTTCGGCAGGTATTAAGTGCCTTTATGGGGGCTGCTCTTCATGCCTCTGTAGGATCTTCATTTATGGAACAGTATGCAGTATGGTTTCTTTGGAACTTCCAAGGGTCTTATTCTCTTTAACTTCAATATGCAAAGTGTCTCAGATGCTGTTATGGGGTAAAATCAACAACCAGAATTCCTCAGAAATTCTTAGGATATAGCTATTTTTTTTTTTTTCGGGAAGGGAAAGATTGTTTTAATTAAAGTTTTCTCTCCCTTCTTGATGGATTTTCAGTTTATTAATTTGTTTAAAAGAAAATGTTTCCATTATGTCAGAAGGAAATAGTTATTCAAGACTAGATTCTGGATAAACTGTGGAGATTGGTCTTACTAGTGTTTATTTTTTTCTTGACTAGAGCTATAAATTAATTTTAACATACTTTAGTTAATAAGATCAAGGCTATTCAGTTGTCAGTGGTTATAAGAATGGATACAATCAAGGTCTCTTTGTTTTGTTTCAGGATGGAATCGTGGACTCTGTTGACAGTACATTAAGAGATTTCTGTGGTCGGTGTATTCAAGAATTCCTTAAGTGGTCCATTAAACAAACAACACCACAGCAGCAGGAGAAGAGTCCAGTAAACACCAAATCACTTTTCAAGCGACTGTACAGCCTCGCACTTCACCCCAATGCTTTCAAGAGGCTGGGAGCATCACTTGCCTTTAATAATATCTACAGGGAATTCAGGTTTGTAAGCTACACAACAAGGAAGCCTGTCCAAGGTGCTCTTTAAACTTGTGGTTTTGAAAAGTGACTTAGAGTTTCACTCTGTGTATCTGTATATTCATATATTCTGCATTTAGTAAATAATTATGTGCTGGATGCTGTGCCGTCTTCTGGGAAATAAAAGAGTTAAAATTCAGTGTGTACTCAAGAAGCTTGGAAACTGCTGAGAAATGTTTATAAACACTATCTCAGCAGTATTGGAAATGTAACAAAAGACATATATACCGGCCGGGCGCCGTGGCTCCAGCCTGTAATTCCAGCACTTTGGGAGGCCGAGGCGGGTGGATCACGAGGTCGAGAGATCGAGACCATCCTGGTCAACATGGTGAAACCCCGTCTCTACTAAAAATACAAAAAATTAGCTGGGCATGGCGGCGCGTGCCTGTAATCCCAGCTACTCAGGAGGCTGAGGCAGGAGAATTGCCTGAACCCAGGAGGCGGAGGTTGCGGTGAGCCGAGATCGCGCCATTGCACTCCAGCCTGGGTAACGAGCGAACCTCCGTCTCAAACAAACAAACAAACAAAAGACATATATACAAGGGCTTTGGGTGCACAGATGAGGAGCAGCTAATCCAGAGTGAGCAGGTTTGCTGAGGCCTCTTGCTAGGGTTTCTATTGGAGATGGGACTTGAAGGATGAATGGAAGTCGGCCAAGGCATTTGGGTGGGGGGTGGAGATCGGAAACAGGGAGGCGTCTGAGGCTGGTGAGGAGGGCTCTGCCTGCTGTAGCGAGGAGCATAGGTCACCTCTAGTGACAGAGGATCTGTGGAGTAGTGGGTGCAGGGAGAGGTGCATTCAGATTTCCTTCTAAAATTCATGTGCTGGGAGCTGTGTGGAGAGTGAGTCTGAGTAGACTGAAGACTGGTTCATCACTTCAGAGGTGAAGAAAAGAGGCCATTTCAGAGGTCCAAGAAAAAACACCAGTGGTCACTGACCTAAGGTAGTGGTGTTCATTCATTGATTCCTCATTAGAAATATGTGCCACATTTATCTGTGTAACAAACCTTACATCCTGCACATGTACCCCTGAACTTAAAAGTTGGGGGGAATAAAAAAAGAATAGGATGTGCCTGGCACTGAGCCCATGTTGGAGGTATAATGATACAGCCCTTTATGCGGATTACATTTCAGAAGGACACATAGATCATATTCACATAGATAAATGAGCATGTATGCAGACTCAAGGGACGGAGTCACTGGTGTGTGGAAACAGAGTGAGTGCTGCCTCTGATTCATGTAGCCTTTTTCTAGTCTGTGATTGAAGAAGTATCTTTGAGAAGTATTTTAGGTTGTTTAATGTTTTGTTTTGTGGTTTTTGTTTTGTTTTGTTTTTTTGAGAAAGAGACTCACACTGTCACCCAGGCTGGAATGCAATGGCATGATCTTGGCTCACTGCAACCTCGGCCTCCTGGGTTCAAGCCACACTCTCTGCCTCAGCCTCCTGAGTAGCTAGAACTACAGGAGCCCACCACCATACCTGGCTAATTTTTGTATTTTTAGTAGAGATGGGATTTCACCATGTTAGGCTGGTCTTGAACTCCTGACCTTATGATCCACCCACCTCGGCCTGTTGCTCAGACAAGAGTGTGGTGGTGCCATCGTGGCTCACTGCAGTCTCAACCTTGTGAGCTCAAGTGGTCCTCCTGCCTCAGCCTCCCATGTAGCTGAGACCACAGGTGTGCATCATCTCACCTAGCTAATCTTTTAATTATTAAAATTTTTGTAGAGACAAGGTGTCATTTTGTTGCCCAGGCTATTCTCAAACTCCTGGGCTCAAGTGATCCTTGTAGGCATGAGCCACCGCATCCGGCTGAGCCTTTAAAAAAAAAAACCAAACATTTAATTAATGTGTACCTTCTTTAATTCCATTCCTTCTTTTCTTTGTCCTTCCTGCTTTGTTTTCTGAGGTCAGTTTTCCTCTTCTTTATTTTGCAGGGAAGAAGAGTCTCTGGTGGAACAGTTTGTGTTTGAAGCCTTGGTGATATACATGGAAAGTCTGGCCTTAGCACATGCAGACGAGAAGTGCTTAGGTATGTTTTGCCCCAGTGGTCTGTCTGCCTTACGGGTCTGAAGAGTTTCCCGAGTCAGGAGTTAAGACTCGTGTGATTATCTCATAAGGTTTTTTTTTTTTTCCTCCAAGTGTTCCATAAATCAATAAATGTAAAGGGAAGATAAGCCCCTCCAGTGCCTCAAGTCCAGCTTGTTAATGATTTTTTTACGCCTTCATTCTCTCTGACTCCTGGTGGCCATTGAGCTTGACCCTGGTTGGTTGCAGATCCTGCTGAGGGCAGTGGGGACAATGAAGCCCGTCAGACACTATGATGCTGTGATGACAGAATGTGAAAATGTGTAGATGTGGTGCTGAAGAAGTTGGTATCACTGAGATGTTGTCAGTATTTCTGCACTCACTCATGGTTTACTTAGAATTTGGGTCTCGTTACAGGACTGTGATAAAGTGATTTCATCCATGATGAAGGAATATTTTAAAGATATTAAGTCAGAAGTAGGCGAAGGTAGCTAAGAGTAATAAGTGATTATAATTAAATTCTATGCAAGAAGCTATTAGGAACTGCATAGAGTTGTTGAGCTAGAAGACTTCTTAACTACCCATCGGTCGCAGCACATGATATAGTTGGGATGCAGAGGCCCAGGCATGTCAGTGAATGAAAGGACCACATAGCTGTGGCAGGACTCTGTCACTGATACAGGTCTTGACTTTGTTTATTTTATTTTATTTATTTTATTTATTTATTTTATTTCTTTTTTTGAGACGGAGTTTTCGCTCTTGTTACCCAGGCTGGAGTGCAATGGCGCGATCTCGGCTCACCGCAACCTCCGCCTCCTGGGTTCAGGCAATTCTCCTGCCTCAGCCTCCTGAGTAGCTGGGATTACAGGCACGTGCCACCATGCCCAGCTAATTTTTTGTATTTTTAGTAGAGACGGGGTTTCACCATGTTGACCAGGATGGTCTCGATCTCTTGACCTCGTGATCCACCCGCCTCGGCCTCCCAAACTGCTGGGATTACAGGCTTGAGCCACCGCGCCGGGCCTATTTATTTATTTTCGAGACAGAGTTTTGCTCTAGTTCCCCAGGCTGGAGTGCATTGGTGCCATCTTGGCTCACTGCAGCCTCCGCCTACTGGGTATAAGCGTTTGTCCTGTCTCATCCTTCCTAGCAGCTGGGATTATTGGCGTCCACCACCACACCCAACTAAGTTTTTGTATTTCTAGTAGAGATGGGGCTTCAGCATGTTGGCCATGCTGGTCTCGAACTCCTGACCTTACGATCTTTCCCCCCTCGCCTCCCAAAGTGCTGGGATTACAGGCGTGAGCCACCAGGCCCGACCCTAGGTGAATTGTTTCAACAAGTGAAACTTTACTCTTTGTGTCATCACTGACATATTTAAAACCATAGAAAACTTCTTCCTAGTGACACAGTTCAAAATAAGATGTATAAGCCTTCTTCCCTAAATAATTCCAGACTTCTGTGGGTGACTTCACCATCTTACCTCTGTGTCCTTCTACAGAGGTTGTATTACCAAATGATACCTTAGTTTATTCTGCATAGGAAGGGAGGTCAAGAGACTTAACACCACTTTACAATAGCCTCAAATTGAAGTCCACAGGTTCTGGCCTGGTATGTGGGTTTTGTAATACCTGCAAGTTCTCTTCCATCTCAGGTCCATTAGGAGAGGCGGTGCTTTGGGTGACTGAGATGTTGGTGGTACAGGTTTTAGGCATGGCATTGCGTTGTGTGTTTGCCTGTGCCTGTGCCTGTGTGTGTGTGCATGTACCGTGCTATCCTGCAGTCTTAAATATAAGTTTGTATTCAGTTTTGAATGTGCAGTGTAAATCATTTATCTAAATTTTTTATTCTTAGGGATGAAAACATTAAATCTATAGTAAAATTACCGTTTCAGTTAAAAATGAGGCTAACAAATTAGTAAAAAATAATCAGCTATCTATACCTTCTTTGGAAATATTATCTTTTACAATTGAACAGGTACAATTCAACAGTGTTGTGATGCCATTGATCACCTATGCCGCATCATTGAAAAGAAGCATGTTTCTTTAAACAAAGCAAAAAAACGACGTTTGCCTCGGTAGGTGATCTTGCTTCCTTTTCCCTTTTCCCCCCCAACATAAAACTAATTCTCAGCTAATAAAGGACAACGTGGGATGAATGTGTGGAAGTGGAAGTGATTAGTATAAACAAGGGGTGTGTGGACGCATGAAGGTGCATGTTCCAAACCTGGGATGAATGTGTGGAAGTGGAAGTGATTAGTATAAACAAGGGGTGTGTGGGCGCATGAAGGTGCATGTTCCAAACCTGGGATGAATGTGTGGAAGTGGAAGTGATTAGTATAAACAAGGGGTGTGTGGGCGCATGAAGGTGCATGTTCCAAACCTGGGATGAATGTGTGGAAGTGGAAGTGATTAGTATAAACAAGGGGTGTGTGGGCGCATGAAGGTGCATGTTCCAAACCTGGGATGAATGTGTGGAAGTGGAAGTGATTAGTATAAACAAGGGGTGTGTGGACGCATGAAGGTGCATGTTCCAAACCTGGGATGAATGTGTGGAAGTGGAAGTGATTAGTATAAACAAGGGGTGTGTGGACGCATGAAGGTGCATGTTCCAAACCTGGGATGAATGTGTGGAAGTGGAAGTGATTAGTATAAACAAGGGGTGTGTGGGCGCATGAAGGTGCATGTTCCAAACCTGGGATGAATGTGTGGAAGTGGAAGTGATTAGTATAAACAAGGGGTGTGTGGACGCATGAAGGTGCATGTTCCAAACCTGGGATGAATGTGTGGAAGTGGAAGTGATTAGTATAAACAAGGGGTGTGTGGGCGCATGAAGGTGCATGTTCCAAACCTGGGATGAATGTGTGGAAGTGGAAGTGATTAGTATAAACAAGGGGTGTGTGGAAGTGTAAGTGATTAGTATAAACAAGGGGTGTGTGGAAGTGTAAGTGATTAGTATAAACAAGGGGTGTGTGGAAGTGTAAGTGATTAGTATAAACAAGGGGTGTGTGGACGCATGAAGGTGCATATTCCAAACCTGGGATGAATGTGTGGAAGTGATTAGTATAAACAAGGGGTGTGTGGACGCATGAAGGTGCATGTTCCAAACCTGGGATGAATGTGTGGAAGTGTAAGTAATTAGTATAAACAAGGAGTGTGTGGACGCATGAAGAGTGCATGTTCCAAAAAAGTTAAAAATCTTTATGTTTGAAAATACTTGGTTTACGGGATAAGGTATACGGTGTTTGATCTGGATTGAGATAGTAGATACAGATTGAAAATTAGTTGTGTAATTGAGTTGTTTCATTTAATGTGCACCGATTTCAAATATGATTTTATGTGGATGATTTGACTAGAATATGCATGAATGATTACTGAGTAAATTTTGAAGTATATGAACTGAATATTCAAATAGTAATGTTTTGACAGACATGGAATTACAAAATTAGGAAATAAAACTGCTTAGAGCCAAGGCTCAGGTTTTGGCCAGTGGTTTCCAGTTTTTGCCCTTATTCCATCCCAGTGGTGTTGCTTTCTCCAGTAGGTGAGTGCTCTCCATCAGCCCCTCCAGATCTCTGCAGGGTGTCTGGGGATGTCTGTTGTCCGTGCTAGTGGCCCCTACTCTGGAGAAGCACAGTCCCATGTAGACTGGATGTTAATATTTTCTCTGTTGTTTTAAAGTTGATTCTTCCAGGTTCTGTTAACTTACAGTATCACTTGAGTTCACTGGTTGTAACCTTAGCATTCATTAGAATTGCCTGGAGATCTAGTTAGATCACAGATTGCTGGGCTGGCCCCACCCTCAATTTCTGTGTACGTCTGAGGTAGGGCCGGATAACTTATATTTGTAACAAGTGCAGAGGCAATGGTGGAACATCTGTCCAGGGACCACTCTTTGAGAAGCACTGCTTTGCAAGATACATTGCACAGGAAACATGAAAATGCTTAGTGCCGTTCTTTTAGGAAGTGCTTTTTTTTTTTTCTTTTTCTTTCTCTCTCTTTCTTTTTTTTTTTTTGAGTTGGAGTCTCACCCTGTTACCCAAGCTGGAGTGGAGTGGCACGATCTCAGCCCACTGCCACTTCTGCCTCCTAGGTTCAAGCAATTCTGCGGCAGCCTGCAGAGTAGCTGGGACTACTGGCATAATGCCATCATGCCCGGATAATTTTTGTGTATTTAGTAGAGACAGGGTTTCACCATAATGGCCAGGCTGGTCTTGAACTCCTGACCTTGTTGTGAGCCACTGTGCCTGGCCAAGAAGTGCTTTAAAATTTTTGGCCACATGAAAAAATGAACATGAGCAGCATTTAGGACCCATTTAACCTGTGTTATTTTGATTGTACTCTAATGATAATATATTAAAAATGAATTGAATGCCTTTTAGTGAGGTTTCTATGTGGATGTGTGTGATAAAGATGAGTTTATAAATTCTAGAGCCTTGGTAACTGAATATTGCATGTTGGAGAGGGACTAATAACAGTATGTTGTCTCTGTGCAGAGGATTTCCACCATCAGCATCATTGTGTTTATTGGATCTGGTCAAGTGGCTTTTAGCTCATTGTGGGAGGCCCCAGACAGAATGTCGACACAAATCCATTGAACTCTTTTATAAATTCGTTCCTCTATTGCCAGGTATGGTGATCTGTGTATTTTTTATTTCACTACATTTGGCTTATTATCCCATTTAAAAGAAGTAAAGAGGAATTGAGTAATTGGGTGATCATTGCAGTTAACATGATAGTCAGTTAAGATTCAGAATATTAACAGTTGTTGAGATAATACAGTTCTATTTCACTGTGTCGTTAATAAGAAATTGCCAGCATCTTAAGTCTGAATGATCTCAAATCACTATGATGTTAAAGGAAAGCAGTGAACCTGTGCTTTTCAGTAATTACTAAAGCATTAAACTGCTTATGGACTGAAATAATTACGAGTTTGTTAGAAACGAATGTATTGTTCAATTTAGTCCATTAAGTCCAAACCCAGGTTTGATAACTTGGGGGTGGGGAAGCTGTGCTTGGGACAGAACAGGCCCAGACTTCCCCCACTGTGTGCTGTGTGGCAGTCCACAGCCCCATGCAGTGCTTGGAGAGTGCATCAGGCTAGATGGGCACACTGGCTCCTTGGCAAAAGTTGGGATGGAGTTCTGTCTGGGCTTTTTCTTCATGAAACAAGAGGGGAAAAGTTACTTTATGTATTTCTGGGCTTCTAAAACTTAGAAGGACTCTAAATTTTGTTATATTATAGGGCATATGATAGTATTATATACTACAGAATTTTATAAATACTATAATTGAATTCAATTATTTGATACATGCTATATGAATAATGTAGTATAAATTTAATGTACTGCATTATTTTACATATATAATAGAAATGTATATTTATATTTTAATTTAGATAATTGTTTAAAAAACAGTAGCATTTTAAAATTTATTATTATTATTATTTTTTTACTGAGATGGAGTCTTGCTGTGTCACCCAGGCTGGAGTGCAATGGCACGATCTCTGCTCACTGCAACCTCTGCCTCCCGGGCTCAAGCAATTCTTCTGCCTCAGCCTCTGGAGTAGCTGGAATTACAGGAGCATGCTACCACACTCAGCTAATTTTTGTATTTTTAGTAGAGATGGGGTTTCACCGTGTTGGCCAGGCTGGTCTTGAAGTTATAACCTCGTGATCTGCTCGCCTCAGCCTCCCAAAGTGCTGGGATGACAGGTGTGAGCTACAACACCTGGCCTGGCATTTTAAATTTGCTTAATGTGTTTAGCTGACAATTTTTTTTTTTTTTTTTTTTGAGGCGGAGTCTTGCTCTGTCACCCAGGCTGGAGTGCAGTGGCACAATCTTGGCTCACTGCAATCTCTGCCTCCCACGTTCAAGCAATTCTGTGCCTCAGCCTCCTGAGTAGCTGGGATTACAGGCCCCCGCCACCATGCCTGGCTAATTTTTGTATTTTTAGTGGAGACAGGGTTTCACTATCTGGGCCAGGCTGATCTAGAACTCCTGACCTCATGATCACTTGCCTTGGCCTCCCAAAGTGTAGAATTATATGCATGAGCCACTGCGCCTGGCCCACAATTTTTTTTTTTTATGTTAAGTCACTCTCACAGTAACCCTGTGAAATTAGTCATTCAAAAGTGGACCAGTAGCTATGGAAGGGGTGGAGGACAGTGGGTGGCATTTTTCCCTTATATTTAGTAGAAACTGAGACCCTGATATTATGTTGATAGAGCTACTTATCAGCAGACCACTGTCTCACATCGAGTCTGTGACTGATAGCACACAAGATTTCTTGTGGCGTCAGCTGTGCTAATCTCAGGCATTTCTAGTGCTATTCTCTTCTCGGTTGCCTATGGTACGGACCTCATGTATTCTGAACTAAATAGAGATTTCTCTCCCAGAATTGTTTTATTGGACAAAGGCTACTAGGTAGTAGGTGAGCCTTGCCCTTCTCCCAACATGTAATTTATATAACGTTAAGGAGCCTTCCTTGATTTGTCTCTTCTGTGGCCTTCCAGTTTGTAGCCACCTTTTTCCTTTGGTGTCTTAACCCCTTAGTGGGTATTTTTGTTTTCTTTTTTTCCTTTTCAGTTTTAGAGACAAAATCTCACTATGTTGTCCAGGCTGGACACAAGCCCCTTGGCTCATGCGGTCCTCCTGCCTCAGCCTCCTTAGTAGCTGGGACTGCAGGTGTGCAGCACCTGTTTATTTTTAAGAGACAAGGTCTCACTTGTTGCCCGGGCTAGTTTGCAGTGACGTGATTATAGTTCACTGCAGCCATAAACTAAACTCAAGTGATCCTCCTGCCTCAGCCTCCTGAGTAACTGAAAACACAGGCGTATGCCACCAGGCCTGGCTAATTTTCAAATATTTTTGTTGAGATAGAGTCTTGCTATTAATATGTTGCACAGGCTAGTCTTGAATCCTGGCTTCAAGCACTCCTCATGCCTTGGCTTTCCAAAGTGCTGGGATTACAGTAAGAGCCATGGCATACAGGTTCCTTCAGTGGTATTTAAGTGACTGTGTCAGGTGTCTCTTTAGGTCCCTGTGTAGTGGCAGTGTTGGGTACATGAACACCCAGATCAGTAGTACTTGATAACAGGTGGAGGGTTGTCCCTCTGACATGTGTCCAAGAGAGGCATCTCCTGACGGCTTCTGAATACTGAGACTCAGTATGGCCCAGGCCCAGAAACAGACAGCAGGTCTTCCGTGGAGACGAAGGAAGAAGCAAGGTTGGGCAGGCTCCCCGACCCCATGCATGCTTGTCTACATTTCAGCTTCTCTCTCTTCTTGGGTTGTTCCCTTGTCTGCTCTCTCTCCATCTGCCTTTCTATCATTTTTCTTCTGTCACTCTTGATGTAGAATTTAAATATCTTACTATTTGTAATTTTGCTCATCATTATAGATTTGTCTCTTAGTGGAAGTAACAGAATATTTCCTCCTCTTAATACATAAAATGTTCTCTTTCTTTCTTTTTTTTTTTTTTTTGAGACGGAGTCTCACTCTGTAGCCCAGGATGGAGTGCAGTGGTGTGATCTTGGCTCATTGCAGCCTCCCCCTGGTTTACACAATTCTCCTGCCTCAGCCTCCTGAGTAGCTGGGACCACAAGTGTGTACCACCACGCCTGGCTGATTTTTGTATTTTTAGTAGAGATGGGGTTTCACCATGTTGGTCAGGCTGGTCTTGAACTCTTGACCTCAAGTGATCCACCCATCTCGGCCTCCACTGAGCCACTGTCCCCTGCTGAGTGTTCTCTTCTTAGTATATCAGAGATACCTGTTTTGAATTCTTCATTAGAGTCAGAATGCTTTGATCTTTTCAGTGCTACTGATTTCAGAGCATACAAAATGTAATTTTATTTGTTTTTTGATTTAGAGGAATTTTAATATCTAAAAGAAAATTTCCTGGAAAAGCCAGCTCATTTGATTCTCTTATTTAACAAACACTGCATTTACTGTGTGGTAGATGTTATTCTAAGCACATGTTCATATGTTAACTACTTTAATTCATCTGATCTTTGTAACAGCCCAAGAAGTGGATATTATTGTTCTTATTTGCACATGCAAATATTATTTGTTTCTTAAAGGAATAATAATTTTTAAATAAAAAGGCAGGGGAAAGAGTATTAGTATGCTGCTATTCCAAATTGTGTCCAACTATTTTTATAATGTTTAAGGAACCTGAAGAGAACGGCTATGGTGGAAATACCTTCTTGGAAGTAATTACAGTGAGACAAGTTGAATGCATAATAAAATGAAACAAGAACGTCTCACATTATTTTGAACATTTAGGTACAAAGATTAGACTGAAGAAATGTAGGTATGTGGGAGTTATTTATGTGTCTGTATTTTAATCTTGTTTCTTTGTCTTGCCTGTAGGCAATAGATCCCCTAATTTATGGCTGAAAGATGTTCTCAAGGAAGAAGGTGTCTCTTTTCTCATCAACATCTTTGAGGGGGGCGGCTGTTGCCAGCCTTCAGGTATCCTGGCTCAGCCCACCCTTCTGCACCTGAGGGGGCCATTCAGCCTTAGGGCCACGCTTTGCTGGCTGGACCTGCTCCTGGCTGCACTGGAGTGCTACAACACGTTCATCGGGGAGAGAACTGTCGGGGCGCTCCAGGTCCTAGGTAGGTTGCCCTTGCCTCATGCTTGTATGTGTGGTGCTGCCAGGGTCACCCTGGGCAGCAGCTCTGTCAGGTCAGAATCCCAGTGACATGATGACAGGTTCTGTGTGGCTGCCTTGCCTGCTCTTTCATGTCACCTCACTGTGAGAGTTCCTTCCTTCACACTTCAAAGTTGAAAAATACAGGTTTTCTCATAGCTTTATATACGTGAAAAAGTTCTACTTTTTGGTATGTTGTAAATGTTGACATTTTAAATACACAAAACTATTAATTTTACTTGAAAAAATATATTCTTTGGATAATAAATACTGTAGCAGTTTTATATTCAACATCATTGGCTTGAAAATATAGCTGCTTTATTGGAAATTATGTAGAGTACCTGAATTTATATTTTCATTCCATATCCTTCAAATGATTTTATCCTAAAGTACAGTATTAAGTTTTATGCTTAAGATTTTACTATATCCCTATCTATGTCTTTTTAATGAAAGGGTATACATATTTAAAGATTCCTTGGCCGGGCGCAGTGGCTCACGCCTATAATCCCAGCACTTTAGGAAGCTGAGGCAGGAGGATCACTTGAGCCCAGGAGTTTGAGACCAGCCTAGGCAACATAGCGAGACACTATCTCTACAAAAAGTACAAAAGTTAGCCGGTTGTGGTGATGCATACTTGTGGTCCCAGCTACTAGGGAGTCTGAGGTGGGAGGATCGCTTGAACCTGGAAAGTTGAGGTTACACTGAGCTGTGATTGTGCCCCTGAGCTCCAGCCTGGGTGACAGAGTGAGGCCTGTCTCAAAAAAATTTTTTGGCCAGCCGTGGTGGCTCACGCCAGTAATCCAAACATTTTGGAGGCCAAGGTGGGCTGATCACCTGAGGTCGGGAGTTCAAGACCAACCTGACCAACATGGTGAAACTCTGTCTTAGAAAAAAAAAAAAAAATTTTTTTTTCCTTCTGTGTTATTATTACATTTGTTATTAGTGCACATTACATTTTTTACTGCCAGAATAACATAAATATAGCAGTTTTGATAGTTATTACATATAAAATATAAAGTTGTATGTTTGGAATTCTACTTTTGTTTGTATAGATTTTCATACTAAAAAAAACTTGTTCATGGTCAGACACGGTGGCTCTTGCCTGCAATCCCAGCACTTTGGGAGGCCAAGGCGGGTGCATTACCTGAGATCAGAAGTTCGAAACCAGCCTGGCCAACAAGACAAAACCTTGTCTCTGCTAAAAATACAAAAATTAGGCATGGTGGCAGGTGCTAGGCATTGTGGCTAGTGCCTGTATTCCCAGGTACCTGGGAGGGTGAGGCACGAGAATTGTTTGAATCTAGGAGGCCGAGGTTGTAGTCAGCCAAGATCAAACCACTGCACTCCAGCTGGAGTGACAGAATGAGACTTCGTCTCAAAAAAAAAAAAAAAAAACTTGTTCACATAAATAAATGCCATATTTGATTTATTCTAAAATGCACATTGTCCCACATTTAACAGATCTGTTGTTGCAGTGTGTCTTACAATCCAATATTCGGTTGGATTCAAGGATATTTGGTTTTTTAGAATATGTTTTTTTTTTAAAATTATACTTCCTGGGGTACATGTGCAGAACGTGCGGTTTGTTACACTAGGTATACACGTGCTGTGGTGGTTTGCTGCATCTCGCACTCCTTCATCTACGTTAGGTATTTCTCCTAATGCTATCCCTCCCCTATCCCCCAACCCTTCAACAGGCCCTGGTGTGTGATATTTCTTAATATAAATTTTCTCAATTCTTGGAATACATCAAAATACATGTTATCAAAATTATTTTTAATGCTTTCAGTTGACAATTTGATTGACTTTCCTTAAATTATATTGGAAACAAAGAATTAGAAATGGTGAGACTTACAAAAAGGCTTTCCTACTCAATCATTGCCTTTACTCACTCTTTCAACAGTATAAAATTATTTTAAATTGTCCCTCAGGGCCCTGAAGGGCTGTGGACCTTGGAGTAATAGACTACAGTTAGAGTGGAGAGAGGCGAGGATGGATCTGTCTTTGGTTAAAGCAGGAGAGTCCTGATGACCAGGCTGAGATGGGAGAGGAGAACCAGCTGCAGGGTGTTTTCAGACAGACGAGTTTTATGAAAAAGCCCGTTGGAGAATTGATCTGAAAGCTGATTCATAAGGTGACTGGTGCCTGTCCACACCTGCTTGAAGACTACTCTGTAATTTGTTCCTGTCCTTTGAAGGGCAGTTAGGATTTTTAATTTTTTCATTATTAAAAATAATGCTAAAAGGAACATTCTTAGAAACTATCTCTGCAATTCTGTAGTCATTTTATTAAGTTAATATTTCAGTGCTAGATAAAGCATGAGTTTTTAAACATTTGATAGAAATTGGCATGCATATATTTAAAAACTTGGTATGAATTGCCAAAATGTCTTTTAAAATGATCATAGTAATTTATCTTCTCACATGTAATGTTTGAGAATCAAGACCTGATCCTCTGTAAATGTGTGCTTATGGGATGAGTCTATAGTTCAATTCTGTTTAGGTTGTGTCAATTTTGAAATGAGAAAAAATAACTGCCAATTTTATTCAGCTGTTATTAAGCTGTTTGTTTCTTTTGAAAAGTTGTGAATTTTTACTGAGCGAATATCATACTTATACTTAGAGAACCAATTTTATATTAATCTTAGTGGAGTTGAAAGGAAGCATAAATTAATGTTTTCATATAATTGCTTCTAGGTATTGAAGGACAGTCTTCACTTTTGAAAGCAGTGGCTTTCTTTTTAGAAAGCATTGCTATGCATGACATTATAGCAGCAGAAAAGTGCTTTGGCACTGGGGCAGCAGGTACCACACCAAGCCCGCAAGAGGGAGAAAGGTACAACTATAGCAAATGCACCGTTGTTGTTCGGATTATGGAGTTCACCACAACTCTCCTGAACACCTCCCCCGAAGGATGGAAGGTAGGATGTCCTGCTGCTCTGTTAATTTGAGCTCAATATTTGGTACTGGGAAAATACTTCAAAGGTTCCTGTTAGAAGGGGTTTTGACTTAAAAAAAAAAAATCGTTATTATATTTCATCCTCTCAGTCCAGCTTTTCCTGACTCCGGGAAGAACCAGGAAGGGAAGCCCAGGTTTTGGCTTTTCTAAAACTTTTCATTGTCAGAAGAGTTATCTATCAAAATAAATGTGTCAATTTATCTTAGTTGTCAAAAACTGTATTTATGATATACAGCATGATGTTTTGATATGGTTTGCCTTGTGGAATTGCTGCATTAAGCTAATTAATGTATCTGTTACCTCACATACGTAACATTTTTTTTGTGATGAGAACATTTAAAATCTATTTTCTTAGCTGTTTTCAAAATTACAATGCATTGTTATTAACTAAGGTCATGATGATGAACAATCTACTCTTGAAACATGAAACTTTGCACGTCCTTCAGAGTTTCATTGTGTAAATGAAATGCAGAATAGTTTTTTCTAATTGTTTTATTGGATGCTGTATTTTGTACTATGATCAAACATCTACCTTACGAAACACACATTAGCAAATATTTATACATGTATCCGTGAACTTGATTGTGTAAGCAAACTCCAGTCAGTTCATCCATGAACCTCTACCATGTGCCTGTGGCATGCCAGGCCCTGGGATGCAGCAGCCCCCTACGTCCCAGGCTGGGCAGCAGTGTCTGCCTTCTCTAGACCCCAGTTGTCCATGGGTACAACCCCACCTTTTGCCTGCCCTGCAAATAAAGCTCTATAGGAGCATGGTCATGTGCCTCTGTCCACCGGTTGTCCGTGCTGCTTTCTTATGCATAAGGAGTTGCAGCAGAGACCACCTAGTCCACAAACCTCAAGTGTTTACTGTGCCCCTATTTTACAGAGAAACTCTGCCCACTCTTTCCCTAGTCAGGCAGAAATTCCCAACCTCATGGGCCCTGCACTCTGGTGAAAATAGAAATGCTGGCTGACGAAGTATGTTTATCAAACCATCTGTTACAGCTCCTGAAGAAGGACTTGTGTAACACACACCTGATGAGAGTCCTGGTGCAGACACTGTGTGAGCCCGCAAGTGTAGGGTTCAACATTGGAGACGTCCAGGTTATGGATCATCTTCCCGATGTTTGTGTGAACCTGATGAAAGCACTAAAGATGTCCCCATACGAAGATATCCTAGAGACCCACCTGAGAGAGATAATAACAGCACAGAGGTGGGCACTTGGGTCACATTCAGGGATGTGTTGTCTTGGAATTTCAGGTCCCCTAGTATGTTCCCGTGTAACTGCAGCTGCTCCTGCTTCCTCAGGTAAGGCTCATATTAGTGGGAGGTTTGCTGCCAGTGACCTCAGCAGTTGTTTAGAAATTACATTTAACCAGTGCCTTCCCTGCACCAAGCTTCAGCAAACTTCAGACGCGGTTAGCACCATGTTTGATCTCCACATTAGCTTAGGGTCTGTGGATTCTGTTAGGTGTTGCCTCTGTTTGCTTTCATAACAGTGCAAACATTTTTCTCAGAGTATCTTGATAATTTAACGAGATCAGAGCTCACCTAGTTTACTGTTTTTCTCGAATGGCCAGGATTGAGGAGCTTTGTGCTGTCAACTTGTATGGCCCTGATGCACAAGTGCACAGGAGCAGGCTGGCTGCTGTTGTGTCTGCCTGCAAGCAGCTCCACAGAGCTGGGCTTCTGCATGCTGTGTTACCATCTCAGGTAAGTATAACCTATTCATTTTCACATCTTTGAGCTTTAGTATGATAATTACTGTATTTATTTATATTCTTAGTTAAATATCCTTTTATGTATTGAGCATGATGAAATGAGAGTTATAGAAATACTTGCTCTAGTATCGGTATAAATATGAAAGCAAATGTGAAAATTTTTAAACATAAATGAAAGCAAAATAAAGGACATTTGGATACTCCCAAGGCACCTTTCTGAAAAACTTTAAGAACTGCTGTTGTGCCTTTGTGGCAAGACAACACAAATGAAGAATCTAGCATAGAAAGCAAGGTTGCGCCAGATACAGTGGCTCATACCTGTAATCCCAGCACTTTGGGAGGCTCAAATGGGAGGATTGCTTGAGGCCAGAAGTTTGAGACCAGCCTGGACAACATGGCAAGAATTCATTTCTACACAAAATTAAATTAAAAACAACCCCACAAAATCCAGGAATGGGTGACGCGGACCTCTGGTCCTAGCTACTCCGGAAGCTGAGGTGGAAGCTTGAGCCACGATTGTGCCACTGCACTCCAACCTGGGCAGTAGAGTGAGACTCTATCTCATAACAGAAGAACAACAAGAACAAAGTTGAATTAAAATTTTTCTGAATTTGGGAAGGTAATTGTCAGTGCTATATACAGTGCGATTTTTATTTAATGAGAGCAGTGAAATTTTTTTTTTTTTCTATGAAATATCTTTTTGCGGCCGGGCGCGGCGGCTCAAGCCTGTAATCCCAGCACTTTGGGAGGCCGAGGCGGGTGGATCACAAGGTCGAGAGATCGAGACCAGCCTGGTCAACATGGTGAAACCCCGTCTCTACTAAAAATACAAAAAATTAGCTGGGCATGATGGCACCTGCCTGTAATCCCAGCTACTCAGGAGGCTGAGGCAGGAGAATTGCCTGAACCCAGGAGGCGGAGGTTGCGGTGAGCCGAGATCGCGCCATTGCACTCCAGCCTGGGTAACAAGAGTGAAACTCTGTCTCAAAAAAAAAAAAAAAAAAAAAAAAAAGAAATATCTTTTTGCTAGGCATTTCAGTGTTGGCTTTGTTTTAGTCCACAGATCTGCATCATTCTCTTGGCACAGAACTTCTCACCCTGGTTTATAAAAGCATCGCTCCTGGAGATGAGAGACAGTGTCTGCCTTCTCTAGACCCCAGTTGTAAGCAGCTGGCCACCGGACTTCTGGAGTTAGCCTTTGCTTTTGGAGGACTGGTAGGAAAGACCTCAGCATGCTGCACTCTCCTAATAATGGAAATACATATCTCACTTGCAGGTGTCGCTAGATACTGGCATTTGGGTAGTAAGGTCTTAGCTGGACAAGTATTGAATAATTAACATGAGCTGACTTTCTTTCTAAAAGATTATTTTTTCAGTAGTTTAAGAAAAAAAAACAACAGAGTAGAACAACATTCTTCTAATATTGAGTTTCTGTCTGTCCCACTTTGTTTCCAAAAGGAATTAGCTACAGAACGTTTTGTGACTCTGAGACTGAGCCGTGTTGACCTGTGGCCTCTTCTCTCCTTGGTGGTCCTTCACATGGATGATTGGGAGGGCCTCTGAAGGATAATCCCAGAGGCTCCAAAAAAAACATTCACATGACTCTTTGAACCATGCTGCGCTGGCCTTAGATAGTCACTGCTGTAGCTGAGATCTGCAGCCAGCCCTCTGTGTTCATTCCATCCCAACTTCCTTTCTTCTGTAGCAGAAACCCCCTTTTCACTCCTTTGTCCGGTTAATGTAGACAATTAACATATTTAAATTGTCTAAAAATTCTCACCCTTACTAGACTTTACTCTCAAAGCAACAACACTGGGTGGGCATATGGCTTCAGCCCAGGAGTTTCAGAATAGCCTGGGCAGCAAAGCGAAACCCTGTCTCTACAAAAAAAAAAAAAAAAATTAGCCAGCTGTGGTGCCATATGCTTATAGTCCCAGCTACTCAGGAAGTTGAGGTGGGAAGATAGCTTGAGCCTGGAAAGTAAAGGCTGTAGTGAGTCATGATCATGCCTCTGCACTCCAGCCTGGGCAACAGAGTGAGACCCTGTTTTTAAAAAATGACAAGGCTGGGCACGGTGGCTGATGCCTGTAATCCTAGCACTTTGGGAGGCCTCGGCAGGTGGATTGCTTGAGGTCAGGAGTTTGAGACCACCCTGAACAAAATGGTGAAATGCCGTCTACTGAAAATAGAAAAATTAGCTGGGTGTGGTGGTATGTGCCTGTAATCCCAGCTACTTGGGAGGCTGAGGCAGGAGGATTGCTTGAACTCAGGAGGTAGAGGTTGCAGTGAGCCAAGATTGTGTCACCGCTCTCTAGCTTGGGCAACAGAGTGAGACAGTGTCTCAAAAAATAAAAAACAACAAGATTTTCTGGGCTTTCGCAAGAAATACGGGTCAAGGAAGATTTCTTTCCCAAAATGAAACCTAGAAAATGGAGGCTAGTTGAAATATATACAATTTCAACTTGAATTCAGTCTTCACATATCAGACTCTTTTTAGATTTCACTGTATCATTTTCCAATTTCAAAGTTATGAGTTGCCCAAGAGTCTTTCTGTGCCATGCAAAGATGTGCCCCGGTTACGGTACCTCTCCTTTCTTCTTTCCAGTATGAGCGCCTTGTGAGTCTTCTCCTGAACCCAGCACTGCTGTCCACTCCATCCTTGGGCAGCTCGCAGAGCAGCGTCATCCACTTCTCCCATGGGGAGTATTTCTATAGCTTGTTCTCAGAAACAATCAACACCGAATTGTTGAAAAATACGGATCTTGCAGTATTGGAACTCATGCAGTCATCAATGGACAATCCCAAAATGGTAACAAACTTTTCCTTTAAGTAAATATTTTCTTTTCTTTCTTTCTTTTTTTGTTTGAGACGAAGTCTTGCACTGTCGCCCAGGCTGGAGTGTAGTGATGCAATCTTCGCTGACTGCAACCACTTCTGCCTCCTGGGTTGAAGTGATTCTCCTGCCTCAGCCTCCCAAGTAGCTGGGATTGCAGGCACCCGCCACCATGCCTGGCTAGTTTTTTGTGTTTTTAGTAAAGATGGGGTTTCCCTATGTTGGCCATGCTGGTCTTGAACTCCAGACCTCCTAATCTGCTCACCTTAGCCTCCTGAAGTGCTGGGATTACAGGTGTGAGCCACCGTGCCCTGCCAATGTTTTCTTATGTAATGCTTGTAAAAAGGTTGCTATATTCCTGAAATATTTCATTAAAATATGACAAGATTCTTTTTCTAGAAGGTTAAAAGCTCTTTCTTTTAACAAACTCAAAAAAACCCCCAAACACACCTTTTATCAATAGTTAATGAATGTTAGGCCAGGTGTGATGGCTCACCCCTGTAATTTCAGCACTTTGGGAGGATGTGGTGGGCAGATAATCGGAGGTCAGGAATTTGAGACCAGCCTGGCCAGCATGGTGAAACCTTGTCTCTACTAAAAATACAAAAAGTTAGCTGGGTATGTTGGCGCATGTCTGTAATCTCAGCTAATCAGCAGGCTGAGGCAGGAGAATTGCTTGAACCCAGGAGGCGGAGGTTGCGGTGAGCTGAGATCGTGCCACTGCACTCCAGCCTGGGTGACATAGGGAGACTTTGTCTCATAAAATAAAAAATAGTTGATGTTATTATCAGATGCTGAAACATTTTTTCTGTTCCCTCATGCTTTGCAAATTTCTAAGCCTAAATATCAAGAAGCAGAGCTATGCAGGATATTGATGTTTGCCAAAATGTGGCCTTGGAGCTTGTAAACCTGTCCTGAGGCCCAGAGGTGGCTTTGCATTCATACCAGCTGCAGGCGGGTCTCCGCGCCCTGGTAGACCTCTCTGTTCTCTGCTCTCTCTTGGCCTTGATGCTGAGTTATCATTTTCTGCATGTTCCTGCTTTGTCCCCCTTCCCCCTCACATCAGCTTTCTGGAGATCAGTATTTAATATACAGTTGACTTTCATTTGCTAAACTTCTGGGATTTTGAAATCTAACCTGCTCTGTGGACAGAAACTGTTAACTGTTGGTATGTCCAGTTTAAGGGAGAGTCTATGATTTCCTAAACTGAGCTTTTATTTTAAACAGTGCTTGTCTGTTATAGGGGAATCTTTGGTGATAGATTGCTAGGAATTTGTATTTTTTTTTAAAGTTAGAAATAAAATCATAGTAGATGACATTCAGATTTAACATTCTGATTTTATGAACTATAGCTTCTGATGGAAATGATAGAAAAATCATAAACCTTTACCTCTATTCTTTTGCCAAATTTCTCTAAAGTAACAGAATGGGATTTAGAAAAAGCACCACTATAATCTCAAAGGACATGGAGAACAGGATTTCCAAGGGTGACAAGAGCTGTGAATCAGAAGGACAGGTGTGACAGATTGCATGCGGAGTCCGAGATAGCTGTGGGGTGATACAGCCTTTGGAAGATGGGGTCCGCACTGGCTGAATGCCAGCAGGGCAGGCATGGGAGCAGGGTTGGGCAGAGGCTGAGAAGAGAGGATTGGAGGAAGGCCAGCTCTCCCTTGCAGGGCAGCCTCCTGCTGTTGGGGGTCTGATCCTCCCCACTTGAGGAGAAGGGGAGGGGGCAGTGACTCTCTGGGAAGGATAGAGACCTCTAGACTGGAGGTTTCTGGCATGGCTGAATATACGGATTCCATCAGGAAAAGGGGGAAGTTAAGTGCAGGCCTACCTAAATTCTAGACTTCGAGGCTGTCTGCCCTTTCCCTCCAAATACTTTCAGTTCAGCATCAAGAATATCCTGACAAGCCCTAAGAGAAAATAAAGATGCAGGCATCATAGCCACCTGGGTTAGCGACAGTGATCCTCCCCACCAGTGAGCCTTGCACCCTGCAGAGCACTTCCAGCCAGGTCCTGCCTGTGAGCCAACAGACTAGTGGGCCAGGCACCTGAGGAAAGGAACGCCAGAGGGCGCAGCAGGACACAGGCTACTGTGGCAAGGGCTGCTCAGTGAGACGGAAATGTTAGGCGGAGAAAAAAACTGAAAGATGAGAAGCTGTACTGTACCTGTGAAATAAGAATTGCTATCAAGAATTAACATCAGAACAGAAAAGGTCTCTTGGGAATTAAGAATAGGCATCAGAAATTAAAAATGAAATGGGTTGAGCGTGAAAAGACAAAACAGAAAACACAAGAGAAATGAGGAAGAGATGGAGTTCATGCACAAGATGGAGCAGCAAGGCCTTGGCTGCAGAGAGCAGGGGCCAGGAGAGGCATTTGGTGAGGATACAGCTCCGGAGGAGGCCAGAAGCACAGGCCTTGAGTTTCCAGGGGGAAGAAGGCCATGAGGGGTCCAGTATGGTGCATAGAAACAGTTCCACGTGGAACACATTTCTTGAGAATTCAGATCCCTGGGGTTTTACCACAAGAAGAAATTCTCAGGTTTCCACTGGAGAAAAAGCAGTTATGTGTGAAGGATCTAGAAATTGAATGACATATGTCTTCTTAGCAGCAGTGTGGACACTGCAAGACTCGAACCAAATTTCTTCCACAATTCATGAAATAAATCTCCAGCCTAAAGTTCTGAATCCAGCTGGATTACCTATTATGTGAGAGTAGAATGCAGATGTCTTAGACATGCCAGATCCCCAAGAGGTCCCTTTGCACTCTCATAGGATGCTGCTGGGTGGAGAGTGATCAGGCAGTGAGACAAGAGAGGGGAGGGTGCTGGATGCAGGACGTCGGCCCCACACAGAGGCATGGATGGCCCAGCACCGGCATTGCAGATCAGGAGCTGAGTCGCCACAGAGATGGGGCAGATAGACCTGATAGGCTTAGAGGGCTTTCAGCAATTTTATAACTTGGGAGAGTTTGATGATGAATTAATGACAGACACACTGAAAACAATGAAAGCAAACAAAATTAACTTCAGGAAGTACAAAATGTGCAAAAAGGGAAGACCATTGTTTCTGCTGAAACATTGTGAAAAATGTTTATATAGTCAGAATGACAGGAATAGTGAATGTTAATCTGATCAAAATTAGCCTGTCACTCTGTCACAGGAGTGGTGGAGACACGGAAATGTGTGTGTGTGTGTGTGTGTGTGTGTAATGGTAGTTGAACAGAAGTATGTGTGTGTGCGTGTGCTTGTTTGCTTGTATGTGTATAGTGTGTGCCTGTACAGGGGTGGTGGGACCGGAAGTATGCACTTGTGTGCATGTTTGCTTGTGTGTTTACACCTGTGTGTGCTTATGTGTGCATGTACAGTGCTCTTGGTGGTGACAGAAGAGAGCTGACTCCTTTTTCAAATGGAGTTCTATCAAGACTGTCCAGAATAGGAAAGCCAGGCGCAGCTGGATGAGCCTGATGACATAGCTAAGGCCATCCTGTACTTTCTATGGAAAAACTGTGGTTAAAGCAGACCTCTAATCAAACTTGAGCAGTTTTGAAGTAAACATCTATTGTAGAAATAGCGTCTTTATTTTCCACGAATAGCTTTGAAATGAAAGTAAGTTTTGTCTTCTGTCATTCTCAAAATTAAAAATTTTCCCTCACTCTCACCATCAATCTGTGTCAGGTGAGTGCCGTTTTGAACGGCATGCTAGACCAGAGCTTCAGGGAGCGAGCCAGCCAGAAACACCAAGGACTGAAACTTGCGACTGTAATTCTGCAGCACTGGAAGAAGTGTGATTCTTGGTGGGCCAAGGATTCCCCTCTCGAAAGTAAAATGGCAGTGCTGACCTTACTGGCAAAAATTTTACAGGTATTTTGAGATTCCTTAAAAAAGCAGTTATGTTTGTTCTTCTGTAACTTTTGTCTTAAAAATTTGTTGGAGGTTGCTCCAAAAGCTCATTGGTTTGACAAATAAGAAAATATTTTGACAGGATGGTTGTTTATATTTACCTTACTTTTTAAAGTTTTTCCATTATGATTTATCAGACTTACTGTTTCTTCTGCTTTATCTTTTTAAGGCACCTTTGCATGTATTGTCTTAAAAGTATTAAAATATTTTACAATAAGCTTGTGAAAATATTATGGAAGCCCAAAATTAAATTTATAGTTTATTTCTAGAATTTAAACAATTGCGCAATGGGTTAAAGAAACAGAGATGTGGTATACAAATGTGTCCTGTTTTTCTTTTCCCTCCTGTAGATTGATTCATCTTTATCTTTTAATACAAGTCATGGTTCATTCCCTGAAGTCTTTACAACATATCTTAGTCTACTTGCTGACACAAAGCTGGATCTACATTTAAAGGTAAATAGTGAAATACTTATTTTTTTGGATTACATTCTCTTTCCTGTTTTTTATTTTTGCATATTTGTGATGTTTTTTGTTTTTTGTTATGGGTAATTTCAAGCATGTTGAAAAATAGACTAGCATAGTAATCCTCCTGTACTGATGAGCCAGTCTCGAAAACCAGCCTGTGTGGGCCTATTTGTTTCACCTGTGCAGTCACCCCACCTGTCAGCTGGCCGGGAAGGCCAAGCGGGCCCGGCATGTTATCTGACCTGTACCTGCTTCAGTTTAGTGTGTCTTTCCAAGACATAAGAACATTTCATTCTTTCTTTGTTTTTTTTTTTTTTTTTTTGAGACAAGAGTCTCAGTCTGTTGCCCAGACTGAAGTGCAGCGGCACAATCTTGGTTCAGTGCAACCTGCACTTCCTGGGTTCAAGTGAGTCTCATGCCTCAGCGTCCCGAGTAGCTGAGATCACAGACATGTGCTGCCAGGCCAATTTTTGCATTTTTAGTGTATTTCACCTTAGTGGCCAGGCTGGTCTCAAACCTCAAGTGATCTACCTGCCTCACCCTCCCAAAGTGCTGCAATTACAGATGTGAGATGCCGTGGCCCGAGAACGTTTCTTTTAAAGTATAAGATTGTCACATTTGTATGAATTGACATTTGTGTTTGCATATATACGATTTAAATTGGCTTTTTGGGATTGCTATAATCACTTTATTACTCATTAATTAAATAATACAAAACTTTTTGGTGATTTTTAGGGTGAAGAATTAATAAATATTGTCATTTAAAGGTTACTAAATTTAAAGTCCTAGAACAATTAGATTTTAAATCCTATTGAAATGTGGCTTTAATGCAAGAGACCTTATTACTGGGTAAAGGGGATAATTCTTTGGAGTTTTCAGCTGTGTGATTAATCAAGTTTCCCATTTCTCCATAGATAGTCTTGGAATTTATCTGCCATGCAAGGGAGATAGGAATCAACTCCTAGTTCAGCTCAGTATGAAGTTCTCAGGTAGTTCTGCAATGTATAGTTGGTAACCACCCCATCTGCACAAAGCTTGTCCAGTATATTTTTACTAGGGTCATTATTTGTGGAAGGGGAAGCACATACCGAATCAGCACCATGTCGTATTTATTTATGTGTCTGTAGCTTGAGTCAACTGACTAGCCTGGTTAAGAGTCAAAGCTGAGGTGAATAGGCGGGTGCAGTGGCTCACTCCTGTAATCCCAGCACTTTGGGAGGCTGAGGTAGGTGAATAGCCTGAGGAGAGGAGTTTGAGACCAGCCTGTCCAACATGGTGAAACCCCGTATCTACTAAAAATACAAAAAAAATTAGCCAGACGTGGTGGCAGGTGCTTGTAATCCCAGCTACTCTGAAAGCTGAGGCAGTAAGAATCACTTGAACCCAGGAGGTAGATGTTGCGGTGACCCTAGATCGTGCCACTGCACTCCAGCTTGGGCGACAGAGTGAGACTCCATCTCAAAAAAAAAAGATGAGGTATAGAATTGTGTTCAGGTTGGTGTTTAATATAATTTAGAAATTACGCTGAAGTCGTTCATTGATTCCGAATAGTGCTTTATTTGCAGCGTCTTTAGAAAACAGTGATTTTATTTATTCTGTAGGACCTGTAAGCCACAATTAGTGCAGTTTCTTATGTCTGCCTTGCTCCACAGGGCCAAGCTGTCACTCTTCTTCCGTTCTTCACCAGCCTCACTGGAGGTAGTCTGGAGGAACTTAGGCGTGTTCTGGAGCAGCTCATCGTTGCTCACTTCCCCATGCAGTCCAGGGAATTTCCCCCAGGAACTCCGCGGTACAACAATTACGTGGACTGCATGAAAAAGGTTAGTTTCTAGTAGTATCAAGTGAGATTAAAACACTGATTTTTTTTTTTTCTTGTTACGTATCTTGAAGAGAAGTGTGTGGAATATACAGAATCAGAGAAGTGCTCTAACTTTAAGAATTCATTTGTTTCATTTGGAGAGCAGTGACAGGAGTATATGTGAATACACTGGAATTTTTTTTTTCCCATTTTTAAATTGTGAAATATTTTATGCATAAAATGGAATATATAAAGTATATATAAGTTATGAACAGTGATACCAAAAGAAGCTAAGAAATAGAATATTACCAATAATTTCCAGTTTCTAAAATTTAATAATGATTATTTGAGAAGCATTTCATGATTATCCCTGATACCGTATGTTGAGCATCTCTTTGCTGAAATGCTTGGAACCAGAAGCATTTCAGATTTTGGAATGTTTGTATATACATTATGACATATCTCTGGGTTAGGACCCCAGTCTGGATATAGACATGAAATGCATTTGTGGGTGTATGTGTGTGCGTTTGTTGTTGTTTGTTTATTTTGAGATGGAGTCTTGCTCTTTCACCAGGCTTGAGTGCTGTGGCACTCTCTTGGCTCACAACAACCTCTGACTCCCTGATTCAAGCGATTCTTGTGCCTCAGCTTCCCGAGTAGCTGGGATAACAAGCCCATGCCACCACCCCTAACTCATTTTTTTGGTATTTTTAATGGAGACGGGGTTTCATCATGTTGGCCAGGTTGGTTTCAATCTCCTGACCTTGTGATCCACCCACCTCGGCCTCCCAAAGTTCTGCAATTAAAGGCATGAGCCACCATGCCCAGCCTTTTTTTGTTTGTTTTGTTTTGTTTTTGAGACAGCGTTTCTCTGTCACCCAGGCTCAAGTGCAGTGGAAATTGCACAGAATAGTTTCAGAGATGAAAGAAGGTATTATGTCCACGAGATAGGATAAGGATCCTTGGAAATTAAATGTGCAGAAGCAAAATTTAAATAAAAACATACCTGTTCTATTCTGAGGGTAAAATTAAGGATATCTCCTAGAAAGTAGAACAGACACTGAGACAGAGAAGGGGAGAGTTAGGATGAGAACACTGAGGGAGCAGCCTGGGTTGTTGCCTCTGTAGCAAGGACAGTGTGGATAAGATGCACGTGACCAGAATCGGAGTAAGGGCAAGAGTCTCTGGTGTGGTGAAGGAGGGGCCTGTGGAAGGCACACCACCATGGCCTCTCAGAACCTGAGACAGAAGAGTAGCGTTTGCAAAACCTAAAGAGAATACAGGCCCAGTATACAGTGAACACTGATATATACCAGCCACCCACAATATCTGTAAAAATGACAGAAATATTAGTATTTGTTAAGTCTGAAATTCTGGTAATTTTTTTATATGTTACATATTTTTACTATTTAAGAAACTTTTTCTATGTTTACATTTCTTACTATATAGTTAAACTATTGAAGCAAAAGTAAAACCCAACAAAATTTTGATGATGTATTTCTTCCAGTTTCTAGATGCATTGGAATTATCTCAAAGTCCTATGTTGTTGGAATTGATGACAGAAGTTCTTTGTCGGGAACAGCATCATGTCATGGAAGAATTATTTCAATCCAGTTTCAAGAGGATTGCCAGAAGGTAACCCATTCTAGCCTGGGGTCCCAGGAACCGTATGCATTTCATTTTTGTCAGAAGTTATCTTCTCTGTTTCAAAAAAAAGCTTAGCTACAATTGTACTCTTGCTACTAAACTTTATTTGGTTTTTGTCTTTAAAACAAAACTTTTATTATAATATTTTTCAAACATATGCAGAGCTAGAGCAAGAGTATAAATAAGGCCCCATATTGAACAAAGTTCAACATTTTCCCAGCTTCATCTTGGCCTTTTGTTTTTTTTTCTTTTTTTTGCTGCTGCTGTTATAATTTGAAGCAAATCTCTGATACCGTGTTATTTCACCTCTAAATCCTTCTGTATATATCTCTAAAAAATGCAATTTTCTTGAATAGCTACAGTGTCATTATCAACTGAATAAAATTGTTAGTAATTCCTTAGTCAGATTTCCTCAGAAGTGTCAAACATGCTCACAACGTTGGGTTACTTGAAATTTGATCCAAACAAGGTTCATATATGGCATTTCACTGTTAAGTTTCTTCAGTCTGTCTTCATCTAGAACAGTCTTTTATTAATATTTTGTTGTTGAAGAAACTTGGACACTTGTTGTGTACAGTTTCTTATACTCTGGATTTATCTGATTCTTTTGTTTTCATTTAACTTCTTCCTCCAGCCCTTGGGTTTCTGTAAATGGAAAGTTATATCTAAAAGCAAAGTTAGATTCAGGTTGAAATTTTGACCAGACTATTTAATAGTTGATGCCTTATACTTATTCATGGCATTAGGAGATGCATAATGTCTGGTGGTCCTGCTTTTGGTGATGCTAGGCTTGACAAGTGATGTGCGTCATTGTATTTCCCTCATGATTTAGCTCCATGTATGATAGTTGCCCTGAGTGGGCAACTTATTTGAATCACTTACTTCATTAAGAGTTACAAATGGCCATTTTTCTGATCCTTTTATTTCTTCTAAATTTAGTGTTTGGAATTGCAGTATAATGAAGGTCTCATCACTAGGATTTTTTGGTTACCAAAAATGCAATTTAATATTTTCATAAAAATACAGTGGGAAAGATAGGACATATTTGATCATTGATTTTTTTTTTTTTTTTTTTTAAATTGAGATGGAGTCTGTCTTTGTCACGTAGGCTGGAGTGTGGTGGCATGATCTCTGATGACTGTAGCCTCTGTCTTCCGAGTTCAAGTGATTCTCCTGCCTTAGCCTCACAAGTGACTGTAGTGAAGTGGGTGAAGTTTGTGATCTGTGAAATATATAAGGCAGAGATTACAGGCATGTGCCATCACATCGGGCGAATTTTTGTATTTTTAGTAGAGACAGGATCTTACCATATTGGCCAGGCAGATCTCGAACTCCTGACCTCAAATGAGCTGTCTACCTCAGTGTCCCAAAGTGCTGGGATTACAGGCATGAGCCACTGCACCGGGCAATGATTATTGATTTTTGAAATAAGGGTTTGATGCCATGGCTACTCCCTATAGTAAACTTCCAATGAATTTTTTAAATTGGCATTTATCTAGATTGAATTTATAAATATCCATGTAAATTTGTCTTGAGTTATATTTTACAGATTGTAAACTGCACCCATTGTAAGTATATAGTTCCATGATTTTTAGAAACTTTATTGAGTATACAGCCAGTGCCATACAACATTTTTATTCTCTGGTAAGACCCCACAGGACCATTTATAACTGTCTCCCATTGCTCATTTCAGCTCCAGGCACACACTAATCTACTTTCTGTCTTTATAAATCTGCCTTTTTTGGACATTTTATATAAGTGGAATCATATAATATGTGATCTCTTACTCCTGGCTTCTTTGTTCAGCATAATGCTTTTGATGTTCATCCGTGACATAGTTCATTCCTTTCTACTGTTATGTTAAAAAAATATAATTGACCAACTATAAAACAGAATTTTGCACAGCAGCAGAACACATATTCTTTTTGAGCATACTTATAGCATTTCTTAGGACAGACTATACTAGACTATAAGACAAGTCTTGCTAAAGTTAAAAAGATTGAAATTGTACAAAAGTATGTTCTCTGTCCACAGCAAAGTTAAATTAGAATTCAGCAACACAAGGAAATTTAGGGAATCTGAAAATATTTGTAAATAATCCACTAATTAATAATAACACATTTCTAAATAGCCCTTGGGTCAAATAAGAAATGACAAAGGAGGTCAGATAGTATTTTGATCTGAGTAAAATAAGAATACAGTATATCCAAATGTGATGCAACTAAATAGATGCTCAGAGGGAAATCTATATCTTTTAATGCATATGTTTGAAAATAGGAAAGATTTAGATCAGTAATCTAAACTTTCTACCTTAAAATCTAGAAATAGAAAAAAACAAACCAAAGGTGATACAAAGAAAGGGAATAGAAAACAGAAAAATGGTGGGGAAAAATTAGTTTTTCTTTTCATAATCAAAGGTAAAGGTGTTGACAAAACCGTAGGTAGGCTATCCAAAAATAAAGTTTGTGAAAATTAAGAATAAAAAGAGGTGGATGTTACCACTGACCTCTCAGAAACTGTAAGAAGATTATAAGAGAGTATCATGAAAAATATTAGGCCAGCAAATTCAGCAACTTAAGTGAAATGGACAAATTCGTAGAAAGTTGTAAATTACCAAACGTTCTCAAGAAAAAATAAAAAGTACGAATACACCTCTGGCAAGTAATTAAATTGAATTAATAATTAAAAATCTTCCTGTAAAGGAAACCCGAGACCTAGATAGCTTTTTTGTTTTGTTTTGTTTTTGGAATTCATGGTCTCACAGTGGTCAAGGCTCACTGCAGCCTTGACCTCCTGGGCTCAAGTAATCCTCCCACTACAGCCTCCTGAGTAGCTGGGACTACAGGGATATACCACCACACCTGGCTAGTTTTTGTATTTTTTATAAACAGGGGGTTTTACCATACTGCCAAGGCTGGTCTTGAACTCCTAGGCTCAAGTGATCTGCCTGCCTTGACCTTCCAAAGTTCTGGGATTACAAGTGTGAGCCACTGTGCCTGGCCTCCAGATAGCTTTACTCGTAAATTTTATCAAATATACATAAACATACATACATGAGAGAGAGAGATTATATCTGTATCTATCTATGTATCTGTTTGTTTGTTTGTTCGTTTTAGACAGTGTCTGACTCTGTCTCCCAGGCTGGAGTGCAGTGCCTCACTGCAACCTCTGCCTCCTGGGTTCAAGTGACTCTTGTGCCTCTCAGCCTCTTGAGTAGCTGAGACTACAGGCACACACTACTACACCACCCTAATTTTTTGTGTTCTTAGTAGAGACAGGGTTTTGCTGTGTTGCCCAGGCTGGTCTGCAAGTCCTGAGCTCAGGCAATCCTCCTGCTTTGGTCTCCCAAAGTGCTAGGATTACAGGTGTGAGGCACCACGATTGGCCCAAATATATATATTTTTGTTTTTGTTGGTACATAGGTGTATATATTTATGAGGGGTACATGGGATATTTTGTTACAGGTGTATAATGTGTAATCACGCCAGGGTGAATGAAGTATTCATCGCCACAAATGTTTATCATTTCTTTGTGTTAGAAATAATTCAGTTATACTTAAAAATGTTGTTGACTGTAGTCACCCTATTGTGCTGTCTACCTAACCATCTTTTCGAACGCATTAGCGATTCCCACTTCTCCAGCCTCTGGTAACCATCTTTCTGTTTTCTATCTCCATGTATGTGTTCAATTGTTTCAGTGTTTTTTAGCTCCCACAAATAAGTGAGAACGTGCAAAGATGGTCTTTCTGTGCCTTACTTATTTCATATAACATACTGATTTCCAGTTCCATTCGTTGTTGCAAATGACAGTATCTCATTCCTTTTTTATGGCTGAGTGGTACTCCACTGTGTTTATGTACCACATTTCCTTTATACATTTGTCTGTTGATGGATACATATGTTGCTTCCAAGTTTTGGCTCTTGTGAAACAGTGCTGCAATAAACATGGAAGTGCAAATACCTCTTCAAAATATATTGATTTCCTTTCTTTTGTGTATATACCTTGCAGTGATATTGCTGGATCATACAGAAGTTCTATTTTTGAAAAACCTCCATACTGTTCTTCATACTGGCTCTACTAGTTTACATCCTTTGTCCACCTTATTTCAATTTTTTGGAATGTTTTAAGACTTGTTTTGTGGCTTAACATATGCTCTATCCTTGAGAATGATCCATGTGCCTATGAGGGGGATGTGTATTCTGCAGCTTTTGAGTGAAATGTTCTGTAAACATCTGTAAGGTTCGTTTAGTCTGTAGTGCCAATTACATATGATGTTTCTTTGTTCATTGACGTTTCTATCTGGAAGTTCTGTCCAGTCCTGCAAGCGGGGTGTTGAAATCTCCAGCTATTGTTACATTGTGGTCTCTCTCTCTCTCTCTCTCTCTCTCTCTCTTTAGCTGTAATATTTGCTTTATGTATCTGGGTGCTGCAGTGATGGGTGTAATTTACAGTCGTTATATCCTCTTGCTGAATTGACCCCTTAATCATTGTATAATGACTTTAAAAATCACTTTTTATGATTTTTGTCTTGCAATCTAGTTTGTTGTAAGTATAGGTTCTGCTCTATTTTGGTTTTCATTGGCATGAAGTATCTTTTTTCATCCCTTTGTTTTCAGTCTACGTGTGTCTTTATAGGTGAAGTGTGTTTCTTGTAGGCAACAGATCATTTGGTCTTTTTTTTTCCCTTAATTCATTTAGCCACTCTATTTTTATTAGACAGGTTAGTCCATTTACATTCAGTGTTGTTCTTGCTAAGTGGGGTTTACTTCTACCATTTGTTACTTGCTTTCTGGTCGATTTGTGGTCTGTTCTTCCTTCTTCCCTTCCTGTCTTCCTTTTATCGAAGGTTATTTTCTCGGGTTGTGTGTTCTCATTTCTTGCTTTTTATTTGTTGTATTTTTTATCTTATTTTTGGTTTATGGTTACTGTGAGGCTTGCAAATAATACCTTATAACCCGTTATTTTAAACCACTGACAGCTGAACACTGAGAGAGGAAAACTAATAAAAATTCTGTACTTTAACCTCGTCTTCCACTTTTTAATCTTTTTGCTGTTTCAAGTTATAACTTATTATGCTATGTCTGGAAAAGTTATCATTTTTGATAAATTTATCTTTTTAGTCTTTCTACTCAAAATATAAGTAGTTTACATCCCACAATTACAGTGTTATACTATTCTGTGGTTTTCTTTGTACCTATTAGTGAGTTTTATCCCTTTAGGTGATTGCTTATCGCTCATTAATGTCCTTTTATTTCATATTAAAGAACTTGTGACCAGGAGTGGTGGCTCATGTCTGTAATCCCAGCACTTCGGGAGGCCGAGGCAGGTGGATACTCTGAGGTCAGGGGTTCGAGACCAGCCTGGCCAACACGATGAAACCCTGTCTCTACTAAAAATACAAAAAAATTAGGCAGGCTTGGTACTGGGCACCTGTAGTCCTAGCTCCTTAGAAGGTTGGGGCAGGAGAGTCGCTTGAACATGGGGGGTGAGGTTGCAGTGAGCAGAGATTGTGCCACTGCACTCCAGCCTGGGCAACAAGAGCGAAATGCTGCCTCAAAGCAAACAAAAAACACCTCCTTTCATAATTTCTTGTAGCATTTATTTTCTGGTGTTGATAAATTCCTTTAGTTTTTGTTTTCGAGCAAAGTCTTCATGCTTGAAGTATATTTTTATAGGATATACTGTTCTAGGAATAAAGGGTTGTTTTCCTTCAACATCTTAAGTATGTTGTGCCACTGTGTCCTGGCCTGCAAAGTTTCCGTCCAGAAGTCTGCTGCCAGACCAGACGTATTGGTACTCCTTGTGTGTTACTCATTTCTTTCCCCTTACTTCTTTTCAGGATTCTTTGTTTTTGACTTCTGGATGATTGGTTGTTAAATGCCTTGAGGTAGTTTTATTTGGGTTAAATCTGCTTGGTGTTCTGTAACCTTCTTATACTTGAATATTGATATCTTTCTCAATAAGGTTTGGAAAGTTCTCTTGTTATTATACCTTTGAAAAAACTTTCTACCCCTATCTCCCTCTACCATCTATTTAAGGCCAATAAATCTTAGATTTGACCTTTTGAGGCTATTGTCCAGATCTTGTTGATGTGCTTCATTGTTTTTTATTCTTTTTTCTTTTGTTCCTTCTGTGGATTTTCAAATAGCCTGTCTTCTGTTCACTAATTCTTCTGCTTGATCAGTTCTGCTTTTTTCTTTTTTTGAGACTGGGTCTTGCTCTGTCATACAGGATTGTTGCATAGGTACATACATGGCAAGGTGGTTCGCTGCCTCCATCCCCCTGTAACCTGTATCTGGCATTTCTCCCCATGTTCTCTCTCCCCAACCTCTCCACCTCCCGCTGTCCCTCCCCTCCCCGCCATCAGACCCCAGTGTGTGATGCTCCCCTCCCTGTGTCCATATGCTTTTGTATCTGGGAATCAGTCTTAGAGACCATATTAATAGAATAAAGGACAAAAAACACATTATAATTTCAATAGATGCAGGCAAACACTTGATAAAGTACAACACCTATTCATGATAAAACTGACAAAGGCTGTCTGAAAAACCAGTAGCCAACAAAATATGTAATAGTGAAGGACTGCATGCTTCCTCCTGAGACTGGGAACAAGACCAGGGCGCCTGAAAAAATAATCAAAGAGAAATAAAAAGGCAACCAAAGTTTTTGCTATTAAATTTATTTTCTTATTCCTTTTTTTTTTAGTTTTATAGGATTTTCATGTTACTTCTTTTCTTGTTCCTTTACACTGTGTATCTTACTCTCTTCCTTTCTAATGTTGTTTCCATTGATCCTCCGTAATTACTCAATGGCTTTACAATACACACTTTTAAAAAGGACATACCAATATTATTACATAGAATAGGGACATCTAGATGAAGTTTAAATTTTTCATTTTAGCTATAATTTTCTTAGAACATGCCATCTAAGGATCTACAGTAAAATTTTGTGTTCTAAAATCGTTTGATGTAGTTTTTTGTGGTTTTTACACCAATTAGTAATGCTAATTTAATTGATTTCCAAAGTTTAGAATTTTGTTTTTTCTTGACCCTAGTTTCTTTTTGAACATGTAAGGTATTTACGTGTCTAAAATCAAAGCTATAAGGAGCTGCGTTGCAGAGGGTCTTTCTTCCATCTCTGGCCCTTCTCTCATTCCCCTTTTGCCTCTTCACTTTACTGTCTCTTCCACCTGTGTCTTGTACAGATCATTTCCTATCAGCACATAGAGAGCCTCCTCATTCTTTTTTATTAAAAATTAGTGTTTAGTTCTTCTTTGCAAAGCAGTATTATAGTATTTTACGGCAACCTTCTACCAGTGGACTTCTGGGTTCAGTCTTCTGCTGTTAAACATAATGCCACAGGGAAGCCAGATGTGGTGGCTTTTGCCTGTAAACCTAGTGCTTTGGGAGGCTGAGACAGGAAGATCACTTGAACCCAGGAATTTGAGACCAGCCTGGGCAATGTAGCAGAAACTTAATTGTTACAAAAATATTTCTGAAAAATAGTAATAATGCCACAGTGAATAGCTGTTTATTTATATTGTCTTGTATTTGTCCATATTATCTTTGGGGTCAATTCCTAAATGTAGATGAAAAGGCAAGTGCATTTGTAATTTTGTCAGGTATCTCTGGGGCTTCTTTTGGGGCTGTATTATTTGCATGTGTTCCTTATTTGTAATGTACTACAGTATCTGTTTCACCACTGTCTGGCCAACATTGTGAAATATTTGGATTTTTTCCAATTTATCGGTGAGAAAGGGTCTCTCCCCTTGTTAGTTTCTTTTATTATTAGTGAAGAAAATAAAATTTTTCTTTGTTATGAGTGAAGTTGGACATATTTTTATATATTTAATTTGCATTTATTTTTCGCTAAACCATCTACAGGCCCATTTATAAAATTTGGTCTTTGCTCTTTTTATTTTGCTTCTTTTTACCATCTTAGCTTTTTATGTAAGAGATGTTTTAAGACTAGAACCCATGTGCGTCTCTATTGTGCTTGCTATTGGAAAGCTCTTCTAGAGAAAATGAGGCTAGGATGGTGCCTGTGTTTGCTCCAGCTACTGGAGCAAAATAGCAAAGAGTGGTTTCCCTATAAACAGCAGAAATGCATTTCTCATGGTTCTGGAGGCTGGGAAGTCCAAGAATGTACTGCCAATAGACATGGTGTCTAATGACAGCCCACTTCCTGATTCATAGGCAGCACCTTCTCTCTGAGTCATTCATGGTAGAATGGGCATGGGATTCTCTAGGGCCCCTTTTTTTGAGACAGAGTTTGTCTCTTGATGCCCACACTTGAGTGCCATGGTGTGATCTCAGCCCACTAAAACCTCCGGGCCTCCTGGATTCAAGCAATTCAAGCAATTCTCCTGCCTCAGCCTGCCAAGTAGCTGGGATTACAGGCATGAGCCACCGCACCTGGCCTGTGGTGCCTCTAATATAAGGGTATTGGTAACTTCCTAGCAGCCTTACCTCCTAATAAATCACATTGGGTGTCAGGGTTTCAACATAGGAATTTGGGGAGTCATAAGAATTCAGTCCATTATAGTGCCTAGATGAACTTTGCAAAGCCTGTGTGGCATCTGGCAGTGTCCTGCAGTCTTTTTATGACTGAGTTATTTTCTGAATCTAATATTTTTGCCCCGGTTATCTAACTTCATGGCATCAGAATTTTAATGGTTATTTAGTCTTAACCCTCTTATTTTTATAGATGAGGATACTAACTTCATTCTTAATTTGTAGATTCATAGACAAAACTTTATAGACGATTATTCAAATATGTTATTTTTCAGGTGAGTAAATAAAGGACCAGATAGGTATATTTCTGTTTGGGAAATAGCAATGGTGGTTCATTGGTAGGGAGAAACTAAAATTTTAAAATCATAACTGCTGAGTTTTATATCCTGGAAATGTGACCATTTTTAGGCTTGAGACTCTTCTGGAGACTTCCAGATGTTCTTTAAGCAAGACCAAATTTGAAAGTAAATGAAAACAATCTTATTTTCAATGGCCACATTTGATTTGAAGATTTTGGGGAGTGAATAAAAACAATACGGTTCATCTACAAATGTTTATTGTATTTTGTGAATTTTACATATATGTAATCCTTAAAGTTATTTTTGTAATTTATAATCATTATTGTTTATTTTGCCTGTTATGTAGTAGGCACTCAAAAGTCCCTCTTCAAAGCAGGAATGTTCATGTAATTTTATCTTGTTTTCTTAGGGGTTCATGCGTTACACAAGTAGCCCTTCTGGAAAGTGTATACGAAATGTTCAGGAAGGACGACCCCCGCCTAAGTTTCACACGCCAATCCTTTGTGGATCGTTCCCTTCTCACTCTGTTGTCTCACTGTAGCCTGGATGCTTTGAGGGAATTCTTCAGTAGAATTGTGGTGGATGCCATTGATGTATTGAAGTCCAGGTTTACAAAGGTATCATATGCCTTAATCAGTTAAATATAGTAAGAAGTGAGCAGCCTAAGAAGTAAGCAGCCTACTTGACTTGTGTGCTTAGACACTACTGTGTGCTCAGTCACATGGCCTCTGCTGCGAGTGTGCCACATAACAGACTTGATGACATCTGCATTTATTTCCTGTGGCTTCTGTAACAACTTAGGCAAATTTGGTGTTGAGAACAACAGAGATGTATTCTGTTATACTTCTGGATGCCAGAGGTCTGGAATTGGTTTCACTGGGATGACATCACAGTGTTGTCAGGGCGATGCTTGCTCTGGGAACTCAGGGAAGAGCTGTTCCTGGCTTCTTCCAGGTTCTGCGGGCTGCCAACATTGCTTTGCTTGTGCTGTATCACTCTGGTGTCTTCCTCCCTTGTCACAATGCCATTTCCTGTCTATTTAATCTCCCTATACATCCTTCTTACGAGGTTGCCTGTGATCTTATTTAGGGTCTGTCCACCTGAACAATCCAAACTAATCTCATCACAAGGCCCTTAACTAAATTTTGTCTATGAAGTCCCTTTTTTTGCCACATAAGGAGGTTGTATTCAAAAGATTGAGGGATCAGGGTATCTTTTGGATACCTTTCATAGGGCGAGGGCGGGATGTATCATTCAGCCTCCCTCAGAACCCTGTTGGGAAATACCGTGAATACCCAGATGCCATGTTGTTAAAGCAAACTTCAAAATAGCTGAGAATTTTGTGTTGGATTTTCACCTGCTGTTCCCGTATCTTCCGTAAGATTTTCTGCAAACATTTTCTACCTGTGGCTCACTATTTGGATGTCATGCATTATTTCCTGCTTCACCCAGTGTAACATAATAATGTTTCTATCTGTGTTCTAGACCCTGGACAATTGCACAGTCTCTTACTGAAGTGATTTAGCATTTTTGGCTGTTAAAATTCTGTCTAAAGAATATTAAATTTTAAATTTGATATGTTTTTTAAGATGTATTTCATGCTTAATAGGACCAAAGATAATTATTTGTTACCTTTTCTAAGCTGAATGAATCTACCTTTGATACTCAAATCACCAAGAAGATGGGCTACTATAAGATGCTAGACGTGATGTATTCTCGTCTTCCCAAAGATGATGTTCACGCTAAGGAATCTAAAATTAATCAAGCTTTCCATGGCTCCTGTATTACAGAAGGAAATGAACTTACAAAGACACTGATTAAGTAAGATTTTACTTAAGTTTGGATTCTATTGTATTTCTCAGTGCTTTGGGTAAATATATTTTTATGCGTGTATATAATGTGAATAAATATTTTATTTAGATACTGAGCTTTAATAGTTTTCTTTTCTTTTTTCTTTTTTTTTTTTTTTTTGAGACGGAGTTTCGCTCTTGTTACCCAGGCTGGAGTGCAATGGCGCTATCTCGGCTCACCGCAACCTCCGCCTCCTGGGTTCAGGCAATTCTCCTGCCTCAGCCTCCTGAGTAGCTTGGATTACAGGCACACACCACCATGCCCAGCTAATTTTTTGTATTTTTAGTAGAGACGGGGTTTCACCATGTTGACCAGGATGGTCTCGATCTCTTGACCTTGCGATCCACCCGCCTCAGCCTCCCAAAGTGCTGGGATTACAGGCTTGAGCCACCGCGCCCGGCTATAGTTTTCTTATGTATAAACTACTTAGGTGAACTTTAGGGTATTATTGAATAACAGATGTTTTATCTTGTACTAATCTTTTACAAAGAATAAAACTTTTTTTTTTTACTGTTTCTTTTCCTGCTATTTTTGCCCTTGAATAGCTTGATATATTTTTTGGTGATTTTCAGTACAAAAATATGTAGAATATATATATTTTTTTGTCATTTGAAATTAAAGGAATAGTAAATGTTCTTTTAACAGGCATTCTAAAAACCACAAAAGTAACCAAATGTGTTTTCTCTAAAACTTGCTTTTAATGAAGTTTTCCTCCTAGTAAATATTGAACATAGGCCTTGCCGTGCCTCATTGTGCATCTCCAAACAAACTCATTATTGCCCTCCTCTTACCTTGTCAGCGAATGACGTCAGTCGTGACTGGGCTGCTCTCTGTACTCCTTGCTTCCTTATCTCTTTTTTTACTGCACTTCATGCCGTTACCTCACTGACCACTGTGTGGTGAGATCCATGTATGTATGCTGTCCTTGCTGTGAGACGGATGACAGGCTCCTTTTCATATTCTCAGTGCCCAGTACTCTGCCTGGCACAAGCTTGATAAGAAAGGCTGAACAGCATTAGGTCCTGTTGTCTGGCATTGTTGGGGTGGAGCAGTGATTGCCATGTTGTGGTGAATTGATTTGTTCACCTGGATCTACTCTGCAGATTGTGCTATGACGCATTTACAGAGAACATGGCAGGAGAGAATCAGCTGCTGGAGAGGAGAAGACTTTACCATTGTGCAGCATACAACTGCGCCATATCTGTCATCTGCTGCGTCTTCAATGAGTTAAAATTTTACCAAGGGTTTCTGTTTAGTGAAAAACCAGAAAAGGTAGGCCTCTTCTAAGGTGTGCACGATTGTAGGAGTTCAAAAGTTAGATTATATCAGTTAAAGTTATATCATAATTTGCACCATCTTATATTAAAGATGTGATTCTTTTAGGTCTGCATAGGTGTATTTAAAGCTGGAGTGCTTTTCCATGAACTATTAAATAGCATTAATTCTAAAGTAACATCAGTTATGAAGATCTTCACCATTCAGATATTTTTACATTCTTCTTTGTATCCATAGAACTTGCTTATTTTTGAAAATCTAATTGACCTGAAGCACTGCTACAATTTTCCTGTAGAAGTTGAGGTGAGTGAAATTTTCAATGTTCTAGGTTAAAAAAAGCTTTGTCAAGTGCTCACAAAGAAAAACGTAACAGTACTGTGTCGGACATGTTAAATTGCCAATATTTGAGTCGGCTTTTAACAAAAACTGGTAGTTTCCGGTAGTTTCTACAAAAATTGGCAATTTTAGCTGGAGGTACAATCTCAGGCAACTACAAAATTTGTCAGAACTTGATTTTTTCATCTCTTGACATGGGAAGGAATGACAGTCCCAGGAAAAGTAACTGTTAGGACGTATCCCAGAAGTTTTTCTTAGTGAATTACTGCAGTCAAAGCAGTTGAGATCCTTACTGTGGTCTTGCTTGGGCAACATGGTAGGATCACAGGAAAGTCATGGGTTAACTGGAATGCTCTGGCAGATAGGACAAGGCTTGTTTTAGCCAAGCTCAGATTGACATGCCAGCCTCAGCAATTGGGCAGTTGGTGAGAATGTTGTGGTTGCTACCCTCACCACCCATTGGAAATGGGAAGGTGGGCAGAGAGGTGAGCTCATCCACCATGGCTTGCACTTTCACCACAGCTGCTGACTTCCACCATGTCTTAGTGCTTCATTACTACATGTGAGTGGTGACTTCCTGCCTTGTATGCCTTCGGAACAAGACTAGGATTGTTTTCTAGCCATATGTTCAAAGAAACAAAGTTAGCTAGTTTATTAAGTGTGTAGACACATGCTATGTGTTACAACAATATAAGGTACTATGATATATCATAACTGTAGATTTGAAGAAATTGAGGGTGAGAGATAAATTTGTCAGCAAGCAGGCATGAGAGCTTAGTGCACACTGTGCAGTGAGCTATACCAGAGCTGAGATGGAGGGCAAGTACCTGGGCTGAGTTCTTCGGGAGTCTACAGGAAGGGCTTTTCTTAGGGGACGCTCAGTGGTCTTATTTTGAGGTTATTTTTGAGTGCTTTAAAATTGGTTTTGTTTTGTTTAAAAATTTATCTTTTTTTGCGAGATTGCTACTCAAACATAAAAAGTATGACTGATTATAAAATGTTGTACATTGTTTATTTGTGCTGCCTAACAGATTCCTATGGAGAGAAGGAAAAAGTACATTGAAATTAGAAAAGAAGCCAGAGGAGCAGCAAGTGGGGATTCAGGTAGGATGTTTTCAAAATCATGAGAAAAGATTCAAATTGATGGGTTCTTTTGTTGTTGTTTTGTTTTGTTCTAAGACAAATAGAGGAGTAAGGTATTTTTTATGTAAACAGAAAATAAGTACTATAAAACAAATTGAGTTTGAAAAATATTTTAAGTGGCAAATTGAATTATATTAAAAGAAATTTACTTAGCTAAACTTAACTGCATAAAAAGATCTCAGAGTGACCAGATGGGCTCAGATAATGTTACACTTTTTTAAAAGTACAAAATTAGTTTGGTGTCTTATTGTTTGCATATGGATTTTATTTGTATGTTATTTAGATATATTCAGAAACGTATATTAGAATACAAGTCCTTTCCAGCTACTCATTCTGTTCCCAGCCTCATAGTGGCTTCCCATCTCCCTCAGGACAGAGCTGCCCACAGCCCCTCACCTGCCAACCCCCTCCCCTGATGCCCTCCTTCCTGTTCACTCTGGCAGATGGCCCCTGCCTGTGCCTTGCGGGTGCCAGCCTTTTGCCCCAGGTCATTTCCACTTGCTGTTTCCTCTAATACCCTCACTCTCAGCTGTCAGCCTCATGACATTTTGTTTAATGTCAACCCCTGAAGTAGACGCTTCCTGGCCTCCCCATTTAAAATTAACCCTCTATCCCTCTGTATTCTCCTTGTTTTTTTGTTTATCGTTTAATTTTTCTTCATAGCTTTTATCACCATTTCTTGACATAAGAATAAAATTTGGCTAGTTTTCTAAATCCCTTAGATACTTTGGATCAGCTACTTTTCAGTAATATTTCTTCCCACATTTATGTTAGATTTAATGGGCAAAATGTACATCCTCAAAGTTTTAAATGCAAAGAAAATTTGTTAATCATATGCCAAATTGGATCAGTGTAACAATTTCCTTGTCTGTGACAGAATAACTGCTTGATAACAACAAAAACAAAATGAAATCTCTTCCCTATTTCCTTTTTGCTTTGTTATCTGGATAATAGGTTAATAATCACAGGGTTGATGAAAATCTTAGATTAAAATACTCTTGAATTTTAATATCCTTTGAGCTTAGAGAAGTACATTTCTTGCTGATTATGTTTGAATACATGTAATTTTCTCCTTATTTGTATTTCAGATGGTCCTTACTATATGTCTTCTCTGTCGTATTTGGCAGACAGTACCCTGAGTGAGGAAATGAGTCAATTTGATTTCTCAACCGGAGTTCAGAGCTATTCATATAGCTCCCAAGACCCTAGACCTAGCATTGGTCGTTTTCGGAGACGGATGATCACATTTCATGTACTGAAAGAATATTGTTGATGTTTGTGAAGAAAGGGGGTCACAGCTATGCTTGCTTTTACTACAGGAAGCCAGTTCTCTGTCCATTGACAGCCCTCAGAGTATAGAGTTAATCTGAGAGTTTTCCATGATCGAATTCCTAGCCTTTTATTCTGTAGATTCAACAGTCAGATCATCAGCACAGAAGGAAGTCAGAGGTCAGGGGTCAACATAGCAAAGTTGCTCTGGCCTGAGGTGCACCCCTGGGGAGTGACTGTACAGACAGGTCAGGGATCAACATAGCAGAGACATCTGACCTGAGGAGCCATCCTGGGGAGTGACCATAGATGGGGGCTAGGAGTCAGTTTAGCAGAGACATTTGACCTGTGAGTGACTGGGCAGATGGGGCGAGGGGACTCTGTACCTGGGATGTAAGGAAGACATGAAATCCTTTCTATGTATTAATTGTATAGTGAGTGTATTTGATATTACCACCAAATTATCATTATTACCTAAGTGTTATATGCTGTTGCCCCAGAAAGAGCCTCCCACTTCCACTGCCATGTCCACTGAATGTTAACCATACTTTCTGCTCTTCTGGGCCCTCATTTTCGCAGGAGCGGCAGGACCCTGCAGTGCATGCTGACGTGCTGGAGCTGGAAATGGACGAGCTCAATCGGCACGAGTGCATGGCGCCCCTGACTGCCCTGGTGAAGCACATGCACAGAAGCGTGGGCCCGCCTCCAGGAGAAGAGGTGCTGTTGATGCTATTCATTGGCTTCAGTATACTGAGAATGAACTTTTAATATTGAAGACCAGACCAAACTGCTTATCAAATATACGTGATTTTTTGTTGTTCCTGTCTTACTTTGTCATTGTTTTCTCATAATATCAAAATGTAAGGTTATTTCATTCCACTTTTTAAGGTAATTTGAGTGTTTTATTTCAGGAGCCGGTGCTAAGAGAACTTCCTCCTTGGATGAAATTTCTCCACGGCAAACTGGGAAATCCAGCGGTACCATTAAATATCCGCCTCTTCTTAGCCAAGCTTATTGTTAATACAGAAGAGGTAAGTAATTGATTATTTTATTCTTTGAAGAGATTCTATAAGTCTGTTTATTCAATTCTGTGAATGAATCAGTTTCAATTCTATTAATCTACTTAAAAACATACAACAAAAGGGAAATATAAAGGGACAAAGCATGACATTTTTGTTATCTGATTAGCTATTTAATATTTATCTACTTGTTCATCACTATTCTTTTATCATTTTTAACACATGTAAATTCATCTCTCTTAAGTTAGAAGTGGTCTTTGTATAAAGTAACAGCTTTTCTTATGGTTGCCAATATCCTTTGCTTATAGTAGCAAAAAAAAAAAGGGTGAGGGAGAAAATATTCCTGTTAACTCTATAAGAAAAACAGCTAACTCTTAGGCATTTGCTGAGTTTGTCAGGCTGGAGCATTTTTGGGTCAATTTTGGAAAGACCTTTGAGCTAGACATGGTGAAGTGCAGTGAGAGTTTGCACTCAGCAGGGTAGGAGCAGCGTAGCAGGAGTGGCCCCTGGGTGAGCTGAGCAGATCTGCACTGACGGCACAGGCTGTGGGGGTGTGGTCTGCACCAGAGCCAGGCCAGGCCCTCCAGGGCTATGCAGAGGGTTGGGCTCATTCATTGAGCAGTAGGGAACCACTGAAGGGCACTGAGTGGTGCTCTGACACCATCCACTTGGCTCCATAGAAATTCTGGGCAGCTCTGCAAACGTGGCCAGGCTGTCAGGAGGCCCCCGACAGGCTGTTCCAGGGATACAGCAGGACGTGCTTTCCTCAGGGCTAACTTGATTCTTTTCACACCCTGGGTATGTGGTCTCAGGGTACCATACTTGGGGGACTCAGCTGTGGCCTGAGATCAAGCTGCTGGCAGGGGTGGTTCCTTCAAGGGATGAGAGAGAGAGTCTGGTCCAGGCTACTCCCAGGTCTGGCGGCCTCGAGCGCCGTGTGGTATGTCAGAGGCATTCTTCCTGTGTCTTCACCGCATCTTGCCCCTTGGATCTGTCTCTGTGTCCTAATTTTCTCTTTTTAGTAAGGATACCAGTCGTATTGGATTAGGGCCCACACAGATGACTTCACTTTAACGTGCTTACTTCCATTTTGAATTTAGGTTCAGTCATAGTATAAAATTTTAGCTGATGGAAGATACAGTCTTGTTTTAATATTTTGGCTACTCAGGACCATTCTTTGATGTTTGACTTTTAAATGTTCTTGTAGGTCTTTCGCCCTTATGCGAAGCACTGGCTTAGCCCCTTGCTGCAGCTGGCTGTTTCTGAAAACAATGGAGGAGAAGGAATTCACTACATGGTGGTTGAGATAGTGGCCACTGTTCTTTCATGGACAGGCTTGGCCACTCCAACAGTAAGCATTGATGCATCTTTTATGTTAATATATTATCCTTTGCCAATATCCTGTAGAGCCTATGACACATACTTCAGGTCCCCGTGACTGACTTGTGCTACGGTTTTCAGCTTTAGTTGCTTCATTGCTGGTGCGCTCCTAAACCAAATGGCCTCAGCCTGCTTTGGTTTTGTTTTGTTTTGTTTTCTTTTTCTATGGTAGTTCCTCTGACCTTGCTTTTATTATGAAGCTGTCAGGTGTTTGTTTTGTTTGCTGCCTTTACTTGCCTTGGAAATTAGATTGTAGATTTATTAAAACTATGTGTAAACTGAATGTCAGCCAACCCTGAATGGGAGGTTCTGAAGACTTCTACCCTGACCGAAGTCCCTGGATATTGGCGTTTGTGCCAGCTTCTTTGCCCTCAGAGTATTGCCTCATATTAGTAATGGCAAGATGAGGGCTAAAGCAGCAGCTGCCAGATGATAACACCATGTTATATTGAGACAAATGTGGTACCCACCAGTGTAGACGTGTGTGTTGGAGCTTTGCCTATTCATTTAAAACTGTGGACACTGACAGCATAAAAAAGTTTTCATGTGAGGAGATGGTAGGAGCAGTCCATATTAAATATAATACACACACATGGGCCTGTAATCCCAGCACTTCAGGAGGCTGAGACGGGCAGATGACTTGAGGTCAGGAGTTTGAGACCAGCCTGGCTAGCATGGTAAAACCCAATGTCTACTTTAAAAAAAAAATTCTGTGAGGTGGAAGCAGGAAAAAAAAAATTAGCTGGGTGTGGTGGTTCATGCCTATAATCCTAGCTACTTGGGAGGCTGAGGCAGGAGAATTGCTTAAACCCGGGAGGTTGAGGTTGCAGTAAGCAGAGATCATGCCATTGCACTACAGCCTGGGTGACAGAGTGAGACTCCATCCCCACCTTTCCCCCCAAAAAAGTACATGGAGCTTTCTCATGCGCTTGTCTCTGGATATGCCTATCTCATTTTTTTCACAGTAAACCAAATTTAGATTTCTTAGTCTTAGTGTGATGAAATACTTGGGTAGTCTGCTTAATAAAATGAAAAAACAGGGGATTTAGTTTAACTTAAGATCCATTGGGAGAGATTGATGTAGCTGTCAGAACTCAGCTGACCTCAAAAGAGTGAAACTGCTAGGCTCAGGGTAGCTGATTACAGCAACAGCAAGCCAGAAAGAAGGTTGCAGTGAAGACTTGACTCACTCTGGAGTCATGGAAGTGAGAGGCTAACAGTGGAGGGAGACTGCCTGTTCTGTTTCTCCCTAGAGGGAAAAGCAGCCAGGTGGATTAGCACAGACACGGACTGTCTTACTGTTGAGGTGCCCTGAACAAGAGGCTCTGCAGTTTTATGGGGGAAGAGCTGAGCCAGAAAGCACTGACTGGGTGCTGAGTCGGAGTGGGGAAAGTACCTTTATGCCACTCCTGTGCCCTGCAGCTAGCCCCTGTTCAGGGCCTCACATAAAGGGTCCTAGGCATGGAGGCTCCAGGGACGGAATGCAGAGGTGCTTGCACGGGGGATGGCGGCTGGCATCCTGCACCCTGGATGACATCTCTCAGGTGCCTGGTCCCCTTTGTTGTTGCCTTTTTCTGAGAAATCACAGAAAGGGCTTTGAAAAGGAGCCGGATTCCTCTGTAAAATGCCAGATTTCTTTTATAAATAAACTTGAGTTAAGAAGTGCCTTTCCAGGCTCACGTCTGTAATCCCAGCACTTTTGAGAGGCCGAGGTGAGCGGATCACGAGGTCAGGAGTTCAAGATTAGACTGGCCAACCTGGTGAAACCCTGTCTATAGTAAAAACTACAAAAAAATTAGCTGGGCATGGTGGCTCGTGCCTGTAATCCCAGCTACTTGGGAGGCTGAGGTAGGAGAATTGCTTGAAGTGGGACCCGGGAGGCGGAGGTTGCAGTGAGCCAAAGAGCCAAGATCATGTCACTGCACTCCAGCCTAGGCTACAGAGCGAGACTCCACCTCAGAGGAAAAAAAAAAAGCTTTTCCAGAATGGAATGCCGCATACTAACATTGAATTTCTGTACCTTTTCAGGGGGTCCCTAAAGATGAGGTGTTAGCAAATCGATTGCTTAATTTCCTAATGAAACATGTCTTTCATCCAAAAAGAGCTGTGTATAGACACAACCTTGAAATTATAAAGACCCTTGTCGAGTGCTGGAAGGATTGCTTATCCATCCCTTATAGGTATGTTTATTGGTTTTTGCAGTATTGTTCAGAAATTTGAGTTAAAACGTAGTGTGTGGTAAATGGTTATTACAGTGAAATTTAATTACATGAAATGATAGGAGGAAGAAAATAATTTATTTCTACTAATAATACCACAGCCTCCAGAGTGTGGCACCAGGCGTGTGTCTCGTGCTCTCCAGTGGCCCTGCCTTCCCCCTTAGCTTACTTCTGCTGTCCACATGCTGGGGAGGGTCACCACCCTGCATTGGCCCACAGGGTAGAGGGTGGTGGGGGGTCGGGTAGGATTGTGAGTAATTCCTTTTAGTGTACCCTGAGGCAAGCTACAGCTTTCAAAAAGTTTTGCTATCAACTAAGGGAGAATTTAGGCCAGGCGTCCCCAAACTACGGCCCGCGGGCCACATCCAGCCCCCCACTGCACTTCAGGAAGGGGCACCTCTTTCATTGCTGGTCAGTGAGAGGAGCACAGTATGTGGCAGCCCTCCAACAGTCTGAGGGACATTGAACTAGCCCCCTGTGTAAAAGGTTTGGGGACACCTGATTTAGGCAAATAATTAAAATATGAGAGCAATAAAATTGCCAATGTTACAAAGCTGGAATAACCTGTGAACAGGGGGTTGTTAGCAAGCAGGGGTATTGGATATGGGAAAAGAAAAAGAAAGCATTTCTGTAAGTCAAAGCTAGACCTGGGGAAGCAACAGAAATAAAGAAAAAGCATTTTCTACCCTGAAGATTAGCTTTGGAAAATTCTTTATCTGTCCAAAAATTAACTGGTCATGATAGCTCACACCGGTAATCCCAGCTGTTAGGGAGGCTGAGTGAAGCAGGAGAATTGCTTGAACCCAGTGGGTGGAGGTTGCAGTGAGTCAAGATTGTGCCACTGCACTCCAGCCTGGGTGACAGAGCAAGACTTTATCTCCCCAAAACAAAAAAAATTCTCTATTTGTCTTCCTGCTTCTTATTTGATTACATAACAGTCTCAATTTTCTTTTTTGTGCTTATGTTTCAGGTTAATATTTGAAAAGTTTTCCGGTAAAGATCCTAATTCTAAAGACAACTCAGTAGGGATTCAATTGCTAGGCATCGTGATGGCCAACGACCTGCCTCCCTATGACCCACAGTGTGGCATCCAGAGTAGCGAGTATGTGTTTGCTTGATTCATTTTTAAGTCAAATCTACCCTAGCTGGTTTGACAGACTGCAAATATAGTGCAGTTTTGATAAATTTAAGGGCAGACCCATGTTACATATGTTTCTGGGCCAGGCATGGTGGCTCACGCCTGTTATTCTAACACATTGAGAGGCCAAGGCGGGAGGATTGCTTGAGTCCAGGAGTTCAAGACCACCCTGTACAGCATAGCAAGACCCCATCTGTACCAAAAAAAATTTTTTTTGCCACCTAAATTTAGGAAGTTGGATTTAGATTTTTGGAAGAAAAAATATGTTTGGAGTAAATGAGAAATGTAGGTGTTTAAAATTAGTGTAATTTTTTTCACGTACATGCTGGCAGATGAGAGGTGTTAAATATTTATTATATCTAAACTGATATCTGAACATTTACCCCTGAAAGTAACATAGGTTCCCCAGGAGGCTTTGTTCTGGGCTCTCTGACCATGAGGGTTGGTGGACACTGGGCTGCACCATCCCGCCTGGGAGCTAGGGCAGCTGGGCACGAGATGCCAAGCGCAAGAGGCCATCAGAAAGATGGTTTCCAGACATCACAAAAGGGTATTTCTTTGTCCTCCTCCTAACGGTTGTGAAGTCAGTGTTGAGTCCTGGCTACTCCCTGGTTTTCCACCTGCCCTATCTGAGCCTCCCATCCCTGTGGGGATTTCAGTTTCTCTGTTTGGTCCTCCGTGATGGTCCCCCAGCACTGTCATACCATTTACCTGTGCCAGAGATGATGCGTGTCCTCAGGGCTGAGACAGCCAGTATTGCAGCAGCCTTCGTGGGAACTCGGCTCATTTTAGACAGTCACTGGCTGGAGCTTTGGCTTCTACTCCAGGACAACCTTGCAAAGTTCCCTGAGTGCTGACAGTGGATGCTTGGCTCCCTGGGAAACCTCCTCGCATAGCATGGCACTGGGAGTATGGTCCTGCTCTTTCTCATTTTATTGTTCTTGTCCTGGTATAGTAGGTGGCTTTTGAAAGTGAGTCAGTGCCCCATGATCTTGGATAGCAGCTCTTACTTTCACTGTAGCTTTCTGTCTGTCCGGCCTTGTGGGTGGGTCCAGCTGCAGTGGTTCTGCATGATGGAACAGCAGACTGCCCTGCACCTTCCTGCTTGTGACATTAGTGCCCTCACATACATGCTTCTGTGTGTATTTGTACACAGAATTTGCATCATGTTCTATATTTAGATTTTCCCAAGTTATGCTGTCAGTATAATGTGAGAAGGAAAATTGTCATTTATATTTGTGGAACAACAGAATGGATTATTTGATGCATATGTCTTTTCTTTATTTGTTGTAGATACTTTCAAGCTTTGGTGAATAATATGTCCTTTGTAAAATATAAAGAAGTGTATGCTGCTGCAGCAGAAGTTCTAGGACTTATACTTCGATATGTTATGGAGAGAAAAAATGTGAGTGTGCTATGCAGTTTTCAATAAATACCTCTTACTCTATTTTGATTTGTTATCACCCTTGATACTTATATATGTATTTCCTGTATGGTATTAGAAACAAAATAGGCCTCTGCATTTATTAATGTTTTACTGTTTATTACTAAAATATACCAAATACAACACTTACTTTTTTTTAGACAGGACACATGATTTTTAAACACCTTGGACACTTGGTGAACATTTAGAGATCAGCAACTAACTTTGTAATGTAAAATCAGGATGAGAGTATTTAACCTGCTTTTATTACTGTGAACTTGTTTCTAAGGAGTTCCTTGTGGAGGAAATTGTCCTGGTAGATAGGTGCTGTGGTGAGTGCTGAATTCTCTCAGTCTAGTCCTCCGCTTGTAGTTTTTGGTGGAGATGGTCTCAGTACTGCTGCCTTGCCCACTGGACGGGACTGTGAGACAGCCTAACTGAACGATTAAGTGCAGTGCATGTTCAGATCAGAAGACTGAATGAAGAAGTCACATATTCTTTATTGTTTTAAATTTTTTTTAGAGCTGGGGGTCTTGCTCTGTCACCTGGGCTGGAGTGCAGTGGTGTGATCATAGCAGCCTCACACTCCTGGGCTCAAGCCATCCTTCCACCTCAGCCTCCTGAGTAGTTGGAATTACAGGCATATACCACCATGTTTGGCTAATTTTTGGAAGTTTTGTAGAAACAAGGTTTCGCCGTGTTGCCCAAGCAGGGTTGTGGGTTTTGGGGTCTTCAATGCTGGCGTAATCACTAGGATGAGGTACTGTGTGGGACACTGGGGATCTTGCTGCTGCAGAGCCTGTCTGGGTGGCCTAGCTGGTCACACCCCGAGGACACTCTTGGCTCCCTTCGTCCTCTTGTAGTGGCCTCTCCTCCCTTTCCTCAGCTTCATTTCCCTGACCACCTCCATTGCTCTGCCTTGGCCTCACTTGCCGCTCCCCTGCCCACCTCATCCAGCTTCACAGCTTTACAGACTACTTTTATGTTGGTGACTCTCGAGTTTGTACCCCCAGCTCAGTTCCTCTCCTAAAAGAAAGGACAGAGTAGATTCCAGGTCCCAGTCACTGTTGGGCTGGGTGAGAAGAGGCTTAGGAGAAGCTGGGTGGTCCTGAGCAGGCACCAGCGGGCCCAACACTGTGATTGGACCCTTGTCCATGTCACCAAGTATGGACTTGTTTGGATTTAAAATAAAATTAAGCTGCAAGGAAATAGACCCCCCCCCCTTTGGGAAGATCAAACACTACTTTCAATTTATTTTAGGGATTATCAGCTATTTTTGTAAATAAACAGATTTTTAAAATTCAGTAGAAACTTTTTACAAGAAGATTCTAATATCCCTAAATATGCGATTTAAATCTATGTAATATGCTTCATTTCCACCATAAATGGAGTAAGTTACAGCAGATCCCCATGTTTAATCTCTCATGACTTAAATTTCACCTTAAGAATAATTTCACTTTCTTTTATGTATTTTTTTTCTAAATAGAAAAGTGATGAAGACTTATCATAGAAGTTTGGAAAGCAGAGTAAACATAAAGAAGTAAGCAAGAGGCCAGGCACTGTGGCTCTTGCCTATAATCCCAGCACTTTGGGAGGCCAAGGCAGGTGGATCACTTGAGGTCAGGAGTTCGAGACCAGCCTGGCCAACAAAAACAAAAATTGGTCAAGTGCTGTGGATCACACCTGCAGTCCCAGCACTTTGGGAGGCCGAGGCGGGTGGATCATGACGTCAGGAGTTTGAGACCAGCCTGGCCAACATGGTGAAATCCTGTCTCCACAAAAAATACAAAAATTGGTCAAGTGCTGTGGCTCACACCTGTAATCCCAGCACTTTGGGAGGCCGAGGCGGGTAGTTCACCTGAAGCCAGGAGTTCGAGACCAGCCCGGCCAACATGGTGAAACCCCATCTCTACTAAAAATACAAAAGTTAGCTGGGCGTGGTGGTAGGCACATGTAATCCCAGCTACTCAGGAAGCTGAGGCGGGAGAATCCTTCAACCCAGGACGTGGAGGTTGCAGTGAGCCGAGATCATGCCATTGCACTGCAGCCTGGGTGACAGAGTGAGACTCTACTCAAAAAATGTAAAATAGGCCGGGCGCGGTGGCTCAAGCCTGTAATCCCAGCGCTTTGGGAGGCCGAGGCGGGTGGATCACGAGGTCAAGAGATCGAGACCATCCTGGTCAACATGGTGAAACCCCGTCTCTACTAAAAATACAAAAAATTAGCTGGGCGTGGTGGCACGTGCCTGTAATCCCAGCTACTCGGGAGGCTGAGGCAGGAGAATTGCCTGAGCCCAGGAGGCGGAGGTTGCGGTGAGCCGAGATCGCGCCATTGCACTCCAGCCTGGGTAACAAGAGCGAAACTCCGTCTCAAAAAAAATAAAATAAAATAAAATAAAAAATGTAAAATAAAAAGAATACAGTAAGATAGGCTCACACTTCCCATAGAACGATTGTTAGTACCTGGGGCACACAGCTCCACTGTCCTTGGTCTCTCTTATCCATACTGTTTTACAACTTGCTTTCTTTACTTGCTAGATTGTGACCGTTTAATTGTGTTGTCATATAAATACTTTTAATAAAAAGAATCAGTAGTACAAAACTACCTACCTCAGTAGTGCAGTACTAACTACCGTATTCTATATGGGCTTCAGGCCATTGAAATTTGTGGTTTTGTGTTAAGGATTTTTCTTAAACATAATTTAAAAATAGTCTCATACTATTTTGGAAAAGTATCTCTTTTCCAAAATGCTTGGGGTCAAGATTGTTTCCAGTTTCTGGTTTTGCACTATTTGCATTATAGTTCCTGTTTGAACATCTCTAATTTGAAAATCCAAAATTCACATCCTCCAGTGAATGTTTTGTTGCTGAGGCTCAAAAAGTTTCACATTTTGGAGGCTTCTGGGTTTTCAGATTTGGGGTGCACAGTCTGTGGTGAGTTTGCTTTGAACAACTGTTCAGTCTTCGTGTCTTTGAAAAGGTTGCCTATTCCTCCCTCTGATGTTTGTGAGGAACGAGGTGAGCTATGAAGGACAGCAGTGTTTTCTGTTGCTTCCTTCCAGTAGAAGCTGCGAGTCCTTCTCTGTGTGGAGCACATTTGAGGGCATCCTGGTTCTAGGTTCTAGGCATGCAGTAGGGAACAGGACAGGTCACGTCCCTGCCCTTCAGGAGCCGGCATTTGGGGAGGGGAAACAGATGGTATACAGACGAATATATAACAGTAGGTAGCAACACTTGGTGAAGAGAGGTGGGATGTGAGCAGTGATGAGGATTGCTGTGTGAATAGAATTGCTTGAAAATTCTAGTCCATGTGAATATTTTTCATCAGAAACCCGAACATCATAAAATAAGTCTCAAACACTATTTAGCTTCGCTTCTCAAAGAACTTACTGGGAGTGTTTTGGTGTCAGTAGGAAACACTGATCTTCATCAGTCTGACATCTGACACGACCCAGACACCTGGGTGCTCAGCGCAGAGCACAGCCGTGTGGACTGGCTCACTGAGGTGTAGGAACTCAAGGATCCAGAGCCCGTGGGTGTGCGATGATCAGTGCAGACCAGCAGACATCCCCGGCAAACTACTGTCCCATCATCTACCTTGTTGTAGGTGATAACATTGAACACCTTCCTTAGGCTCACTTAAATACTCAAGATAAACCTTACTTAGGTGCTTAACCTACATTTCCACTTTTGTGTATTTGAAAATAAACTTAATTTTTCAGATTCTGGAGGAGTCTCTATGTGAACTAGTTGCGAAACAATTGAAACAACATCAGAACACTATGGAGGACAAGTTTATTGTGTGCTTGAACAAAGTGACCAAGAGCTTCCCTCCTCTTGCAGACAGGTATGGGCTGTCCAGGGACCCTGTTGGGGCAGGAGGCTCGTTGGCCCTCCTCTCACCAGTCCTCTTGCTCCCCAGGTTCATGAATGCTGTGTTCTTTCTGCTACCAAAATTTCATGGAGTGTTGAAAACACTCTGTCTGGAGGTGGTACTTTGTCGTGTGGAGGCAATGACAGAGCTGTACTTCCAGTTAAAGAGCAAGGACTTCGTTCAAATCATGAGACATAGGTGAGTGAACACTAGCCCTGCTCTCGGGTCCCATTGGCTCATAAAGTGTTAATTTGTTCAGATGTCTCCACTTCCAGAACCTGTGGGTTTCCATGAAATGCACGTTTCTGAAGTTGGAATCTCTGAAGAAAAGGTGAAAGCAGCATAAGAACAGGACGTGTGCTGAGTTGGGCCTGCTCCCTGCTCCCTTGGCCTGGCATCTTGGGGAGCCACATCCTAGGGTTTGTGTTTCATCCCTAAATGAAGGAGGTGGCCTGTGGGGTTGTCTTGGCTCTCTTTAGATTTAAAATGTATGCTTTTGAATTCTGTACTAATTTTGCCAGGTGAGAAGCTTCTGTTAATGTGTTTCAGTTGTTGATTTATTTTCAAAATTGCAACATAGCATAAAAGTATATGTTAGAAAGCTGCTGATCACTTACATTGTATTATTTCCCTGTACTCTTTTCCAATTTTAGTCTATATACCCTTTTTTTTTTTTTTTTCAGCTTTTATTTTTGAATCAGGAGGTACAAGTGCAGGTTTGTTACAAAGGTGTATTGCATAATGCTGACATTGGGAGTGAAGATGAATCTGTCACTCAGGTCCTGACCATAGTATTTAGTAGGTAGTTTTTCAGCTCTTGCCTCATTTCCTCCCTTACTGTTCTTCTTTTCCCCAGTGTCTGTCGTTTCTGACCTTATGTCTACGTGTACTCAGTGTTTAGCTCCCACATATGAGTGAGTACATGCAGTATTTGCTTGTTTCTGCATTAATTCGCTTAGAATAATGGCCTCCAGCTGAATCCATGTTGCTGCAAAGGAGATTATTTCATTCTTTTTTTTATGGCTGCCTAACGCTCTGGTGTATATGTACCATTTTCTTTATCCAGTGCATCACTGATAGGTACCTGGGTTGATTCCCTGTTTTTGCTATTGTATATGGTGCTGTGGTGAACATATGGTGCATGTGTCTCTTTGGTAGAATGATTTATTTTCCTTTGCATGTATACCCAGTAATGGGATTGCTGGGTCAAATGATAGTTCAACTCTGACTTCCTTGAGAAGTCTCCAGACTGCTCTCCGCAGTGGCTGAACTAATTTACGTTCCCACCAAAAATGTGTAAGTGTTCCCTTTTCTCTACAACCTTGACAATGTCTGTTGTTTTTTAACAAAACCATTCTGACTGTCCTGAGATGGTGTCTCATTTGCATTTCTCTGATGATTTGCTATGGTGACCTTTTTATATTTATATTTGTTGGCCACTTACATGTCTTTTGAAAAGTATCCATGTTGCCGGGCGCGGTGGCTCAAGCCTGTAATCCCAGCACTTTGGGAGGCCGAGGCGGGTGGATCACAAGGTCAAGAGATCGAGACCATCCTGGTCAACATGGTGAAACCCCATCTCTACTAAAAATACAAAAAATTAGCTGGGCATGGTGGCGCGTGCCTGTAATCCCAGCTACTCAGGAGGCTGAGGCAGGAGAATTGCTTGAACCCACGAGGCAGAGGTTGCCATGAGCCGAGATCGCGCCATTGCACTCCAGCCTGGGTAACAAGAGTGAAACTCCGTCTCAAAAAAAAAAAAAAAAAAAAGGAAAGTATCCATGTCTTTTGCTCATTTTTAATGGGGTTGCTTTTTAACTATTGTTTATGTTTTTTATGGATTCTGGATATTAGACCTTTGTTAGCTATATAGTTTGTGAATATTTTGAATATTTTCTCCCATTCTATAGGTTGTCTGTTTATCCTCTTGATAGTATCTCTTGCTGCACAGAAGCTCTTCAACTAGATCCTGCTGATCAATTTTTGTTTTCATTGCAATTTCTTTTTAGAACTTAGTCATAAATTCTTTGTCAAGGCTGATATTGAGAAGGGTATTTCCTAAATTTTGGATTTTTATAATTTGAAGTCTATAATCCACCTTAATTTTTGTATATGGTGATAGGTAGTGGTCTAGTTTCATTCTTTGTTGCAATTTCTTCTTAGAACTTAGTCATAAATTCTTTGCCAAGGCTGATATTGAGAAAGGTATTGCCTAGATTTTGGATTTTTATAATTTGAAATCTTACACTGAAGTCTGTAATCCATCTTAATTTTTGTATATGGTGATAGGTAGGGGTTTAGCTTCATTCTTTTGCATATGATTGCCCTGTTATCTCAGTACAATTTATTGAACGAGGCATCTTTTCGCCATAGTTTATTTTTGTTGACTTTGTTGAAGACCAGATGGTTGTAGGTGTGTGGCTTTATTTCTGGGTTCTCCATTCTATTCCGTTGGCCTCTGTGCCTGCCTGCCTGCCTGCCTGCCTGCCTGCCTGCCTGCCTCCCTCCCTCCCTCCCTCCCTCCCTCCCTCCTTCCCTCCCTCCGCCTTTCTCTCTTTTCTTTCTTCCTTTCTCCTTTTTCTTTCCTATTCTTCTTTCTTTCTTTTTACCAGTACCTTGCTGTAGCCTTGTAGTTTTAGTGAAGTTGGGTAATATGAGGTTCTGGCTTTGTTCTTTTTGCTTAGAATTGTTTTGGTTATTCGGGCACTTTGGTTTCATATGAATTTTAGAATAGATTTTTCCCAATTCTGTGAAAAGTGACATAAGTAGTTTGATAGGAATAGCATTCAATCTGTAGATTGCTTTGGACAGTATGGCCATTCTAACAATATTGATTCTTCCAATCCATGAGCATAGAATGTTTTTTGATTTATTTTTATTGTCTTTTATTACTTTTCAGCAGTGTTTTATAGTTCTCCTTGTAGAGATCCTTCACCTCCTTGGTTAGCAGTATCCCTAGGAATTTTATTCTGTTTTTGCTGTTGTATGTGGGCTTACATTCTTGATTTGGCTCTCAGCTGTAATGTTAGTGGTTTATAGAAATGTTACTGATTTTTGTACATTGATTTTGTATCCTGAAACTTTACTGAAGTCATTTATTAGGTCTAGTAGCCTTTTGGCAGATTTTTAGGAGTTTCTAGGTATAGAATCATACCATCAGAGAAGAGGAATAGTTTGATTTCTTCTTTTCCTACTTGAATATGTCTTATTTCTTCCTCTTGCTTGATTGCTGTGCGTAGGACTTCGAGTACTGTGTTGAATAGGAGTGATGAGAGCGGGCACCCTTGTGTTTTCCAGTTCCCATGGAGAACGCTTCCAGTCTTTGCCGTCAGGCAGTAGGATGTTGGCTATGGGTTTGTTGTAGATGTCTCTTATTATTTTGACAAATGCTCCTTTGAACTTTTTTTTTTTTTTTTTTTTTGAGACAGTCTCTCTCTCTCTCTCTCTCTCTCTCTCTCTCTCTTTTAATTGCATTTTAGGTTTTGGGGTACATGTGAAGAACATGCAAGATTGTTGCATAGGTACACACGTGGCACTGTGATTTGCTTCCTTCTTCCCCCTCACCTATATCTGGCATTTCGCCCCATGTCATCCCTCCCCCAGCTCCCCACCCCTCACTGTCCCTCCCCTATTTCCCGCCAACAGACCCCAGTGTGTAGTGCTCCCCTCCCTGTGTCCATGTGTTCTCATTGTTCAGTACTCACCTATGAGTGAGAACATGCAGTGTTTGATTTTCTGCTCCTGTGTCAGATTGCTGAGAATGATGGCTTCCAGGTTCATCCATGTCCCTACAAAGAACACGAACTCATCATTTTTTTATGGCTGCATAATATTCCATGGTGTATATGTGCCACATTTTCCCTGTCCAGTCTATCATTGATGGGCATTTGGGTTGGTTCCAGGTCTTTGCTATTGTAAACAGTGCTGCAATGAACATTCATGTGCATGTGTCCTTATAGTAGAATGATTTATAATCCTTTGGATATATACCCAGTAATGGGATTGCTGGGTCAAATGGAATTTCTATTTCTAGATCCTTGAGGAATCGCCACACTGTCTTCCACAATGGTTGAACTAATTTACACTCCCACCAACAGTGTAAAAGTGTTCCTATTTCTCCACATCCTCTCCAGCATCTGTTGTCTCCAGATTTTTTAATGATCGCCATTCTAACTGGCGTGAGATGGTATCTCAATGTAGTTTAATTTGCATTTCTCTGATGACCAGTGATGATGAGCCTTTTTTCATGTGTTTGTTGGCCTCATGTATGTCTTCTTTTGTATAGTGTCTGTGTATATCCTTTGCCCACTTTCGAATGGGCTTTTTTGTTTTTTTCTTGTAAATCTGTTTTAGTTCTTTGTAAATTCTGGATATCAGCCCTTTGTCAGATGGGTAGACTGCAAAAATTTTTTCCCATTCTGTTGGTTGCTGATTCACTCTAATGACTGTTTCTTTTGCTGTGCAGAAGCTGTGGAGTTTGATTAGGTCCCATTTGTCTATTTTGGGTTTTGTTGCCAATGCTTTTGGTGTTTTGGTCATGAAGTCCTTGCCTACGCCTATGTCCTGAATGGTTTTGCCTAGATTTTCTTCTAGGGTTTTTATGGTGTTAGGTCTTATGCTTAAGTCTTTAATCCATCTGGAGTTAATTTTAGTGTAAGGTGTCAGGAAGGGGTCCAGTTTCTGCTTTCTGCACATGGCTAGCCCGTGTCTCTCTCTCTTACCCAGGCTGGAGTGCAGGCATGCGACCTCAGCTCACCACAACCTCTGCCTCCCAGTTTTAAGTGATTCTTTTGCCTCAGCCTCCTGAGTAGCTGGGTTTATAGACAGACACCACCAGGCCTGGCTACTTTTTATATTTTTAGTAGAGACAGGGTTTTACCATGTTGACCAGGCTGGTCTTGAACTCCTGACCTTAGATGATCTTCCCGCCTCAGCCTCCCAAAGTGGGATTACAGCCATGAGCCACTGCACCTGGCCTTGGTTTGTTCTTGTTTTTCTAGTTTATATGCGATGTTTGATTGTTGATTTGAGGTCTTTCTAATGTTTTGATGTAGGCATTTAGTGCTGTAAACTTTCCTTTTAATACTACTCTAGCTGCATCCCAAAGACTTTGATATGTTGTGTCCCTGTGTTCCTTAACTGAAAAATAATTTTTTATTTCTGCCTTAATTTTGTTGCTTATTCAACAATCATTTAGGAGTAAGTTGTTTAAATTTTGTGAACTTGTGTGGTTTTGAGAGATCTTCGTATTGATTTCTATTTTTATTGTACTGTGGTCTGAGTATGGTTTTGATTTTTATTTAATTGAGCTTGTGTTGTGACTGAGCATTTGGTTGATCTTAGAGTACGTTACATGTGCAGATGAGAAGAATGTATATTCTGTGGTTGTTAGGTGGAGTATTCTGTAGATGCATTGGGTTGAACTGTTCAAGCGTTGAGTTTAAGTCCAGAATTTCTTTCTTAGTTTTCTGCCTTCCTCATCTTTCTAACAGTATCAGTATAGTGTTAAAGTTTTCCGCTATTATTGTGTGGCTGTATAAGTCTCTTCATAGGTCTAGAAGAATTTTTTTATGAATCTGTGTGCTCCCAAAGTTAGGTGCTTATATATGTAACATAGTTAAGTCTTCTTGTTGAATTGAACCTTTTGTCATTATGTAATGCCCTTTTTTATCCTTTTTAACTGTTGTTGGTTTAAAGTTGTTTTTTAAAATAAAAGAATAGTAACCCCTGCATTTTTTGTTTGTTTGTTTTCAGTTTTTGTGATAGATCTTTCTCCATCCTTTTACTTTGAGCCTGTGGGTGTTGTTACATGTGAGATGGGTGTGTTGAAGCAAGAAAATAGTTGAGTCTTTATTTTTAAATCCAAATTGCCACTTGTGGCTTTTAAAAGGGGCCTTTAGACCATTTACATTCAAGGTTAATATTGATATGTGAGGTTTTGATCCTACTGTCTCATTGTTAGCTGCTTGTTTTGTAGACTTAACTGTGTAGTTGCTTTACAGTGTTGGTGGGCTATGTATTTCGGTATGTTTTTGTGGTAGCTGGTATTGTTCTTTTGCTTCATGTTTAGCACTCCCTTAAGGATCTCTTCTAAGGCAGGTCTAGTGGTAACAAATGCCCTTAGTGTTTCTTTGTCTGAAAAGGACTTTATTTTTCCTGTCCTTATGAAGCTTAATTTGACAGCATATGAAATTCTTGGTTGCAATTTGTTTTCTTCAAGGATGCTGAAAATAGGTTCCCAGTCTCTCCTGGTTTTTAAGGTTTCTGCTGAGAGGCCTGTTGGTACCCTGATGAGGTTGGTTCTCTCAGGAAATGACCTGACCCTTCTCTCTAGCTACCTTTTAATTTTTTCTTTCATGTTGACATTGGAAAATCTGATGACTGTGTCTTGGGGATGGTCTTGTATAGTATCTCACAGGGTTTCTCTGAATTTCTTGAATTTGCATGTCCACCTCTCTCGTGAGATAGGGAACATTTTCATGGACTGTATCTTGAATATATTTTCCAAGTTGTCTCCTCTTTCAGGAATGTCCATAAGTCACAGGTTTGGTTCTTTTTACATAATCCATTATTTCTCAGAGATTTTGTTCATTTTTTAGAATTCTTTTTTCTTTATTTTAGTCTGACTGGGTTGATTTGAAGGACTGGTCTTCAAGCTCTGAGATTGTTTCCTTAGCTTGGTCTATTCTGTTGTAAATGTTTCCAACTGTATTGTGAAATTTCTGTAGTGAATCTTCAATTCCAGAATTTCAATTTGGCCCTCCCTTCTGTCCTTTTTTTTTTTTTTTTTTTTTTTTTTTTTTGAGACAGGGTGTCACTGTGTCACCCAGGTTAGAGTGTAGTGGTGCGACCATGACTCGCTGCTGCAGCTTCTACCTCCCAGGCTCAGTGGATCCTCACACCCCAGTCTTCCTTGGAGCTGGGACTATAGGCATGCACCACTATGCCCAGCTAATTTTTTGTATTTTTTGTAGTGATGGAGTTTTATTGTGTTGCCTGGGCTGGCCTCAGACTCCTCAACTGAAGCAGTCTACCTGCCTTGGCCTCCCAAAGTGCTAGGATTCAGATGTGATCCTAGCGGCTGGCTTGTTAGTTCTTAAAATGGCTGTGTTGCCTTCTGACTCTTGAATCATTTTACTGGATTCCTTGGATTGGATTTCAGCCTTCTCTTGGATCTTGAGTTTTCTTGCCGTCTGGATTCTGAATTCTATTTCTATCATTTCAGCCATTTCGGTTTGGCTAAAAACCATTGCTGAGAAGCTAGTACAGTGGTTTGGAGGTGAGGAGATACTTTGAATTGCTGGAGTTCTTGCACTAATTCTTCGTTACCTGAGAGGGTGGTGTTTCTTTATCTTTTTGGAGTTGCTGCAGCTTGGATAGGACCTTTTGTTTTCATATTCATCATTTTCCTTGAGGGTTCAATTGTGGTGTATGCGAGTATAATTGATTGGCTTCCTTTCTGGGTGCTTTCAGGGGGCTGAGGCTCTGTGTAGGATCTTTCTTTGTGCTAGATTCCTGCATTGGGTTTCAGAGGTGATGTATACTAGAAGAATTTTTTTTATTGATTTAATTCAGACTATGATCCAGTATATGGCGCTTAAGGGTAAGGGCTAGCACACAGGCTCTTCAATTGGAGTCCGTTCAGTACAGTGCTCTGTTCTAGGGGGAGGGGAAGGGAGACAACTCCTCTCACCAGGGTCATTCTCAGGCCCTAGAGGAGCCCCCTCCAATCACTGGTACCATACGCACATTTCCTGAACCCCAAGGTGGGGGTCCCTGGCGGGCTTTGCTCCCCACCCCTTAGCAGTGGCCTGAGCTGAAGGTTAGGTCACCAGGAGACCCGCAGCATTTTGGAGGCCCGCTGGTCCTCTGTGCTTGGCAGAGTCAGAGTGGGTTGTGGAATATGTCTGTGGGTGGTCTGTTGGTATAGTAAGTCAAGGGTGGGGGATCTCAGGGCAGGGTGATACCGTGGTTGTGCAGGCTGTATGTTGCCTGCAGTCTGTTGCCCACAGCCTGGGGTTTTTGCCCAACAGACAGTTGTGGGGACTGCCCAGCTCATGCTCCCTCAACCAAGTCTGCTGGTGTCTGCCCCTGTGGCTGGCCTGACCAGCTAGTGTATTCCATGCCTTCTGTGACAAGATCACAGGGCCGTTACGTGTTTCATGCCACAGGGTTCCTTAGGCAGATGCAAAGCTGGCAAACAGGCCTCACCGTTCCCAGACCAGCCTTGTGGAAGGGGGCTCACCCAGCATTCATGCTGGAACACGAACCCATGTCTCACTCTGCTCAATGTTCTAAGCAGAGCTTGAGCTCTGACCCCAGATCTTGGCTCTATATTCCTTGCACCCTGGGGGCTGGACCAGGCCCACAGATTTGTCCTCTGTCCCTTCGGAATCAAGCACCATCTGTGCTGGGATGGGTGAAGTGTTCCCAGGCCATTGGCAAAGCACTCAGGCTGGGTAGTGGAGGCTATGCTGTGTGTATGCTCTTGTGGAAGCAGCCAGGGTTAGGGGAGGGGCTGGGAAATGGACAGATAGGCATGCAGGTCAGACTCACCCCAGACCCACGGGAAGGACAGCTCTGCTCTTTCCCAGCCCAGCATTCAGCAGGGACTAGAGCGACTCAGAGCAAGGTGAGAGCCTGGAGACATGGGTCCCTGGGGTCACTTTTTGCTGGAGCTGCCCCACATGGAGTAAGACCCACTGGGCTGCATGTAGGCTCATGCTCTGCCTGTGCCTTCTCTCTCACATATCCCTGCCAATTCAAATGTCTGTGGGAGTTGTGGGATATTTTGTGACTAGTATCCCAGAGCTCAGCAGCAAGTGTAGGTGGCTTTATTGTCATGCCACTCACCCCTTCCTTAGGACCTGATCAAGGCCGGGAGCGGGTTCTGGCACCTGGAGACTCTGTGCAGGCTTCCCAGCTTCCTCCCTCTTCAGCCCCAGTGCCAGCGTTGTCTCTCTGTCGATGCTGTGTTTTGTTTCCAAAGAGCTCTTCAGAGCATATGGTTTACTCACTATTTTGCTCTGTTTTGCTGGGAGAGGCCCTACTGACTACATCTAGTCAGCAGTCTTGTCTCCCTCCTATGGACGTATTTTTGCATAGCGATGTTATTGATAAATATGCACTGTGTCAGTAACAATGGATGTCACTGTCCTAATATCCTTATATTCACTGAGTATCTACTGTGTGAGGCATTCTGCTGAGTGCTGTAAGGAATAGCTATTTGCCTCATTTAGGGCTCACATTGCACTTAACTTCACTATACAATATGCCACATAGCACTGGAAGTCATTTTAAAAAATAATTTGTTTGCCATTGTTAGGTTTTTCTAAGAATAAGCTTTTTTAACTTTTTCAAGACAGAGTTTCGCTCTTGTTGCCCAGGCTAGAGTGTAATGGCGCAATCTCAGCTCACTGCAACCTCCACCTCATGGGTTTAAGCAAGTCTCCCACCTCAGCCTCCCAAGTAGCTGGGATTACAGGTGTATACCACCATACCTGGCTAATTTTTTTGTCTTTTAAGTAGAGATGAGGTTTCACCATGTAGGTCAGGCTGGTCTGAAACTCTTGACTTGAGATGATCCACCCACCTCGGCCTCCCAAAGTGTTGGGATTACAGGCATGAGTCACCACGCCTGGCCTTAAAAATAAGCTTTTTATCTTGAAGTAACTGTATTTACAGAAAAATTGAGCAATAGTATACATAATTTCAATATAAGCCCTTTACTCGGCTTTCCTCTTTTACATAATCTTGGTAAATTTGTCAAAAGTAAGAAATTAACATTAGAACATTACTATGTACCAAACTAGTCTTTACTTCCGTTTCACCAATTTCCTTCTATTATCCTTTTTCTATTTCAGTGTCCAATGTAGGATAGCACATTGAAGTATTTTGTCTTATATTTAATAATCTGGTCCATGTTTATTTTAAGAATATAAGTTTTATGTAAGTGTAGTATTATCTATTATAACAAAATTTGAAATGACTGAATGGCACAAAGAAGAAAAACTCGCCTGTCATGCTTTGAAAGTACAATAATAAAAATAGTTAAATTTGTGTGTTTTTAAAATCTCTCCCAGAGATGATGAAAGACAAAAAGTATGTTTGGACATAGTTTATAAGGTGATGCCAAAATTAAAACCAGTTGAACTCCGAGAACTTCTGAACCCTGTTGTGGAATTTGTTTCCCATCCTTCTACAACATGTAGGGAACAAATGTATAATATTCTCATGTGGATTCATGACAATTACAGGTAAGCTATAAATTGACTATTTTATTTTTTTTAATTTTTGAATCACAGGTCACTGCTGCCTTGACCTCCTGGGCTCAGTGTATCCTCCCATCTCAACCTCCTGAGTAGCTGGGTCTGTGGGTGTGTGCCAGCATACCTGGCTAATTTTGTTTGTTTTTTGTAGAGACCAGGTTTTGCCTTGTTGCCCGGACACCATTGGCATTTTATATTACCTTTTTAGGGATCATTTGGGTCCAGTCTAGCAATCTGGAACATAATGCATTTTTAAATCATGATTAATAATTAAAACACATTTATTTTAGTATATTGTATCCTTTTAAAAATGCATTTCACATACCTGTGTGAAATAATCAGTGAAAAAGTGTAGTGTTGTGCTAATAAAACCTATTTTCATAGTTGTCCTTTTAAAATCTGGCAAGACTAAGGAAGTGAACTGCCAGGAACCTTACCCTCCAGGAGCACCGGACACTACCACACCACCACAGCTGAGTGTCACAAGACCACTTGGCCTCCTCTGGGCCCATCCTCCTGTTCCACTCTCCTCCTGCTGGGAGCAAGGATGGGTTCTCAAGGCTTGTGTGTGTACACACCCATGATGGGGGCAAGCTGTGATTTGAAGATCTAAAGCCTAACGGGGAAAGCCAGCCTTTTAACATTTAATTCTAGACAGTGTTATTGTAGTTGAACAAAAGGGCTGGAAGAGAGCGTTAATGTTTTGTCATCTTGTTGTTTTCTCAAACAGAGATTCAGAAAGTCAGACAGATAATGACTCCCAGGAAATATTTAAGTTGACAAAAGATGTGCTGATTCAAGGATTGATCGATGAGAACCCTGGACTTCAGTACGTGCTCCCCCTGAATAACTGGGTCGGGACAATTAAATGTTAAGGGTACTGCTTTCTAAGGTAGCATAGAGTATTTCTCAGCAATTTTAGAAATATGTTTGCAGTATTAGCAGTTTTTCTGCTTTCTGCATTTCCTAGTATTTAGTAAAAGTGTATTTTAAAGCACATTATGAAGAGTAAGACTTTAAAATCCTGACAACTTAAAAACACTCTTGAAACAGTGGTGTGGACCAAATGCTGTATGCTACGGCAGTGAGAAAAAGTGTTTCAAAATGAATAGAAAGTCTGTAATGACAATTCCTGTGTTTCCCATTTAGTACACGTACTTAAGATCATGTTGTAAGTCTTAATATTGAAAATGAAGTGTTTGAAACCTTAGAAATGAGAGGAAACCATTAATATTAGTTGTATACAGAAGTGTAAATGTCAATTGTTACCCTCTAAAATGCCTGCCCTGAGTAAGTCAGTTATATGTGTTTCTTACCAGATCCTGACTATATAAGAAGGGGCATAAACTTTTTTTTATTGCTGTAGTTTTTAGAGATGAGGTCTTGCTCTGGCACCCAGGCTGGAGTGCAGGAGTGTAAAGTTGTAGCTCACTGCAACTCCTGGGCTCAGGTGATCCTCCTTCCTCAGCCTTCTGAGTAGCTGGGAACCAGGATCGGCTAATTGTTTATTTTTTGTAAAGATAGGGTCTTGCTATGTTGCCCAAGCTAGTCTTCAGTGCCTGGCCTCAATCCTCCTGCCTTGGTTTCCCAAATTGCTGGGATTGTAAGTGTGAGCACTGTGCCCAGCCTCAATATAAGAAGACACACGCTTTTTATATGTTTCTATATATCACTTGTTTTTCTATTCTGTTACAATTTTAAATTCATGGAGCTTCTTAAAATTGTATTTGGATTTCATATGCGTTTATAAATTATGGGACCTAATTATTTATTTGAGATGGAGTCTCAGAGTGTCACACAGGCTGGAGTGGAATAGCACGATTTGGCTCATTGCAACCTCCACCTCCCAGGTTCAAGTGATTCTCCTGCCTCAGACTCCTGAATAGCTGGAACTACAGGTGCATGCCACCACTCCCGGCTAATTTTTGTTACTTTTAGTAGAGACAGGGTTTCACTGTGTTGGCCAGGCTAGTCTTGAACTCCTGACCTCAGATGATCCACCCACCTTGGCCTGCCAAAGTGCTGGCATTATAGGCGTGAGCTACCATGCCTGGCCCTAATTTGGTATTCAATTAATATAAGTTTTAGGTATTTTATGGCAGTAATTTTTATAGTGAATTGTTTTGGCAAGGCAGTCAAGGATTTCAGTAATTTCTTAAACTTTTTTTTGGTTCCAAATAGTTAATATTATATACTCATCACTGAAAACTTCCCAGGGAATTGAGATAAGAGAATAAAATCACCCAGTTTCTCTCGTCTTGTTAAATATGCTACGTTTTTTTGTGACATTTCCCTCCTTTACTCCTTCAGTGGATATGTTTCATAACTCAGACTATACTTTTTTTTTTTTTTTTTTTTTTTTTTTTTTTGAGAAGTCGTCTCGCTCTCGTCCCGCATGCTGGAGTGCAATGGCGCGATCTTGGTTCACTGCCGCCTCCACCGCCTGGATTCAAGTGCTTCTCCTGCCTCAGCCTCCCTAATAGCTGGGATTACAGACACCTGCCATTACGCCTCACTAATTTTTGTACTTTTAGTAGAGATGGGTTTCACGATTGTTGGACAGGCTGGTCTTGATCTCCTTACCTCAGGTGATCTGCCCACCTCAGCTTCCGAAAGTGCTGGGAATATAGGCGTGAGCCACTGTGCCTGGTGCCAGGATATACTTTAGATAGTGTTGAATGTGGTTTCCCTCTTTGTTAAGCTTCATGTGGGTGAAGAGTTGTGCCTTCTCCACAGGACACCCTGTACAGCACATTCTTTCCCATTTTCCATTGTCTGAGCAGTATACTTTTCCTCTTTGGTTTTCAGATTAATTATTCGAAATTTCTGGAGCCATGAAACTAGGTTACCTTCAAATACCTTGGACCGGTTGCTGGCACTGAATTCCTTATATTCTCCTAAGATAGAAGTGCACTTTTTAAGTTTAGCAACAAATTTTCTGCTTGAAATGACCAGCATGAGCCCAGATTATCCAAACCCCATGTTCGAGCATCCTCTGTCAGAATGCGAATTTCAGGTAATGTGGTCTTCTGTCTCATAGTAGTGAATATTATAAGATTTTCCTGTTCATGAACATTTTTAATAGCTTTCACTGGCTCTTAGCCTTCTCAAATACTCACACATTCTTTTCTGAAGCTCGTGCCTCTGCTCTTCCCACCTGGAGGTCTACAGGCCTCACCCTCTTGGCCTCCACTAGATTTCTCTTCTCAGGATGGCCATTGTTCTCCCTCCCCTCACTCCTCCCAACCCACAGTGGTTGCTGAGTTTGTGCTGTCTCGCAGCAGCCTTAACAGTGGGCATGATGGGCAGGTGTCGGAGAGCTCCTGGGGCAGGGCCCCTCTGTCCCACCCACACACTCAGGATCTGTCCCAATGTTGTGTGTATGTGTGGGTGAGTTGGGTCACTTGGCTTGGGTTGTGGTGCTGAGCATGATATCAGGCCTTTTTATGCAAGCATTAAGAAAGTTGGTTTTCTCCCTCAATACTTTACTGGTTTTTCTAATTGGCAAATCACTTAGTTAAAACTTTTAAATTAGAGAAGGTTCTTCTTCAGCTGCATATGAAGTTATGGTACATATAAGCTGATGGTGCCATTGGATTTTAAATAGAAATATATCAGTGTTCCTACAAAAAGAGCATTACTTCATTCGAAACTTCCTTATATACAGGAATACACCATTGATTCTGACTGGCGTTTCCGAAGTACTGTTCTCACTCCGATGTTTGTGGAGACCCAGGCCTCTCAGGGCACTCTCCAGACCCGTACCCAGGAAGGGTCCCTCTCAGCTCGCTGGTCGACGGCGGGGCAGATAAGGGCCACCCAGCAGCACTATGACTTCACACCGACACAGACTGCAGGTAACAGTAACCCAATCTTCCGGCCATGTATACAGCACTCTGACCTGTGGGCAGCTTCTGTCACAGAGCATTGGCCTTTTGTGAGAGAAGTAAGGGATAATAGCATAAAGCAATAAGAACTCAGGGTAGGTGTCAGTCAAAGGAGGGATTCCTAGGACAGTCAGACTCATGGAAACAGAAAATAGAGTGCTAGGTGCCAGGGGCTGGGAAGGAGGGAAGGGGATTTATAGTTTAACGGGCATAACATTTCAGTTTTGCAAGAGGAAAAGTGCTGTGGAGGCAGGGTGCAGTGACTCATTCCTGTTATCCCAACTGGGGCAGGAGGATCACTTGAGCTCAGGAGTTCTCCACCAGCCTGGGCAACATGGAAAGACCCTGTCTCTACAAAACAGTTTTAAAAATTTAGCCGGGCATGGTGAGACACGCCTTTAGTTAGTTCCAGCTACCTGGAATGCAATGGTGTAATCTTGGCTCACTGCAACCTCCACCTCTCAGGTTCAAGCAACTCCCCTGCCTCAGCCTCCCAAGTAGCTGGGACTACAGGTATGTGCCACCACACCCAGCTAATCTGTTGTATTTTAGTAGAGCTGGAGTTTCACCAGTTTGCCAGGATGGTCTCGATCTTCTGACCTTGTGATCTGCCTACCTTGGCTTCCCAAAGTGCTGGGATTGCAGGCATGAGCCACTGCACCTGGCCTATTTTGCTATAATTTTTCTAGGAAAGAAATGGATTACTTCTGACCAGAAAAACCAGAGAAAGTTGCAGTATATGTATGTTTTGGTTTTGGTTTGGTACAGAAAAACGTGGTGCAGCAAATTTAAGTCGTCTTATTCCCAAAGCAGAGTAGAAGTAAACGAAATTCATGTACTAGATTTATAGCTTATTAAACTGTTCTTTCTCAGATGTTTAACTGCTTCCTTTGATGAGCAAAGTACAAATTGTAAAGTATCTTAATCCTTTTTATAAACCCTTTAACATTTTTCCTTTATGTAATTTTTTTCACATTTTGTTGGTTCTGGAAGTGGGACTAATTTGAATAATCACAGTGGAAATAGTATGACACTAATATTAGAAGTCAGGGGCTCTTAACCTTTTAGTAGATACAAAATGTCATTCCTGTGGTCGGAGCAGGTGGCGTGCTTCTTACTTAACAAATGGGGACACTGAGGTCCGTGAACCCGGTTTTCCTTGGGCCATACCCTGGGACCTGACAGAGCCTCTGCCTAGAGTTGGAGGTGAGCATGGAGGCCTAGGGTGCCACCAGGTGTGTCCTGGTAGGTGGCCCTGCCCCATTTGCAGAGCTGGGTGGTGCTGAGTGCCTGACCACTCTGACTGCATGTTGCAGATGGAAGAAGCTCGTTCGATTGGCTGACCGGGAGCAGCACTGACCCGTTGGCTGACCACACAGGCCCCTCATCTGACTCCTTGCTGTTTGCCCACAAGAGGAGTGAAAGGTCACAGAGAGTACCCTTGAAGTCAGTGGGGCCTGATTTTGGGAAGAAAAGACTGGGCCTTCCAGGGGACGAGGTGGATAACAAAGTGAAAGGTAAGCTGGGTTGCTAAAGTGTGCTTAAAATAGTGTCCCCACTAAATTACTGCAGAACTCAGGTCTGGAGACATTTCTGACTATATCTATGTTTCCTTGTTATTCATAGTCAAGCCCATTAAAATTTAATTCAGTTAATGTTGTCTAGGCACTTAGCATGCTGCAGACGTTGTTTTTTGGGAGTTCCAGAAGAATCCTTCAGTAAGTTATACTCGATCCATTGTTGAGTGACCTTCGGAGCATTAGGGGTGGATGAGGCATTTATAAAGGGGTGATTGTAAGATGAGGTGGAACTAGCAAGCGCATTTTAGGGAGAGAAGGCTTAATCCTAGTGGACAATGGGGAGAGTGTCCGAAGAGACTGGGTAATGGAGGGGCCTTTGAGAGGAGCCTTGGAGCTGGGGGTGCGGGAAGGGAGAGGATGAAAAGGACAGGATGGAGAATTGTCAGGGTGAGCAGGCTCAGAGCAATTCTGTAGTCCAGGTGAAGGGATGCTTTGGGGCCTGCTAGAGTAACGGCAAAGGGTACTGCGAGGCTTTTGGGTGTGGGGGTTTGCATTAAACCCCAGCTTCAGGAAGCAGCCTCGTAATAGATCGAGCAGAGGAAGGCCTGGGACTGAATGGCTTTCCCTGAGAGGTTTATGTGGGGCAGAAGTAGAGTGACAGGGACTGGGAGGCAGAGGCCACAGGCATCAGGACCTGGTCTTGAGAGGCAGACAGTGCCGAGAGGTTGGAAGCAGCTCTTTGTGAGAAGTGCGGCTCTGGGAGGGAGCAAGGGCCCAGAGGAAGGACATGTGCAGAGAGGTAAGGGCCCACGACAGAACCCTAGGGGAACACCAGCAGGGAAGCTCAGCTCTGTGGAAGCAAACTGAGAAGAACTTAGCAGCAAGACGTGCTGCCTTCTTATCTAATCATAGGAACTGAAACACATGCAACATAACATGCTTTACTCCGCCACTCTCTTTCATACTTTTCAGTCGCAAACCTGTGGCCCAAACACAGTTCTCTAAATGGAAACCAGGAGAGGTCAGTGTGGCCCACCTTTTGGCACGTGCTATGAGGTGAAGACGCGCTGGTGGTGGTCATTCAGGTGGAGCTGCCTGGGTGCTGAGAATGGGGTCAGCAGCAGGGAGCTTTCTGGGAGCTGATGGCTCAGTGGCCTGGCGGGGGTGCTGCTGTGGAGCTCCAGGCCTGGTGCCATCCTCCAATGGGGATACTTTGTGAGAATATAGGTCTTTTCTCTGTGGATACTCTCTTTTAAATCATTGTTCTGATGTTGCACACAAGTGTCCTTGTGTTACCCAGAGGCAAAGCACTCCTGGGCGAGGCGAGGCGGGGTGGAGTTTCAGAAGGTGACTGCGTGCCCTCCCCGGGGGGGCGACCTCTGCTAGCAATGCTCATCCACTGCTGAGCAGTTCAGTTGCAGCTGCACTCCCGCTCCCGGTTGCTGCCTCTGCAGCACTTTTAGGTTTTGTCTTTGAGGAAGCCCGAGATGAAAATGAACAAGCGGAGCCAAGTGTCTGGGCAGCCGGGAGTAACTGGACTTCCTTTCCCTCTCCAGGTGTGGCTGGCCGGGTAGACCTACTGCGCCTGCGCAGACGGTTTCTGAGGGACCAGGAGAGGCTCAATCTGATTTATGCCAGAAAAGGCCTTGCTGAGCAAAAACGAGAGAAGGTTTGTATTGTCAAGAATTTGGTCAGAACAATGCAGTTTCTGTCACAGGATACCGATGAAGTGAACAGGCTTCTGCCAGACACTGGCTCTAGAGTTGCCTGCAAACCAGGTGGTGGAGCTGCTCCAAGCTGGCCTCCTGGGGCTCACCCGTGGGGATGCACCCCCTGTGGCTCCCTGGTGAAGGTGTGCGAGTGCTGTTCCATAGTCTCCTTGGGTGGAAGCGGGGCCTGCAGCCGTTCCTGGGATCAGACCGGCCCTACCTCAAGGCCCATGCCCTGGCAGGGCTTCACTGGGCCTCCTCTCAGGTGCTGGGACCCACAGTAGCCACAGTGTCCATTCCTTCTAGAAATATGTCAGTAGGATGCATTTGTAAGAAGGGTAGGACGGAAGTGCTCCAGTTCAGTACCAGCCACTGCAACAGGAGTTGCTCTGTCCATATCTGGGTGTGAAGGTTTGAAGGGCGGTGCTGTGCCGGCCCTTTCCCCCAGCCCTGCTGCCCAGTCATCCTTGGGGAGCCTGGGGTCTCCTGGGCAGCGCCCCCTGGGCTCTGTAGCTGCCCAGGGGCAGAGGTGGCCCGAGGGCAGGCCCTGAGGCGGAGTGGCCGCTAGCTGCCAGCTGGCCCTGCATTAAGTCAAATTTTCTGATTTTTATTCAGATTACTCTATAGTGGATATGTAGATAGCCTTTCCACTGCTTGTTGTGCAGTGATTTTTTTTTTTGGGGGGGGCGGGGTGCAGTGTCTGCCCTAGTCAGTACAGCAGAGTGACTGAGCCTCAGTGAGCAGCAGTTCCCACTGCTTGCCTTTATGGTTTCAGGGATCCTGGCGGCCTCATAGTTCATGCAAGACTGGTTTCCTTCAATGAGAAAGCTCATCATCATCTTTGGTTCTGGTACTTATAGGAAATCAGGAGCGAGTTAAAAATGAAGCAGGACGCCCAGGTCATTCTGTACAGAAGCTACCGGCACGGCGACCTTCCTGACATTCAGATCAAGCACAGCAGCCTCATCACCCCCTTGCAGGCGGTAGCCCAGGTTGGTCCTTGCCACTGCATTTTCCGTTGACAAGTTAAAATCTCTGTTTACAGTTTAGGGGTCTGCCTATGTGAGGAAACTTGGGTTAGACTCTCCTGCAACATAGTTGAGGTGTTTGTTTGTCCTCCACAGTGGACTTGGTGTAAAGACCTTGCTCCAAGTCCTGGCTCTGCCATTTTCCAGTTCCATGACTTATTTACACATGCTGAGATTCAAACTGAGATCATCAGTGCTGAAGACATTGTCTATTGATTACCACTGCATTTGTTTGAACAGAGGGATCATAAATGAACAAATTTATTCCTAGCTCTCAGGAATCATTGGATTGTAGACATGGAAACCTGTCCACTATGTGCTACATAAAAACAGCAGGTTACCAAACATATACTGTGTAAAAGTGTGCACATTAGTGAAAGACAGGTGCCAGTGACTAATCTCTTTACGGTATAATTATGGGTGATATTTATTTTCTTTTTTCCTAAACCACATTTTCTGGGTGCACTGTTCTGTTCTATTGGTCTGTGTGTCTGTTTTTGTACCAGTACCATGCTGTTTTGGTTACTGCAGCTTTGTAGTATAGTTTGAAGTTGGGTAGTACAGTGCTTCCAGTTTTGTTCTTTTTGCTTAGGATCGCTTTGGCTATTCGGGCTCTTTTTTGGTTCTATATGAATTTTAGAATAGTTTTTTTCTAATTCTGTGATAAATGATGTTGGTAGTTTGATAGAATTAGCATTGACCCTGTAGATTGCCTTGAGCAGAAGGGACATTTACCGATATTGATTCTTTTAATCTGTGAATATGGAATATATTTTCATTTATTTGTGTCATCTCTGATTACTTTCATCAGTGTTTTTTAGTTCTCCTTGTAGCGATCTTTCACCTTCTTGATTAAGCATATTCCTAGGTATTTTATTCTTTCTGTGGCTGTTATAAATGAGATTGTTTCTGACTTAGCCATACTTTCTAAAATTTTATATAATAATCACTAGAACTTCTTATAACGATAAATATATTACTTAAAACAAACAATAGGGAATAAATCAAATTTGTATGTTTTAGTCACAGTTTTCATCAAGTAATTTTTTTGTATTTGATAGATTTATTTTTTAAAAATATTAAGTGTAATCTTAAATCAGTAGAATTTCACAGTAAACTTTTCAAGTATTTAATTTTTGGCTGTGGTAACTAAGTGTAAACTGTTGTGCTTTTAATGTTCTTTTCAACAATATGCAGAAATCACACTAGAACATTCATTTAATGTAATTTGTTCATAAAACATCAAAAATGGATTACTATTATATCGTAAACATTATTAAAATAGATCTCAGACATGAAAAAAGAACACGATTCCAGAAAGCAGCACAAGTCTCACCTCCTTTAGAGGCAAACAGGTAGTAAAATTATAGTAAATTAACAAAAAGATATTAACAGAATTTATCTGTCAATTATAATATGATAGAAAACTTTTTAACAGGGAAGATTTCTAGAAGGTTACACAAAGTAATTTTTAAACTTTATCCATGCGTACATGCCTCCATTTAGCGAAGATAGACACTATATGCTAGGAACTGTTCTTGGTACTGATGTCACAGCATGAATACATAAAGGGTAGTATCCTGTGGCTGTGAGGGTTAGGGCTGTAAAATGAGTAGGCAGCATGCTGTTTGAGGGAGCTGATGCTCAGAAGGAGCCTCTAATGGTTTCAACAGTTTTAAATGGTCAGGTAGTGTGGGACCTTGCAAATTAACACTGGCATTTTGTTTAAGCTTATCAGTTATTTTAAGCTTTACCGTGATGTTGACAGGAGGAAAATACCTAAACATTTAACCTTTCTCTGAGGTTTTATGGAGTGCTGCACTAAGCACTGGTGGTGCGTCATCTGGGCTCATCTTCCCCACAGCCCACTGTGGTGTGCTCTGGTGCCTCCCATTTAGAGATTAGAGACCAGACTCAACTCAGGAGAGAAGCTGTTTCATTATTCTGTATGATTAAGCCAGCTTTTAAATTCACCTCTCTGGGCCAAAAGTCCATGTTTCCGTAACATATATCGAATATATATTTGGTTAAATTCCAAATGCTCCCCTTGTCAATGCCTGTTAAATCTTTTTAAATAGAGTTGAGAGGTATAATAGATGTGTTTGCAACAGTTTGTATTTTCCAAGGTCTGATAATATTGGTGATTTATAGCATTTTTGCTTCAGATCCTAATTTGTCTTTGTTTTGAATTTTTTACAGAGAGACCCAATAATTGCAAAACTGCTTTTTAGCAGCTTGTTTTCTGGAATTTTGAAGGAGATGGATAAATTTAAGACACTGTCTGAAAAAAACATCATCACTCAAAAGTTGCTCCAAGACTTCAGTCGTTTTCTTAATACCTCTTTCTCTTTCTTTCCACCTTTTGTCTCTTGCATCCAGGTAAAGTCTGCACAACCTTCATCAAATACAGTGTCTTCCGTGGCTTCACATGGTCATGTCGTCATCATTGTGTTTCCAGTGTTGAAAATCTTGATAACCTAGTGTTTAACAGAGTAGATGTACTGTTTGGGTTACTGCTTCCCAAATGGGTAGATGTGACTTATGTCCCGTCCGTCTCCCTCCCCCGACCCCCGAAAAAATGATATGTGACAGAATAACCAAAAATCAAACTTGTCATGTTTTATTTTGTAGTAAGCCAGTCCCCTCAGTGTTTTTGATGAAACCCTTCATTTGTTTAATTGTTTTTCCGTATGCAGTATTTCACCAAATTCTTTCCTGCCTTCTGATTGCTGTCAAAAGGTGTTGACTGAGAACACGCGTGGCTTTATTCTAGGTGGTTGGGCCACATCAGTGAAAAGGCAAAAATTCCTGCCCTCCTGACCTTACATTCTATTAACAGATAGGTGATAGGCAACCCACAGGGAGGTGTAGAACTGGACATTAGGTAGTAGTAAGGCTCATAGTACTTGAGTAATAGGGAATTATTAAAGCAGTGTTAGGTAGTAATGAAGCAGGTAAGCAGGTACCTCTTGATGGGGTGGGGTATATGTGCCTGGATGCAGTGGTCCAAGAAGTCCTTTCGAGAGGAACACAGTCTGATCAGAAAATCTAATGTGACATTGAGTTACTACTTACATACATTTGTCAGAAGATTATTTTTCATGTTAGAAATGTTTTCTTTGCCAAAGTATGGATTATATCAAATTCCCTCATAGAAAATCTTTTTGATTCATTTTAGTATTTTTGTATCTAGTTACCTTTTCTGAAGTAATTGCTAATTTATATAATATTGTTTATTGGTAGTATTGGTTTACAAACTAATTGGGTAATGCTTTTCTGAGATGAAATTGTTTTCCTGTTTTATCCTTTTTGATATAACATGAAGCTGTCGGTATAAATTTCTTTTATACATTAGCTCTGTTTTTTATTGGTTTCTGATTTTTGTGGGTGTGGGTGTGTAAAATCTTCAGATTTTGGTAGTGCTTTTCTTGCTTTAAATTGATCCCTGCATTGGAAGTGTAAGATTAAAAGGTTATTTCCACCTTTGAACAAATTGAATATTGTGGGAAAATGTGTTTAATAGAGTTACAGGGCAAAACTTCTGGTGATATCACTACTTATATTGGTGCCTATTATGTTTAGTAAAGTGTGTTTCTCCTTATGAAGACATGGTCCAAGTACCACAGGCTAAACAGCTGCTTGTGTGTGTGGTTTCACAGGACATCAGCTGCCAGCATGCAGCCCTGCTGAGCGTCGACCCTGCAGCTGTGAGTGCCAGCTGCCTGGCCAGCCTACAGCAACCTGTGGGCATTCGCCTGCTGGAGGAGGCTCTGCTCCGCCTGCTGCCCTCTGAGCTGCCGGCCAAGCGAGTCCGCGGGAAGGCCCGCCTTCCTCCTGATGTCCTTAGATGGGTGGAGCTTGCTAAGTAAGTTTGAGGTCGAGCACTCTTGGGAGCACAATAGGTTTGACCAAAGGAATACAGAAAACTTCCACTTGGCTTCATTTGGCAAAAAATGAACTAATACAGTTGATAGTATCACTAATGTGAAATTAAAAAAAAAAGTCTTTCAGGCTGATAACCATTCTCAAAATCAAGAACAGTTGCCATAACAAGCAATGTCTTGCTCAGGGAAAGAGAATATTGTTTAAACCTGCTGATTTCTTTCAGTATACAATCTTTTGGACTCAGTATTATTCACCAAGTTTAGTTTCCTATAAAGTGTGGCTGTGAATCATAGTTCCTAATATTTTATGTTTTTTCCTGCTTCACTACACTGAATAAAGGATGATTTCATATTTTCAGCAGGACTGAACATTTTAGAAAGATTTTAATTCAGTTACTTTATTTGGGAAAAACAGATTCCATGTTCTAGTTATGCCATTTTGCATTATGTCTGATTCTTCCCTTCCTATGATCTCGTACCCTCCTTCTGAGGAGGCTGTTAGAGTAAGGTTGAAATTTAACTTGAACTTCATTTTGTAGTGCAGATTTTTAGAGCTTTAAGTTCTAGGAGAAAAGATAGGAAAAGTAGGGGAGGGGAGTCCTTGTGCTTTCCTGCTGTTTTGTACTTGTTCACGTCTTTCGTGACTGAGCACTGCGTGTGTAAGGTGCTGTTGTACCAGGCACCGAAGAGACATGAAGTTGGATTACAGACACTGATCACAGACTCACAAAACTAGCATCTAGTAGGAAGTGTGTGTCCTTTACACATAACTAATCATAATTGAAGCAGGAGATTGTCAGCACTGAGAGACAAGATAAAATGCAGGGCCATTCAGAGAGGGCCTCTGAGCTATGCTGATTTTACCCAGGAGCCAGTTTTCTTTTATTGCTTCAGGTATGTATGTGAACGGGAAGTTACACCTTGTATGTTTACTGTTTCCAGGAGTGATAAACACATAGAATATGTATTTGCTAGGTAAATGGAGCAAACAACTTTTAAGGGCCTAAATTTTAAACATTTTTTCCTAACTGTATTAAATACATTTTCATACTTTTGTGATATTTTTGCATTCCTTGCAGAGCATTGTGAACCTAGTCTACCTTTTTTTTTTTTTCGGATACATCATGGCCATTGTTTTGACCATGTTATAGTGAACATAATCCAGGGACCTGGGAACCAGTATGGAGGTACATGGGGTGATCTCCTTCCTGAGTCTGTGCAGAATGTAACTCTCTGTCTTCCCTGACACTGGGGCCATGAGCTGCTGCTCTACCACCTGTCTACCCACCCACCTTTGCTACTGATTTATTACCCCCAACCCTCTGTAATCAGGACAGTAAGAGAGCCACGTCTAGTAGATTTTATCAAATTCAGAATCCATAAGCTCTAGGAGAGAGCCTGTAGGGCTCTTTTGATGTAAATAGAAGAGACTTAGTAGCCAGAAGGGAACTGAAGAGCCGGCGAACTAAGGAGGGAGCAGTTCTTGACTGGCTGGTTTAGGAAGAGATAACATTTGGGGTGAGACTGCAAGATGCAAATAAATTACCTGGAGGAGGAGAACAAACCTAATAAACACTTCGAGAATATCATGAATTGGGAAGCTTGATTGAAAGGGTCAAGCCAGGATTGTTAAAGAGATGAATGAATGCTCTAACAAATTGAGATGGTCCATGGAACATGGATTAAACATGGCACCAGAGTCAGGATTATTTTTTATTTGCTTCTGGGTTCTATGGGCTAGACAAGGATTCAGAATGGGTCACCTACAAATGTTATAATGGATTAATACTAGAGAAGCTTATGTAATAAAACATTTTATACACTGTGAACCTTTGATATTTTCAGATTCCACTTAAATGCACATCAGAATAATTTCTGCCTTATGTATGACTAAAGTTATAAAACCTAAGGGTTACTTCACAGTTTCTTAAATTTTATATTTTTATCAGAATTAAAGTGACATTTTATGTCTCTTCTTTTGTTATTTGTAATGTATGGCAACTTGATTTACTGTCATTTCATTAGAATAAATAATTTCAAAATACCATGGTGTTCATTGATTTGGCCTTTTTGATTTGTTTCGTAGGCTTTATAGATCAATTGGAGAATATGATGTCCTCCGCGGTATTTTTAGCAGTGAGATAGGAACAAAGGAAATCAGTCAGAATGCATTATTAGCAGAAGCCAGAAGTGATTATTCTGAAGCTGCTAAGCAGTATGATGAGGTAAGATTGATCTCTGGCAAATATGGCACTTAATTCAACGCTTTTATTCTCTGCTCAGCTATGACTTTAGGCAAAACAAGGTACAGCAGATCTGCGAATAACGTTGTTTGGTTTAATGTCTTTTCATTATAATGTTGATGAGGGAGAAAATTGGTTTCATTATAGGGTCACTTAAGTGAGGACCTACTGTACTATGAAATTGTATGATATTATTTCTCTGTCTACTCTTATACAGTTTCTATTTGAATAGGTTGTTTTCTTTCAATTAGTTAAAAAAAAATTATAAAGAAGTTGTATTAGGCTGTTCTTACATTTCTATAGAGAAATGCCTGACTGGGTAATTTATAAAGAAAAGAGGTTTAATTGGGTCACAGTTCCAGAGGCTGCACAGGAAGTATGGTGCTGGCATCTGCTTGCTTCAGGGGAGACTTGGGGAGTTTTACTCAGTGGTAGAAGGCGAAGCAGAGCAGGCACTTCACATGGTGAAAGGCAAGAGAGAGAAAGTTGCTGGGGGGTGCCGCATACTTTTATTTATTTAGAAACAGGGCCTCATTCTGTCACCCAGGCTGGAGTGCAGTGGCACGATCATGGCTCACTGCAGCCTTGATCTCCTCCCAGACTCCAGCGATCTCCCATCTCAGCTACCTGAGTAGCTGGGACTACAGGCATACACCAATGTGCCCAGCTAATTTTAATTGTGTGTGTGTGTGTGTGTGTGTGTGTGTGTGAGAGAGAGAGAGAGAGAGAGAGAGAGAGAGAGAGAGAGAGACAGACTTTCTCTTTTGCCCAGGCTAGAGTGCAGTGGTGCAATCTTGGCTCACTGCAACCTCTGCCCTCCAGTTTCAAGTGGTTCTCCTGCCTCGTCCTCCTGTGTAGCTGGGATTACAGGGGCACGCCACCATGGCTAATTTTTTGTATTTTTAGTAGAGACAGGTTTTCACCATGCTGGTCAGGCTGGTCTCGAACTCCTGGCCTGGTGATCTGCCCACCTCAGCCTCCCAAAATGCTGGAATAACAGACGTGAGCCACTGCACCCAGCCTTAAAATTTTTTTGTAGCGTCAAGGTGTCACTATGTTGCCCAGGCTGGCTGGGAACTCCTGAGCTCAAGCCATCATGCCTGAATCTCCGAAAGTGCTACAACCACTCATCACCATGGGAAAGACTCACTCTATTCATGAGGAATCTGCCCCCATTGATCCAAACAGACCCTACCTCTGACATTGAGGATTACATTTTAACATGAGGTTTAGGTGGGGACACATATCCAAATTATATCAGAGGTAAAGAAGAATTTGGGAAGATGTCTGTAAGTTGAATTTTGTGCATTTTGTCAGTGGCTATTCAAGTGTAGGTATTGAAATTCAGAATCTGTGACCTGTGAGACTCTACAATGAGCAGTTCAGGTTTTAAAATCCTCTACAATTTTCTACAAATGTCCTATATTCTAATTTTATGTTCTAAGAACTTGTCTTCAGTCTTACTAATTGGTTTCATTGATAACTTTCTCAGAGAAATGACTTCCTCCTGGTTAGGGTTTTTTTGTATTGTTTTGTTTTGTTTCTCCCAAAACAGGATCTCACTCTTGTCACTCAGGCTGCAGTGCAGTGGCATGATCTCAGCTCACTGCAGCCTCACCCTCCTGGGCCCAGGTGATCCTCCCACCTCGGCCTTCCAAGTAGCTGGGACTATAGGTGCTTGCCATCAAACCTGGCTTATTTTTGTATTTTTTTGTAGAGACAGGGTTAAGCAGTGTTGCCAAGGCTGGTCTCAAACTCCTGGACTCAGGTAATCTACCTTCCTCAGCCTTCCACAGTGCTGGGAACACAGGCGTGGGTCAGCGCACCTAGCTGGGTTTTTTTAGTCATTTAGTACTGTAGGATTCCTTTCGGTGATTTTTCCATTCAGTGTTACTCTGAATGGCTTCTCTGAAAAGGATTGTTTTTAATGTGATTGTTGTATTTCCCCATTTTACATGTTTTCATTGGTATTCTTTCCAAATTTGTAAAATAATTTTATCAACTTTTATATACCAGGCTCTCAATAAACAAGACTGGGTAGATGGTGAGCCCACAGAAGCCGAGAAGGATTTTTGGGAACTTGCATCCCTTGACTGTTACAACCATCTTGCTGAGTGGAAGTCGCTTGAGTACTGTTCTACAGCCAGTGTAGACAGTGAGAACCCTCCAGACCTAAACAAAATCTGGAGTGAACCATTTTATCAGGTGGGTAAAATTATTTTTAAGTAATTGAATAAATATTTTAGATAGGTGTTTTCTAGTTAACAAAGTTGTTTAAAACGTTTGAAAAACAAGGTAGTTGTTGTGAAGCATTAGGGTAGTTACATGACCTGACTCCACCTATAAACCTCAGAGTATTGTCAAATGTCTTATCACTTTTAGCTTTTCCAAATGAATGCAATGCATTTTAAAATAAGTATTAACATTCCTGGTATGACTACATGGTAGAATATTTCCTGTTGTCTCTTATATTACAAGAAGTTGCCCTGGATCACTGGCTACACATAGCTCCTGGGACAAGCTGCTTTCCTGGTTTTTCCACACCAAACCTATCCTGACTGTGCTTGTAAATTCCTCAGTTTGTGTGTAACATCCAAATCATCTTCCAGCTAAAAGTAGTTACCATTTTGTGTAGATGTTCCTGTATGTTTTTTGGTTACGAAACAAGCTATTTTAGATGAATTTGTTTTAAAAGTTGGAGTTGTTTCAGACATCAAACGTCATCACTTTGACTCTAAATATTGACCTGTAAAAGTGTGGGAAAGAATATTATAGGAATAAAATAATTAGACATACTCAAATTGGCTTTCTGAAGTTACAGGTATCTTTTATGTTCCTCAGGAGACATATCTACCTTACATGGTCCGCAGCAAGCTGAAGCTGCTGCTCCAAGGAGAGGCTGACCAGTCCCTGCTGACATTTATTGACAAAGCTATGCACGGGGAACTCCAGAAGGTGATTCTAGAGCTTCATTACAGTCAGGAGATGAGTCTGCTCTACCTCTTGCAAGATGATGTTGACAGAGCCAAATACTACATTCAAAATGGCATTCAGAGTTTTATGCAGGTAATACTATATGTTATTATAATAATGTAGATCTAGCTGAAATATACCATTTTTAGGATGTATTTAAAACTCAGTAAATTCATGGGAGAAAAAAACAAAAATTTTCAAGTACTTGTTTTTTTTTTTTTTTTTTTTTTTTTTTTTTGAGACTGAATTTTGCTCTTGTTGCCTAGGCTGGAGTGCCGTGCTGCAGTCTGGGCTCATTGCAACCTCGGCTTCCCGGGTTCAAGTGATCCTCCTGCCTCAGCCTCCCGGGTAGCTGGGATTACAGGTGCCCAGCTAATTTTTGCATTTTTAGCAGAGATGGGGTTTTACCATGTTGGCTAGGCTGGTCTTTACCTCCTGACCTCAGGTGATTCACCTACCTCAGTTTTCCAAAGTGCTGGGATTGCAGGCGTGAGCCACCACTCCTGGCCGAGAGTAGGCTTCTCCATTTATGGTAGTGGAATGGAAGATTGGCTGCTTTGTGTAGAAGAGCAGGGGTTGGTCTTCCCTGATTGTTTCCTGCCACCCTCTCATTCCTTTTTGCTTTTCTGAGGCATTTGTTTGTAAGTCAATGTCTTATATAGGGTTTATTAATAACATTTAGCATAGGTTAGTGACATTAAGCATAGAAACTTATTCATTTGTTGCTTTCATTTTTGTTTAATATGTTGAGGTTGATTAGCACACTGGAGGAAATTTATGAAAAAGAGAATTGGCTTCTGTAGTCAGCAGTATTACATGATAGGACGTTGGGATTATTAAAACTTGGTTGCAAGTCAAGGCAGTGATAACCTGATGATGTCAGTTTTACTCATTTTATTTTCCCAAAATGTGATTGAAACCTTAAATTATTTTTTAAAAATTTAAACTGTTTGTTAACTGTATCTGTGACCTAATTATTAACCATTCTGAGGCACATTGGGTAATTATCATATTTATAGAACAATTGCTGTATTTCTTATATTAGAGGACTATTAAAAATTTAAAGTCACAACTTGATTTATTACATGGCATTTGCCTTTTTTTCTTTTAGAATTATTCTAGTATTGATGTCCTCTTACACCGAAGTAGACTTACCAAATTGCAGTCTGTACAAGCTTTAACAGAAATTCAGGAGTTCATTAGCTTTATAAGCAAACAAGGTAATTTTTAAAATCTGTCATTTTTTTTCATTTCTAATTGTGGAAGAGTTTTAGCATGTAAAGTTTTTTCTGCTTAGTGAAAGTGCTTGTTTCTTAATGTATGGGTTGTAAACACCATTGAATTTCCTCTATAAATATATATTTTCAGATCATTGAAAGAAATGTTTAAAATGGTCAGCAGTGGCCTAGGCACCAGGGATACAAAGTGAAAGAAAACATGCTCCCTACATTAATGAAGCTTTTGCAGTAGCTGGAGGACTCCAGAGGATACCTGCCCACAAGGGTGGCAGGGCCTGCCCTACCAGAGGGGTTGCAGGACTCCTGGAGGAGCGTCCTGAGCAGTGGGATAGAGGCAGGGGCTTGCAGACAGAAAGTTGTGGTGCCCCTGAAGTGCATACTGAGGGCACTGGGTGCCCAGCTTGAAGGGAGAGCAGGGAGGCTGCAGACAGCAGGGCCCACATCAGGAAGGCCTTTGTGTCACTGATGAGTGGGTTTTATCCCAGTGCCTATGGGAGGCCAGGAGTCGAAGGGGAGGAGTACATCTTTGCAAAGCTAAAATGTTTTATTTGTTCATCTGTGCTTCATTTTGTCGTAAATAATTAAAAACAACTACGAAAGATGCTTTTCAGAATACTAATAAAAACTGGTATTTATAGCTACCTAGTTATTTTCTATTTTAATTTTGGAAAATTGCTTTTCAAGTACATATTAATGATGTATCATTTATTAACTGCTTTCTACTTTCAGGAGCTACTTTAATCTCTTTATCAATATTACCTAGTCTTTATAACAGCCTTATGAGATGTATTTTTTTCCTCCTCATTTTTCAGAGGCTTATAGAGATTAAATGATTTGCCTAAGCTATTAAGTCAAATATTAAAATTTTGAACCCAGGACTGTCTCATCTAAGCTTGGGTTCCTGACTGCTGTTTTCCCCCAATAGAAGGAAAACACATTAGCGATGTGAACTTTCAGTTTCTTGATGATTATTATGAATCTCTTTTCTGAGACCCTTGAGACCAGAATGTTTTAGACATTAGAAATATAACCTATGTACACGCGAGGGGCTGGGGCAGTATTCTCTTACTCTCCAGCTTAAGTTGCAAATATTCACATTGATGGCATAAACAAAAACTAAGTAGCCCTATACCAATGAAGATCAGATTTTTTTTTTTTTGCCAAGAAAATTTGCTGCAACCCTTTTTAGTTGTGAATGCTTTTTAGATTTTGATGTTGCAGATGAAGGACCATAGACCTGTAATAAATGTAAAAAGAATCTGTGCAAGTGTTTATTCTCTGTCTTTAAGAAATTGAGTTTAAATGTCAGAATATATTAGGTTTAGTATGGTAACGTCGTGTTCCTTTTGTGAAAGAAAAGATGATTTAAAAAAAAAATGGGGGCAGTGCCAGGCGCAGTGGCTCATGCCTATAATTTCAGCACTCTGGGAGGCTGAGGTGGGCAGATCACGAGGTCAAGAGATCGAGATCATCCTGGCTAACATGGTGAAACCCCGTCTCTACTAAAAATACCAAAATTTGCTGAGCGTAGTGGCACGTGCCTGTAGTCCAGCAATTTGGGAGGCTGAGGCAGAATTGCCTGAACCCGGGAGGCGGAGGTTGCAGTGAGCTGAGATGGCGACACTGCACTCCAGCCTGGTGACAGAGTGAGACTGTCTCAAAAAAAAAAAAAAGGGGGGGGGGGTTGAGGGGCAGGAAGTTTGAATGTCCTATTTACTGATAGTGACTTCGCTTTATCATTTGGTTGAGCTGTGGGTATAGTCACCCTCTAATACTATTCTTAGGCAATTTATCATCTCAAGTTAACCTTAAGAGACTTCTGAACACCTGGACAAACAGATACCCAGATGCTAAAATGGACCCAATGAACATCTGGGATGACATCATCACAAATCGGTAAGATGTAGTCCCTTTGAGTCAAATGTGGATTGTTTTTTGAAATTGTTGGAATGTTTTTTCCCCAAAGCATGGTTTAGAGAACTGTGGGATTTGAGTCTAGTGAAGCTGTTTTCCGTCCCGCCTGTTTCCCACGTAAGTAGTTCTGACCCAGCTCTCCGTGTCTACAGTGTCCTCTTCCTCACTTGCCCTGTAGGGACGCTGCTGTCAGGAGGTGCTGGTGGCTGATCCTAAACCTGCTCCTCCAAGAAGGGAGACAGAGTCAGTGTGCGTTTGCGCTTTCCTTAAGACAGAATGTTAAGTAGTCAGGTGACTTCAAAGAAGATGACTACATAGTGATTTTTATTATCGTATTTTATAACTTGGCTTTTTGACACTCATGCCTCATACCTCCCAACTTCATTATGCAGTCGTATGTCACTTTCCCAGGTCTCAGGTCATTTTCATATCCTTACCTTTTCCCACCCTATAACTACCCTGTGGAATCCACAGGGCAGGTAGTAACCATGTAATAAAGTCAGAGAGGTTGTGATTTATTGCACACAAATGTGCATAGGGAATAGGACTCATTGACTCTGACCCCAAGTATAGTGTTCTCCCGTTATTTCTTCCACTACTACTGTTTTTTTTAAACGTTTATTTTGAAATGAGTTCTTGTGGAAAAGTTGCAAGAAAACTAGTGCTCTCCAGGGTGCCTTTAACCCAGATTCACTGATTTTTTAAATAACATTTTAAACATTTTTCCATGTTAATGTTTGCGTTTGTTTCTTTTCTTCCAGATCCTACATATTATTTATTTTCTGAAACAGTTGTGAGTTTAAGCCAGATACATCCCTTGCCTAGTTACAGATCAGTGATCATTTCCTAAGAAAAGGAGTACTCTTTTTTCTAACTACAGTTCAGTGATGTACCTTGGTGCTTTTCAGTTTTCCTCTAGAGTCCAATTTCTGTTTTGTCAGTTGTCCTTTGCAGCATTTTCTCCCTCTCTACGACAGGGTCAGTACAGAATGATGGACTGCATTTAGTTACTGTGTCAGTTTTTAGTCTCCCAAAAGCTTTGTGTATCAGAATATTGACACTTTTGCGGAATGTTTCGGTGTGTCTTGTGTTTCCTCATGGCGGGTCTCAGGTGATCTGCCTCTGGCCAGTATACTCCTTAGGTTAGCAAATCACTCATCGGGGACAATGTCCTTCTGCCTTTTACTGGTGATTATTTATTTATTTAGATACAGAGTCTTTTTGCCCAGGGCTGGAGTGCAGTGGTGCAGTCTCAGCTCACTATAACCTCCGCCTCCCAGGTTCAAGTGATTCTCCTGCCTCAGTCTCCCAAGTAGCTGGGATTACAGGCACACACTACCATGCCTGGCTAACTTTTGTATTTTTAGTAGAGACAGGGTTTCACCATGTTGGCCAAGCTAGTCTTGAACTCCTGACTTCAAGTGATCCGCCCATCTTGGCATCCCAAAGTGCTGGGTTACAGAAGTTACCTACTATCACCTGGCCTGGTGATAATTAGTCTCTCAACTGTATATATAATGCCATTTTTTTTCTTTGCAACAAACCAATAACTGTGGGAACTGCTTTGAGACATATAAATGTCCTGCTTCTCCTAAGACTTACCCCTCCATATTTCACATTTGTGGATGACTCCTGGCCCAAGCCAGTTTTGACAATAATGGCTGCAAATAATTAACTCCACCATTCATTCCATGTTTATTAGTCTACATCTTATTGTAAAGAGGCACCCTCCCTTCTCTATTTACTTACTTATTTACTGTTTAAAGATTATCCGTACAGACTCAGGGATTACAATTTTATTTAATGGAATATAACCTACTACTGTTCTTACTTAGTTTGTGTTCAATTACCTCAGGTTTGGCCAGCAGGCTCCCCTTTAAGCTGACAAACCAGGCTTATCTTGCCTATCTTGTTTTCTTTTAGACATGCTGTAGTTTTAGCTCCTACATTTAGGTCTTTGATGTATTAGAAGATAATTTTTGTAAATGGCGTGAAGTGGAGGTAGGTATTTACTTTTTCCATATAGATATCTATCTAGCCCCATCTGTTCAAAAAGCCTTTCATAATTGAGTAGCCTTGGCAATTTTTTTGGAAAATCAATTGACCATGTATATGTGGGTCTATTTCTGGTTGCCACTATAGCCCTTGTTTTGTATTTTTTCACACTAGCAAACTGTCTTCATTTATGTCGCTTTATAGTGTATTTTGAAGTAAGAGAGGTTGAGTTACTGGACTTTCCTGTTTTGAGATAAGGTCTTACTCTATTGCCCAATGATGGTCTACTGCAGTCTCAACCTCCCAGGCTCAAGCAGTCCTCCCACTTCAGCCCGCTAAGTAGCTGGGACCACCGGCGTGTGCCACCATGCCTGACTACTTTTTTTGTCTTTTTTTTGTGGAACCAGGATGTCACCGTGCTGCTCAGGCTGCTCTGGAACTCCTGGGCTCAAGTGACCGCCCGCCTCAGCCCCCCGGTGAGCTGGGGTACAGGCCCGAGCCATGACACCCAGCTCCACTTTGCTTTTCTTTATGAAAACTAATTTGTTTTCATTTATGTGCTTTTATTTTGCATTTTAGAATCTTTTTGTCAATATGTATAAAGAAAAACTGAGATTTTGATTGGGACTGTATTGACTGTAGTTCACTTTGGGGCAGTTGTCATCTTAGCAATATAGAGTTATCCAGTTCATTAATATGGCATATCTCTGTTAATTTAGATCTCTTTAATTTCATTGATTTGTATTTTTTCAGTATAGAGATCATGGATGTCCTTTGTGAGATTTATTCCTAAATATTTTATGGTTTTTGGCACTATTATAAATGGATATTTTTCTCAAAATTATTTTATATTTTCCAATTATTTGCTGGTAATATAAATTGCTTTTTATATATTAACTTTGTTTCTTTGCTAACTTACTAGTTTTAGTTCACGTTTTGCAGATTTCTCTGGGATTTTCTGTCATATCATTTGCAGATAGGGTCATTTTACTTATTTTTTAACTTTATGCCGTGTATTCCTTTTTCCTGCTTTGTTAAAACCATGAGGGCATCAAGTACAGACTTGAATATAAGCGCTAAAATGAGCATCTTAGTCTTACTTCTGATGCTAGAGAAGACAACTCACTCATTCAGCTTTAAAAAATGACTTTTTTTTTATAAATGCCTTTTATCAGATTGAGGAAATTCCCTTTTGTTCCTGGTTTTCTGAGAGTTATGTTTTATCATAAATGGGTGTTGAATTTTATCACTTTTTCTGCATCCCAGCTATAGGCTGAGGCAGGAGAATCGCTTGAACCCAGGAGGTGGAGGTTGCAGTGGGCAGAGATCGTGCCATTACACTCCAGCCCAGGAGACAGAGCACGAGACTCTATCCCGTTCCCCGCCCCCAATTTTTTTTCCATTTCTTTTTGTGTCATTTTTGTTAAATTGTAATTTTCAATCACTTTGTCCATTTCTTTTTAAATTTCTGCCTTTGTTATTTGTTTTTTAAAATAAATTTGTCCATTTCATTAAAGTCATCAAATTGTTGATTTAAAATTGTTCACATTATTCTCTTATCCTTTTTATTATTTATAGTATCTGTGGAGGAAACCCCTTTTTCATTCCAGATATTGGTGATTTGTGTTCTCCTTTTTAATCCTTGATTCATCTGGGTAAAGGTTTGTCAGTTTTGTTGATCTTTTCAAAGGACCAGTTTTTGACTTTATAAGTTTTTAAAATTATCTGTCTGTTTTCTATTTAATTGACTTCTGGTGTCATCTTTACAATTTTTTTCTTTCTACTTTAGATTTATTTTGCTTTTCTTTTTGTAGTTTTTTTAGGTGGAAACTGTTGATTTTACACTTTTTCTTCCCTTTACTAATAAGCATTTAAAGTTACATGTGTCCTTCTTCTGCTTTAGCTGCATTCTGCAAATTTTGGTATGTCATTCAGTTCAACATATTTTCCTAATTCTCATGTGACTTGATCCATTAAATATTTTAAAGTGATTTAATTTCCAAATACCTTGGTTTTCTGGCCGTCTTACTGATTTCCAAATTCCCCTGTGGTCACAAAACACCCTCTATATGGTTTCAGTCCTTTTAAATTTATTGAGACTTGTTTTATGTGCCACCATATGGTCTATTTTAGTAAATACCCCATGTAAATTTGAAAAATGTGTATATTCTGTAGTTCCTGGGTATCGTGTTTTATACATGTCAGTGAGGTCAAGGTGATCAGCAGTGCTTTTCAGACCTTCCATGTCTACTGTTGGTTTGTGTCATCCATCACTACTGAGATAGGAGTGTCAAAATCGCCTATGATTGTGGAATTGTCTGTTTCTCCCTTTAATTCTGTGTATTTTTACATACTATATTTTGCTTCTGTTATTAGGTACATACACATGGATAACTGCTGTCTTTCTGATGAAATTCTTTTTTGTTGTTGTTCTTGAGTCAGAGTTTCCCTCTTGTTGCCCAGACTGGAGTGCAAAGGCGCGATCTCAGCTCATTGCAACCTCCGCCTCCCAGTTTCAAGCCATTCTCCTGCTTCAGCCTCCCAAGTAGCTGGATTACAGGCATGCACCACCACGCCCAGCTAATTTTGTGTTTTTAGTAGAGACGGGGTTTTTCCATTGTTGGTCAGACTGGTTTCAAACTCCTTACCTCAGGTGATCCACCTGCCTTGGCCTCCCAAAATGCTTAATTACATGTGTGAGCCACTGTACCCTTCTGAAATACTCCTTTTATCATTGTGAAGTAATGATATATTGATGTGTGTGTTGATGGATTTCAGGTATGTTTATATATGAAGTAACATGAAGACACCCTAGATAATACTGTACTTTTAACAGTCACACATATTCGAAAGAACATATACACTTTCCCTCACATGTTCTTTAGAACATAAGTGTGTCTTCTGTGTTCTTTATTCATATGTTCTTTATTTGTTCTTTAGAACATAAGCATATGTCTTTTATTATGCTTGCCACTCTGTACTCATCATTTATTCCTAAGACCCAACTTTTCCTCTTGTGTCATTTTCCTTTAGCCTGAAAAATCCTTCTTTAGCAATTCTTGTAATGCAGGTCTACTTGTGATAAAGTCTGTTAGTTTTTTCCTACTTTGAAGTTATCTTTATTTATGTCTTTCTTGAAAGACACTTTCTTAGGATGTAGAATCTGGGTTGATTCTTCCTGCCCCTTGCAGTATATTTTGGCTGCTGTGTCTCTGAAGATAAAGTCCTGGTTATTCCCATTGTTGTGTTATATGTAAATATGTAATGTGTCATATTTTTCTGGCTGATTTCAAGATTTTTTTTTTTAATCATTGATTATTGGTGATTTGATTATGATATGTCTAGGCATGGTTCTCTTTGAATTTATCTTGCCTGAAGTTCACTGACCTTCTTGAATCTGTACCTTTATGTCACCAAATTTGGGGAATTTTCAGTCGTCATGTTTTTCCAAATACTTTTGTCCAAATTTCTCTTGGTGTCTTTGTGGCAATCCAGTTACACATACATTATGCCTTTTGATATTGTTCCATAGGTCCCTGGCTCTGTTCATTTTTATTCCATCTTTTGTGGGGGAGTTATTCATCATATTAGATCACGTCTATTGATTTATCTTCAGTCTTACTTTTACTTTCTTTTGTCTTACTTGTTTTTCTAGTAAGTCTGTGTAGTAGCTATTTTATCTTAGATATTGTATTTTTCAGTTGTAATATTTCCATTTATTTTTTTAAAAAACATTCTTTCGGCCGGGCGTGATGGCTCATGCCTGTAATCCCAGCACTTTGGGAGGCCGAGGTGGGCAAATCATGAGGTCAAGAGATCGTGACCATCCTGGCCAACATGGTGAAACCCCATCTCTACTAAAATACAAAAAATTAGCCTTGCGTGGTGGCACGTGCCTGTAGTCCAGCGACTCGGGAGGCTGAGGCAGGGGAATAGCTTGGACCTGGAAGGCAGAGGTTGCTGTGAGCTGATATTGCATTCCAGCCTGGCGACAGAGCAAGACCAAAAATTTTCTTTTCCTGCTGAGATACCTTTTCATTTATTGCATGTGTTTTTTTCTTGACCCCCTGGAACATAGTTAAAATAGCTGCTTTAAGGTCCTTATATGATCATTTTCCAGTGTATGGGTCAGGATAGAGTTAGCATCTGTTTTCTGTTGAGATGAATACATTCTCCTGGTTGTTTTTATCAGTTGATTTTGGAATGTAATTTGTGAATATTGTAGTCTCTTGTCTGTACAAGATACGTTCAGAGATCCCCAGTGGAATGTTGAAACCATGGATAATACCAAACCTTTTGTATACTGCTTTTTCCTATACAAACACTCCTATGATAAAGTTTAATTTATAAATTAGGCACAGTAAGAATAACAACAACAACAATAATAAGATAGAATAATTCAAACAGCAAACTAGAATGAAAGTTACATGACGACATGCGCCTATAGTCCCAAATTCTGGAAAGGCTGAGGTAGGAGGTTGGCTTGAGCCTGGGAGGTCGCACTGAGTTGAGATCTTACCACTGCACTCCAGCCTGGGCAACAGAGACATGCTCTGTCGTTAAAAAAAAGAAGATTCTGAGTCTGAATTTTTATTTTATTGAAGTGGAAGCACTAAGTGATGTCTAGAAAGTACTCTTAAAATATAATTGGTGATCTTTAAAGAGTTGGTTTATTAAAATGGGGACTAAGTGTAATATGTGCAGTGTTACATTTATGGTTTAAATGAGAACAAAGGCCAGGTATGGTGGCTCATGCCTGTGATCCTAGCACTTTGGGAGATTGAGGCGTGTGGATCACCTGAGGTCAGGAATTCAAGACCAGCCTGGCCAACATGGCGAAACCCCATCTCTGCTAAAAATACGAAAATTAGCTGGTGTGGTGGTGCACACCTGTAGTCCCAGCTATTCAGGAGGCTAAGGCAGGAGAATTACTTGAACGGGGAGGCAGAGGTTGCAGAGCGCCGAGATTGAACCACTGCATTCGAGTGCAGGCGATTGAGCAAGACTCTGTCTCCAAAAAAAAAAGTGAACATTTACTAAGTGTACAATTTCTACCTGTAGTTGCTATCCAGCAGTTTCTTATTCCTGAGTCTGTGACACTGTCTCATTTTTCTTTGTGTAGATGTTTCTTTCTCAGCAAAATAGAGGAGAAGCTTACCCCTCCTCCAGAAGATAACAGTATGAATGTGGATGAAGATGGAGACTCAGGTGACAGGGGGGAAATGCAAGAGCAGGAAGAAGACATCAGCTCCCTGATCAGGAGCTGCAAGTTTTCCATGAAAATGAAGATGATGGACAGCGCCCGGAAGCAGGTGGGTGCTCATGTCTGTGCTCCCTGCTTGTCACAGGATTTTGCTAAATTAGTTCTTCTCTAAATTTAGCTTTTCTTTAAAATCTGAACGTTAAAATAATTGAGTAGATGTTATTTTTTTCTGTCTCTCTTTATAAGAAAGTAAACTGGGCCAGGTAGAGTGGCTCACAGCTGTAATCTCAGCACTTTGAGAGGCCAAGGCAGGGGGATGACTTGAGCCCAGGAGTGACCAGCCTGCGTAACAGAGTGAGAGCCTGTCTCAAAAAAAAAATAAGAAAAGGAAGAATGGAAACGTACAGGAGTGCTTATTCAAAACTCTCCAGAAAGCCCCTAGAGTTTATTATATTACTATTAAATGTTTGAACGTGATTATTATGTGTTACTTGAAAAGCAAATAAACCTACTATCAGGTTTGATCTCCGTTAACAAAATGAATTCTTACCAGTTAGTTACAAATTATTTTTAGGTTTAGTTTGTAGAAATTATTATTTAATTATAGGACCTTTTCTTGATGTTAACAATACATTTTTTAAAAATTGTATGTAATGTATTTAAATATATTACCATCTTTGAATATACTAGTGAAGCTTGCTATGTTAATGACCCTGTATCAGTTGCAATTGCAAAGCAAAGGATGTTGTTCTAGTGGAAATAATATTTCTTTTTTGTAGGTTTAAATGCTCATTTATAGATTTTTCTTTGGATGAGTGCAGTATCGGTTATGAATTTTTATACTGCAAATAACAGAAAATCCAGTTAGAGGTAGGCAGAGCAGGAACTGGGTGAGAGAAGAGTAGGGTGTGGTGGGAAGGGGCAATCTGAACTGAAGGTCATATTGCTAAAGGAGTTGGGCTTGTGGGTAGATGACCCCAGTGTAGTTAGGAAACTGCCTGGCACGATGAGGGAAAAGACACATTCCCTGCCATCATTGTTACTGTCTAGTGAGAGTGGGGGGCGGCATGCATGATGACAGCAGCACTGGTGGGCTAGGAAGAGAGATGTCAGCAAAGCCAGGAGGGCATATGGAAGAGAAGAGCTTCACCTTGGACAGGGAAAAGGGGATAATGGTTTAAGTTATAGACCTTGTTGGCATGGAAGGATTTGAATATGGAGAGGAGAAAGGTATTCCAGGTGTTAGGAGACACACACAGAAACATGAAAGTGAGGAACAGAATGCAGAGTCTTAATGCTGGGTTTGTGGAGGGCTCAAGCTGGGTGGGAGATTGACAGCTCTGGGGAAAGCAAAGGCAGAGAAAGACTAGGAAGTCCCCCATTGAGGAGCAGGGTGGGAGCAAGCGGGGCAAGAGATGTGCTGTAAGGAGATCAAGAAGGACTGAGGTAACAGAAATGATGAGTGTGTGTAGCTGGGAATAACTCAGATTTCTAGCCTGGGTGCTTGAAAGGGCAGTAATTAGGAAGACCCACTTCTAATGAAAATGTCTTTTGAAGCTTGAGAGAGAGTTAGAGGTGTAGATTTAAAAAGACATCCATATAAGCAACTAAATTTAAAAATGGATCAATTGTATTCAGAAGAAAAACTGTTGTGCCTTACCTGAGAAGCTAAAGAATATGAAAGGACAGCTGGCGCGATGGCTCATGCCTGTATTCCCAGTACTTTGGAAGGCTGAGGTGGGCGGATCACGAGGTCAGGAGATCGAGACCATCCTGGCCATGGTGAAACCCTATCTCTACTAAATACAAACAAAATTAGCCAGGTGTGGTGGCATGTACCTGTAGTCCCAGCTACTCAAGAGGCTGAGGCAGGGGAATCGCTTAAATCTGGGAGACGGAGGTTGCAGTGAGCCGAGATAGTGCCACTGCACTGGCGAAAGAGCAAGTCATAACACTTGACAACTGAACAGAAAGTCAAACAGCCCAATTAAGAAATGGGCATGAAGTATTTGTTAAGACATTTCTCCAAAGAAGAAAGGAAAATGGCCAACCAGCTCATACAAAGATGCTCAGTATCACTAGGTTTGAGGGAAATGCAAATCAAAACCACAGTGAGAGAGCACTTCATAGCCACTGGGATGGCTGGAAGCATACACACAGATAACAAGCGATGATGAGGATGTGGGGAACTGGAACCCTCCTGCACTGTGGTGGGAATGTAAAATGGTACATCTGCCATGGAAAACAGTCTGGCAGTTTCTACAAAAGTTGAACATCGAGTCTGGTCCAAGTGCAGTGGTTTTTACAACTACTTGATTACAACCAGTTATAGATGTATTGGTTGATTCTCTACTTCCACTGCTTCAGTTGACTAGCTTAAAAAATAAAATAAATAAGTTGAGGCCTGGCACGATGGCTCAGTACTGTAATTCCAGCATTTTGGGAGGCTGAGGCGGGCGGATCACCTAAGGTCGGGTCACGAGTTCAAGACCAGCCTGGCCAACATGGTGAAACCCTGTCTCTACTAAAAATACAAAAATTACCTGGACGTGGTGGCATGTGCCTGTAATCCCAGCTACTTGGGAAGCTGGGGCAGAAGAATTGTTTGAACCTGGGAGGTAGAGGTTGAAGTGTGCCACTGCGCTCCAGGCTGGGCAACAAGAGTGAAATTCTGCCTCAAAAAAAAAAAAAAAAAAAGTTGAACCTAGAGTAACCATATGACCCAGCATTTTACTCTCAGACCCAAGAGAAGCAAAAGCATAAGCACACATGGAAATTCATACACAAATGTTTGCGAGAGCATTACTCAAAATAGCTGGGAAGGTAGAAACAACCCAAATAAGACATGGCATGTCCAGCCAGGCGCATGGCTCACGCCTGTAATTCCAGCACTTTGGGAGGCCGAAGTGGGCAGATCACTTGAGGTCAGGAGTTCGAGACCAGTCTGGCCAACGTGGCAAAACCCCGTCTCTACTAAAAATACCAAAATTAGCCAGGTGTGGTAGCGCACACCTGTAATCCCAGCTACTCGGAGGCTGAGGCAGGAGAATCACTTGAACCTGGGAGTCACAGGTTTCAGTGAGCCAAGATAATGCCATTGCACTCCAGCCTGGGCAACAAGAGTGAAACTCTGTCTCAAAAAAAAAAAGATGTGGCATGTGTGTGCAATGGAATATTATTCAGCCATAAAGAGGAAAGAAGTGCTGACAGGTACTATAACATGCACGAACCTGGAAAACATCATGCTAAGTAAAAGATGCCAGATACACAATCACCACTTACTTTCTCATACCATTGTTAACAGAGTGTTTGGTGTAGGCAAATCCATAGAGACAAGAAGGGAATTTATGGTTGCCGGTGGCTGCGTGCTGTGAACAGACAGTGAGTTTCATTTTGGGATGATGAAAATGTTCTGGAATTAGGGGTTGTGGTTACCCAACTTTGTAAAAAATACCGAATTGTACTTTTTTTTTTTTTTTTTTTTTTTTTTGGGAGCAGAATCTCGCTCTGTTGCCCAGGCTGGTGTACAGTGTGGTACAATCACAGCTCACTGTAGCCTCAACTTCCCAGGTTCAAGTGATCCTACTACCTTAGTGTCCAGAATAGCTGGGGCTACAGGCACATGCCATGATGCCCAGCTAATCTTTAAATTTTTTGTAGTGACAGGGTCTCATATGTTACCTGATCTGGTTTCAAACTCCTAGACCAGGCGTCCCCAAACTACGGCCCGCAGGCCGCATGCAGCCCCCTGAGACCATTTATCCGGCCCCCCGCTGCACTTCAGGAAGGGGCACCTCTTTCATTGGTGGTCAGTGAGAGGAGCACAGTATGTGGCAGCCCTCCAGTGGTCTGAGGGACAGTGAACTGGCCCCCTGTGTAAAAAGTTTGGGGACGCCTGTCCTAGACTCTAGTAATCCTCTTACCTTGGCCTTCCAAAGTGCTAAGATTACAGTCCTGAGCCACAATACCTGGCCTGAATTGTACTCTTAAAATGTGAATGGTATCTTAGTGATAAATTAAAAGACGTAACTGAAGTGAAAGAAGTGGATTCACTGCTCTCTGTTGGATTGTATCATACAAGGGGGAAGTCATCCACTTAGAAACTTGAATCACTTGTGTATCCTCATACCACCGTCTCTCTTTTTCTTCTATTAACACAGAACAATTTCTCACTTGCCATGAAACTACTGAAGGAGCTGCATAAGGAGTCAAAAACCAGAGATGATTGGCTGGTGAGCTGGGTGCAGAGCTACTGCCGCCTGAGCCACTGCCGGAGCCAGGCCCAGTGCTGCTCCGAACAGGTTCTCACTGTGCTGAAAACAGTCTCTTTGTTGGGTAAGTTGACTGCTTTTGTTCATATAAATCTCAGAGGGCTGTTTTATATTGTCTTATGTATCTTCTTTGTGCTGCATCATGTGACATTTGGGAGGTAAATCTTTGCAGTAATTTTAGAGAATATAGCAAAGTGAGCCAGAGAATGATAGTTAGAATGATAGTTTGATTATTTTGAGAACTTTATATGTTTGCATATAAGATGTAAACAAATATGAAAAGCCATTTCCTGACGGGCATAGAGGCTCATGCCTGTAATCTCAGCACTTTGGGAGGCTGAGGCAGGCAGATCATGAGGTCAAGAGATCAAGAATATTGTGGCCAACATGGTGAAACCCTGTATCTACTACAAATACAAAAATTAGCCAGGTGTGGTGGCAGACACCTGTAGTCCCAGCTACTCTGGCAGCTGAGGCAGGAGAATCACTTGAACCCATGAGGTGGAAGTTGCAGTGAGCTGAGATTGTGCCACTGCACTCTAGCCTGGGCAACAAGAGTGAAACTTCATCCAAAAACAAAAACAAAAAAACAAACAAACAAACAAAAAACACCATTTCCTCCTTAGTTTTCTTTTCAAACTAGTGTAGTCTTTAGGACTACATTAAAGGAAAAAAGTTTATTGGGCAGGTTTGGGTCTGGTCCCCAACTCTGTTGCCCCGTGTCCAAGGCTGTGTGCTAGCACTGCAGGCAGACACGATCCAACTAGGTGCCAAGACCAACTCTTCAGCATCAGCCTCAACAAAAGTGTCTAGAGGAGAAGCACTATTTATACCCTGATCCCAGGAGCAGGCGATTATCCTAACTGGGCACGGTGGCACGCACCCTTAGTCCCAGCTACTGAGGTGGGAGGATGGCTTGAGTTTAGGAGATTGAGATTGCAGTGAACCATGATTGCACCTGTGAATAGCCACTGTATTCTGGCCTGGGCAACATACTGAGATCCTGTATCTAAAAAAAGAAGAAGAAAATCATCCTGATGATTTTTTGAGGGGAGGAGGAAGAGTTTGCTGATATTAATATTGGTATCCATATACTTTTGTAATAACAATTACACAGTTAGGGTATGGTTATAGTTCGTAACAGCCTTGCACGATAAGCAGGACCGGTAGTCGTGATCCTGTATCTGAGACAACTCTGGCAGAGAATTGTCAGACCATGGGCAAGGAGGGCATGAGGTTGACCAGGCCTCCTAGTTTCAGCACCATTATTGCACCTCTGGACCTTGCAGACTTAACCAGCGCTGATTCAGCTCCTTGCCCAGAACCACGCGGTAGAAGCAGAACTAAAACTTTAAATGTGGCGACGTCTGTTGCTGCGTTAGCCGTGGGCCACAGTGTCAGGTTTTAAGATCTACTCTGTATTGTTAACGTAGGTACAAACACATTAGTAGCCATTTTCTATTCTTTTTAATAGAATTAGGTACTTTGAAAAAGTACAGAATGATGATGCTTAAACAAAAAGTTATTCATAAAAGTTTCCAGGTTTGCATGGTGGCTGACGCCTGTAATCCCAGCACTTTGGGAGGCCGAGGCAGGTGGATCATGAGGTCAGGAGATCAAGACCATCCTGGCCAACATGGTGAAACCCCGTCTCTACTAAAATGCCAAAAAATTAGCCAGGCGTGTTGGCGCGCACCTGTAGTCCCAGCTACTCAGGAGGCGGAGGCGGGAGAATTGCTTGAACCTGGGAGGCGGAGGTTGCAGTGAGCCAAGATTTCGTCACTGCACTATAGTCTAGCGACAGACCAAGACTCCCTCTCAACAAAAAAAGAAAGGTTTCCATTGCTTAGCCTCTGTGAATTTGATAGAGTTACTTCTAACAAAGAACATTTTTCATTAATATGTGAGTTCAAGAAATTCCCTAGCCAGTATTTGAGGTCAGTTTCTTGTACTTGCAACATTTATTTTTATTAACTTCTTAATATAAGACAACTTTTAGGCCAAGCACAGTTGCTCACACCTGTAATCTCAACACTTTGGAAGACTGAGGTGGGCAGATTGCTAGGGCTTAGGAGTTTGAGACCAGCCTGGGCAACATGGCAAAACCCATCTCTTAACAAAAACACAAAAAATTAGCCGGACATGGTGGTGCAAGCCTGTAGTCCCAGCTAATCGGGAGGCTGAGGTGGGAGGATTGCTTGAGCTTGGAAGGCAGAGGTTGTAGTGACCCAAGATCATGTCACTCCACTCGAGCCTGGGTAACAGAGCGAGACTCTGTCTCAAAAACAAAAGAGAACTTTTGTAGATAATGAATTTCTTTTTTTTAATTTCACTCACACAAAGTGTTGTTTTTTGTTTTTTAATCCAACAGATGAGAACGACATATCAAGCTACTTAAGCAAAAATATTCTGGCTTTCCGTGATCAGAACATTCTCTTGGGTACAACTTACAGGATCCTAGCTAATGCTCTCAGCAGTGAGCCAGCCTGCCTTGCTGAAATCGAGGAGGACAAGGCTAGAACAATCTTAGAGCTTTCTGGATCCAGTTCAGAGGATTCAGAGAAGGTAATACTGGTTGCTAGTGTGCTGTGTGTGTCTTCAGTGTGCAGTCTTCAGGCTACAGGAAAGTCATAATAAGGGTATTGCTTTGGGTTTTTAAAATATATTTGACAGTTATGCACAGCCAATTTTCTTATGTGGAAAATTGACATACTCTGTACTTCCTGTTTCTTTGAATGATACAGAGTTTTACTATTAAAACATGAATTTCAAATTTTTGTTGGATTGATTGGACAGTTCTCTTACGACTTTTGTTAATGAAATTTTCCCCACCAATCACCATTCAGATATCCCACCAGCTTATGGAACAAATCAGCTTTTTCTGTTTTTTTTTTTTTAAATTTAATGCCTGTTTTGCTTGGCGTTTTGTCAATTATTTTGTTTTTTTCAATAACTGTTGTCCTGCCTCACCTCAGTGGCATGGCCTTGTCTCCTCCCTCTGTGTTGCTCGTGCACCACTTGGCCTGCACTGGCCTTGCTCTTTTGTTTGGCTGTTTGCTACATGCTAAGGATCTTACTGGAATTGGTTGCTCCTTCATAGCCATGGCAGACTCTTGTTTTTTCCAGTTCCATAGTTTCAGTGTTATTTTGGAGCTGTTGATCCATTTATGTATCATGAATCATAAATAGAAAGCAGAGTTCTTTGAGAGTTTCAGTCTTGCTGATGTGTTGAGGTCTCTAAATTCCAGGTGATTGCAGGTCTGTACCAGAGAGCATTCCAGCACCTCTCTGAGGCTGTGCGGGCGGCTGAGGAGGAGGCCCAGCCTTCCTCCTGGAGCTGTGGGCCTGCAGCTGGGGTGACTGATGCTTACATGACGCTGGCAGATTTCTGTGACCAACAGCTGTCCAAGGAGGAAGAGAATGCAACAGGTGAATTGCAAAATTTTAAAAAACAGGTGTCCCTATGTGTCAGCATAAAGTCTTAGGAATTTTTACATACTTTTGGTCTCCTATTTTTTTTGTTTTCAAATTGCAAATGTTTTGAAAATCCTACTGTCTTTTTTGTTTTTTTTGAGATGTAGTCTTCCTGTAGCCCAGGCTGGAATGCAGGGGCACGATCTCGACTCACTGCAACCTCCGCCTCCCTGGTCCCAGTTCAACCAGTTCTCCTCATCCCCCCAAGTAGCTGGGATTATAGGCACAAGCCACCATGCCCAGCTAATTTTTGTATTTTTTAGTAGCGATGGGGTTTCACCATGTTGGCCAATCTAGTCTTGAACTCCTGATCTCATGATCCGCCTGCCTCGGCCTCCCAGCACTCTGGGATTACAGGCGTGAGCCACCGTGCCTGGCCGAAAATCCTATCGTCTTTTTAAGAGACAATAGCAGCTGGGTATAGTGGATCAGTTGAGGCTAGGAGTTCGAGACCAGCCTGGCCAACATTGTGAAACCCCATCTCTACTAAAAATACAAAAAAGTTAGCTGGGCGTGGTGGTATATACCTGTAGTCCCAGCTATTCAGGAGGCTGGGGCAGGAGAACTGCTTTAACCCAGGAGGCAGAGGTTGCACTGAGCTGATGTCACACCACTGCACTGTAGCCTGGGCAACAGCGTGAGACTTCGTCTCAAAAAAAGAAAAAAGAGGGCCAGAGCCGGGCGCGGTGGCTCACGCCTGTAATCCCAGCACTTTGGGAGGCCGAGGCGGGTGGATCACGAGGTCGAGAGATCGAGACCACCCTGGTCATCCTGGTGAAACCCCGTCTCTACTAAAAATACAAAAAAATTAGCTGGGCATGGTGGCGCGTGCCTGTAGTCCCAGCTACTCAGGAGGCTGAGGCAGGAGAATTGCCTGAACCCAGGAGGTGGAGGTTGCGGTGAGCCGAGATCGCGCCATTGCACTCTAGCCTGGGTAACAAGAGCGAAACTCTGTCTCCAAAAAAAAAAAAAAGAGGGCCAGGTGTGGTGGCTCACACCTGTCATGTCAGCACTTTGGAAGGCCAAGGAGGGCAAGTCACCTGAGGTTGGGAGTTCAAGACCAGCCTAACCAACATAGAGAAACCCTGTCTCCACTGAAAATACAAAATTAGCCAGGCATGGTGGCATACGCCTGTAATCCCAGCCACTCAGGAAGCGGAGGTTGTAGTAAGCTGAGATCAGACCGCTGCACTCCAGCCTGGGCAGCAAGAGCAAAGCTCCATCTCAAGAAAAAGAAAAAGGAAAAAGAGAGAGACAGTGGCATAAGCAACATGATGTGCATTTAAATGGAGTCAAGCGGTCTCCTCTTTAATTTATACTTCGATATTTAGCTTGCAGCTTCAATATTACTGGTTTGTGTGGCCTGCTTCATGCTCCTGGAATAAATTCAGTAACTACCAACTGCCCCTTATGTACTCAGCCCAGGATGCAAACTACTTTCTGCTGAATGGGCACTCTTATGGAAGGATTTGGCTTCAGGATAGATACAAAACTGTACCTGCTATTTGTCGGTCTGAAGTAGTTAAGAGGAGAACAATGACACTACAAAATACAAGCCAAAAAGGGAGCATGTTACCATTTGTTAAGTTCATGGTTTATGGATAAGTGAATATAGTAACCATTGCTTTCTTCTTTGCTGCCCTTGTTAGTTATTGATTCTGCAGAACTGCAGGCGTATCCAGCACTTGTGGTGGAGAAAACGTTGAAAGCTTTAAAATTAAATTCCAATGAAGCCAGATTGAGGTTTCCTAGATTACTTCAGATTATAGAACGGTATCCAGAGGAGACCTTGAGCCTCATGACAAAAGAGGTTGGTGTCTTTATTCAACTTAGCAGTAAGGAACTTTACAGAACTTAAAGATACGCTTATTTATATCGCAACGTGTTAGTGTGTGCAGTGCCTGTATTACAGCTTTTCCCAGCCAGCAGTGAATTCTGCTACTCTCTGAGGACACAGGTAATTTAAAGCTACATAAATGAGTTTTCACATTTACCCATTTTCCTCTGTGGGTGTTGATAAGAACACTGTGTCTGAACAGGGACCCAGAGAAATGGAGGCAGGGTGTGTGGGATGGTGATGGAATCTCGTGTGGAAGTCTTGTTGCCCATGCAGATGAGGCTGTGGTCAGTCACATCTGCTGTGCCCAATGCTCACCTGTCATTTAGCCCAGAAGGATGAGCAAGGTTCAGCTTGCATCCCACCTCCCGGGAGCCCAGCATGTGCCAGCAGCACGGTGTCCAGAATGGCCTGGGGCATGTGAACATGGGTGAGGAGTCAGTCTGTAGGTGTGGGAGGAACCCGTACCCCTCCATGTGACCTGCCCCTTGGCCCTGCCCAGGGCTGCACTGGCAGCTGCAGTTCTGTCCTTTGGGCTCTGTCTGTGTGCAGGAGGGCTCCACTGATTTCATCGGCAAAGTGTAGGGCCTCTGAAAGACTTCATAGTTGACTTTTATAGACGTGTAGCTGGAAGATAGGGCCCAGTTTGAGTTGAAATATAATAGTTCAGAAAGGGTAACATGGTTCGCTCTTGATTAGCTTTGCATGGTGAGTTTTTAAATAGTGTTGGTCTCTGGGCTGTGGGGACCCAGTTTGACTTTTAGGGCCCTAACCATTCCCTCCACGTTTTTGTGGATTCTGAATAGTAGACTTTCTCAGTAAATTCAGAAATGCAACATGTCTGAGTTTTTCTTCAAGAAAAGTGAGCAGATAATTAAATAACTTTATTATGATTTTGTTTTTTTCCAAAATAATATAATATTTATATATAATAAAAACAGCATTTGAATATGTGAGGACATAAACTATTCACTCTGTGTTGTCAAGACACCCAGTAGGCATGTGCAGTGGAGCTGGTAGCCTCTCTCGTGAGCTCGTATGAGCTGTGTGGACTAAGCCACCCTCACATGCCACGCCGTCCTCAGTGCACACATGCAGTCAGGAAGCCTGCCCACACTTCACACCTCATACCTTATGCCAACATTCCAGACACGTCAAGTTTAGCTACAGAATGACACCATAAAAGTATCAGAGGAAAATGTGAACACGTTTTTAAAATGGTCTTGGAAAGAAGAGACCAAAACCAGAATCCATGAAGGAAAATAGTTCAATACTTCTATACAGAAAAGGCAAATACTGTATATGCAATTTAAAAAAATAAAGGGCCAGGCGCAGTGGCTCAGGCCTGTAATGTCAGCACTTTGGGAGTCTGAGGCAGGTGGATCACGAGGTCATGAGATCACCAGCCTGGCCAAACATCGTTAAACTCCATCTCTACTAAAAATTCAGAAATTAGACGGATATGGTGATGGGTGCCTGTAATCAAAGCTACTTGGAAGGCTAAGGCAGGAGAACTGCTTGAACCCGGGAGGCAGAGGTTGCAATGAGCCAAGATTGAGCCTGGGAGACAGAGTGAGACTCCCATCTCGAAAAAGAAAAAGAAAAATATTTGTAACACAATCAAGAAACAGAAAGCTGACAATGGCAATGTACAAAATAGTAGAAAATGCTGAGAGGAAATGCATGCATGATTAAAGGCTATAAGGCAGATAAACATGGGGTATTCAGCTTCACTAATAATGAACTGTGAAATTTTAAATTAGATGTTTTTTCACTTCTCTGATTGACAGTGATTTTTAAAGTTGATTATGTCCAGTGTTGGTAAAGACTTTGGAAAGTAGTCAATTTAATATTTTCAGAAATGAAAATCTGAAAAATCTTTTACCAATGTTTATTACAGTTTTTAAGGTTCACACTGTAATTTTAGTTCTAGGAATTTATTCTACAGGTATATAGCACAAACAGTTGTGTGTACAGGGATGTCTACTGCAACATTACCTGTGATAGCAAAAAAAGTGGAAAAATTCAAAATATCCATTATAGAGCAGTAGGTAAACAACATGGAATACAGCTGGCAAGAGGAATAAGGTAAAAGACTTTTCTCTACATCTCTCTGAGAACAGCCAGCAGCAGCTGTCTCATGTGATTCCGTTCTTGAACAAAAGGCTGTGTGTGTACCTACACAGAAAGTGCCTGGTAGAGTCCATTGGTTGCTGCAGTAGAAGACAGCTGAGGGATGGAAGACTGGGTTTATACTTCTGCTTTTATACTTCTGAGTTTTCTTTATGTTGGACATACGTTACTTTTATAACAGATGATGTGAGATGTTTTACTCAGCATTAAGTTTCAGCTCTCTATTTTAGATGTCTTCCATTCCCTGCTGGCAGTTTATTGGCTGGATCAGCCACATGGTGGCCTTGCTGGACAAAGACCAAGCCATTGCTGTTCAGCGCACCGTGGAAGAAATCACCGATAACTACCCTCAGGCTATTGTTTATCCCTTCATCATAAGCAGCGAAAGCTATTCCTTCAAGGATACTTCTACCGGTCATAAGAATAAGGAGTTTGTGTCAAGGTAATATTACAGAAAGGTTTATCAAATACTATAGGTTATAAAAGTATGGTTAAAGCAAACACGTGGACACTTAGGTTTGTTTTCAAATTAATTATAGTTGTCATTGAAGAATAGAAAAATCTTAGCCGTCCCTTTGTTGAATATATCTACTCTGGGTATGTTACTTGTTACAGGATATATCTCCTTTTTAAAATACTTTCATCTTACACTGCTAACAGAATATCCTACTCATATGCTTATCTGTTGCTTGAGATAGACTCGTTGGGATGCTTTTTGAAATCAGCTCCTGAAATTGTCCTGTAATTTAAAATACACAGAAAGACTTCTGCTTTTAATTAGGACTCAGTAGACAGCCTGCAGTGTCCTCTTGTCTACTCCTAAGTGGATTTATGAGTTGAGACTGATGAGTGCGCAGTAGTGCCTATTGCGGCGATGCTTTGTAAATGTGTGATATTTTAGTAACAGTCTCCGTCATGAGGTTTTTTTTTTAAATTATGAGCAGATCTGCCTCATTACTTTGAATGTTTTGATTTCAACAAGATGAAGAAGAGTGCCAGCTTTTAAAAATATATATATATATATATTTATTTTTGGCCGGGCGCGGTGGCTCAAGCCTGTAATCCCAGCACTTTGGGAGGCCGAGGCGGGTGGATCACGAGGTCGAGAGATCGAGACCATCCTGGTCAACAAGGTGAAACCCCGTCTCTACTAAAAAAAAAATACAAAAAGTTAGCTGGGCATGGTGGTGCGTGCCTGTAATCCCAGCTACTTAGGAGGCTGAGGCAGGAGAATTGCCTGAGCCCAGGAGGCGGAGGTTGCGGTGAGCCGAGATCGCGCCATTGCACTCCAGCCTGGGTAACGAGAGCGAAACTCCGTCTCAAAAAAAAAAAAAAAAATATATATATATATATATATATATATATATATATATATATATATATATGTATTTATTTATTTTTATTTATTTACATTTTTATCTTCTGAGACAGAATATTGCTCTGTCAGCCAGACTGGAGTACAGTGCTGCAATCTTGGCTCACTGCAACTTCTGCCACCTGGGTTTAAACAATTCTCCCTGCCTCAGCCTCCCAAGTAGCTGGATGCTGGGCTAATTTTTGTATTTTTAGTAGAGACGGTTTTGCCACGTTGGCCAGGCTGTTCTCGAACTCCCGACCTCAGGAGATCTGCCTACCTTTGCCTCCCAAAGTGTTGGGATTACAGGTGTGAACCACCACGCCCAGCCAAGGCCCAGCTTCTGTTGCGGTTGGTGGGTGGTTTGTCTGTGAACACATCCCTGCCCAGCCACCATACCATTTCTCTGAACAGACAGTTATTATCTTAAAAAATGAAAGAAGAGAAAAAGATGTGAAAGACAGTGTGTCAAGAAAGTCACCTTGCTGGGCATGGTGGTTTATTCCTGTAATACCAACTATTTGGGGGGCCAAGGCAGGAGAATTGCTTGAGACCAAGAGTTTATTACCAGCCTGGGCAACATAGTGAGACCTCATCTCTAAAAAATTAAAATAAAAATAAGCCAGGCATGGTGGTGCATGACTGTACTTCCAACTACTTAGGAGTGTGAGGTGGGAGGATTGCCTGAGTCCAGGAATTCAAGGCTGCAGTGAGCTATGACTGAACTTGTAAGTTGCCACTGCACTCCCAATCTGGGCAATGTAGTGAAACCCCATTTTTTTAAAAAGTGACCTTTTCTTTCATAACATAACTTCAGAAACTATATCAAGTTATATCAAGATGTCAACATTAGTTGCAAGATTTGCTTTTATCTAAGAACATCTTTTTCATTTTAATTTTTGTGAGTACATAGTAGGTGTCTGTGTTTATGGAATATTTTGATACAGGTATACAATGTGTATCATATCAGGGTAAGTGGAATATCCATCACTTCAAGCATTTATCATTTCTTTGTGTTACACATATTCTAGTTATACTCTTTTAGTTATTTTTAAATGTACAATAAAAATTATTTACTGTAGTCACCCTGTTGTACCACCAAATGCTAGATCATTTGTACCCATTGATCAATGGGTACAGGCTGGGTGCGGTGGTTCAAGCCTGTAATCCCAGCACTTTGGGAGGCCGAGGCCGGTGGATCATGAGGTCAAGAGATCGAGACCATCCTGGCCAACAAGATGAAACCCCGTCTCTACTATAAATAGAAAAAAAAAATTGGGCATGGTGGCATGTGCCTGTAGTCCCAGCTACCGGGGAGGCTGAGGAGGGAGAATTGCTTGAACCTGGGAGGCAGAGGTTGCAGTGAGCCGAGATCATGCCACTGCACTCCAGCCTGGTACCTGGCAACAGAGCAAGACTCTGTCTCCCAAAAAAAAAAAAAAAAAAAAAAAAATCAGTGGTACAACGGGTAATCAATAAACCAATATTTTTGTACCCATTAATCATCCCCACTTTCCACCTCACCTCCCCATGAATTCAATTGTTCTCATTTTTAGCTTTCACAAATAAAAACATGTGAAGTTTGTCTTTCTGTGTCTGACTTATTTCACATAACATAATGTCCTTCAGTTCCATCCATGTTGTTGCAAGTGACAGGATCTCATTCTTTTTTTATGGCTGAATAGTACTCCTTTGCATGTATGTACTGCATTTTCTTTATCCATTTGTCTGTTGATGGACACTTAGTTTGCTTCCAAATCTTGGCTGTTGTGAATAGTGCTACAATAAACATGGGAATGCAGCTATCTCTGACATTCTGATTTCCTTTCTTTTGGGTATGTACCCAGCAGTGGGATTTCTGGATCATATGACAGTTCTAGTTTTAGTTTTTTTTTGGGAATCTCCATATTCTTCTTAGTGCTTGTATTAGTTTACATTTCCACCAACAGTATACAAGGGTTCCTCTCTCCATATCCTTGCCAGCGTTCGTTATTGCTGGTGGTGAGAAGATACCTCCTTGTGGTTTTAATTTGCATTTCTCTTATGATAATTGGTGTGGAACATGTTTTTATAAACCTGTTTGCTGTTTGTATGTTTTCTTTTGAGAAATGTCTATTCAGATCTTTTGCCCCAATTTAAAATGAGATTAGATTTTTTTTTTCCTATTGAGTTTTTTGAGCTTGTTATATATTTTGGTTATTAATCCCTTGTCAGATAGGTAGTAGTATTCAAATGTTTTCTCCCATTCTGTGGGTTGTCTCTTCACTTTATTGTTTCCTTTGCTGTGTAGAAGCCTTTTGACTTGATGTGACCCCCTTTGTCCATTTTTGCTTCGGTTACATGTGCCTGTGGGGTATTAAGAAATATTTGTGCCCAGACCAATGTCCTGGCGAGTTTCCTGTTGTTGTTTTGTAGTTTCATAGCTTGAGATCTTAGATTTAGGTCTTTAATCCACTTTGATTTGACTTTTGTATGTGGCGAGAGATAGGGGCCTAGTTTCATTCTTCTGCATATGGATACCCAGTTTTCCCAAGATCATTTATTGAAGACTGCCTTTTCCCCTTATGTATGTTCTTGGCACCTTTGTCAAAAAATGGGTTCATTGCAGGTGTGTGAATTTATTTCTGTGTTCTCTATTGTATTCCATTGGCTTATGTGTCTGTTTTTATGCCAGCACCATGCTGTTTGGGTTACTATAACTATAATATAATTTAGATAATGTGATTGTGCCAGGTGGGTTTTTTGTGGTTCCATACAAATTTTGGGATTATTTTTTCTATGTGAAGAATGTCATTGGTATTTTGGTAAGGATTGTGTTGAATCTATAGATTGCTTTGGGTAGTATGGACATATTAACAGTATTGATTCTTCCCATCCATGAACATGAAGTTACTTTGCATATTTTTTAGTCCTTCAATTTCTTTCATCAATGTTTTACAGTTTTCATTGTAGAGGTCTTTCATTTCTTTGGCTAAATTTATTCCTAAGTGTTTTTATTTGTTGCTATTGTAAATAGAATTATTATTAATATTATTATTATTATTATTTGAGATGGAGTCTTGCTTTGTTGCCAGGCTGGAGTACTGTAGCACAATCTTGGCTCACTGCAACCTCCATCTCCCAGGTTCAAGCGATTCCCCTTCCTCAGCATCCTGAGTAGCTGGGACTACAGGCATGTGCCACCATGCCCGGCTAACTTTTTTTTATTTTAGTAGAGGCGAGGTTTCACCATGGCCAGGATGATCTCCATCTCCTGACCTCGTGATCCACCTGCCTCGGCCTCCCAAAGTGCTGGTATTACAGGCATGAGCCACCGTGCCCGGCCAATAGAATTATGATTTTTTTTTTTTCAGGCTGTTCACTGTTGGCATATAGAAATACTACTGATTTTCATATGTTAATTTTTGTATTCTGCAACTTGACTGAATTTATCAGTTCTGATGGTGTTTTTCGTGGAGTCTTTAGGTGTCTCCAAATAAGAGAGCGTGTCATTTCCAAACAAGGATAATTTGACTTCTTCCTTTCTAATATAGATACCCTTTATTTCTCTTGTCAGCTTGCTCTAGCTAAGACTCCCATTAGTAAGTGGAATAAAAGTGGACATCCTTATGTTCCAGATCTTAGAGAAAAGGCTTTTTTTTTTTTTTGGAGACAAAGTCTCCCTCTGTCGCCTAGGCTAGAGAGCAGGGGTGCAATCTCTGCTCACTGCAAGCTCCGCCTCCTGGGTTCAAGCAATTTTCCTGCCTTAGCCTCCTGAGAAGCTGGGATTACAGGTTGTGCACCACTACACCCAGCTAATTTTATGTTTTTGGTAGGGACGGGGTTTCACCCTGTTGGCCAGGATGGTCTCAATCTCTTGACCTCATGGTCCGCCCGCCTTGGCCTCCCAAAGTGCTGGGATTACAGGCATGAGCCACTGTACCCGGCTTGCTTTCAGTTTTTCACCGTTGGCTGTGATACTAACTGTGGGTGTGTCGTATATGGGCTTTTATTGTGTTGAGGTATGTTCCTTCTATACGTAGTCTTTTTGAGAGTTTTTATCATGAAGGGACGTTGGATTTTATCAAATGTTTTTTCAACATCAGTTAAAATGATCAATGGTTTTTGTCCTTTATTCTGTTGATAAAAGCATATCACATTGATTGATTTGTGTATGTTGATCCATCCTTGCATCTCTAGAATAGATCCCACTTGGTCATGATGAATAATCTTTTTAATATCTTGTTGAATTTGGTTTGCAAGTATTTTGTTGAGGATTTTTGCATTAATGTTCATCAGGGATATTAGCCTGTAGTCCATCCTCCCTCCCTTCTTTCCTTTTTTTTTTTTAAAGATGTGTCTTTTTCTGGTTTTGGTATCAGGATAATACTGGCCTTGTAGAATGAGTTTGGAAGTATTCCCACATCCCCTGGTGTGTGTGTGACTGGAATTTTAAATTACTATGTAGTTGGTTTTTTTATATATATACTAGATACGTATAAACAAACTATAATTATATTTAGTCATATAATTACGTAAAGCATACATTATTTTATATATGTATAATAGGTCTTGATTTTTGAAAGATATTTGAGTACTTAAACTTTGTAAATTTTTTTTTAATAGGATTAAAATTAAGTTGGATCTCGGAAGAGTGATTCAAGATTTTATTAATGCCTTAGATCAGCTCTCTAATCCTGAACTGCTCTTTAAGGTAATGATAGAACAGCTTCTGGCACATAAAACATAGAACTTGGGTAAAACTTAATTTCAATCTACCTTGACTTTTTTTTTTTTTTTCCTTCACACACAGGACTGGAGCAATGATGTAAGAGCTGAACTAGCAAAAACCCCTGTAAACAAAAAAAATATTGAAAAAATGTATGAAAGAATGTATGCAACCTTGGGTGACCCAAAGGCTCCAGGCCTAGGGGCCTTTAGAAGGAAGTTTATTCAGGTATGGACTGGCACAGCCTGCCTTTATGATAGTAGAATCGTTATGACAGTCAAATTTTATATTTCAATGATTTAACAGTTCTGGATTTAAAATATCTGTTGAATGTTTTAGATGTCATGCTTTCTATGATACATTAACATATTTTTAGGTCTGTGGGTAGCAGGTTGGTCAGTAGATAAAACCTCAATGTTTCATTACATGTTGTCTATGCTCAAATTTTTAGATCTGAAAATTACGTGTAGTATTTTCAGTTTTTCAGATGGCTTCAATACTGGATCAAGAAAATATTTGTATGTTAAGTAAGCTGATAAATATTTGCAAGCACTTAGTTTGGGGCACAGTTCTGGCTGCTCAGGAAATACATAGAGAAGACAGATCTAGTCCCCAAATACCAAGGGGTTGTGTGACAAAACTGCTCACCAAGAGCTGTGCCTAGGACAAATGTAATTGTGAGATCTTTCAAGAATGTGCTGGAGTTGGAAGGAAAACACACCATCATTTGATGGGAATGATGGAGCAAGTGGACTGCAGTCCTCCCAGTTCCCACAGCTTTGCCCACTTGGGTGCCTCTCTCCCTCCTCCATTTGGAGACCTGCCCTTAGGGCTTGGCATCAGCATCATTTCTCCTTTGAGCCCTTCCCGTCCCTCCCCCGGCAGTGATCTTCAGAAGAGTCAGGTGTTCTTCCTCTCTCCTAAAACACCTGCTTTAGAATCTCTCTCTTTAGCATGCATCATTACTGATTTTTCTTTCTAATTTTTATCAAATTACCTTTATTCATTAAACCCCAAGAAATTTAAGGGCATAGGTAAGTCTTGGAACTCTTTTTGCCAGAGTTCTCAAGTTCCACTGTATATAGCGCAAAAGAAGAGCTTTATCCTTTTTGAATAACTACTTTATTAAGATATAAGTCACTGGCCCATAGGTCATCCACTTAAAGTATACAATACAGTAGTTTTTAGTACATTCACAGAGTCATGAAACCATCACCACATCAGTTTTAGCACATTTCACCACAAAAAAGAACCCATACCCATTAGCTGCACCGCCTCCACACAGCTTCCAGCCTAGCCTGTCCCAGCACACTGCTGCCTCAGCCAGTCTGCACGTAGTCTCGGAATTCGTGGCCAATTCGTTGTTGGAAGCCCTGAGACTGCCCTGCAGGCTCTCCATAGGGAGTGCAGTTATTCCCCCTCCAGCAGCACCTGGTCCTGCCGAGGCCTGTAGGGTACCGAAAGGCCTCCTGTAGTCTTTCCAGGCAGGAGATGTGTTTGGAGTTCATTAGAAAATCTATCCAGAATTTTTACCTTGTACAGAATCAAAAATAACTTGGATTTATTCAAATAAAAATCTACCAAAGGCCGGGCGCGGTGGCTCATGCCTGTAATCCCAGCACTTTGGGAGGCCGAGGCGGGTGGATCACGAGGTCAAGAGATTGAGACCATCCTGGTCAACATGGTGAAACCCTGTCTCTACTAAAAATGCAAAAAATTAGCTGGGCATGGTGGCCCATGCCTGTAATCCCAGCTACTCAGGAGGCTGAGGCAGGAGAATTGCTTGAACCCAGGAGGCGGAGGTTGTGGTGAGCCGAGATCGCGCCATTGCACTCCAGCCTGGGTAACAAGAACGAAATTCCGTCTCAGGGGAAAAAAAAAAAAAAAAAAAAATCTACCAAAACAAAGTGCCTCAAATTTCACTTTAGAGTATGCTTAAGGGCATGATGCCTTTCAGATAGGATGATGCTGGTTATGTTTGGAGAAGAGCCAATCTTTCCACGTATTCCAAGAAATGCAGATTGCTTCTACGTTTTTCATCAACTTAGAGATCAAAGAAGAAATCTGTTTTATGTATGTCAATATTCCTATAGTGGATTGTCTTAAAATAGAGCACATTTCATTTATACCAGATTTATGTTGTGACGTTAGTTATAAATTTGGTAAAAACGTTTCTAGTTAGAGATGATCAGGTAAATTTTGACTCTTGAGTAATTGCTATTAATGCTCTTGAGATTAATTTTTATTTGATATCAGAATTATAATTCAAATAAATATCTGAGTAGAGGCTAATGCAAAGAGATAATTAATATATTCCAAGATAAAGTACTTATAATAATCGCTTTTAGAAATAAACATTATTGGCCGGGTGCAGTGGCTCATGCCTGTAATCCCAGCACTTTGGGAGGCTGAGGCAGGTGGATCACGAGGTCAGGAATTCAAGACCAGTCTGGCCAACATGGTAAAACCCCATCACCACTAAAAATACAAAAATTAGCCAGGCACAGTGGCACATGACTGTAATCCCAGCTACTTGGGAGGCTGAGGCAGGAGAATCACTTGAACCAGGGAGGCAGAGGTTGCAGTGAGCTGAGATTACGCCACCACACTCCAGCCTAGGTGACAGAGCGAGACTCCATCTCAAAAAAAAAAAAAAAGAGAGAAATAAACATTATCTAAATAATATTTTTGTTGGTTTATAACCCAGAATAATAGCTTGAAAGACTCTTACTGAAGAAAGTAGCATTCTTACATTTTTTTTCATCAGCTGGTATCAAAAATTATGAGCCATTTATTTCGATTGAACTATTCCCTTTATTTTGTTGTTTTTAACTTTGTTCCTATTTACTTATGTCATAATGATGTAGACCACTAACTAGACAATGAGTGCACAGAGGTTAAATGACTTCAAGTTTTTAAAGCCCTTATTAGGATTTATAACTAAAAGTCACTACTAACCATGGTTTGTTTTTGTTTTTTAGACAGAGTCTTGCTCTGTTGCCCAGGCTGGAGTGTAGTGGCACAATCTCGGCTCACTGCAACGTCCACCTCCCGGGTTCAAGCGATTCTCCTGCCTCAGCCTCCCATGTAGCTGGAATTACAGGCATGAGCCACCACATCCAGCTAATTTTTTGTATTTAAAGTGGAAATGGGGTTTCACCATGTTAGCCAGGCTGATCTCGAACTCTTGAGCTCAGGTGATCTGCCTGCCTCTCAGCCTCCCAAAGTGCTGGGATTAGAGGTGTGAGCCAGCACAGTCCACCAAAACCATACATCTTAAAAGCAGAGAAGAAGCCTATATCATTGCTCACTCCATTTATTACACTTAGAAGCTTAAGCCTTTTCCAAAGTCCAAACTAAACATCAGTCTTTATAGTAAGTTCTTGTTAATTTCAGACCTTTGGAAAAGAATTTGATAAACATTTTGGGAAAGGAGGGTCTAAGCTACCGAGAATGAAGCTCAGTGACTTCAGCGACATTACCAACATGCTACTTTTAAAAATGAACAAAGACTCAAAGCCCCCTGGAAATCTGAAAGAATGGTCGCCCTGGATGAGCGACTTCAAAGTGGAGTTCCTGAGAAATGAGCTGGAGATCCCTGGTGAGTTCACCTCCAGGGGTGACAAACTGTACTGTCAGGAGCACAGCACCGAAGTAAGAACTCCTGGTTTCCAGAATAGTGCTGCTAGGATATTGACAGTGACCTCTTTTTTTAAAGAATTTTAAAATTCACCAAATTTTTCATCATTAAAAAATTCATGATTACTGTGAATACACATTACTAAATGTTTAATGAGGTTTTAGTTTTTATATTCCTGATCCTGACAGATGTTCAGATTTTCATTTGGTAATAATGGTAACCAGCAATCATAGATTTCCTCTGAACGTATTCATGCTTTGCTCCTGAATGACTTTTCTTCAGAAACATAATACAGGTATATAGATGCAGATTGCTTCCTGGGATGTGTATACAGTTCCACTTAAAGTGACAAGGTTTTTTTTTTTTAATGACATATTAATGATAAGTCACTTACCTGCAGGAAAGAGATTGTGATATTAAGGGTAGAGAAGCACAGAAAACTGACCGGAATTCAAGGCGTGACTTCTCCAGAGGAGACCTGCGCACATTTCACTTTCTCCACTCCAGATTTGCCAGAGGAAAAAATGTTTTCATCTGGTTATTCATGTTCTCATTCCAGTGGGTTAAGAAAAAACATACTTGGAGAAACACTTTCCTTTGTTATTAATAATGACTGTGCAGGTGCATACAGTCCATTTCAAGAAAAATATTTAAACATAAGCCTTGTCATGTGCAGCCTGACTTTCCTTGAGATATGCAGTGTTCTAGTTGGTGTATTATTTTTTTCTATTTAGGACGTGTCCATGCTGTTAAAATAGAGAGCTAACTCAGTCAGTCAAACTGAGAAATAACATTTTTTAATGTCAGTTTCCTCTAAATGAGAACTTTCATTAAAAAGTTTTATCATGTTACATTGACTTTTTAAAAAGTAGATCAGGAGGCATGTTTTAAAATACAGGTGGTTGTCTAATAAACTGTTCCTAAGCAAGGCTCTGGTTTGTTTTAGGTCAATATGATGGTAGGGGAAAGCCGTTGCCAGAGTACCATGTGCGAATCGCCGGGTTTGATGAGCGGGTAGGTGTGAGGGTGTGCAACCCAGTCCCCATCCTGATGATTGTCCTTCAGATACGAGAATGATCTGTTTGCCTTTAGTAAAAAAGAGACAACGGCCCATGTTGATCTCAAATATATGGGGTTTACCATATTTACTGAATACTTGTGTGTGTGTGTGTGTGTGTGTGTGTGTGTGAGAGAGAGAGAGAGAGAGAGAGAGAGAGAGAGAGAGAGAGAGAAAGAGTCTTACTCTGTCACCAGGCTGGAGTGCAGTGGCACAATCTTAGCTTATTGCCTCCACATCCTGGGTTCAGGAGAGTCTTCATGTCTCAGCCTCCCCAGTAGCTGGGATTACAGGTGTGTGCCACCACACCTGGCTAATTTCTGTATTTTTATTAGAGACGAGTTTCACCATGTTGGCCAGTGGCCAGGCTGGTCTGGAACTGCTGCCTGCAAGTGATCTACCTGCCTGAGCCTCCCAGAGTGCTGGGATTAACAGCATGAGCCACCATGCCCAGCCCTGAATTTCTACACACTCTCTCTCTCTCTCTCTCTCTCTGTCTCTCTCTCTCTCTCTCTCTCTCTCTCACACACACACACACACACACACACACACACATATATATATATATGTATATATATATTGAATTGCATTTTAGGTTCTGGGGTACATGTAAAGAACATTTCTTAATATAATGTCTCCAGTGTTTGAACAGTAGTCCTATTTAAGATATCGTAAATTCAAAGAGTAGGCTGTGTGTGAGTGTCCACTATAAAATATGTGTAGCATTAGCTTACTGTGGAAAGTTTGCATGCTGGCTATTGCTGGTTGCTAAGGATATCCACATTCATAAGTATTTATAACCAGGAATATGACATGTCTGTGGGCACAGCAGTCAGGCACGTGCAGGTAGCAGAAATTAGTTGCTGGCCTCAGTGCTGTGCTCTTCTCTGGCACTGTCTTCAGAGGGTGGCCCCTCAGAGGGATGCTTGCAGCCAGCCTGGCTTTTCCCTCTGAGTTTGACAAGCAGCTAGCCTGTGCCCTGAGGTGACATTCTGATTTTTGAAGGTGACAGTCATGGCATCTCTGAGAAGGCCCAAGCGCATCATCATCCGTGGCCACGATGAGACGGAGCACCCTTTCCTAGTGAAGGGTGGCGAGGACCTGCGGCAGGACCAGCGCGTGGAGCAGCTCTTCCAGGTCATGAATGGGATCCTAGCCGGAGACTCCGCCTGCAGCCAGAGGGCCCTGCAGCTGAGGACCTACAGCGTGGTGCCCATGACCTCCAGGTAACTGCCAGGCTGCTCCCAGCCAGGAGGGTGCTGCACGTTGCTTGGCGTCCACGGGACTGTTTTTCTAGTGAAGAAAGAGCAGTTTGGGTTTACTCGTTAACTTTTTATTCTCCCTTTCAGGTTAGGATTAATTGAGTGGCTTGAAAATACTGTTACCTTGAAGGACCTTCTTTTGAACACCATGTCACAAGAGGAGAAGGCGGCTTACCTGAGGTAAGGGCGGCCACACGCCCTGCTCCCCCAGCAGTCGCCTCCCCTCACTTCTCCAGTGGCAGGTCGGGGCTATGACAGGCGCGGTCGAGAGCCCACGCTGCCTGCCCCGAAGTCTGCTGGCTGGGTTAGTAAACCAAATGGAGTGCAGGCTGCTAACCAGTAGTTGCAGATATTTTACCGTAATACAAAATATATATTAACTTTGGGGGTGCGGGTGAAGAATTGTTGAAGGAAATAAATGAGATTAGCAGATAACATGTAGTAAAACATTTCCTGTGGGCTAGGTACTGTTCTCAGTTTTTAATGTGTATGAACTAATTCTCATCAACGACCTACAAGGTAAGTGTTATTATCACTTCTGTACAGATGAGTACCCTGAGGACCAGAAAGGTCAAGTAACTTGTCCTGTGTCACCCAGCCTGTGAAGTGAGGTAGCTGGGATTATTAGCAATTAATTCTAGGTTATGATATGGATGCTTTTTTATTTTTCTTTATCCTTTTCTCAGTTTTCCAAGTTTTCTGCAATTAACTTATATTTTTTAACCAGAAGTTTTTTAATTTGCCTTTTATTTATGTAAAGAAAAATAAGGGCTGGGCGCGGTGGCTCATGCCAGCACTTTGGGAGGCCGAGGTGGGTGGATCACGAGGTCAAGAGATCGAGGCCATCCTGGTCAACATGGTGAAACCCCGTCTCTACTAAAAATACAGAAAATTAGCTGGGCATGGTGGCGCGTGCCTGTAATCCCAGCTACTCAGGAGGCTGAGGCAGGAGAATTGCTTGAACCCAGGAGGCGGAGGTTGCGGTGAGCCGAGATCGCACCATTGCACTCCAGCCTGGGTAACGAGTGAAACTCTGTCTCAAAAAAAAAAAAAAAAAGAAGGAAAAATAAGGACAACATGAGAAACATTTTGAGTGTTGACCGGTTTTGATAACCAGAGTTGACAGGTTTTCGTGATGAGCCATGGGATGAAGGAAGACCACATGGTCAGAAACAGCGTCGGGGCTTCTTTCTCTTTGATGTCCTCTTCATTCTTTCCTGAAAGTATTTAAATAGGCATTTGAGTATTTGCTTAGAATTGTTTCTACTTTCCCTGGAAGAAAGGGGAACTGATGAGCGCTGCTTCCTGAGTCTCACAAATTCCAGATCTGGCCCTGGCACAGAGGCTCTGCCTGGCAGTGGAGATGCTGAGCAGGTGTTGCCTGTCTTGTGGTACCTGCCTGCATTTGTGAGACAGCGTTGGTAGCGTGGTAGCGTGGAACTGCACAGGGTGAACATAGGTACTGGAAAAGCTGAAAGTGCCTTTCAGATATGGAATTATGTAAATAACTTCCGACTGCCTTTTTACAGGGTACTTCCAGTACCCTTTATTAAAATCCTTGGTATTTTTTTCTTAATTCAGCATGTTTCAGTTTTATGACCTAAGAATTTTCATCTCCATTTAGGAGGAGAGAATTTTAAGATGGAGTGGACTACTTGTGAAATTAACTTCTGTGGCAACTCAGAAAAGATTTCACTTGAAGTGATTGAATTGCTAAGTCACACGTGAAACTGTTCTGTCTTTAGACTTTATTGGGAAAACTTGTTAAAGCTGTCCACACAAAAGTACCTAAACATACCCATATCACATTGTTTCCCACTGCTCAGGAACCACCTTTTTTCTAGGAAACATTGAAAAGAGCTTTTCAATTCACTTTAAGCATCCGTTGTCATTTAAGAAAATACTTTCGGCTGGGCACGGTGGCTCACACCTATAATCCCAACACTTGCTGAGCAAGGTGGTCAAGAGATCAAGACCATCCTGGTCAACATGGTGAAACCCCGTCTCTACTAAAAACACAGAAATTAACTCGGCACGGTGGCGCATGCCTGTAGTCCCAGCTACTTGGGAGACTGAGGCAGGAGAATTGCTTGAACCCAGGAGGCGGAGGTTGCAGTGAGCCAAGATCACTCCATTGCACTGTAGCCTGGGTAACAAGAGTGAAACTCCATCTCAAAAAGAAAAGAAAAGAAAATACTTTCTCATAGGAGTGCAGAAGGCTTATTGGAAGAGAAAAGAAAAAGTATTTTCTCGTACTTATTCTGGTTTGTGTGTCTATCTACATATTGGAAATGTGAAGAAAGATGTGACACTGGTTGGGCGTGGTGGCTCATGCCTACAATCCCAGCACTTTCGGAGGCTGAGGTGGGCTGATCACCTGAGGTCAGAAATTTGAGACCAGTTTGGCCAACATAGTGAAACTCGGTCTCTAGTAAAAATATAAAAGTTAGCTGGGCATGGTGGCAGGTGCCTACAATCCCAGCTGCTTAGGAGGCTTGAGGCTTGAGAATTGCTTAAACCCAGGAGGTGGAGGTTGCAGTGAGCCGAGATCACTCCACTGCAGTCCAGCTTGAGCAACAGAGTAAGACTCTGTCTCCAAAAGAAAAGAAAAAGATGAGGCAGTGGTCTAAATAAGGGTAAAAACAGACATAATCCATCTTCAGCAAAACTGCACGGGTTTGTTTGTTTTGAGATGGAGTCTCGCTTTATCATCAGGCTGGAATGCAGTGGTGTGATCTCGGCTCACTGCAACCTCCAGCTCCCAGATTCAAGCAGTTCTGCCTCAGCCTCCCAAGTAGTTGGGACTACAGGTGTGTGCCACCACGCAGGCTAATTTTTTGTATTTTTAGTAGAGGGTTTCGCCGAGTTAGCCAGGATGGTCTCTATCTCCTGACCTTGTGATCTGGCCTCCCAGATCACACACACCTTGGCCTCCCAAAGTGCTTGGATTACAGGCGTGAGCACTGTGCCCGGCCTGTGTGGGCGTTTTGGCTGTGGTAGTGACACGGTCTGAAGTGTCCTGTGGCTTCCAGCAGCCACCTGTGGTGCTGTTGCCCTCTTGCTATGCTTCTTTCTAGGTCAGAGTTTCAGAATTGCGTGTCTGGTTAATAATTAGTTATGTTTAGTTCATCTTATTGTCTATATGAAGTGAGAAATGTATTGGATTTGATGGTTTTGTACCTAAATTTTTCATGGAAAATAGCTTGGATTTCTTTAGGAGTAATTAAGAATGAATAATGGTATACTGAAATCCGAGATCCAGAGTAATACAGGTTCAGTGTTAATATTGAATATGATTAAAGGTCATATTTTTTCCTTCCTCTTCGCTATTTTTCAATGAATTCTTGGTGAAGTTTGCCTTTGAAATCACATAATGCTAAAATCTTCCTAATTCCAATTTCTCTTCTCCCTCATTAGTGATCCCAAGGCACCACCCTGTGAATATAGAGACTGGCTGACAAAAATGTCAGGAAAACATGATGTTGGAGCTTACATGCTAATGTATAAGTAAGTTTGGTTTTGATTTTCATTTGTTTTATTTATTTATTTATTTTTATTTGAGGGCACTAATCTGCCATTTTTTTCTTTTTATTTGTGTATTAGTTACTTCATTCCTCTCCAAGTTGCATGTTTTCCTTCGATTCTTAGAAAGCTTTGCCTCAGAGAGATCAAGATCTAGTTATTTGATATTTGACTCTCAGTATAAAAAAAAGTTTTAAAATTTAAATTTCAAGTCACGAGAAAATTTTTCTAAGTAGATGTTTGTATTAAATCATAGGGGAGCTAATCGTACTGAAACAGTCACGTCTTTCAGAAAACGAGAAAGTAAAGTGCCTGCTGATCTCTTAAAGTAAGTACCCTTCTGCCCTCACCCTTGGCGGGGCCACAGCAGCCGCACAGCCGTGTCTCTCTTGCAGGCGGGCCTTCGTGCGGATGAGTACAAGCCCCGAGGCCTTCCTGGCACTCCGCTCCCACTTCGCCAGCTCACATGCTCTAATATGCATCAGCCACTGGATCCTCGGCATCGGAGACAGACACCTCAACAACTTTATGGTGGCCATGGGGACCGGTGGCGTGATCGGGATAGACTTTGGGCATGCATTTGGATCCGCTACACAGGTGTGCTCGCCGTGCTCTCGCGGTCCTGGGCTAGGCGAGAGTCATAGGACTTTCAACATCCTCCAGAAATAGACCGTTTTTAAAGAAAAACAACACGTTAGTTAGGTTGGTTTTGTCGTGGCCATTGAATGCAGAAAGTAATAATCCCTGCGTTCAGCCTCGTTCAGACAGGTCACAGAAGTCATGGTGATCAGTGACATCATCAGAGCTGGGAGTAAAATGTGTTCCCAGATCAAAGAAAGACTCTAAGGAAGTTTTATGAAGCCCCATAATAAAAATGTCTTGTATGAAATGTGATACAGATCCTTTCTCTGGTTAACCTCTGAATGTTTTGGACCGTCCTTTGCAATCTCTGTGGCTTCGTATCCTGTGCATGTGGGTTTTGCAGTGAGGGATGATGCAAGCTGAGGTGGTTGCTGTGGAGCACAAAACTCACATCTGTGTGTCTGATTTCAAGGGAAGAAGAGTCTATATTGTTACTAAATGTGAACGGTAACTGTGAGAGGTTGCTGTTTTGTGCTCGGTACTTTGAGAGTTCCGGCTTACATATTCTGCTGCTTTTTATCTTGTTTAGTTTCTGCCAGTTCCTGAGTTGATGCCTTTTCGGCTAACTCGCCAGTTTATCAATCTGATGTTACCAATGAAAGAAATGGGCCTTATATACAGTGTCATGGTACACGCGCTCCGGGCCTTCCGCTCCGACCCTGGCCTGCTCACCAACACCATGGATGTGTTTGTCAAGGATCCCTCCTTTGACTGGAAGGTAGGTTTTGTTTCATGTGCACTTTACGCTTTCATGACAGTGTCCCTGTGATCAAACTGCTGTCTCTCGTGCATGATAGAAATGCATTGAGTTGTGTTGATGAAAATATTTACATTATTTTGTACAGCGTATCTCAAAGTTAGTATTTAGCATTGTCTGGCATGAAAACCAGTTAAGAGGCTGGGCACAGCGGCTCACACCTGCAGTCCCAAAACTTTCGGGAGGCAGAGGCAGGAGGATCACCTGAGGTCAGGAGGTGGAGACCAGCCTGGCCAATGTGGTGAAAGCCCGTCTCTACTAGAAATACAGAAATTAACTGGTGGTGTGCACCTATAATCCCAGCAACTTGAAAAGCTGAGGCAGGAGAATGACTTGAAACCAGGAAGCAGAGGTTGCAGTGAACCAAGATCACGCGACTGTCCCCCAGCTTGGGCGACAAAAGTGAGACTCCGCCTCAAAAAAAAAGGAAAACAGGCCGGGCGCGGTGGCTCACGCCTGTAATCCCAGCACTTTGGGAGGCCGAGGCGGGTGGATCACGAGGTCAAGAGATCGAGACCATCCTGGTCAACATGGTGGAACTCCGCCTCTACTAAAAATACAAAAAATTAGCTCGGCTTGGTGGCAGGTGCCTGTAATCCCAGCTACTCAGGAGGCTGAGGCAGGGGAACTGCCTGAACCCAGGAGGCAGAGGTTGTAGTGAGCCGTGATCGCGCCATTGCACTCCAGCCTGGGTAACAAGAGCGAAACTCCGTCTCAAAAAAAAAAAAAAAAAAAAAAAAACAAGAGGCAAAAACCTTTATTTGGAAAAATAAGGGCCCCACTGAGGCCCCTCTTCTCGTGATGTATGCACTATGCAGTCTATATGAACAGCTTCGTAGCTGTAAACAGGAAAGCAAGGCTACTCCTGGTTATAGATACTTGTTTGCTTTAAGATCATTACTAGATTTTATCTGTTTGGACATGACTGTATGTACCATTATAATAAGCAGGGAAAATCATATTCTTTTCTTTTAGAATTTTGAACAAAAAATGCTGAAAAAAGGAGGATCATGGATTCAAGAAGTAAACGTTGCTGAAAAAAATTGGTATCCCCAACAGAAAATACGTTATGCTAAGAGAAAGTTAGCAGGTGCCAATCCAGCAGTCATTACTTGGTAAGATTTTTATATGTGGAAAAAACAAATGGACTACCAACATGCTGCTGTTTTTCGAAGAACCAACATATGTACAAAGTGCTGAGCACTTAATATTCTGTTAGCATGACTTCTCTCCTGTCAATGAGGAGCAGAGCAGTGCTTAGAGAGGCTGACTTCCCCAGAGCCAGGGCGAGGCCTGCAGCTCTGACGTACATGACCCCTGCACTGTCTTCAGGCACACTCAGTCCCTGGAACAGTGGTGCCGATAGAAGAAACAGAAGGTGCACTCTTAGACAGTTGTCATAATACTGTTACATACATGAGGAGACTTAGGTTTTAAATTGCTTTTGTACTTTTCAGGGCATTTGACTCTGATGGACATAGTACCTAGGTGTGAAAAGCACGGTGTGGGCTTGTTAGATGAGAATCCAATTTGGGTTGGCTTTTAGGTTAGCTTTAAAATTCTTTCTTGTTGAGGTCTAAAGCAAATAGAAATTTGTGAAGGTGATTCACAGGAAGGAAAAAAGTTACTTTAGATTTAAGTAATAGGAAGTGGCAGTCTATTGTCAACTTATTTTTGACAAGGGTGCCAAGACCATTCATTGACCTTCCCAACAAATAGTACAGGCAAAACAGTGAAGTTGGGTTTCTGTTTCACACCATATGCAAAAATTAATTCAAAATGGATCAAAAAGCCAAATGTCAAAACTATAAAACACTTAGAAAAAGGAGTAAATTGGCCAGGTATGGTGGATCACTTGAGGTCAAGAGGTCAAGACCACTCTGGCCATCATGGTGAAACCCTGCCTCTACTAAAAACAAAAAAATGAGCCAGGTATGGTGGCACGCGTCTGTAATCCCAGCTAGTAGGGAGGCTGAGGCAGGAGAATCACTTAAACCCAGGGAGGTGGAGGTTGCAGTGAGCCTAGATTGTGCCACTGCACTCCAGCCTGGTCAACAAAGTAAGACTCTGTCTCAAAAAAAAAAAAAAAAAAGAAATAGGAGTAAATCATCCTGACCTTGGATTTTGTTGTGATACTTGCTATTTTTTAGGTATGTATAACACCAAAAGCACAAGCAAGAAACAAATACTGCATACATTGGACTTCAGCAAAATTAAACAATTTTGTGCTTCACAGAGTGCTATCAAGAAAGTGTTTCAGCCTTCAGAATGGGATAAAATATTTGCAAGTCATATTTCTGATAAGGGACTTGCATCTAGAATACATTTTAAAACTCTTACAGCCCAATAATAGACAGACAGATAACCCAGTTAAAAATGGTCAGGGCCAGGCACAGTGGCTCATGCTGTAATCCCAGGCTGAGGCAGGAGGATTGCTTGAACCCAGGAGATGGAGGTTGTAATAAGCCGAGATCACACCATTGCACTCCATCCAGCCTGGGCAACAAAGCAAGACCCTGTCTCAAAAAAAAAAAAAAAAAAAAAAAGGCAAAAGACTTAAACTGACATTTCTCTAATGAAAATATACAAATGGCCAATAGGCACGTCAAAAAATGCTCAACATCACTAGTCATCATGGAAATCCAAGTGAAGTACTGCTATACAACTGCTAGGATGGCTTTTGCTTGTTAATTTTTGTTTATTTATTTATTGGTTTTGAGTCAAAGTCTTGCTCTGTCACCCAGGTTGTAGTGCAATGGTGCTATCTCGGCTCCCTGCAACCTTCTGGGTTCAAACGATTCTCCTATCTCAGTCTTCCAAGTAGCTGGGATTACAGGTGCATGCTACCATGGCTGGCTAATTTTTGTGTTTTTAGTAGAGATGGGGTTTCACCATGTTGGCCAGGCTGGTCTCAAACTCTTGACCTCAGGTGATTCACCCACCTTGGCCTCCCAAAGTGCTGGGATTATAGGTGTGAGGCACTGCACCTGGCCAGATGGCTATAATTTAAAATGGGGCTGGATGCAAAGGCTCACACCTGTAATCCCATGCACCTGGGAGGCCAAGACAGGAGGATTGCTAGAGCCCAGGAGTTCAAGTTTAGCCTGGGCAACATAGCAAGACCCTGCCTCTGCCAAAAATTATTAAAACTTTCAAATTTTTTAAAAAAGGGATCTAACATAGTGTTGAGGTTGTAGAGAAGGTGGACTCCTCAAACTTTGCTGGTGGGAATGGAAAAGAGTGCGGCTGCTGTGGGAAAGTGGCAGCTCTTCACAAAGTGAGACAGAGAGTTACCATTGGACCCAGCAGTGCCGCTGCTAGGTGAATCCTAGGAATTCATCCATGAGAAGTGAGGCTGTACATTCACACAAGAACTTGAGCAGCATAATTCATGTTCTGTTTTCCTACAAATCCAGTCTTTGACTTCAAGGTTATAAGCCACAGAAAATACTCTGTGAGTGATGAGGTGGGGAGTGGGTTCATATGTTCACTGGGAATATGGGCAGCAAAGGAAACTAACACATGGTTGGCGTGTGTGTGTTCCGTCTTTTTCCAGTGATGAGCTGCTTCTGGGCCACGAGAAGGCACCTGCCTTCAGAGACTATGTGGCTGTGGCACGAGGAAGCAAAGATCACAACGTTCGTGCCCGAGAACCAGAGGGTGGGCTTTCAGAAGAGACTCAAGTGAAGTGCTTGATAGACCAGGCAACAGACCCCAACATCCTTGGCAGAACCTGGGAAGGATGGGAGCCCTGGATGTGAGGTCTGTGGGAGTCTGCACATATAAAGCGTTACATTGTTTAAAGTATCTCCTATACTTTCGTTGGCAGCAGTCCATGAGCTGATTTTCCTGAAGCACTAAAGAGAAGAAATCTCTTTTTGTGCTGCAGTTTTGTAGCATGAATTTAAACAAGATTATGATGAGTAAATGTATATGGGTTAAATCAAAGATAAGGTTACAGTAACATCAAAGATTAGGTGAGGGTTATAGAAAGTTATATATCCAGGCTTACCAAAGTATTAAGTCAAGAATATAGTATCTGATCAGCTTTCAGAGCATTTACAAGTGCTGAAAGTTAGTGAAACAGCTGTATGCATAAACGGAGGAAACATGGGGAAGCCTCGGAATGCCCTTCTGGTTCTGGCACATTGAAAGCACACCCAGAAGGCTTCATCACCAAGATTTGGGGAGAGTAAAGGTAACAGTATAGTTGATGTAACATTGTAGAAGCAGTGTAGGAACAATAAGAACAATAGGTAAAGCTATACTTATGGCTTATTATATTTAGAAATGACTGCATTTGATATTTTAGGATATTTTTCTAGGTTTTTTCCTTTCATTTTATTCTCTTCTAGTTTTGACATTTTATGATAGATTTGATGTCTAGAAGGGAACGTCTTTGTTTAGGAGGGTAAAAACTTTGTTCTTAGCATTCACTTTTGCTATTCTAATCTACAACTGGAAGATACATAAAAGTGCTTTGTATTGCAAATTCGGATAACTTCAGAAATCCCAAGGTTGGTGTTAGGGAGAGCCCTAAGCATTTCAGTTCCAGGAGAATAAAAGAAATCCCTATTTGAATTCCTCATTTGGAAAAAAAGCAAGCATGCATTCTGGCACAACAAGGTCCGATTATGAAGTCCAGAGGCGGCTCCTTCCACGGGCTGTCCGTGTCCCTACTCCAGGCCTGTACTCCTGACCTCGTTTCTGATTGGCTTTTAGCTTTATGTCGTCGTTGTTTTTTTTTCTCCTTCTAACACTTGTATTTGGAAACCCTTCTGTGATTTTGAGAAGTAATAATCTTGAGTGTTTAATAAAGTTTTTTTCCAAAAGTAATGTGTATCTCTTTTTTGTAGTTTCAAGAGCAAAATATTCATCTTGCAAACTAGTTCATTATATGACTTGCCTAGTTTATTTTGATAAATGCAGGTTAGGTACATCGTGGCATTTAAAATACACATCTATGGCCAAGCACAATGGCTCATGCCTGTAATCCAAGCGCTTTGAAAGGCCAAACAGGAGGATTGCTCGAATTCCTTGAGCCCAGAAGTTAAAGACCAACGGGAGCAACATACGTCCCATTGCCTGTTTTCAGACATAAAATAACAAATTCATCTTCTCGACAGATGACACCTATAGAACCAAAGAAACTTCATCTGCAAAGAAAAATAAGTTACCGTGTATGTGAAAAATCTAGTACACATGATTTAGTAAATACTTTCGCACCAAAATGACCAAAGTAAACCTACTTTGGAGTAGAGTTGATAATATATTGTTTTCTGTAACAACTAATTATCTATAATTCTTGCTTAAGTCCTAATCTGGCTACATCATTAAATGGATCCACCTACATTATGGGAAACCTTGTTTTTTTAATGACTACTTTTCCTATCAATAAAAGTTGATTGTTAGAAGTTGTATGGGTCAAGTCTCAGCTGTGTGCTTGAAAAGTTCATGCTTGCTCATGAGAGTGCAGTAAGAAGAAATTCGCTGTGCACAGCATTCAGAAGACATTCATAAAATTACTCTAGATGTTAAATGTCCATTACACAATGTAGGAACTGAGTGACACATCTGAGTCATCACTGGGGCTCAGACTTCAACTTCTGATTCTTGCTGAGTAAGAGTATTTGATTTGGAAACCAAGAAACGAAAAAACATATTTACTGATTACAATTTTTGAGTCTTGCTCTGTCACCCAGGATGTAGTGCAGTGGCGCGATCTTGGCTCACTGCAACCTCCATCTTCTGGGTGGAGGAAATATGAGTGATATTAGTATTTTCATTAAGCTTTTTATTAAACATCGTAATGTTTAATAAAAGGTAGGGCCGGGCGCGATGGCTCATGCCTGTAATCCCAGCACTTTGGGAGGCAGAGGTGGGTGGATCGCCTGAGGTCAGGAGTTCGAGACTAGCCTGACCAACATAGTGAAACCCCGTCTCTACTAAAAATATAAAAAACTAGCCGGACGTGGTAGCGGGCGCCTGTAATCCCAGCTACTTGGGAGGCTGAGGCAGGAGAATCACTTGAACCCGGGAGGCAGAGGTTGCAATAAGCCATTGCTCTATTGCACTCTAGCCTGGGCAATAAGAGTGAGACTCTGTCTCCAAAAAAAAAAAAAAAAAAAGTAGAAGCTGTATACATTTTCAGAAATGTAAGAGTTCAAAGACAAACAGTTTTTTTCCCAGAAGTAGGGGAGAATGAGCCATTTTCTTCACGCTTGCTCTCGGAGGCATAGCAGTGTGGCTTTATTTTTGAGATGGAGTTGTTCCCTGGGCTGGAGTGCAATGGCATGGTCTCGGCTCACTGCAACCTTCGCCTCCCTGATTCTACCATTTCTGCCTTAGCCTCCCAAATAGCTGCCCACCGGCTAATTTTTGTATTTTTAGTAGAAATGGGGTTTCACCATGTTGGTCAAGCTGGTCTCAAACTCCTGACCTCAGGTGATCCACCCACTTCAGCCTCCCAAAGTGCAGGGATTATATGTGTGAGCCACCAGCTCGGCTTTGTTGCATTTTGGTCAGAAAAGACGCTGAGATTTCAATCTTTTTAAATGTATTCAGACTTGATATGTGTTCCTTAGGTTCAGATGGTTGATAGTGTTCAAGCCTGCTATATCCTTATTATGTGTAGATGTTCTATCCATTATTGCCTCTGGCGTATTGAGGTCTCCAACTATTATTTTAATTTGTTTAGACAGAGTCTGTTGCTCAGGCTGGAGTGCAATGGTGTGATCTCAGCCCACTGTAACCTCCAACTCCCGGGTTCAAGCAGTTCCCCTGCCTCAGCCTTCCAAGTCGCTGGGACTACAGGCACCTGCCACCACGCCCAGCTGATTTTTGTTTGTTTGTTTTAGTAGAGACAGGGTTTCACCATGTTGGCCAGGCCAGTCCCAAACTCCTGACCTCAAGTGATCCACCTGCCTCGCCCTCCCAAAGTGTTGGGATTATAGGTGTGAGCCACCGTGCCCAGCCTCCCACTATTATTTGAGGTCTATCTCTTCACTTCAATGTTTGCTTCATATGTTTTGTAGATCTGCTGTTTGGGTCTTTGTAAGTCTTAAAATGCTTTTCATGGATTGACCTTTTATCGATATATATAATGCCCTTTTTTTGGTCTCTTATAACAAGTTTTGACTTAAAGTCTTACTTTCTGTTATTAGTAGCCATGCCAACTTTTTTTTTTTTTTTTTTTTTTTTTTAACAGAATTTTGCTCTTGTCGCCCGAACTGGAGTGCAATGACATGATCTCAGCCGTGCCAGCTTTTTGTTGGTTACTAATGCATGGAAAATATTTTTCCATCCCTTCACTGTAAATCTCATTGTGTCAGGATTTAAGTCACCTGTAGATAGCATATAGTTAGGTCATGTTTTATTTTTTTATTTTTTATTTTTTTAATAAAGAGGGGCTTTCACCATGTTGGTCAGGCTGGTCTTGAACTCCCGGCCTCAGGTGATCCGCCCACCTTGACCTCCAAAGTGCTTGACAGTTGTGTTCCACCTTTTGGCAACTGTGAATAATGAGTATTTATATACAAATTGGTGTGTGAATGAAGCCTGGTTTCAGTTCTTCAGAGGTATATAACCGGTGGCAGAATTGGTTGGTCATAAGGTAGTTCTGTGTTTAACTTTTTGAGAAACTTCCTGTTACCCACAGCAGCTGCACCATTTTACATTCCTACCAGCAATGTGTGAGGACTCCAGTTTCTCTACATCCTTGAGAAACACCGTTTATTGGGTTGCTGGCAAGATGGCCAAGTAGGAACAGCTCCAGTGTGCAGCTTCTAGCGAGATCGACGCAGGACGTGTGTGATTTCTGCATTTCCAACTGAGGTACGCGGCTCTCTCGTTAGGACTGGTTAGCCGGTGGGTGCAGCCCATGGAGGCTGAGCCCGAGCAGGGTGGGCTGGACGTCCTTTTTGTTGATGTTGATGCTATTACTGTTTGTTGATTTTCCTTCCGACAGGCCCCTCTGTGTGGAGTCCTTGTTTCTTCCTTCCTTACACTCGCTCTGGAAGCACGAGGGGTCGGGGAACTCTCTCCCCTGCCGAGGGAAGCCATGACGGACTGTGCCATGAGGAAGGGTGCTCTCCAGCCCAGATACGATGCTTTTCCCATGGTCTCTGCAACCCCCAGACCAGGAGATTCCCTCGGGTGCCTGCGCCTCCAGGACCCTGGGTTTCCAGCACAGAACCGGGCAAACACCAAGCCAGCCACAGGAGGATTTTTTTTTTCCATACTCCAGTGGCACCTGGAATGCCAGCAAGGCAGACCTGTTCACTCCCCTAAAAAGGGGGCTGAGCCATTGAGCCAAGTGGTCTAGCTTAGCAGATTGCACCCCCACAGAGCCCGGCAAGCTGCGATCTGCTGGCTTGAAGTTCTCGCTGCCAGCACAGCAGTCTCAAGTCAGACTGGGACTTGAGCTTGGTGGGGGAGTGTCTGCCATTACTGAGGCTTGAGTAGGCAGTTTTCCCCTCACGGTGTAAACAAAGCCACCGGGAAGTTTGGACTGGGTGGAACCCACCACAGCATGGCAAAGCCACTGTAGCCAGACTGCCTCTCTAGACTCCTCCTCTCTGGGAAGGGCATCTCTGAAAGAAAGGCAGCAGCCCCAGTCAGGAGCTGACAGGCAAAGCTCCCATCTCCCTGGGACAGGGCACCTGGGGGAAGGGGCAGCTGTGGATGCAACTTCAGCAGACTTAAACGTTCCTGCCTGCTGACTCTGAGGAGAGCAGAGGATCTCCCAGCACAGCTCTCAAGCTCTGCTAAGGAACAGACTGCCCCCTCAAGTGGGTCCCTGTCCTGGCTGCCTCCTGACTTTGAGACACGTCCCAGCAGGGGTTGACAGACACCTCATACAGGAGAGCTCCAGCTGGCATCTGGTGGGTTCCCCTCTAGGTCGAAGCTTCCGGAGAAGGAACAGGCAGCAATCTTTGCTGTTCTGCAGCCTCCACTGGTGATACCCAGGCAAACTGTTTGGAGTGGACCCCCAGCAAACTCCACAGACCTGCAGCAGAGGGGCCTGACTGTTAGAAGGAAAATTAACAAACAGAAAGGAACAGCATCAACATCAAGAAAAAAGATGTCCACACAGAAATCTCATCCAAAAGTCACCAGAATCAAAGACCAAAGGTAGATAAATCCATGAAGAAGAGGAAAAACTAGTGCAAAAAGGCTGAAAATTTCAAAAAACAGAATGCCTCTTCTCCTCCAAAGGATCACAACTCCTCACCAGCAAGTGAACAAAACTGGATGGAGAATGAGTTTCACAAATTGACAGAAGTAGGCTTCGGAAGGTGGGTAAATAACAAATTCCTCTGAGCTAAAGGAGCATGTTCTAACCCAATGGAAGGAAGCTAAGAACCTTGAAAAAACGTTAGCGGAATTGCTAACTAGAATAACCAGTTTAGAAAGAACTTAAATGACATGATGGAGCTGAGAAACACAGCACGAGAACTTTGTGAAGCATATACACGTATCAACAGCTGAATCGATCAAGCAGAAGAAAGGATATCAGATTGAAGATCAACTTAATGAAATAAAGCGTGAAGACAAGAGTAGAGAAAAAAGAATGAAAAGAAATGAACAAAGCCTCCAAAAAACATGGGACTATGTGAAAAGACCAAACCTATGTTTGATTGGTGTACCTGAAAGTGATGGGGAGAATGGAATTGGGCTGGAAAACACTCTTCAAGATACTATCCAGGAGAACTTTCCCAACCTAGCAAGACAGCCAGACATTCAAATTCAGGAAATACAGAGAACACCACAAAGATACGCCTCAGAAATAACAGCACACATCCACAAACATCGGATCTTTGATATGACAAAAACGAGCAATGGGGAAAGGATTCCCTGTTTAATGAACAGTGTTGGGAAAACAGGCTAGTCATAGGTAGAAAACTGAAACTGGACCCCTTCCTTACACCTTATACAAAAATTAACTCAAGATGGATTAAAGACTGAAACATAAGACCTAACACTATAAAAACTCTAAAAGAAAACCAAGGCAATACCATTCAGGACAGAGGCATGGGCAAAAACTTCATGACTAAAATACCAAAAGCAATGGCAACAAAAGCCAAAATTGACAAATGGGATCTAATTAAACTAAAGAGCTTCTCCACAGCAAAAGAAACTATCATTGGAGTGAACAGGCAACCTGCAGAATGGGAGAAAAATTCTGCAATCTATCCATATGACAAAGGGCTAATATCCAGAATCTACAAAGAACTTAAATAAATTTACAAGAAAAAAACAACTCCATCAAAAAGTGGGTGAAGGATATGAACAGACACTTCTGAAAAGAAGACATTTATGCGGGCAGCAAACACATGAAAAAAAGCTCATCAGTCGGGTGCAGTGGCTCAGGCTTGTAATCCCAGTACTTTGGGAGGTTGAGGTGGGCAGATCATTTGAGGTCAGAAGTTTGAGACTAGCCTGGCCAACATGGTGAAGCCCCGACTCTACTAAAAATATGAAAATTAGCTAGGTGTGGTGGCAGGCGTCTGTAATCCCGGCTATTTGGGAGGCAGAGGCAGGAGAATCACTTACATCTGGGAGATAAATGTTGCAATGAGCCGAGATCATGCTACTGCACTCCAGCCTGGGCAACAGAGTGAGACTTTGTCTCAAAATAAAACAAAAACAAACATAAAACCTCATCATCACTGGTCATTAGAGAAATGCAAATCATAACCACAATGAGATGCCATCGCACACCAGTTAGAATGGCAATTATTAAAAAGTCAGGAGAACAGGTGCTGGAGAGGATGTGGAAAAATAGAAACGCTTTTACACTGTTGGTGGGAGTGTAAATTAGTTCAACCATATGGAAGACAGTATGGTGATTCCTCAAGGATCTAGGACCAGAAATACTGTTTGACCCAGCAATCCCATTACTGGGTATATACCCAAAGGATTATAAATCATTCTACTATAAAGACATATGCACACATATGTTTATTACAGCACTGTTCACACTAGCAAAGACTTGGAACCAACCCAAATGCCCATCAATGATAGACTGGATAAAGAAAATGTGGCACATATATACCATGGAATACTATGCAGCCATAAAAACAGATGAGTGCGTGTCCTTTGCAGGGACATGGATGAAGCTGAAAACCATCATTCTCAGCAAACTAACACAGGAACAGAAAACCAAACACTGCATGTTCTCACTCATAAGTGGGAGTTGAACAAGAGAACACATGGACACAGGTAGGGGAAGATCACACACCATGGCCTATTAGGGAGTGGGGGACTAGGGGAGGGAGAGCATTAGGATAAGGATGACAGGTTGATAGGTGCAGCAAACCACCACGGCACGTGTATACCTGTGTAACAAACCTGCACGTTCTACACATGCACCCCAGAGCTTAAAGCATAAAAATACACAAACACCTTTTATTTTCTCTTTTTTTAAAAAAAGTCTCCATCCCAAGCTCAGGAGTGGTGCCTCATGCCTGTAAACCCAGCATTTTGGGAGGCCAAGGTGGGCAGATCACTTGAGGTCCACAGTTCAAGATCAGCTGGCCAGCATGGTGAAACCTCATCTCTACTGAAAATCCAAAAATTAGTGTGTTGTGGCAGATGCCCGTAATCCCAGCTACTCTGGGGACAGAGGAAGGAGAATCACTTGGACCCAAGAGGCAGAGGTTGCAGTGAGTTGATATCACACCACTGCACTTTAGCCTGGGTGACAGAGTGAAACTCCATCTCTAAATAAATAAATAATCACCTTTCTAGGGTGTGGTGTGTGTAAAGTGGTATCTTATTGTGATTTTGATTTACCTTTTGATTAATTACATTGTGCACTTTTCATGTGCTTTTTGGCCACTTACATGTCTTCTTTGAAGAAAAGGCTATTCAAGTCCTTTGCCCGTCTTGTAACTGGGTTGTCTTTTTGTTGTTGAGTTCTAATATATTCTGAATACTATACATTTATCAGAAGATAGTCTGCAGATATTTTATCCCATTCTCTGGCTTCGCTTTTCACTCTCTCGATGGTGTACTTCGATGTACAAACATTTCAATTTTGATGATGTCCAGTTTATCTATTTTTTCTTTTTTGCTTGTGCTTTTCATGCCATTATTAAGAACCCATCACCAAGATGAAAGTCATGAAGATTTACTCCTGTTTTCTTCAGAGTTTGGTGGTTTTAGCCCTTACATTTATATATTTGATCAATTTTGAGGTAATTTTCCTACATGGTGTGATGTAGGTGCCAAAATTAAATCTCTTGCTTTTGTATGCCCAATCGTTTCAGGTTTCTTTTCTTCTTTTTTTTTTTTTAGATGGAGTCTTGCTCTGTCACCCAGGCTGGAGTTCAGTGGTGCAGTCTTGGCTCACTGCAACCTCTGCTTCCCAGGTTCGAGCAAGTCTCCTGCCTCAGCCTCCTGAGTAGCTGGGACTGCAGGCCTGAGCCACCATGCCTAGCTAATTTTTTTTTTTTTTTTTTTTTTTTTTTTTTGTATTTTCAGAAGAGATGGGGTTTCACCATATTGGTCAGGCTGGTCTTGAACTTCTGACCTCAGGTGATTCACCCGCCTCAGCCTCCCAAAGCATTGGGATTACAGGCCTGAGCCACCATGCCCAGCCCAGCATTTAAGAGACTATTCTTTCCTCATTGGATGGTCTTGTGGGTTTATTTCTTGACTCAGGATTCTATTCTATTAATCTCTATATCTACCATATTGTATCGTTCACTGTTTTGTAGTAAGTTTTGAAATTAGAAAGCATGAGCCCTTGAAATTTGTTTTTTTTTTTTCCCCCAAGACTGTGTTGAGGTTTAGGTTTGTTACAAGTACATGAACCTGAGAATCAGCTTTTCTTTTCTTTTTTTTTTTTTTTGAGACGGAGTTTCGCTCTTGTTGCCCAGGCTGGAGTGCAATGGCGTGATCTCGGCTCACCGCAACCTCCGCCTCCTGGGTTCAGGCAATTCTCCTGCCTCAGCCTCCTGAGTAGCTGGGATTACAGGCACCCGCCACCATGCCCAGCTAATTTTTTGTATTTTTAGTAGAGACGGGGTTTCACCATGTTGACCAGGATGGTCTCAATCTCTAGACCTCGTGATCCACCCGCCTCGGCCTCCCAAAGTGCTGGGATTACAAGCGTGAGCCACCGCGCCCGACCAGCCTTTTCTATTTTTACAAAAAGGACCATTCCGAGTTTGATAGGAAATGCACTGAATCTGTAGATTGCTTTGGGCAGTTTTGTCATTAAAACAATATTAAGTCTTTCGGTCCATGACATGGGATTTCTTTACATTTATTTCCATCTTCTTTAAGATACTTTGTAATTTTCAGTGTATAAAGATACTTAAATTTTCAGGTCTTTGATTGAATTTATTCCTAAGCATTTTATTCTTTTCTGTGCTATTGTGAGTAAAATGGTTTTTTTAATTTTCTTTTCAGACTGTTCATCGCTAGTGTACAAAAATATAACTGATATTTTCATGTTGATTTTGTATCCAGCATCCTTGCTAATTTTATTTATTTAGCTCTAACAGATTTTTGTGAAATAAAAAATATTTTCTATAAATATAATGGCCTCTGGAATAGATACAATTTTACTTCTGAATTTCCATTTTGTTTATCATTGATTTTTTTTTTTTTTTTTTTTTTTTTTTTTTTGAGATGGAGGTTTGCTCTTGTTGCCCAGGCTGGAGTGCATTGGCGATCTCAGCTCACTGAAACCTCTGCTTCCTGGGTTCAAGTGATTCTCCTGCCTCAGTCTCCTGAGTAGCTGGGATTACGGGCATGCACCACCATGTCTGGCTAATTTTGTATTTTTTTTTTTAGTAGAGACAGGATTGCTCCATGTTGATCAGGCTGGGCTTGAACTCCTGACCTCAGGTGATCCACCCGCCTCAGCCTCCTAAAGTGCTGGGATTACAAGCACGAGTCACCACACCTGGCCATTGATTTCTTTTTCTTGCCTAATTGCTCTGGCTAGAATTTCTAGTACAGAGTGTGTACTAGAAATACAGCAGGTACACTTGTTCCTAATTTTAGAGAGAAACGGCTGTTATCTCTTCCCATTGAGTACAATGTTAGCTGTGACTTTTTCATAAGTGCTAATTATTCTGTTGATGAAATTCTCTTATATTCCTGTTTTGTTCAGTGTTTTTATCAAGAAAGTATGTTGGATTTTGTGAAATGCTTTTTCTGCATCAATTGAGATCATCATATAGTTTTTTTTTTTCCTTCATTTTCTTAATGTAGCATTCATTGCTTTTGTGTGTGTGTGTGTGTGAAGAATTATCCTTGTATTTCTGGAATAAATACCATGAGGTTGATATGTATAATCCATGTAAAAGGTGGTTGGATTTGCTTTGGTAGGTTTTTAATTTTATTTTGGGGGGGATTTCTGCATTCCCTGTATTTGTAGTGACGCTGGTCTGCAAATTTTCTTTCCTTTTTTCTTTGTTTCTTTTTTTTTTTTTTTTAAGACAGGGTCTTGGGCTGGGGCAGTGGCTCACTCCTGTAATGCCAGTATTTTGGGAGGCCAAGGTGGGTGCATCACCTGAGGTCAGGAGTTCAAGATTAGCCAGTGAACATGAAGAAACTGCATCTCTACTAAAAATACAAAAATTAGCCAGGTGTGGTGGCTGACGCCTGTAGTCCCAGCTATTCAGAAGACTGAGGCAGGAGAATTGCTTGAGCCTAGGAGGCAGAGGTTGCAGTGAGCTGAGATCGTGCCACTGCGCTCCAGCCTGGGTGACAGAGTGAGTCTCACTCTGTCACCCAGGCTGGAGCGCAGTGGCACGATCACAGCTCACTGAAGCCTCAAACTCCTGGGCTCAAGCAACCATGCCTGGCCAGTCTGCAAATTTTCTTCTCTTGTGATATCTTCATTTGGCCTTGGCATCAGGTACTATGTATATGGCTTTATAGAATGAATCAGAAAATGTTCACTCCTCCTCTTCTTTTTGGAAAACTTTGAGAAGGATTGATGTTAATTTTTCTTTAAATGTTTGTTATAGTTTGCCAGTGAAGCCATCTTGCCCTGGGCTTATTTTTGTTAAAAAATGTTTGATTAATAATTCCAAAACGTTATAGATTTGCTCAGGTTTTTCATTTCTTCTTGAGTCAGTTTTAGTAGTTTGTTTCTAGGAATTTGTTCATTTCATCTAGATTACTTAATTTGTTGGTGTATAATATATCATATTATTCTCATGACCTTTTCTATTTATATAAGGTTTACAGGAATGGCCTAGTTTCTTACTGGTTTTCACAATCTGACTCTTCTTTTTCTCTGCTCAGTCTAGTTAAACCCAGTTAAATGTTTGTCTTTTTTTGTTCCACTTGTTGAAGGAGCCAACTTTTGGTTTTGTTGATTGTATTATTTTTTATTTTTTCTGTAATCTTTATTATTTTTTCTTCTGCTAAATTTGGGCAGCTTAGCCTTCCCGCCCCCACCCCCGCCCCACCACCCACCCCCGGGTTCCCTCATGTGTAAAATGATTGATCTGGGATATTTCTTTTTCTCTATTTATTTATTTATTTAAGAAACGGGGTTTCTCCATTTTGGTCAGGTTGGTCTCTAACTCCCGACCTCAGATGATCCGCCTGCCTCGGCCTCCCAAAGTGCTGGGATTACAGGCTTGAGTCACTGCACCTGGCCTCTTTTTCTCTTTTTAAAATGTAGGCATAAGTAGCTATGAATTTCCCTCTGAACACCATTTTCAGTATGTTCCATAGGTTTGGATATGTTCTATTTTTATGTTGATTTATTCCAAAAAACACATTTTCTAATTTCAGCTGTAATTTTTTTCTTTTGCCCATTGTATGTTGTGTAAGTTCCATATTATTTGTGAAAACTGAGTTTTCCTTCTATTTTTGATTTCTTTTTTTTTTTTTTTTGAGACGGAGTTTCGCTCTTGTTACCCAGGCTGGAGTGCAATGGCGCGATCTCGGCTCACCGCAACCTCCGCCTCCTGGGCTCAGGCAATTCTCCTGCCTCAGCCTCCTGAGTAGCTGGGATTACAGGCACGCACCACCATGCCCAGCTAACTTTTTGTATTTTTAGTAGAGACGGGGTTTCACCTTGTTGACCAGGATGGTCTCGATCTCTCGACCTCGTGATCCACCCGCCTCGGCCTCCCAAAGTGCTGGGATTACAGGCTTGAGCCACCGCGCCCGGCCATGGGTGGCTTTCTTAATCACTGTGCTGTGTGGCCTTTTAAGCCTCATGCAGGCTTCTGCTCAGCCAGCCCTGAGTAGCTACTCAGGTGTTGCATCTTACAGTGTGGAGTCAGGCAGAGTCTAATGTTTAGAGATTGCTCACCCTCACTCAGCCCCATTTTACCTGCAGAACAGACGGACATCACAGGCTTCAAAAGGGCTTGAATTCATGTTTGTGCCTAGCCTTCAGTAGGTGGTGTCTGTGTTGGCAGAAGCAGGCAGTTCACTACACTAAGTATTCCCTCCTGCTAGAATCATGAGTACCTGAAAGTGTATTCATGTGTCTACACCTGGGAGCCTGTTTCAACCAGACATGTGCGCCAGCGTGCGGCCATTGGAAGACAAAGGCCAGTGTTGCTCCTCAGTCGATTATCAGCATTGGAAAAGGGGCATCCGACCGTGTTTCACAGGTAAGCCCGTGAGGCCCAGAGCCTATTCGAGGGCACTTAGTTAAAGGGTGGCAGCTGGGACTGAAATCTTTATTTCCTGAGTCTTTAATTCCTGCTACTTACTGTGTGTTTTCAAGCATTTTACAGTGTGAAGAGCTAGGAACGTAGTGCAGCCAGCCCGACTTTCCCGTGGTGCAAAGGCAACACGCATTGGGCAGGCTCCTTGAAACCTGCCATAAATTGAAAATACCCAAGTAGAAAATGCACTTTGGGTCTGAGACAGTTTCAGTGTGCGATGGGTCTACCGGGATGTAACCCTACCGTGAGTTGAGGCCCATGTGCACCCTGCCATAGCTACTGGCAGAAATCTTACGTGTCTCCCAAAAGGGACCCAACTACTTTAGGTTCAAGGCACTTCTTGGAATATTTAGCAGAGAAATAAACGCGTGTAACGCAAGATGCGGCCGCAAGATGGCGCTGCTTCTGCAGCCCTGGAAGAAACGCGGGCGCCGGAGCTGGCGGGGGGCTCCGGGCTCGGGGGGGTCGGGGAGCTGCGTCCGGCCGGGGCGGCCACACCTCGAGGGGCCGGCGGAGGACGCAAGGTAGTGAGCGCGTCTCCCCGCTCTGCTCTGCTCTTAGCGAGGGGGTCCCGCCGCCCTTTCGGTCGGGACGCAGCAGCAGCCTCGCTGGGCCGGACTGGGGACCTCCGGGGAAAAAGCAGCGAGAACGGCTCAGATTCCCGGAGGCGCCCGAATGCGGCGCGGGCAGCCCTCCCCGCCCGCCAGGCCGCCGCCCGGAGACCCCACGACGAGGCTGTTGGTCCCCACGTCCCGACCCCATGTCCGGCCCCTCCTCTTTCCGCATCTGGTCCCACAGTGGAGGCGCCGGGCGAGGGTCTCAGGCACGTGGCCACGGTCGGGGGAGTCCTTGTTCGCGCGGGTCCCCTTCCACGGGTTCCCACCCCCGCCCTCCAGCGACGGGAGCCGGCCCAGGACGCGCGCGCCGCGGCCAAGTCCTGGTTTTGATTTCACTCCCAGCCCCGAGGAGCGAGGAGGTTCCAAGCCCACAAACAGGAAGAAGAGAAGGCCTGGAGTGCGGGCAGAGGGCGTGTCATTCCCAGCGGCGCGCACCCCCTCCTGCAGCGCGGGCCGGGGGTCCCCGGGGCCGGGGAGAGGGCCCCGGGGAGGAGCAGAGAGAGGGCGCGCCCCGGGAAGGCTCGGGGCGGCTGCGGGGGCTCCCAGGGCGCCCCCGCCCCTTCCCCCGCGGCCCCGGGGCGGGGCGTGCGCGTCAGCCGGGGCTAGAAAAGGCGGCGAGGCTGGGCCCGGCGAGGTGACAGCCGCGCTTGGACGCAGAGCCCGGCCCGACGCCGCCATGAGCGCCGCGCTCTTCAGCCTGGACGGCCCGGCGCGCGGCGCGCCCTGGCCAGCGGAGCCCGCGCCCTTCTACGAGCCGGGCCGGGCGGGAAAGCCGGGCCGCGGGGCCGAGACGGGGGCTCTCGGCGAGCCGGGCGCTGCCGCCCCCGCCATGTACGACGACGAGAGCGCCATCGACTTCAGCGCCTACATCGACTCCATGGCCGCCGTGCCCACCCTGGAGCTGTGCCACGACGAACTCTTCGCCGACCTCTTCAACAGCAATCACAAGGCGGGCGGCGCAGGCCCCCTGGAGCTGCTGCCCGGCGGCCCCGCGCGCCCCCTGGGCCCGGGCCCCGCCGTTCCGCGCCCACTCAAGCGCGAGCCCGACTGGGGCGACGGCGACGCGCCCGGCTCGCTGCTGCCCGCTCAGGTGGCCGCCTGCGCGCAGACCGTGGTGAGCCTGGCGGCCGCCGGACAACCCACCCCGCCCACGTCGCCGGAGCCGCCGCGCAGCAGCCCCGGGCCGACCCCCGCGCCGGGCCCTGCCCGGGAGAAGAGCACTGGCAAGAGGGGCCCGGACCGCGGCAGCCCGGAGTACCGGCAGCGGCGCGAGCGCAACAACATCGCGGTGCGCAAGAGCCGCGACAAGGCTAAGCGGCGGAACCAGGAGATGCAGCAGAAGCTCGTGGAGCTGTCGGCGGAGAACGAGAAGCTGCACCAGCGCGTGGAGCAGCTCACGCGGGACCTGGCCGGCCTCCGGCAGTTCTTCAAGCAGCTGCCCAGCCCGCCCTTCCTGCCGGCCGCCGGGGCCGCCGACTGCCGGTAACGCGCGGCGGGGGTGAGAGAGACTCAGCAACGACCCATACCTCAGACCCGACGGCCCGGAGCGGAGCGCGCCCTGCCCGGCGCAGCCAGAGCCGCCGGGCGCCCGCTGCAGTTTCTTGGGACATAGCGCAAAGAAGCTACAGCCTGGACTTAACCACCACTGAACTGCGAGAGAAGCTAAACGTGTTTATTTTCCCTTAAATTATTTTTGTAATGGTAGCTTTTTCTACATCTTACTCCTGTTGATGCAGCTAAGGTACATTTGTAAAAAAGACTTTTCAGACAGACCCTTTGTATTGTAGGTAAGAGGAAAAGACTGAGTATGCTCACTTTTTTATATCAATTTTTACATTATTCGAAAGAATAAAGCAGCATTTGAAATCTCCCCTGCTTCCTATGTTCACAGCGACTCCTGCAGGCCCGCCGGTGGCGCAGGACCCAGCTGGGGAAGGGTGCGTTCCGCACCCGCAGCCAGCGAGCACGCACCTGGGAGCCCGGGCGCCAGGTGTGGGTGTGTGTGTGTATGGGCGGGGGGGGGGGGGGGGGTGGAGGCCCGAAGTGCTCTGTAGAGAGGGTCTGCGTCGCTTTTGAAACGCACTAAAGGCTTCCTCCTGGCTTTAATTTGCCTAAGCTCGGTGGAGCACGAGCTCAGGTAAGCTAGCAGCTTTCCAGCAGAAGGTGCTTTCCCAAAGAACTCAGACCTGGGGAAGGGCTGGCTGTTTGGGGAGTCCTGCTGAGAACAGTCCCCCAAAGAGCTCCCTAACTATAGAGGCTGCTGGACGGGCGAGGGGCTGTAGAAGGGTTCAGGCCAACTAGAAGCCTGGCTGAATCATCTCCCGCTTTTCCGGGAGTTTGCTTTCACTTTCCTCAGTCATGTGGACGAGTCACGCAGATTTTCTACGTGCGCAAAAAAGGACAGAATAGTCATGTAGTGGGTGAAAAGGGCAGTCACACAACTGCTGCTGAGGACCGGCTACCTTGCCATTAATTTGCCGTGTTTTAAGGTTTAATCCTCCCCAAAAAGGCCCTCTGCTTTTACCCCAAGAACACTTGGTATTAGGCACCATTTCCTGGTTATGGGCTGCTACGTGTATATTATGTAATTAACCATGCCATGTCATGATTATATTGCTATAAGGAGGGGAACAAAATCTTTAGTGTCCAAAGATAATTCCTGGTTTAAATCTCTGCCAACAAAGCAAATGATAACCGACTGCTCCTTAGTCTCTGATCTTTGCTCTCCGTGCACGTGACCCAGCCTGATTAAACAGGCGTGTGGTGGAGCCAGCTATCCCCACCTCCATTCAACAGAGCCACAATCGCACCGGTTCAGATAGCTACACTTTATGGGTAACAATTTGACCTCTGATACAGTTCCCTGGAAAATTTTCCTGAAGTAGTGAATTGCAAAATACTTAGGTTTGACATTAATTGTAGCAGAACAGTAATACCACAATACGGAACAAAAGTTTACACTTTGCAGGGTACTCTTTGAGGGAATGTTAAAACATACTGTAAGAAAAACATGCTCAATCATGGTAAAAATGTTCAACGTGTTAAAATTACAAATGAACAGAATATTTTTCTGATATTGCATAAAATAGTAAATGAACTCAAGCTTAAGATTCAACGTGAAAACAACAGTCAATATGCCTATAAATTTGTAGAAAATAAAAAACAACTGTTTTAAAGGGTATTTGGATTTATAAGTTTACAAAACTTACATCGTATTAACATTTCCTCAGAAAAATCTAAGTTTCAAGATTGTAAACTATGTTCACTGTGTCCATAGTTAACAAATACCTACCCCAAATTACCAGCAGCAGCACCCTCGCAGCCACATTGCAAAGTTCACAGACCTTGCGGCCACTGCTGGTGTTCGGCAGCGGCCCCTCCGGCACTCAGAAGCTCGATTTCCTCCAATCCAATGCAGCTCGTGGGGTGGGTGGTTACGGACTGGACAAAACAATTTAACAACCCCACCTCCTTTCCGAGGACACTCTTCACTTCGTAGCTCTGCAGTGATACAGACACACTGGTTAAAGCAAACAGCCTGGAACGTTCTGTTCCCAACAACAGAGAAAACCAGAGAGCCAGAGTGGAAGGCCCTTTCCCCAGTGCACGACCTTCCGCTCCTCAAATGGCTGAGAACAGGGGCAGGAAGGAGAAACAAATGAAGAGCCGCTATTAAAAAAAAAAAAAAAAAAAAAACCATTTATTTTGGCAAGCGAAGGAACTACCTACCCCGTTCTGGGAACTGAATTCCGTTTTTACTTGGGACAAGATGCACACAGGCTCTGCTGGGAAGGCAGGGGCTGGGCGTGCAGTGCCCACAGCTGTCTCCCGCTTCCTTTGGGACACTTCCCCAATCTAGCAGCACTTCCGGTCAAGGGATTTCCTGGTGCCTTGCCCCAAACTTCCTTCCTTAATAGGATCCCATTTCTTCTAGAGTTACACTGGGCTAAAATTCTCCGTGTTTTTGTCATGAGACTTAGCTTTTTCTTTGCATTCTTTTTTTTTTTTTTTTGAGACAGTCTCTATCATCAGGCTGGAGTGCAGTGGTACAAACTCGTCTCACTGCAACCTCTGCCTCCAGGGTTCAAGCGATTCTCCTGCCTTGCCTCCCAAGTAGCTGGGATTACAGGTGCACACCACCATGCCTGGCTAATTTTTGTATTTTTAATAGAGATAGGTTTTTGCCATGTTGGCCAGGTGAACTCCTGACCTCAGGTGATCTGCCCGACTGGGCCTCCCAAAGTGTTGGTATTACAGGCATCAGCCACTGTGCCCAAATAATAAATCTTTTATGTGTGAGAGAAATTAACATGAAGAGGTTAAAACAACCATATCAGCAAACTCCCAAGCACTACTCATATGAGTGTGGGTCTGCAGATGTACAAAATTGTTCTTTTCTAAAAGCTAAGGAAACACACTTCAAGTTCCATGTCACAATAATGTTACTATTGAGAAATGAGATGCACAACTACAGACAATCCTATTGTTTTTACATCTGCAGCCTGACCACATTACAGTAAAGGCATAAAACTTAACACTCATGCATCTTAACTGAAACAGTATGTTTGCCCCAGGGAATGGAGTTACGGTTCTTGTGGAAAGCCCCAATTTGATTCTCTGAATTTTGGTCAATGTGCATGCTCACCCAGAAAACTGACAGAATCCATACTGGGTATCTCTCAGCTAGTATCTCCACCCAGTCCCCTCTGGCACCCATCTTCTATCAGCTTCTTTCCAGATCGGTGGTAAAGACCTGATCACCCACTGTGAGTAGAGTTGGGCATGGGGTAAAGAGCCTCCTAAATTGTCTACTTCCAGACTTGGAACTTACCCACAGCGCACTGGTGTTGGCCCTGAAGCCAGAGCACCCAAGAAGGTGATACTGGGGCTGCTGCCACCCTCTGGCCCTCAACCAGTGCATATACATATACACATGCACACATGTCCACATGTGTCAAGCGTATGTACGTAACAGCACACTCAAGTGGACACATATACACATGCACATGGGCACGGGCAAAGGTGCTCTGATGCACACAGACTTCACAAACGTGCACACATGTGCACTCATGTACACACACCTTTGAGCTCTTTATAAGCAGGGCTTTCATCTATGGGAATATTCTAGTTGACAAGCTAACTGTGTAGGCGGAACACGCGCCTCAGCCAGAAGGAAACCAAGTGCAGGAAGGATTTCTACCAGGGTTCCTGGTCTCTGCGTCTCCAAAGGGGTGAGGGTCAGCAGGGGTGTCAAGCGCTGTCCATTGCTGGAGGCTTCCTGGATGGCAATCAGGGTGCCCTCCTGAAGAGCCTGCAGGGACCAGCAGGCAGCTGCTGCCACAGCACTGCCCCACACTTCTGAGCAGCACGGAGGAGCTGGGGAGCTGGGTGCCATGGCCAACTGTTGTTGGTTGAATGTGTTGAGGTTGTGGGTTGCGGTTCATTTTGTTCTGTGTTCTCAAACAGCCGTGTTTCTAATGCTTTCTCCCAATATTCTCCATGAAGATGTGTTCACGGAAAACCCAGATCTGCTATCTTTACCACCTGCTCAAACCCCCCTAGCTGGAAACTTCTACCCGGTCAGCTGTGGGCACCTACCCCTTCTGGGCACTGCCTCCTCTCTTCCTCCTTCCCTCAGGACTCAGACGAGGAGACAAGGAATTGCGACAGGCACTGCCGTGTGGTCGGTTGCCTGTTACACACTTCAACTCTCTTAAGGACAGAAAAGCACATAGGCCGTTCCCCATTATGCCCCTTGGGCTGGCTCCCAACTCTACAGGTGGTCACTCTGTGGGGTAACCACGACTTTCCCTCTGTGGGATGTCTTTGCCCTTGGCGCTGCAGGGAAAATGGACTCCACCTTGTTGGAACATTGGAAAGTTTAATGGGGAAACCTGAGAACAAGGTAGGCTCAGTTCCACCACTGGGGAATGCTTGCCGCTGAGCCTCCACAGCCCTGCCTCAGCATCAATCCCTGTGCGCAGCAGTTCAGGGGACAGGTCCGAGCTGGAGCTCAGGGTCACTGAAGAGCTTTAAAGCCGGTGGGCATTATGCCAGGAGGGAGCGGAAACTTTTATTTTTTTTTTGAGGTGGAGTCTTGCTCTGTTGTCCAGGCCGGAGTGTGGTACAATCTTGGCTCACTGCAACCTCTGCCTCCTGGGTTCCAGTGATTCTCAGCCTCCTGAGTAGCTGGAGTTACAGGTGTGTGCCACTATACCTGGCTAATTGTTTTCTATTTTTAGTAGAGATGCGGTTTCACCATGTTGGCCAGGTTGGTCTCGAGCTCCTGACGCCTCAGGTGATCCACTTGCCTTGGACTCCCAAAGTGCTGGGATTACAGGCATGAGCCACCATGCCTGGCCAAGAGCAGAATCTCTTTTGAGCTTGCAGGTGATTCTAGTGTGCAGTCACCTGTGATCCCCAAAGATCCTGCTCACAGACTTGTCCATGTTCCAATTTAATCCAACTCTGACAGGCATGCTTTCCATGACAGGACACACTGCTGCTCTGCTTCGCAGGGTTGCTGGCCCCTCCTAAGGTGCAGTGGGGGAGAGGGTGGCAGGGATCATGGGGCAGGCAGGAGTCTCCATAGGACGGGTCAAGTCACCATAAATTCGGGCTGGATACTTGGAAGGCTGAGGCAGGAGAACAGTTTGAACCCAGGAGTTCAAGGCTGTAGTGAGCTTATGGTTGAACCACTGTACTCCAGCCTGGATGACAGAGTAAGACACTGTCTAAAAGAAAATAAAAATTCTGGCTAGAGTCTGGCCATGGAGACCCCTTAGACAAAGACCCCTTATCTGACTGACCACAGAGCTCCAGGCATGATGGGCCTCTCCAGTCACCACACTCCCGTCCAGTATGGCCCAAGTCAGCTCCCTGGATATGGAGCCCACCTGGGTTCCAGGTGCCTCTTGTGAACTTGGGCTGTGCCCAGGGGCCACTGAGTGGCTGGTCCCCAGCGCCCTTCTGTGGCTATTCCATGAGCCACTTGTGGTGTTTTCAAATGGCTTTGACAAGACAGAGGTGGCATCTCCGGGACAGATGCTTCGTTTATGAGGGTCAGTTTTCACACAGCAGAAACTCTTTGGCCCACCAATTATATATTATGTGACTTTTCTTGGAGGAGCCACCCTGCTTTACTAAGTGTTACCACAGAGACTCTCAGGGCTGGACAGTCACATTACGAGTTATCTAGAGTCTGGAATACTCAGTGTTTAAAAAAAGAAAAAAAAAATCCATCTCAAGGAATTCCATCCTATTAACATGACACTTGGCAGTAGCACTCCAACTCAAGACTGTGTTGCTGTAATCAAAGCAGGGGACAGGCTGGGCGCAGTGGCTCACCTGAGGTCAAGAGTTCAAGACCAGCCAGGCCAACATGGTGAAACGCAGTCTCTACTAAAAATAAAAAATTAGCCAGGGGTGATGGCTCGTACCTGTAGTCTCAGCTACTTGGGACGCTGAGGCAGGAGAATCACTTGAACCTGAGAGGCAGAGGTTTTAGTGAGCTGAGATCATGCCACTGCACTCCAGCCTGGGCACAGAGTAAGACTCTGTCAAAAAAAAAAAAAAAAAAAAAAAAAAAAAAAAAAAAAAGGCCGGGGACAGATTCCTGTATCTACCTCAGAGCTGATCTAAAATCACCTCTTTTCCGCAGAGGAAAGGACCCCACTGGCTTGAATGGCTGTGGTGAGACATATCTGCGTTTCACTCTCGAGCATCTACACCACTTCCTAGTGGGATCTGTTGTAACAAAACACATTTGGGATTGGGGTTCCTCTGGGGATGATTTGCTCATGTAGGCTACCAAGTGTGGGGCCCCCTGGACTTACCCCATCCTCACCAGCGGCAAACCTTAGCAGGGAAGAAATGCTGTGCTGCAACAGCTGCAACGGCAGAAGCAGGGCTGGGTTAGACTCCCTCCAATGCAGTCAGTGCTCCAGTGAAATCACTCTCTCCCGAAAATTAACACGCCACATCCAAACCACCTGTCTACAGAGCTTCAGTCTCATGGCCTTAGGTCAAATGTGTTTTAACACGGAGAGACTGTGTTCAAACAGGGTGCATCCTCCCACCTTTCCCAGGAAAGCTCCTAGGACCTAGACGGAGCTCCAGATGCAACCCATCCGAGCCAAGTCCCAGCGCCTCTGCAGGTGTGTAGGAGGACGTGCACCTGCTCCAGCTCAGCCTTACCCTCGCCATGCTGGAGTGAGCTACGAGTGCGTGTGCGCTCTGGCCTGGCTCCTACCTTGACCTTCACTCTGCACTGGAGTCTTGAGCGGCAGTCCAGGAAGACCTGCAGGTGCCTCTTGAGAACAGGAGATGTGACCACCCGGGAGCAGTCCCCACAGGAAAAGGCGCCTCTGGTATATGAAAAGCCAAGGGAAGACAAGGCCCCGGGGGGCCTACGTCAGCAAAGCTCCAGTGGAAGACACTTTGCTAAACACGAATGTCTGCTGAGAGAGAGAACGGGCTTTACTCTCAGAATCAAGTTTCTGAGAGATGCCTGCAGCTGCCTGGACTCAGCCTTTCCAAGGGATGAACATCATCTTTTGAGTAGCACTGGCTGGAGGCCAAGGAGGGGAGCAGAGGAGGGATATGAGCCTCCCAGGAAGGGAGGCCAGGGGTCAGGCCAGGGAGAGAAAGCCTGCTCTCAGATGCTAGCATGGCCACTGCTCTGTGCTACCATGCACGCCTGCACACGTGCCCCCTTATCTCTTCCACGTGGTCTAGCGATGGCTGTGTAGGGTCACCAGCATAGGCATGTCAAGGAAACATTTGCTCTTTGCCGTGGTTTTTCTTTGAGACAGGGTCTCGCTCTTGCTCTGTCACCCAGGTTAAGTGCAGTGTCGTGATCTCGGCTCACTGCAACCTCCCTCTCCCCTTGGTTCAAGCAATTCTCCTACTCCAGCCTCCTGAGTAGCTGGGACTATAGGTGTGTGCCACCATGCCTAGCTAATTTTTGTATTTTAAAAATTAATAGTAGAGATGGGGTTTCACGGTGTTGGCCAGGCTGGTCTCGAACTCCTGACCTTAAGTGATCCGCCTGCCTCGGTCTCTGACAGTGCTGGGATTACAGGTGTGAGCCACCGCACCTGGCCGTTAAGAAGCAGAAAAGTAATGAGTCTGTCCCTTTCTATCATATGACACTGCACTTGGGAGGCTGGAGCACTGACTCCACAGGGGCGAACTGCACTGACACTGGCCCAGACCCTGAGGGAGGGCAGCACAGTGGGGAGGGGAGGGACATCTGCCCAGTAGCTGCTCACATAAACGTGGTCTCTGTACATGTCTGCACATTTCACAAGGCCAAGCTGTACAGTTACCAAGTTTGTCTCACTTATTCATGTTTGTCCTGTTTTTCTTTATTCTCCTGACTGATAATAAAGGAGGTGGGGACAAAACCCAGCACTTTTATCTCATAACAGGAGCAGTGCAAGAAACAGCAGAAATCTCAGTAAGGAAAACCCCTCGGGCTCCAGGAGCCTCTTCCCTTGCCGCTCAGCAGAGGCGAGGTTGCCCCTTGAGCTCTCGGGGGAGTCACCTGAGGCAGCAAGGCCCAGGCTCTGCGGTTGGGTTGCTGCTGTGCCCTTTGGGTTCCAGAGTTTTCAGGACAGCCCCTATCCCTTTACCTGTCTTCCGGCCTCTGTTCCAATCTCCCGTTGCCACACTGGTCACACACAGGCCATGAGAAGGCAGTGCTCTCGTCCACGCCTACCACAGTGCCTAGACCCAAGGGAAGAAAAGCCCACCTCAGAGGTGCTTCTGCCTCTCCGGCTCCTCCGCTCCTCCACGTGCAGATGACAACATGAGGGGCCTCCTGATTTTTTCCTTACTTGTGAGTTTATATAAATGCTCCTAAGTTTGTATAATTTCCATTTATTGTACAAAGAAAAATTACGGCAATAAAAAGTAGGTTTTAAAACTCGCCCGCATATTACCACCTAACCGAAGTCTCTTCCTTGGGATCTTTCTCCAGATGCATAGGTAGTTAGAGCGCCACAGCGGAGCCACCTGCCTGCCGTCTCGGCCTCCTTTCCGGCTGCTGGAAGACTGTGCTCTCTTACCGATACTCCTCTGAGGAGCCCTGTCACAGTCCCTCAAACACTCCCCATATGGCACACTTAGGTCTGTGCTTTTTCTGTAGCAGTCATAGTATTTAGACTCCTTAACACAGTGATGAGTGTTGGAGCTGTGACTATGCCACTGCACTCCAGCCTGGGAGACAGGGAAGACCCTGCCCCCAACCTCCTCCCCCCCCCAAAAAAAATGACAAATGAAAGACAAGTGACACATGTGTCAGAGACACCCCTGGGCTTCCCAGAGGGTCACAGAAGGCTTCCCGAGGAAGGGAGTGAGGGGGTCCACCAGCCAGCCAGTGCAGGCCACATGGGGCCTTGGCCAACTGTGCACACCATGGCCAGGGTGAGGCTGGGTGAGCTTGCTCAGTGCTTGTTGGAGATTGAGATGGTTTGATTTTCCTGTATGTGAAGCGTTGTAATATCATCTAGAGAGATCGGCAAATCACGGGCATCCTTGTTGAAAAGTGGTGAAATTAGATGTTTGAAGAAAAAGTAAAAGGAAGTTTCTAGAAAAATAGAAGGGTCTTCCTTTCCACTCTTGGAGCAAAAAAATTTCATTCCGCACTAGAATAAGCGTTAGGAGAAATTTATCTTTAGAGGATAAAGCAGAGGTATGAGAATGAGTAGGCTTGCTTTATTAAAGTGCATTCATGCAATGCATACTTGACTGACTTTTAAAAAATGAAAATAATAGATCTTGATTTTGAAATGGCTAATGACATTGTCAAAGTGAGCCAAAGGGATGAAAAGCAAAGTCAATAAAGGCTCATAATGGAGCCGGAACACAGTGTTGACTAATTCACAACAGGCAGACCCATGAGGAGGTACAAGGGGAAAATGGAGTGGCCGCTTCCCCAAGCCCCAGAGCACGTCCCGCACTGCCTGGCTCCCGCCCAGAGCCTGCAGGCCCAGCACAGGCCCACTCACTGGTTTATTCGGTGCCTGGTAAATGACTGCTACCTTAATTAATAAAAAGTAGACTGCTGCCGGGCGCGGTGGCTCAAGCCTGTAATCTCAGCACTTTCGGAGGCCGAGGCGGGTGGATCACAAGGTCAAGAGATCAAGACCATCCTGGTCAACATGGTGAAACCCCGTCTCTACTAAAAATACAAAAAATTAGCTGGGCATGGTGGCGCGTGCCTGTAATCCCAGCTACTCAGGAGGCTGAGGCAGGAGAATTGCCTGAAGCCAGGAGGCGGAGGTTGCCGTGAGCCGAGATCGCACCATTGCACTCCAGCCTGGGTAACAACAGCAAAACTCCGTCTCAAAAAAAAAAAAAAAAAAGGAGCTCTTTCCTCTTTTTCTTTACAGAAAAAAGAAAAAAAGAGCCAAAGATAAGTAGTTTAAGCATATTTCTTAAGTGAATTTGAGAAAGGAAAAAAGTGTCAAATACAACTGGCTTAGTTGGAAATGTTGATCCCACCAACTTATAAAATGAGGGCACAGAAAATAAAACACCCCTTTTCATCTTAATACATGCAAAATACATGAACCAGCTGCAGTGTGTTTTCCTCCCATTTAGAAATCTTGCTTCTTGGCTTAGGGTTGGGAAAAGTGCTGACTGAGCAAAGGACAAATGCACGTGAGGGTCTCTGTATGTGACTGATATGATGCCCTCCCTACTGCACATGGAGGCAAGCACATGGCTTTAATAGAGCACGCCTCCACTCTTACTGTCCTTTCAAATCTTGTAATAAAAACACAGATCCCGGCTGCAAGCTTTGCAATGTGGCTTGGGTGGACTGGACACAGGAAGCCACATTGCAGCCTCTGGAGTCCTTGTATGTGTCTGACATGGACACGGGGCTTGGACGTGTGCAGCTGTTTTTGATCAAGGAGGGTGCCAGCAGAGCATGCGCTCCAGCGCCTCTCACATTTTAGAAAGGTGTTACACTCAGCAAAGCCCACAGAGATCTGAAGGCAGCAGCCAAGTGTTAGGAATGGCGTCTTGTGCTGCTCTCCTGCCAGTGCCTAGGTGCTTAAGGGTCTCAACTGCAGATCTCTGGAACACCTAAATTTGCTATTAGGAACAGAGCTTTATGTGCCTATTGATTACATTACACGTATTTAGTTCTTACCACCCATATGAAGGTTCAGTTTGAGTGAGGTGGGGCCTAAGGATGGCTGAGGCTCATCAGTGTTCCCAGCTGCTGTCACCACAGGTAATGCCCAACTGGGAGGTCGCTGCACTAAGTCACATGAGGCTGCATCTGACCACCTAGAGCAAAGTTCCCTCAGTGTACCAACAGCCAGGCCTACTGCCACAGGCACAAGACGGGAGTGTCTGCCTCTGTGTGCACCTCTGTGGCACTCACTGCCTGTAGTCAGGAATGCGTTAGGGAAACCCTCCTTGGGGTTCTTCAGGTACATAATTACTCATGAGACACTGCTATGGGAAGTGGCGATTCTTATGGTCATAGAATAACAGGGTCCCATTCAGCCTAACTGGTGTGTGGCATGGCAGTGACTTTCAGACCCAGAGCTGAGACCTCCACTGTGGGATGTTCTCTCTCTGAGTCCCTGGCCAATCCTGGGTGAGAGAACAGGTAGCAACCAATGGAGAGAAGGAAGGTGGAAGGGATGTCCTTATAGAAGTGCCTGGAGATCAAAAAGCTCTGGAAGCAGGTGATAGGTCATTGCCAAAGGCACACAAAGAGCGCATGCACCCCAGGGAGCAGACTGCACCCCTCTGTGCCATGCGCCCTGTCCTTGTAGTCCGCTCGGGGGTGCAGTGCTGCTCTACACCAAGGGGCAGCTCCATGCTGGCGCACATGAGCCATGCAGTCTGCTCTACCCCTGCAGCCCCTCTGCCCTTCTACCTCTTCCTGCCAATCATCTCTTGCTGCTTTGGATCATAGTCTATGGGGCTGCAGAATTTCTTCATGAAAAAATCCAACCATATAATCTCCTCCACATGGCCAGGGAAAGCAGAGCGATACACAAGCAACTGCGTCCCCTGCTGCCCTTCTTGGTTCCTGCCTCTCTCCCAGCACTTGAAAGGGTTTATAACTGCTCCCAGCACTTCTGTGGGTTTTCCATGTGCCCTTCTACCAGCTCTTACGGCCTTACCCAACTCTGCTTGACAAACCCTGATGGTCCTAAGGCCACCCACCCACTGCAGTCACTGGCTGCAGCCCTCAGACATCGCCCTGACATCCCTCCCTCCCTTCCTGACTCTTGGTACCAGTACTGAGATGCCTCAGAGCTTCAAAGCCCCCGAAGCCTTCTGAGCATTATCTCATTTAATTCTCAACAGTGGTTTGAGGCTGATTCCATTAGCTCTATTTTACATATAAGCCATCACCCCATAACTGCAGTTATGCGTCAGCATTAGCCGCAAAAGGAGATGTGCAGAAGAGAAAATCCAAATGGCCTCAACACAGTGAAAAGAAGGTGAAAGCAACAGTGGAATCACAGGAGCCTTCTGTTCATCAACAATTAGAAAACATCAGGAACTAGTTACAGGAAGGGTGAGGAAAACCAGCCATCTTAGACATTACTCTGGAAGTCTGAATTTTGATATGCTTTCTGTTAACTAATTTACCAAAATCTTTTACTAATAAAGATGTACGAACTGGCTGGGTACGGTGGCTCACACCTGCAATCCCAGCACTTTGGGAGGCCGAGGTGGGGGTATCACCTGAGGTCAGGCGTTTGAGACCAGCCTGGCCAACATGGCAAAACACAATTTCTATTAAAAATACAAAAAGTAAACAGCCGGGCGTGGTGGCTCAAGCCTGTAATCCCAGCACTTTGGGAGGCCGAGACGTGTGGATCACGAGGTCAAGAGATCGAGACCATCCTGGCCAACATGGTAAAACCCCGTCTCTACTAAAACTACAAAAAATCAGCTGGGTGTGGTGGCGCGTGCCTGTAATCCCAGCTACTCAGGAGGCTGAGGCAGGAGAATTGCCTGAACCCAGGAGGCGGAGGTTGCGGTGAGCCGAGATGGCACCATTGCACTCCAGCCTGGGTAACAAGAGTGAAACTCCGTCTCAAAAACAAAAAAAACAAACAAACAAAAAAACCCAAAAAACAAAAAGTAGCCAGCTGTGGTGGTACACGCCTGTAATCCCATCTACTTGGGAAGCTGAGGCAGGAGACTCTCTTGAACCCAGTAGGTGGAGGCTGCAGTGAGCTGAGATCACGACACTGCATTCCAGCCAGGGTGATAGAGTGAGACTCTGTCTCAGAAAAAACAGTAACAACAACAACAAAAAAGAAGATGCAGAAACCCTTAGTGTAGCCGATTTGGAACATACTGGTGTTCTTCAAAAAGGTTAAATGCAGGGTTACTGTATGACTAGGCAATTCCAGTCCTGGATTCACACCCCAAATTTCAAAACAGGTGTTCAAACAAAATCTTGTCCATGAATATTCATAGTATCTCTATTCTTAGCAGTCAAACAGTAGTAACAACCTAAATGAAATGTCCATCAACTGAGGAAAGAATAAAATGTGGCATATCTGTACAATGAAATGCTATTCTGCCATAAAAGGAATACACAGTGCATTGTGGATGAACTTTGAAAACATGCTGAGTGCAAGATGCCAATCATGAAACACCACATAGTATATTAGGTTTGTGCAAAATTAATCTCAGCTCTTTCCCTTACTTTTAATGGCAAAAACTGCAATTACTTTTGTACCCGCTGAAATACTATTCCAGTTAACATGAAATGTCCAGAATAGGCTGGGCGTGGTGGCTCACACCTGTAATCCCAGCATTTTGGGAGGCTGAGGTGGGCAGATCACCTGAGGTCAGGAATTCAAGACCAATCTGGCCAATATGATGAAACCCTGTCTCCACTAAAAATACAAAAATTAGCTGGGCATGGTGGTATATGCATATCATCCCAGCTCCTTGGGAGGCTGAGGCAGGAGAACTGCTGGAACCCGGGAGGCAGAGGTTTCAGTGAGAAGAGATTACACCACTACACTCCAGCCTGTGTGACAGAGACTCCATCTCAAAACAAAACAAAACAAAACAAAACAAAAAACAAAAAAAAAAGTTCAGAATAGGCAAATTCATGGATGCAAACAGTAGAGTGGTGGTTTCCTAAGACCAGTGTGTGGGAGGGTGGTTGGTAATGGGGCATGACGGGGTTTGGGTTTTTGTTCTAAAATTAGACTGTAGTGATGTTTGCACAATTCTGTGAATACTAAAAACACTTTAAATGAGTGAATTATAGGGTATTACTGAGTTATAGCTCAATAAAATTGTTTAAAAAGTCCCTGAACCCCAAACTGCTGAAATCCTCCTTTACAGAAATCGATAGGGACTGATATCCGAGAATGTTTATTACAGCCTTGTTTAATAATTGCAAAAAGACGAGAAATCCTGGATGTCCACAACTGGAGGAAGAGTTTATTCCTATGAAGGGATGCTATGTGACTATTAAACTCTTGAGTTAGATCTCTCTCCCTACCTGGACAGACATCTCTGCTAGAGGGAAGCAAGTGAGGGAAGTGAGTGGCAGAATAATGTGCAATAAACCATCTGACTTGCAAGCACACATGTCCCCTCAAGACAAGTGGCTGTGTTTCCTGGGTGCACCAATGCAGTAAGAAGCTAGGGACAGAGGGTGGGCTGTTACCTTTATCTTCATTTATTTTTCACTAGATCCGCTAGACATGTATGACTTTTATTACTAAGTTTTATAAAGTAAAAAAAGAGAAAATATTAATGCTATTTTCAGCTCTAGACTCACATATCCCATCAGCTGCTGAACATCTCAGATGTATACAAAACACGCAAACTCTCCGGATAGAACTGAGAGGGTCCCCTCAAAGCTGACCTTGCCTGCCACATCCTACTTAATGAACAGCACCACTGTCACCTCGTCTGAGCCCGGAGCTCAGAGGTAGTCAGCTATGTCTTTTGCCTCCATCATGCCCAATTCATTGCTCAACCTTCTGATTTCCCTAAGTCCACCCCAGATTTCCTTCTCTACCGCTACCTCCACTGCCACCCAGCCCCTCCACTCTGCTCTGTAGGGAGAACATCAGACCAGGCCCCCTGTGCCAGTGACAGAGTGCATTCCTGACACCACCAGCCTGAGCCTGCCCACAGCTCCATCTGGCTGCCTGTCCTGCCTCTTCCCGGGCACCCCTGCTCACCAGCTCTCTCATGCCAGTGGCCTTCTGAAGTCCGGCTCTCTTCCCAGGAATGTTCCTCCTGCTCTATCCCTGACCTAAGTAGTCCCTCTATGCTTCAGATCTCAGCTTGAGACTCCTGTCTTTGGGAAGCCTTCCCTGAGTTCCCCAACAAGACACGGGCCCAGGTATCGGCGGTTGGAGCACTCAGGGCCTGAGGGCTAGGCCTGTCTGTGCTCAGCTGATTCGCATCCTTCTGACTCAAGTCTGATACCAAGAACAACTTCTGCTTTTGTTCCTTATGTATCCAGTGTTTGGAACGTAGTGGGTGCTCCACAAATCCTTGTTGAATAAATGACTAAATGCATATAAAGTAGTTAACAAAGTACAAATATCATTTCCTGTGAGAAGGCTGCCTACCTTGAACACTGCAGATGGAGTTGACAGGTGTGGCAGAGTCCAGACTGTCGAGTGTCACTGGGCCAGGCAGCTCACAGGAGCTTACACCAGAGCCCACACTCAAAAGGGGCTTCTGAAGCAAGAGGACAGTCCTTTCAGCACAAATAATCCGACCTGCCAACACAGACACTTCAGGTTATTGAAGCCTTGATGAAAAAAGTGAATTGTGCCAATAATGACAGTCTCCTTTGCTACCACTAGAGTCATGTAGGTGAAGGTGCAGGTATGAGACAGTCCAGCAGCACAATGCACTGTGTGTGCACACTCCAAACCCCGTGCGCAAAGCTAAAAAAGCACTCAGATGTGAGATTCAAGTCAATCCAGAAAGGGTCAATTACGTGGAATGTGAGTTATGTCTCAATAAAAATGTAAAAAAGACAGCTTAGGCAGGATTTTAGTTTGATCCCTGGAAAAGGGGGTTGGCTGATCTAACCATATGCATTTCTAACATTCTAGCTTTTGGTTTGTTTGTGGATTCTGCAGCAGTACAGGGGGCCACCAGCATACAATTCTGGAGTGAGCAATAGCATGTCCACAGAGCTGGTTCTGCCCAGGTGGCTGCTACAGGGTCAGTGAAGGCTGGTACATGGGCCATATCTGTGATGGGCTCCCCGAAGATGCCGGCAGTGTCCAAGCAACATGGAGGCATCCATAGGCCACAAGAGCTATTCTATGGACACCTATCAGCCGCCCCTGCAACCAAGCTGTGGAGAAGCAAGCATACCCTGGTCTCGGAGAGCATCTTTGAAGAGAATGCTGTAAGAGGCAGTCCCACCCAGTGCCTCCAGGACTTCAGAGTCCAGCACACACATGGGGGTCACATAGACCAGCAGGGTTCTGGGAAGCCTGGGGTCACTCTCCTCCTTTGTCTGCAGGGTGACGTCGGTCACCAGTAGCCAGATCTCCCTTTGCTCCAGAAGAAGCAGACTCTTTAGCTACAATTTGAAGACACAATAAAGATTAACTATCATATCAAAAATGTTTTAAAGGCATTTAAAAGCAAAAGTTATATACATACTAACAATTTAAGATGTTACTTTAAATATACTTTAAAACATACACTAGACTTTGCATATCTTGGTCACTAGCCCCATGTGCCCTGGGATCCTTGACCTTGCACCTGGTTAAAGGCCTCCTTCATTGGGAACAGGCCACACTTCCCTGGCAGCATTCCATTTGTTCACCGACCTCCTCAGGCAGAATCCATTATTCTTTTTCTCCTGGTCCTGTGTTTATATACTTAAGAGTGTTAATTACAATGTTGTTTCCTATCTAGTACATACATATTATTCTTTCCAGGCACTTTAAGTTTCCTCAGGGTTAGAAATAGATCTTACTTGCCCTCGGACTTTGTACAGGGCCTTGGTATAAAGCAGGTGTGGCAAATTTGTTGTGTCTGCAACAGGCTTTATTATTTTCTTTTCTTCTACATTTTTTCTTTTTCATTTTTTTCTTATCTGCAAAACTTGTAATGCCTTTTCAAGTTCCATTAAGCTGGTATTCTGCCCCTTCCTCTTGGTCAGGGCTTAGGATTCGGTAGATGCAAATGGAGCCAAGGATGGTAAGCAGGGGCAGGGCCTGAGAACATGGCTACTTGGGAGGTTCAGCTGGTGTTGCTGGCACAGATTGTGTGGTCAGGCTGAGCATTCCAAATGGGTGGTTAACAGGACTGGGCAGAGAAGGTCACTTGCATGGTCTGTAGTTGAGGTTTGGGATGAAGGAGATAGTCTACACTGTCAGGAGGTTGATTACACACAGGAAGCATGAATAAGTAATACTGAGGAAAATGAAGCCAAGCCTCTCACTGTTGGAAAAGGGAGTTATACATATAGAAACAGGGAAACTTAGAATAAATTCTGTGGTATTGCTCTACAGTTGGAAGTACTGGTATGAAATCATGATTTTAGATAGACAGAAATACAGCAGTAGATATGGTTATGTATGTGTGTACGTGGAAGAACACAGACACACGTTTCCTTCCTCTGTCCACTGAGAGGGCATAAAGGCAATGACATCCCAATAGCAGCAAGCCCACTTAGAACCCAGAACTTGGCTTCTAAATATCACTCTTAACCAGGCACACTGGCACAAGCTACTCAGGAGCAATCTCAGCTATTTGGGAGGCTGAGGTGGGAGAATCACTTGAGCTCAGGAGTTTGAGGCTGTGGTGCACCAAGATCGTGCCTACAAATAGCCACTACATTCCAGCCTAGTAAACATAGCAAGATGCCATCTCTGAAAAACTAACAAATACCATTCTCCATTAAAATCAACCAGAGCTTCTTGAAAAGATGGCTGATTCCAGAGCACAGAAAGCAAAAGATGAGTCTGACACATCTTACTGTGTCAAATAAGGAGGTACTCAAAGAATGATGGGGATGTGTCCAAAGGACACAGGGGACAGCTTAAATATGATAAAACTGAGCATCAAAATGAATACAATAAAAGATACAACTTGCTGAATAAAAGATGAATCCACTGGTCCATACTGATATAAATAAATAAGTGGGCTGGGTGCAGTGGCTTATGCCTGTAATCCCAGCAATTTGGGAGGCTGAGGTGGGAGGATTATTTGAGCCCAGAAGTTTGAGACCAGCTGGGGCAACAGAGTGAGACCCCATTTCTACAAAAAATAAAATAAAGCTGGGTGTGGTGGCAAGTGCCTGTAGTCCCAGCTACGTGGGCGGATGAGGTAGAGAATCGCTTGGGCCCAAGAGGTCAATGTTGCAGTCAGCTGTTACTGTACCACTGCACTCCAGCCTAGACGACAGAGCAAGACCCTCCTCTTAAAGAAAAAAAAAAGAAAGAAATTTAAAAAAATTGGTGAATATTTCAGGAGGGGCAAAGATTTCTATAAGGTTATTGAGGTTGGGAGTTCTGATAGTCTCCAAAGATTTTAGGTGCTCTTTGTAAATCATCTGGATTTGGCCAGTGGCCTCTCTTTCAATCTATTAATGAACCAGAATGGTCTAATCTCCTTTGAATTAACTACGAAATTATCTCTACCATTGGGGTTATGAACATAGTAACAATAAAATCATCTGTAAAACGACATCAATAACTAAAGCAGTACTACCACTACACTGTGAACATTTTATTAAAAATAGATTTCTTCTCTGGTCAGGCGTGGTGGCTCACGCCTGTAATCCCAGCACTTTGGGAGGCCAAGGCAGGTGGATTGCTTGAGGTCAGGAGTTCAAGACCAGCCTGGCCAACATGGTGAAATCCTACCTCTACTAAAAATAAAAAAATTAGCCAGGCGTGATGGTGAACACCTGTAATCCCAGTTATTCTGGGGGCTGACGCATAAGAATTGCTTGAACTCAGTAGGCAGAGTTTGCAGTGAACTGAGATCATACCTCTGCACTCCAGCCTGGGTGACAGAGCATCTCAAAAAAAAGAAAAAAAAATTGGTGAATATTTTGGAAGTTCTGACAGTCTCCAAAGATTTTAGATGCTCTTTGTAAATACTCTGGATTTGGCCAGTGGTCTCTCTTTCAATCTATTAATGAACCAAAATGTTCTCATCTCCTTTGAAATTAACTATGAAATTATCTCTTGGGCACGGTGGCTCATGCTTATAATCCCAGTACTTTTTTGGGAGTCCGAGATGAGCAGATAGCACCTGAGGTCAGGAGCTTGAGAACAGCCTGACCAACATGGAGAAACCTCATCTCTACTAAAAATACAAAATTAGCTGGACGTGGTGGTGCATGCCTGTAATCCCAGCTACTCAGGAGATTGAGGCAGGAGAATTGCTTGAACCTGGGAGGCAGAGGTTGTGGTGAGCTGAGATTGCGCTATTGCTCTCAGCCTGGGCAACAAGAGTGAGACTCCGTTTCAAAAAAAATAAAAAAAAGAAATTATCTCTACTATTGCAGTTATGAACAAAGTCATTAACAATAAAATAATCTGCACAAAGACATCAGTAACTGATTAAAGCAGCATTACCACTACACTGCTAAAATTTTATTAAAAATAGATTTCTCCTCTGACCAGGCACTGTGGCTCACCCCTGTAATCCCAGCACTTTGAGAGGCTGAAGCAGGCACAGGAGTTCGAGATCAGCCTGGCCAACATGGTGAAACCCTGTTTCTACTAAAAGTACAAAAATTAGGCTGGGCACAGTGGCTCATGCCTCTAATCCCAGCATGCTGGGAGGCCGAGGTGGATGGATCACCTGAGGTCAGGAGTTCAAGACCAGCCTGGCCAACACTGTGAAACCTGTCTCTACTAAAAATACAAACATTAGCTGGGTGTGGTGGCACATGCACAGAATTGCTTGAACCCGGAAGGCAGAGGTTTCAGTGAGCTGAGATTGCATCACTGCACTCCAGCCTGAGCGACAGAGTGAGACTCTGTCTCTCTCAACAAAACAAAACACAATGTCTGGCTACAGTGGCTCACACCTGTAATCCCAGCACTTCGGGAGGTCGAGATGGGCAGATCACGAGGTCAGGAGTTCGAGACCAGCCTGGCCAACATGGTGAAACTAATTTTCTGCTAAAAATACAAAAAATTAGCTGGGCATGGTGATAGGCACCTGTAATCCCAGCTACTCTGGAGACTGAAGTGGGAGAATCACTTGAACACAGGAGGTGGAGGTTGTAGTGAGCAGAGATCATGCCTGGGCATGCACTCCAGCCTGGGCAACAGAGCAAGACTCCTTCTCAAAAAAAAAACAAAACAGAACAAAAATTAGCCAGGCGAGTGGCAGATGCCTATAATCCCAGCTACTCAAGAGGCTGAGGCAAGAGAATTTCTTGAACCTGGGAGGCGGAGGTTACAGTGAGCTGAGATTGTGACAATGCACTCCAGTCTGAGTAACAGAGTGAGATTCTGTCTCAAAAAAAAAAAAAAAAAAAGTTTTCTTATTCATAATTGCCAAAACCTGGAAGCAACCAAAATGTCCTTCAGTAGGTAAATGAATAACTAAACTGAACTGTGTGGTACATCGGAATATTATTCTGTGCTCAAAAGGAAATGAGCTATCTAGCCATGAAAAGTCATGGAAACTTAAATGCATATTATTAAGTGAAAGAAGTCCATATGAAAGGCTACAGACTGTAAACTTACAATTTTATATAACATTCTGAAAAGTCAAAACTATGAAGACAGTAAAAATAATGTTTTCCACGGATTTGTGGGGAGGGGAATAAACAGGTGGAGTACAGGTTTTTAGGGCACTGAAACTACTCTGTATGATACTATGGTGGTAGATACATGTCATTACATACTTGTGCAAACCCATAAAATTACACTGCCAAGAGTGAACCCTCATGTAAACTGTGGACTCTGGGTGAGTATGGTGTGTCAATGTAGGTTCATTAGTTGTAAGCAATGTGCCGCCCTGGTAGGGATGTTTGTAATGGAGAGGGCATGCATGTGTGGGAGTAGATGGTGTGTGGAAAATCTCTGTACCTTCGTCTCAATTTTGCTGTGAACCTAAAACTGCTCTAAAAGAAAAAAGTCTAATAAAAATTTTTTTATATCAGGAAAAGTTTTTTTTTTTTTTTTTTTTTTTTTGAGATGGAGTCTTGCTCTGTTGCCCAGGCTGGAGTGCAGTGACACAATCTCACCTCACTGCAACCTCCACCTCCTGGGTTCAAGTGATTTTCTTGCCTCAGCTTCCCGAGTAGCTGGGATTACAGGCACCTGCCACCCATCATGCCCAACTAATTTTTGTATTTTTGGAGAGGGGGTTTCACAATGTTGGCCAGGCTGGTCTTGAACTCATGACCTCAGGTGACATACCCGCCTTGGCCCCCCAAAGTGCTGGGATTACAGGTGTGAGCCACTGCACCCAGCCCAGGAAAAGTATTTAAGTATAGATGATATAGACACCTATAATGCTAGTAATTATGCAAAAATATTATCAATGCAAATTTATCAGGAAAAAATAGATCTCTCCCATACAAATATGCCCAATTAATATCTGACAAAGGTGCAACAGCAATTTAATAGAGGAAGGATGATCTATCAATAAATGGTGATGGAATGAATAGATATCCAAAGGTGAAAAAATTAACCTTGACTTAAACCACGCACCTTATACAAAACCCAGCTGCAAACGCATCATGGACTTGAAGGTAAAGTGTAAAATTAAATATACTAGAAAAGAACACAAGAGAATAACTCTGGGACCTATGACTAGGCAAAGAGACTTGACTTCTCTTAGACTTGACAACAAAATTGTGACCTGTAAGAAGAAAATTTGGTAAATCTGACCACATCAAAATTAAAAACTTCTACTATGTAAAAAAACCATTAAAAGGATGAAAATATAATTTACAGATCCCCAGAAAATATTTGCAAATCCTGTATCTGACAAAGGATTTGTACTTAGAAAATAGAACTTTAAAGACTCAACAATAAACTAACAAGCAATCCAATCAGACAATGGTCAAAAGACGTGAACAGGCATTTTACCAAAGAGGACATACGGATGGTAAGCAAACATATGAAAGGTGTTCAGCACTATCAGTCATTTGGATGAATCTCCAGATAATACTGTTAGCTGACACCTTATATTCTTTAATTATTATTATTATTTTTTGAGACAGAGTCTTGTTTTGTCGCCTAGGCTGGAGTGCAGTAGAGCAATCTTGGCTCACTTCAACCTCTGCCTCCTAGGTTCAAGTGATTTTCCTACCTCAGCCTCCCGAGTAGCTGGAACTACAGGTGTGCACCACCATGCCCAGTTAATTTTTTGGTTTTAGTAGAGATGGGGTTTCACCATGTTGGCCAGGCTGATCTCCAACTCCTGACCTCAGATGATCTGCCTGCCTCGGCCTCCCAACATGCTGGTATTACAGATGTGAGCCGTGGCACCCAGCCTAATTAAAAAAAAATTTAAATAGAGATACAGCCTCACTATGTTGACCAAGGTGGTCTTGGGCTCTCCTGGCCTCAAGTGATCCTTCTGTCTCAGCCTCCCAAAGTGCTGAGATGACAGGTGTGAGCCACCATGCCTGGCCACTGCTAACACCTTGATTTCAGACTTCTGGCCTCTGGAAGTGTGAGAGAATACATTTCTATTGTTCTAAGCTACCTAGTTTTTGGAACTTTACACGGTAATCCTAGGAAACTAATACAGATACATATTGCATGTAACAATTTTAAGATAACATAGTTATAATGACAGAGAACATGTGAGTGGTTGCCAGGGCTAGGGGAAGAAAAAGGATGGACATGGCTATAAAGGGGAACACGGGGATTGGTGGTGATGATGGCACAGCAGAGGATTCTGACTGCAGTGACGGTGATGCAAGGCTGAACACATGACAAAGCTGCACAGAAGCGTGCGTGCGTACACACACACAGTGCACGCATGGCTGCTTAAACCTGAATGGGCTCCATGCATTGTGACCATGTCAGTTTCTTTGTTTTAGTTTTTACTGTGGTTACTGTCGGTGTGGGATACTGGTATGGGGGTGGAGGGGTGCACTAGACCCCCTTGTATATTTCTTTGCAACCTACTGTGAAATTGTAATTATTATAAAATAAAGGTTAAATAAGAAAACTATCTTTTTCCCCTCATTAGTATAAAGGAAATACAACTGGATTTTTTTTTTTTTTTTTTTTTTTGAGACAGGGTCTTACTCTGTCACCCAGGTTAGAGTGCAGTGGTGCAATCACAGCTCACTGGAGCAACTTCTTGGGCTCGAGGGATCCTCTCATGCCAGCCTCCCAGGTAGCTGGGATGATAGGGATGCAGCACCATGCCTGGCTAATTTTTTATTTTTTGTAGAGATGGGGTGGTGCTATGTTGCCTAGGCTGGTCTGGAACCTCTGACCTCAAGAGATCCTCTTGCCTCTGCCTCCCAAAGTGCTAAGATGACAGGTGAGAGCCACTACAACTGGTCTGGGTCTGTCTTTATGACTCAAGTTCCAGCAATGACTCATGGTGCCATCCTGAAAGTCAATCTTCATTGCCAAGGATGCAGGCCACTGGCTTAACCATGGACTGGCCCCAGGACTCCGCATATTTCAATTCATTCTTTTTTTTTTTTTTTGAGACGGAGTTTTCGCTCTTGTTACCCAGGCTGGAGTGCAATGGCGCAATCTCGGCTCACCACAACCTCCGCCTCCTGGGTTCAGGCAATTCTCCTGCCTCAGCCTCCTGAGTAGCTGGGATTACAGGCACGCACCACCATGCCCAGCTAATTTTTTGTATTTTTAGTAGAGACGGGGTTTCACCATGTTGACCAGGATGGTCTCGATCTCTTGACCTCGTGATCCACCCGCCTCGGCCTCCCAAAGTGCTGGGATTACAGGCTTGAGCCACCGCGCCCGGCTTCAATTCATTCTTGAGACAGTTGGTTTCTGGTGATTCTCTTACACAGAAAAGCAGACTACTGGAGACAGACAGAATTTCGGTGGATCATGGAACCTGTTTTACTGGGTTCCGGGTCTTTGTTTTGTGGATATAGGACCACTGATTCCTAGGCACACATACTAACTGGAAGCCACGCTTGCTGAAAGCTGCACCTGCACTGGCCTGTTTCTTGGACAGGGGGAGATTAACATATCTTCTCTACCTCCCTGAGGGCGGCCCCTTCACAGGGCAAGCTGATGACCTGCTTTACCCTTCGTCTCTCTCTGCCGCAGAGCTCCCCTGTAACTGGCTTTGGTGCATTTTGACACTTGCTTTCTTTACTTTCAACCTTGGTCTCAGAGGGCCGTGGGCAGGAGTGTGGGCTGCAACTGCCACGTGACTGTTCTGGGGACAGCACCCCGCTGTGGGTGAATGGCGCCCGCACAGCAACAGCCTGGCCTATGATCCAGAAGAGCAGGAAGTGCCAGAGGCCAAGGGCATCCCCCCACACACCGAGTCTTCTCAAGGTGGGCAGAGGAGGGTGAAATCAATCTTGGGTCTCCATGGGATTGGAAAGTATGAGACACAGCACGCGCCCTACCTAGTCCTTGCTGGGAGCCCTGTCCTACTATCTGCTGAGCCGGACACTGGGGTGCTCACAGGGAGCACCACCGAAGGATCCATGTCAGTCATTCTCTAATTCTTCATGAGAGGCACTGATCAGCTGTCAAATGATGAAAAGGGGAACAGATGAAGAGAAACAAAGGAAAAACAGTATTTCAAAACTCCTAAATTCATCCTAGAATAATCCACTACGGTGAAAGAATGTCATACTCATTTAACAGACAAGGACACGAGGCAAGGTGGTGAAGTACCTGCACAAGCTCGGCCAGCATGTGGCTGGGGGTGGGGGCATGTTGCATCCCTGCCCCACCCCCAGGGCTCCAGGTAACTGAGGGACAGTGGAGCCAGGAGGCACCGTGGGACACTGGGCTGAGTAAGAGTTAGGAAACCCACACCAGGCTCCACCAGGGTTTGGTCGTGTGTATCAAAGACAGCAGGTAACCAGGCCTAGCCTTGGTCTTCTCCACTTGGAATTAGGAACAGTGACACTAATGTTGCTGAGATAAAATGATATATACATAAGAATGGTTTGAAAATCTGAAAAATCCCTCACTGAAATGAAAGGTGGTGAAGTATTGATAATAAAAAATAAAGACCTAAATGTGGTTCATTTATCTTCATAACTCAGCCCTCTGATTTCTCTTTCTGTGAGCAACACTCTATTTGCTGGAGAACAATAGCTAATTCACAGGTTAAGCTGCAGAAACACACACACACTTTCTGCAGAGAAGGATAGGAAACACAACTGACAGTTACTAGTGTATCTTCTAAAGCACACTCCCTACATCTGAAATGCAAATATTAAATTGAGAGAAAGCCTTAAAGTACTTTCATACAATGGTCATATGGATCAGTGCTGTGTTCTTCCACAGTGCCTATGGCATCCTCAGGTAACAAGCTTGTACCCTACTCAGTAGCCGTCAAGAGATGGCCCTCCCCGTCTCCTCTCTCTGACACAGCCTGCACTGCACATTCAGTACAAACTTCAGGACACCTGGAGACACTCAGGTTATCTTTTTTTATTTTTATTTTTTGAGGTGGAGTCTTGCTGTCGCCTAGGCTGGAGTGCAGTGGTGCAATCTCACCTCACTGCAACCTCTGCCTCCCGGGTTCAAGTAATTCTCTGCCTCAGCCTCCTGAGTAGCTGGGATTACAGGTGCTTGCCACCATGCCAGGCTCATTTTTTATTTTCAGTAGAGATGGGGTTTCACTGTCTTGGCCGGCCTGGTCTTGAACTATTGATCTCAGGTGATCCACCCACCTCAGCCTCTCAAAGTGCTGTGATTATAGGCACGAGCCACCGTGCCTGGCCAGGTTGTGTTTCTGTGTCACAGCTCCTGTGCCCTGTAGCCATGTTTAGCACCTGAAGAACATCAGTAAACCGTGGCCTGTGGGCTAATCCAGCCTGACCCCTGCTTATTTGTGGCCTGCCAGCTAAGTATGGTGTTTATATTTATTTAAGGTTCTTACATTTTCAAATGGCTAAAAAACCGTAAGAATATTTTGTGACAAGTAAAAATTATGTTAATTTCAAATTTTGGTGTCTGTAAATAAAGGTTTCTGAAACACAGCCCTGCTCATTCATGAATGACAACATGGCTGCTTTTACGCTGCAAGGTGGAGCTGAGTAGTTGCTATGAAAATGATACAACCCAAGAAGCCTAAAATATTGACTATCTAGTCCTTTACGGAAAGAGTTTTCCTACTTATTCCTGATGCCGATGAAAGAGAAATTGATTTAACATGCTTGTGATAATAATGATTTAATGACACTTGTATATATGCAACTCATCCAGAACTTGACTAGAAGTTAAGAAACATACTCTTTTAAGTCACTCTCTTGTTCTACCACTGCCTAAGAGTAATCTGAGAAATGCAAAGAATTTGTTCAAAATAAATGCATGACAGAAAATAACTCTGGATAACTTAAGGGGAAGAGAAAGGCTCCAAAACCAGGCAGCTGAATTGGGTTGTATGCAAGCATGAATGCTTTGTAGAGATTCGTACCAAGTGTGTTGGGGTGAAATGGCACAAGGTCTGGGTGTACCTTAGCATACTTCAGCAACAAAAAGAAAAGTGAGGGGTGTGAGTGTCAGATCTTGATAACCAGGCATAGTATGGTGAGAAGACAGCCCCTGGTGCTACCCCCACCACTGTGCCCTGCCTTGAGGTGCACTGGGGTGCCTGGCTGAGGTTGCTGGCGCAGGCACCAGCCTCCTGCCCTCCCTTGAGACTCCTTTCTGGGCAATTCCTGGGTATTCTGGCCTGGCTGGTAGCTGGTGATCCACCGACAGCCCGTGTGAGTGCAGACACCAGGGACCTGGTTTGTTCCACTCAGACACCCCTGAGAAGGCAGTGCGTGGGGCACTCGCTCTCTCCTGCACCTGCTGCACATTGCCCATTACTGGACAAGAGTTTAACAAACAGGATGTTCTCAATGCCTCTTGGGTGATTAGACCTACACAGATGCTTCTGTAGGAGGTAAGGGCCAGCAGAGGTTTCTTGCAGAACATAGTTCGTGCATTCAAACTGGCAAGCACATAGCCTTCCCTCCTCTACTCCTAGCTGATTGACAGCAAGCTCAGCTAGGCCACTGCTCTCTAGAGTAGCCCAAGGCCTCATAGGGACCATGGGGTAGGATGGGGTGCTTTCAGTTTCGAAGGCTGTACAAGTTCCCAGAAGTAGCTGAGCTCAATCCTGAGATTCCCACTTCCACCCCACAAATGAGGTTTCTGCATCTCTTTCCTTTCTTCAACCTGCCCAAGTGTCAGAAAAGAATGAGCATTATTGGGCTGGGAAGCTTTGGAGACAAGGTTGTCTGGGTCTTACACCCCAGGGCTTGGCACAGTGGCTGGTAGTTGGCACCTGTAAATGGAATGGATTTACTGCCACTTCAGTATATGGGGCATGCTTAACTGGACTTTAAATTTTTGGCAAGCCATTAATTTCCAAGGGAGATTACCCTTTAATAAACCTCTAACACCGTGTGTGCGTTTGTGTGTGTGTGTGTGTATGTGTGTGTGTGTGTGTGTGTGTGTGTGTGAGAGAGAGAGAGAGAGAGAGAGAGAGAGAGAGAGAGACAGAAAGAGAGACTGAGAGACTGAGAGAGCTTACCTGTGGTCTTTGATAAATCACCCTGGCATAGAAACTACAACGGGTACCAAGATCATTCATCTGGAAAGGAATTAGAAAAGGTTGGCAGCATTACAGGAAGCACACAGACACGGCTGGTACCTAAAGAACCTGGTGGAAACAAAGACATTACCTGGAAAATGTCTCTTAAGCAGCGAGTAACTGGAGGCTGGTAAAGGTTAGAAATAGGGTCTCCGTCAATTATATCAATCTGTCCCAGACTCGGTTGAGCTGTGAGGATATAACATAAGGCTGGAGGAGGTAGATGAGTTTTTATCTGTTTAAATGAGGCAAAGGTAGAAGGTGAATGTATTGTTAAAAGACTCAATACATGATTAAAATATCCTCTTTAATATAGACATATTTGCTTACAGATGTGTCCTCTCTCTGGAATGCTATACAGTGAATGAATTACATTGTTTACTTCCGGGACCAAGCATGAGAACTTCTATACTTATGAACCTATTAACAATTCAAGATATCACTTGAGAAATCTTTCAGGGTATACTGAAAATATCATCTAGAAATTAATTCCTAAGTAATCTAGAAATGGGCTTTTTTTTTTTTTGAGATGGAGTTTCATTCTTGTTGCCTGGGTTAAAGTGCAATGGCATGATCTTGGCTCACCACAAACTCTGCCTCCTGGGTTCAAGGGATTCTCCTGCCTCAGCCTTGCGAGTAGCTGGGATAACAGGCATGCTCCACTCTGCCTGACTAATTTTGTGTGTGTTTGTGTGTGTGTGTGTGTGTGTGTGTGTTTTCTCCTGTGATAAAATTCCTCTTGGCAGGCTCATAATTTTGTGTTTTTAGTAGAGATGGGGTTTCTCCATGTTGGCCAGGCTGGTCTCGAACTCCCGACCTCGGATGATCCACCCACCTTGGCCTCCCAAAGTGCTGGGATTACAGGCATGAGCCACCACGCATTTTGACAACTATTATGCTGTTTGACACAGTACAGAGTCACAGGCTTAGAAGTTAGCCATGACCTAAGGAAGATGTTTTGTTTTGGGAGCTCTGGCCCACAGCAGCAGTTGTCTAGCATATGGAGGAAAGGCTCAGGAGGGAGAGGAGGGAACAGTTTTAATCCATTTTGCTTCTTCTTAGACACTATCATAAGCAAGCAGGACAATGGAAGTCCCTAGCTACCCAGGAGGTTGTACGAATGTCTATGGATTATATTGAGTTCCTGCTCTAATTGGTAACTGAGTGTTGGTTCTGTGAGTGACTAGAAGTTCGTGGGAAAAATTCTATGTCTACTTTAGTACGAGGCTGAGACCCCAATTGTTCCAACAGCATGTGAGGGTTGTGGTTTAAGCATTCATCACAAGTTAACATCAAGAAAATGTTGTGCAGCACAGTAGGGAAGAGCTTGGTCTCCAGGGACCTGAATCCCAATCCTGGCTCATATTCATGGGTCACCACAAAGGAACTGGCTGCATGGGGGTTCTTCATTGCCACCGGAGCAGGGGACACAGACCGTGTGGGTGGCAGTGACGATGACTGGCTTGGTACCTGGCATGGAGTAGCCCACAACTGGGGAAGTTTTCCCAATGCTGGGCTTACCTCTTCACAGGGCTGGTCATGGCCAGGTGTTTTCAGAGTTATTGCTGGGGGCCACAGGGTATCAATCAGACTGAAGATCCCTGCTGTCCTGGAACAAGAAAAGTCAAAGGTATTCATCATCAAACGTCCCTTCCTAAGTATTTGGTCAGTGAGCTGTAGAATGCTTAACAGACTCTAATGTCTAATGCCACGAAGCTACAATTCGAGATGTGTGGTGATTCAGATGGGGAAGAAAGAAGGCAGACAAATGGACAGACACTGTGGGAAACCAACTGCAAAAGAGTAAGAACCTGCTCCCTAAATTAGGATCCATCCACACAGTGAAATATTATACAGTCACTGAAATGGTTACAAAGAAAATATTTACGGACATGGAAACATGTTTATGATACCCTAAGAAAAAAGCAGGCAATAAATTAACTTTCTCTCTCTCTCTCTCTCTCTCTCTGTGTACCTATGCATGCATTTATATATATTAAACCAAAGAAAAAGACTGAAGCCTGTAAGAATGTTTTTAGTGGTTATCTGAGTAGAGCCTGGAGGTGATACTTACTTTCTTACGTTGGAGTGGGTATTTTGTATATGTTCCCCAAACAGCTAAGTATTACTTATGTAAGAAAAGTTATGTGGGCTGGATAAGGTGGCTCATGCTTGTAATCCCAGCCCTTTGGGAGGCCGAGTCAGGTGGATAACCTGAGGTCAGCAGTTCGAGACCAGCCTGGCCAACATGGTGATACCCCATCTCTACTAAAAATACAAAAATTAGCTGGGTGTGGTGGCAGGTACCTATAATCCCAGTTACTTGGGAGGCTGAGGAGGAGAATCACTTGAACCTGGGAGGCGGAGGTTGCAATGAGTTGAGATTGCACCACTGCCCTCCAGCTGGGCAAGAAGGAAACTCCATCTCAAAAAAGAAAGAAAGAAAGAAAGAAAAGTTATCTGAAGTAAAAAAAAAAAAAAAGTTACCTGAAGTAAAAAAAGTTACGACTTCACTTATATGGCTCTCACCTTAGATCTGACTGAACTTCTGAGACCTGGCTCTAACCTTTACCTGAGCCCCTTGTTAACAGAGATGGGGAATAGCAGGGCCCCTGGAATCAAGAAACTCATCTAGTGGTAAGTTCTGCCTTTTATATACTGTGAGACCTTGAGAAAATGCTAAGACCTTGTGTCAGCCCTTCTGGGAAACCAGGGGGATGCTGCTGGCATTACTGCAAGGGATAAAGGAAGTAAAGAACGTATGTGTAGCACCTACTAGGGTTTCTATGCTCAGAGTGAGTGCCCACCACATCAGCCACTTGACGTTACTCTAGTTATCAGTTGTCATTGCTAAAGCCATAAACTTTTATGCTGCTTTTTGATCAAAAATCTGCCCAGTTTAAGACAGGATTTTAATCCTGGTGTTACTTTGTGAAGAAACAGAGTAAAATTAAGATGAAATTCAGTAAAATTAAGTAAAATTTATTCATGATAAAAGATGAATGAAAAAAATGGTCTTCTTTTTTAGAAAAATAAACAACTGGTATAAAAATTATTTTTTTTTTTATACAACCTTTTCTAGACAGTGGCAGAGTACTTATCAATTTTTCTAAAATTTTGGAGTTTCCCAAAAAGTGTTCTGTGGAGTGTAACCTACGAGAACAGAACTCTGTGGCCAGCACTGCTGTGTGGTGTATCTGCGGCTGGCAGGACACTCACATGCTACGGTGGGACTGGACATGGCGGAGGGCCCAGAGAGCCTTGTGTAAAAGGTGCCTGTGGCATACTGTTTTAAACCAAAGCTTCTCCTGTTTTTAACCATGAAACCCTTTTTGGTGTCATCACTAATCACGTCCTGAGAAACTAGTGTTCTCTTGGAATTCTCTTTGATAAATGCTGTTCTGGAAGCACACAGCCATAGGAAGGTTCTATTTAAATTTAATGACTTCTGTTTATTTAGAAGATGCTACCAGCTAATTCAAAGATGTTAGACATATTATAATTTATATTTCATGCAAGATGCTTAGCTGAAGAATGGCTATGAGTTAAATAAAATGCCTAGTGTCATAAAAAATCAGCTTCTCTACTGTTTTTAAAAACTTATTTTTAAGGAGAGATAATGGTTTGGATGGCTCCTATTGCCCTGTGAAGCAGAATCATCTGGGGGCAGCTCACAAATTCATTTAAACGACTACAGCCCGTGCTGGAAACAGACTTGGTGCAGAAGCTCATTTTCAGCAAGTTAAAGTGTATTGTTCCTCCCACTGCAATTCATTCTTTACTATTAATTTTGCATAAGAATTCATTTGTTACATAGGAAACATTCTTTTAAAAAAGTGATCCTTTAAAAATATGTTTAAGCAACAAATAAGTTGTCTGACAGGGGAGTGGTTATGATAAGTCTGTCTTTTCAAAAATTAATAAACGTTTTCATTTAAAAAATTTAAAATATAGGCCAGGTGCAGTGGCTCGCGCCTGTAATCCCAGCACTTTGGGAGTTCGAGGCAGGCAGATCATAAGGTCAAGAGATTGAGACCATCCTGGCCAATGGTGAAACCCAGTCTCTATTAAAAAATACGAAAATTAGCTGGGTGTGTTGGTGCACACCTGTAATCCCAGCTACTCAGGAGGCTGAGGCGGGAGAATTGCTTGAACCCAGGAGGCGGAGATTGCAGTGAACTGAGATTGCACCACTGCACTCCAGCCTGGCGCCTGGCAACAGAGTGAGGCTCTGTCTCAAAAAAAAAAAAAAAAATTAAATATAAAGTAAATGTTTAATTATGGAAAAAAAGGAACATACAGATTACTTCATTATGCTTATGATTTGATATCATTATGTTGGAATAAATTTCTTCGGTTATACCTTAATTTATAGATTGCATAAAATGAGTCTGCAGACAAATTTGGGTCATTAATCTGTGACAACAAAAGTTTGTGGTGCAGACAAGGAGAGAAACAGGTGGCTGTCCTACCCACCAGGCCCCCAGTTTGGCAGGCTCTGCAGCAGTCAGCAGCTCTCCCAGCAGCTCCCACAGAACTCCCTTCCAGAGAGCACGGGTGGAGGTCAAGTCAGCTGCCCATCGCTGAAGGGAGAACCACGTTTCCCGCCACTCTCAGTCACAGTTCATCCAACCTCTAAAAATCAGCTGTGTTTGAAGAGCAGCAAGAACGGGGCTGGGGTGGTACAGGGCACACGGAGAAGGAAGGAGGCAGCAGGGTACAGGCAGGCAACGGGGACAAGCTGGGAGCCTCCTCTGTGCACCCACCTGGGGGCTGCAGCAGATCCGCCTGCACGCACAGGCTGTAGAACATGCTGCTCCTGGAAGTGGGAGGTGGGAGGCGGGAGGCCTGGCAGGAGCCCACACAAGATTTCCTAAAGTCACGCTCAGGAAGCTGAAAGACTTTCAGTGCTATGTTTTTATTTTAGTAACCAGTGTACTTTTTAAGTAGAAAGATATCAAGATCTATAGACGTTAAAATTATATCTATCAAATTATACTTAAAATGGTTAAAATAATAAATTTCATGTTATTTTACCACAATGAAAATTATATTTACCATAAAAATAAATACTACGTGTTGTTTCTTCTTCTTTTTTTCCAACAGGGTCTCCCGCTCTGTCACCCAGGCTGGAGCCATGATGCAATTATGGCTCCCTGAGGCCAACCCTAAGACTATTTTCAAGTCTTCCACACTCTTTAAAGCAAGGCTACTCCGACAGGTGACTAGTCACTGAAGTGTAAGAGGCACTTTCTGAGAACATGTTCTCACTTATAAAAAAAAGCCCTTGGAGTACCCCTCAGGAGAGATAAAATAAGGACGGGGGTACCACATCACTTACATCTCATGAGGGCCCATGGAGAGACTGAGACTGGGCTGTACTGGAGATGACGGCCATGTGGAAGGGGGTCCTGCCAACTCATGTCCTCCAGGCTGGGCCTGCACACTCCAAACTCATGATGCTGCGGGTGATGTGCATTTGCTTGGAGGAATGCTGGCCACAGAACCGACGACAGAGTGGACAAGGTATACCTTCCATCCACTGTGGAAGTTCCGAATCTCTCTCGGCCTCAATTTCCTCCCTTGTAAGATTCTGTAATTCTCTAATTCCTAATGCTGCTGCTGTTCCTCACTGACATGTGCCTCTGTTTGAGGGGGGAAGATGGTTCGAAAGTCTCCAGTGCTAGATGTGGGTGGTGAAGTTGACACCTTTCTCTGCAAGCGTGGCAGCATGGGGTGCTAGAAACAGCCAGTCATCTGCATTAAGTGCCTTCTGCAGGCTGACAGGTGAGCTTGGTTGACTGAAGGCTTTCTGTGTTACAAAGGGCTCTCTGGTGCAAAAGAGAATTGCACCTGAACATTTCCAATCTATTTGTAATGAAAAATTTACAAAGACAGAATAGCTATCTTTAACTTTAAAAAGCATTTTCAAATTTGTTGTTTTAGTAATTACCAGATCCTTGAGAGAGAGAAAAAGTACTCTAAACATTATAAAGGGTTAGGAATGAACCAATCGGGCTATTTATATGGAGCGAAGTTAATTTCTTAGAATGAAAAAAAATCAATTTTCTTGCCTGAATTTTGTTGTTGGTAAGATATTTTGGGAGCTGTCAAAATCTAAGTAGAAAAGACACAAATCACAAAGGAAGAGAACCAACTTGAGACCATCTCCAGAAAAAATTTACGAATTCAGTTCAAAAGTTGGAAGTGATGTCAATGCACAGATGTTTCTCCTGAGGAAACTAGAGCCGAGGTCTCCCATTGTGCAACAAGAAAGGTGAACGGAACAGAGTGAGCTACCCAGGTGCAGAGAACCTCAACTGGGTACCTCCATTTCCTGAATTCCTAAAAAGGCAGCCCCTGTATCACCCATGGGCTCAGAAGTGAGGATGACGCAAGTTCTGGGGCAATGGAGGTCGGCTGCAGACCAAGAAGAGAGTGGGAGTGGGCACCACACCCAAGAGGAGTCTCAGAAACACACAACACATGAAGGAAGCAGGGTTTCTGCCTCACTGCCATTGAAACAATGTGAAATTTACGTATTTCTATACATATTTTACGGATATTTTGGCGCAGCAAATTATCTGCTTCCTCTGGCCTCATTATAGCTGGTGTTATTTACCTTGATCGGTAGATGACAAATGTCATTTGGAAAACCAACCATTCAAAGTAAGGGCAACCAAGATTTCCACACTCCAGCCTACTGGAAGAAAGTAAACATAGAAAGTCGTTGCACACTGGAACATAAGCTGATATTACCAGCTTGCTTGACTATTCTCTTAGTTATTGCAGGGTTTATTTTTTCCAGTGGATACTGTCTCATGTAACTACTCTGAAATCTTCACAGGGCAATTTAAAACTGCCTGAATCGCTTTCTTTTGGGTGTTGATAGAGTGGAAACTGCTCTAGATTTAAGCCACAATGGCGCTGTGGACAACAGGAAATGGGACGATAGCAAGTAAGGAAGCACCTGTCCCTCGACAGAATCATCCTCAGAGAGCTCAGAATCATTTTTTTTTAACCAAGCATATATTTTGCCTATAGAATGTTCTTAAAATTTGTCATGTTGCTGCTAATTTCTCTGTACCTATTACTATGGTAGGACTCTTATCTCTCCAAGATAGTTCATTTGGGTAGTGGAATACTTCAGACTAGTTAGTCATTCACAAAGTGGAGTCTAGGGTTTGCTTGAGGTTCCGAGAGCCTTCAGGCAGGTTACAGGCCAAAACTATTTTCTGCTAATCCTTTATTTTTCTTACTCACTTCCATTCTCTCACGAGTGTACAGTGGTGTTTTCTAGAGGCTCATATGTGATATTACAACAGACTGAAGGTGGAGCACAGATGATGATCCATCATCTCCTGTTCAACCAGTGAAGAGACCTGCAAAACACAGGGCAATGCCACTCTCATCCCTAAATACTAGTTTTCGTGTTTTAGGAAATATGTTTCATAAAAAAAATGTTATTTAGGTTGTCATATAATGGGTTTATTACAGACACTTTTAGGTAAATTAATGCGTTAAATCTTTTTCAGTTTTAATTTTTAATACAGTAAACATTGATTAATTCATATTTTTTTTTAAAAAAAAAAACCTCTTTGGGCCCTCATTATTCTTTTATATTACAGACACACACACTCTCCCCCAGATATGTTTTGGAGATAGAGTCTTGTTCTGTCACCCAGGCTGGAGTGCCATGGTGTGACCTTCCGGGCTCAAGCTATCCTCTGGCCTTAGCCTTCCAAATAGCTGAGACTACAGGTGTGCACCATTATTATTGGCTAATTTTTTTGTACAGATGGGGTGTCACTATGCTGCCCAGCCTGGTCTCAAACTCTAGGCCTCAAGTGATCCTCCTGCCTTGGCCTCCCAAAGTGCTAGGATTATAGGTGTGAACCACCATGCCTGGCCAGTCCTCATTACTTTTTATTTTTTTCCTTCTTCCCTCCTTGTCTTCTACCTGGACGTGTTCTTTAGATTGTCCTCCCCTCTCTCTCAGTCTGTCTCCCTCTCCTGCCCAATGCTGGCCACACACTACACATCTTCCCTCACACAGCAGGGTCTCTACAGGACAGAGACAACAGACTTCAGGCATTTCTGGTAGGTGGTATTTTAAGATATAACCTCAATGCAGTCTAAGAAACAATTTCCTATTTGCTGCTGAATCATTATTAATTGTGTCCAATAAACTTAGATAGGAATCCTATTTTGAGTTGCAAAGGTAACTTCCCATTCATTGTAAAATTAGGTCAATGCATGTGGGTTATTTGTAAATAATGTAACACTTCCTATAACTCCATTCTTTCCTGTGGCTCCACACTCAACACGAAAATAGTAGTTTTAGGAGCAGGCCAACTTGCAACATTGAGAAAGACCTGTGGAGACTCTGAGGAAGTCTCTCTGGGCTGGAAGGGAGCGCTTCCTGTGGCTCCTGGCGTTGCTGGGGCTCCCACTACATGAATGCATCAGTGCCAAAGAGAACAGCAAAGGGCAAGCAGTCTTGAATAGGCAATTCCTGCAAGAATCACTGTTGGCTTTTGTACAAGGACATAGGTGAGAAGAGGCAAAGAGGTCACTCTGATGCCACTCTGAGGCGTCTCTGCCCCACCTCACCCTGTGTTTAGGGCCTGTCACCAAACTAAGATCCTCTTGCTTAGTTAGTGCTGCCTGTTTTGTGTCTTCGTAAGAATTTGAGCCTTCTGAGAACAGGCTCTGTGTGTCTGTTCTCTGTGGAATCCCAGGCCCTAGATGAGAGTCTGGTGCCTGGGAGGAGCATAACGCTGGCATGGCATGAGGTCATGAATCTGGGGTGCCAGCTAGCAGGGCCAGCAAGCCTCTCCAATCCCACCGGCCGGTATTGCACAGTGAGGGCACATGGCATTTCAGCAACACTGGCACCTGTCACACATCACAAGTGTCCCTCAATGCTTCAGTTTGATAACTTTTCATGAGCCCTGATTTCTCTTATAAGAAATCCATGGCTTCTGATACATTTCTTTAACCTAAATTAACTTGTTCATTTCATTCATTTAATGTTAAACTCTAGGCTAGCTGGAGATACAGTTTAGGTACATAATTAAGAAGTAAAAACAATGCCTTCAAGAAGATAGCTTATCTCCTTTTAGTCACCTGTAAACACACAAAAAACAACCTCGAGTGAATTAAACAAACTCTTGGCTCCTACTGAAATGGATTTTCTCCAACAAGGTTTGTTCTACTAGGGTAGCAGCAACAAATGGCCCAAGAGATCATGAACAACTTGTAGGAGCCATGGAAACCTTCAGATTCTAACAAGATTAGATTAGCTGTGATTAAAATGTACCATTAGACTGGTGGGACAGTACAATGAGGCCATCACTCTGGAAAACCACATGGCAGCAGTCCAGCCATTCACCTCCTGCCTGCCTATAAAGAGAACTGAGAACTTACATCTACACTTGTATATGCAGCAGGATTGTTCAAGATACCCAGAAAGCAGAAACAACACAAATGTCCATCAACTGTTGAATGGATAAATTTGATGTACCTATGTCACGAAATATTATTCAGCCATAAAAAGAATAAAATTTTGGCTGGGCACAGTGGCTCACACCTGTAATCCCAGCACTTTGAGGGGACAAGACAGGTGGATCACCGCAGATCAGGAGTTTGAGACAAGCCTGTCCAACATGGTGAAATACAAAATTTAGCTGGGTGTGTTGACGTGCACCTGTAATCCTAGTTACTCTGGAGGCTGAGGCAGGAAAACTGCTTGAACCCAGGAGGTGGAGGTTGCAGTGAGCCAAGATCACGCCATTGGACTCCAGCCTGCGTAACAAGCAAGAAACTTGATCTCTAAAAACAACAACAACAAAAAAGAAGGAAATTCTGATACATGTTACATCATGGATGGACGTTAAAAACATTCTGCTAACACACCAGACATCAAAGGTCACATCTGTATGGTTCCATTGACAGGAAATGTCCAGAACAGGCAAATCCACAGAGACAGAAAGTAGAGGAGTGGCCACCAGGGGAGGGGACATGTGGAGCTCTTGCTGAAGGTACAAGGTTTCTTTCTGGCGTGATGAAAATGTGCTGGAATTAGGATGCTGGTTGTACAACTTGTGAGTTAAAAAAAAAAAAATCAATGATTTGTATACTTTAAAAAGGATAACATTTCACGCCTGTAATCCCAGCACTTTGGGAGGCCGAGGCGAGTGGATCACGAGGTCAAGAGGTCGAAACCATCCTGGTCAATATGGTGAAACCCCGTCTCTACTAAAATTACAAAAAATTAGCTGGGCATGGTGGTGCATGCCTATAATCCCAGCTACTCAGGAGGCTGAGGCAGGAGAATTGCCTGAACCCAGGAGGTGGAGGTTGCGGTGAGCCGAGATCGCGCCATTGCACTCCAGCCTGGGTAACAAGAGTGAAACTCTGCCTCAAAAATAAATAAATAAATAAATAAATAAATAAATAAATAAATAAAAAGGGTAACATTTTATGGTATGTAAATTACGTCTCAGTCAAGCTGTTACTTAAAAAGCGTCATTAAGACAGGGGCCTGTGATCTGCAGACTGCTAAACCTGACCTGAAATACATCCATTGCTATACTTTCTTCAACTCTGCTTAATGATTTTGCTACAAACATCTCTTCTGTTCCTCAAAGCCCCCATCCAAACTAATCTCAAGCTTCCAGGAAATGAAAAGCTGGGGACTTCTGCAATAAAAGAGTAGTGCTGTTATCTTCACTGGAAAGCTGACACAGAAACCCAGGAGCAGAACAGGGCTGGGAACGAGCCCAATGGCTTCAGCGCTCTACTTTTGGAGTGGCTGAGCTTCCTTCTCCTAAGTGATGACAGATGGGTGGTGGAACACTACCTCCACATAACTGCTGGTGTGCCCCTCTGCCCTGCTAAGCCACAGGAGCAGGTCTTGAGGACTAGACAGGACAGCCCTGTTCTGTGGCTCTTCACAGGACAGAGACAGTACCTGGGCTGGGCCCTGAGTTTGTGGCAGCATAGGAGAACATGGCTTAGAATACAAAGAAAAATACTTCCTTGGGTTTCCACATCTATATAAAACTGTGGTCATGTGAACTTCATACTTAAACCCTCTTCTATGACATAAGGTATTGCAGAGCAGTAAAATGCACACTGTAAAGCAGTATTTCAGGAATACTTCTGGTATGTCCTGGAGCAGCCCTTCAAGCACCGTGGTGGGACAGCCAGGAAGGGCATCTGATTAGGCATTCTGACTCCAGAGACTGCTCTCTGCTAAGAATATGCTATGAATACCATATAGATGTGGGAACTTACGAAACATTTCCAAAGCAAGTTCATTTATTGAAATGGAATCTCGCTTTGTCACTCAGGCTGGAGTGTAGTGGCATGATCTTGGCTCACTGCAACCTCCACCTTCTGGGTTCAAGTGATTGTCCTGCCTTAGCCTCCAAAGTAGCTGGAAGTAGAGGTGCGTGCCATCACGTCTGGCTAATTTTTGTATTTCTGGTAGAGATACAGTTTCTCTATGTTGGCCAGGCTGGTCTCAAACTCTGGCTTCAAGTGATCTGCCCATCTCAGTCTCCCCAAGTGCTGGGATTCCAGGCCACTGTGCTTGGCCTGCTAATATATTTAAAAATGTCTTCTGTTAAAGACAGGGAATTAAAAATAATACATAGAACAAAAGAAGAAATATCCACCTAATCAACTCTTGACTCAAGATTGGGGACATAAAATTATTAAGTAGTATAATGTAGTAACTTTGTAAAAAAATGTTCTTTACACACTTCTGTTCTACCTCATCAGGAAATTACACAGACACACACACCTGCACAGGAAATGAAGAGCTCCTGAAACGTGTAGCTATCTGCAACTCTGCAAACAGTTCTCTCTTCTGTCCTGGTGATGGTACTTACTATTCCAAAAGCCTCACATGATCCACCTGCTCACCAGCATGGAGGTGGAAAAACCCAGACTTTCACAAAAAATCTGTCAGCCCATAGCTGACATAGCTCTTATATACACAATACACATAGGTTTTTTTTTTTTTAACCAAATATTACAAGTGTGCTCTGATACTTAAAAAAAAAAAAAAAAAAAAAACCAAAACCCTTGTCTCCTTACAATTCATCCTATTATCCTGAATTCACATATCAAGTAGCCTCCCTTCATATAATGCTTCAAAGACTGAAACTGTGAGTCCCATTAGAATAATTTACATTGACATGCCAAATAATGAAGAGGAAAGCAACAAAATACCCTTTATCAAGCGACCAGGCTTCAACCTAATCAGTAAACAGCCTGCACTGTGCCACGGCTGGCCTTGGGGAGGGAAGTGATGCTGGCATTGCAGTGTGCCTCATCAGAGCTCCCACAGCCCCCAATCACGGACAGCTGCAGAGAGAGTTGCGGCGGGGAAGGGCCTGGGCTTGTGTCAGAGTCAGACATCTGGTGTGGACTCTGTCTCACTGCTGGTCCGCACCACGGACAGGGTCTGTGGTGTGGACTCTGTCCTCGACAAGGTGCCTGGTGCCATGAAGCTAGGCTATGCTTCAAGCTGCCAGAATAGATGCAGAATTCTCTTGGGAGCCGTGCCAAAGAAAGCTTTAACCCTTCCTTCCCACTTTCTAGTTGTAAAATCTTTATTGCTGATGAGCTTCAAGCTCCTCATCTGTGAAGTGGGTAAAATAATATCTGCTTCTGATACTTTTTTTTTTTGGATCACAAAAACAGGCCTAATTGGCCTTTGATAAACAGTAGCTCTTGTTACCATACACATTCATCTGACTTTTACACTTCACTGTTTCCCTTGGTGCTCGTTAATCTCATTTTACCTGAAGGAGACACAGACTACAGGCTCTGCTGGAAGTATTCTGATTAAAGGTAACCCAACCAACTCAGGAGAGTTATGAGTGCAGAAGCCATTTCAAAAACACTTAATGTTTCCTGGGGCCCTGCCTGTGGGTCATGAAAACAAGTCTAGTTACATACTCTGGCCAGGCAGTCCCACTTTGGGAATGCCATCCCCCTCCCCCACATAAATTGGTACTTCTGTTGATAAAAAGACAAGCCACCCACAACACATAAATTACATACAACCAGTGACAGACCACTACTCGGAATATATAAAGTTCAACACCCCAAGAGAAAAATAAACAAAAGACCTGAGCAACACTTCACCAAAGTGGAAACGCAAATGGCAATACACTGCAAAAGGCTCTTAGCCTCAGCAGTAATCAGGAACTGGAATTTAAACCACAGTGAATTCCACTACAGACCTACCAGGCTGAAAAAAAATGCAGTCTAGAAAAAAGTTAAGAAAAAAGACATGTAAGTGTAACAACTAATGGAAAGAGAGCAGAGCAACAGGAGCTCCACAACACTAACAGGAACGGAGGCATCACTCTGCTCTTGGAAGACAGTCTAGCATTATCGCTGAAGGTGAGGAACACCCTACCTCCAGGATGTGCACCCTGTGCCGTAGGAGATACACGGCAGGGCTCATGCCGCTGCCAGCAGTGCCCGGAAATGCCTAGAACAATTGCCTGAAGAGATTGTGATAAATAAATAAAATGGAATGAAAACGAATAAACTGGAGCTACTTGCAATAGATGGATGAATCTTACAAGGTTTATTGGACTAGCACTATGTTGTCTGCAGCCCTCTTCTGTAAGAGGCCCCCACACCAGGGTCCTCTTGTGTGCAGCTGGGGCTGCAGCATCTCTGGTGAGCAAAAAAAGCAAAACACAATGTGCAAGCATGATGCTATTTCCATAAAGTTCAAAAACAGTTAAACACACACACACACACACACACACACACACACACACACTTTTTTTTTTTTGAGAGCCAGGTCTCTCTGTCACCCAGTGATTCTCCCAAGTAGCTAGACTACAAGTGTGCACCACCACACTTGGCTAATTTTTTATTTTTTTGTAAAGACAAGGTCTTACTACATTGCCCAGGCTGGTCTCGAACTCCTGGCCTCAAGTGATCCTCCTGTCTTGGCCTCCTGAAGGGCTGGAATTACAGCATGAGCCACCATGACCAGCCTAAATCTATTTTTAAAGACATATAAAAAGTAGTACAACTGTAAAGGAACACATGGAAGAAATCCCAAAAGTGTGAAGATCTTGAGGATCAGGGTGAGGATAGCAGGTGGCTTCTGAATACCAGCCATATTTACTGAATTCAGTAGTAGCTTCATGAGTGAGTTTTATTTACTCACTTACTATTTTTTACAATCTACGATTAAGCCCTCTTTCATATGCTTGTTATATCTCACAGTAAAGAAGCTTAAAATATAAGCTCAATAATAAAGGGGGCACAGACAGAGATATACAAAGAAGTGTGCTGCAACGCAGCGTTGAAGTAGTAAAAACCAGAAATAACCTGAATGACTATCAGAAGAGGGACATCCTGGTGAAATTAAGTGAAAAAGGCAAGCCATACCTTTTTGTTTATAGATATGTCAACATTCTATAAACAAAAGGTGGAGAAAGATGTGAGATTACTCATTGGGGTAAATATCCGGTGGGTAAAAGGGAGATTATCAAATTGTTTTTATAATCTATGCTAATTATTTGAACAGCAACAACCAACAAAAGCAGTGGCTATATTTCACATATATAAATGTCACATTTACAGATCATTACCGAAAGTCCTAATCTGAAGCCTTTCACAAATGTACAGTCTAGGTTTAATGTCCTCATGACAACCTAACTCATTGTTGGTGGCTTTAGAAAGAGAAGTAAATTATCTTGCTTTTATTTAACAGTAATGACATTAAAAGTAATGGCAAAAACTGCAATTACTTTTGCACCAACCTTTCCTAAAAGCTAATTATTTTTGTTAATAATTATCTAAGTAAACTGGGGGAAAAAACCCTAACTAAATCAAAAGCAGGCAGTGTAATTATTTACTATGGATTTAATACTCTTCCTGGTTACTCAAGACAATCCTAGTATAGCTATTACTGTTGTTTAACAAAAACAGTGGAAAATGCTAAGAATTTAAATTAATATCAACATCACTGACAAAAAACAATCAGATTTTTGTTTTGAGGCCCAGGGGTTATAACAAGAAAACAAATGAGAAATTTACAGAAATGAATTCTCCTAAAACTGGAAGTAATTAAATGTCAGATGTAGTACTGAATATCAGACCTGGAATTTGGTGGAACTGTCTTGAGACCCAGCTCACATACAGGGAGCCAGATTACTAGTGTCAGTGAGCTTCAGGGTCTTCATCTAAAAAATAAATACCATGACCTAATTTATTAGCTAGTTTGAGAGCAAAGTGAAAAAAGAGAGTGGCTCCAGTGATGCTCAAGCTTTCTTTTCTTTCCACTTTCAACGTCCCATATTAACAGAGAGAGATTTTCTTGGCAATTTATAAAGATTTAAGTGTTTTTTAAAAAATTCAAATCTGTTAGATTTTCCAAATTTGATAATTCAGCTAATAATAGCATATTTAAAGTAAGTATTTGGATTTTTTATTTGAGATTAATATAGGAATTTCCATTCTGCTTCTGAATCATACTGCTACCCAGTATCCCCACGATAGCAACTACTACCACAAGCTATTAACCTGAAAGGAAGAAAGAAGAACTAAGGAATATGTGAAATGTTTGTATGATCAATTAATCCACAACAGATGCTTTCAGACTATGTTGCTGGACTCCTAAGGAGCTGGGTGAGGAGCCATGTTGGCCTGACTCATCCACCTTCCAGAACAAACAACTTCACATGATTTGTTTTGCAAGCTTTTTCTTTAGAATTCCTTCCTTCCTTCCCTTCCCGCCTCCCTCCCTTCCCACCTCCCTCCCTGTTTTTCCTTCTTTCCTTCCTTCCCTCCCTCCCTCCTATCCCTCTGTTCCCTCCCTCTTTCCCTCCTTCCTCTTTTCCTTCCTTCCCTCCCTTTCCATGTGTAGAGACAGGTCTTGCTATGTTGCCTAGGCTGGTCTTGAACTCCTGTGCCCAAGTAATCCTCCTGCTTTGACTTCCCAAAGTGCTGGAATTACAGGCATGAGCCATCATGCCTGAACAGATTTCTATTAAAGAAAAATAAAAACGGAAAGTTTTCAATCTACTGACCTCCTACTGGTAGATAATTATGATTTCTGTGGAAAGAAGGATAGTGAGGGGTGGGGTGGGGGAAATATTTCTAAGAGAAGAAATGAATAAAAACGAAAAAAACAAAACCCTGCCCATTTACTGAATTCTAGACTTACTGTGCTGCAAGGTAAATTAACTAGTTAAATTACTAACCTGGAGGGATAAGTGGTATTTGTTTTTATGCTGTCATATTAGCTGACCTTCCATTTGGTTTCTTTTTTCTTATTGTTTTTTGAGACGGAGTTTTGCTCTTGTTGCCCAGGCTGGAGTGCAACAGCACAATCTCGGCTCACTGTAATCTCTGCCTCCCAGATTCAATCGATTCTCCTGCCTCAGCCTCTGGAGTACCTGGGATTACAGGCACCTGCCACCGTGCTCAGCTAACTTTTTGTATTTTTAGTAGAGATGGAGTCTCACTACATTGGCCAGGCTGGTCTCAAACTCTTGACCTCAGGTTATCCACCTGCCTTGGTCTCTCAAAGTGCTGGGATTACAGGTGTGAGACAGCGCGCCCAGCCCATTTAGGTTTCTTTTATTCCTGTTTTAACTAAATCTCTCTGAATTAATCCCACTGGCTTCATTATATATTCTTTCCCATTATCAGGTAATTGACAATGCCTTGCAATGTCCAACTGGATGATTTATATTCTTCCTTGGGAAAAATATGGAACACTTTCAAACTCTATCATTCTTCTAAATTACTCCTGATTTCCTTTATCTATCCATTTTGTTTGTAAAAACAAGACAACAAAGTCTTGGGTCGGTGCTAGCTGGATTTTCAGTTAAGTAGAAAGAAAAAAAAGTCTGATGAAGAAGGGAAGAGCCACTTCTTACATGGTGGTTTACATTGCACAAGGCACTTCTATGAATGTGGTCTCATTAAATTCTCCTAACAACTTTGGGAAATAGATTTACTACTTTGGGAATAAGATGCAGTTGTGCAATCCTGGCTCACTGCAACCTCAGTCTCCTGGGTTCAAGCAATTCTCCCTGCCTCAGCCTCCCAAGTAGCTGGGATTACAGGTGCCTGCCACCATATCTGGCTAATTTTTGTATTTTTTAGTAGAAACAGGATTTCTCCATGTTGGCCAGGAGAGTCTTGAACTCCTGACCTCAGGTGATCTGCCCACCTTGGCCTCCTAAAATGCTGGGATTACTGGTGTGAGCTACTGCACCTGGCCTAATTGGGTTTTTACTGAAACTGTGCTAACTGCTATAGAGGACAAAAAAATAACACTTGGCCCTGAACAACAACCTGTTTTTGGTAAAAAGATAGAAGTTGAGTATCCCTAATCTGAAATCCAAAGCTTTCTGGGAATTGAAGTGACACTCAAAGGAAATACTCTTCGGAGTATTTTGGATTTCATAGTTTCCAATCAGGGATGCTCAACCAGTAAGTATAATGCAAATATTTCAAATTTCATAAAAATCAGAAATTTGAAACACTCCAGGTCCTAAGCATTTCAGATAAGGGATGCTCAACCTATACTGGGAAAATACGTTTATGGGTGGAGGGTAAGATAATTTTACCCTGAGTGCTTCCCCATGGGTCTCTGCCTAGAAAATCGATGAACTTATAGCCGGGCGCGGTGGCTCAAGCCTGTAATCCCAGCACTTTGGGAGGCTGAGGCGGGTGGATCACGAGGTCGAGAGATCGAGACCATCCTGGTCAACATGGTGAAACCCCGTCTCTACTAAAGATACAAAAAATTAGCTGGGCATGGTGGCACGTGCCTGTAATCCCAGCTACTCAGGAGGCTGAGGCAGGAGAATTGCCTGAGCCCAGGAGGCGGAGGTTGCGGTGAGCCGAGATCGCGCCATTGCACTCCAGCCTGGGTAACAAGAGCGAAACTCCGTCTCAAAAAAAAAAAAAAAAAAAAAAAAAAAAAAAAGAAAATCGATGAACTTATGAGTCCCAGCCAAAGGGCTCCTCCCCTGCTGACCAAAGCAGATGAGGGGGACATTCACCCACCCCAGCAAAAGTGTTATTAACATGCTGCCCTCTGGAGTTTAAATGCCTAGAGGGCAGGAGCAATGACTTCACATACCCATGCTAAGGTGCTGTTTGCTGAATGAATAAGTGAAGTCATAGCAACATACAGAAGGCTGTAGTCAAAGCAGAACTTTTATCTAATTGACAATAACGTGAACTTATTTTTGTTGAGTAGTGGGGTAAGTATAGCCTAAAAGTTTTAAATAGTTTTAGCTTCAGTAGTAGAAGGGTAGATACTCAGGGCATGAATGCTGGCAATGGTTAATGCTTAGCCTATACAGTTCAAACAGAATCTCTCAGATGGTTTGTGGTTCTCATTCATCCTCCTTCCTGTGATCCAACAGGTGGGTGTTCCAAGCCTGATCACAGTCCCTTGTCTTCCCTTTGCATGCCTTCATCGCTTTTGATTTTCACTCTCATTGACAGTGAAAGTAGATCACATACAGTAGATATAAAATCAGGTTTCTTATGTTAAAGATAAGAGATCTTCCACTGAAAGACAAAACTGATGGCTGATTTAGAGGGTCGCCCATTTGAAAAAACAAATCCATGTCCTTATTCCCCCCAAATAGCCTTACTGGCCAAGGTTAATAATAACTGGCATTTCCTTTTTAAGCCCCTATTTCTTATGTTGTATCTTTTTGATATATGTGCAATCATGCCCAGAAGTTTCATTGAGAAACTATTCTTTTCCAACTGAACTTACGGAATATTTGTAGTTATTTTCATAACAGCATATGTATTTTCTAGACAATCAGTTCATTTTTCTTTTTTAAACTTGGGGTAAAATTAATATAAAACTACAGTAAGAAAATAACTAAAGGAAATTAAAACCTCAAAAAATTAGTCATTTTAAGGTATGCAATTCAGTGGCATTTAGTATATCACAATGTTGTATACACACTACCTCTATTTACAGAATATTTCCATTATCCCAAAGTAGACCCCATCCCTATCAGCAGTCACTCTCATTTCCTTTCCTCCCAGACCCTGGCAGCCAATCAGCCAGGTCTAGATTTGCCTGGTCTGGTCATTTCACATAAAGGGAGTCACAAGACATGAGATCTTTTGTGTCTGTTTTTTTCTTTTCTTTTCTTTTTGATTTGGCTTTGTGTTTTTGAGGTCCATCCATGTTGTAGCATGCTTCTTTTAGCTAGTTCACTTTAGACTTCATAAAACCTCTTTTATGGCCCATTTCATGTCTTCTCTTAAAGATGTTTCCTTCCTTTACTTCCGGTTCTATTTCTGTGTTTGCACTAGAGTAATGTTTTGGGACAACGACCAGGCTGGTTTAATTTTGTCCCTTTGAATTTTATTATTGGTGCTATACCCCATATTCTTCTGGCCTCCTTTTCTCCTCATTAATTAAATCATGGCTGCAATAAAAATGAAGAAACTAAAACTTGGAAGTATAATATTGCTCAGGTTACTTTCTTATTTTAATGAGAAAATAAGTTCTTGTAAATTAAAGATTCAACTTTTCAACTTCTCCTGATTTTCTTGATTGTTCTTATATAAAATACATAATGTCAAAATTATTGTAAGCAGATTCAGTTATTAAGATAAAGACTCCTTGTATAAGAACAAATTAATGTGTTCAAAGTAAAGCAACCAAATACATAGGAAATGAAGAAATAGTTGAAGCCTTAGAGAGTTATAAATTCTAATCATGATTTGTGTGACTTGGGACTAAGACCTTAGATTTAAAAAATCTTTCCTTTAAAATAAATCATGTTCTCTATTAATCTTTGATTAGACTCACTAGTAAAAATAATTGTCAGTTTACAGAAACAACAAAGACACTGAGAAATAAAGCGATTAAATAAATATTAGGAAAACAGACTTCATCTTCCTAAAATGTAACCAATCCGAAGAAAATTTTTGTATAGCTTATTTCACCTTCCAAAATGTTTTATGTTAAAAAAAAAATCACAATCCAGATGCTTAGAATGCATTATTTTAGGCTAGGCATAGTGGCTCACCTGTAATCCTAGTACTTTGGGAGGCCGAGATGGGCAGATCACACGGTCACCAGTTCAAGAGCAGCCTGATCAACATGGTGAAACCCTGTCTGTACTCAAAATATTTAAAAAATTAGCTGGATGTGGTGTAGTGCTCCTGTAATTCCAGCTATTCAGGAGCCTGAGGCAGGAGAATCGCTTGAACCTGGGAGGCAGAAGTTACAGTGAGCCAAGATCGCACCACTGCACTCCAGCCTGGGCAACAAGAGTGAAACTCCATCTCAAAAACAAACAAACAAACAAAAACAAAACAAAAAAAACCCCACATTATTTTAGCAGAAGACCTTACAAAGAGATACTTCAATTATTTTTATTATGCTTAATCAAAGATGCATGCTACACATCTGGCAAATAGATGGCAAGTTTTTGAGTGTATCTGGTATCTGTTAAAAAAATGTTTAAGTTCAACCTGATATTTAAGGAAAGGTATTCAAATGAAAAGTGTTTATTTGCACAAAGGTAAAAGAAAGCCCAACCCAACAAACCCTGAAAGGGAAAAGTCACCTCAAACTCTAAAGAAACTTAAAGGTCATTTGGTCCAGTCCTTTCATTTTCTGACAAATCGGGGCCACCTCTATTGGTACTAGGAACAGAGCCAGGAATACATTCCAGGTCTCTTGATACCAAGTTTAGAGCCCTTTCTGATATGTGCAGAGTGCCCACATGCCCCCTAAATTAGAGAACACCATGGCCATAAAATAAGGCGTGTGAACAGAACAAATACACAAGAAAGTCTAAGAGAGAATGTCAAGAGAAAAGTACATCAGAACACAAAACCAAAACATTCACAGTATTAACAGCCAGGAAAAGCTGATGCCCAGGTACTGATTATGAGAAGAGGGGATTCAATCTTGAAAACAGTTGGTTACGTGAATTTCTATTCACTGTTTTCTTGTTATTTATCCTTCCTCGAACAATAAATATTGGCCAAAATATCCAGTCTTAAAGGACAATAAAAAGATTTAATTTTGACTTCTAGTGGGAGGTAACATTTGGCAGAAAGAAAAAAAACTATAAAGAAAACACAAAACATACCTCTAAATTGATGAAGGGCTTGAAGTAACAGCATGCTGCTCAGGTAAGAGGTGTCTACTGCTGCTCTGAGCAGCCCTGGTCTCAAGATTCAGCAAGGTTTTTTTTTTGTTGTTGTTGTTGTTTTTTTTTTTTGAGAGAGTCTTGCTGTGTTGCCCAGACTGGAGCATAATGGCGTGATCTCGGCTCACTGCAACCTCCACCTCCTGGGTTTAAGTGATTCTCCTGCCTCAGCCTCCTGAGTAGCTGGGATTACAGGTGCACACCACCATGTCTGACTAATTTTTAAAAAATTTTTAATAGAAACAGGGTTTCGCCACGTTGGCCAGACTGGTCACCAACTCCTGACCTCGGGTGATGTGCCTGCCTTGGCCTCCCGAAGTGCTGGGATTATAGATGTCAGCCACCGCGCGGGGCCCAGCATTCCCTCTTAAGTGCTACTTCATTCTCCTTTCAGGAACTTCAGTGAAGTCACCAGGAACAATTTTATTTTTCAAAATCATGAAAGAACTCTTAGAAATGTCCCTTGAAGCAGAGTCTCTAAGCACAGCAATTAAGAAAGAGATTCTGGACCTCAAACCCCGAGGGAAGTGTGTGGCTTTTTAAAAAAGCGGCCTTTTTAAAGAAGGAAAATCAAAGAAGGGAAATTACTATTGAAGTTTCTTACCCGAGGAGAGGTCCTACCACTCCGCATTTCCTGTTAAAGGAGCGTTTGAAATGATTCTCCAATAAATAACCCAGCCCAGTAAACTTGTGTAGAATGATTCCTAAGGGTTCCCTCTCCAGCACTTTGGTGTATGCCAGTCTCACTCAGCTGGACGGAACGTGATGGGCTCTGTGGGAGACTGAAGGCCCCAGCATCCTGCCCAGTCACAGCTGGGCTGGCTGGCGGACCCTGGTCCAATCACCCTACCTCTGTTTCAGGCCCTCCTCTGTAAGACTGGGTGGACACAGAGCCTCCTCCTCTGAAACTGACTTTTGTGAAGACTAAAAGGAAAAAGGAAAGCACAATGTATACAACAATTTTTTCCTGTGAAAATAAATAATGAACACTCACACTCTTTCCATGTGTGATAAAGTGCTTTCCCCGCATGCTCATGTTAACTTCCCTTCTGTGTCCAGAGGCACATAGCTACCGTGGCTTGTCACCTGCACTGTACACAGACCCTGGCACCAAACAGGTCTCTACCCTTATTGCCAATATTGAGCTCCAATGATTATGCTTATGAAGTATAAAAATACACATTTAAATCTTGCTGAGCAAAGTTCTAAGATTAACCCAAGAAAATACCTAATGTGCATCCCACAAATACAAATTATTTGCTTATCATGTATCAGAAATTCTACTATCTACAGGAAATATAATGGTGAATGAGAAACAGCACCTGCCCAGAGGGAGCCTACCAACCAGCAGGCAAGTGTGAAATACGGTGACTGGGCATGCAGTTGACACACCTTCACTGACTGTCTACGTGTCAGACACCCTACAGTTGTGATGATGATGAAGACATCATAGGTCCATTAGACTCAGAGCCCAGACAGCGCATGGCACAGGTCAGCACTGGAGGGGGTCGTGGGGAGGTGGGCATGTGGCACAGGTCAGCACTGGAGGGGATGGGGGCAGGTGGGCACCTAGTAGAGACCAGCGCTGGAGGGGATGGAGGCAGGCAGGTTCATGGCACAGTCCAGCACTGGAAGGGATGGAGGGAGGCGGGCACATGGCACAGGTCAGCACTGGAGGGGATGGGGGGAGGCGAGCACCTGGCATAGGCCAGAACTGGAGGGCGGCCCCTGTATGATGCATCTATGATGCATGGGAGGGCTCCTCATACGAATGTCATGATGTTCTCATATTATTAATCAAAGAAAGGGACACACTCAAACCCATACCTGTGACATCATTCACTGACATTAAAACATGTGTCTGTGTTGGGCCACACAGCCCTCGGCACAGGCACCAGAGGGAGCTGCACCTGACCTCCATGGTGCTTGCAGTGGAGAGGAAAGGGGACCTGGTGATAGCTGCAGAAGATGAGGGAGGCAGTGCCGAGCCCTTAATGACGGTGCAGCATGAGACTGGCCTATGAGGGAAAAGGGGCTTAAATAAAGCCCAGGAAACTAGTGCAGAGGCTAGCAGGCCAGTGGGCTGGGAATCCCACTGGGGGCTTCAAAGGAACTTTCTATCCTGACTCAGATTGGTTAATTTCTGAGCATACTGACTGAGTGTGGCTTCTGCTATAAAGCTTATCACCACTTAATCTGTTGCCATAAAAATGAAAGCTGGTATTTAGACAACAGCTTCTCAATCGGCTAATTCTCTGAAATGCACTTCCTCCACTAACCCTGTCCTGGAAGCTGACCAGGGCAGCGGTCCTCGCCTTGTCTTCACTCCTCATGGGATGAAATGGCTATGTGGGCCTGGGAGCTTTCCTCCCTTCCATTCTAGTCCTTAGCCCATGCCTTTCCCGTTCTCTCCAGAGCTCCTACATTTTACCCCACCCTCTGCACCCCCTCCAAGGTGGCTGCTCTTAGCCTCTGCTCTCTGTGTGGATGCTTGCCAGGTGGTGCCACATCACCACCTATCCTGAGTCCCCCTCTGGCTCCCACGCTGCTCTGGGTGCGGAGGAAGTAAGCTGTTTTGTGTCCCTGGCCTGTGCCACAGCTTCTGAGAGCTCCCTATGTACCAGTTTTCTGTTCTCCTTCCTTCAACTGTGGGAAGTTTCCAGCCTTGTGGCCCTGTCCCAATCTCTCCCTCCATTCCCCATCTATTATACATACAGGAGTAAAGGCAGTCTTATACTCTATTTTCATGTTTATGACCTGTTCTCTTCTTCACTCAAAAACTCATATTGACCCTTATTTCTCTGGAATCAATGCAAAATCCCTAATAGGATTTAGCCTTTATCTAACAGATAAAGTGTGGCATAAATCCCCAAATCTGGCACACAGCTCAATGCCATGGCAACTAGCTAGAAGCATAGTACAAAGAGGAACGAAATAATATTTACTGAATAAGTGAGTGAATAATCTTTTCTTTTCTTTCTTTCTTTTCCTTTTTTTTTTTTTTCTTTTTTGAGATGGAGGTCTCACTATGCTGCCCTGGCTAGTCTTAAACTCCTGAGCTCAAGTGATCTGCCCGTCTTGGCCTCCCAAAGTGCCAGGTTACAGGCATGAGCCACTGTGCCTGGCCATATTATCTTTTCAATAAACCATCTTACTTCCCCTTTTGCATCTCTCTTTCTCTCTCAGTCCTACATTTGCCTTCGCAGATAACATCTCACCAATTTGGAGACACTTTTCTTTCTGCTAGATCAAGATGTTTAAAGCATTTGTTCTCACTTCTTTCATGAAACATTCTGAGATCAGTCAGCTAAGATCTACCAGATTTTTGAACTGAATCATCAACTGCTCTAATACTTCTGCCTGTCCTGTTTTGGGTTGAAAGAGACGCAATTCAAGGTCAAAGGCCATGTCAGTTGCTTCCTCTGTCATTCTCCATACTCGGACAGCACCCTCTGTGTTGTACGAACAAAATGCTCTTTAATATGAGCTTCTGCAGTACATTACTGTACCTTCAAGAGGTCTACAGAAAAGAGTACTTATAAATTAATAATACATTTTGGACTCAGTGGTTGTTTTAACAAGTTGGGAAATAAATGCCAGTAGATTTTTGAACTGAAAGAGGTCCCCTTTCCCCACTCCCCACAAAAGAATTTGCTAGCTATAGTTTCCATACCTATGATAGGTTAACATATTTCAGAAAATTTCTTTTTTTTTTCTTCTGAGTATTACCCTGGCAAATAAAAACGAAAGCATATAATAAACAGCAATAAAAAAATAAAGTTTGCACACAGAATTATGACACCAAAGCCATGTGACTTCTCAGCTTGTCTGGCCTACTAAAGTGCCGCACGGACCATTTGGGAGGACAGAGGTTGGGGGTCCCTTAGCACAGAGTCACAGAGGAATAAATAGCAGGAGTGCCCTGGAGAGGAAGGAAGCACAGGCTGTACTGCACGTCCTGCGGTGAGCATACATCACACTGGCACTTTTGTGAAAACTGTACAGTTTTCAAACTGAAGCTCAGGCTGTTTTTCTAACTTCTTCCTCTGATCAGTTGACAGACACTCAAATCTGAAAAATTAGTCTGTCAGAGAAACAAAAGCTATGTTGCTGTTTTCCTGCAAGCCTCTGGATCAAAGCAGGTGGCAGGAATGGTGCTCTCTGCATAGGTGTCTGGCAGCATGTGTGTCTGGCTGGTGGCTCTGTGGTCCCAAGTCCCCTGCAACACGGCCTTTCAAGAGCAGGTAGGGCTGAGTGATGTTCCATCACCACAACTGTGGATCAGATGAAATTGGTAGGCTAAATCCAAAAGGCTCTGTGACTTAGCTCAAACATACAACTATTATCCAATTGGGAAAAGGGTATTTTCTGTCTTAGATCCTGCAATTATAAAATTAATCATTTTAGCTTGAATTTTGGGAAGTAAGCCTATTTTGTTAAGGTTTATGAGAAGTGTATTTTGTTAAAGTTTACAAGAGTTGCTATGAAACATGGTAATTCATTTAAAAAAAGGGAAAAAAAAGAGAGACCATGTTGTGTTTACTGGGCCATGGATGGATGAATGATGTCACTAATAGGCAATTATAACATTCTGCATTCCAAAACAATTTAATAATTTGTTTTGAAGAAATATAGCTTCCAAAAGAACAAAAACACAATCTAAACATTTATTTGGATGCTTGCATGGCAAAATAAAAATAAATACATAAAGAAATTAATCTCAAAAAAGCATCAAATATTTAGTCACCAATGTTAACATGGAAGGAGGTTCAAATGTTTATCAGCAAATGAATTGGTTGGAATACTCAATGCATTTCCCATGGAAAAAAACATTTCCCATGTAAATGTTATAGATGGTGGTTAGGCTTCTAGTGACAGCCACAAAAACTAGGTTAAATGTTAGGTACCTGTATGGCTGTAAAGAAGAATGGTGAAAAAACTAGAACTTTAGAGAGTCAAAGATTCCTGGGTCCTGTCTGGCTGTGCCCTTCCCCAGCAGTATTTCTGTAAGGTGCCGTGTCCTGCAGTCTCCAGCCAGAACAGCTGCCCCTGGCCTGGAGCACACCAGGACGCCTGACAGCTGGAACATCCTGTGGCGGGAGCCCCGTCATGTCCTTGCTAGGCTCAGGTGGGTGGGAGCCGAGTCAAAGAGCCCTCCCCTCTAAATGGTACTGATGGTTAAACGGTACTGATGGTTACCATAACTATGCTTAGTCCTCAGATGACTGTGAATCTGAAATGTTTACAATGAACATTCTTTTCTTTTTGAGACAGAGTCTCACTCTGTCTCCCAGGCTGGAGTGCAGTGGTGCAATCTCAGCTCACTGCAACCTCTGCCTCCAGGGTTCAAGCAATTCTTGTGCCTCAGGCTAAGTAGCTGGGACTATAGGCATGTGCCACCATGGCCACCTAATTTTTTTTTTAGTAGAGATGGGGCTTCACCAAGTTGGCTAGGCTGGTCTCAAACTCCTGGCCTCAAGTGATCAAGTGAACAGCCTGTCTCAGCCTCTCAAAGTGCTGGGATTATAAGGGTGAACCACCACACCTGGCCTACAATGAATATTCTAATGAGGACTAAAATGAAGTTCAGTGTTGATAAGGGTAAGATTCACGTGACCCAATCAAGCTTTTCTTGTATCTAGACATGCTTTCCAAATATCTGGACAAATAGCATTCCCCAAATACATAATGCAATTAAGTTATAATACAGCTGCCTGTTTATAAACAAGAGGAAGCATTTATTATAAAACATACCTGGCCGGGCGTGGTGGCTCACACCTGTAATCCCAGCACTTTGGAAGGCTGAGGTGGGTGGATCACCTTAGTTCTGGAGTTGGAGACCAGCCTGATCAACATGGTGAAACCCCATCTCTACTAAATACAAAAAAATGGCTGGGTGTGGTGGTGCATACCTGTAATCCCAGCTACTTGGAAGGCTGAGGCAGGAGAACTGCTTGAACCTAAGAGGTGGAGGTTGCAGTGAGCTGAGATTGTGCTATTGCACTCCAGCCTGGGCAACGAGAGCAAAATTCCATCTCAAAACAGAAAAAAACAAAACAAAAAACCATAGTTATACAGACCAATAAAAATGTGCTTTTACCTTCTTAGGGCTTACAGGGGATATGTCTATGAAATATATGTCTCCCAGGAAATTAAGCTTTTAGGAAGAGCTGTCACTCACGAGTATGGTACCACAGGAAAGACAGACCGCACTCAAAGTCGAGGCCTGTGGGAGAGCTAAATGCCTACTGAGGTCAGTCAAAGAAATGCTCACTAAACATTCACCATTTAGAATGGCCACAGCCAGAGTGGTTATGATGCAAACTACTGGCAGATGCTATCGATAAATGCTCTAAAAGCAGAATGTCATATGCTCAGAATGGGAGTTTTTTTCCTCAGATACTGTTATAGTTCTGATGTTACTATAATTAAACATCAACAAGAGAGGTAAAATAACACACTATTTAAAGAAAGAAATTTAACAAGAAGATTGAGAAAACCCCCAATTCACTATATGACTGGATAGTTCCATTAAAAATGTTTCTTTCTTCCCCTAAGTCATAGATTAGGATTATTACTGGAGATTTAACAGGCACAGATAGGCCAGATCTTACACTCCACCTCTGCCTATCAAAAACAACATTTTAGGGTGAGGTGCCATGAAACCTGGCAGGGAACAAAGCTTGCTTACTATGGAAAGTGCAAAGACATGACAACTTATGAATTTTGCTTACAGCTCACAAAATGTCTTTTAACTAAATTAGATTTTCATTTATACAACCTACCACCCAAAGATGTTTTATTGTTACAGCGAGGAAAACATGCAAAGGACAAACCTTCATAATTAAAACACATGTATAACATTTTAAACTTATTTTAAGTAAAATTATGAATCATGAAATCTGCCTAATTCTTTTTGCTGTCAATTATAATTCTTCCCCTAAAGGTACTTTATAGATTCCACTCAACTTTTCGCCTTGTTTTACAGGCAAACTCCAGGATCCTGGTTTATTACCTTTAAAAACAGAATTAGAGGGGAGTCGATCCAAGATGGCTGAATAGATACAACTCCAGAGCACAACTCCCAGCGAGAGAGACGCAGAAATCCAGAGATCTCCTAGCTCCAACCAAGGTACTAAGTGCATTTCAACAGGTCTGGTCCGACGGACAGCAAAGCCCACTCAGGGCAGACTGAGGTGGGGAGAGGTGCTGCTTCACCCAGAAAGTGCATCTGACTGGCAAGTCAGAGGCTGCCACATTAACACTAAAATTAACTCCAGATGGATTAAGATTTAAACATAAAATCTAATAGTATAAAAACACTAGAAGAAAATGTAGGCAAAACCATCCAGGACATAGGTATAGGCAAGGACTTCATGACTAAAACACCAAAAGCAATGGCAATAAAAGACAAGAGAGACAAATGGGATCTAATTAAAATTCAGAGTTCTGTACAGCAAAAGAAACCATCATTAGAGCAAATTGGCAAACAACAGAATGGGAAAAAAATTTTGCAATCTACCCATCTAGGGGTAATAACCAGAATCTACAAAGAACTAAAACATATATACAAGAAAAACAAAAAACCCCATTCAAAAGTGAGTGAAGACTATGAACAGACAGTTTTCAAAAGAAGACATATATGAGGACAACAAACATATGAAAAAATGCTCATCATCACTGGTCATTAGAGAAATGCAAAACGAAACCACATTGAGGTATCATCTCACGCCAGTTAGAATGGTGATCATTAGCCGGGCGCGGTGGCTCAAGCCTGTAATCCCAGCACTTTGGGAGGCCGAGGCGGGTGGATCACGAGGTCAAGAGATCGAGACCAGCCTGGTCAACATGGTGAAACCCCGTCTCTACTAAAAATACAAAAAACTAGCTGGGCGTGGTGGCGCGTGCCTGTAATCCCAGCTACTCGGGAGGCTGAGGCAGGAGAATTGCCTGAACCCAGGGGGCGGAGGTTGCGGTGAGCCGAGATCGCGCCATTGCACTCCAGCCTGGGCAACAAGAGCGAAACTCCGTCTCAAAAAAAAAAAAAAAAAAAAAAAAAGAATGGTGATCATTAAAAAATCTGGAGACAACAGATGCTGGAGAGGACGTGGAGAAATAGGAACACTCTTACACAGTTGGTGGGAGTGTAAATTAGTTCAACCACTGTGGAAGACAGTGAGGCAATTTCTCAAGGATCTAGAAATAGAAATTCCATTTGACCCAGCAATCCCATTACTGGGCATATACCCAAAGAACTATAGATTGTTCTACCATAATGACACATGCACATGTATGTTCACTGCAGCACTGTTTACAATAGCAAAGACCTAGAACCAACCCAAATGCCCATCAATGATAGACTGGACAAAGAAAATGTGGTACATATACACCAAGGAATACTATGCAACCATCAAAAACAATGAGTTCATGTCCTTTGTAGGGACTTGGATGAATCTGGAAACCATTATTCTCAGCAAACTGACACAAGAACAGAAAGCCAAACACCGCATGTTCTCACTCATAGGTGGGTGTTGAACAACGAGAACATGTGGACTCGGGGAGAGAAGCTTCACACACTGGGGGCAGTTGGGGTGGGTAGGGAGAGACAGTGGGGGGTGGGGAGTCATAACATGGGGAGAAATGCCAGATACAGTATGCATCTAAAGTTAAATACATTTAAAAAAATAGAATTAGAGAGAAAAGACTAATAAGAACCAAGCACTGTAGCAAACTGGATGCACATTCTCACCTTCCTCTGGTGGCTTTCTGTAGAACCTTCATCCCCACCAGGCTGCAACACTTCCCTTCCAACTGTCTTGCCTTCGACATGGTGAACTCCAAGTGTACTTCACCGAACATTCCACAGGCATCTTGTACTAGAAGGCAGTTTCTGTAAAAAAGCATTCGCATTTGTTCTTTGAGGAGGCAGTTTGGATTAATACAGAGATCAAGACTTCCCTGTTCTTCATTAGAAAACCACTATATACTGTGGTGACTGGTCAATATAATTTAAATAAATTAAAGAAAAACCAAGAAAAAAAAAAGATATCCACTGTAGTGATCTTCCTAAGTGAGTTAGTCAGGATAAAAAAAGTTGGATTCAAGACATGCTTTCTGCACATGTGCATGCAGGTGTTTGAACCACCATTCACAGGTAGGTATGAAATTAAAACCTAAGTCAAATATGGCTGAAAAATATATCAAGATGATAATTTTTTTAAACCAACTAGATTACCTAGATACAGAGTATCCTTTTCTCATTTTTTACCCTGTTTCCCATGAAAGAAATATTTGTTTTATGTGGATGCTCAATACTGAGAAAAGCTGCAGGATAACATTATGATGAGAACAACAGTAAGAGGCTTTCTCTGAGACACCACACATTTAGAGACATGCATATCCCAGCAGGATAAAACCTGGTGTCCCAGCTTGCAGCAACACCGCAATGATGGACAGGCCAGTGACATGATGGGATTCCCTCTAGTTTTTAAGTTCAGAAGATGGTTTACATAAAGGCCTATTTATGACTGAATTTCCAATCCTCTCATTTTATAACTGAAGTAAATGAAGTCTTATTTATCACAAAATGAAAGATTCTCAGAAAACATTTCACGGAGCCTGAAGAAATTATAGTCAGTAAATAACATCACAAAATGGACATGAAAACTATTCTAAAGATAAGAATGTAAAGAAAAGTAAATGTTAGAAGAGAACGGATGAAGCCAGGAGCCTTAAGTGCTGCCTTGACAAAAGGGTCAAGAATTTTTGACTCCTTGATGACGTCTTCCAGGCCCACAGGGCCTGCTGGATTGCAAGAGAAGCAAAAATATATCCTGTCTGAAAGAAAGCATCTTTACTTGGATTGCTAGTTCACCATGGAGTAAGGCCAAACAAAGATAATGCTCAAATAAAAATCAAACACAAAGAAACAAACTGTCATATGGGAATAGTCCAAAGAAATAACAACAGACCTGCTGGGGACTTGGGATACTAGAATTCACAGATAGAAAATATAGAATGACTGTTTTAAAAAGGTAAAAAGTCCCCAAAATATGGATAGGAGACAAGAAACTACATAAAATGACTTGATAGATTTGAAGAAGGATGAAATTACATTTTCAAAAATGAAAGCTACATTTGTTGAAACAAAAATATTCATTGAGCATGTGTAACAAATGGCTATATGCATCTGAAGAGTGTATATATGATATCTGAGGTATAAATCTAAATAAATTACCTAGAATATAGCTTGAGAGCTAAGAAGAAAAAAACATGAGAATGTGCAGAAATAGAGTAAAGTGAGAAGGTCTAACATATGTCTAATAGGAATTTCAGAAAAACAAGACAGAGGAAGGGAAGCAATAATATGTAGATACAGTAACTGAGAAATTTTCCCAACTGATCTAAGATACAGGAAGAGAAACAAATACCAAGTAGGGCTGGCCATAGTGGCTCACACCTGTAATCCCAACCCTTTGGGAGGCCGAGGTGGGAGGATCACTTGAACTGCAGGGTTCAAGACCAGCCTAGACAATGTACAGTAGTGAGGTTTTGTCTCTAGGAAAAATTTAAAAAAGTTAGCTGGGTGTGGTGGTGCATGCCCATAGTCCCAAATACTTCAGGGGCTGAGGTGGGAGGATTACTTGAGCCCAGGAGGTTGAAGCTGCAGTAAGCTGTGATCATGTCACTGCACTCTAGCCTGGGCAACAGACCAAGAACCTGTGTCAAAGACAAAAACAGAGGGAGAAAAAACAAACAAACAAACAAACAAATCCCAAGCAGAACAACTAAATGGAAATCCAACTACATACTCACTGTAATGAAACTAGAGAATATAAAAGACTGAGTTGTTAAAAGCAAGAAGCACACAAATAAGATTTTAAAAGCACACACAATGAGATTTAGAAGACAGCACATCTGCAAAGAATATAAATTTGACTTAAATCAACCTTCCAAACAGCAATGAATGAAGCCAGAAGACTGGATTATTTTCAGAATTCTGAAAGCCATCTCAGAACGATATCAGCAAAACTCCTTTCAAGAATGATGGCAAATGAAGGACATTTTTATTTTTTAATATTTATTTATTTATTTATGAGATGGAGTCTCACTCTGCCACACAGCTGGAGTGCAGTGGTGCAATCTCGGCTCACTGCAACTTCCACCCTCTGGGTTCAAGCAATTCTCCTGCCTCAGCCTCCTGAATAGCTGGGATTACAGGTGCCCCCCACCATAGCTGGCTAATTTTTGTATTTTTAGTAGAGATGGGGTTTCTCCATGTTGCCCGGGCTGGTTTCGAACTCCTGGCCTAAAGTGAACCACCCACCTCAGCCTCCCAAACTGTCAGGATTACAGGTGTGAGCCACCAGCACTGGCCTGGGACATTTTTAGACAAGAAAAAACTAGGAGGATTTTCAACCTACAGAACCTGAAGTATTTACTAATTACTAAAATGATTTCTAGAGCAGGTACAGTGGTTGACACCTGTAATCCCAGCATTTTGGGAGGCTGAGGCGGGAGGATCACTTGAGCCCAGGGGTTTGAGATCAGCCTGGGCAACAAAGTGAGACACTGTCTTTACAAAAAATAAAAAATTTAGTCAGGTGTGGTGGTGCATGCCTGTCGTCTCAGCTACTCACGAGGCTGAGATGGGAGGATCCCTTGAGCCTAAAAGTTTGGGGGTTGCAGTGAGCTATGATTGTGTCACTGCACTCCAGCCTGGGTGGCAGAGTGAGACCCTGTCTCAAAAAACAAAATTATTTCTAAACAATGTACTTTAGGAATAAGAAAATTATCATGGAATAAAGGTCTGAGATACCGGAAGAACTAATCAGCAAAAATACAAACAACCTAAAATAAGTATAGTAGGATAGAATAACAGCATAATCAGTATTATTAAATGTGTAGAGAGCTGAAAAACTGAAAATGGATAGCAAGGAAATCAAACGTGGGATGACTGGAGCTCAAGTGTTCCCAAGTCCTTATATCACTCTAAGCCTGGAGTTAAGATATTAACTTAAGAATAGTATATGTGATACCATTTCAAGGATAATCACCAAAGAACAGAAACAGGGAATATAACCTTCTAATCACTAGAGGAAAACAATAGAATGAGAAATACAGGAAAACAAACAAAAAAGGAAAACATAAAGAAAAAACATTTAATAGCAAAAAAAAAAAAAAACAGGTGATAAGTGAAAGGGTAAACAAAAGTCCTTGCATATTAGAAATGGAACAAAAATGATTTAAACATGTCAAAGACAGAATCTGTCATGTTGTTTAAAGGAAATAAAAATGTCTTCCAATAAACTGGTAACAAAAGTACAGAAAGATTCAAAGTAAAAAGACAGGAAAAAATGTTTCTGACAAAATTTTTTTAGTTTTAATTAAGTTCTAAGATGCATGTGCAGACGTGCAGGTTACATAGGTACACATGTGCCATGGTGGTTTGCTGCACACATCAACCTGTCATCTACATTGTGCATTTCTTCTAAAGCTGTCCCTCCCTTAACCCCTAGGTCCCAGTGTATGATATTCCCCTTCCTATGTCCATGTGTTCTATTGTTCAACTCCCACTTATGAGTGAGAACATGCAGTGTTTGGTTTTCTGTTCTTGTGTCAGTTTGCTGAGAATGATGGTTTCCAGCTTCATCCATGTCCCTGCAAAGGACATGAACGTATCCTTTTTATGGCTGCATAGTATTCCATGGTGTACATGTGCCACATTTTCTTTAACCATTCTATCATTGACAGGCATTTGGATTGGTTCCAGGTCTTTGTTATTGTAAACAGTGCTGTAATAAACATACGTGTGCATGTGTCTTTATAATAGAATGATTTATAATCCTTTGGGTATATACCCAGTAATGAGATTGCTGGGTCAAATGGTATTTCTGGTTCTAGATCCTTGAGGAATTGCCACAACGGTTGAACTAATTTACACTCCCACGAACAGTGTAAAAGCGTTTCTATTTCTCCACATCCGTTCCAGGATCTGCTGTTTCCTGCCATTTTTTTTTTTTTTTTTTTTTTTTTTTTTTGAGACAGAGTCTTGCTCTTTTGCCAGGTGCCAGGCTGGAGTGCAGTGTCGAGATCTCGGCTCACTGCAACCTCCACCTCCTGGGTTCAAACAATTCTCCTGCCTCAGCCTCCCAAGTAGCTGGGACTACAGATGTGAGCTAATAAAAATTAGCCCAGCTAATTTTTATATTCTAGTAGAGATGAGGTTTCACTACATTGGCCAGGATTGTCTCGATCTCTTTACCTCGTGATCCGCCTGCCCTGGCCTCCCAGTTTCCTGACTTTTTAATCATCACTATTCTAACTGGTGTGAGATGGTATCTCACTGTGATTTTGATTTGCATTTGTCTAATGACCACTGATGATGAGCTTTTTTTCATATGTTTGTTGGCCGCATAAATGTCTTCTTTTCAGAAGTGTCTGACCATATCCTTTGCCTACTTTTTGATGGCGTTGTTTTTTTCTTGTAAATTTGTTTAAGTTCTTTGTAGATTCTAGATACTAGATCTTTGTCAGATGGATAGGTTGCAAAAGTATTCTCCCATTCTGTAGGTTCCCTGTCCACTCTAGTGATAGTTCCTTTCGCTGTGCAGAAGCTCTTTAGTTTAATTAGGTCCCATTTGTCAATTTTGGTTTTCATTGCCATTGCTTTTGGTGTTGTAGCCATGAAGTATTTGCCCACGCCTATGTCCTGAATGGTATTGCCTAGGTTTTCTTCTAGGGTTTTTATGGTTTTAGGTCTTATGTTTCAGTCTTTAATCCATCTTGAGTTAATTTTTGTATGAGGTGTAAGGAACGGGTCCAGTTTTTGTCTTCTGCATATGGCTAGCCTGTTTTCCAAATACAATTTATTAAATAGGGAATCCTTTCCCCATTGCTTGTTTTTGTCAGGTCAAAGATCAGATGGTTGTAGATGTGTGGTGTTATTTCTGAGGCCTCTGTTCTGCTCCATTGGTCTATATATCTGTTTTTGTACCGTACCATGCTGGTTTGGTTACTGTCAAAATAAAGCTGAAAAGGTGGTTTTGATAGTAAGCAAAATAGATTTTAAGAAAGTAGTATTAAGGATAGAGAGGTGACTAATATAGATAAGAAGGTTTAATTTACCAGGAAGACATACAATTATAAACTTTTATGCTCTTACTAGCTCAAAATATATAAAGCATAAACTAGTAAAACTACACAGAGAAATTAAATCCACTACCACTGCGGAAAATTTTAGCACACCTCTGCCAATTATTGATAAGTCAACAGATAAAAAAGTTAGTAAAAATTTAGAAAACCTGCATATACCTAGTTTGATTTGTTGGATAAACAATTAGAAAAACTGCCCATAATTAGAAATAAAAATGCATTCTCAAGCATACATGGAAGATTTAAAAGAGGTGACTAGAGGCTGGATGTGGCGGCTCGGATCTGTAATCTCGGCACTTTGGGAGGCTGAGTTGGGAAGACTGCTCAAAGCCAGGAGTTCAAGACCAGCCTGGTCAACAAAGTGAGACCTCATATCTATAAAAAATAAAATAAAATAAAATAGCCAGGCACAGTGGTGTGTGCCTGTAGTCTCCCCTACTCAGGAGGCTGAGGTAGGAGGATAGCCTGAACCCAGAAGTTGGGGGCTGCAGTAAGCTATGATCTGGCCACTGCACCCCAGCCTGCGTGACGCCAGATTCTCTCTCTCTCATTAATTAAGTGTTTATCACTATATACTTGGCTATAAACCAAGTCACAATGAATTTCAAATAATCTTACCATATAGGACATATTCTTTGGCTAAAATATCATTAAATGAGAAACCAAGCAAAAAATACATATTTAAAAAATCCTCTTACATTTGGAAAATTCACAATTTTTTTTTTTTCAACTCATAGGTCAAATAAGAAATCACAGAGAAAAGGGACAATACTTTGACCTAGTTGATAATCAAAATACCACATGTCCAAATGTATGGATTACATCAATACATAAGGAAATTCATAGGCTTTAGCATAATAAAGCATAAAATAAAAGTAAAATAATACTTTAAAAGTAAAATAAAACTTTACTTTTCTGATAAACATTTATGTATGTATGTATGTAGGTATGCATGTATGTACATATGTAGAGACAGGGTCTTGCTATGTTGCCCAGGCTGGTGTTAAACTCTTGGCCTCAAGCAACCCTCCCACTTTGACTCCCACAGCCCTGGATTACAGACACAAGCCACCACACCTTGCTCCCTATATTCATTTAAATTAGTTTTTTATGCACTTATCACAAAATCTACCCTAAACCTCAATTACCGAGATCTTCTCTCAGGATGCTTAACCTCACAGGTATTGTACCCTGAAAAGCTCTTCTGGAGCCTTCTGCTGTACTCCAATCTGGATGGGTCAGCATCTATATACCTGGACACAATATCATCCCAGGATCTATTGGCACAAAATCTGGCGGTTCCCCCTTGCTGCTCTACTATGTTGGAGCTGCTATTTCTTACACCTATATCTTTTGACTTTAATTCAGTAGTTCTTGTCTTCTAGTTTCCTGAAAAAAGAAGAGTGTAAGATAAAATTTTAAAACCATTCATAAAGTTGTTAGTAATCACTCTACAAACTTTATGGGCAGTTTAGCTGGGTATAGATTTTCTAGACAGGAACTAATTTTTCCATTCATAGTCCAGTCATGTTTTGTTTCCCTCCCTTCTCTCCAAGTGCTGAGGTCTTTTTTAGTTTCCAGTATGCTACCTGAGAGCAGGTATAAAAGCAGACATTTTGATGTTGAATTTATAATGTCTTTTTTTTTTTTTTGGTCTATACATCCATTTAAAGGCCTCCTTACCTCCTAGTTACCTCTTCACGTGACTCACTTCTCCGTTCCACATCTAAATAGGGAAGTCCACAGGCCAAGCCTCGGGGACCAGGGCATGGAGGGGAACTGGAGGTAGGACCAGACTGCATTTCCTAGGAGAAATTTCCAGGCTCTCCTGATAGAGAACAACCATGGTGGCCCTTGACCCTTCACATGTGATTACGTTAAGGCCTGCTCATCTCCTCCTGATATGCCCGACTTTGCTTAAAATGTTATTTTTTAACCTACACAAAAGTCAAGACAAATACAAAAATCCCCAGAGATCCATATACAAGGTTTCTATATTTTTGATTGATTGTGTTGAGAAGGGAGAGGTGTAGAACTGGCTACTACCTTTGCCTTTAAGTTTGCCCTGACATTTTCCTTTGTCTCAAATAACAAGGAAGGGTCCTTCTGTCTATTCTTTTGCCGTAGAGATGAGTTGTCACTATTCTTTTCCTGGTGTTCACACCCACCACACACACTCTCCCACTCTGTTCTGCTCACACAGCTGCAGCTCAGAGGCAGGCTGGCTCAGGCCCGAGGTGGAGTCATCACCCCCCTGGTTAAACTGGATTAGAACTGTGGCATTCCACCGACTGCCCAGACCAGCGTGAGCTTATCAGCAGCCGCGCTGAATTCCACCCACTTGTCAATGCTTCCTGCCCAGTGAAACACTATCTCCTAAAATCTGTGCTAGTGTGACAGGTCTGAGCAGCTAAGTGTCCCCATGATTGACTTGTTTTTCTTGAACCACCAGGTATTTATCATAAATTTTATCATATTCAGTGGAACACAAATGGCTTCCCAGGGGGCAGCATCATGTCAATAACTTTGCAGAAGTTACTTATCTGTATGAGCTTGAATTAATTCATTTTTAACACAAAATAAGAAAATCTAATTTAGAGAGGTGTTGTGAGCATTAAAGTCAATCACATGATATAGTGATACAGGATATGGTACAGTGACTGGTAGATAAATCTTTTTCTTAGTGGGGTACTTAGGTCAACTTTTATAATAAAATTTTATAATTTTCTCCATATAGCTCTTGTACATGTTTTGTTAGATCTAGGTCTAGATTGTCTACGGTTTTGTGTTCTATTTTAAGTGGTGTTTTTGTTTGTTGTTGCATGTTGCTGGTGTGTAAGAATACAATGGCCTTGTATACTGAACTTTTGTAATAATCTATCAACTTACTAAACTTTATTATTTGTAATCCTTTTAATATACTTTTATGCAATCATTTCATAATTCCAATTTTGCTTCTCATTTTCTTTTCTGACTGCCTTTTAGGACCTTCAGGACAATGCTGAAGAGAAGCCAGTGACTGGGCATCCTTATTTTGTTCCAACTTTAAAGAAAAAGTCTTCATTGTTTTACAGTCACTAATGTTTGCTTTATTGTTGGTGGTTTTTCGTTTTTTTTTTTTTTTTTTTGTAGATACCCTTCACCCAGGTAGGGATTCCTAGTTTACTAAGGACTTTTTTTTTTTTAAATAATGAATGAGTGTTGGATTTTATCAAATGCATTATCTGTATTAATTGAACTAATTGTTTTTCCCCTTTAACATGTTAACATGGCAAATGACCAATTACAAATTCTTTCCAAGTATTAAAGTAATTTTTCACTCCTGATGTAAAGCCAAGATCCTATTTGCTATGTTTTATTTAGGATTTTTGTCTCTAAGTCCATTAATGATACTGATCTTTACTTTTATTTTTATACTAAATTTGGTATCAAGATCATTATATCAGCTTCACAGAATGAGTTGATGATTACCTTTTTTTCTTTTGAAAATTTTAGATACAAAGTATAAGACAAACTGTTTTGACAGTTTGAAATAATTAGGTAATAAAATCATTCAGTTTTAGTGTTTTTTTAATTTTTTTTTTTCTGAGAGGATTCTAAACTACCAGCTCAACATCTCTAATGATAATCAGACTATCTGAACTTTTTAATTTTTTTCTTAAGATATTTTGGTAATACATTTTTCTAAGGATTTTTCTATCTTGTCTATTTTCAAACTTAATAGCAATATTCTTACTTTTTTTCAAGTTAATATTACTCAAAATGTGCTTCATGAATTTGCATGTCATCCTTGCCCAGGGGCCATGCTAATCTTCTCTGTACCTTTCCAATTATAGTATACATGCTGCCAAAGTGAGCACATCTGTTTCTAATCCCTAATGGAACTGATATTCCTAATTTTCCTTTTTACTATTATTTATGTTTTCTTTATCAATTTTACGATAGGACTGTTATTATTTCTTGCTTTTGCTTAGTCACTATTTATGTCATTAATTTCTACTCTTATAATTATTTTTTTTCCATTTTCTTTGGACTAATTCTATTATTCTTTCCCTATTTCTTATGTTGGAGGGTTAGCTCATTAATTTGTAGGCTTTCTCTCAAGCTATCCTCCTACTTCAGCCTCCTGAGTAGTTGGGACCACAAACACATGCCACCATGCCTGGCTTTTCTTTTTTTTTTTCTCTCTTTTCATTTTTTTTTTTTTTTTTGAGACGGAGTTTCACTCTTGTTACCCAGTCTGGACTGCAATGGCGTGATCTCGGCTCACCGCAACCTCCGACTCATGGGTTCAAGCAATTCTCCTGCCTCAGTCTCCTGAGTAGCTGGGATTACAGGCACGCGCCACCATGCCCAGCTAATTTTTTGTATTTTAGTAGAGACGGGGTTTCACCATGTTGACCAGGATGGTCTCAATCTCTTGACCTCGTGATCCACCCGCCTCGGCCTCCCAAAGTGCTGGGATTACAGGCTTGAGCCACCGTGCCCGGCCTCTTTTCATTTTAAAGAGATGAGGTCTTGCTATGTTGCTCAGGCTGGTCTCTTACAATCCTGCTGCCTTGGACTCTTAAAATGCTGGGATTACAAATATGAGCCACTGTGTCCAGTCCTTTCTTCTTCTTCTGTTTTTTTTTTAATTGCATTTTAGGTTTTGGGGTACATGCGAAGAACATGCAAGATTGTTGCATAGGTACACATATGGCAGTGTGGTTTGCTGCCTTCCTTCCCCTCACCTTTATCTGTCATTTCTCCCCATGCTCTCTCCCCACCTCTCCACCCCCATGTCCCTCCCCCATTTCCCCCCAACGGACCCCAGTGTGTAGAGCTCCTCTTCCCGTGTCCATGTGTTCTCATTGTTCAACACCTGCCTATGAGTGAGAACATGCGGTGTTTGATTTTCTGCTCTTGTGTCAGTTTGCTGAGAATGATGGTTTCCAGGTTCATCCAGGTCCTTACAAAGGACACGAACTCATCGTTTTTAATGGCTGCATAATATTCCATGGTGTATATGTACCACATTTTCCCTGTTCAGTCTATCATCGATGGGTATTTGGGTTGGTTCCAGGTCTTTGCTATTTTAAACAGTGCTGCAATGAACATTCATGTGCATGTGTCCTTATAGTAGAATGATTTATAATCCTTTGGATATATACCCAGTAATAGGATTGCTGGGTCAAATGGGATTTCTATTTTTAGGTCATTGAGGAATCGCCACACTGTCTTCCATAATGGTTGAATTAATTTACACTCCCACCAACAGTGTAAAAGTGTTCCTATTTCTCCACATCCTCTCCAGCATCTGTTCTCTCCAGATTTTTCAATGATCGCCATTCTAACTGGTGTGAGATACATCAATGTGGTTTTGATTTGTGTTTCGCTAATGACCAGTGACGATGAGCATTTTTTCATATGTTTGTTGGCCTCCTGTATGTCTTCTTTTGTATAGTGTCTGTTTATATCCTTTGCCTATTTTTGAATGGGCTTGTTTGTTTTTTTCTTGTAGATCTGTTTTAGTTCTGTGTAGATTCTGGATATCAGCCCCTTGTCAGATGGGTAGACTGCAAAAATTTTTTCCCATTCTGTTGGCTGCTGATTCACTCTAATGACTGTTTCTTTTGCTGTGCAGAAGCTGTGGAGTTCAATTAGGTCCCATTTGTCTATTTTGGCTTTTGTTGCCAATCTTCTTTTCATTTTTATTTATTTATTTGAGACTGAGTCTCCCTCTGCTGCCCAGGTTGGAGTACAATGGCATGATCTTGGGTCACTGCAACCTCTGCCTCCCAGGTTCAAGCGAGTCTCATGCCTCAGCCTCCCGAGTAGCTGGGACTGCAGGCATGTGCCACCACGCCTGGCTAATTTTTATATTTTTAACACAGATGGGGTTTTACCATGTTGGCCAGGCTTGTCTCGAACTCCTGACCTCAGGTGATCTGCCTGCCTGGGCCTCCAAAAGTACTGAGATTACAGGCACGAGCCACTGCACCTGGACCCTTTCTTCTTTTAAAAGTTGAGATAATTTGACTAAAATTTATTCTAAACATCAAGTTAATGACATCACATAAATTTTAATATTTAGTATTTTTATTTTTTTATTAGTTGTAGGTATTTTAAAATTGTCATTATTTCTTTTTTGATCCAATAGTTATTTGGAAGTATTTTTCAAATTTTATAGTAGTTTTAAAATATATTATTTTTGTTATTAACTCTTACTGCATTCACTTTATGTTGCTATATAATACATTACTCCCACAAATTTGAAGTTTAAAATAAAAACATTAATTTTTTTCATAGTGTATGTGGGTTAGAGGTTCATCATCTTGACAGCTGTCAGTTAGTGCCAGATCCTGTTCTATTTGCATTCTTCTCCTCAAAAGGCCCTTAAGAGCTAGGCTATTATCCCTATTCAGCACATAGAAGACTGAAGATCAGAAAGATTTACTATCTTGCCCAAAACCATACAACATTAAATAAGCAAACTAACAATAAAATGAAATGAATATATAAGCATATTTGATATAAATACCTCTTTAAATTTACAAAAGTGGGGAATTACCAGCTTAATTTCCAGAGCTAAACCTCCATTAGAATTCAAGTGCGGGTGAAATTGATTTACACACCACTGTAGTCAGCAATAAGGAATAGACAACTCTCTGCAAGGATGGAGTGAATGTTCTATGTCTATGTTGTCTAATGTGTTAGCCACTAGTCATATGTGACTACTGAGCACTTGAGATATGGCTGATACAACTGAGGAACTACATTTTAAATTTTATTTAATTTTAATTAGTTTAAATATAAATAATCAAATGTGGCTAGTGGCCACCCTATTGGAAAGCACAGTTTAAAGGCCTACAGAACTGGAAGAACCAAAAACTATGAATACTTAAAAATTGGTTTATCAACCTTTCAAACACAGTAATTAAAAAGTGATGAATTTTTGGCTGGGCACGGTGGTTCACGCCTATAATCCCAGCACTTTGGGAGGCCGAGGCGGGTAGATCACCAGGTCAAGAGATCGAGACCATCCTGGTCAACATGGTAAAACCTCATCTCTACTAAAAATACAAAAATTAGCTGGGCATGGTGGCGCACTCCTGTAGTCCCAGCTACTCGGGAGGCTGAGGCAGGAGAATTGCTTGAACCCAGGAGGCGGAGGTTGTGGTGAGCTGAGATCGCGCCATTGCACTCCAGCCTGGGTAATAAGAGCAAAACTCTGTCTCAAAAAAAAAAAAAAAAAAGTGATGAATTTTTAAAGTGACTAGGAAAACCACAGCATAAATAGCTAAGAGGTTATTTCAAATAGCCTTCTATTTAAAGCTCTTCCAAATTATCTTTCATCAAAAAAGCAAAAAAAAAAAATTTTTTTTTAAGCACTAATATTCACAAAGTATTAATAGGTGTTTCTCAAAAATTAGCACTATCACCAAAATGTTGTTAGGAATGTTTTTTTCTAACATGTATTTTAAGATATCAAAACCATACATAATTACTACTGTGTTCAACCTCCTTGATAATATGATATTTTATACCCAAGAATGCCAGGAAATCCCTGAGTGGTCACCTGATCCAGAAACACATGATTTTAAGTATGCATACTGTGTATAAGCAGTATTTAGCAGGTGATATCCAGAAGAGTGTACCACCTATCTTAAGATAACTAGTCTTAACATTTCCACAGATATGTATCCATTATTTAATTTGTAGTGGCTATAACACATTTATATAGTACAAACTAATTTCTCATGGTTCTGTGACTGAAAGAAATTTTGTACAAAAATTAGAGTTCTGTGGCTAATAAGTAGGTCTAGTCCAAACAAGTAAAAAGCTAGAACACTTCAAAATGAAGATGAACAACCGTGGTCTTTGGTTTCTATAAAAATTAAAAAGGTGAGTTGTCTAAGATGAAACTTATTAACGTTCAATCCTAGTGACCTAACCTCAGGAATTAAAGGCCAGAAAGAAAGTATGGTGTAAGTAATTTGTTTCTTTCAGCATTTTGAAGATATTATCCCAGTGCCTTCTGGTCTCCATTGTTTCTGATGAGAAGTCTGCTGGACGGTCACTGGGATTCCCTTGTATTACTATATGATGAGTCATATTGCTTTTGTTGTTTTCAAGATTTTCTCTTTATCTCTGGTTTTCAACATTTTCACTAGGAGGTGTCTGGGTGTAGATCTCTTTGACTCTATCCTCCTTTGAGTTCACTGAGCTTCCTGGATATGCATATTAAAATTTTTCATCAAATTTGACAAGTGTTCAGCCATTATTTCTTCAAATATTTTCTGCATCATCCTCTCTCTTTCTCACATTCTCATTACATATATTTTGGTGAACTTAATCACGTCCAACATTTTTATGAGGTTCTCTTTTGTATCCTGCATTTTCTCTCTCAGATTGCACAATCTTAGCTTAATTTCTTTCTCGCTCTCTTTTATTGAGACAGTGTCTCACTCTGTCACCCAGGCTGGAGTGCAGTGGCACAATCATGGCTCACTGCAGCCTCAACCTCCCAGGCTCAAGTGATCCTTCTACCACAGCCTCCCAAGTCCACCACATCAGGCTAATTTTTGTATTTTTGGTAGAGATGGGGTTTCTCCATGTTGCCCAGGCTGGTCTCAAACTCCTAAGCTGAAGTGATCCACCAGCCTCAGCCTTCCAAAATGCTGGGATTTTAGGCGTGAGCTACCATGCCCAGCCTGATTATCTTAATTTCAAGTCCACGAATTCTTTTTTCTACATTCTCAAATCTACAGTTGAGCCCCTCTGGTGAATTTTTCAATTCGATTGTTGTTCTTTTCAACAACAGAATTTCCATTTGGTTCTTCTCATAGTTTGTATCTTTTAATTGACACTCTATTTGATAAGACAGTGTTAACATATGTTCCTTTAATTCTTTAGACATGGTTTCCTTCAGTTCTTTGGACATAGTTATAATGGCTGCTTTGAAATCTTTGTCTGCTAAATCAAACATCTGGACCTCTCCAAATGCAGTTTCTACTGCCTGCTTTACCCCTCCACCACTATTCTTCCGGGTTGGTCTCTCAAGCATGACGCCTCTAACCTATCTGTGAGCTGGGATGGGACAATTAGGTCTTGGCCTGACTCATCTGGTAGGTGATGAGAGATGCTTAAAGCTGGCCATGAAAGGTGAAATGTACCCTACAATGGGGGTTAGGGGTACCATCTTCTTGACAGGACCCCCTGAAGTAGAACCCCAGGTTAGTCTCCATAAAATGAGTTTGGATGGTGGGGGAGTGGGTGGTGGCTCAAAGGCCACAGACTTGATATTCTCACTGAGATTTAGTAGTTATTTTTGATTCCATTCATAGAATGTTTATCCATTTGCTGTATGCCCTTAAGACAATTTCTAGAATTTTTAAATGCTTGTCTTTCATAATTTTCTCTAGCTAAATGTTTATTAGAGAAAGAATCTACTGGGACTCCATGTTTGGGTCCCCTTTCACGAACATTCCCTTCGTGGAAGCCTGTCTTCCCCTCCTGAACTCCATCTCTCTCTAGTCCCTTCCACTCAGTGTGGAAGCTGCTTTCCTCTCCTGGATTCCATCTTTCTGGATTTTCCCACTCAGTGTGAGAGTTAGCTGTTTCTTTCTCTCTAAATAAATCACTTCCTACCAAAAAAAAAAAAAAAAAAAAAAAAGAATCTACTGTGTCCTCACTCTGCTATTCTGAAAGTTGGTTTGTTTCTTTATTTCCATTGGAAGTAAAGATTCTCTAGATGATTAGCATGTGTCATGTGAGAAAACAAAATGGCTCTTTAGCCCTTATTTATAAGTCTTCAGAGTATTTGGAAAGTATTCGTTCTGAATTTGTAGACTTAAGTGTGAGTTATTTCTTTTTTTTTTTTTTTTTTTTTTTTTTTTTGAGACGGAGTTTCGCTCTTGTTAACCCAGGCTGGAGTGCAATGGCACGATCTCGGCTCACCGCAACCTCCGCCTCCTGGGTTCAGGCAATTCTCCTGCCTCAGCCTCCTGAGTAGCTGGGATTACAGGCACACGCCACCATGCCCAGCTAATTTTTTGTATTTTTAGTAGAGACGGGGTTTCACCATGTTGACCAGGATGGTCTCGATCTCTTGACCTCGTGATCCACCCGCCTCGGCCTCCCAAAGTGCTGGGATTACAGGCTTGAGCCACCACGCCCGGCCAAGTGTGAGTTATTTCTTAAGAGACATCTTGATTCGCTTGAACACAAGAAATGAGCCAAGTACTAAATTGCCAAGCCAGATAATGGACGTGCAACAGACGCAGTGAGGCACGAAGGGCTGCGGAGCCATGAAATAAGTGTAACAAGATTTTTAATAACAAAAGCATTTGGGGGTTTGTCATTGTGCCCCAAAACAGTGTCTTGGTCTTCTGGGGGTGTCTAGTAAATCAATGATTCATCCATTTATGTGCTAAATACGGCAGGAATGCATCCTGGATAGGCCCTGTGAGGTGCTAGGTACAGGGTAGCAGGCAAACAGTCCCTGCCCTCTTTGCTCCTTGGCAAGAGAGACCAATCACACACAATAGGGCAACCACAGATTGTGTGGGTGTTAGGAAGGAAATAAAGAGTGCTGTGAGAGACAGCACCGGGGTGGTGGGTCAGTCTAGCCAGGGTCGTCAGGAAAAGCTTCTTAAAGCTGAGCCTAAAGTGAGGGAAGCAACCAGTCATGCAAAGGCTGAGAGAAGAACAATGACAACAGAGAGCACTGCATGTACGAAACCCTAGGATGGGAAGGAGGTTTTCCACGTTTGAGAAATTGCAAGGAGGCTAGAAGATAATAAGGGAGAAAGACAAGATAGGTGTTTCAGTCCATTTGAGCTGCTCTAACAAAAATACCACAGATGAGGTGGCTCATAAACAACAGAAATGTATTGTTCATAGTTCTAGAGGCTGGGAAGTTCTAGATGAAGGCACCAGCAGGTTTGGCATCTGGTGAGGGCCTGCTGCCTTGTTGACAGCTGTCTTTTAAAAGCAACCTCCTACGATGGAAGGGTCAAGAACTCTCTCGTGGGCCTCTTTTATAAGGACGTTAATCCCAAAGGCCCCAGCCCCTAATATCTTGGGGGTGAAGATTTCAACATATAACTTTTGGGGAAGATACAAACATTCAGACCATAGCAATAAGGGAAAGCAGAGATACGAGGAAAGACTATTTATCATTATTATTCTTGTTGCATTATATTTTTTTTTTTGAGACGGAGTTTCGCTCTTGTTACCCAGGCTGGAGTGCAATGGTGCGATCTCGGCTCACTGCAACCTCCGCCTCCTGGGTTCAGGCAATTCTCCTGCCTCAGCCTCCTGAGCAGCTGGGATTACAGGCATGCGTCACCATGCCCAGCTAATTTTTTGTATTTTTTAGTAGAGACGGGGTTTCACCATGTTGACCAGGATGGTCTCGATCTCTCGACCTCGTGATTCACCTGCCTCGGCCTCCCCAAGTGCTGGGATTACAGGCTTGAGCCACCGCGCCCAGCCAGAGACGGGGTTTCACCATGTTGACCAGGATGGTCTCGATCTCTCGACCTTGTGATCCACCCGCCTCGGCCTCCCAAAGTGCTGGGATTACAGGCTTGAGCCACCGCGCCCGGCCCAGTTGCATTATTCTTAATTAAAAATTAAACATATTTATGAAAAAATAAAAAATTTGAGAAGAATTATTTTCTCTTGGAAAGAAGGGAGTAACGGCGCTGGGGAGGGACAGGGTTTTGTGGGTGGGGGAGGGAGAGGCCCCCTCCCATGGCTGGGTGCAGCTGGCACCCAGAGGCCCCGAGGAGGATAGAGTCCGTGTGAGGGCTGTGTAAGGAGGCTGACCTAACTGGGAGACTTAGGGGTTATGTGTGTCAGCATATCTGGCTCCTGTCATCAATGAGTAAATGAGCAGGAGCCACTCAGAAGTGTTAGATAAAAAGAATATACTGATACAATGTTTGTTTCAGAAATGTAACTCTTGCGCAGGGTGGAAGATGGCTTGAAGAGGGAACTTTTAGACAGTCTCCTTAGACCCAGTGGGAATCCACTGCCCTAATCAATGACAAATGGCTGAGAGGAAGGAGTGAAGGTGCAAAGTAGTGCTCACTGGCTGGTATGTTTTCTTTTGTTTATGCAGTGTTAAAGTTTTCAGAAACTAGTAACTAAAATTAAAACCTGGAAGACTTTACATAGAATTCAACTTTCTAGTTATCTTGAGAAACCTGCAACTCTGGTAGCACCAGGTCAACACCCACGGTGGCTGCCTCAGGATGAGGCGTGGGCTCCTGAGTCCGTCCTGGTGTCCTCCCCCCCAAACCTGGTATCAACCCTCTGATGCTGCCACTGTCTTTGCCTCTTTGGCTTCTGTCAGCATGTGAGAACACCTTCAAGACATTCAAGAAACATTTCAAGGTAGAGACCAGAGAGCACAGTTGTGGGTAAGGGATGCAGGAGAGAGCGCCTGCACTGGCCTGAGGTTCGGAGGAGGTGAGCAGGCGTTGAGAGTGAAGAGCAGCTTCTACATCAGGCTTGGGATAGGCCTCATTTCAGAGAACAGGGAGCTGTGAAAGAACCCAGAAGCTGCTCTAGTGACTCGAGACAGATGCAAGCGAGAACAGGGCTGATTCACACAGAACTGGGAAGGCCAAACTGCTCTGTGGAGAGTGTGACTTGAAACAGGAGAGCAGGGGCACTGGGTCCTGGCTCTGCCGCTACCGACAAGGCATAGAAGCTCTCTGGGCTGACAGTCCTTTTACAAGACAAGGAGCTATTCTCTAAAAGTTCTTTTCAGTTATTTTAGTTTAAGGAAGGTTAAATAGATGTGTATCACCCAAGTTGAGGAGCAGATGCTCACTGTGTGTGGCTGTGCTCCACATGACAACCAGCAGACACCAGCACCATCCTTAGTAAGCTCTGAAACACTGGGAACCAGTGGCTAGCCAGGCTGCAGCAGGAGATCTGACATCTTAAAGTTATGTGATTAATGTTCATAAAACAGAGCTTCCACTTTGTGAAGCAGTTGAGTACATTCCTTTGCTGTCCTGCCACAGCAAATCCACTGTGCAAGGCAAAGATATGCATCCAGTACACCATACTCTCCGCTGCTAGCAATCTTGAGCTAAGGCCGTGGCTGCAGGTGACTTCTATGCCCCATGCTATCTTTAGGAGTGATTAACTAGGATAAGTGCTTAGAAAGCCATGATAAAATATCTCACAGAGAAGCAGTAGGGCACATATGTTTAGAATGAGAGTCTCAGAACTGTACTAATTCCATCAGCCAGAGAGCCATTCAAAAGTTCTTGGAATAAGAGTCTGAATTCCACTTATTTAATGTTTAAGATCAATGCTTCTCCCCTAGACATTCAGCCAATTAACCCCACTTTCATGACTACAAGACTACAGTGTAGGGGAGCAGGCACCACAGGGTATGAACGGACACAGGCACTAGGAGTTCTGGTACCTGCACAATATACATTATGTGAATTTGTTTCACACTCAGCTAAATGCCTGCATCTCTTCTGTGCTCAAAATCTTAGTTTCCTTTACCTATCAGACAAATTCTCATTGTTAGAGATGGAGTTAACTGACAAGAAAATAGGATTCTCTCTCATTAAGTGCCAGCTTTCCTAAGTCCTGAAGCAGGTGTCTGCCTCTTTAGAAAAGGACTAATCTTATGGGAAGGGGCTCACAGGAAGGTGACTGAGAGCACAGAGCACATCATCTCACACAGACGTGAACTTTTCTCATGGGAACCCAGTGTGTGATCAGCCTTATGATGCTGACATCATCGTTCAGCTACAGCAGTTTTGCTTTGTAAGGTAAAGCTCCATTCTGGGTAAAGCAATACATAACCATTAAAATCCCATGTCTATAGCTGGTCCCTGGCCCTAGCCAGCCACACTTCACCCCTCTCAACTGGGAAAACAAGGCAGCAGTCAGAAAGTGGTTCCAGGGGAACAGGGGAGCAGCAGAATCGCCTGTTTCAGCAATCAGCAACCATTCCGCAGGACTTTGATTCTGCGCATTTCTGAGCCATAGGGTGAGGCCTGGACCATGTTGGAAGAGCTGATTAAAACTGGTGCCAAATGAAACCACATTCCACCGCGCATTCCCAGCAACATAAAATAATACAGATAAGAGGTTCCTTGTTCACGATGGAAGTATAAAAGTCCATTATAAAGTTAATATTTGTCTTCAAGAATTTTTTCCGTCTCTTACCAACTTAATGTCCATTATGCCAATTAAAGAATATTTTAAAACTCTAAAAATACATGTCTTGTTTATCTGTAAAGGCAACAGAACAAACCACAAGGAATAAAAACAATAAAAACCCCTCTTGATTTGTAGGGGAAGTTGTAGGAGTACAATGTAATTTCTCTTTTAAGTTTTAATTGTCCCTTCCCCCCTTTCCAAACGATGTGTTGTTCCCCTTTCTTTCATTCACTGGCTCAGTTTCATAGCTTCACAAGTGAGGGACAGCGAGAGCACAGCAAACGTGTGTGCCTGTGCACGCATGTGCTGAGAGGGCAGATTAAGTGGCTATGTGGGATGTTTACGTGAGTTATGGGAGCAGTTCTTAGCAGTCCACCAAGAATTCCCGGAATCGGAGTCAGGCCCGGCTGTTTCATTCTAGGTCACTGTCAACTTAAGCAGCCTCAAACGATCAACAAAGACCTGCCCTCCACTTTATAATCTCTTGTGAAGCCTCGACTCAAAGTAAAAACAGAAGAAACTGGAGGATGAAGTGATAAAAAGAGAGAGGGAGGGAGGGAGGGAGGGAGGGGGAGAGAGAGAGAGAGAGAGAGAGAGAGAGAGAGAGAGAGAGAGAGAGAAGGGAGCATGGAGAGAGGAAAAGCGGGCTGGAACCTAAGCGCTGAGGGAGCCACTGGAAAGGGCGGGGGCGAGCCAGGCGGGAGCGCGGGCGGGGCCGGGAGGCACAGCGGGGCGGGGGCCTCGCCCACTCCTGCAGCCGCCTCGCCTCGAGGACGGCCGGGAAACCAGAGACAGCAGGACATTGTGTTCTTCTTCTCAAAAACAACCAGCCTCTGCACTCCCAAAGTAAACAGTTAATCCTGTTGTTTATCTTTTTAACATGAGATGTTAGCACGACTTCTACTACACAGAAATGTGTTTTTTATCCAGTTAAAAATCATATTTTCTCTTTGTTGAAATAAAAGTGTGACACGTAAACTTTTAAATATCAATGAACCGAAAGGAATAACAACCTTACTTTGCTAAAAGTGATTTAGCCAAAAGAAGAGAAAAAAAAAAAAAAAAAAAAAAAACAAAAAACAAAAAAACCCAAAACAAAAAAAAAAAAACCCTTCAGCCTTTTTTCTCTCCCTCTGTCTCCCAGGCTGTCATCTCGCCTCCCTGCAACCTCCACCTCCTGGGCCCAACTGATCCTCCCACGTCAGCCTCCGGAGTAGCTGGGACCGCAGGCGCACTCACCAACAGGCTGGCTAATAGATGCATTTTTGGTAGAGACAGGTTTAGGTCATGCTTCCCAGGTTGTTCTAAAACTCCTGGGCTCAAGGATCCGCTGGCCTCGGCCTCCCAAAGTGCTGGGATTACAGGCGTGAGCCACTGTGCCTGGCTGAGAAAGGCCTTTTCTATACTCACATATCATCTTTATTTTAGGAAAATACCATGTTACTGAAATTAACAACAACAAAACGCTGCTGCAAGCTTGGTCTTTAAGGAAGGCACAAAACCGCGGACACAACTGGTGCCGGTATGGACTTTGATTTGGTGATTACCAGTGAACAGAAGGTGTTTTATAATTTGATAGACATTTACTGATGGAACAAATTTTGAAAGATACTTACCTCTTTTACCTTTAAAAAAAAAAAAAGAGAGAGAGACAGGGTCTCAATCTGTTGCCCAGGCTGGAGTGCAGTGGCATGATCATGGCTCAGTGTAGCACTGACCTCCAGGGCTCAAGTGATCATTCCACCGCAGCTTCCCTGACGACTGGGATTAAGGCCTGTGCTACCATGCCCAGCTAATTTTTAAATTTTTTGTAGAGATGAGGTCTTGCTATATTGCTCAGGCTGGTCTGGAACGCCTGGGCTCAAGAATCTTCCCGCCTTGGTTTCCCAAAGTGCTGGGATTACAGGCAAGAGCCATTGCTTCCAGTCTGCCTTTTCATTAATTGAAATTTTTATTGAGTTAATTGTAGAGTCACATGTACTTCTAAGGAATACCACAGGCCGCCAGCAGTGGCTCACGCCTGTAATCTTAGCACTTTGGGAGGCCGAGGCAGTGGATCACCTGAGGTCAGGAGTTTGAGACCAGCCTGGCCAACACGGTGAAACCCCATCTCTAATAAAATACAAAAATTAGCTGGGCGTGGTGACGGGCATCTATAATCTTAGCTACTCAGGAGGCTGATGCACGAGAATCACTTGAACCTGGGAGGCGGAGCTTGCAATGAGCCAAGATTGTACCACTGCACTCCAGCTTAGGTGACAGAGCAAGACTCTGTCTCAAAAAAAAAAAAAAAAAAAAAAAAAAAAAAAAAGAAAAGAAAAAGAAAAGAAAGAAAGACCACAGAGGGGGCCCCTGTACACTTTGCCCATTGCCCAGTTACCCCAATAGTATAAACTATACGTACTAGTAAACAATATCACAACTAGGATACTGACGTGGATAAAACCCCCCATTCTTTTACTTGCATGTGTGTCACGTATTTAGTTTGATACAGTTTGATCAACCGTTAGGATCCTGTACCTTTAACCACAGTGAAAATACTGAAGTTTCATCACCATAAGGGTCCCTCAGGTTGCCTTTTAAGAACCCACCTCCTTCCATCTCCCCACCCTCATCTCTCACATCAGAAAAACATTCACCTGTCCTTTTTTCTAAAATTTTGCCATTTCAAAAATGTTATAAAATTGAATCATCCAGTATACAATTTTGGGGATTGGATTTGTTTTCCCTCAGCACAATTCCCTGGTAATTAAAACAAGCTATTATGCCTTCTATTTTTATAACGGCTTTACTGAGGTTTAAGTCATATACCATGGAATGCACCTGTTTATATTGTGGCAAAAGACACATAACATAAAATTTACCATTTTAATCCCTTTTTTTTTTTTAAACGGAGTCTTGCTCTGTCACCCAGTCTGGAGTACAGTGGCGTGATCTTGGCTCACTGCAACCTTCCACCTCCCAGGTTCAAGTGATTCTTCTGCCTTAGCCTCCCAAGTAGCTGAGACTACAGGCACCCACCACCACGCCTGGCTAATTTTTGTTTAGTAGAGATGAGGTTTTACCATACTGGCCAGGCTGGTCCCAGACTCCTGACCTTGTGATCTGCCTGCCTCAATCTCCCAAAGTGCTAGGATTACAGGCATGAGCCACCATGCCCAGCTCATTTTAATTCTTTTAAAGTGTACCACAGTGGCATTAAGTACATTTGCAATGTTCTGCAACCATCAGCACTAATTCCAAGATACTTTTATCATCCCCAAAGGAAACCTCCATTCATCAATCACTCCTATTCTTCCCTCTCTTGAGTCCCTGGCAACAACCGATCAGATTTCTGCCTCTATGGATTTGCCGGTTCTAGTTATTTCACATAAATGGAGTCATATGATATGTGGCCTTCCATGTCTAACTTCTTTTCACTTAGCATAATGTGTTCTAGGTTCACTCATGTTATAGCAAGGATCAGTGTTTCATTCCTTTTTGTTGCTGAATAATATTCTATTACATGGATATATCACATTTATTTATCTGCCATCAACTGATACACAATTGAAGTTATTTTGACATTTTTGCATTATGAGTAATGTTGCTATGGAGTGACTGTGTAGAAGTTATGTGAACATTATGTTTTCAATTCTCAAGAGTATACACCTAGGAGTGGAAATTCTGGGTCATATGGTAATTCCATGTTTAACTTTCTGGGGAACTGGCAGACTGTTTTCTAAATGGCTGCAACATTTTACATTCTCACCACCAGTGTGCAAAGATTCCAACTTCTCCACATCTGGATTCATCCATATTTAATACTGTCCCTGTCCTTTTTTATTATTGCCATCTTGCTGACTTGCTATCCTAGTGACTGTGAAGTAGTATCTCACTGTGGTTTTTATGTGCATTTCCCTAGTGTCTAATGATGTTGATTATCATGTGCTTATTGGCCATTTGCATATCTTTGAAGAAATGTCTATTCAAATCTTTTAACCATCTTTTATTTGGGTTATCTTTTTATTGTTAAGTTGTAAGTATTCTTTACATATTCTGGATACAAGTCCCCTATAAATATTAGTTATTTGTGGCTGGGCGTGGTGGCTCATGTCTCTAATTCCAGCACTTTGGGAGGCCAAGGTGGGTGGATCACCTGAGGTCAGGAGTTTGAGACCAGCCTGCCAACATGATGAAACCCTGTCTCTACTAAAAACACAAAAATTAGCCAGGTGTGGTGGCGGAGGCCTGTAATCCTAGTTACTCACGAGACTGAAGCAGGAGAATCGCTTGAACCTGGGAGGTGGAGATTGCAGTGAGCTAAGATCGTGCCACTGCACTCCAGCCTGGGCGAGAGAGTGAGACTTTGTCTCAAAAAAACCAAAAACCAAAAAACACAAAAACCAGTGATTTGCAAATTTGTTTTTTGAGGCATTAAAGTTTTTAATTTTGATAAAGTCCCATCTATGTATTTTTTCTTTTGTCGTTTGTGATTTTGGTATCACATCCAAGAAACCATTGCCTAATATATAAGGTGAGGAAGATACAGTCCTACATTCTCTTCTGAGATATTTAATTCTTTCATTAATTTTGCAGTAATTTTGGTATAAGGTGTGAGGCAGGGGTCCACCTTAATTCTTTTACAGGTGGATACTAGTCATCCCAGAACCATTGATTGGAATGACTCTTCTTTCTCCATTGAATTGTCTGACACTCAGGCCAAAAATCAATGGATGAAAAATGTAAGGTATTATGCCTTTTTAAGAAGATATATATGATGTCAATGGTATTAAAAGATAATATCTTATATGAGTATAGGTCTTTAAGAAAGAAAAGAGTCTAAACCCTCTCGAGAGGATCAACCAGAGTTTTAGTTTATCACTGGCAAAGAGTTGTATGAGTCCATCTATATTTCCTAGGGTACATAGAATAAAATCAATGCTGTATTTAGGCTAATGAATATACAACTAATGTAACTGGCCAGTATCTATCTCTCTCTTTCTAGGTCTCTTACTTTACCATCATTACGTCGAGCTCCCTCTTGAAGAGTGCCCCACCATTCTCCCCGTCACTCAGTCTCAAAACCTGGGAGTATGCTTCCTTTCACATCCAGTTGCTGTAACCTGTCCATTTTCCTTCCACGTTACCTTTTTGATATTCTCCCCCTCATCCCTGTTGTCATGGTCTTGTCTTGCTTGTGGCCCTTGCTGCTACCTATATGGATTAGGCAGGTGCTTCCCAACCTGTCTCTTAACCCCCGTTTCTTTCCTTTCTTCTAACCCCTCCTGCAGATTGCTGCTACAGTGCTCTTTCTTATTGAATAGAGTTAATCATGTCACGCACCTAGCCAGGGAACTCTGGGGGTATCCCAGTGGCTCCTGTATGTTTCTTGGTACACACCTGTTGGGGTCTAAGAAGATCAAGATGCTGCTACCATGCCCCCCATCTGTCTTGGCTCCTGCCTGTTCCCCTCACGGAATCTGATAGTCACTGTGACTCCCATTCATCTAAGTATGCTCATTTTTCAAAGTCAGACTGAAACTCCATGTCTTGTATGAAGACTTCTCTTATTACCACAGTGTAAACAATTATATTTCTTTTGCATTTAAAGTGGTTTATTTTTTGTCTTTTAGTTCTCATCACATTTACTATAATTTGAGGAGATATTTTCTCTCTCCTGGAAGTTTCTTGAAGGCAGGAATCATATTTCTTATATACCTTTCATATTTCTTATATACCCTATATACCTGTCAGAGCCCTTAGCTCAGAGACTTATGCATTACAGAAAATCAATATATGCTTGTTACGCCAAGTTGAGTTAATCAACAGTCATTTATTTAGCCTTCATGGGGAAAAGGGACATAAGACATAGAGGTAGGTCACAAACCAAAACATATATTGCTACAAAGTGTACAAGTAGGAAAGGAAGAACTTAGTGAAATTGTAAACTAGGAGAAGAACAATGAAGGAAAAGAGGGAGGGAGGAAGGAAAGATCTACACTAAGAAAGTTTAATGTGCCACCAGCTCAGCAACCCCAGGCACACCAGGTCTTATTTGCTCTCATGCATTCCCCGACTGACTATCAAAGGAAAGGCCATTTGGTATTCCCACTTTCCCATGCCTATTCATCACTGAAACCTGAGGGGACAAGGGTTTATAACTGGGTATAGAGTAAGGAACAAGACACTGGCCCAGGGATGCAGGTTTTGGTGGTGCCATGGGTAATTTAGTGGCCCACAGCTTCCCCTGGACCACCAAAGGGCATGTTAGCCCAAACAAGAGTCATCACAGGCTTTCAGAGGCAGGGTTCTTGGTGGCAGTAAGTCTATAAACCTGAGACTCCACTCCATGGAATGGATTAGCATCCCTCCGGTGCATGGTGAGTGGTATCAGTCATCAGCAGTCTAAGGAGAATGCGAAGACTGTCACTCATGTAGTCTTCAGGCTTTGTAGTTCCAGATAGTCTAATGAACTGGGTGAGGTGAGGGTAAACCACTAGTATAATGGGCCTACAGGCAGAACAGGAAACACAGTGTTGAATCATCCTTAGGTGATTCACTTCTGAATCAGGGTTTCACATTCTAAGCTGAATGACTGGCTTGGAAACCAGTCCTGCCTAATGCAAAGACTTATAAATCACTTGTTTTTTTTGTGACATATGCATGCATATTCTACCTGCTCTGACCCTACCAAATAAAAAACAAACTGCCTTGGCAAATGCATAAATACAAGGCTTTACCTGTACTAATTTACATTCCCACCAGAAGTGTATAAGGGTTCCATTTTCATCATATCCATTTCAACATCGTTTTTTTAACTTGCAAAATAATGTCCATTCTTGAGGGGGTAAGGTGCTCTCTCACTATGGTTTTAATTTGCATTTCCCTGATTATTAGTGATGCTGAGCATTTTTTTCATATGTTTTTTGGCCACTTGTAAATCGTCTTTTGAGAAATGTCTATTCATGTCATTTGCCTACTTTTTGATGGGATTTTCTCTTTTTTCCTTGCAGATCTGCTTGAATTCTTTGTAGATTCTAGATATTAGTCCTTTGTCAGATGCATAGCTTGCAAATATTTTCTCCCATTCTGTGAGTTGCCTTTTTACTCTGATGATTATTTCTGTTGCTCTGCAGAAACTTCTTAATTAGGTACCATTTATTTATTTATTTATTTATTTTATTTATTTATTTTTTTGAGACGGAGTTTCGCTCTTGTTACCCAGGCTGGAGTGCAATGGCGCGATATCGGCTCACCGCAACCTCCGCCTCCTGGGTTCAGGCAATTCTCCTGCCTCAGCCTCCTGAGTAACTGGGATTACAGGCACGTGCCACCATGCCCAGCTAATTTTTTGTATTTTTAGTAGAGACGGGGTTTCACCATGTTGACCAGGTTGGTCTCGATCTCTCGACCTTGTGATCCACCCGCCTCGGCCTCCCAAAGTGCTGGGATTACAGGCTTGAGCCACCGCGCCCGGCCCCCATTTATTTATTTTTGTCTTTGTTGTAATTGCTTTTGGGGTCTTAGTCACGAATTTTTTGCTTAGGCAATGTCCAGAAGAGTTTTTCCTACATTATCTTCTAGAATTTTTACGGTTTCAGGTCTTAGATTTAAGTCTTTATCCCTCTTGAGTTGATTTTGTATAAGGTGAGAGCTAGGGATCCAGTTTCATTCTTCTACATGTGGCTTTTCAGTTGTCCCATCATCACTGATTAAATACGGTGTCTTTGCCCTAATTTACGTTTTTATATGCTTTGTTGAAGATTCATTGGCTGTAAGTATTTGGCCTTATTTCTCGAGCTTTCTATTCTTTTCCAGTGTGTATCTACTTTTATATCAGCACCATGCTATTTTGGAAACTACAGTTCTACAGTATAATTTGAAATCAGGTAATGTGACGCTTCCAGATTTATTCTTTTTGCTTAGGATTGCTTTGGTTATTCAGGATCTTTTCTGGTGCCATATGAATGTTAGGATTAGTTTTTTTAATTCTGTGAAAAATGACGTTGGTATTTTGACAGGAACTGCATTAAATCTGTAGGTTGCTTTGAAAAGCATAACCATTTTCATGATGTTGATTCTTCCAATTCATGAGCATGAGATGTGTTTCCATTTGTTTCTGTCATCTACGATTTCTTTCAGCAGTGTTTTGTGATTCTCTTTATCCTTCACCTCCTTGGTTAGATATATTCCTAGGCATTTTATTTTTTGCAGTTATTGTAAGAAAGATCGAGTTCTTGATTTGATTCCCAACTTGGTCATTGTTGGTGTACAGCAGTGCTACTGATTTTTGTACATTGATTTTGTACTCTAAGACTCTGCTGAATTTGCTTATCAAATCTAGATGTCTTTTGGAGGAGTCTTTAGGGTTTTCTAGGCTTACAATCATCTCACTGGCACACATTAATAGTTTGACTTCCTCTTTTCCAATTTGGGTACCCTTTAATTCTTTCTGTTGCCTGACTGTTCTGGCTAGTACTTCCAGTACTATGTTGAATAGAAGGGGTGATGGTGGGCACCCTTTTCTTGTTCCAGTTATCAAGGGAGGTGCTTTCAGCTTTTCCACATTCAGTATGATGTTGGCTGTCAGTTTGTCATATATGGTTTTTATTACTGTGAGGTATATCCCTTCTATGCCAGGTTTTTGGAGGGTTTTTATCATAAAGATGCTGGATTTTATCAAATGCTTTTTCTGCATCTATTATCATATGATTTTTAAAAAATTTTGTTTATGTGATATATCATATTTATTGACTTGTATATATTAAACTATCCCTTTAAAAAGTTTTAAAATAATCTTAAATTTACTAAAAAGTTCGAAATACAGTGCAAATCATGTTTTTCCCCCCTGAATTATTTGAGGGTAACTTGCTGACCCCTTCATTTTCAAATGCTTTTGTGTGTTTTTCCTACACATAAGGACTTTCTCCCACATAATCACTCTATAGCCATCAAGAGGAGGACATGAACACTGATCTTCCGTCTATCTAATTTTTCGCCCACTCACATTTTATCCATTGCCCTAGTAATGCCAAAAAAAAAAGAGAGTTCAGAATCAGGTTGCATTTTAGTTGTCATGTCTCTTAATACTCGGCAATCTGGAATGGTTCTTCAGTCTTTCCTTGACTTTTACAACCCTGACATTTTGGAAGGAAACAGGTCAGGTGTTCTGTAGAGAGTGAACCCTCATTTTGGGTTTGTCTGATATCTTCTAATTATGAGATTCAGGTGATGTATTATTGGTAAAAATAACACAGATGTGATGCTGTGTGCTTTTTTTGTTGGCATTCGTTCCCATTTTTCTTAAGACAAGCTCTCTCTCTGCTGCCTAGGCTAGAGTATAGTGGCTATTCACAGGCGTGATTGTTGTGAACTACCATTTCAAACTCCTGGGCTCCAATGATCCTCTCACCTCAGCGTCCTGAGTGGCTGGGACTATAGGCACGCATCCCGTGCTAGCTTCTAATTATATACTGTGAGTCTATGAGTTGGCACATTATTTTGATTTGTCCCATTACTGATGATGTTCACTTTTTAAAACTTGATTAAGGTGATCTCTGTCAGGCTTCTCAACTATAAGTTACATTTTCCTTTTGAAGTTAAAAAACATTGTGTGGAAGATACTGTGAAACCATCTAATATCCTATTCCTTATCAAATTTCCAATTCATTCATTTAAAATTTTTTTAATTTTTATTTTTCATTCATTTTTATATCAGTATGACTCATGGATTCTTACTGAATGAGTTATACTCCGTAACTATCCCTTATTTTTTATTGCATTTTAGGTTTTGGGGTGCATGTGAAGAACATGCAAGATTGTTGTATAGGTACACACATGGCAGTGTGATTTGCTGCCTTCCTTCCCATCACCTCTATCTGGCATTTCTCCCCATGCTCTCTCTCCCATTTTGATGCTCGAATTGTCCCAGATTTGGCTAGTTGGGGACTCTTTCAAGTTAGTTTGTGTCCTTGTGCTTTTTGATGTCCCCATCATCTTTGAGAATGTTCTTACTGTCTGACATAACAAGATTTCAAGGCTCATTTTGTATTTTCTCTCACCAAACTTGGAATCAGCCACTTTGCCAATCCCCTTCAGGTATTTAGAAGTTAATATCTGGCACTGAGTGTGCTCATTGCTACTGATGTATCACTGTCCTAGGGCCTCTAAGTAGGCAGCTGGGAAGTGTGTGCACACATACACCCTCTCACACACACAAACACACACTGTCTTCTGTTTATTCATCCATCCATCTTGAAAATCATGAGTTTATACTACCCTAATTTTGATAAACATGACAGGATTCATTTTACTTTTCTTCCTTTTGATATTTGTGACTCACAGATCTCTCAAACTCAACATATTTAAAACAAACACATCATGTCAGCTCGCTCCAACTCTGTTCCCTCTTCTGAATTTTCTGCCTCATTTAATGGTACCACCATTCATCTTGTTGCCCAAACAGAATCCTTCTGGATCCCTCCCTTTTCTCCACCTCCCACATCCAGTTGTTCAGAGTGCTAAGCTGAATTACCTTTCTACCTCTTGGATATCTCCAGTTCTGCACCATGTCTTTATCTACCAGCTTGCCCTAATGGAGGATTCAGACTCTCTTGCTTCTTACACAGTCATTCAGAATCACTTCTGCAAGGGTTCTAGAATTTCTAATGGCTTTGTATCATATGTGGAATAAAATCCAAAGGCCTTATTATCATCGCTTTCTAGACCTCCTCATGATCAGAATCCCAACCCTACCCTTTCTACCTCTTCAACCTTCATGCATGTGGTTGACAGAAATACTGGCCTCCTTGTCACTCCACAAACATACCAAGTACATCCCTTCTTGCATCCTCAAGTACCAGATCTCCCTGCTGGGATGCTCTCTCTGCACATTTCCATGGCATACTCACCCATCTCCACTTGTGTATGACCTTCTTGGTGAGGCTTTCCTTGAGTCTTATGTAAAAATAACAACCCTCCTTCCTTGTCCCTTATCTTGCTTTATTTGAAGTTGTAACCACCATTACTACTTTTTTTGAGACGGAGTCTCACTATGTCACCCAGGCTGGAGTGCAGTGGCACGATCTCAGCTCACTGCAACCTCTGCTGCCTGAGTTCAAGTGATTCTCCTGCCTCAGCCTCCTGAGTAGCTAGGATTACAGGTGCGTGCCACCATGTCTGGCTGATTTTTGTATTTTTAGTAGAGCTGGGGTTTTACCATGTTGGCCAGGCTGGTCTCGAACTCCTGACCTCTGGTGATCCACCCACCTTGGGCTCTCAAAGTGCTGGGATTATATGCATGAGCCACTGTGCCTGGCCTTAATTTCTTACATTATTTATCTATTGGTCTGTGGCCATTCTTCCCCCAAATAATGACAGTTCCAATGGTGTATGGATCTTATTTATCGCTGTATCTTTAACACCTAGAACAATTCTTGATACATAGCAGGCACACAATAAATATTTGTTAAATGGATAAAAGTTTCAGCATGGTCTTCTTAATTACATTACACAGTGGCTTAATATTATATCATGCTGTATGTATGTCATATTCAATTAAATAATACCCCTACACTGACATTTAGGTTGCTTCTATTTTTCTCATTATTATAGGTATTGTTACCATGAAGAGGAATAGTGTTTACGTTTAGTTTTTGTTTTTCATGAATTAAATTTCTAGGAAATACTGGGTCAAAGAGCATAATACTGGGTCAAACATTATTGCTATATATAATGTTATCCTAAATATATATATATAAAATGTCTAAAAATCTCAAGATTAATAATTATATATAAAGTCCTTCAATTTTTCGGAATAATACATATAATTCAAAATTTAAAGGTATATGGTGACAAGTTTCCCTCTCTCTAGCTCCCATCCTCCATTCTTTAGTTCCCAGCTACCCCTCATAGATAATCAGTTGTTTCTCACATATGCTTCTAAAGTTTCTCTCTATATATTCAAGAAATTGAGCCCATTTCAAGCATCCCACTTGCTTTTTCAATGTAACAAATTTTTGTGTCAGTTCATTGAGTGTTTCCTCATTCTTCTTGCAGTCACACAGAGAGCCGCACAGTATTCCGCTATAAGCATATGCCATAATTTAATTTTAATTTCCTAATGCTGACCTTTAGGCCATTTTCACTTGCTATCACAAAGAATGGGGCAAGGAATAAACTTGTATTTCACATATACACAAGTATATCTGTTGGATCAACTTTAAGAAGTAGAAGTGCTTGGTCAAAGAGCTGTGTGTAAAATTCACACGCACACATCTGTACACATGCCAAGGTGCTCTCTCTGGGGTGGTGACGATATACTCTCCCTCCTCCTTTGGTTTATTTCCCCTTAGCTTCACCAAGCAAAAGTTACTAAATTACTAAAATTTCAGATTTCTGCAAAATTGGAAGGGGAAAAATAATAGTGTCTAGTTTATATTTTTTATCATGAGACATTGAACATATTTTCCTTCTGTGAGCCGTGTATTCATATCTTTTGCCCATTTTTATACTGGGTCGTCAGTCTTCCCTACTAATTTCTATGGGAACCTCATGTACTAGAAAGAATGGCTCTTTGTAATACAAATCACACATATATATTCTAAATTTGCCATTTAACCTGTAACTTTGTCATGTAGGCTTAATTAATTAGTATTTTCTTTTGGATCTATGGATGTTGAATCACAGAAAAAAATTCCACCTCAGGATACTTCTCCCACGATTTCTTCTAGAACTTTTACGATTTCAGTTTTTATGTTTAAATCTTTGATACATTTGGAATCTATCTTGGTGTAAGATTAAAGTATAGATCCAATTCATTTTCTTCCAAATGGCTAACCTACTGTCCTTACACATTTACTGAATGGTTTATCTTTCTTTATTGATTTGAAATATATGTATTATTAACTAAATTCCTGTATATATTTGGGACTCTCTATTTTACTGGTCTATTACATTAAGGAGGAAAAAAATCCTTCATCTCAAAATTAACCTTAAAAAGTGGCTTTCATTAATTTCTCTTCCTATAGCTAGATGTTATTTATCGTATAGTGTTTTTATAAAGACTAGAGAAGGTAATTTCTGCCTAGGTCTGGTAGTTGGCCTTCAGATGCTTACCTCTACTCCATGGTAAGCACATATCCAATTTGATTTCTTCAGCTTGGTGTCTCACAGGTATGTCCACCCAACAAGGCCATCACTAGAACTTTGGCCTCCCCCAGTCACTCCCCACCTCAGTAACTACCACCCTACTTCCAGCCCAACAACCTCACAGTTGCCCTTGGGTCCTACTTCCTATCATCCACATCTGATTTTTAGCTAGCACTGTAAACCAAATCTCTAAAACATACCCTGAATCTTTCTGCTTTTCATTGTGAGCACTCTGGTCGAGGTTGTCAGTCTGACCTGGCTAGATTTCTGAAATGGCCTAACTTGTTTCCTGTTCCCAACCTTGTACCTCCACATTCCATTTGATGTGGAGCAGCCTAAGTGATCTTTTCAAGGCACAGATTGGATTGCATGTATCTCATGCTGAAAAACTTAAAGGCTTCTCACTGTCCTTAACAAAGTCTAAGCTTCTGGTACCTTGCTCTTCTCTGTGCTAATCTTCTGTCTCAGCCCCTGGGTTCTCTATGTCCCAGGCACACTGGCCTCCCTTCTGCTCCTAGAATACACCAAGTCCATCCTTTTCTTTGCAATAGCTGGTGCCTTTGCCAGGAAAGTGTGTCTCCCAGAGCTTTCCATGGCTGACTCTACTTTGTCTTTCAGGTTTCACACCTTGAAGCGCTCCCTCTTAGGCTTCCCCTCACTGCTCATTCCAAGGTGACCTTGATGCTCCTACCCAGGTTACTCCATATCATGGCACAGTGTTGTTTCTCCTAATAATTGGGAGTCCTTTTTGAGCACATAGCATTAACCATATACCAAGGACCTGTTCTAAGTGCTTTGTGAGTGTTATTTCATTAACATAACCAACACATAAGGAGATACAATCATAATCTCCATTTTACAAATGAGAAAAGTAAAGCATACGGTAATTTGTCCAAAATTACATGGCTGCAAACCAACTGAAAATCTTATTTACTTTGTTCTACAGAGCTGGTCCCTTGTCTGTTTTATTCATTGCTTTATATTCCTAAACCCCACGAGGAGGTGCTTTATAATTTTGTAATGCCTAGCAAGCACTCAGTAAATGAACACGATCACCTCATCATCACAGAATGTGCCACGTGAAACATCTTGCGTGATGCTGGAGTACTGTGGATGTCAAGAAAGGAGAGAGACCTGACATCAGCTTGCATTCAGATTTATACTGTGCTTGGCTGTCCCACCTAACCCTCCCTGCCAGGTATGCAAGTAAGTGGATGGCTGGGGAGGCAGATAGTGGAGCCTGCAATCCCCAGGGCCCTTCTTCCTTGATAAACACCACAGGACTGGCTTGGGCATGTGGCTAATCCTGAGTGTGAGCTGGGGTGACTGCTAAGGACCAGCCACCAGCACTCCATCTTCACAGCGGCCAGGACAGACTGAGGGTGGAATGCAGAGGTTCTAGGATGACGGTACAGCCCATAGGCTCTAGAAATGTGAATACCACATCCTAAACCTCTGTGGACACTGGTTAAACAGTGTAGTTAAATAGCATCTATATGTCACTAATTATATGAATGACCTCAAAAAGTGTATGTAGCTGAACAAAACATGACATGAAAAAACCCAATCTCTAGTAATATTCTACAAAGTCATAATCAAATATAGTTGATTTCTATTTCATGAGGGTAGGAATGAAAGTCTTTCCATTTTGAATAATACTGTTTATATTAAAGCTTTTGAATACACAGTTCAGGTTTTTCATGGCAAATGCTTTTTCTGTGTATATAATATACATAGGAAATACTCCACTAATTATTGAGTTGCTGTTTTCTTAAAACAGAAGTTGCAGGCAGGCACAGTGGCTCACGCCTGTAATCCCAGCACTTTGGGAGGTCAAGGTGGAAGGATCTCTTGAGCCTAGGAGTTTGAGATTAGGGTAGGCAAAATGATGAAACCCCATCTCTACAGAACAACAACAACAACAACAACAACAACAACACTAGCCAGGTGTGGTGATAGGTGCCTTTAGTCCCAGCTACTCCAGAGGTTGAGGCGGAAGGACTGCCTGAGCCTGGTAGACTAAGGCTGCAGTGAGTTGTGGCTGTACCACTGCACAGCAGCCTGGGCAGAAAGGCAAGACTCTGTCTCAGAACAAACAAACAAATGAAAAATTAAAAAAAAAAAAATAGAAGTTGCAGTTATAGAACTATGGAGAATACTACACAATGCGGACTAGAAGGTAAAGAATATTATACCTATTAATCATCTAAATATTAAAATTTTCAGATTTTAGATATGGAATGAATGACTTAAAAACACATTCAGTTAAAAAAAAGTATGCCACAGTTATGTAGGTATTATTCATGTTTTAAGGCCTTTATAAACCTTTATAGTTATCTAGGTATAAGATGTTAGCTGAGAAGACTAAATATACTAACAATGATTTTCAATGCAGTAGAACAAAGCAGAATCAATCAAAATAATCCAGAGTCAATCCATAAGAGTCCATATGCTAGAATCCATATGTATGATTAAGATCTTTATAATTTCTCAAATTTGCAAATACTTGGCAATATTTGTACATGTTCCTTCCTTCTATCAAATCCCATTTTCCCCTTTATTTATTTATTTAGAGACAGGGTCTCACTCTGCTGCCAATCATGGCTCACTGCAGCCTTGTGTTCCTGGCCTCAAATGATCCTCTTGCTTCAGCCTCTCGAGTAGCTAAGACTATAGGTGTGTGCCATCACATCCAGCTAATTTTTAAACTTTTAGTAGAGATAGGGTCTCACTTTGTTGCCCAGGCTGGTCTCAAACTCCTGGCTTCAAGCAATACTCCTGATGCCCAAGGTCCTGGCATAAAAGGCACAAGCCTCTATGGCTGGCTCACAGTTGCTTTTCAACCTTCCCTGAAGTTTCCTCATTATTGATAAGCTTTTTTGAATATGATAAACATTAACACTTAAAAAAAATTATGACAGGTCCCAAATAAGTCAGCAGGGCTGTCTTAACCTATAAATGCTGGGCCTCGGAATGCAGGTTCACTCACTGGTCTCACGCAGCAATCACATATCAAATTCTTGACCCACAAAGTTGCTGCTCCACACACATAGTGCTTGCCTTCACAGCATCCTCAACCAAAGCCTTGAATGCAAATCCTTGCATGCCAGGGCCGTTTCCGCACGTGTGTGGAGTCCACTCTGGCTGGAATACCATGCCAGGCTGCCAGGTCCTGAGGCTCTGCATAGCTCTGCTCTAGCTGTTAGTCCCCATCAGGCTGTAAGTAGGTGAAGCCTAGCTTTCCAGAGTGCTGGCTTTTTTCCCTCTGCCCAGCTGCTGGCAGGTATTCAATCTCAGTTCACCACAGAGCATGTAGTGGTTTAGGGAATTTGATGTTGTTACAACCAGCTCTTACACATGCTGGGCTGGGTAAGCTACAGCAGTCAGCTGGGCTTCTGTGTCAGACAGCGAGTGGCCAAGTTCCCCAGTTTCACTTGGTCCATCCCTCCTGTGTTCTTCCTCCTCCCTTGAGAGGCTGCAGGGATGTCCAGCAGCACTGCAGCCACATGTGGCATTCCTTCCTGCTTGTGTTAGAACCACTACCTTTTACTTAAGTTTCAAGAACTTTTTTTTTTTTTTTTTTTTTTGAGACAGAGTTTCGCTCTTGTTACCCAGGCTGGAGTGCAATGGCGTGATCTCGGCTCACCGCAACCTCCGCCTCCTGGGTTCAAGCAATTCTCCTGCCTCAGCCTCCCGAGTAGCTGGGACTACAGGCGTGTGCCACCATGCCCAGCTAATTTTGTATTTTTAGTAGAGACGGGGTTTCACCATGTTGACCAGGATGGTCTTGATCTCTTGACCTCGTGATCCATCTGCCTTGGCCTCCCAAAGTGCTGGCATGAGCCACCGCTCCCGGCTTAAGAACTATTAAGGCCTTAGCATTATTCCTTTAAGGACTTACTATTCACTATCATTAACGTATATTTGTAATGGCTATTCTGTTTTAAAAGTCTCACCTACAGTAGACACTCAAATAAATGCACTGAATTGAATCTTGTTTGAGATGTAAAGCAGGAATGAATCCATAACAAATCTTACATTACAGAAATAAAAAATATTTAAGAGTAATACAAATTCATGCTTGGATATAGCAAGTAGTACATAGAAAAGTCAAAATTGATTAGTCTGGCTGGGCACAGTGGCTCACTTCTGTAATACCAGTGCTTTGGGAGGCCAAGGTGGGAGGATGGCATGAGGACAGGGGGTTGGAGGGTGCTGTGAGCTATGATCATGTCACTGAACTCCAGTCTGGGTAACAGTGAGATCTTGTCTCTAAATAAAATGAAATTAAAAATTAACTAGTCTTATTTATTTCTCAGTGTTTGCAATGTCTATTTGCATTAAGATTTGCTTATTTAAAAATATTTTAAAGTGTACCTCAAATATGCATGCCCCTTTTCAGCATCTAATTAAAAATTTCCTTTTAAAAATCACAGCTCGGTCAGGTGTGGTAGCTCATGCCTGTAATCCCAGAAATTTGGAAGGATTAAGTGGGTGGACTGCCTGAGCTCAGGAGTTTGAGACCAGCCTGTGCAGCACGGTGAAACCCCGTCTCTACTAAAATACAAAAAACAAGCTGGGTGTGGCAGCGTGTGCCTGTAGTCCCAGCTACTCAGGAGGCTGAGGCAGGATAATTGCTTGAACCTGGGAGGCAGAGGTTCCACTGAGCCAAAATCACATCGTTACACTCCAGCCTGGGCAAGAGAGCAAGACTCCATCTCAAAACAAAACAAAAACAAACAAACAAAATCACAGCTCAATGGTTGTAGTCCATAGCATAAAATTTCGTACTTTTAATACTTATTACCAAGTAATACATATAAAAATATTTGGACTTTGAATTCTTTTAAAAAGATAGAACATTAAGTTAAAGGACAAAACATTTTTTTTCCTCACCCTGCCCTCTATCTTTTTATATTCTACATTCCACAGCTAATGGCATTCTAAAATGAAATTTTAGGACTGTGGGACTTTGTAGTTATTCTCTGCTTTGTTCATATGTTTCTACTTCTCTCTTCCTAAGAGTTCTTTCTAACTCTTTTGGTGAATACAAAGGAGTCCAATGCCTTCTATAGGCCTTCCTAACTCCAGGGCCTGGACAGCAAACTCTACCCATCTCAGGTTCCCCTGTGACCTGTCAATTAGAGCAGAGAGCCTGACTGTACTACTTCTGCCAGCAGGCATAACATTAACAGAGATCTCAGGGTGTTGGCCAATAGTTCTGCAGCACTAAAAGGCAGGAATGGGGCATCTAGTATATTGATTCAGCTCGCAGCCCACACTAAGTGGTTTGAAAGCTGGAAGGCAACAGCTTCGGGGTCATGCAGTTCCCTGCTGTCGGCTGTGGCTCTGGGGATGCAGGTGAGCTGGCTTGCCATATTTCTGGTTGTATTAATAGAAGAGGTAGCAGCTCCCATGGTAGCCTGACTCTGCAGTGTTGCTTAAAGTCACTTAAAATCCATTAATAAATTAATCTCTCTCTTTCTTTCTTCACCCAGGCTGGAGTGCTATGGCATAAGCTTGCCTCACTGCAACCTCTACCTCCCAGGTTCAAGCGATTCTCCTGCCTCAGCCTCCTGAGTAGCTGGAACTACAGGCATGCAACAACAGGCCTGGCCAATTTTTGTATTTTTAGTAGAGACGGGGTTTCATCATATTGGCCAGGCTGGTCCTGAACTCCTCACCTCAAGTGATCCACCTGTCTCAGCCTCCCAAAGTGCTAGGCTAACAGATTGTAGCCCCTATGCCTGGTCGATACACCTCCTGTTGAAGTTCGACAGAACAGATTCATCACTGAGCCTGACACATTCAACATGTAGTCAAATATGAAGATTCCACATCCAATATTTGATATGTGGAAGTGAAGTTACAGGGTAAAGGAATGCGATACACTCTTCCCTAGATAAATCAACAACTACAAGTAAAAGTCAAAAACAAAATCATGAACAAATCTTATAATTTTGTGCCCATTTTTGTCTGGAAATAATGTATCTCTTTAAGAGACAAGTGAAATTAGGAGTGAAGCATTTCACTTACCTAGTCTCGAAATCTCTAGAGAACAGAATTAATTTGCAGCACTGAGGTCTTTTAATATGTACTCATTGTTATGACTTACGCAACAAAACATAATTTATGCTGTGTGAAGAACTACAGAACTTCTCTATGGGAGCCACACACACAACAAACGAGCACACCTGGATGATACCATCTTCCCTCCTGTGTACTGTTAGTGCCATGTCACCGAAGACAACCATAAATAGAACACTTCTTAGCTAGCACACCAAATTTTTATAAAAACAGAAATTCTAAGACTAAAAGAAAGCTTTTACTATTTGACAACCAGTAGTTAAAATACCTAGTTTCTATCTAGCCAAACAATATTTTAAGAAGTATTTGAGAATGTACATTCTTTCAATACCATCATCACAGATCATAGAAACCATGGCATCTAGGCACCAGAGACTCATAAAAAGAATCGTAAATCATTTAGAGAGCCTTATTTTGAATAGAAACCTTTCATGCAGATGATGTCCTGAAGTGATTTAGAGTATGTGATAATGCTGGCATGTAGTTAAGAAGCCTGCAGAGGAGATAAAGGAAGAGAGAGGCCCACCGGCAATCCGGAGTGGCACAGGGAGTTACTGAGGTTGACAGACAGAAGTCCTGGCACTATCTCCTCCAGAAATACTTCATGAAGCCAGTAGATGACAAAAGGTATTGTCTATGGAGTTAGGGTGTCAGTGATACTGAAAACTAAGTGACAGGAAAGAAATGGCAAATGAGTAAACAACTAAATAAAGCTTATCTATAGATCAGTTTTGAGAAAAGGACCCTTCCCTGGGGCTACGGAAGCTCTCCCAGTGGCAAGAGCTATCAAACATTCCACAACAGAGCATTCATACTTCTAAAGCCTCTATCTGGCCATTACTATCAATGCTAGTATCAACTCTATGCTTTAAAATGCTTTTGGGCTGGGTGTGGTGGCTTGTGCCTGTAATCTCAGAACTTTGGGAGGCTGAGGCAAGAGAAGCCCTTGAGTTCGGAAGTTTGAGACCAGCCTGGGCAACAGTAAGACCCCTTTTCTTTTTAAAATAAATAAATAAATAAGTAAAATGTGCTTGTATTCTCTTCACCTTCTTGTACCTCTTGGTATCTAATACCATTCTTCAAAAAAAGGAGCCAGGGCTCCTTGGAAAAATGGTTGATTCCAGGATGAGGGCAGAAAATATATAAGATGAGCCTAGAACTTCTTACAGTGCCAGAAAGTAAAGAAGTACTCAAAACAAAACAGAACACTCACAATTAGGGGAGTATATCAAAGGGATACAGACATCAATTGAAAGAACTCCGAGGGAAAAAAGCTGGCGCAATCTGAGCAATAAAATAAATAAAATAGTATTGGATTATAACTCAAAGTATAAAGTAAATAGGTACAAGTCCATAGTGATATAAATAATTAAAATAAAAAGTAGAAGAGAAGGGACGAATCTCCCATGCAGAGGAATTCCAAATAACTGCTCCACCATCACAGAAGGAGAGCAGAGCCCTCTGTTCCTTAGGTGTGCGTTGTGCATGACGGCTTCCTTCCAAAGACTTCAGGATGGAAAGGAGGGAGAAGTGCAGTAAGTTCACAGCACAGAAACCTGACAAATACTATCTTAGCCATGTGGTCAAGGTCAGCATCAATGGCAGGAACACGTGTTGACAGTGTGTACACGGGATATGACATGATGAAAACTGTACTTTATCCCGTGGTCTTCTTCCTAAGAACACATAACTCACTTAACTCTAGTCTCATCATGTATAATAAATCAGACAAATTCCAGTTAAGGAGATTTTTTTCTTTTTTGAGACAAACTCTTGCTCTGTTGCCCAGGCTGGAGTACACTGGCATGATCTCAGCTCCGCCTCCTGGGTTCAAGGAATTCTCCCTCCTCGGTCTCCCGAGTAGCTGGGACTACAGGTGCGCACCACCATGCCAATTTTTGTATTTTAGAAATGGGATTTCACCATGTTGGCCAGGATGGTCTTGAACTCTGGGCCTCAAGTGATCCGTCTGCCTCAACGTCCCAAAGTCCTGGGATTGCAGGTGTGAGCCACTGCACCTGGCCCAGTTAAAGAGATTCTACACAATACCTTACATTCCTCAAAACTGTTAAGGTCATAAAAGAGAAGCCTAAAAAGCAGTCACAGCCAAGGGGAGCCTGAGGACACATGGCAACTGAGTGTAATGTGGTGTCCTGAATGGGATCCTGGAAGAGAATTCGGTAACATTAGGTAAACACTAAGGAAATGTGAATAAAGTACATACTTCAGTTAATTAAAAAAATCACAATTATGTGCTTACAGAAGTAGAGTATATTTGCATCAGACATATTTTTTAAGTCTATGTAGACAATGGTGAATGTCTGTCAATTCCAGGGTCCCTCACCCTACTGGGATTGAGGGACCTGGTTGAGATTTGGTAATCAATACCCTTGGAAGGAACAGTACTCTCATGGCAGGCATAATTATCTTACTGTTATATCACTGTGAATATTTCCAAATAGCTGCAATTTTAGATAATCTTTTTTTTTCTTTTTTTTTAGACAGGGTTTTGCTCTGTTGCTTAGGCTGGAGGACTGTGGTGCGATCATGGGTCACTGCAGCCTTGAACTTCCAGGCTCAAGTGATCCTTTCACCTCAGCCTCCAATTAGCAGAGACTACAGGCTCATGCCACCACACCCAGCTAATTATTTTTTACTTAGAGATGTGGTCTCCCTATGTTGCTCACACTAGTCTTGAATTCCTGGGCTCAACTGACCCTCCAGCCTTGGCCTTCCAAAGTGCTGAGATTACAGGCATGAGCCACCTTGCTAAGCCAACAATCTGATTTCTTAGTATAGGCATACCTTGGGGATATTGTGCGTTTGGTTCCAGACCACTGCAATAAAGCAAGTATCACAAAAAGGTAAATCACACACATTTTTTGGTTTCCCAGTGCATATAAAAGTTATGTTTACACTATGCTATAGTCTACTAAGTGTGCAATAACATGTCTTAAAAGAGTACATACCATAAGAAACACTTTATTGCTAAAAAATGCCAACAACTATCTGAACCTTCAGTAATTCATAATCTTTTTACTCATGGAGGGTCTTGCCTCAATGTTGATGGCTGCTGACTGGTCAGGTGGTGGTTGCTGAAGTCTGGGGTGGCAGTGACAATTTCTTGAAATAAGACAACAATGACGTTTGCTGAGATGACTAACTCTCTTTCATGAAGGATTTTTCTATAGCACGTGATACTGTTTGATAACATTTTAACCACAGTAGAACTTCTTTAGAAATGGGACTCAATCTTCTCCAACCCTGCCTCTGCTTTATCACCTATGTTTATAGAATATTCTAAATCCTGTATTGTAATTTCAACAATGTTCACAGTATATTCACCAGGAGTAGATTCCATCTTAATAAATCACTTTTTTTGTTCATCCATAAGAAGTAACTCCTCATCCCATTCGAATTTTATCATGAGATTGCAGCAATTTAGTCACATCTTAGGCTCTATTTCTAGTATTCTTGCTATTCTACCACATTACTTCCTCCACTGAAGTCCAGAACCCCTCAAAAGTCATTCATGAAGGTTGGAATCAACTTACAAACTCCTACTAACATTGAGATTTTGACCTTCTCCCATTAGTCATAAATGTGTTTTTTAAACTACATTTATTAATTTGTTTAGGATAATGTCCTCCAGCTGCATTCATGTTACCGCAAAGGATACTATTTTGTTCTTTTTTTTAAGGTTGCAATGAATGTTTCTAACAGCATTGAGAATGGTGAATTCTTTCTGGAAGGTTTTCAATTTACTTTGCCCAGATCCATCAGAAGAATCATTACCTATAGCAGTTACAGCCTTACAAAATACATTTCTTCAATTACTCCTTAATCCATGGGCTGCCGAATGAATGTTGTGTTAACAGGCATGAAACAACATTCATCTCTCTGGACATCTCTATCAAAACTCTTGAGTGACCAGGTACATTGTCAGTGAGCAGTAACATTTTGAAAGGAATCTTTTTTTTTTTCTTTTTTTCTGAGCAGTAGGTCTCAACAGTTGGCTTAAAATATTCAGTAAACCATGCTATGAAAAGGTGTGAGGGCATCCAGGCTTTGTTTTTCCATTTACAGAGCACAGGCTTAAGACTTACAGAGCACAGAGGAGACTTAACATTATCATTATTGTTGTTTTTTTAGAGACAGGGTCTCACTCTGTCACTGAGGCTCGACTGCAGTGGCATAGTCACAGCTCACTGACTCAAACTCATGGGCTCAAGTGATTCCCCTTGCCTTAGCCTTCTTAACAGCTGGGACTACAGGTACACAGCATGAGGCCTGGCCAGTTTTAAAAATTTTTTGTAGAGATGGAGTCTCACTATGTGGCCCAGGCTGCTCTTGAATTCCTGGCCTCAAGAGAGTCTCCTTCCTCAGCCTCCCAAAGTTCTGGGATTACAGGCATGAGCCATCTATGCCCAGCCCAATTTAACATAATTCTTAAGGTCCCTAGGATTTTTGGAATAGTAAATGGGTATTAGCTTAACTTAAAGTTACCAGCTATATTAGCTACTAACAAAAGAGTCAGCCTATCCTTTGAAGCTTTGATGCCAAGTATTGACTTCTCTCTAGCTATGCAAGTTCTAGATGCCATTTTCTTCCAACAGAAGGCTGTTTCATCTACACTGAAAATCATTTGTTAACTGTGGCCATCTTGATCAAATATCTTAGCTAGGTCTTCCAGATAACTTGTTCCTGCTTCTCTATCAGCACTTGCTGTTTTATCCTGCATTTTAATGTCATGGAGATGGCTTCTTTCCTTAAACGTCATGAACCAACTTCTGCTGGCTTCATACTTTTCTTCTAAAGTATCCTTACCTCTCTTAACCTTCTAGAATTGAAGACAGCCAGGGTCTTGCTCTGGTTTAGGCTTTGGCTTACAGGAACATTATAGCTGGTTTTATCTTCTATCCAGACCACTAAAAGTTTTTTCATATTAGCAATAAGGCTGTTTTGCTTTCTTATCATTTATGCATTCACTGGAGAAGCACTGTTAATTTCCTTTAAGAACTTTTGCTTTGCAGTCACAACTTGGCTGTTTAATGCAAAGGCGTAGCTTTTGATGTGTCTTGGCTTTTGACATGCCTTCCTCACTAAGCTTCGTAATTTCCAGTTTCTTATGTATAGTGAGAGATGTGCAACTCTTCCTTTCACTTGAACACTTTGAAGTCACTGGAGGCTTACTGACTTGCCTAATTTCAATATTGTTGTGTCTCAGGGAATAAGGAGGCCACAAAAGAGGGAGAGTGATAGAGGAACAGCCAGTTGGCAGAGGAATCAGAACACACACATTTGCTGATTAAATTTGTCATCTAATATAGGTATGGTTGGTGGTGTCTTGAAACAACTACAATAGCAACATAAAAGATCACTGACCACAGATCATCATAATAGACAATAATAATGAAGAGATTTGAAATATTGTGAGAATTACCAAAATGTGATACAGAGACATGAGGAGAACATATGCTGTTGGAAAAATGACACTGATAGAATTACTTGACACAGGGTTGCCATGAACCTTCAAGTAGTAAAAAGAGCTCTATTTGCAAGTGCCGTAAAGTGAAGCACAATACAGTGAGCCATGACTGTAAAGCATTCGCAAATTACTAGAAAGCTTTTCTGACTAAAGCTTTCTACATATAAGGAAATAGTTACCTTTGTGGGTGGGTTTTCTTATCCAAGGCTACACAGAAAGACAACATGTATGTCTGACCGATTTTCACCCACTGGGAAGCAGGTAAGCACATCAGCTTTCTCCTTCCTCCCAGAGGTCAGAAGCACTTCCACCAAATATCGTCTTCTTCGGGTGATTTGTTCTTTTCTATTTCTTTTTAGAGACAGTGTCTTGCTATATTGCCCCACCTGGAGTGCACTGCCTATTCATAGGCACGATCATAGCGAACCGCAGACTGAAACTCCTGCTTCAAGTGATCCTCTGACCTCAGCCTCCTGATACATGGGACTACAGGTGCCACTGCGCCTGGCCAGGGTAATCTGTTTTTTGATGGTTGATTTTAGTTCTTCCACAGTTCTTTTATTTATGTTTAAATTTTTTGAGAGTACATAGTAGGTATATACATTTATGGGGGTACATGAGATATTTTGATACAGGCATACAATGATGCTTAATAATCACATCAGGGCAAATGGGGTATTCATCCCTTCAAGCATTTATCCCTTCTTTGTGTTACAAACAAGACAATTTACTCTGTTTTTTTTTTTTTTTTTTGAGACAGAGTCTTGCTTTGTCACCCAGACTGGAGTGCAGTGGCTCGATCTCAGCTGACTGAGAACTCTGCCTCCCAGGTTCAAGTGATTATCGTGCCTCAGCCTCCCAAGTGCCTGGGATTACAGGTGTAGGCCAGCACACTTGGCTAATTTTTATATTTTTAGTAGAGACAGGATTTCACCATGTTGAATAGGCTGATCTTGAACTCCTGACCTCAAGTGATCCACCCATCTTGGCCTCCCAAAGTGCTGGGATTATAGGCCTGAGCCACCACACTCAGCTTATTTAACTATATTTTTGGACCCATTAACCATTTCCCTTTTCCCCAACCCATAGTTCTTTTAACTGACAACACAGCAAACTTTAGGACTCCACTCTCAAGAAAAGTGTTACTTGATCATACAAATGCTTTACTGGGGCCAGGTGATTAATCATTATAGCCAGATATATAGGAGATTCACTGGTGAAATCTGGATGATGAAAAACTTTCTCCAGCTGTTCAATTCTCCATTCATTTCTGTGGAGGCTAAGTCAGCAAAGGTTGCCTGGCCAAGGTATGAGAGGACAGTGTAGGTATAGGCTCTGAGCCAGGGGAGTAGGTTGCACTGCTCAATGACAGCTCGCCCTTCCACTCAGCCATGGTGGGCAGAGGTACCACAGCCAGGCCTGGGCCTGGTGAGCAGGCTGTCCTCTGCATCCTGGGCAGTGCATGATGCTAAAAAAACACATGGCTTTAATGAATACCCTTACTAATTTCAGGGTCTCTGAAGAGTGGAGGTTTTTCTCTGGAGGAATACAGTAAGGCAGAATATTGTTTCCTTTCTCACTTTTGTATATGAAAAAGTTCTTTTTTCATTGTTTTTAAAGTTGCATTGAGGATCTAACTAGACAGGACTCAAGGTTATTCTTTTTTTTTTTTTTTTTTTTTTTTTAGAGACAGGGTTTCACTTTGTCACCCAGACTGGGGTACAGTGGCACAATCTTGGCTCACTGTAGACTCAACCTCCTGGGCTCAATCCATACAACTGGCCTCAGCCTCCAGAGTAGCTGGGACTATAGGCATGCACCACCATGCCCAGCGAATTTTTTTGTATTTTTGGTAGAGATGGGTTTTGCCATGTTGCCCAGGCTGGTCTTGAACCCCTGGGCTCAAGCAATCTGCCCACATGAGCCTCCTAAAGTGTTGGGATTACAGGCGAGAGCCACCACGTTCAGCCTCAAGGTTAATTTTAAATTATTAAATGCATTATTTTTTTCAAGCCGCAATACTGCCCTGTACTTTGAGTATATATTTTTTATAGTACATAATGAAAATGCCTAATAAACATTAACTGAAGGTGATGAGGAATGCAGTCATTAAACAGTATCTCCCACCCCACTTCCTGAGTGTATGCCCAAGTTGGTCTTGAATTCCTTAACTCAAGCAATCCTCCTGCCCTGGCCTCCGAAAGCCACCATGCTTTTTTTTTTTTTTCCCCCTCAATCATTTCTGTATCTAGTCTTCAAAAAGAAAAAACCTGAATCTTTCCATATCCTTTCACGTACATCAGGTGACATGGCCTGGAGGCCCAACAGCAGCAGGTAAGAACATTGTCCTTGGTTCAGGGCCCTGGTGCTTCTGCTGCCATCCTCCCATGCAGAAGACTGTAGTCCTTTCCTGGCTACCCACACAGTCAACAAAAGCAGGAAGTGACATTTTCATGGACTTCCTTCCTTCATCAGAGTCTCAGATCACTGGTTTTTTGTTTATAAATATTTTCTAGATATCAATAAATAATATGCAAATAATATTAATTTTCCTAACTCCTGATTACAGACCCAGCCAGGTCCTTACAAGTGAGGCTGACGGATAAATGCTCACGTCTAAAATGAAAATATTACTTGCATTCTTCAATTCTCTGTACTAGTGTGGTTTCCATTAGAGTGAATGAGAATAATTGTTTTTATGCTGTTACCAGTGTTTCTAAATGATCACTCTTCTACTGAGCACAGAATGTGAAATAACTTGGATGCTATGTTTATAAAGGCAAATTGCCCTATGCCCTTGTTGGCTTGAAGGCACAGAGGCAGACAGACCTGGTTTCAAGTTCCAGCTTAGCCTGGGAGCTTCCGTTGCAGGCCCATCACTCATTCCTCTGAGCAATGGGGAACTCACCCAACCCTGGAGAGACGGTCTTCTCCACAAGTGCTGTGCAGTGTGCCCCTGAAAGCCAGCTACTGCTCGGGGATTTTGTGTGATTTATTAATTAGTTCCTCAAAAAAAAAAAAGAGACTAAACAAAAGACAAAAACCAGGCACTTGGGATATGTAGTTTCTCAACCAAGCTGCCTTCTTTTCCTCTTGAGTATGTAAAGTGAAATTGAAATGCTGCACAGTGGAAGTAAGGACCATTAGAGCTTCCTGACATTCTTTGGCTAAGAATAAAAAAATGTTGTTTCATGATTTCAACTTAAAATAAATATTATAAAACAGACTGGAAGATAATATGCAAAATAATTATATGGGAAGTAGAATTAGAATAATTTTTCTACTTTTGCAGATTTTGAAACCTATAATGGTACTATATTGATTTTATCATTTAAAATTACATGAAAAATACTAATGAGCCAGGCTGTCACATTATTTTATACACAAGATGGGCTGTGAGTGCAGTGAAAGGGTGCAATGTTGAGCAATGTTGCTAGTATTTTGAGTTTTGCCAAGCCTAGTCCAGGCCTGGGTACCACGTGTTAACTCTCAAATTTCAGAGTAGGCGAAACTTTGCAGTTTGTTTGAAGAAGATGGAATGGTAGCTCAACTCAGTATTTCACTCTCAGTAGGGTGAACCACAGTATAGCACAAGTTATGATTAAATTAAAATGTAAATTAATTTTTTTCTGGTACATAAGGAAAAAGATTGTAAAGAACATGTTTCCTAGCCACCCCTCCCCCGCATCATTTCTCTAAAAATAGTCCATTCCAGAGGGTTTAACTGAAAATATGTTCCGTTTGGGTGCTGGGGAGGGGGATGCGTGTGCATAATTCTCTTTTACATCTGTGGCTCCTGCAAAAATATCTGGCAGTACATTTAGTTCTATGTCTTCAAGCCTCGCAGGGCCAATTTAAAAATATTATTATAAATGCTCATAGTTATCATCACCTAACTGATCTAAAGCAATAAAACAGTTGGTCTTTTGGTTTTCTCAGACCATCCCAAGGTAAGGGCTGCATTCTAAATGTTGGTCTCATTAGAAAGACTTAGCTTATTAGAAAGTAAATTTCATTATAAATTAAGGAGCTGTATTTCACTGGCCTTCCAGAAAATAAGCTACAATTATAATTTCTATGTTGATTCTCTGAATTTCTAGTGAATAGTGAACTCTTTGAAGAGGCAAATAAGAGTTCTTTATAAACTCTTCATTCTTTTTTAATATGTCCCAAATAAGTAAAATCCAAATCTGTTTTAGAGACACAAATTTCTTCTTTCACCATTTTCTGACATATTTATTGTGATGATTCATAAATCCAGTACATTTCTGTGTTGCTTTTTAGTTTGAACATATTCAGTAATATTTGTGTGGTTTTAGAATTCATTTATTAATGCATGCCATATGCAACCACCAGGAGAAAAGACCCACTTGACTGAACAAAAGCCTCAGTTCTTACTTTGAAGAACTGTAAAACTGACCCTAAGACAGATTTTTCTAAAAATCTATTGTTATAACTGAGGGCATAGAGAATGCGAAGTTTAAAACTAAAGACTGCGGTCTTTCTTCTCCCCATTGTTACAAAGCCTTGGGGTAGTCACAAGTCTGGGTCTAGCGTGCCCCTCTGCCCACTTCAGAGTCAGAGAATCATTGGGTTGCCTGAGGCAGGGCAGACTTGGAAAGAGAAAGGGCTTACTTCCTGCCTCTACCATCCAGTGCCTGTGTGACCTTTGGGAGTGGTCAGAGATGAAAGCCTCAGCCTCTTTACCGCTGTCTCCGCTGTCTCCCTGTCCTTCCCTCCAAAGCCCTCATCCTGGCCTCTGCCTGCCTTCAGGGTGCTGGGGGGCTGTTGTTGAGTTCTTGCTCTCGTAGTCTGTAGGTCGCCCTTTAAAAAGGCCTGGAATTCAGTGTGACAGGGGTACTGTGACTTCCGCCTAGTGGTTGTAACTTTTACTTTTTGAGTCAACAGGTGCATTGGAAGATCATAGTGGGCTACAGGTAGCATGGTATTTTCTGAGTAAGGAGTCAGAACATTTGGCCTATGCACACCTGTAAAGGCTGGGATGACAGCCAAGACCAATGTGTGGATAACCGAGACAAGCTACACGTCCTCTTAAATCCTGCTGCCCTGGAAAGGCCAACTACACTTCTCAGAAGGCAGCTTCAGATTGCCCAGGACGGACGCAGGGAAGTGCATCTGTTACAGTAGTAAACAGTGGTATTTATAGAAATGGAAAGTTTGAGGGCAAAGCACTTCACACATCTCTTTAACACTAAAACAACATGTATAAAGTACATTGTTCTGTCCACTTAGTACTGGGAAAACTAAAGCTCAGAACAAGTGGAGACTGAGCTGGCACTGGAATTTAGAACTTTTGATGACAAATCCTGGATGCTTTTCCACTCCCCTCTATTGCTCTTTTCAGTGTTTACATTAAATATTGCTTTCATTACATTCTACATGTTTTTCCTCCTTAGGCTATTCTATTTTCCCCAGTGTTCCTTCTTTTGCTTCTGAACAATAATTCTGGTATAAGGGTTTTAATTTTTATCTTGGTTCAAAAATTCAATTTGCTACCTATATTCGTTTGTAATGTAACATATTTGAGACAAAGTATGCTGAGAAAACTTGACATTTCAAAATGTCATATAATTTTACCTCATGTGATAGATGCTGTTTTATCTAAAAATTAACATATAAATACATTCAGCAGTATAATTTTATATACTTTTTTGCATGCAGTTCAAAATATATAAGCACATATTTATACCTTCAAGTATTATTTTGATGTGCAGTGTGAGAGCTTGGAACTAGAGTAAAACATTGGCTGAAAATTCTCTTTTATCCCTTGAAGAAAGGTCAAGGGAAATACCAGACATAACAAAATTTACCTATTTGTATGGATCAGAGGTTGGCAAATTATGGCCTGTGGGCCAAATTTTTGTATATAGTTTCTTTTTTTGAGACAGATTCTCGCTCTGTCACCCAGGATGGAGTACAGTAGCGCGACCTCTGCTCACTGCGACCTCCATCTTCCTGGGTTCAAGTGATTCTCCTGCCTCAGCCTCCCAGGTAGCTAGGATTACAGGTTTGCATTGCACACCCAGCTAATTTTTGTATCTTTATAGTAGAGAGGGGTTTCACTATGTTGGCCAGGCTGGTCTCGAACTCCTGACATCAGGTGATCTACCCGCCTTGGCCTCCTAAAGTGCTGGGATTACAGGTGTGAGCCATGGCACCCAGCCCTTTGTACGTAAAGTTTTACTGGCACACAGCCACATTCCTCTACCTGGGTATTATTGTCTTCGGCTGCTTTCAATGTTTCAGACTGTTGCTTTCAGACTATGGTATGGACCCCCAAGCCTAAAATAATATGTTTGCCAATACCTGCTATGTCTAAACAAAATAAAACCCCCAAAATCCAGACCTACTGGGTGTCCAGCATCTCACTGGGTGTATCTTTGTTATCTCAATCTACCAAACAATCCTGTGAGATGGATGACAATTGAGTCCCTACTACCATCCTAACATATATAATTACTAAATCCCTAATACTGTCTACCTTATTCTGGGGGAAAAGAAAGCATCAGGAAGAATCAAAACTTTTCCTTAAGTGATCTAGCTAAACTGTGAGAGATGCCTGTATCTCTTCTAATAGCTGCTGTGACCCTTAAGGAAAGAATTTCAGCCCTTACATTTTTACAACTTAATCATTTAGCACTTTTCAAAGGCCCTAAACTCATTTTTGCAAATAAATTAAGTTTACATGGAGGATATATTTTCTAATTTCCAATGAGACTGATCCAGAAAGTAACTGAGTCCTACAGATTTTTAGCTACTTCAGAATATTGGCTAAATCGATTTAAACTTTAATCCCAAAACAAGCCACACTAAACCCAACAAACATTTTCCATTCAATGTTTTTTATCTCCTGTTTCCATTTTCTTAGACAGAAGTGAGTATATGTGTACTCATGATACATACAGGTTGAGTATCTCTTACCCAAACTGCTTGGGATTGGATTTTTTTTTTCAGATTTTAACATATTTGCCTAGACATAATAAGATATCTTGTGGATGGGACCCAAGACGAAACGCAACATTCATGTTTCATATACACTTTATACATAGAGCCCAAAGGTAATTTTATATATTTTATTTATATTTTAAATAATTTTGTACATGAAACAAAGTTTTTGTACACTGACTCATCAGAAAGCAAAGGTGTCACTATTTCAGCCACTCATGCTGGTATTCAACAAGTTTGGATTTTGGATTAGGAATGCTCAATTTATGTTAATGTATCCTAATCTAATGATTATTAAAATGGTTAATTTTTGCCTTTAGTCAGAGCTCTACCCACGAAAACGTGAACAATTCTGTTTAACTTTGCCAGAAATGGTTGGCTAAATCATTTTCTACCCCCATAAGATGATGATTCCTTGCTGTGGCTGGAGGAAAAACAACCTTCTCTACCAATTTTTAAAATATCCTGAGTAGCCAAAATCTAGCTTTCTTTAAAAGCATCATCTAAGGAAGCATGCTCTGTGGAAGGATGGCTACTTCAATAGGGAAAGCCATCTATATTTTTGAGTCTCTTGTTTGTTTTTAAGGATGGATCTGAATAGCACCCAGGGAGTTCCTGTATTTTAATGGAGCCATTCTAAATCACATCCCATGACAGAATGAGTGAGTTCATGTAAACACAGTCAGTGGTATCATGAGTAACAAAATCTGTTTTCATCAGAAGCCCTTCATCCTGCGTAAGAGACCTGTACACTACTAGGCAGTCCAGGCTAGCGTTAACCAGCTCCAGCTGGTCCACTGCTATAAAAAGAACTAATGAAAACACAAATGCTAACTTCTCCTTTCCACTCCGGCCAGTACGTCAAGGCTGCACAAAGACAGCCCTTTCCAAATGCTCTCAGTGAATGAACCGGCGGGTCTGGTTCTCTAAAGTTGTTTACTGAACAGAGTGTGCAGGGGACTTGCTGAGCACTGATGGGGATGCTGGGGGCCAGTGGGGGAGGAATCACATGATCTGTCAGTGCACAAAGCCAATTTTTCCAGTCTAGATTTAGTTCTATAACACACAGAAGGCAGAGAAAGTTTTCAAAAGCAGAGACAGAGTACCTTGAGCAATTTCTTAAACACATATACACACTTAGGGCACTCTGGTTTTTCTTATGAAAATACATAATTATATCTGAGATAAATTAATGCCTTAATTAGTATTCAATTAATATTAAGATTCAATTAATATTAATGTCTTAAATTAAATATTCAAAATTCTTAGGTAAAGGTAAATCATTTCTTTTGTGACATCAGAAATTCCTGGCTGGGCATGGTGGCTCACGCCTGTAATCCTAGGACTTTGGGAGGCTGAGGTGGGCGGATCATGAAGTCAGGAGTTCCAGACCAGCCTGACCAACATGGTGAAACCCTGTCTCTACTAAAAATACAAAAATCAGCCGCGGGTGGTGGCATGCACCTGTAGTCCCAGCTACTCAGGAGGCTGAGGCAGGAGAATTGCTTGAACCCAGGAGGCAGAAGTTGCAGTGAGCTGAGATCATGCCATTGCATTTCAGCCTGGGTGACAGAGTGAGAATCCATCTCAAGGAAAAAAAAAAAAAAGAGAGAGAAAGATACCTGAATTGAACCTTTGACTGGAGGTGTAAAAGAAAGAAAAAAAGAAAAAAGAAATTCCTACTAAAGGTAAATTATTTCTTATTCAGTGACTTAAGTTTGTAAGAGGAGGCAATGACAAAGAGATGATCCTATTTTAATTCTTTATATGGCTAATAAACTCCAGACTCTTAGTGCTAGAAGGTCCTGTGGAGATTTCTCTTATCTTCATCTCACAGATGGACAGACTAGGAGGGCTTTGTGGGCCAGACTGCTTGGTGGCAAAAAGAACATGGGTGTCCTGCACCCACAACTGTTTTTCTACTCCATTTCATTCTAGATGTGGCTAAGTGAATATGGCCAAGAATAAAGCAAAGAGGGTGCCTGGATAATTTCATAATATTATAGATTTGGCCTAACCTAGCCTTTTGACGTATGAGGTTACTTGCAACATCAACTGAAAATTTAGGGAGCTGACCTGACATTTTTTTATTTTTTGAAGAGGCTGAAAGTGTGATTCAATTAGTTATCCTGCTAGATGAAAAGGTTTTTGCCTCATCCATGCAGGGCCAATGTTGTGTCTGGGACATTAATCTTCAGTACAGATGCTAACTCTAAAGTCACCCTCGTCTTCCTGGGACCCCAGCCCCTACTTCCCATGACATGCTGTCATTACCTCCACCTTCTGGACACCCCGCAGCCAGCCAGCTGTGAGGCTGTAGCAGGCGAAGCAAGCACCAAAGGAGAGCTGCGTCAGGTCAGCGGTGCCTGAGTATAGGCCTGACTCAGGCCCAGGCTTACCTCTAACCAGCCATTGGAGGGTTATGCCTCCTGTGGCCAAGAGGCTGGCAGCTTAGGGAACATCCCAGGCTATAGAGCTACTTCAAGCAGTGGGTCTCTGACTTCACGTCTAATCCTTCTCATGCCCCCTCCCTAGTCCTGTGATTTTCCAAGTTATTGAGGATAAAAACTTCAAAGCCATCTATCATCTTTCTTTTCCTTACTCCTTAAATCCTAACCATCACTAAGTCCAATTTTTTCTGTCACTCAAGAAGCCCTTCTCTTGCATTCCCTCCTCTGCTGGGCTTCCCTGCAGGGCTGACAGTGCTAAGCACCTCCCCCAGACATTCAAGCTCTCAACTCTGTTTCCTGCTTGGAGCATATCAAATGCCTCAGGAGTTAGCCCATAAGATAACTCTCAAACCTTCTGCAACATGATCTCAATCTACCTTTCCAGTTTTACCTTGCAATGACTTCCCTCCATCTCACTCTGTCACCCTGGCTGGAGTGCAATGGTGCAATCTCGGCTCACTGCAACCTCTGCCTCCCAGGTTCAAGTGACTGTCCTGTCTCTGCCTCCTGGGTTGGTGGGACTACAGGCACCCACCATCATGCCCAGCTAATTTTTGTATTTTTGTAGAGATGGGGTTTTGGCATGTTGGCCAGGCTGGTCTTAAACTCTTGTCCTCAGGTGATCTGCCTGCCTCAGACTCCCACACTTGAACTTTTAAAGTTTGAAAATCTGACTGCGGTCTAGGCACTCAACTTAGAGCTGAGCACACCTTTGATTTCTCTAAGAAACATTTATGGGGGCCCTGTAGTCACACAGCTGTGCCAGATGGCACTGAGAGGCCTGGGGCAAATGAATGTGTGCACACATAGGCAAAAAAGGACACAGCCCCTTTCCTCAAAGACGCTCAGGCCATCAAGAGAGAGGCACACACCATCAAATAAGACAGAAGCGAGAACAGAGATGAGAGGATGAAGAGATCACATAACCCAAACTACAATCTACAGATGAGGCAGCCAAGGCAGGGAGAGACTACATGACATACCCAGATGATTCATTTGGGTTTCATTTTCTATTCAAGATGCTTCATGTAAGGAATTATTAAAAAACCGAATGATCCAGGCATTTGGAACTAGATAGTGGTGATGGTCACAATAATATTGTGAACACACTAAACCCAATGAATTGGCCAGGTGTGGTGGCTGATGCCAGTAATCCTAGCACTTTGGGAGGCTGAGGTGGGTGGATCACAAGGTCAGCAGATTGAGACCATTCTGGCCAACATGGTAAAACTCCATCTCTACTAAAATGCAAAAAGTTAGCTGGGTGTGGTGTCAAGTGCCTGTAGTCCCAGCTACTTGGGAGGCTGAGGCAGGGGACTCACTTGAACCTGGGAGGCAGAGATTGCAGTGAGCCGAGATCGCACCACTGCACTGCAGCCTGGCAACAAAGCAAGACTTTGTCTCAAAAAAAAAAAAAAAAAAAAAAAAAAGAAAGAAAGAAAGAAAGAAAGAAAACCCAATGAACTGGGCCAGGTGCAGTGGCTCATGCCTGTAATCCCAGCACTTTGGGAGGCCAAGGTGGGTGGATCACCTGGGGTGGGGAGTTCAAGACCAGTCTAGCCAACATGGCGAAGACTCCATCCTTACTAAAAATACAAAAATTAGCTGTGTGTGGTGGGGGGTGCCTGTAATCCCAGCTCCTTGAGAGGCTGAGGCAGGAAAATTGCTTGAACTCAGGATGTGGAGGTTGTAGTGAGCCAAGATCACACCACTGCACTCCAGCCTGGGTGACAGAGACTCTGTCTCAAAAATAAATAAATAAATAAATAAAATGGTGTAAATAGTGAGTTTCATTTCATAACCAAAACAAAACCAAACGATCCCATGTTACCATCACAGAGAGATCTAACTTGCCTTTCTCAACACCTGGCTGAACTCCCTGTCTTTTAAAATGTCTTCCTTGACCACTCCTGGGCAACTGCTGTAATTCTTTGCTCTGTATCCTGTTAGTACACTTTCTATTAATAGCTTGCATTCCATTAGAATAGAACACATGTATGTGTGTGAATACATCCTCTCTGTCTTCCTGAAGAGATAGCACGTTCCTTCAGCACAGACATGGTATCACAGAATTTTCTGATCAATCTTCAGTGTAAATTTTCTTCTCTTCCTTCCTCCTTTCTCCTTTCCTTTTCCTTACTCCTTTTTTCATTTGACAACTCCACCTTAAAGGCAGCACAGTGGGGGGGAAATCGAATATATGTGTTGAGCAGGTGGCTAACATTATTTTGTAACTAATATAATATTAATGGAGTTACTCTTAAAGACATTAAAGAGTCACGGAAGAAAAGAATGTGAAGCTCAGCACTATAAAGACTTAGCACCTCTACTTGAGAGGCTGAAGCAGGAAGATCATTTGAGCCCAGGAGGTTGAGGCTGCAGCAAGCTATGACTGGGCCTAGGCAACAGAGTGAGACTCTATCCCTCAAAAAAAAAAAAAAAAAAAAAAAAGTAATATACAGATATGCATATTCAGAGTATCAGGTAGAAAAAGCAAACAGACTGATCCTGCGTGACCCGACATGACCCTGAGAGGAAGTGTCAGTTCCAAGGGGCAGAAGATCCAGGGAGAGAGGTTCAGGCTCAAGGTAGGACAGAGCCTTCTAGGAAAGGGAGCTACACAGGGGCCATGGGAGGTGCTCAAACGTGTAGCTGAGATGAAGCAGTAAATTAATAATTTGTAACTGGTATTTAAGGGCCAATTGAATGCTAAGATTCCATGATTCCATAACACCAAAAAGGCATTTAAACTAAAACCCCAAACACACAAACATCTAAACTATTTTAAGCTGAATAATCCTACTACCTAAAAAGACATATGCAGAGATTCATTGTGTAGAATTATACCTCAGAGCACACAAGATCAACTCCATGACTGAAACCAATTTAATCATTAACACACCTTAAAGCTGGCTAGGACTCTTTTAGATTATTCATTACAAAAGGCTTTCTAACACAAGTAACCCATTCACATGGTTTAAAATTCAAACTTCTCCCTTCTATTCCTGACTGCCTTATTCTCCCATGGGGCAACTAAAGTTACCAGCTTCTTGTGTATCTTCCAGAGATATTTCATGCATAGAAAGAACCTTAGTGCCCATGGTACCCCTTTGTTTTAACGAAATGGTAACACACTTTGTGCTTGTTTTGGACCTGGTTCATTTATTTTAATAATACTGGTGATCATTCCATATTAACATAGAAAGACTGTTCACATTCCTTATTTTTAGATGACAGCAAAGTATCCTGTTTTTGACATTTATATTGTTTCTAAACTAAGTTGTAAGTTCTCATAAATGAAGCTAAAGACCAATATAACTAAAAAATCATTACTTTAAAAGTTGGTTGCTCAGCTGTTCTTACCTCAAAGTACACATATGCACAAACTGTTTTAATTATATAAAACAATATATGTGAGTTTTAAAAATAAGGCCTTGCCCAACATACTAAACCTCTGCAGCTCACTTACTGACACTAAAGGTATTTTTTGGCCTAAAGGAAATCTATTAGGACACAGTGTACCCAAAGCTGTGGCAAGTCTTGATGACATGATTGTCACTGCCCTGAAGACTGGGGCTTGTCTCTGGCACACCCCAAGAACTGAGCAGCAGCTGAGCACCAACAATGTGGCTCACAGAAGCAACATTCATTTTAAGTTAGTACTTCCCATTCCCAAAATGACATAAAGTAATCTAAGGTCAGTGTTTTGGAAACATTATCTCAAATCATCCAGGACAAGACTGATTATTATGACAATACTAGTTAATTAATTGTCATGTATGTGGCATACTAATGTAAGATGTAACAACAGGGGAAATTGGGTATGTTGTATGTGGAAACCCTCTGTATTATCTTTGCAACATTTTAAAAGCTAAAACTATTTTAAAATGAGAAGTGTATTAAAAGTAATTAAGTAAAAAAACTAACAATATGTACATATTTGTAAATTCCCATTACAGAGAATATCATTATAAAGAAGGATCCAGTAGAATGGAACTGGTTCTATATCCTGATGACTCAAAGCAATTATCCTAGTAATTTGGCTATAAACAAATTCTCTACTAAGAATCATTGTATGTAAGAAACTTCTACGATTCCTAACTACATAGTATATAAAATTTAACAAGTGTGATTATACTATGCAGAAAAAGCATTTGACAAAATCCGACATTCTTTCGTGACAAAAAAGACTCAACAAAGTAGGAAAAGAAGGAACTTCCTCAACCCGGGACAGGGCATTGATGAAAACTCCACAGCTAACACACCAAATGGTGAAGGAATGGGAGCTCTCCCCAAGATCAGAAACAGAACGATTCCTGCGTTTGCTACTTCCATTCAACGCTGTACTGGAAATTCTAGTTACAGCAATTAAGTAAGAAAAAGAAAGAAATAACAAAAAAATTGGAAAGGAAGAAGTAAAACTGTCTTTATACTCAGATGATGTAATCTTTTATGTAGAAATTTTTTTAAAAATCCACAAAAATCTGTTACAGTTAAAAAAAAACTTAGCAAAGTTGCAGGATACAAGATAAACAAACAAAAATAAGTTGTCTTTTTTTTTTTTTTTTTTTTTTTGGAGAGGGAGCCTTGCTCTGCCACCAGGCTAGAGTGCAGTGGTGTGATCTCAGCTCACTGCAACCTCTGCCTCCTGGGTTCAAGCTATTCTCCTGCTCAGCCTCCCAAGTAGCTGGGACTACAGGCATGTGCCACCATGCCCAGCTAATTTTTGTATTTTTAGCAGAGATGGGGTTTCACCATGTTGGCCAGGATAGTCTTGATCTCTTGACCTTGTGATCTGCCTGCCTCAGTCTCCCAAAGTGCTGGGATTACAGGCGTTAGCCACCAAGCCCAGCCTATAAGTTGTATTTTTATACACTAGGAATGAACAATCTGAAAAGAAAATTAAGAAACAAACTGGTTTATAATAGCATCAAAATAATAAAACAGAAACAAATGTAAACCAGAGACTGTAAGACTTGTATAATGAAAACTACAAAGTATTTCTGAAAGAAATTAAAGCAGACTTAAATAAATGGAAAGGCATCTTGTCTTCATGAACTGAAAAACTTATTAACATAAGATACTGCCATATAGTGATTCAATGCAATCCCTATCAAAAACCAGTGGCTGGCCAGACCAGCCATGGTGGCTCATGCCTATAATCCTAGCACTATGGGAGGCCAAGAGAGGGGATCACCTGAGATCAAGAGTTTAAGACCAACCTGGCCAACTTGGCTAAACCCCTTATCTACTAAAAATACAAGAATTAGCCAGGCATGGTGGTGCATGCCGGTATCCCATCTACTTGGAAGACTGAGGCAGGAAGATTGCTGGAACCAGAGAGGTGGAGGCTGCAGTGAGCCAAGATGGCGCCATTGCATTCCAGCCTGGGCGACAGAGAGAGACTGGCTTGGAAAAAAAAAAAAAAAAAAAAAAAGGCTATTTTTGCAGAAATGGAAATATCAATCCTAAAATTAAGGTGGAATTGCAGTGAATTAGCCAAATTAATTTAAAATGTGCCAAATCGGGTGTTGAACAATAAGAACACATGGACACGGGGAGGGGAGCATCACACACTGAGGTCTGTTGGTGGGGGGGACTAGGGGAGGGACAGTGGGGGGTAGGGAGCTGGGGAGGGATAACATGGGGAGTAATGTCAGATATCGGTGATGAGGATGGAGGCAGGAAGCCACATTGCCATGTATGTACCGATACAACAATCCTGCATGTTCTTCACATATACCCCAGAATCTAAAGTGCAATAAAATATATACATAAATATAAATAAAATAAAATAAAATTTGCCAAATACCTAAATGCACATGGAGACTAAAACTGTAAAATTCTTGAACAAAAATACAAGAGTAAATCTTCATGACCTTGAATTTGATAATAGTTCAGATACCAAAAGCACAAGCAACAAAATAAAAAATAGATAATTTGAGTGTTATCAAACCGAAAACTTGACTGGGACAGTAACTTACCCCTATAATCCCAGCAGTTTGAGAAATTCTCATGGGCCCGAGTTTGAGGCTGCAGTGAGCTATGATCACACCACTGCACTTCAGCCTGGGTGACAGAGCAAGACCCTGTGTCTTAAAAAAAAAAAAAAAAAACTTAAACTTTTGTGTATCAAAGGACACTGTCAAGAAAGTGAAAAGACAACTTATAAGATGGGAGGAAAATGTCTCAAATCATGTATCTGATAGGGTCTTATAGCTAGAATATATAAAAAGAAAACTCTTACAGGAATGTGAATCAAAACCACAATGAGATACCATCTCATGTCAGTCAGAATGGCGATTATTAAAAAGTCAAGAAACAACAGATGCTGGTGAGGCTGTGGAGAAATTGGAGTGCTTGTAACAGCTGCTGGTGGGAATATAAATTAGTCCAACCATTGCAGAAGACAGGGTGGTGATTCCTCAAAGACCTAGAACCAGAAATACCATTTGACTCATAAATCTCATTACTGGGTATATACCTGAAAGAATATAAATCATTCTATTATGAAGATACATGCATGCGTACGTTCATTGCAACACTATCCACAATAGCAAAGACATAAAATCAACCCAAATGCCCACCAATGATAGACTGGATAAAGCAAATGTGGTACCTATCCACCATGGAATACTATGTAGCCATAAAAAGGAATGAGATAACATCCTTTACAGGAACATGGATGGCGCTGGGAACCATTATCTCCATCAGAGTAACACAGGAACAGAAAACCAAACAGCACATGTTCTCACTTATAAGTGAGAGCTTAACAATGAGAACATATGGACACAGGGAAGGTAACAACACACACTGGGGCCTGTCTGGGATGGGGAATGGGGAAAGGGAGAGCCTCAGGATAAATAGCTAATGTGTGTGGGGCTTAATACCTAGGTGATGGGTTGACAGGTGCAGCAAATCACCATGGCAGATGCTTACCTATGTGACAAAGCTGCACATCTTTCACATGCAACCTGGAACTCACAAAAACCTCTTACAACTCAACAGAATTTTAAAAAATACAACACAATTTTAAAAAGAGTAAAAGACTTGAAAGGTCATTTCTCCATAGTAGATATGCAAATGGACAAAAAGCACATAAAAGGAAGGTCATGATCAGTCCTTAGAGAGATGTGAATCGAAGCCACAGTGAGATACCACTTCACACCCATTAGGATGGTTATTGTTACAAAAAGAAGACAGCAAGGGCCGGCGAGGGCGTGGAGACATTCTAACACTTATGCACTGCTGGTGAAAATTTAAAATGATGTAGCCACTGTGGAAAACAATATGGTGGTTTCTCAAAAAGTTAAACATAGAAGTACCACACGACCCAGCAACTCACTCCTAGGCATATATATAACCAAGAGAAATGAAAACAGATGTCCACAGGAAAACTTCTGTGCAGATGTTCACAGTAACATTATTCATAATAGCCAAAAAGTGAAAACAACACAAATGTCCATAAACTGATGAATGGGTAAAATGTAATGTATCTATTCAATAGAATATTATTCAGCCATAAAAAGAAATGAAGTACTGGTACATGCTACAGTATGATTGAGCCTCGAAAACTAAGTTAAAGACGCCATACACAAAAGGTCAGATGTTGTATGATTCCATTTATATGAAATACTCAGAATAAAAAAATACACAGAAACAGAAAGTAGACTGGTGGGTGCCATGGCCTGGGGAAGGGGTTAGTGGGGAGGGACTGCTTAATATGCACGGGGTTTCCTTTGGTGTGATTAAACTGTTTTAGAATATATAGAGTTGGTAGTTGCACAACATTGTGAATGTGCTACCACTGAATTACACACTTTAAAATGGCCAATATTGTGTGAATTTTATCTTAATAAACAAATAAAAACAAGCTGATGCATACATACACATAAAATTCATATGGTTCTACCAGGCATTCATGGAGCCTGCCCCATAGCATCCATTTCCTCCGTGGAGCAGTGACTGGAAACATTCTCTTATGGAAGCTTCCAGGTAGTCTATAAGGGGAACATATATGAATGCATATATGTAAATGTGCATACTTAGTGCTGTCTTTACCATGATGTTAACAGAGCATGCTCTGTCCAGGCAGAGGTGACAGATGAGTCATAGCTGCCCAAAGGCCTAAAAGTCACAGGGGTATGTAGCTTCATTTCCCCTCAGCTCCTTGGGCTATACTTTCCTCAACTTCCCACCCAAACATAAAACAGAGACCAGATATTCATATTTAGGAAGCACCTGGAAGAAGTTCAAAATTGAAACATAAAAGTAAATTGCCAGATAGTGCCTCTATGGTCTACCATTAGGAATGACACTTTCCCCCCAAATATATGGTAGGTCTTGAACAAAGTATATGATTTCAGGAAATCTTGTTCTAGCCTTTTCTGGAGAGAGGATGATGCATCCACGAGCTGAGTACAAATTAGAATTACATTCAGATTTTAAAGACAAGGGTTCCTGGTATCCTTGCTGTCACTGCAGTTTCCCACTTTTCCATAGCTCTTGAGGAGACGAGTCCTCAGAAATGTTCAGCTTCTCCCCATTCAATGTCTATGGGATTCCTGCATAGCCAGGGTTCTATTTAATTAATCTGTGTGCAAAGACCAAAGACTCGAGGTACAAAGCTGAATAAGCCACTTCTGAAGTTCCAAAAGTCTGATTTCACTGGGAGGCATCATGAAGATTTTGACATTTATCCCACTCTTCTTCCCACTCCATAACATGTGAATATAATGTAGTCCTCTCTTGTTCCCTCCTCTAGGAGCTGTCAACAACCGGTACTGAGATTCCACACCAAAGAAAGGAAGGGTGGTCCTGTGCTTCTGGGAAGCCAGGTAGTAGGCCAGGTATGTATGAGGGCCTCACACAGCTGCCCTGAGATAGAGCTTCCTGCCAAAGGCCAGAGGCCTGAAGAGTCTCTCCCCACAAGCTACCTCTGGATGGCTCAGTTCTCCTTTTTTGTTTAATTCAAATGATGAGCTCCTTCCTCTCAGGTAATTTTATTTCATTCAATGTTAAATGTCATAGTTTAATTCTTCTATCATCTGCCTATCTTTGCTTAATTTCTGCTTGAACTTTCTTAGTTCTACATTAATTGCAATGAATGCTTTAAAACCCTTATATCATTATCGACTGAATTCTCTATTTTCTTTATAAACATCTTCACCCAAGAGCTGACCTTGTTCCTCCCTTGCCACTTTCCTAAGTGTCCCTCCCTGTGCTGTTCCCTGTTTGTTTACACTGACTGAACATTTTTCAGGGACCTTGGTTCCCAATGTCTCATCCTCTATCTGATTGGAACAGACTAGACTTAACCTCTGTCCTAAAGGCAAGTATTCCTGGCAGTTTCTACCTCATTCGCCTCCTTGGCAATCTCCTTAGACAAACAACAGCATTTGTAATACAACTCCATGGACTGGTTCATCCTGAGACTAGAAGGGGAGCCACAACCTCACCCCACCTCTTCAGCTGCTCAATCAGCCATGGCTGTTTCCCATCAACACATACTTGCTGGGTGTCTACTGCATTCCTGTACCAAAACCAGATGATTGACAGCCCCTGACCTCTGAGGGCTTATTTATGGTTAAACCAGAGAAGTAAAGTAAAGAAAACACATAGAATTTATTTTGAAGGCACTGACAAGTATCAGTGCAATGTTTCATACTTGGTCGTTTAGTTTCACCATATAATCAAGCATCTGTCACTCTCCTGTATCTGTAAATAAACGTGAAAGTTCAGACCATTTATAATACCAGTGCCAGGGCAGCAAGTGAGGAAGAAACAAGGGCACCTGTTCATGTATAATCCTCTCTCCTGGGAAGGGGGTGTCCATCCCAAGAATTGCTCTGCAGGATTTTTGCTCCAGTTCCCTGTGCAGAAGGAGCTGAGCTGGCTCAAGCCATTGAACTGTGGAGCCAAGAAATAAGCACAACAAGGGTGAGCCTACCAAACCCGCCAGCTGGCTACGCCGAGTGCTCTGGGTCTAGCAGCTGCTGGGAGACAGGCAAAAAGGCAGAGGGGCAGCAAGGTGCAGCAGCTCAGCTGGAGGAGGAAGTCAAGTCGGGTCAGGCTTGAGCTCACCCTGTTTGTGCTTCCTGCCACCCCCAGAGGCACGTGGCACTGTGTGCTTGCCCCTGGCCACCCTTGAAGACTCTGCCAGGCTGTGTGCTTTGTCTCCCATGGCTCTTCTCTGTGCTGTCATCTCAGCAAAGCACATTCCAGAGCTGCAATCTGACTCACAGGAAAGTTCTAGTGTGATCACAGTGCTGCTCCAGATTGCGGCTGCAGGAATGGGGTGGGGGTGTGGTGGGAAGAGTCAGGGAGACTGCTCCAGGTCTCCAGTCTCCAGCCTCTTTCAGGAACAAGTTTCCAGAGAAAGGAGGTCAGAAACAGGGAGGAAAAAATTCCATGCCTTTTATATAGGGCCACCTTGAAATCCTTCTTGATCTTGATGGAGGACAGGTGCTGGAAAATCACCATGGCCAGGTTAAGATGCAAACTTAGAATGGTAGTTACACATACCATGACCGGATATGAATCTGGAAAATTACTCTTGCTATTTTCATTCTATTATCAAAACTTCATGGTTGTATGGTTGTCTGTACTCACATCCCTAGGCTGTTGCCATTCTATTTCATTTTTTCCTTCAAGTCTATGACTGGTATAATATACAGAAAAAACTGAACATGGAAACTTTCACTGCAGTTTTCATATTATCTGTAAGTTCACCAAGAAAGTTATTTAATGTGTGTAGCTATAAATGAGAACATGGGTCAAATGATATAGGCTGGTGTTTATCGAGTGTTTAAAAGAGCATGAACATACTACTTTCATATTATTTATGCTCTAACTCTAATTTGAAACTTTTACTGTTTCAGTCAGATAGCTGTAATGCGACACTAGATCATTAAAATGATAAAAACTAAAAGAAACAAAGGGTGGAGACATGAATCCATTTTCTGCCACCTACAAGGGAAGAAATGCTATTCAAAGATAGTGCATCTTTAACACAGTGCAAACTGTAACAAATGCCAAAAGTAAGATATACTTTTAAATAAAATATAAAGACTACTACTACTAAACACAATCTTTAATCAAAAGGAGGGTCCAGCCTACACTGTTGAACCATACAACACACAAATTAACTCAAAATGGATCACACACCAAAATATAAGGGCAAAAAACTATAAAATTCTTAGAAGAGAACATAGAAGTATGTTTGCATAACTTTGGATTCACCAACGGTTTCTTAGATATGACACTGAAAACACAAGCAACAATAATAACAAAATGATAAATTGGACATCATTAAAATTATAAATCTTTGTGTTTCAAATGACTATACCAAAAAAGTGAAAAACTCCACAGAATGGGAAAAAATATTTGCAAATGATAAAGGACTTATACAGAGAACTCTTACAAGTCAGCAACAACAACAAAATAACCCAACTATAAAAACAGGCAAAGGACTTGCAAGACATTTCTCTAAGTAACATATACAATTGGTCAATGGCCTATGAAAAGATGCTCAACATTGCTAGTCAACAGGAAATGCAAATCAAAGCCACAGTGAGATACCTACTTCAAATCAATGTGGATGGCTACAATAAATAAAGACAACAATAACAAATTTTGAGTAGATGTGGAGAAATTGAAACCCTGGTATATTCTACATTGCTGATGGGAATGTAAAATCATGTAGCCACTTGGGAAAACAGTGTGACAGTCCCTCAGAAAATCAAACGTAGAGTTACCTTATGACTCAACAATTCCATGGGTAGGTATATACTCAAGAGAATTGAAAACACATCCACACAAAAAACATGAATGCAGATATTCATAGTAGCACTATTTATATTAATGATAAAGTGGAAACAGTTCAGGTGTGCATCAACTCAAAAGAGAAATAAAATATGTCCACATATAATGGATTATTATTAATCCATAAAAAGGAATGAAGAACTGAAATATGTCACAACATGGACAAATCTTAAAAATATTGTGCTAAGCAGAAGAAGCCAGTCACAAAAGACTACAGGTTTATGATTCTATTTATATGAAGTATCCAGAATAAGTAAATCTGTAGAGATGAAAAGTAGATGAGTGGTTGCCAGGGGCTGGGAAGAACGGCGTGTTGGCAGTCAACTGGTATGGGGTTTATTTTTGAGGTTGCAGAAATTTCTAGCATATTATAGTTATGATTACACAAGCCTGTAAATATAATAAACACAATTGAATTATACATTTTAAATAAATGAATTTTATGGTATGTGAATTATGTATCAATAAAGCTCTTTAAAAATGTGATAGAGATAAGATAGACTCCTTCAGGTCCCCATCAGTCAGGTTCCAATTTTTAGATCTCTCTGTGTACACATGACAGAATCATAAACATTAGACTGTAATTCCACGGGTTCTGATATGTCTTTATTCTTACAGTAAGTTGGCATGTGGACAGGAAGAATGGCAAAGAATATAAAGGGCCTGGATGTCAATTAGTAGAATAAGCAGTAGTAAGACTAATATTGCTAGAATTAGCCTTTTTGTGTGGGAGATATTCTTGACTCTGTCTCCTTTTCTATCTCCTTGTCTGTCTCCACAGTGGAGAAAGACTCTTGGGTCAAACTTACTAGATTCGTTTTGAAAAGGTGGTCGGACCTTTTCAAAAGGAATTCAAAATGGTAGACCACCTTTTCAAAAGGAATTTTGTAAGCTTGATTCAAGAGTCTTTTTCCAATGTTCAAACACACACAAAGGCTAAGGCCCTTAATCATCACATCCATGATCTACCAGTGCATTTTCCTCATTTGGCTTTAATGTTGAGCCAGGGCTGAGAAGAAACAATGTCAAATGGCCTTGGATATCATAGGGATCATCAACGACTGTTTTAGAGAGGAAACAAGCAAAGGTTAAGAAGAGGTGGGCAGCTGAGATTAAAAGGTTTATTTAAGACTCAGGGACACAGAACTAATAATTAAGGGATAATTTAAATTTGTTGAATAAGCACAGGCAAGAACAAACCTAAGGAATGAGTTATGGCATCAATTATGAGGACATGCAAAAAAAATGATATTCTCCACTTACGGTATCTCTCACATTACAATAAAAAAATACTCAAATCATTGAAAAGGAACAATTCCAATTTTTCTACACTAGGAAGAAGCAAAGAGACTTCAGAAATAAAAAATAAAGTATGAGTGACAACAACCACCTTATGAAAATGTGACGCTAAGCAGATGGATGAATAAAGTCATTCCACCAACTCTGGCAGCTTGTGGTGGTACATAAAAGAGCAGGTTAAATGGTCCCATGTGACGAGGGAGCTGTCTTCCCTTCAGGCTTTTTAACTGTAGACAGGGATATGCCACTGTTACAGAGAAGGAATGTATGCCATCCTACCTCAAAACAGAAAAAAGGAGACAGAGTCAAGAATATCTCTGTTTAGTGGGAAGAAAAGTCAAGGTTTAAAAGCAGAAAGAAGAGCTGTATTCCCTCCCCCAGGGGGACACAGCAGGTGAGCACACAGCTGGGGAATCAATGTGCCACAGCTGACCAGCTGTTCAAAAGGAATCTAGTAAGCTTGATCCAAGAGTCTTTCTCCACTGTCCTAACACATGCAAAGGCGAATGTCCCTAATCATCACATCCACAATCTACTAGTGCATGTTCCTCGTCTGGCTTTAATACCGAACCATTCTCACCATCAGGAGTTTGGGCTCTTTATTTGTTTAATGCTCTTGACAAAGTAAAAAAATTTCCAGCCACAATACCAGCACCATCCAACACTGGCCTTAGCGTTAGGGCAGTTTTCTGCAGCATGTTTATTACAGAGGAACTTCCCTCATTTAGACAGCAGTGGTCATATTTCACATACAAATTTACACAAATGCTTCTTTCCAAAGTAAATGGGCATCAACTCATTGCTGATGGGAGTAGCAGAGGTAGAGGTGGGGAATGAGGTGGCCAAAAGCATAGAAATAAAAATCAGCTTCAAGTAAGCTTCCTCAGCAGCCAGACGGCAGACTCAGTACCAACACTGAGTGCTGATTTGTAATGCGATGGCTTGTCTTTGCTTCATTCAGGTTTCTGTTGTAGTAACGCTGTTTACCACTATGTTGTCATATGGGAAGCATCTTGCTGAGTACTTCACATACATTATCCCAATTAGTCCTCACCACCAGTCTGGATTACAGTAAGTATTATAATGCCAATTTCACAGACAAGGAAACATAATTTGCCCCAGTCTTCTTGCTAAATGTCCCATCATCAGTGAACCCACAGCAGTCTGATTCCAGACTTCTTGTTCTTTCCAGTAAACCACCAACCTCTATGCATTTTTAAAAGAAAAATAGTACCTATATGTACGTTAGGAAACAAGAGATAGAATGCCCTTATTGCGGCTCTGTTGTTCTATTTAAATTCGGACACTGTCATCCCCTGATGCATTAACAAAATATTTGTTATCCAAGATTCTTCCTCCTCTGGCCTCCCACCCACTCTAGTCTGCTAGGTGAGCTTCTGTGCTCACCGCTCCCTACACCTCCTGCTCATAAAGTGACCCAGCAACTCCTCCCAAATCCGGGGCCCAGGTTTTCAGTGCTCACTTTATTAGACTTTGCAGTACTATGGGTTCCCTCCCACATGGAAGCGCCATCCTGAGCGCTTGCTTCACCAGTCCAGCCTCCTCTGTCTCCTCTTTGTGTGTGTGTGTGTGTGTGTGTACATAAGTTTTTATTTTTATTAGCTGTATACTTAGTAGCAGAAATGCAAGAGGACCCTGGAGCTCGGCGCCTGCATTTCCTCTTTACTCTGTCTCTACTATTTCCCTAAAGTGACCTCTTCTACAGCCCTGGCTATAGACTTGGCTCTGCCAGGACACTGCTGCCTGGTACCCACACCCACTAGTGCCTTTGGAGCTTGGCACCATGGACAAACATAATGGGTTGACATCCACAAACAAAATGAATGTACATACAAAGAAAAATATTGACCAGACGTAGGCTGAGAGCCTACAAACATTAATGTCCAATCTAAAACCCTGTGTTTGTATGTCCAGCTTTCTCACAGGACATCTCTTCTTGAATGTCTCACAGGAATCTCAAACTTAGTAGGCCTAGGCTGCATTTTCAAGAAAGCTTTTCACTCTCGTTTTTCTCATCTTGGCAAATGGGACCATCCTTCCACTAAACACCTCAAGCTGAGGCTCACTGTGTGAACATTTCCTTCTACTTTATTCCTCCCCCAACCACTCCATTATCAAGCCATCACACATATCTAGAACACGGACCCTCTTCTCCAGCTCTGACAGGGCCACAGGAGACTCAGGAACCCACCAGTCCTCTCTGACTTGGACTACAGCAGGCCCTCCCCCATGTGCCCATCTCCCCAAACCCCTGATAGCCAAAGCCTCCTGAGTAGCTGGGATTACAGGCACCCGCTACCATGCCCCGCTGATTTTTTGTATTTTTAGTAGAGACGGGGTTTCACCATGTTGACCAGGATGGTCTCGATCTCTTGACCTCGTGATCCGCCTGCCTCAGCCTCCCAAAGTGCTGGGATTACTCTGACCTACAACACCTTGAGAAACCTCATAGAAATGTTTTCATTAATAGCTCGAGTTAAAGGAAGTCATCCAGAAGAACAATGGACAGGGTACTCTTACATATTGTATTTCTGAAATGTAAAGACTATTTCTGATGTTTCACAGTGCAGAGGACAGGAACCTTTTGCTAGATTCTATCTGATCCTGAACAGGACTAGCTGCTTCAAAACATTTCTTTTAATTTCAAAGTGGGCACTAATTGAGCTGTCAGCCATCAGAAGATAAGCTGTTACTGATACCAGAAAAATGACACTGCCCGAGCACTGGGAACAGACTGAGGCTGACACCTACGATCAAGGTGCGAAGTCAGCCGAGACAGAAATTTATTGCAGGGTTTCATCAGCAACCACCTGACCTGGGCTGGGTGGGGAAGGGGAACCACTGGGGCAAACAAATCTGCCATAAGACATTGTGGTTTCTTTTCACCCAGGCTTAATTTCTTCTGACATGGTAATATCTGGACTTCACAGAAAACACACAGTGATCAAGGTTGTTTTTAGGTTCAATGATCATTTGAATGATCTCTGGGGTAGAGCAGATAATGACAAGAGCTTAAGAAAAGCCATTTCAAAAAATAAGGAAACCAGACTTAGCGCTGCCTTTACTTGGAAGGGGTCATTGCTTATGCAATTTTCCTTCTTCTGTGTGTGCTGTGTTGATAAGTCTGTATTAGCTAACAGACTTTGTCTATCCTGTGGGACCCACAGAGCATTACATGTGTCATCTATGATCAGGAACCTGAAGGCAGAAATCACAGGTAGAAAATCTTCCAGGCCACACATCCACATCTTCTAGTGATCTTTGTGTTACATGTACATGTATAAAAAACTGCCTTAGAATGCATACTACTAAATGTGTCTCAAAGGCAGATACATTCTCTAAGTTTTTCTTTCTAAATATATTAGCAAAGAATTAGGGATGAATAAAGTACAATTTTACTTCTATATTAATTTGATATGTAAACTAGAGAGCCTGATCATTATCACAGCAAAAGAATCTAGAAAATATTAATGATCAGATCTTGTACCCAAAAGACATCTCAGTAGCTCTGTCCTCAAACTCAAGGCCAACACTATGGCCCTTAGTTCAAAAGTTCATTTTTGTACACAGTCCAACCAAGTATACCCAGGACAAGGCACCTGGCACTTCTTCTGCCCTGGACAACTTGATCCTGGGTCAGCCTTAATCTAAACATGGCTTGGTTCTAACTCAATTTTATCCCTTTTCTTTTAAATTCTAACACTCTACAACCATGCCACGTGGGATTCTATATCCCATTACATTTTTCTTTGTATCTACCTGTATTAACTGTCAGCAGTGAGATTCTCCTTGAGGCTCAGTTTCATCTGCAAAATGGGAATAATACCATCTAGCCTCGGTGCTGTGCAATCTCAGATGTGCTACAAAAAATGCATCACACAGAATGCATATTCGATACCTCTGAATAACTGGATATTGTTTTCTTGTTTTTGAGATTCACGCCTGGCCTCCTTTCACCCTACTACAAGCATATTCTCATTGGATATGTCACCACATGTATTCCAAAGTACAACTCCAAAGCATTCACAATGCCATTCACACTGATAGCAATTCACCATATTTTGGCTTCTAATTTTTCTCTCTTTGCTCAACAAGTAAAGTTAAGTGCCACTGAAGGACCTAGAGAGACAGCCTTCACAACGTGCATTGGTTGTGATTAGTCATAGGAAGCAACTGCACTGTCAGTTTCATTGTTCCTTCTCATCAGGGTGACTCAGTCCCTCATTATCTCTGTGTCCTTGTCCCCTTGGAGTGTGTGTTCTGTGTCCTGAGATGAAGAAGCTCTACCAAGTTCCTCACTGCCAAGGTAACTAGTATTCCCTCCTTCAAAACCTAACACTAAATATGTGTCATTAAAAAAGCCAAGCAAAACAAAACCACAAAACAAAAACCTATGTCTGATGTATAGCTATCTTGGAAAAGTCTATATAAATTTACCACAGATTTAGGGCAAAGAGTATAAGACTGGTCTACATCTACAAGTCATGGTAAAGACCTTAAAACTGACTTAATGGATTTCATAAACATACAAATTCCAAAAAAAGAATCATTTGTTTTTTCTGTAACTCCAAAAGAAACATTCTCCCACTCTAGACCTCAAAGAGACTTTCTGAAATTCATAGTATTTTCAAATAAAGTGCCTTCACTTGAAGATGATGCATAATCACACAGGAGTGTATCCTGTTTCTCTCTCTGGCATCAGAAGGCAGTGTAACATTAGAATGATTGCCTTTATCTTTATGTTAGAGAAGGAGTCTTGCCATTTTGCCTAGGCTTGTCTAATATTCCCGGGCTGAAGTGACCTACCTGTCTAGAACAACTCCCACAGTGCTGGGATTACAGGTGTAAACAACCATGCCCGGCCAGGATGATGGTTAATTACTGTTTCTTCACTATGTGTTTTCTTATTAACAGTTAAAAAAAGTGATGAAGTGACATCTATACTTTTAGTTTCTATTCTGCTGCAAATCTATCTTACTTCTTTGAAGACAATTAACATTGCTAGAGATAACTTCAAAATGCTATGCCAGACTGGGTGTAGTGGCTCATGCCTGTAATCCCAGCACTTTGGGAGGTCGAGGCAGGTTGATCACTTGAGGCCAGGAGTTTGAGACCAGTGTGGCCAACATAGCAAAACCTTGTGTCTACTAAAAATACAAAATCAGCCAGGCATGGTGCATGTTGGTAATCCCAGCTACTTGGGAAGGCGAGGCACGAGAATCTCTTGAATCCCAGAGGCGGAGGTTGCAAAAAACAAAAAAGGCTATGCCAAGGCTCTGAATGTAAACAAAAACAAACCTCTCTGTGAATCATGCATCTATAGCTATCTGTAAAAACCAACACCAAGAAGGGGCTAAATCTGAGCAGAGACATCACTTCTACTACATCTGTCTGCACTTACTGCATTGGATGGTGCAGACAGACAACATTTACATCACTGCAGGAAGTTCTAGTAGGCAGTGCAGACGGTTGATACAGTACTCTCTGAAAGCCACAGGTTTACCAATTGCTATTATTTACTCTGATTTTCAAGACATATAAAACTGGGTCTTTTGAGGTATGACAACCACATGTCTTGGCTTTTCCAGAACAATATCAATATTTCTTGTATGTTATTACTTTCAAGAATATGGACCATTAAAGGTAAATGAAAATGCAGCAAGTTTAATTTTTAATAGGGCTTTAAAATTAAGTAGATAGGCCGGGCGCGGTGGCTCAAGCCTGTAATCCCAGCACTTTGGGAGGCCGAGGCGGGTGGATCACGAGGTCGAGAGATCGAGACCATCCCGGTCAACATAGTGAAACCCCGTCTCTACTAAAAATACAACAAATTAGCTGGGCATGGTGGCACGTGCCTGTAATCCCAGCTACTCGGGAGGCTGAGGCAGGAGAATTGCCTGAACCCAGGAGGCGGAGGTTGCGGTGAGCCGAGATCGCGCCATTGCACTCCAGCCTGGGTAACAAGAGCGAAACTCTGTCTCAAAAAAAAAAAAAAAAAAATTAAGTAGATAGATAAAATCCTTTGTCATACTATGTATCCCAAATTTTGATGCAAGGAAAAACAAAAACAGCCCATGTATATGGTGAATGCAGCTAAGAAGGTGCTCTGGGAAGAGTCTCCACTTCCTGGGGCACTCTGTCTAAGTGGCTGTTCCTCCCCACCCCCTACCGGCATCTTGGCACTCACCGAGTTCCAGTTGACTCTGTGTGTCCTGAGCTGGGCCCCTGCTGACCCCTGGTGCTGTCTCTGCTGGGAAGAGAGTACACTCTTTGCACCACAACTCGGATCCCAGCTCCTGACCAGGAGGCAGCTCCCTGGCTTTCCACCATGTCCAAGAGAGAATCCCGCAGGGGAACACCAATTGGGATATGTTGTTTTGCTTCTTTATGCCCGTGGGTCCAGGCTGTCACCGTGGTGGCTATATCACTACATATAACCTGGCCAAGACATACAAAGGGGAACAGTTTCAAACTCACAAAGTTTCAGTGTGACTAACAACAAGTAGCATGCTGCACATCAAATAATGACATTCTTAAGCAGCTCCCACAATGGATCTGCACTACACTGAAGTGATGATGAAGATGAAAATAAAGGAACCTGTGGCATGGGTCTCTAGTCCTGCCAGGTGGCTAGGACTGCAAGCTGAAGGTGAGTGAAAGAACAAGGACCACAGTAGGATGTTTGCTACACCAGGCAGGTCTTTGAAAACACACAGAAAGTTCTGCTAATAAAATAATTCATGATAATTCAAGAAATTACAACAGAACAAACTAAAAATGAAGATAAAACAGTGACTAGGAATAAATACAAATGCTTCATTTTATTAAATGCTTGTATGTGCAATCTCCTAGGCTAAGCATTTTACATGCTTATATATTCTCTCAACAACCCCTTATGTAATATCAGCTGTCATAATAAAACAACACTTCTAGAGTGCTTTCCATATTCTAGGCTTTTAAATTTGCGTATTAAACATGCTTATCCTCACACAACCACCCAAGGAGACAGATAATATCACTACCTCCATTTTACAGATAAGAAAACTGAGACACAGAGACCACACATCTTGCCCAAGGTGACCTAGCAGGAAGTGGCTGAGGAAAGATTTGAACCACGTCATCTGGTTCCGAAGTCCACACATTTAATCATTATGCTACATGTAGCTTCATTATCACTGTCAAGATACAAAAAGGTATCTCATGGGATTAATATTACATAGCTGTTTAAAAACTGTATGTTAAAACAGTAATGTGCTTTGAGACATATTTTTAATCTGTTACAATTAAATTGATTTGAGAGTCCTCCTTTTCACATTATCCTCTCTAGATACTTCTTTTGATAATTAAAAGAGATTCTGCTTGATCAGCTGGTATAAACAGCCTGAAAGTTTGTCTACTTTTCTTTCATATTCCTCCTCCCTTGTTCTGTCAGCCTCACAAAGCATTCTGTTCAGTGACAATTTATATAACCCAGAGAACTTGAGGCCAGTGCACTGGGAGCCACACGAACATTCAGAGCTTAGGGTGGTCCCAGGGGCCATTCATGCCCACAGCTAGTGTATTTTAGTGGTTCCCTAAATTCATGCCAGTACACGACCATGGCTTAGGACCAATACAATTCCAAAAAACAACTCCAGCATATAATCTCAAGCTTACACAGTTCTTTTTATCCCAAGGGATAATAGATATTGTGGAAAAGAAAAATGTGAGTTTTTAAATAAACAAAAGAGGGCTTAAAAAAATTCTCAGACAATTATAAGAACGGAGAAAATGAACGTTGTTAAATACCAGCATGCACTGTATAATGATGCTTCTGTCAAAAATGGACAGCATGTATAACAGTGGTCTCAAAAGACTATGATGGAGCTGAAAAATTCCTGTTTCCTAGTGATGTATTCAAGTTTCTGGTGATGCTGGTGTAAACAGAAGCAGTGTGCTGCTAGCTGCATAAAAGTCTAGCACATCCTGTTATGTATAGTGCCTAATATTTGATAATAATAAACAACATTACTGGTTTATGTATTTACTGTACTATATTTTTTATTGTTATTTTAGAGTATTCCACTTGTTAAAAAACCAGTTATCTGTAAAACATCCTCAGGCAGGTCCTTCAGGAGGTATCCAGAAGAAGGCATAGTTATCCAAGGAGATGACAGCTTCATGCATGTTATTATCCTTCAACACATTCCAGTGGGACAAGATATGGAGGTGGAAGACGGTGCTACTGACGGTCCTGACCCTGTGAAGGCCTAGGCTAATGTGTGTGTTTTAGTTTACAACAAAAAAGTTTTAAAAGTATATTTAAAAAATTAAAAATAGAAAAAATAGTTTTGTACAGCTGTACAATGTATCTGTGTTGTAAGCTAAGTGTTGCTATAAAAGAATAAAAAAGTGAATATAAAATATAAAGTTTATAAAGTTAGAAAGTTACAGTAAGTCAAGGTTAACTTACTACTGAAGAGAAAAAAATTTTAAATTTAGTGTAGTGTAAATGCTCAGTGTTTATAAAGTCTACATTAGTGTACAGTAGTGTCTGAGGCCTTCACACTCACTCCCACTCACTCACTGACTCACTCAGAGCAACTACCAGTCCCACGGGCTCTATTTATAATAAATGCCCTATACAGGTGTACCATTTTTTATCTTTTAGACTGTATTTTCACTCTCCTTTTTCTATGTTTAGGTATGTTTACATACACAAGTACTTACCATTGTGTTACAATTACCTGCAGTATTCAGCATAGTAACATGCTGTGCAGGTTTGTAGCCTAGGAACAATCAGCCATACCATATAGCCTAGTTGTGTAGTGGGCTGGACCATCTAGGTTTGTTAAGTGTACTCCATGATGGTCACAAAATGACGAAATCACCTAATGACAACTCTCAGAACGTATTCCTGTTGTTAAGTGATGCATGACTCTATTTTAATATATTAGAATAAAGATTAAAGATATACAATTAGAAACATGAAATACTGTAAAAAGAGCACCACTCAATGCTAAACTGAACTATAATATACTCAGGCATAACAGTAAGTTTCTCCAGCATATATACTTGTGGTGGGTTTTTTGGAGGGGACAAAAGGTGAACATCTTTACTCATACTAAAGCTCTTCCAAACCCAGTTGCTAATATTATTATAAGCATAAAACCTTTAAGCCAATCAGAGTTTACCTGAATTTCGGGTGAATTATTTGTTAGACCCTTAACTACAAACATCTGGGCCAAAGAGATGCTTCTTCTTGGAAGGGGTATGTCCGGACAGTACACTTCACAAGTTTTTTCTGTATCTTCTTTGGCAACAACTTTCTCACAAAAATAAGTATTCAGAATAACAGGGCAACTTCCATTTGGAATAATTAGTTTTTGCCTGGAAAAGAGTAAGACATGCAACAGTTTCTTTACAATACTGGAGTCCCCTCATATTGTTGCTAAATCAGGAATGCAAAGAGCAATGACTCGCCTGCTATGGACAGCTAGAGCCAAGCCCGCCCACAGAAGGACAGCTGTCCTTCACGCTCCACCATGACCGCCAGTGAGTCTGACCTCACTGTTCTAGTGAGAGCCCTGTGTCAGGAAGGGATGGAGGAAGCCTAAGTCCTTGGGCTTGCGCTCCCTTGTGCCCTCCTAGTATGGCTTCAAGACTCCTCGGGGGGAAATACAGAGGATGAACAAAGACTGTCAACAGCCTCAAAAAAGTGCCCAAACAATGAAATAAAATGTACAAATAAAAATTTCAGACATTTCGACAGCTCTAATCTTTCAAAGAACATACCATTAAATGCCAAAGGAGCATCTGCCTTTGCTATCAAACTGACTATAGTTGCTCAATGCCTCACATTTGAGTATTAATAGAAAAGGAGTCAGGAAATAGAGCAGACAAAATTCTCCTGGTTCTTCTCAGTCCTTGGACAGGAGAAAACACTTTAATGCCTATTCCTTATAAAGGGTACTGCTTAACATTAAGAAAAATTAGGGGCGGGGAGTGGTGGTTCACACTTGCAATCCCAGCACTTTAGGAGGCCAAGGTGGGTAGATCACGAAGTCAAGAGATGGAGACCACTCTGGCTAACATGGTGAAATCCTGTCTCTACTAAAAATACAAAAGTTGGCTTGGCACGGTGGTGTGTGCCTGTAGTCCCAGCTACTTGGGAGGCTGAGGCAGAATTGCTTGAACCCGGGAGGTGGAGGTTACAGTGAGCCGAAATCATGTCACTGCATTTCAGCCTGTGTGACACAGTGAGACTCTGTCTCAAAAAAAAAAAAAAAAAAAAGAAAGAAAGAAAGAAAAATTTGTGACTTCTGATTCTGGGAGGATGGTGTACCACACTTTTCCCCATTCCTCTCATTAAGTACAACTAAAATGCTTGACAATATATGTGAAGTAAACCTAAGAAGACACTGAGAAGTGGAGTGGAGCCAGACAGGCTAAAAACCTAGAGACCTCAGGACCTTAGGAATGACACAGTGGCAAATTCCTGGATTTTTTCTTTTTTTGAGACAGGGTCTCGCTCTGTTGCCCAGGCTGGAGTGCAGTGGCGTGGTCTCAGCTCACTGAAACTTCTGCCTCCCTGGTTCAAACAATTCTCATACCTCAGCCTCCTGAGTAGCTGGAATAACAGGCATGCATCACCACGCTCGGTTAATTTTTGTATTTTTTTAGTAGAGACAGTGTTTTGCCATGCTGGCCAGGTTAGTCTCAAACTCCTGACCTCAAGTGATCCACCCACAGGGCTAGGACTACAGGTGTGAGCCACTGTGCCTGGCCCTGAGTTTTCTTTTTGCCTCTTGTATCTCAGGCTTTGAGTTGAAGGAGCCAGCAACCCGGAAACAGCAACAGATGCTGACAAAAAAGCCCTACCAGAGCCGACTCTCTTTAACCAAGGACCAAGGAAGAGGCAGGCTAGGAAGGCAGAAAACTCTTAGATGGTAACTGCTCAACCCTAGGTAAACATTGTGGAAAACCTGTGACTTGTCCCCATGCATGCTAGCACAGGCCAAGTGAGGACCCGGACTCCCCCTCACTGGGCTGTAATGAGGCCCCTAGTACTCCAGCTGGCGTATGAGAGAAGGTGGGCTAAGGAGCTGACATCCTTTTCTTTCTTTTTTTTTTTTTTTGACACGGAATCTTCCTCTGTCGCTCAGGCTGGAGTAAGTGCAATGGCACGATCTCAGCTCACTGCAACCTCTGCCTCCAGGGTTCAAGCGATTCTCCCACCTCAGCCTCCCGAGTAGCCGGGACTACAGGCACCCACCATCATGCCCAGCTAATTTTTTTATTTTTGTAGAGACGGGATTTCACCATGTTGGCCAGGCTGGTCTTGAACTCCTGACCTCAGGTGATCTGCTGCCTTGGCCTCCCAAAGTGCTGGGATTACAGGCGTGAGCCACCACGCCTGGCGAAGCTGAGAATCATCCCCCACGGGCCTGCAATAATTATCCCCCTCGTTGTGACAGTGGAGAGACTACCTGGGGGCCTAGACTTCACCTTCACTTGAAAGTAGTAACCAAGCACACTTCCCTGCCTCTCTAGGGTGTTACCAGAGGAAGTGTGGCAGAGAATCAGGATTTCTACCCTCTACCCTCCTACCCTTCCAGTGTTGTCAACAGAAGGCATGTGAGGAATGGCTGTGATGTCTGCCAGCAGAGGCTTAGCAGGGAGCTTCAGGAGCAAGGAAACTGTCCCTCTCTGAAGTGTCAACTGAGGAACCTGGACTTCCCTCTCCACCTGGCAGTAACAACCCCACTCCACTCCTCACTTTTTCCTACTGGAGCAGTATCAGATGAAGCTACCTAAAAGAGGTTTAAATAAGATCCAGAGTCTTGAAATACAATACTCCAGATGTCCATGTTTCTATCAAAATCACTTGTTATACCAAGAATCATGAAAAATCTCAACTTGAATGAATAAAGACAATAAATGCTGAGAAAACATAAATGTTAGAATCATCTGGCAAACATTCTAAAGCAGCCATTTTAAAATGCATTAATAAGCAATCTCGATGTACTTGAGACAAATGAAAAAAACAAAGTCTCAGCAAAAAGTAACAATAAATATTTCTTAAAAATGGAATTTTCAGAACTGAAAAAATAGTGAAAATAAAAAACTCAGTGAATAGTTTCAACAGCAGAAGGGAAGAGAAAGATAACAGAATCGATAAACTCCAAGACAAAAATAGCAAAAAATTACCCAGTATTAATAATAAAGGGAAAATAGACTTAGGAAAAAAACCCAGATGGAACCAAGGACCTGCGGGAAGAAAAAAATAGAAGGCTATAGATAAAATAACACGAGTAAATACGATACACTTTCCTATTCCTCCTGAGTGTTCCAAATTTTTATTATAATAAAAAATATAACACTGTCTGAGGTAGTTCTAAATGTATGCAGAGAAAACATTAAAGATAATCATAAATGAGGAGGGAAAGGGAATATAAAGGGATAAGGTTTCTATAATTCACAGAAACTGGTAAAATCCAGTAGACTGTGCTAAGTTACATATATGTAATATCCAGAGCATGCATTAAAATATCTATAAAAAGAGATACACACCAAAACATTACAAATAAAATTCTAAAAAATTTAATGTACAAGAAACCCATATGAAACAGAAAAAACAAAACCAATAAAATCAGAGAACAAAGAAAACAAAAAGTAAAAAGGTACACTTAAGTCCTAATATATCGATAATTACATTGAATATAAATGGTCTAAATCAACCAATCAGAAGACAAGAGATTGGCAGAGTAAATTTATGATCCATCTATATGCTGTCTACAAGAAACGAACTTGAAATATAGAAATACGAGTAGGATAAAAATAAAAAATGGGTAAAGATACATCATGTAAACATTGATTAAAATATAGTGGGGGTGCTATATTAATATCACATGAAGCAGATTTTGGAGTATGGAAAACTCCAGCTAAACCTCTTTTAGGTTTAAAAAACCATCAATAAACAGGTTCTAGCTGACATTACAGAACACTCCACCAAATAACTTTTCAGGTGCCCACAAAATGCATCCTAGGAGATACCATATTATGGGCCATAAGACATATCTAAACAAATTTAAAAGAATTGAAATCATATAGAGTATATTCTCTGATCACAGTGGAATCAAAATAAAAATCAATAACTGAAAGATAGCATGAAACTCTCCAAACACCTGGATATTAAACAACATATTTCTAAGTAATCCAAGAGTCAAAGAGGAAGTCTCAATGAAAATGTAAAAACAAACATTGAACTAAATGAAAATAAAAATTTAACCTATTAAAACTTGTGAGAAACAGCTAAAGTAATACTGAGAGGAAATTTTATGGAACTGAAAGCTTACATCAAAAAAGAAAAAAGTCGGCCAGGAGCAGTGGCTAACACTATAATCTCACTTTGGGAGGCTGAGATGGGTGGATCACGAGGTCAGGAGATCAAGACCTCTGGCCAACATGGGGAAACCCCTTGTCTACTAAAAATGCAAAAATTAGCTGGGTGTGGTGGTGCATGCCTGTAATCTGAGCTACTTGGGAGGCTGAGGCACGAGAATTGCTTGAACCCAGGAGGCAGAGATTGCAGTGACCAGAGATCATGCCACTGCACTCCAGCCTGGGCAACAGAGCTCTGTATCAAAAGGAAAAACAAAACAAAACAAAGAAAAAACTCTCAAATCAATATTCTAAGTTCTTACCACGAAAACCTGGAAAAAAGCAGAGCAAAATAAACTCAGAGCAAGTAAAAGGAAATTATATATATATATATATATATATATATATATATATATATATATATATTTTATTTTTTTGGAGACAGAATCTTGCTTGTCACCCAGGCTGGAGTGCAGTGGCATGATCTTGGCTCACTGCAACCTCTGCTGCCAGTGTTCAAGCGATTCTCCTGCCTCAGCCTCTTGAGTAGCTGGGATTACAGGTGCCTACCACCATGCTCTGCTAATTTTTATATTTTTAAAGTAGAAACCAGGTTTCATTCACCATGTTGGCCAGGATCGTCTCAGACTCCAGGATCTTGGGTGATCCACCCACCTCAGCCTCTCAAAGTGCTGGGATCATAGGCGTGAGTCACCATACCCAGCCAGAAATAAATATTATTAAAGAGAAGAAATAAATAAAATTGAACAGAAAAACAACAGAGGAAAAAGCAATGCAATACAGTTATTTTGAAAAGATCAATGAATTGACTAAAAAATGAAAAAAGAGAGAAGATACAAACTACTGATATCAAGCCTAAGACAGAAACTGTCGCTATAGGCTCTGTACACATCACAAGGCTAGGTGTAGGACTACTATGGGCAAGTCTACATACACACATTCTAACAACTTAGATGAGATGGCCAAATTTGTCAAAAAGAAACAAAAATAACTACCACAACTCATGCAATATAAAACAGATTATTTGAATAGCCCTATAACTATTAAGGTAAATAAATTTGTAATTTTAAAACTCCCAAAAGTGGTATCTCCAGGTCCAGATACTTTCACTGGAGAATTCTAAGAAATGAGAAAAGAAGAACTAGCACCAATTCTACACACTGTCTTCTAGAAAACAGAAGAGGAAGAAATACTTCCAATCCCTTTTATAAAGTAAGTACTACTCTGATACTAAAACCAAAGATAGCACGAAAAATAAAAAAGAAAATTATAAACCAATATACCTCAATAACACAGATACGAATTCTTTAACAATATGTTAGCAAACAGAATTCGGCAATATATCAAAAAGTTATGGGATATGACCAAGTGGTGTTAATTCCAGGCAAGATGGCCTTGTTTGGTATTTGAAAATCACCTTCACCAGGTTGAAGACTGAGAGAGAAAAATCATGTGATCATAATAATCAACTCAGAAAATCGACTTGACATAATTCAATGCCCATCCTTAATAATAATTTTAAGGCACGGTGCAGTGGCTCACGCCTGCAATCCCAGCATTTTGAGAGGCCAAGGCAGGTGAATCACAACGTCAAGAGATTGAGACCATCTGGCCAACATAGTGAACTCCATTTCTATTAAAAATACAAAAAATTAGCTGGGCGTGGTGGCATGCACCTGTAGTCCCAGCTACTCGGGAGGCTGAGATACAAAAAAATGCTTGAATCTAAAAGGTGGAGGTCGCAATGACCCAAGATCGTGCCACTGCACTCCAGCCAGGCAACAGAGTGAGACTCCATCTCAAAATAATAATTTTTAAAAACCTACGAAAATTAGAAAGAGAACTTCCTCAACTTAATAAAGAACATCAACAGAAATTCCACAGCTAGCATTACAATTAATGATGAAGGAGTAGATGTTTGCCATCTAAGATGGAAAACGAACCAAAATTTTCCTCTCTCACAACTTTGATTCAACATAGTACCAGAAGTTCCAGCTAGTGCAATAAATAGGCCAAGAAAGGGGGAAAAGGCATACTGATTAAAAAGAAGAAATAAAATGTCCTTATTTGCAGGTGACATAATTGCTTATACAGGAAATGGCAAGGAATCTACAAAATAACTCCTAAAACTAATAAGCAAGGTTGCAGGAACCAACATATACAAAAATTAGGTGTATTTCTACATATTATCAATGAATTCATGGACACCAAAATGAAAAATATACCATTTAAAATTGTAAAACTAAAAAAAAAGACCGAAATAACCCATGTCAGTGTAAAAATATTATATGGTGTTGTTGAAGGGATAGACACATAGATCAATGAAACAGAATAAAGACCCCAGAAATATATCACACAAATATGCTCAACTGATATTTTTTTAAAAAATTGATCTATCTCCACCGTGTAATTTTCTTGTTTGTTTTTGTTTTAGAGATAGGGCCTCACTATATTGCCCAGGCTAGCTTCAAACTCCTGGGATTAGGTGATCTTCCTGTTTTAGTTTCTTGAGTAGCTGGGACCATAGGTGTGTGGACCACCATGCTCAGCATGAGCTGACTTTTTGTTTGTTTTGAGATGGAGTCTAGCTCTGCTGCCAGGCTGAAGTGAGTGGTGAGATCACAGCTCACTGCAACCTCCGCCTCCCGGGTTCAAATGATTCTCCTGCCTCAGCCTCCTGAGTAGCTGGTACCACAGGTACATGCTACCACACCCAGCTAATGTTTTTTGTATTTTTAGTACAGATGGGGTTTTACCATGTTGGCCAAGATGGTCTCGATCTCTTGACATCTTGATCCACCCGCCTCAGCCTCCCAAAGTGCTGGGATTACTCAGCACTTGGCCTTTTCTTTTCTTTTTTTATTTTTTGAGACAGGGTCTTGCTCTGTCGCCCAGGCTGAAGTGCAATGGCAAAATCTCAGCTTACTGCAACCTTTGTCTGCCTTCTGGGTTCAAGAGATTGCCCCACCTCAGCTTCCCAGGTAGCTGGGACTACAGGTACGCCATCATGTCCTGCTAATTTTTTTTTTTTTTTTTTCTAGAGATGGGGTTTTGCCATGTTGGCCAGACTGGTCTTGAACTCCTGACTGCACAATTTGTGCATCCCAGCCTCCCAAAGCACTTTGCTGGAAAAATAGGCCACTGTCCCCAGCCTACCACCTGATTTTTGATAAAAAGTGTCAAAGTAATTCAATTAAGGAAGAAAAAACTTTGGATAATCATAGGCATAATTGCCTTTAACTTAGTTCTCACAACTTACGTGCCATTTAATTCAAAATTGATAATGAATATAAATGTAAACTATAAAACTAATAAAATGTTAGGGAAAAAATTAAGAGAAAATCTTTAGAATCTACGACTAGAGAAAGAGTACTTAGACTTAAGATTTTTTTTAAAAAAAAAAACTTCATGTGTTTAAAAAGAACTTGAGGCCAGGTGCAGTGGCTGATGCCTGCAACCCCAGCACTCTGGGAGGCCAAGGCTGGCAGATCATCTGTGGTCAGGAGTTCGAGACTAGCCTGGCCAACATGGTGAAACCTCGTCTCTACTAAAAATACAAAAATTAGCCAGGTGTGGTGGCATGTGCCTGTAATTCCAGCTACTCAGAAGGCTGGGGCAGGAGAATCATTTGAACCTGGGAAGTGGAGGTTGCAGTGAGCTGTAATATCGCCACTGCACTCCATATCCAGCCTGGTTGACAGAGTGAAACTCCATCTCAAAAACAAACAAAAAACTTGATAAACTAGAACTTATCAAAACTGAAAACTTTTACTCTGAGAAAGGCCCTGTTAGGAAGATGGAAAGATAAGCTAGAGACACAGAAAAAATAATTTCAATTCCAAACCACATACCCAAGAAGGGACTAGTATTTACAACATATAAAGAATTCTTAAAAACACAGTATAAAAAATGAGCAATCCAACAAAAAACAAGCAACAGGCATGAACAGACATTTCATTGAAAAGCTATATAAATGGCACATTAGCACAAGGAAAGATGTTCTACATCATTAGCCATTAAGAAAATGCACATTAAAACCATAATGAGTCAAAATGGCTAAAACAAAACTTATCAACATTGAATGCTGCCAAGGATGTGGAGAAACTACATTGCTCATATACCACTGGTAGAAATGTAAAATTGTATAACTGCTCTGGAGAAGGATGCAACTTAGATGTATAACTACTCTAAGCACACAACACCATACAACCTAGCATTTGTACTCCTGGGCATTTGTCTCAGAGAAAGGAAAACTTATGTGCATGTGAAGACCTACACATGAATGTTAGCAGCTTCATTAGTAACAGTCTCAAACTGGAAATAACCTAAATGTCTATCAGTGGGTGAATGGTTAAAACAAACTGTTGAATTTTTATCATGGAATACTATTCAGCAATAAAAATAAACAAACTATTGATATAGACAATGACTTGGATGAATCTCCGGAGAATTATGCTGAGTGAAAAAAGCCAATACCTAAAAAAGTAGAGAGCATTATTCTGGTTGCTATGGTTTGAATATGCGCCCCCTCTAAAACTCATGTTGAAGCCTTAAAGAGATGACTGGGTCATGAGGGCTCCACTCTCATGAATGGATTAAACCACTCATGAATTAATGGACTCATGAGTTATCATGGGAGTGAGATGGGTGGTTTTATACGAAGCAGAGAGACATGAGCTAGCATGCTCAGCTCTTTTTAATAATGCTGGTGCCATCTCAAGACTCTGTAGAGTCTCCATCAAGAAGGCCCTCACCAGATACAAACCCTTGAACTCCGTAAGTGTAAGGAATAAACTCAGGCGCTCCGTAAGTGTTAAGAAATAAATTCCTCTTATGTATACGTTACCAGTTTCAGGCATTCTGTTATAAGCAACCGAAAATAAGACAGAAGTTGCCAGGGGTTTAGGTTGTGGGGTGGGGGTGGGGAGAGGAGAAAGAAGGAAGCTGATCTGTCTGTATTATTCTATACAACTAAATGTAAATCTATAATTATCTAAAAATAAAAAGTTTAATAAAAAATGGAAATTGTGTAATAGTAACAGATCTAAGACAACCTTCCTCTCAATCATCCCACTGGTCATTTTATGTTCATGAGGTTTCCAGTCTCTAAGACTTCCTATATTAAGGAAAAACATCAATTAACAATGGTCAGTATCTAATTTCTGTCCAGTTAGCAGTACTAGTTACACAAATATAAGTTTGGGCTTTATATAAAATTTCTAGTACTCAAATTTCCCTGATCAAAGACAAAAATGCTTATTTTTAACTTCATGTACTATGTTCTGGGCTTGACTTGCCTGTCTAACACAGACTGCCTGTGATTAATTATACATAAAGCTTATACTCCCATGATTTCTTTTCAAACAGATTGTTATTTATTCTAATCTAGATATATGTTTCTTAGTATCTAATATCTAATAAATTTCCGTATGTTTTCAATATAAACTTGCCATAGTAATATTTTAAGCCAATAGCCTATAGGCATGTAACCCAGAAATAAGGGAAAAAGTTGTGAGAAATGGAGAAAGGAGGGGCAGGGGCAGAGGGAAGGGGAGGAGAAGAGAGGAGGCCACAGGAAAACAAAAGGGTACGTGGGTGCAATGTCTGGCACTGTCTGGGACTGAATGCAGATCTGCTGCACACCATCAGATGGATGAAAGGTGTTATAAACTTCCCACGTTTTAATTCTTTCAAGTTAATTTTTAAAGATATGAATAAGAAATCCTATTTTAACAGCTAAGAAGAAAGCACTAGGTAAAATACATATGTGTATATAGAACCTGCCACTTTACAGATAAACATACCAACATTAGAACTATGTATGTTCTGCCCAATCCAAGGTGTTAAGGCCATTCTTCCCAACTCACGTTACTCAAACTGAATTAGTTCAGAACAGAAATGATTTGCAAGGAAATTTAATTTGTTACTTTAAATCATATTAAGTAACAAAATGATGGTCCTTAGGATACAGAAAATATGGTAAGCCTTCTTAAACAGATACAAATGAGTTCTGATTAGCATATTACCTGTTTCTGCACAAATGTTATTGAAAATACTTAATTTCCAGCTGGGTGCAGTGGTTCATGCCTGTGATCCATTACAGCACTTTGGGAGGCCACGACGGACAGATCACCTGAGGTCAGGAGTTTGAGACCAGCCTGGCAAATGTGGTGAAACCCCTCTCTACCAAAAAATACAAAGATTAGCTGGGCCTGGTGGCGCATGTAGTAATCCTAGCTACTAGAGAGGCTGAGGCAGGAGAACTGCTTGAACCTGGGAGGTGGAGGATGCAGTCACCAAGATGGTGCCATTGCACTCCAGCCTGGGTGACAACAGCAAAACTCTTGTCTAAAAAAAAAAAAAAAAAAAAAAAAAAGCAACAACAACAACAACCACCAAAAAAATCCCTTAATTCTCTAAATTAAGGTAAATATACCTTTGAAATCTTGTCTATTCATCTCATATATTCACAAGTGCTCTTATCCCCAAAGATAACTACATAGGTAAGCATTAGTCTAACTAGGTCCAAAGGATCGGTTTCTGAATTAGGGAATCTGAATGAGGTTTAAAGTATGATTCAGTATCATGTGAGAAGTCTGAAATTTTAGTCACAAATATAATGTTTTACACCCATATGATCTGGGAAATTAAGTCACATAATAGCACACATCAAACAGATTTATGAGGCAAATGGATATGGGAAAGATCTTAAAATCCATATCTAGGTCCATTTCTTTCATTCTCCTCTCCTTTGAATGACCACTTGTGACATGACGGACACAGTTACAGGGGACGGGGAATCCAGTCCAGGAGAACAAAGCTACTGAGAGGATAGGTTCCTTGCAAAGGAAAAGGTTGTGACTTGGACGTGATGCTCCAAGGGCTGCCACACTGGGAGCTCCTAGGAGGCTTCCCAGGAGACGCAGGACAATGGGTGCTATGGGTGTGTGAAGGCAGAGGAAGGGAGCACATGGACACTGCGCGGGAACAAGGACTGCACTTGGGAGTCAAATGCCACACTACCACATCATTGAGTTTCTGCAGAAAAAAATTCATGTTCTGCTTCCTTTATTAGCAGGCAGAGGAATTACATCTTTTAAACATTCATATCTATAGTACCCGTGTTATCTTTCTAGATAGCATGACCTTTCCATTTCTTTTTATGCTGCAATCAATCCAGCACTAAGTGGTGTGTCCTTTACAATCTCTCTATGATCTCATTGTTACAAATGTTACGTGACAATCAGAAGCACAATGATATTGCACGTATGGATTGAGACTGAACATTTAGCATGTTTATCTTTTGTGAAGACTGAACTAAAAACAAATCTAAAATGTTAAACCTTACTTGGTAAGTCACACATATACCCAACACTACCACTGAACATTATCATGATGTTGGATGATGTTGATTCTTTCTTACAAGGAACTTTTAAGGATATGCATTTACTTTCCAGTAAATTCTCAGAGCATACTTGAGAAGTTGGTGGCTATGGTAGTAAGACAGGCTAAAATTGGAAGAGTTATACACACAAATAAACTACACAAAAACCAGAGATAACAGTCTTCAGTGAAGTCTAAGTGCTAGAGTTTCTGGTGGAAATATATATGTATATGTATATAAAATTTGCTGCTGTTTTCTAGAGATGGAGTCTTGCTATGTTGCTCAAGCAAAAAGTGACCCTTCAGCCTCTGCCTCCGAAAGTGTTGGGATTACAGGAATATGTCACCACACCTAGCTGCTTTAAAATAAAATTAAAAAATAGAGAATACTGTGTGATCAACCAAAATCACAATTTGTCAAAATGCTTTCTAATTATTTCTCACAAATGGCTGTCCAAACACATGCTTTGCATTAAGAACTATATCTACTTCTTACCCGAGAATGTTATATATACAGAACTCAAGTAAACAGAGAACAATTTAATAGACTTAAGAAAATGTAATTGAGGCCAGAGAAGGAAAACCACGTGAAATAGCTTTTCATTTTCTCTCACTATCAGCACTGTCAACATGTGAAATAGCTTCTCAGCAACTTGCTTCAGGAAGTCCCAGTTTCATGGGAGAGGTTTCCTTTAATTTTCCTATTAGTTAGGTTTTCTAGATTGTTTTTCTGTGCTTAGCGACAAATTAAGAATACATTTTACACTGAATATGTAGATAGGAACAATGTAACTAAAATGGAGATTACTATAACTACCTTAAAAAAAGAGCAGGTTTTTTTTTTTTTTTTTTTTTTTTTGCAATGGAGTCTCACTCTTGTCACCCAGGCTGGAGCGCAATGGTGTAATCTTGGTGGCTCACTACAACCTCCGCCCCCTGGTTTAAGCAATTCTCCTGCCTCAGCCTCCTGAGTAGCTGGGATTACAGGAATCTGCCACCATGCCTGACTAAGTTTTGCAGTTTCAGTAGAGATAGGTTTTACCATGTTGGCCAGGCTGGTCTCGAACTCCTGACCTCAGGTGATCCCCCTACCTTGGCCTCCCAAAGTGCTGGGATTATAGGCTGAGCCACCATGCCCGGTTGCAGTATTCATTCCAAATCACAAATTAGGATAGATCTGCTTGTTTACTGTCGAGGAATAACGTGTGTTCGTCTGTGGAGAGTGTGGCAAAGAGGATTCGTGGATTAATAGGGATTAATGCAGTGACAGAAAACAAAGGCAAATAGAAATTTTTTTCTTCCTTCCTTCCCCTCCCTTTTTTCCTTCCCTCTTTTAATGGCTATCTAAAGGAGGATAGATTGAGAACTGAATTGTCAGAAAATATAATCTACATTTTTATTTTTGTGGAAGGCATGCCTTGGGATAATTTGTTCAATGTTGTTTACAATTCAGTTTCAACTCTGGGACCCACTGGCCGAGGGTTGAAGCTGGATGGCGTATGCATCTTCCACCTGTCCAGGAGGGCTACTATGCTGGAGCACCTTACACAGGAACAGACCATATTTTATATGATTTATTCCTGCATGAAAGTAAACAGTATAATAAATAAATGTACATTTTTTTTTTCTAATTTAGATTTTTTTTTTTTTTTTTTTGAGACGGAGTTTCGCTCTTGTTGCCCAGGCTGGAGTGCAATGGCGCGATCTCGGCTCACCGCAACCTCCGCCTCCTGGGTTCAGGCAATTCTCCTGCCTCAGCCTCCTGAGTAGCTGGGATTACAGGCACACGCCACCATGCCCAGCTAATTTTTTGTATTTTTAGTAGAGACGGGGTTTCACCATGTTGACCAGGATGGTCTCGATCTCTTGACCTCGTGATCCACCCGCCTTGGCCTCCCAAAGTGCTGGGATTACAGGCTTGAGCCACTGCGCCCGACTTCTAATTTAGATTAATACTATGGCAGTAGGATCTGTCTACAGGGATTGGTTTATGAGTCTAGCACTTAAAAGTAACATGTTTCAGACACTCAGCTTCATTGAAGCAACTTGTTACTAGGTCAGTAGCAGCACCATGTTATGGCTAGGTTTTCCATATATATGATTTCTGGGTAAAGAATTATACTTGTTCTATTTGATTACGTTTTTTGAAAATCACAAGCAGCAACCTTTATAATGAGATTCAAATATATGTATTAACAAGTGAAGTGCATAGTGTAGTCTTGAAAGAAATACCTTAGTATCAGTTACGATTAGTCTTTAAGTTATCATTCCAACCATGAGTTGTAAAGCAGCTCCTGAATACAAATCTAAACACATTCCCACTTTTGCCAGCACTACTCTTCCCAGGTCAACCGTAAATCGTTATCTTACAGCCTTCTATCTCCCAGAGTGACTCTAGAGCAGATATTGTCAAATGTTCACATGAATCAGAATCCTAGCCTTGTTGAAACAGGTTGCTGGACCCCACCTTCAGAGTTTCTGATTCAGTAGGTCTGAGGTGGGGCCCCCAATGTGCATTTTTGACAAGTTCCAAGGTTATGTTGATACTTTTGGTCCCACAACCACATTTGGTGTATTACTACTTAAAAAAAAAAAAAAAAAAACCCACACAAGACCATTTACCTCTACCTAATTTTACTTAAGCAGAGTTGTTCCTAGGTATCTAAAGGGGTTGCTTCCAGGACCCCTGAGGATATAAAAATCTGCACAAGCTTGAGTTGGTCCTCCAAACACACAGGATGCCTGTGAACACTGTATTTTGATCTGCATTTGGTTGCAGATGCAGAGCCCACCAATACGGTGGGTCACCTTTATTGAAAAAAATCTGTGTACAAGTGGACCTAAACAGTTCAAACCCATGTGTTCAAGATGCAACTGTACCTAGCACACATCTCAAGCTTATCCTTTTCAGCTCAACTCTCAGGATGTAGGGCAAATGAAAAGAAACCTTTCTATGGAGGCTGGCCACTTCACCAGTCCTGCTGGGAACTGCTTGACGTTCTATGATATCAGGTCGATTTCTGTACTCAGGACAGCTATAGGGTTTTCTTTTCGAGATGGAGTTCCACTCTGTTGCCAGGCTGGAGTGCAATGGCGTGATCTCAGCTCACTGCAACCTCTGCCTCCTGGATTCAAGTGATTCTCCTGCCTCAGCCTCCTGATCTGCTGGGACTACAGGCATGTGCTACCATGCTCAGCTAATTTTTGTATGTTTAGTAGAGACAGGGTTTCACCATGTTGGCCAGGATGGTCTTGATTTCTTGACCTCATGATCCGCAGGCCTTGGCCTCCCAAATTTCTGGGATTACAGGCATGAGCCACCGCACCTGGCCTAGGATTTTAATGCATTTACTTGTTGACATGAAGAGTTTCTAGCTTTCTAGCTAACAATAAAGATCTCCATGCAATAGAAGAAAATATAAAAATCATAACCTAAGTCTCTAGGCCCACAGCTCAACTGCTGCAGACAAAATTACAATTTGAAGAACACCTTTCTTCACTTGACTGACTTGACAAAGGCTCCTAAGGATCTCATCTGTGGCATCAACAAATCATGCCAATAATACACACTTTTTACTAAACATCCAACTCAGCATTACACATTTTTCTCCAGGTGCAAACTATTTGGAGCAGTAGTGTAGTATGCCAGGTTAAATAAAGAACACTAATTCTTTTTTTTTAAATTGTACTTTAGGTTCTGGGGTACATGTGCAGAACATGTAGGACTGTCACATAGGCAAACACATGGCAAGGCGGTTTGTTGCCTCCATCCCCCAGTCTCCTATATCTGGCATTTCTCCTCATGTTATCCCTCCTTAACCTCCCTGCCCTACACTGTCCCCTACCCTCCCCAACAGACCCTAGTGTGTGATGCTCCCCTCCCTGTGTCCATGTGTTCTCATTAAAAAAACATGAATTCTAAACACACGAATTCAAGTCCCAGTGTTGTCACATACAAGCCATAGTATTATCTAAACTAACAGAATCCATTTTATCTTGTATACAGGTATAACGACATTTATATTAGAGCATTTTAAGGCAATAATAAATATGAAGGTATTTGATTCCTTAGATTGCTTTATAAAAATGATGTTTATGGCCAGGTGCAGTGGCTCACACCTATAATCCCAGCACTTTGGGAGGACGAGGTGGGCAGATCACCTGAGGTCAGGAGTTCAAGACCAACCTGGTTAATATGGTGAAATCCTGTCTCTATTAAAAATATAAAAATTAGCCAGGTATGCTGGCCCACACCTGTAATCCCAGCTACTTGGGAGGCTGAGTCACGAGAACAGTTTGAGCCTGGGAGGCAGAGGTTATAATGAGTCAAGATCAAGCCACTGCACTCAGCCTTGGCAATACAGTAAGACCCTGTCTCAGGCCAGGCGCAATGGCTCATGCCTCTAATCCAAGTACTTTGGGAGGCAGAGGTGTAGGCAGATCACCTGAGGTCAGGAGATCGAGATCAGCCTGGCCAACATGTTGAAACCCCATCTCTACTAAAAATACAAAAATAAGCTGGGTGTGGTGGTGTGCGCCTGTAATCCTAGCTGTTACAGAGCTGAGGCAGGAGAATTGCTTGAACCTGGGAGGTGGAGGCTGGAGTGAGCTGAAATTGTGTCACTGCACTCCAGCCTGGGCAACAGAGTAAGACTCTGTCTCAAACAAACAAACAAACAAACAAAAAAGACCCTGCATAAAAGAAAATGTTTATTATTCTTCAAAGATCTTGGATTTATCAAAATATGTCTATTGCGGAAAATTTTCAAAATAGTACTTCTCCTACAACAAAACATTTAAAACTATCATTTAACTACAAATTAAAGTTATTTAAAGAAAAAAAAGAAGCTTTTTTTTTTTTTTTTTTGAGACAGAGTCTCGCTCTGTCACCCAGGCTGTAGTGTAGTGGTGCGAGCTTGGCTCACCACAACCCCCGCCTCCTGGTTCAAGTGATTCTCTTGTCTCAGCCTCAAAAATTAGCCATCCATGGTGGCGCACACCTGTAATCCCAGCCTAGTAGCTCGGATTAAGAAACATCCAACTCACCATTACACATTTTTGTAGCTGGGATTACAGGCGTGTGCCACCATGGATGGCTAATTTTTGTATTTTTAGTAGAAACAGGGTTTCACCACGTTGGTCAGGCTGGTCTCGAACTCCTGATCTTGTGACCCGTCTGCCTCAGCCTCCCAAAGTGCTGGTATTACAGGCGTGAGCCACTGTGTTGGGCCAAATCTTTTCTTTTTTTAAGACAAGTCTCACTCTGTGACCCAGGCTGGAATGCAGTGGTATGATCTCAGCTCACTGTAACCTCTGCCTTCCAGGTTCAAGTGATTCTCCTGCCTCCGCCTCCTGAGAAGTGGGGATTACAAGCGCCTGCCACAACACCCAGCTAATTTTTGTATTTTCAGTAGTGATGGGGTTTTATCGTCTTAGTCAGGCTGGTCTCGAACTCCTGACCTCAGGTAATCTGCCCACCTTGGCCTCCCAATGTGCTGGGCTTACAGGTGTGAGCCACTGAGCCTGGCCAGCTTTTTTTTTTTTTTTTTTTCTTAACTACAGAAGTTATGAAATATTTGTTGTATCCTTTTAAACCAGAAATACATAAATTTCCAAATACACAGGTAACAAAGCCAGCCTCAATTCTAGGATGTCAATAACCACAAACCTCAACTGTGGGGACCACCTTCAAAGAAAATAGAAACTTAGACACAAAAGGATGAAGTGGCAATTCCCAAGACAAGCAGGGGTCAGAATAAGTGGCTCAATTTCTATTTAGGCTAAGTTTTATTAGAGTTCTGAGAAGGGCTCAGGATAGGATGAAGAATCAATCACTTCAGCAATAACAGCTCAGGGGTTCTGTTTGTTTTATTTTCTGGTTTTAAAATTCTAGTTGAAAATGCTGACACACAAAAAAACAAGGGCAGAAAGGCAACAGTGTACTTTAAAAGGTATACAAAGGAATTCTGGTAATGGTCATCATAATATAGATTGCCTTGATAAAAGCTGACACTGTTCATATGAAAAACATGTTTTCTTTTCTTTTCTTTCTTTTTTTTTTTTTTTTTGAGACAGAGTCTTGCTCTCTCGCCCTGGCTGGAGTGCAGTGGTGCGATCTCGGCTCGCTCCAATGTCTGGCTCACTGCAATGTTCGCCTCCCGGGTTCAAGCAATTTTCCAGCCTCAGCCTCCTGAGTAGCTGGGATTATAGGTGCCTGCCACTACGCCTGGCTAAAAAAATTTTTTTGTGTTTATATAGTAGAGATGGGGATTCACCATGTTGACCTGGTTGGTCCTGAACTCCTGACCTCAAGTGATCTACCTGCCTCAGCCTCCAAAAGTGCGAGGATTATAGGTGTGAGCCACCACACCCAGCCTGTAAAACATGTTTAGTGGTTGGATGTTTTGCTGTCACAAGGCTGTAGAAGCAGAAGTAAAACTGGAGATGGCACAAGAACAGATTATAGTATTTGAGAATAAAAAGGGAAAAAACCAAATCAAATGCATTGAAAATGTTTTTCTAAAATCCACAAAATAGCCTAAATTGAACTTCCAGTCAAGAATTTATGTAGAAATTCAGAACAAAAGGATTTACACTGACTGGCAATAAAAGCAGTTTTGGAAGACAAATGACCACAAGGGAGATGAAACTGACACTACAAACATAAAAGAATCAGTAAAATAAGACCAAGAAATATTGTCCTCAGAAATCACAAAGCCCAACTTTAATTATTACCACATAGAGACAAGTACTAAGCTTAGTCTAGCTTCAAACAGAACAAACCTCAGTTAAACTAGATAAATGTGCAAGACTGGTTAATAGACAATGCTTTGAATTCTTAAAGCAGTAAGAACATTCTTGGATTAAAATTGTGTTTTACAGAGGAAGCACTTCTCTTGAATGGCGCTGCTTATTTTCACAAAGAAATTAGGGCAACAAGGATAGCAAAAACCTCAGAATGTCACATAGTAACCAAAGCACAGCAGAACTATAGCAGGGTGTGTATCACGTGCTAACATCAAAATAATACCCTAAGGTGAGATTCAACTACCTGCCTATAAGAAATACTACAATAAGCAGAGTCAGAAACCATGTACAATTTTTGGCCTTCCAAAAGTGAGACAGTGCCTTGAGAAGGAAAACTGTGACTCTACAGCTACCAGAGGCTTCAGTCCAAAGAGGATAACCCACCGGGGGAGGGAATGAAGCCTCCCAGACTTTACTTCTCCTCCAACTTTCTCCTGTCACTTCCTCCAAGCTGGTGAGGATGGAACACAGACCCGGCCCTGGTCTCAGATATCATGTTGCCCCCCACAAATGCAGTGGATCAGCAGGGAGGTGTCTGGCAGGTTCTGAGGGCTGCTGGGCAGCTAATGCGCTCACGACAGACCCCTCAATACACTCTGACCCTCCTGCCTTATCGCAGAGGACTCCTAAGTGTGCCCTGCCTGAAGGTGAAGTGTGTGGCTACAGAGAAGTCAGTACTAAGTTATTATACTTTCAGCTCTTCATCCTCCAAGTTTAATAACACTAACTTGAAACATAAACCTTTAATTAGTCATATACTGTGCCCACACACACTTCCAAGTTTCCTCAGGGGGCTACTGTCCTAAGCCTGCTGGGAAACAATCAGGACAAACACCAAATGGACTTTGCACTCAAAACTTCACTGTGTAGACTTTCTGATTTATAATTTACACAACTTATTTTAAATAGAACTTCAAACCATTTTATACTTTAGGTGTATTTGTCTTAGACTTATTACCCGAAAAATTAATGTAAATGGGTTTACACTTAACAAACCCAAGATGCTGTTTGTTAAAATGAAGACAAAAACAAAAAAAGATTTGCTTTTATCAACGAGGTCATTCTCTTGTCTGTAGAGTATGTTATTTAGTACTCTTCTCTTCCTGCACTGGTCTTAGAGGGCTTCCTTGGGGACAGGCAGTAGCACCATCTCTGCTCCATCAGAGATGCTGTGTCCGTGTGTGGGAGACCTCAAGAGGGAAACAGATTCATCCAATGGAAGCCTTTTTCATCTTTCATTTCTGTCTCAAAAATGTTTCTCATTTGCAAAGCACATCTTAAAAGGAAACAATACAGGAATTGTACAACTTTTTAATACCTTCTTTGACCAGTTTATTAATGATAATATCTATCAACTGAATTCTTGGCCTCCTAAAATTTATAGTTAAAGATATAGTTAAAGATAGTTAAGATTGTAAACTATCACTCTGGTGGGCTATAAATATAACGGTAGTAAGAATTATCCAAATTACCTTTATCAAAATAAACAAGTTATTGACATTACATTCAAAACAGTCTGTGGTACCCTCTCAGGAAAACAAAATACTATCTAAATATTTTATATTATTTCAAATAGACTATTTCATTCTCTAGTACGTTTACTGAGCATTCACTACATACAAGAGATTACTTGGTACACCAATGAATAGAAATGACAATGGAATCAACTTAATAGAAAGTTTAACCTATTAGAAGAGGGAAAGCATAATAATAATAATGTTATGATATTTATGTAATATAGTAGTTCCCTCATCCACAGTTTTGCTTTTTGTGGTTTCAGTACCCTTGGAACACCAAAGTCTGAAAATAGGTGAGTACAGCACAATAAGATATTTTAGGAGAGAGACCACATTCACATAACTTTTATCACAGTACGTTGTTATAATTGCTCTATTATTGTTGTTGTTAATCTTTACTCTGCCTAACTTGTAAATTAACATTTATCACAGGTATGTAGGTACAGGGAAAAATAGTTTATGTAAGTTTGGGTACTATGCAAGGTTTCAGGTATCCACTGGAGGTCTTGGAATGTATCCCCCTTGGATAAGGGGGCACTAGTATAATATTTAATAATGACATATATGCTTATTGCTATGTTTGTATTTTATATATTAATTAAATTTGCATTTTATAAATTACTTTCCTTAAGTTACCTCATTTGATTCTTGTAACAATTATGAAGGAAGTAGAATATATAGATTCTATTTTTCATTTTATTTCATTATTATTTTATTTCCTCCTCCTCCCTAGCTTTATTGAAATAAAACTGGTAAATAAAAATTGAATATATATAAGGGGGTACAATGTGATGTTTGAAGTACATAGAGAGTGTGAAATGATTGCCATGACATTAACATGTCCATCTCCTCACATGTTCTATGTGTGTGCTTAGAATACTTTAGATCCACTCTATCAGCAAATGTCAAGTATACCTTATTATTAACTGTAGACACCAGGCTGTCCATCAGGTCTCCAGAACTTACTCATCTTATAAATGAAAGTCTGGACTCCTTGACCAACATCTCTCTATTTCTCCCACCCCCAAGCCCTGGTACCACTCTCCAACTCTGTTTCTATGAAGTTTTTTTTTGTTGTTGTTGTTGTTTTGAGACGGAATCTTGCTATGTCACCCAGGATGGAGTGCAGTGGCATAATCTCAGCTCACTGCAAACTCTGCCTCTGGGTTCAAGAAATTCTTCTGTCTCAGCTTCCTGAGTAGCTGGGACTATAGGTGTCCACCACCGCACCCAGCTAATTTTTGTGTTTTTAGTAGAGATGGGGTTTCACCATATTGTCCAGGCTGGTCTCGAACACCCGACTTTTTGATCCACCTGCCTCGGCCTCCCAAAGTGCTGGGGTTACAGGTGTGAGCCACCGTGACTGGCCAAAACCTTTAATTTTAACCATACTCTTATTGGCCACTTGTGTGTCTTCTTTGTAGAAACATCTATTCAGATTCTTTGTCCATTTTAAAATTTAGGTTGTCTTTTTATTACTGAGTTGTAAGAATTTTTTATATATTCCCCTTACAAGTCCCTTATCAAATATATGATTTGTATGTATTCCCCCCATTTTGTGGGTTAACAATTTACATTCTTGATAGTGTCTTGTGAAGCACACAAATTCTTACTCTTGATGATGTGCAATTTTTCTTTTTCCTTTTGTTCCTTATGCTTTTATGTCATACCCAAGAATTCATCACCAAATTCAAGGTCAGGAAGATTTATTCCTGTGTTTTATTCTAGAGTTTTATATTTTTTGCTCTTACATTTAGGTCTTTGATTCATTTTGAGTTAATTTTCATATATGTTTAAGGTAAGGATCTTTATTATTTTACATGTGGATATCTGGTAGTCCCACTGTCTGTGGAAAAGATCATTATTCTTTCCCCCTTGAAAGATCTTGGTACCCTTGTTGAAAATCAACTGACCATAGACAGAAGGGTTTAGAGGGCTTTCTAATATGTTTCATTGGTAATATGTTTTTATTTATGGCAACACTGTCTTGAAGATTGTAGCTTTGTAGTAATTTTTTAAATTGGGAAAGGTGAGTCCTAAAACTTTGTTCTTTTTCAAGATTGCTTTCGCTATTCTGGGTCTCTTGGGTTTACATATGAATTTCCATGATCAGCTTGTTAATTATACAAAGAAGCCGGCTGGAATTCTAACAGGAATCATGTTGAATCTACAGATCAATTTGGTGAGTACTGCATTCTTAACCCTATTAATCTCTTTTAACATTGTTTTGTAGTCTTCAGAGTGTATTACACTTGATTTATTAAATTTATTCCCAAGTCTTTTATTCCTTTTGATGCAATTATAAATAAAAGTGGTTTAATTTCATTTTCAGATTGTTCATTGCATTGTACAGAAATACAGCTAATTATACCAACCTGGTATCTTGCAACCTTGCTAAACTCACTTATTACTTCTAACAGTTTTTTTTTTAGTGAATTCCTTAGGATTTTCTACATTTGAAATCATGTAATCTGTGAATGGAGATATTTTCACTTCTTCCTTTCCAATATAGAAGCCTTTTATTTGCTTTTCTTGCCTAATTGTTCTGGGTAGAAACTGCAGTACAATATTCAACAGAAGTGGTAAAAACAGATACCCTGTTCTCATTCTATTGTAAGTAGAAAATATACTCTGTAAAATCTGAATATTTTAACTTATTAAGACTTGTTTCCTGGTTTAACATATAATCTATCCTGGAAAATGTTCAATGTGCGTTTGACAAGAATGGGTGTTAATGCCGTTGTTAAGTGAAGATTCTGTACATGTCTGTTAGGTCTAATTGCTTTACAGTGTTGTTCAAGGCCACTATTTCCTTTCTGATCTTCTGTCCAGTTGTTCTAATCCCTATTGAAAGTGGGAGTAATTAAGTCTCCAATTATTTTAGAACTGTCAATTTTTCCTTTTGATTCCCTCAAATTTTACTTCTTATATTTTGAGGCACCTTTGTTTGGTGTATATATGTTTATAACTGTTATCTCTTCTGGCTGTATTGAACCTTTTAATATACAGTGTCCTTTATCTCTTGTAACTGTTTTTGATTTAAAGTTTATTTTATCTGACAATAGCATACGTATCTCAGTTCTCTCTTAGTATTTGCATAAAATATCTTTTCATATCCTTTAACTTTCAACCCCTTCTGCCCTCATATATAAATTGTGTCTCTTGTAGATTGCATTAAAAAACAGGATTTATCTATGTGCTATCTTCTAAGCTCTACCTTTTCATAGTTGAGTTTCATACATTTTACATGTTTTTCCATTTTTGTTACCCATTTACATGCAATGTGCTTACTGATAAAGAAGGATTTATGCCTGCTCTCCATGTTAGGGCTTTAACAGTTTGACTCTAATATATCTTGGCATGAATCTCACAGTATGCTGAGAGTACACTGAGCTCATGCTGGCATATATTCAGGTCTTTCTTTTTGGGGGAAAATTTTGTCCATTATTTCTTCAAATATTTTTTTGGTCGCTTTCTCTTTCTCTTCTTCTGATATGTGAAAATCCTCTTTGTTCACCCTGGCTCCAGCATGATGTACCAGGAAGGTTTGTGGCCTGACAGCTGCCTGCCATGAGGTTGGGTGTGGAAGATGGTAGCCGCTACAATGTAAGCTGAACTTCACCATGATTTTTCTGAAATTTACCAGAAACTTTGCCCCTGAATGCTACAAGTATCTTATATCACCCAGAGTTCCACAATAGTTGTCTTTCACAGTTCCTGTCAATTCAATTGTTTTGGGGAAGGGCCATTCCAGTAATAACTTATATTTACTGAGTACTTAGTCTGTGCTAAGTACTGTTCTAAGCACTTTTTATCTTCATATTGGCACTATGAGGAAGTGCATTATGAAGACCTCCATTTTACAGATAAAGGGAGGCAGATTAATAAGCCTCATCAAGAGATGAGGAATGGTTGACCCAGGACATAAACAAGGTAGATTCATGCTTGTAACTACAAAACTCTCCACATATTAATATATCTTTCAATAAAGTAAAAAAGTGCCTTATAAATTATCAAGGCATGTTACCCATTTTGAAAATAAGAAAATAGGCCAGGTGTGATGTTTCATGCGTGTAATCTCAACATTTTGGGAGGCTAGGGGGAGGACTGATTGAGCCCAGGTGATCAAAACCAATCTGGGCACTCAAAACCAGTCTGAGACCTCATCTCTACATAAAAATAAAAAATAAAAAAAAAATTCTAGGTGTGCTGGCATATGCCCGTGGTCCCAGCTACTTGGGAGGCTGAGGCAGGAGGATGCTTGAGCTCAGGAAGTCAAGGCTGCAGTGAGCTGTGATTACCCTGCTGCACTCCAGCCTGGGTGACAAAGCAAGACTCTGTCACAAAACAAAACAAAACAAAACAAAACAAAACAAACAAACAAACAAACAAAAAAACAAAAAAGAAAGGAAGGGAGGGAGGGAAAGAGGGAGGGAAAAGCAAAGCAAAGCAAAGTCCAAGTTAGTGCGCTGTCATACACAGAGTCTGTTAATGGCAAATCACTGATGGTAAGTTTCGCTCCTTCCTACCATACTAACCTCACTTCTCTGAGTAACTGAACTTTTGGAGTCTGAATGAAAATGTTTTTCTAGTAGTGGGATCTTTGAATGCAATGGCAGAGTCCAGAATTCACATTCTTTAGAAATACTATTTATCCTCCAAAACCAGTGTAATCCCCATTTTCCTACCCTCATGAGTTAAATGCAACCAGAAAAAAATACAGATCCCTCAACCTGTCTCTATTATCTGCATAGTACTTCCTACCTTACAGTGCAATTACTTACGCATTTGTATATTTAAAATCTAACAAGGGAACAAACTGTGTTTTCTAGTTATTTATCTGTTCCATATTCCCTAACCTGATGACTTATATCTATTAGAGTTTGATCAAATACTTGCTACATGAATGATAAATAAAACCTTGTTTTCCAGAACCACACATTAATTCTACTTAAAATACCACTTCCACGCAGTCACATCTACACTAAGACATCCTTGATGGCTAAGAATAAAGTCCAAAGTCTTTAATGTGATATTCAAGGCCATCAGATCCCCACAGGAGGCTCACCTGGTCTTTGGGCTGAAACCTGGATTTGTGTACTTCTTGGTGCTTAATGCTGTGTCCTGAACGTGCAGGTGATCAGTAACTACTGACTGAGTGAAAGGAGCTAACATTGATCTATGTGTCACTGCACTCCAGCCTGGGCGACAGAGCAAGGCTCTATCTCAAAACAAAACCAAACCAAAGGGTGACCTAAAAAGCGGAAGAACAATTAAAATATGTCACAGTGTTCTCAGGTGATCCACCCACCTTAGCCTCCCAGAGGCAGGAGAATCACTTGAACCTGGGAGGTGGAGATTGCAGTGAGCCAAAAGCACACCACTGCACTCCAGCCTGGGTGACAAAGTTAGACTCCATCTCAAAAAACACAACAACACACACACACACACACACACACACACACACACACACACACGTAACAGTGCCTCCAGATAGTTATGAAATCTCTTTCCCAGGAGAACTTCAAAAATAAAAAAAGATATTCATGTGCCTCGGTGACTGAGTATCCCTCCTGTCTGGAGGTGAGGAGCTGGACTTTACAGGTCCTTTCTGGTCCTACAATTCTGACTACTCACTTAAAACTGCATTATTAGCCAACTGGAAGAAAAGGGAAGTAGATCTGTACCTGTGACTCGATACAGAAATTGAAAGAAATTATTTAAGATAAGGAGGAAAAAACTTTCAAGTTTAAGAAAGAAAAAAAATGTATCTAGGTATAAACATCACATTCTTATCCATAATTATTAATATATCTGGTATACTGTGGTTATATAGTTGTCAGCCACATAGAAAGTAGAATTTCCCATTTGCTGTCTCATTTTTTCTGTTTTTAAACCTTTAATACCAAAATCTTGTTAACATAGGTTAAACAATACGGGATTGTTTAAATAATTTATAAGACAGCAAATGAAGAAATATTATGTAAATATTGAAATAGTATATAAGGATTATATAATCATGCATAAATGTTTAATAAAATATCAATTCAAAAAGCATAATGTGAAATGGCATGGCTAATTTAACTGCAACAATAAAAAATAAGAATACAAATTAGTAAGGTCTATAAAATATTTTAAAATATCTATAGTATTAGATATTGTAATGGTGGGATAATTAGGGATATTTTACATTTTCGAAAGGTATAAACTCTTTTTTCTGTATCGGATAAAATTTTAATGGTAATACTTAAATTTATGTAAAATGTTGCTAAAAGATACATGGTTCTTTATTTTCACTTTTAAAATGTTAAAATAAAAAGAATTTACCTAGATAGACATTAGAACTCAGTGTAAACATCACTCTGTGCTCTAACCCAATGTTGCTTTTCTTTACTGCCCAATGCACACGTCCCCCAAACAGCAAATCAGTCTTGATCAACAAATTTCTTTTACACAAAAGCAATAAAACTAAACTAAAATAAATCTGTGCCCATAATATTTCTAGCAATAAAAAACTGCAAAATAATAAACTCAAGTTGAGCAAGGAAATATTTTTAGGTTTATCTGAAAAATGATGAAATGATGCATTATATATATATAAAACTATGTATTTTTTTTGAGATGGAGTCTCACTTTGTTGCCCAGGTTGGAGTGTAGTGGCATGATACTGGCTCACCACGACCTCCGCCTCCCAGATTCAAGTGATTCTCCTCCCTCAGCCTCCCTAGTAGATGGGACTACAGGCACATGCCACTATGCCCAGCTAATTTTTGCATTTTTCGTAGAGACGGGGTTTCAGTATGTTGGCCAAGCTGGTCTCGAACTCCTGATCTCATGATCCACCCGCCTCAGCCTCCCAAAGTGCTGTGATTACAGGTATGAGCCACTGTGCCCAAACTATTTTATTTTATTTTAAAATTATTTTTATTTTATTTTTTTGAGACAGAGTCTCGCTCTGTCACCAGGCGCCAGGCTGGAGTGCGGTGGCATGATCTCAGCTCACTGCAACCTCTGACTCCTAGGTTCAAGCCATTCTCCTGCCTCAGCCTCCTGAGTAGCTGGGACTACAGGCGTGTGCCACCGCGCCCAGTTGATTTTTGTATTTTTTAGTAGAGACGGGGTTTCACCACATTGGCCAAGATGGTCTCGATTCCTTGACCTTGTGATCCGCCTGCCTCGAACTCCCAAAGTGCTGGGATTACAGGCATGAGCCACTGTGCCTGGCCCAAACTATTTTATTTTTCAAACTAGTCTACTTATAAAGAAAAACACAATGTAACAATGAATGATAAAAATATCCTTAACTACTAAAAAAAAATTTTTTTTGGGTGATGGAATCTTGCTCTGTTGCCCAGACTGGAGTGCAATGGTGTGGTCTTGGCTCACTGCAACTTCCGCTTCCTGGGTTCAAGATATTTTCCTGCCTCAGTCTCCTGAACAGATGAGACTACAGGCGTGTGCCACCACGCCCAGGTAATTTTTTTACCTGTAGTAGAGACAGGGATTCACCATGTTAGCCAGGTTGGTCTCGAACTCCTGACCTCAAGTGATCCACCGGTCTTGGGCTCCCAGTGTTAGGATTATAGGCATGAGCCACTGCACCCAGTCTAACTACTAAGTTCTATAAAAAGCAAATATTTGAATATGATTTCCCAAGGGGATTAAATAATGATTAAGTATAGGGAATCAAATTTAAGTTCTTCATACTTTGTAAGTTTTACTACATCAAAAGATATTTAACCTCAGACTGAAAAGGAAAGTAATCAAGTAGCTGAAAGAATGGTCAGATATTATGTTAAACAGGCATTTCCTCTCTCTTATTTCCAACAAGAGCAACTAAAAAATTTTTCATAGGTATTGATCCCACACAGATGTCCTCTTACTCAAATAACTGACTTAAAAACTTTTTAAAACTTGCCCATTTTCTCACAGAATTAGAATAAAAGTTAGATTACCTTAGAGACAATGAGCAGTTCTGTCTTTAGGGGTATTCTTACCAAGCTCATAGCATGCCAACGATCTGGACCAGGCGTCCCCAAACTACGGCCCGCAGGCCGCATGCGGCCCCCTGAGGCCATTTATCCGGCCCCTCACCCCTTCAGGAAGGGGCACCTCTTTCATTGGTGTTCAGTGAGAGGAGCACAGTATGCGGCAGCCCTCCAACGGTCTGAGGGACAGTGAACTGGCCCCCTGTGTAAAAAGTTTGGGGACGCCTGATCTGGACCCTCACAGATTCTAAATCTTATTTTCTCCACCATTATTATTTTCCCATGTGACAGTCAACAGGGGCACAATGGTGAATGATAACCGGAGGGACAGTAATGAGTGATGTGGCCAAGTGAAAAACACGAGATTTGGAATCACACAGACTTGGGTTTTGAGAAGGCCTGTGTGCGGCCGGGTGCGATGGTTCATACCTCTATAATCCCAATGTTTTGGGAGGCTGAGGCGGAAGGATAGCTTGAATCTTGGAATTTGAGACCAGCCTGGACAACATAGGGAGACCCCATTTTCTAAAAAAGAAAGAAAGGAAAGACAGACAGGTGTGGTGGCGTACACTGGTAATCTCAGCTACTTGGTGAGCTGAGGTGGGAGGATCGATTGAGCCCAGGAGTTCGAGGCTACAGTGAGCTATGACGGGACCACTGCACTTCAGCCTGGATGACAGAGTGTGACCATGTTTAAAATAAAAAAAAAAAAAAAAAAAAAAAAAGAGGGCCTGTGTGACCTGACCTGCCTCCATCAGTGGGCTTTAGTAATAATTTAGTGAATGAAACATGTATGTAGCAGTCCTTGACGAGGATTAGCTTATTTCTTTACTTCACTGACAAAAAAAGAGAGAGAGAAAAAAAATAGTGAAGTACTGTTTCTAATTAGCCCAGTGATTCTAAATACCGGGAAGCATATTTGCTGCAAAAAACTGCCATAAATCAAAACACAGTTAAGAAATTCTTTCCAGGCTTTATTCAGAAACTTTCTCGAGAGAGAGACAAAGGTTAGACCAGAAGTGTATTCAGGCTGGATGGGTAAGAGTAAGCTGAGAGGCGAGGAACGGCGGGGATGAAGGGTGGGACAGTGATACAGGAGTAAGAATACGTCTCTCCCCTGGTCTCTTCCCTTCCCCCCATGCCCTATAACTTTAAACAAATCTATACATATTCACCAATGGGGAAAGCTAGGTCCTTTCCTGCCAAAACAAAACAGTGGCAACCACAAGGGCAGTTGATTCTGGACTGTGTGCAGTCTTCAGCCTTCTGATACCCAGCACAAACAGTGTCGGCAAAAGCGCTCACCTCAGGTGACAATGACATTTGACAGTTTTTCTCTGCTGACTTTGAAGTGGAGCACTGTGTGTTTGGTCCTACCAGTGAATCTTGCTTCTATGGGGGCTGAGGGTGCAAGGAGAGAGAAATCCTTTCTCAAAGACCAGGCAAGCCCTTCAGGCAATGCCCCGTCTGGTGCCCCAGAGCATGTCCATTGTTCTTATTTTACCCGAGACGGAAACTGACTTTGAACATGTTCTCATAGGTTTTGCCAAACCTAAAGTCATCTAGATTCTCTTCTGTCCTATATTCTAGTTTTAGAGATTCACATTTTACATTTAGGTCTATGAACCATTTGAGTTACTTTTTGGTGTAAGATCTATGTCTAGATTCATTCTTTTTAATGAACATGTTCAGGTGTTCCAGCACAATTTCTAGAAAAGATTATTTTTCCATTAAGTTTCCTTTGCTTCTTTGTCAAAGAGCAGTTGACTATATTTCAGTGTGTCAACTTCTTGTTCTATATTCTGTTCTACTACCTATTTGGCTATTCCTTTGCCTATATCACTGCCTTGATCACTTAGAATAATTCTTGAAGTTGGATAATGTTAGCTCTCATTGTTCTCTTTCAATATTGAGTTGGCTACTATAGATATTTTGAATTTCTATAGAAACTTTAGAATCAGTTTGTTGATAACTATGAAATAACTTACAGGCAGTTTGATTGGAATTACACTCAATGTAGAGATCAAGTTGGGAAGAATTGGCATCTTAGTATTGAGTCTTCTTATCTATGAACATGGTATATCTCTGTTTAGCTCTTCTTTGATTTCTTCATCAGAATTTTATACATTTCTTCATGTAGATCTTTTATATATTTTTTTAGATTTATACCTAAGTGTTTGATTTTTTTAATGCAAATGCCAATGATATTGTGTTTTTATTCTCCAGCTGTTAATTGCTGGTATATAAGTAACTACTACATACTAACATATTCTGCAACCTTGCTATAATCACTTCTTAGGTTGAGGAAGTTTTTGGTAATTCTCTGGGATTTCTACATACATAATCATGTTATCTGCAAATAAGGACAGCTTTATTTCATCCCTCACAATCTGTGAGTGGTGAAAGGGACATCCTTCCTTGTCTTACTCTTGATCTTAATGGGAAAGCATCTAGTTTCTCACCATTAAGTACAATGTCAACTGGAGGTTTCTTTGCAGAAGTTCTTTAACAAGTTGAGGATGTGTCTTCTATTTTTAGTTTGCTGACTTTTTTTTTTTAAACATCAAAAATGGATGTTGGGATTTTGTCAAATCCTTTTCCTCCATCTATTCATAAGATCATATGATTTTTCTTCTTTAGCTTGTTGGTGTGATGGATTACATTAATTGGTTTTTGAAAGGTAAACTTGGTCAGGGTAGATAATTCTTGTTATATGTGTTAGATTTGATTTGTCAACATGTTGTTAAAGATTTATGTATCTACATTCATGAGACACACTGGTCCTTAGTTTTCCTTCCTTATAATAATGACTTCAACTGATTTTTAATAGTGGCTTCCTAGAATTAGTTAGTATTCCTTCTGTCTCCTTAAGTTTCTATTTTCTGGATGAGATGGTAGAAAATAGGTATAACTTCTGCCCTAAATGGTAGAATTTACCAGTGAGGCCATCTGGGTCTGGTGCTTTCTGCTTGGAATGGTTATTACTGATTTTCTTTAATTAAATGCAGGTGTATTCAGATGATCCGTTTCTCCTTGTGTGAGTTTTGGTAGATTGTGTCTTTTATGGAATTGGTCTATTTCATAAATAGACAAACAGGTTAATAAATTTGTGGGCAGAGAGTTTTCCAATACATTATTAACCTTTTCATATCTATGGGATCAGTAGTAATGGTCACTCTTTCACATCTGATATTAGCAATTTGTCTTTTTCCCTATTTTCTTAATCTGGCTCCATATTTATCAATTTTATTAATCTTTGAAAGAACCAGCTTTTTTTCCTGTTTTCTCTACTGATTTCTCTACTGATTTCCTCTATCAGTTTAATTGATTTCTGCCTAATTTTTCTTTTAACTTTTATTTTAGGTTTGGGAGTACATGTGAGGTTTTGTTACATAGGTAAACATGTGTCATGGGGGTTTATTGTACGTATTATTTCACCACCTCAGTATTAAGTCCAGTACTCAACAGTTATCTTTTCTGCTCTTCTCCCTCCTTCCACCCTCCTCCTTCAAGTAGATCCCAGTGTCTATTGTTTCCTTCTTTGTGTTCTTGAGTTATCATTTAGCTCCCACTTGTAAGAACATGTGGTATTTAATTTTCTGTTCCTGTATTACTTTGCTAAGGATAACAGCCTCCAGCGCCATCCATTCTTCTGCAAAAGACATGATGTTGTTCATTTTTAGGGATGCATAATATTCCATGTTGTTTATGTGCCACATTTAATTTGTACAGTCTAATGTTGATGGGCATTTTAGGTTGATTCCATGTCTTTGCTATTGTTAACAGTGTTGCAACAAACATTCACATGCATGTGTCTTTATGGTAGCATGATTTATATTCCTCTATTTATATTCCTCTATTTATACTCCTAGTGTATTAGTTTATTCTCATGCCGCTATGAACAAACACCCAAGACCGGGTAATTTATAAAGAAAAAAGGTTTAGTTGACTCACAATTCTGCATGGCTGGGGGGCCTCAGGAAACTCACAATCATGGTGGAAGGCACCACTTCAAAGGGTGGCAGGATAGAGAATGAGTGCCAGCAGGGGAAATGTGAGTCACTTATAAAACTATCAGGTCTCACGAGAACTCACTATCTTAAGAACAGCATCAGAAAAACGGCCCCCGTGATTCAGTTACCTCCACCTGGTCCTGCCATTGACATGTGGAGATTATTACATTTCTAGGTGAAATCTGGGTGGGGACACAGAGCTGGGTCGAATGGTAGTTCTGCTTTTAGCTCTTTGAGGAACCACCCTACTGCTTTCCTCAATGGCTGACCTAATTTACACTCCACCAACAGTGTATTGGGTTCCCTTTTCTCTAATATCTTGCCAACATCTGTTATTTCTTCACTTTTTAATAATAGCTATTCTGACCGGTGTGAGATACTATGTAATTATGGTTTTGATTTGCATTTCTCTAATAATCAGTGATGTTGAGTTTTTTTTCCCCCGTATGCTTGTTGGCCACATGTATGTCTTCTTTTGAGAGGTATCTGTTCGTGTCCTTTGCCCACTTTTTGGTGTTCTCTCTTGTACATTTTTTTAAGTTCATTATAGATGCTGGATATTAGACCTTTGTTAGATTCATAGTTTGCAAATATCTTCTCCAATTCTGTAGACTGTTCACTCTCTTGACAGTTTCTTTTGCTGTGCAGAAGCTCCTTTGTTTAATTAGATCCCATTTGTCAATTTTTGCTTTTGTTGTGACCACTTTTGCTGTCTTTGTCGTGAAATCTTTGCCCATTCCCATGTTGAGGATGGTACTGTCTATGCTGTCCTCCAGGGTTTTTATAGTTTAGGATTTTACATTTAAGTCTTTAATCCACTTTCAGTTGAGAATTTTTATTATTTTATTTATTATTTGTAAAAATTATTTTATTTCTATTTATTTTAGATTTAATTCACTCTTCTTTTGCTGGTTTCCTAAAGTGGAAGCTTAAATTTACTGATTTAAATCTTCTTTCTTTATTGTGTACATTTAATGTACATAAATTTTCTTTACATTACTTTCACTGCAACTTACCAATTTGGTTATGTTGTATTTTCATTTTCACTTTGTTAAAATATTTTAAATTTCTCTTGAGATTTTTTGATGTGTGTTTCAAGTGTACCTTCAAGTATTTTGGAGATTTCCAGCTATCTTTCTGTTACTGAGTTCCAGTTTAATTCCATTATGGTCTGAAACATACTTTGGATGATCCTACCATTTAAATTTGTTAAGGTGTGTTTCATGGTCCAGAATTTGGTGTGCTTTGGTGAAAGTTTTGCATGAGCTTGAGAAGAATGTATATTCTGCTGCTGTTGAATGAAATATTCTATAAATGTAAATTAGATTCTGTTGATTGTGTTGTTCATTTTTAACAGTGCCTTTATTGAGTTCTGTCTGCTGGATCTGTCAATTACTTACAAAAGAGTGTTGAAGTCTCCAACTATAATAGTGGTTTTGTCTATTTTTCTTTGCAGTTCTATCAATTTTTGCCTTATGTGTTTTAAATTTGTTGCTACATAAATACACATTAAGGGCTATTATGCCATCTTGGAAACTGGCCTTTTTTAAAATCATTATGTAATGCTCTTTATCTTTGATAATTTTCCTTGCTCTAAAGTTGGCTTTGTTTGAAATTAATACAGGTATTCCAGCTTTCTTTTGATCAATGTTAGCATCCCTATCTATGTCATTATATTTAAAATGAGGCTCTTACAGATATCTTGAAGTTGAGTTTTATTTTTGTTTAAACCCACTCTGACAATCTTTATCTTTTAATTAGAGTTCAGACCACTGATCTTAAAAGCAATGACTGATGTAGCAGGACTAATAATCTACTATTTGTTACTCTTTTCTATTATTTGCCCTTGTTCTTTCTGGTACTGTATTCTACTTTTTCTGCCTATAGTTTTAATCGTCCGTTTTATATGATACCATTTTTTTTCTCTTCTCTTAATGTAATAATTGTAGTTGTATGCCACATAATGGTGGTTCAGTCAATGGCAGACTGCATATATGACACTGGTCCCATAAGATTATCCTGGAGCCGAAAGATTCTCACCACCCAGTGATGTCCTGAGAAACTGACTAATAAGGCATTCTTGGAACTGGAACAGAAATGTATACCTGAAGAAGAGGTACGAGAAAAGGAAACTGCAGGAGAAGAAACAGAAGTAGAATCCCCAAGAAAATTCCCAGTGAAGGGTTTAGCAGACGCTTTTACAGACCTCCACAGGCTCCTTAAAAAGTTCTGAAAACGCCGGGCGCGGTGGCTCAAGCCTGTAATCCCAGCACTTTGGGAGGCCGAGGCGGGTGGATCACGAGGTCAAGAGATCGAGACCATCCTGGTCAACATGGTGAAACCCCGTCTCTACTAAAGGTGCAAAAAATTAGCTGGGCATGGTGGCGCGTGCCTGTAATCCCAGCTACTCCGGAGGCTGAGGCAGGAGAATTGCCTGAACCCAGGAGGCGGAGGTTGCGGTGAGCCGAGATCGCGCCATTGCACTCCAGCCTGGGTAACAAGAGCGAAACTCCGTCTCAAAAAAAAAAAAAAAGTTCTGAAAACATAAACCCCAATATCAAAAGGTTTGCATTAATGTTGAGGAATGTTCGTGGTGTTTTATCTGCTTATAAGCAAATCTATGATGATAAAGCAACAAACCAAGAGATCCACCATGGATATACTTCTAAAAGGAATGACATCTCCTCAATAAGAGCCTCAGGCAGGTCCTTTGGGAAATCTTCCAGAAGAAGGCATTGTTATCATAGCAAATGACAGCTCCATTCACGTTACTGCCCATGAAGGCCGCCCAGTGGGACAAGATGTGGAGGTGAAAGATAGTGTGACATTGCATGATCCTGACCCTGTGTAGGCCTAGGCTAATGTTTGTGTATCTTGGTTTTTGGCAAAAAAGCTTTAAGAGTTTTTTTGCAAAGGTTGGGCACAGTAGCTCATGCTTGTAATACCTTTGGGAGACCGAGGTGGGAGGAACACTTGTGGTGAGGAGTTTGGGACCAACCTGGGCAACAGAGTGAGATCCCATCTCTACAAAGACATTTTTAAAGAGTAGCTAGGCATGGCAGCACATGCCTGGAGTTCTAACTACCTGGAATGCTTAAGTGGAAGGATCACTTGTGCCCAGGAGTCTGAAGCTGCAGTAAGCCATGACTGCGCCATTGCATTCCAGTCTGGAAGATGCAAGATCTTGCCTTTAAAAAAAAAAGTTATAAAAAATTTTGTTTCAATAGAAAAAGACTTTTGGAATAAAAATATAAAGAAAATATTTTTGAAATAATTTTGTACAACTGTACAATGTGGTTATAAGCTAAGTGTTTACAAAAGAATAAAAAGGTTTAAGAAAAATAAGTTTATAAATTAAAAAATTATAGAAAGGTAAGGTTAATTTATTATTAAAGAAATACCTTTTTATAAATTTAATGTAGTCTAGGTGTTCAGTATTTATACAAAGTCTACAGTAGCACACAAGAATGTTCTACACCTTCACATTTGCTCGCTGCTCACTCACTGATGGCCCCCGATCCCAGAACAACTTCCAGTCCTGCAAGCTCTATTCCAGGTAAGTGTCCTCTAGGGGGGCACCATTTTTAACCTTTTATACCATAGTTTTACTATACTTTCTTCTATGCTTAGATACGTTTATTTTTTTTTTTCCTGACACATGGTCCTAAAGGTGTTTTGTTTTGTTTTTGACACAGAGTCTCGCTCTGTTGCCCAGGATGGAATGCAGAGGCCCAATCTCAGCTCACTGCAACCTCCACCTCCCAGGTTCAAGTGATTCTTGTGCCTCAGCCTCCTGAGTAGCTGGGATTACAGGCAAGTGTCACCACACCCAGCTGGGGTGTTACCATGTTGGCCACACTGGTCTCGAACTTCTGGCCTCCCGTGATCTGCCTGCTCAGCCTCCCAAAGTGCTGGGATTATAGACATGAACCACTGCATTTAAGATACGTTTACGGCCCGGTGAGGTGGCTCATGCCTATAATCCCAGCACTTTGGGAGGCTGAGGCGGGCAGATCACCTTAGGTCAGGAATTCAAAACTAGCCTGACCAACATAGAGAAACCCCATCTCTACTAAAAAATACAAAATTAGTCGGGCGTGGTGGCGCATGCCTATAATCCCAGCTACTTGGGAGGCTGAGGCAGGAGAACTGCTTGAACCTGGGAGGCAGAGGTTGGCTGCGGTGAGCCGAGACTGCGCCACGGATTGCACTCCAGCCTGGGCAACAAGAGCGAAACTCTGTTTCAAAAAAAAAAAAAAGATAGTTTAGATACACAAGTATTTATCATTTTGTTACAATGTTCTATGGCATTCAGTATAGCTACATGTTGTACAGATGTGTAGCCTAGGCGCAGCAGGTTATACCATACAGCCTAGGTGTGTAGTAGGCTGTATCATCTAGGTTTAAGCGCCCTTATGATGTTTGCATAATGATGAAATCACCTAATAATGCATTTCTCAGAACATATCCCATCATTAAGTGATATAATTGTACTTCCTTTTTTACATGGCTCCTCTTGAGTTTGATACACATTTAAAAGTAATTCAAGTCCACTTTCAAATAACACTATGCCACTCCATGGTGGCACAAACACTTTATAACAAAATATTCCTAACTCCTCCTTGCATCTCTCATAATATTGCTGTCATTCATTTAACTTACACAGGAACTATGACCACTGGATACATTTTTGCTATTATTTTAAACAAAATATTATCCGTTAGATCAACTGAGATTTTATTTTACCTACAGTTATTCCTTCACTTATAATCCTCCTTTATGTAGATCTCAATTTCTGACCTATATTATTTTCCTTCCTTGTGAATAATTTCTTTTAACATTTCTTGCAAGGTAGCCTTAGTATTGACAAATTGTCTCAGTTTTTGTTTGGGCTAGTATTTTATTTTTCTGTCACCTTTGAAGGATATTTTTACTAGATATGGGAGTCTAAGTTGGTGAGTTTTTCCTTCAATATTTTAAATGTTGTGCTACATCTTTTCATTTGCAAGATTTCTTATGGGAAGTCTGATGTAATTCTTATTCTTCTTCCGCTATAAGTAGTATGTTTCTGCCAGCTCCCCATCTGGTTTCTTCAAATGTTTTTTCTTTGCCTATAATTTTCTGCAGTTTAAGTATGGCAAGCCTAAGTGTAGATTTTGTTTTATTTATCCTGTTGGTGTTTAAGCTTCCTGCATCTGTGGTTTGGAACCTATCATTAATTTGGAAAAATTATCAGTCATAATATTGCTCCAAATATTTTGTGATTTCCTATCTTTTCTCTCCTCTGGTATTCCCATTATATGTATGTTCTACCTTTTGTAAATGTCCCACAGTTCTTGAATATTGTGTTCTGTTTTTGTTTTTTGTTTTTTTTTTTTCCATTCTTTTTTCTTTTTGTATTTTAGTTTTGGAAGTTTTGGTTGACATTTCTTCAAGCTCACTAGTTCTTTCAGTGGCCATGTCCAGTCTACTGATGAGCCAGCCCATTGAAGGCATTCTTCACTTCTGTTATGGTGCCTTTGGTTTCTAGCATTTCCTTTCGATTTTTCCTCGGGTTTCCATGTCTCTGCTTTACACACCTGTTCTTGGCTGTTGTCTAATTTTCTCCTTTAGGGCTCCTTACATATCAATCTTAGGAACTAAAAAATTCCTACTCTGATTAATTCTAACACCTCAGCAAAATCTGAGTCTGGTTCTAATGCTTGCTCTGTTTCTTCAAACTGTGATTTATTTGTCTTTTAGAATACCTAGTAATTTTTTTGTTACTGAAAGGCAGACATGATATATTGGGTGAGATGGACTGCAGTATAAAGATCTTTAGCGTTAAGGTTTTAAAATTTCACTTAAAATTTTTTTTTTAATCTTTTCCGTTTTACATGAGACATGTATTTAAACAAGCAGATGCTTGACTTGAAGGGGAAAGTATCAAGGATTCCTTTTTTCCCTTTTTTTATAAAGACAGATTGACCCCATGTGAAGTTATACAGAAAAAAGTGATGAAACTGCCCTTGGTGTAACAATGATTTATTTTTAAAAAATTACAATTACTCAATGGAACAACGTATGTGAGGACTGTTATTATCATGTTGTTGCTGTTGTTGAAACAGGGAGAGTGTTGGAATAGAAAGATCAGAGCTGCGAGCAAGCCACTAATGGTGGGAGTCTTTCCACAGAACCAGTATTGTCCCCATCCACTTCTCCATGAGATGTCAATAAAGACACACCATTGGTTATCTCCAAGTAGATTTAAAAAAAACATGCCACTGGTAAAAGTAATTTAGGAAAGCAAAAAATAAAAATAAAGACAGCAATATGCTTGTGTGCCTTCACCAATCCATGTCCAATAAAGAATGGTAGCCCTCTGCCCAAAGATGGAAATGGAAAGATAAAACAGTAGGCCACAGGTGATATCTGGTGAACCCAACCAAGACTGGCACCAGTGGGGGCCATCTGGCAAACCATACTGATCCCAAGCTGGGAGCCAAGGCCAACACCTGCAGAGGACATCTGGTTGACCTGGCGACTTTAATGATGGGGCTGTCTTTATTGTTTGCTATAGTGTTTTTAGAAGCTAAAATTTTCTCTGGTGTCCATGTTTTTGTCTGCTCTGTTGTCTTTAGGTTTCTTTAGAGCCTTCTGAGATGCTCAGTTTTTTCCATTTTATTCCTCTGTTACTACACAGGAACCCTGCTATTGTGGTGGGAAGTTGTCAGGGCATGGGAAATGTCCTATAGTCCTATGATGAAGTCTAGGTCTTTGGTAAGCCTGTGCTTCTGGACTGTGACCTTGACAGGTGCTTCTGAGCCTTTTTTCTCCCCTTAGGAGAAACAGAAAAACTGGAGATGGTGTTGGTGTTTTTCCTTCCCCTCAAGTTAACTGGGCTCTGATAAATCCACAATTGGGTAGACTCTGGTAAAATAGTTGCTCTTGAGGGCTGAATGCTCCCGTATACTGTTAAATGGCTACCTTTCCCTTCCCCTGTTACAAGCACAATGGGACTGTTAAATGGCTACCTTTCCCTTCCCCTGTTACAAGCACAATGGGTTGTTTCCTGATCTTCATGGTTAGAACCTGGCAGAGTTCCTAGACACAGAAAACAAAACAAAACAAAACAAAACAAAAGGTGCCTCCTTCTCTCCAAGACAGGACCCCTGGAGTGTAACTTGCAAGTTTCTCCACACTGAGCCTCTCGCAATGTGTCAACTGAAGCTTTCTTAGGCTGGTTCTGGGTTCTGCTGGGTACTTCTGCTCCTGGTCTTTTGCTCTGGGAAGCTGTCATTCTCTGTTTACTTGACTCTTGTTGGCTTCAGTTTGGGGGGCAGTTGTTTGTTCTGTGACAATTCTTTGATGAAGCTAAAAAGCATTGATTTTTAGTTTGTGAAGCTTTTTTCTTATTGTAAAGACAGGAATGACAACTTCTACCCCACTTCCATGCCAGACTAGAAACCAGAAGTCAGAACTCCTGCTTTGGACTGCTTCGTTTTGACCTGTTTAAGCATTGTCTTGTTCAAGTTCCTTGATGTTCAGTTACCACATCCCTGCAGCACCCTGCAGTTAGCTCTGGGAATCTCTTCAATGGTTTCATTTCTGTATATTTGGTTCCTCTTAACATCAGGCAGCTGAATGTACCATCTCCAAAACCAGCCAAGAAGCAGAGATCATTTTTTTTTCTTTTCGCCTGAGGTCTGCAACTATGTGACAGTTATGTGGTTTTTAAGGCTTCTTAGTCAATAAAGACTAGATTTTGCTCCCTGTGACCAAAATCCATGCCTTAAATTTTCTGATTTCTCTCTCAGCACCTAGCAAAGTAACAGTAAGGTAGCAGCACTCTGCTCTTTCTTAACAGTAAACTCAAAATGTATTGATGCTTAATCTGGCTCTAATCCAACACACCAGACCAGAATTAAATAACTAAGAACAGTGAGAAATGCACATGTTGTGATGTCACTAAGACCATGTGCTGACCCCAGGCATCATTGCAATGTTCCTTATTTCAGTACTGGAAGCACTGCCTCAGTGTGAAGAAGCCAAGCCTAAGAAGAGCCCCACAACAGAACATCTTTCCTTTCTGTCCTTTCCACAAATTCAAAGGCTCTAAGTTTAACTTAGGGCACATAGGCTAGAGTCACTATATCTTTATGGATTCCTTCTGATCCATACTCTGCTAAGTTTTGCCAGGTATCTTAATGGGGTGGCCAGAACTATACTAAGTAGACTACTTCACATTTTCTACAACTGCAGGAAAAACGGCGAAGCCCCCCACACTTCCCACAAATCCAGACGGCATGTACACCACCTGATGTTTTCCCAGGACAACTCAGTAGGTATAGCCAGGCCCAACTAGACAGCAGTGCTACCACCCTGCCTTGTGACTTTTTTTTTTTTTTTTTTGAGGCAGGGTCTCACTATTTCGCCCAGGCTGGAGTGCAGTGGCTCCTGGGCTCAGTCAAGAGATTCTCCTGCCTCAGCCGCCTGAGTAGCTGAGAAAACAGGCATACTCCACCACAACCAGCTAACTTTTGTAGTTTCAGTAGAGACGGGGTTTCACATGTTGGCCAGGCTGGTCTCAAACTCCTGACTTCAAGTGATCCACCCACCCTGGACTTCCAAAGTGCTGGGTTTACAGGCATGAGCCACCGTGCCTGGCCATGACCTCTTTTTATAAGTTCTTTCTCCATACGGAAAACTTTGGGAAGAGGGAGAACATAAAATTTTCTAAATTTTCACCTATGTTTGTTAAAGAAAAAGTAAGTAGGTTATTCAGTTAGTAATGCCAGAGCTAGAACCATAAAAAGAAAGAGACTTTTATTTTTCCAGGCTGTCTCCTATTCTGGTAAACGGAATATCAGGATTCTCCACAGAATCCTGTGACGACAAGGCAGCAAGCAGCTGCCCTTTGGCACGGCATGTAAATGAACTCAGTCACCCCCTGGGTTTTCCCCTCTTCTTTCCCTGCTCTTTAGGAGGACACAGAATCATAGGGAGTAACTAGCTGAAGTTTGCTCTGTACTTTAATAGCAGGCAGGACGCCAAACTGCAAATACAATGACCAGATTCAGTTTTACAAGCAAACACTGGAACTGAATTCACCCTAGTCCGGGAAGAATGCCTCGGAACAGAACTAGCAGGAAATCCAATTCAAAACAGGGTGTGTCGTCCCTAATTCACAGTGTGGCCCTTACACCTTTCATGAAATCCTTTGGAAATAAGTTTCCTTCTGTAAAAGTTCTCCCCAAAAAAATGCATTTTACTAAATTATATCAGAAATATTTTGCAGAAGATGTCTGAATTCCCACAACCAGCACCCTTGGTACAAAGTGTTAGCTAGCTCCTCTCTTTCTCCTTTGGATACTGATTATTAAAGTCTTAGAATTTACTAATAATCACTTAATTCTCCCAATTCTCTTCTAACCTCTGAGTGCTCTCTGACATCATATAGCACCAGCTCCTTTCTTGTTCTCTGGGTCACTTGAATAACTTAATATGAAAATGCTTTGAGACCTTCAGAGAATTAGGACAGTCACATACTTTGGCCCATACACCCCCAAGATGTGCCAGGAGGTTTACGTGCCTGCGTCTCTGCCTCCTGCTGGCTGGGGTTGTCCCAGGGCTCTGAGAAACACATGCAAATGCTGAGAGCCAGTGGCTCCTCGGGGTGGTCAGGAGAGGTCAGGACCTGCTGCCCGTGGCCGACCTACCAAATTGGTGCTGCGACTGTGGGATCCCAGAGGGCTGTGGTCAGGCATGTGGAACAGTGAGCCACACGCCAGATACACACACTTCAATCTGGATGTACATGGGAGGAGATGATACAAGAAATGATGAAGCACAGGCTTCCTAAACTGGTTCGGGGGGGGGGAGGGAGGAGGAGGAGGAGGAGGAGGAGGAGGAGGAGGAGGAGGAGGAGGAGATGATTTCTCATCCACACAAGAACAGTGCTTTCTATGTAAATTCTTATTTTGCATAATCTAGTTTCAGGTGGAGAGTTGCCTGATTTAACTAATAAAATATAGGATGCCCAGGTAAATGTAAATTTCAGATAAACAAGGAATAATTTTGTTTTAGTATACATGTGCCCGGTAGTTTATCTAAAATTCACATTTACCTGGCACCCTTTATTTGATTTGGTAACGCAACTCAGGTGTCAATTCTAATTAATTCATCTCTAAAATAAGTTTCAGTGGTATTTGAGAAGCCACCATATCACATATCCTTCCGACACTTCAGGACACTTAATCTGTCACTGTGTTTTTTTCGTGGGATGTGTGGACAAAACTATCACCTCCTCACCTCATACAGGAAAACAGAGGAGCCTGCATTTCTGTGGGAAGACTTCAAAACAGCTCTCAAAAACTAAAATTATATCACCAGAGAAATTGTGTATGTGATGGTGCATACCACACTTCTGTTTTCCTGAGGAAGTTAGCACTTCTTATTGAGAAGGATGTGGCCTGATCGTGCTGTTATCACCACTGAAAAAAAAATCTGTGATGCCCCCAGAGGCTTCCTAATACTACGTAACAGAGAAGAGAGGGCAGACCTGGGTACGCGGTGGTCACATCCGTGATCAAGCCTAACCACCCCCCATCACCAGCCGGCAGGGAGACAGACTCACATTGAAGATAAAGCACAGCTGCTGTACTGGCTGGACTTGAGGTGGTTTATATAAGTTGGCAGCTACATTGAAGGACTTCTAAAAAGCTCAAGTGATAGTTTCACCTTTGCACTTTCCACATTCAGCTGGCCTTTTCCCTTAAAACATGCACAATCTTCAAATCCCCTTGAACAGGTGGAAATGCATCTTCCTTCCAAGCCAAGTTCTCAGTTCACTTTAGACCATACTTGGCTACAGATTTGACATTTGTGGCCACAATTCTACTAAAAACCACCTTTGGATATTCCTTATCTTGCTGATCTGGTTAGGGTCAAGTAAAACTAAATAGGTTTTCAATTGAATACTAAGAAGCTCACAAAATAAAATTTAGGTAAAAATACATCAAAGTAGTATTAAAGTTCAAATTCCAAAAGTAAAACTTACATTAACAAAGAAAAGCCAGGCATGGTGACAGGTGGGAGGATAGTTTGAGTCTGGAAGGTCGAGGCTGCAGTGAGCAGAGATTCTGCCGCCGTACTCCAGCCTGGGAGACAGGGTGAGACCCTGACTCAAAAAAAAAAAAAAAAAAAAAGAAAAGAAAAGAATACCACACAACAACAAAAACAACAAAAAATCACTTTAAATCTTTAAACTATTCCTTTTAAAACAACGTGATAGAAACATCATCAGGTTACTGGAGATTTCACAAACAATGCATAATGAAGAGCTTTCTCAGAAACAGAATACTAACACCTAAAGAAAAAAATAAAACCTATCCAAAACCAAGAATCTTCAGTAAATAAAATGCTTTTTAGGATTAAAAAATAATAAAGATAGGTTTAAAAACCACATTTTTAAAAATTGCAACAAATACTTCTTAAACTGTCTTTTTTAACAGTGCAAAGCAATAGAATATTCTACATCCCCAGACAGTGACATTGTGTGATTACGGGTAGGAAGACATTTGAACCCTAACCAACCTTGGCAGGAGGAGAGGGTAGGGGAGTCATTCAGCCTCGGGTCATGCTGGCAGCCAGGACATAGAGACTTCCTCTTTCCCTCTGAGCTCACAGGCCCTTCCCATTTCCATGCTGGCTCGGAGCCTTCAGCAGCCCTTTCCTGCTGCCGACAACCAAGTGGCGAAAATAAATGAACTTTCAAACAGTTATTTTCCTCACAGATTTAGGGAAAGAAATGATGTGAGGGAAAACACATGTGGGTCAATACAAAATACAGTCATATATGTATTATGGAGGCTGCAGAAACCCCGGAGTCAAAGCACATGTTCCATTGAGAAGAGTGGAGAACAGCAGGAGAGGCCAATCCCTTCAGTATCACAGTTTTTTTCCTCCTGATCATTCATATATTTCTTTCTTTTTTTTTTTTGAGATAAAGTCCGGCTTTGTGGCCCAGGCTAGAGTGCAGTGGTGCAATCTTGGCTCACTGCAACCTCCACCTCCTGGGTACAAGTAATTCCCTGTCTCAGCTTCCTGAGTAGCTGGGATTACAGATGCCTGCCACCAAGCCTGGCTAATTTTTGTATTTTTAGTAGAGAAGGGGTTTCACTGTATTGGCCAGGCCACTCTTAAACTCCTGACCTCGTGATCCACCCGCCTCAGCCTCCCAACTTGCTGGGATTACAGGCGTGAGCCACCACCCCCAGCCCAAGACAGACTCTCGCTCTTGTCACCTAGGCTGCCAGGCTGGAGTACAGTGGTGTGATATCAGCTCACTGTAATCTCTGTCTCTCGGGTTTAAGCGATTCTCCTGCCTCAGGCTCCCTGGTAGCTGGGATTATAGGCACCCGCCACCACGCCTGGCTAATTTTCATATTTTTAGTAGAGAGGTGGTTTCACCATGTGGCCACTCTGGTCTCGAACTCCTGATCTCAAGTGATTGGCCTGCCTTGGCCTCTCAGAGTGCTGGGATTACAGGTGTGAGCCAGGCGCCTGGCTTCATTCCTATATTTCTAAGAACTAGGAACATACTTCATTAACACAAAATTCTCCCCAATCTTGCTGATTGGACTTCAAAATTAACTGCAAGAATTTCAAATGCAAAATGGATCTCTCTTCTAAGCTGTCTTGAGTAGAGGAAAATAAAAAATAAAGAGTGGCTGGGTGTGGTGGCTGACACCTGTAATCCCAGCACTGTGGGAGGCTGAGGCGGGCAGATCATGAGGTCAGAAGTTTAAGACCAGCAAGGCCAACATGGTGAAACCCCATCTCTACTAAAAATACAAAAGTTAGCTGGGCATGGTGGTGCATGCCCGTAATCCCAGCTACTCTGGAGGCTGAGGCAGGAGAACTGCTTGAACCTGGGAGGCAGAGGTTGCAGTGAGCTGAGATTGCACCACTGCACTCCAGCCTGGGCTACAGAGCGAGATTCCATCACAAAAAAAAAAAAAAAAAAAAGAAAAAAAGAATCACAACAAAACTGCTGGGTATTGTTTCTGATATCTTCGTGTAGGTTCTGCAATTTCTTCCCTTATAGCCACACACATCCCATAATGGCCAAGACAGAAATTTTTGGTTTTAATTATTTGCTCTCAAGGAGAAAGCAGTAAGGAAAGGAAAAAAAATGTGAAACACGGTTATTACTATTTGATTAGCCAAAGTGTGTCCAATTAAATCTCTGGTAAAACTGAATGAGGCTGACCTTAATTTTGCATTGGAACAGCCCCCTAGAAACAAGGATGGATAAGGCATACATGGATCCTGTCCAATCTGTGTGATCTAAAACCCCATTCTCTGAAGCCTCTCTATTGTCAGACGACTTGGATCCAACATTCATTCTCAAAATGCTACACATGCATTTTCTGCTAAAGAAATGAAGCCTTTTTACTTTTTTTCAGAGCAAGGCCATGTCCATACTTATACCAAATTCGTATTGAGCAGCAGGACAAGGTCATGCAGCACCCATAAGGGAAGTTCTGGAGCCATATCCCTGGAAAATTCTTTGAGGCTTATCCAGTTTGTTAAGATTTTCTCAGGGCCATCAGCAAACCCTACTTTCTTGATCTGCAGTCAAATGCTCTACCCCTGAGCTATACCCTCTCCTAAGCAAACCCTATTTTCACCTACAAATTGCAGGATGGCAAGAAGGGATTCTTCTCAGAAGTCATGCCCAGTGTCACACAGCTTTGTGATCCACTGGTGGTAGGAATTCAGCAAGTTATTTAACCTCAGTTTCCCCATCTGCAAATTTACTATAATAATGCCTCCCTTCTATTTGTGTTAAGGATGAAAAGAAAGCCTACACAAAGCATTAAATATAGCTAGCTTCTTTTTTGAAAGGAATAAGTTAAGAATTTTCATGCTACTTGCAGCATACTGTCTTGGGCTGCCAAAGGTCAGACTGAAAGGGGTGGGACTGGCTCTGGGGCTGAGAGAAAAATATTCATAGTACAAAGATTCTCAAGGCTAGATTTTTTAATGAACAAACTACTCTTTCGCCAGCCTTCTGGGAGCTTGCTTGATACAAGCATAAAATTAAACAATTCAAGTTTTCTTCAATTCATATCAGACACTCAACATGTACCAGTTCCAAAAGGAAGAAAAAAGATGAATGAAAAAGGTCCCTGCCATCCATGGGGCCTACACATGTTCAACTCATCATTCACAAGCTGGGGGGTCATTAATGAGCCAGCTGATCAATATTGGAATGTGTTCAATGCTTATAAAATATTTGCCTCTCCATGTTACAAGAGGCCTGTCACTAAAATTCCCTACATTTTTTCAGGAAAACTAAAGATAACTAAGTGAGAATCAAGTAATACATACTGCATATTCAAATACAATGATATTATCTATAGTCAAGTTCAGGTTATAAGGTTCTTGGTAACGAACCCCTTTTCCTCCCATAGGATTCAGGATGAATCTGTGCTATGCTGACTGGTGTAAGGGCTTAATATAATGACCAGAGGTAGAAATTTTAAAATCTGTCACACTTTATATTCACTGACTAATTCAGTTGTTTTTGATCATAAAACTTGTTTAAAAATTTTTAAAGATCATGTCTCCAATCAAGCATATGTATTTATAAATTAATGCCTTATTTTTTACAAACTTGCTATCACATATAATCAAAGTATCTTTTTCATTTGTTTGTTTTGTTGAGGCAGGGTCTTGCTCTGTTACTCAGGCTAGTGTGCAGTGGTGCAATCACAGCTCAGTGCAGTCTTGACCACCTGGGCTCAAACAATCCTGCCACCTCAGCCTCCAAAGTAGCTGGGATCACAGGCCTGTGCTACCATGCCTGGTTAATTTTTAAATTTTTTACTACAGACAGGGTCTTGCCATATTACCCAGACTAGTCTTGAACTTCTGGTCTCAAGTGATCTTCCCACCTTACTTTGACCTCCCCAAAGTGCTGGGATTACAGGCATGAGCTCCTGTGCCCAAAGCATCTTTTTAAAAACTTTGTCATGGGGCTTAAAAGAACACATAGTGGCCGAGTGCAGTGGCTAATGACCCAGCACTTTGGGAGACTGAGGTGGGGGGGTCAGCTGAGGTCAGGAGTTTGAGATCAGCCTGGCTAACAAGGTGAAACCCAGTCTCTACTAAAAAGAAAAAAATTAGCCAGGCATCGTCATGTGCCTGTAATCCCAGCTACTCGAGAGGCCGATACAGGAGAATTGCTTGAACCCGGGAGGCAGAGGCTGCAGTGAGCCAAGATCATATCACTGCAATCCACCTTGGGCAACAAGAGTGAAACTGTGTCTCAAAAAAAAATAAAAAAGGACACATAGCCAGGTCAGAGAACTGTCCACTCTATCATCTTCTTGATCATATGTACTTGGCATTAGTAAATTATTTCCAACCTATAGTTTCTTACAGGAATCTTAGAGCTTGGTTTTCAAAGGTTTCACCAATTATTCACATTTCTTCACTTTGCTAACATAAGATTTTAAAAGTAACATAAGTCCTGAGTGATATAACAACATGCCCTATCACCCCAGTTCTAGCGAGTGGCTGTCACCAGACATGACATGGCTCTGGTGCAAGTGTGCTCCTGCTTCCCAATGCCTTCAGCACAGTGTCTAGACATATAATGGAACCACCATAACATTTCTTAGTCAAATAAAGAGAAAAGCATCATAAATCAAATAAAAATATTTGTTTCAAGTATTTCAAAAAGGAAATGCTATTAACATTTGTACTCTTCTAACAGGGATGATTAGGTGTAGCCCAAGGTGAAATAGTTACCACTGCAAGAATGTTGCAGCCAAATAGATGGAGCAGCAGGCTCTATAATTTAGTTTCTATTAGTAAGTTCCCGAATTTCATAATAAGCAGATCATAAGAATACACCTGATCTTTTAGGATTCTGCATGTCTAGCATGAGGTGAAACCAGAACGAACAAAGCTGCCTGGCTGCCACGCCAGACCAATGTATATATGAATTGCTACCAATGCACTTTTTCACATGGAGAGTATCACTGAATAACCTACAATTACTTTAAATATATTTTTAAAAGTATTAAGAACCTTAGAGTTTAAAGTTAAAAACTCTACAGAATGAATACTAGCTTAGCGAAAGAGATTAGAATGAAACAGAAAAGCTATTAGCACAATGAAATAGAATACAGAGGCACAAAATAAATCTTATGATGTATAGGAATATAATATACGATAGAAGCATTTAAAATCAGTAAGGGAGAATTATTCAGAAAGTAGTGCTGATAAAATTGTTTGGAAAAAAATTAAAATTAATCTCTACCCTTAAATCATACACCAAAATAAGTTTCAGATGGAATAAAGAGTTAAATGTGAATAATGAAACCATGAATATTAGCAAATTTTTCATTGGTTTCATGATTATAAGATGCCCTTACTGTGAATAATTTCACAAACTTCCTAGCTTTAGGTTAAAAGTATGTTTTTTTTTGTTTTTTTTTTTGTTTTTTTTTTTTTTTTTTTTCTGAGAAAGCTACAATCAGGATTAAGTGAACATAATCATTTTGGATACCTAATGAATTTGATACAGATACATCAATAGAATACTGTGTAGACAGACGAGCTAATGAGGGAGAAGCCTGCTCTCTTCTGAGCCCTCAAGGATCAGTGGCTCCAGGGACATCTGTGGTCATGCTTCTTATCAAGCACTCAGTGTCTGTGGGCAAGGGGAGAGCTGGTATTAGAGTATACAGGATTGATGAGGAACTCTTTATCTTAATAGCAGACTTTTATTTTGCAGGTAATAGTAATAATTATTTTTTAAGTGGGGGTATTTCAGAATTTAAAGGTGTATCTGCCAGGCATAGTGGTTCACATCTGTAATCCCAGCATTTTGGGAGGCTGAGGTGGGTGCATCACTTAGGGTCAAAAGTTCAAGACCAGACTGGTCAACATGGTGAAACTCTGTCTCTACAAAAAACACAAAAAATTAGCTGGGCGTGGTGGCAGGTATCTGTAATCCCAGCTACTTGGGAGGTAGGAGAATCACTTGGACCGTGGAGGCAGAGGTTGCAGTGAGCTGAGATCGAGCCACTGCACTCCAGCCTGGGTGACAAGTCATTACGGAAATGCAAATCAAAGCCACAATTAAATACTACTTTCACACTCATTAGAATTGCAATTATCAAAAAAAGAAAATAACAAGTGTTGGTGAGAAGGTGGAGAAACTGAAACTTCCATGCATTGCTGGTAGAAATATAAAATGATGCAACTTCTATGAAAAACAGTATGGTGGTTCCTTAAGAAGTCAAACCAGGACTTCCGCCAAGATGGCAGAATAGGAACAGCTCCAGAGTGCAGTTCCCAGCAAGAGCAATGCAGAAGGTTGAGTAATCTCCGTATTCCCAACTGGGATACCAGGTTCATCTCAATGGGAATGGTTGGACAGTGGGTGTAGCCCAAGGAGGGCAAACCGAGGCAGGGAGGGGTGCTGCCTCACCTGGGAAGTGCAATAAGCTGGAGGGCCCTCCCTACTATCCAACGGAGGCCATTATGGACATTTCCCGCCACTCTGGAGCTCCGGTTTGGCTGCTATACTTCTCCCTCAGTCTTTGCAACCCACAGACCAGGAGATCCCCGCATGCCAACAGGTGCCACGGGTTTCCAGGGCAAATCTTGGCAGCCGATTCAGCAGTGCCACAAGTTCCCAGCACAAGTCTGAGCAGCCCTTTTGACTGGCACCTGGAGTGCCTGTGAGACAGTCGCCCATACCCCTGAGAGAAAGAGGGCTGAAGGCGGGGAGCCAGGTGATCTGGCTGAAGGGGGCTGAAGGCTGGGTTCTACCCCTACAGAGACCAGCAAACTGAATCCCACCGGCTTGGGATTTTTGCAACCAGCACAGCAGTTTGAGCTTGACCCTGGACAGCAGAGCTCCATGGGGGGAGGGGTGCCCACCACTACCGAGGCAGATCTAACCTTACCTGTGTAAACAAAAGCACAAATAAGTTTACACAGCAGCTGAGGGGAGCCTGCAGCATCTCAGCAATGCCTCTGCAGGCAGACTGTGACTCGACCACATTCCTTGCTGGGCAGGGCATCTCTGAAAAAAGCAGCAGCCTGTCAGGGACCTATAAATAAAGCCACACCTTCCCGAAACAGAGCACCTGGGAAAAGGGGCGGTTGTGAGTTCTGCTGCAGTAGACTTAAACATCCTTGCCCAGCAGCTCTGAAGGGAGCAACAGAGCTCCCAGCACAGCACTTGAGCTCTGACAAGGGACAGACTGCCTCCTCAAGTGGTTCCCCGACCCCTGTATATCCAGAGTCACCTAATATAGGAGATCTCTGGCTGACACCTGGCAGGTACCCTTCTGGGACAAAGCTACTACAGGAGAGGACAGGCAGCAATCATTGATGTTCTGCACCCTGCAGGTGATTCTCAGGCAAGCAGGGTCTGGAGTGGACCTCCAGCAGTCCTGCAGCAGAGGGGCTGGACTGTTAGAAAGAAAACAAACAAAAGAAAGAGCTTCAACATCAACAAAAAGGATGTCCACTCAGAGACCCTATCTGGAAGTCACCAACTTCAAAGACCAAAGGTAGATAAATCCATGAAGATGAAAAGAAACCAGCCCAAAAAGGATGAAAACACCAAAATCAGAACCCCTCTCCTCCAAGGGATTATAGCTTCTCACCAGCAAGGTGAGAAAACTGGATGGAGAATGAGTTTGATGAATTGACAGAAGCAGGCTTCAGAAGGTGGGTAATAAATTTCTCTGAGCTAAAGGAACATCTTCCAACTCAACGCAAAGAAACTAAGAACTTGAAAAAAGGTTAGATGGAATGCTAACTAGAATAACCAGCTTAAAGAAGAACATAAACAACTTGATGGAGCTGAAAAACACAGCATGAGAACTTTGCAAAGCATACACAAATTTCAATAGCTGAATTGATCAAGCAGAAGAAATGGCATCAGAGATTGAAGATCAACTCAATGAAATAAAATGAGAAGGCAAGATTAGAGAAAAAAGAGTGAAAAGAAATGAACAAAGCCTCCAAGAAATATGGAATTATGTGAAAAGACCTAATCTACGCTTGATCGGTGTACCTGAAGAGGACGGGAGAATGGATTCAAGCTGGAAAACACTCTTCAGGATATTATCCAGGAGAATTTCCCCAACCTAGCAAAGCAGGCCAACATTCAAAATACAGGAAATACAGAGAACACCACAAAGTTATTCCTCAAGAAGGGCAACCCTAAGGCACATAATCATCAGATTCACCAGTGTTGAAATGAAGGAAAAAATGCTAAGGCAGCCAAAGAGAAAGGTCAGGCCACCCACAGAGGGAAGGCCATCAGACTCACAGCGGATCTCTTGGCAGAAACCCTACATAAGCCAGAGGAGAGTGGAGGCCAATATTCAACATCCTTAAAGAAAAGAGCTTTCGACCCAAAATTCCATATGCAGCCAAACTAAGTTTCATCAGGGAAGGAGAAATAAAATCCTTAACGGACAAGCAATTCCTGAGAGATTTCGTCACCACCAGACCTGTCTAACAAGAGCTCCTGAAGGAAGCAGTAAACATAGAAAGGAACAACCAGTACCAGCCCCTGCAAAAACACACCAAATGGTAAAGACCATCAACACAATGAAAAATTGTCAACAAATGGGCAAAACAACCAGCTAGTATCAAAATGGCAGGATAAAATACACACATAACAATATTAACATTAATGTAAATGGGCTAAATGCCCCAATCAAAAGACACGGACTGGCAAATTGGATGAAAAGTCAAGAACCATTGGTGTGCTGTATTCAGGAGACCCACCTCACCAGCAAAGACACACACAGACTCAAAATAAAGGGATGGAGGAAGATTTACCAAGCAAACGGAGAGCAAAAACAGAAGGGGTTGCAATCATAGTCTCTAATAAAATGGACTTTAAACCAACAAAGATCAAAAGAGACAACGAAGGGCATTACATAATGGTAAAGGGATCAATGCAGCAAGAGCTAACTATCCTAAACATATATGCACCCAATACGGGAGCACCCACATATATAAAGCAAGTTCTTAACAACCTACAAAGAAACTTAAGACTACCACATAACAACACTGGGAGACTTAAATACTCCCCTGTCAATATTAGACAGATCAATGAGACAGAAAATAAACAAGGATATCCAGGACTTGAACTCAGATCTGGACCAGTTGGACCTAATAGACATCTACAGAACTTTCCATCCCAAATCCACAGAATATACATTCTTCTCAGCACCACACAGCACTTACTCTAAAACTGACCAAGTAATTCGAAGTAAATCACTCCTCAGCAAATGTAACAGAACAGAAATCATAACAACCAGTCTCTCAGACTACAGTGCAATCAAATTAGAACTCAGGACTATGAAACTCACGCAAAACCACACAACTACATGGAAACTGAACAACCTGCTCCTGAATGACTATTGGATAAATAATGAAATGAAGGCAGAAGTAAAGATGTTCTTCAAAACCAATGAGAACAAAGACACAGCATACCAGAATCTCTGGGACACATTTAAAGCAGTGTCTAAAGAGAAATTTACAGCACTAAATGCCCAAATGAGTAGCGAGGAAAGATGTAAAATAGACACTCTATCGTCAAAATTAAAAGAAAAGAACTAGAGGAGCAAGATAAAACAAATTCAAAAGCTAGCAGAACACAAGAAATAACAAAGATCAGGGCAGAACTGAGGGAGATAGAGACACAAAAACTCTTCAGAAAAATTAATAAATCCAGGAGCTGGTTTTTAAAAAGTTCAACAAAATAGACAGACCGCTAGCCAGACTAATAAAAAAGAAAAGAGAAGAATCGAATAGATGCAATAAAAAATGATAAAGGGTGATATCACCACTGATTCCACAGAGACTACGAACACCTCTATGCACATAAACCAGTAAATCTAGAAGAAATAGATAAATTCCTGGACACTTACACCCTTCCAAGACTAAACCAGGAAGAAGCTGAATCCCTGAATAGAGCAATAACAAGGTCAGAAGTTGACGCAGCAATTAATAGCCTACCAACCAAAAACAGTCCAGGTCTAGACAGGTTCACAGCTGAATTCTACCAGGTACAAAGAGGAACTGATACCATTACTTCTGAAACTATTGCTAACAACACAAAAAGAGGGAAACCTCCCTAACTCGTTTTATAAGACCAGCATCATCCTCATACCAAAACCTGGCAGAGATACAACTAAAAAAGAAAATTTCAGGCCAATATCCATGATGAACATTGATGTGAAAATCTTCAATAAAATACTGGCAAACCGAATGCAACAGCAGATCAAAAAGCTTATCCATCATTATCAAGTAGGCTTCATCCTGGGGATGCAAGGCTGGTTCAACATACGCAAATCCAAAAAGGAAATCCATCACATAAACAGAACCAAAGACAAAAACCACATGATTATCTCAATAGATGCAGAGAAGGCCTTTGACAAAATTCGACAGCGTTTACGCCAAAAACTCTCAATAAACTAGGTATGGATAGAATGTGTCTCAAAATAATAAAAGCTATCTATGACAAACCCACAGCCAATATCATACTGAATGGGCAAAAACTGGAAGCATTCCCTTTGAAAACTGGCACTAGACAAGGGTGTCCTCTCTCACCAATCCTATTTAACATAGTATTGGAAGTTCTAGCTAGACAAATCAGGCAAGAAAAAGAAATAAAGGGTATTTAATTAGGAAAACAGGAAGTCAAATTGTCTCTTTGTAAATGACATGATTGTCTATTTAGAAAACCCCATTGTCCAAGCCCCAAATCTCCTTATGATAAGCAACTTCAGCAAAGTCTCAGGATACAAAATCAACGTGCAAAAATCACAAGCATTCCTATACACCAATAACAGACAGAACCAAATCATGAGTGAACCACCATTCACAAATGCTACAAAGAGAGTAAAATACCTAGGAATACAGCTAACAAAGCACTTGAAAGACCTCTTCAAGGAGAACTACAAAGCACTGCTCAAGGAACTAAGAAAGGACACAAACAGATGGAAAAACATTCCAGGCTCATGGTTAGGAAGAATCAATATCGTGAAAATGGCCATACTGCCCAAAGTAATTTATAGATTCAGTGCTATCACCATCAAGCTACCATGGACCTTCTTCACAGAACTCGAAAAAACCACCTTAAACTTCACATGGAATCAAAAAAGAGCCTGCATAGCCAAGACAATCCTAAGCAAAAAGAATAAAGCTGGAGGAATCACACTACCTGACTTCAAACTATACTGTAAGTTTACAGTAATCAAAACAGCACGGTACTGGTACCAAAACAAAGATAAGATCAATGGAACATAACAGAGGCCTTGGAAGGATCACCATATATCTACAACCATCTGATCTTTGACAAACTGGAAAAAAACAAGCAATGAGGAAAGGATTCCCTATTTAACAAATGATGTTGGAAAAACAGGCTAACCATGCGCAGAAAGCTGAAACTGGATCCCTTCCTTACACCTTATACAAAAATTACCTCCAGTTAGATTACAAATTTAAACATAAGACCCAATAACATGAAAACCCTAGAAGAAAACCTAGGTAATACCATTCAGGACACAGGCAATACCATTCATAGGCATAGGCAAGGACTTCATGACTAAAACAGGAAAAACAATGGCAACAAAAGCCAAAATAGACAAATGGGATGTAATTAAACATAAGAGCTTTTACATAGCAAAAAGAAACTATCATTACAGTGAACTGGCAACCAAGAGAATGGGAAAATATTTTTGCAATCTACCCATCTGACAAAGGATTAATACCAGAATCTACAAAGAACTAAAACAAATTTACAAGAAAAAAACCAACCCCATTAAAAAGTGGGCAAAAGATATGAACAGGCACTTTCAAAAGAAGACTTTTATGCGGCCAACAAACATATGAAAAAATGCTCATCATCACTGGTCATTAGAGAAATGCAAATCAAAACCACATTGAGATACCATCTCACACCAGTTAGAATGGCGATCATTAAAAAATCTGGAGACAACAGATGCTGGAGAGGATGTGGAGAAATAAGAATGCTTTTACACTGTTGGTGGGAGTGAAAATTAGTGCAACCATTGTGGAAGACAGTGTGGTGATTCCTCAAGCATCTAGAAATAGAAATACCATTTAACCCAGCAATCTCATTACTGGGTATATACCCAAAGGATTATTAATTGTTCTATTATAAAGACACATGTACATGTATGTTCATTGGGGCACTGTTTACAATAGCAAAGACTTGGAAGCAACCCAAATGCCCATCAAGGATAGCCTATATAAAGAAAATGCGGAACACATACACCATGGAATACTATGCAGCCATAAAAAAGGATGAGTTCATGTTCTTTGCAAGGACATGATAAATGTGGAAATCATCATTCTTAGCAAACTGTCACAAGAACAGAAAACCAAACACCACATGTTCTCACTCATAAGTGGGTAATGAACAATGAGAACACATGGACACAGGGACTGGAACACCACACAGTGGGGTCTGTTGGGGAGTAGGGGGCTAGGGGAGTGATAATATTGTGGGGGCAGTTGGGGGAGTGAAAACCTTAGAAAAATAACTAATGTAGGTAATGGGGTGATGGAGGCTGCAAACCACCATGGCATGTGTTTACCTATGTAACAATCCTGCAAGATCTGCACATGTACCCCAGAAGTATATATATAAAAAATAAAAAGTCAAACCATTAGATCCAGCAATTCCACTTCCATATCTACAGCCAAAAAAAAAAAAATTCAGAGCAGAAACTAAACAGATACGTGTATACTTATATTCACAGAAGCATTATTCACACAGTAGCCCAGAGGTGAAAACAAAGCAAATGTCTATGAACAGATGAATGGATAAATAAAATGTGGCATATATATACAACAGAATATTATTTAGCTGTAGAAAAGGAAATTCTGACACATAACGTGGATGTACTTTGAAAACATTATGCTAAGTAAAATAAGCCAGACACAAAATAACAAATATTGTATAATTCCACTTAAGAGTTACCTAGAATAGGCAACTTCATACAGACAGAAAGTAGAATATAGATTACCAGGGGCTTGTGGAGAGGAGTTAGCGTTTAATGGCACCAGAGTTCATGCTGGGGGATGATGAAAAGTTCTGGAAATGAAGAGCGGTGTTGGTTGGACCATGTTATGACTGTGGTTAATACCACTGAAAATACATCTAAAAATAGTTAAAATGGTAATTTTTATGTTATGTATATTTTACCACTTTTTTTTTTAAAGGCATTTCATGAGGCTGGGTATGATGGCTTATGCCTGCCATCCCAGTACTTTGGGAAGCCAAGCCAAAGAACTGCTTTAGCCCAGAAGTTCAAGACAAGTCTAGACAACAAAGGAAGACCCTTTGTCTTTTTTTTTTTTTTAAGGCATTGGCTGGGTGCAGTGGCTCACATCTTAGCACTTTGGGAGGCAAAGGCAGGCAAATCATGAGGTCAGGAGATCGAGAGCATCCTGGATAACACGGTAAAACCCATCTCTACTATAAATACAAAAAATTAGCCAGGCATAGTGGTATGCGCCTGTAGCCCCAGCTACTCAGGAGGCTGAGGCAGGAGAATCGCTTGAACACAGGAGCAGAGGTTGTAGTGAGCCGAGATTGTACCACTGCACTCCAGCCTGGGCGACAGAGCGAGACTCCATTTTGCGGGGGGGGGGTAGGGATGGGGGGAAGGCTTTTCATGGACTATATGTGTATACATGCAAAAGCTTACAGAGGAAATGTATTTCTGCCTCAAAGAAGAGTAATTTCATTTATTCAGTCAAATGTATTAAATATCTATACATTTATGAGATATGTATAGAAACACAGTTCAGACAATTTAGACCTAGAATTTCATACGGTATTGGGAATGAAAGTCAAAATATGATAAAGTCGTGTAAGTGCTATTATAGAGCCATCTATGTAACTACTCTGGTCCTAAGATTTGTAGATTAGCCTCCCAAGGGGATTGGGACACTTCCCAAGGATCCTTGGGGACAGTGACAGGCCCTAAGTGTCCCTACTTTCATCGCTTTCAGTTTTTTCCATACCGTAGGACATCAAAGCTACGGACAACCACATATCAGTACTCAGTTGATTCTAAGACAGAGTATTAAGCAGATGTTGACAAGGTTCTTCTTTGCTTAGTGTTTGGAGAACTTAAAAAAGCAGAGAACAATCCCTCATATTTTGAACTATGAGCTTAATTCAGTGAGTAATTCCTCATAAGCACCAAAATAGGTCACTGGTTTATAATCATTTAGCAGAAGAAATTGGCAGATAGAAAATTTAAGTAATGGGCTATTGTCAGAGAGCACACTGGAATAAGTTGAAGACTATCGGGGATCAGATGTGCAGGTTAAGCCTCCACAGCACAGTGTGGCCCAGCCCCCCATTTCCACTCCCTGCCCTACCCTGGGACCTCTGTTCAAAAGGAGGACATGTGCTCTTCCATTTGTTGAACTTTAAACAGGAAACAGTTTTAAAATAATGTTGTATGATTTTGTGAATCCTTATGATTAACATATAGCCATTCAAATTTTTCAGGAATGATGAGAAATATAAACCTCAGAAACTTAAGGGCAGACTGTTTGAAAAGCATGGTCTTTTACAGCCTTTGAAAACAGTCAGAGGTGGTAGTGAAATCGTGTGTGCTGTTTTGAGTCGTGGCCTCAAAGCACATACAAATATAATTTGTGGTATATTGTTTATTTGTTTTTCCTTTTAAGATGTCCGAATATTGGTCACCTACATATTTATATTTCCCTTATCTCCCTCATCAGATTCTAGTTTCTATTTTTTATGTCTCTCCTAACATTACCTATTCAAATTACTTTCAATCAGTACCTCTGACAGCTTCAGAATGTCATCCAAAAAACCACTCCCACAGACATTAGCACAGATTTGAGTACACCCATCTTTCATGCCTCACTGTTTCCTTCGATTTCTACCATATTAACTGTAAAGAACACTATACATATTTCTGTAGACACATCCCCTGCAGTGGTCTCCCAGTGCCTCCCTCCCCTCAAACAAGGTAACAAGGAACACACCTTCCTCTTTTCTATGTCATCAGCGCTAAAACAGAGCAGTCAGTGCATGTTTGTAGAATTGATAGATGAGTGTATTTGGGACATATTAACTTTATGAGACCAGGGATGGGTTTAGAAGGTGAGTTTTTGTTTTAGAAATCCCTGTTCCAAACCCAATCTAGCAGTCATTTCTATACCAAATGAACAAAAAAGAAATCTCAAATCAGACAATTTAATGAATGTAAAATACATAGGACAGAAGCAGGCATATTAAAGTCAATAAATCGTAGTTTTTCTCTGTACTCCTGTCAGCTAATATTTAAGTTGTTATTACATTCAGGGACTTCTGATCACAGACACAAAAGGCACAATGCCATGGACCTTTTCCTGCAGCACTCTCCTGAATGTAAGCACTATGTGACTTTCACATTATAGAGCCCATGATGAGTCACCACCCCAGCCCAAGAAGCCACATGGTTCACCTGTGGGCAAGAGGCAGAGAGCACAACAGTAGGGCAACTATAACAAAAACAACCTGTTTTCCAAATTCTAATAATAGACTGTAGGAAAACACACATTTAGACACACATCTAACGCTAGAACTTGTAGCCATTTTAAAGCTATTAACATGGATCACATGCCAAGCAAAAGTCTCTCTTCCACTCTTCCACCCCTACGCTTAACCTAAAAATAAAATGAAACACTACAGCCACATATTTTGCTTGCCTCAGCCAAGAGCTCAAAAAACCCCCTCAAGTCCTACTGTTGCTGGATCAGTCCACTGTATACTATGAGTCAGCACTTCTCCACATTTCTGGAAATTCCTCACCAGCAACATGACCTACAAGAGGAAGCCAACTTTCCATTTCAATGTATAACAGGAAGTATTCAAACAGATTTCGCCTAAACTGGAGAATTGTTGTTAATGTTAACTGCTGTTACATCAAAATTAGTGCAAATCTACTGAAAGACATCAAGCTGTTTTTTAAAAAAGCGTAATATTTTAAAATACAGACATATAGATTGTGATTAGCTAAACCAGTCTAGTGAATTTGAACAGAGGTACTTCAGTGGCTGGAAGACAAGAAAAACACAAACTTTAAATTTAACTCAATTACTGTCCATTTTTCTATTGCACATATTATTGCAGAGTTGTAAAACTTGGGCAAAACCTGTTTGTTATGTTAAGAAACTGCTAAGTTTTGTTTTGAATATCTGGTTTGAGCAGTAATGTATAGAAATAACATTGGAAGTGTAAATATTTTGAGAAAAGACATTCTGCAGCAGATGCTACCATAGAGTTTACCTCTCTCCTCAATAACTGGTTTAAATTTGTTTGAACAGCACAAACTATGTTAATAGATTACAGAGATTTTAAGTTTCAGAAGTGACTTTTCAGAATATTAACAGACCTTAAAACAGCCTGTAGATTAACTAGAGGGTCATTTCGTTGGGGTCCTTGCTTTTACACTGAGAAAGTTGCTTTCATAGTTAAAATGTCAACTATAGGAAGTCGTTTTTCCATAATTCTTACAGAGTTTCAAGACTTAAGTTCAGTAAAAAGCCAAATAGTTTGGTTATTACAGTCATTAATAAACTTATTTAACATTCGTGCAGCATCGGAATGTAAGACATCTGGTTCTAATTTCAATTTTGGCTCAGAATAAAAGTGCCTCCCCCACAAGACTTTGATTATAAACTGTCCTTTTCCTCCTCTCTTTTTTTCTTCTTTGGAACTGTTGTCCTTCATTCTTGCTGGAAGCCACCTGACCACTGCCAGGAAGAGGAATGCAAAACATTCCCAGGAGCGGCCGTGACGTCAGCGCCACATTCCACCTCTCCGTGGTCAGGGCTGTCGGGAAGCTCCAGCCTCCAGCAAAACCACTGGGAGAGATAGCAGCTGAGGCCTGCACTAAATCATATTATACTAAATACTGCTTCATGTTATGCTTTAAAAATGCACAATATCTTCCCCCAAAACAGAGAGAAAGAGAGTGGGAACAGAGCTGGCTTTCAAGCCGTATTTACTGTTTATCTTCAAAACACCTTTTGGTTGCAGGGAGGAGAAAAGTAAAAAGTGATTAACGATAATCCTCAGCTGACCAATCACCACAGGTAAGTGTCTAGACAAGGTGAGAAGAACAACAGAAGAGTCTGAGTTTCAGCTAGCACATCCCCCTCTATTAAACCATCCTCAACAACCCAGTCGCTAAGCTCTGTCTCAGAAGAAAGAGACAAAAGTCCCATTCAAGGACGCTTTAGAAACCCTAAGAAAGCAGTGAAAGTGGGGAGGAGCATGGGGCGAACATGGCGGCTGAACAACAGGAGGTGCTGAGGGAGTCTGTGGTGGCGACAGGGGCGAGGAGGACTGGCCCACTTCTTCCTCAAATTGCTTGGCTGGGACTTGCAGATGGTGCTAGTGAGCTTTTATGAGGATGGAGGGGATGAAGACAACACAACCATTTCGTAGGCAACCCCCAGTTCAGTGTCCAGAGGCACAGTCCCAAGTGATAATAAAGTGACATCCTTGGGCCGGGCGCGGTGGCTCACGCCTGTAATCCCAGCACTTTGGGAGGCCGAGGCGGGTGGATCACGAGGTCAAGAGATCGAGACCATCCTGGTCAACATGGTGAAACCCGTCTCTACTAAAAATAGAAAACATTAGCTGGGCGTGGTGGCGCGTGCCTGTAATCCCAGCTACTTGGGAGGCTGAGGCAGGAGAATTGCCTGAACCCAGGAGGCAGAGGTTGCGGTGAGCCGAGATCGCGCCATTGCATGCCAGCCTGGGTGACAAGAGCGAAACTCCATCTCAAAAAAAAAAAAAAAAAGTGATATCCTTTAGAGACCTCATTTATGACCAAGATGAGGAGGAGGAGGAAGGCCAGAGGTTTTATGCTGGGGGCCCAGACCGAAGTGGACAACAGATTGTTGGCCCTCCCAGAAGAAAAGTCCTAATGAGCCGGTGGATGATCTCTTTAAATGTGCCAAAGAGCATGGAGCTGTGGAGTGAGTGACCAAGCCCTGGAGAAACCAGTAAACTGAGATCATCTGCAGGAGGTGGCTACAGCGTTGGAGCAGCCAGAGGAAGAGTCTGCCTGTGTGGCAGGAAAAAAGAGGCAGCATTCCAGCCAAGATGTTCACGTAGTACAGAAACTCTGGAAGAGTGGATTCAGCCTGGATAATGGGGAACTCAGAAGCTACCAAGACCCATCCAATGCCCAGTTTCTGGGGTCTATCCACAGAGGGGAGGTGCCAGCAGAGGTGAGGAGGTGAGCTCACGGTGGACAGGTAAACTTGGATATGGAGGACCACTGGGACAAGGACTCTGTGAAGTCCAAAGGAACCTTCAAAGTCTTCACTGGCGAGGGTCAGAAGCGGGCAGCCCTGCCCCCTAGGGGTTGAGTACCACCTCTCCAGACCAACCAGCAGAAAACAAAGCCAAATCCAGCTCTTCCTTCTTAATTGTCCAATCAGAGCCTACCACAAACACCCAAATTTGGTTTGCAGACGGTGGGAGGCTGGTGCAGAAATTTAACCACAGCCACAAGATTAGCGACATCCGACTCTTCATCATGGATGCCAGCCATGGCTGCCACCAGCCTTATCCTCATGCCTACTTTCCTTAACAAAGAGCTGGCTGATGAGAGCCTGACCCCGAAGGAAGCCACCGTGCTCAATGTTGTCATCGTGCACCAGAGAACATAACTGCCCAGCCAGCCGCCTGGACTCGCCCCTGTGTTTCCCATGACCAGTGGCCATACCCCATGGGGATCGCCCCTCCTGCTGCCTTGTACACACCAGCAGTCCAGTGCAACATCTCCTCCACAGCTCTGGGTTCTTAGATGTTGTCTGAACATTTGCTTTCTTCTTAGTTGGATTTCCTGGGTTTTGGCGATGATTAATGAACTTAAATGAAAAGAAATAAAACAACCAAAAATACATCCGAATGTATGTATTTTCACTAAAAAGAAATATATAGACATAGAAACTGAAGATGGTAATAACTGCAAAAAATTCCAAACATACACATAATTCTCTTATATACAGTTTTTCATTTGTAACTTCCTAGACTCTATCAACATGTATATTTGTTAACTATATGTACAAATACATTATACACTTTTTTCTGCAAATACTATACTGAATATTTCCCCATTCTATTTAATATATTATGATCTTTCATACTTTATGAAACTCTAAAACTGTAAAAAAATTTTTTGGGAAGGAGAGAAGAGTTCTACTGCAAAAAAATGCTTTATATACATAATTTTTTATGCTGAACAATTTCCTTGGAGTAAACTTTCAGGCATGGATATCTAGATTAAGTATGCAATTTCTTTTGACATTTACTGCATATTGCTATATTGAATTCCAAAAGAATTGTATTCAGTAAGGCAATTACACATTTCAGCGCACCCACTGTAACTTTGACAGCATTTGTGCATGCACATTTAATTACACAGAGTTGACATATACATTTTGCCAAGATACTTTAATTTAAAATTTCTTTGATTAATAATGAGACTGAGAATTCCTTCATGAGTTGGGTTTTGGGCAACTTCTGAGGTGAGAAATTTTAGAAAAAAAACCACATTTCTAGTAATGACTGTAACTGAAATCAAAATGCATACTTTACCTAATCCAAACAATAGAAATTGTTGTATTGGAGTTTCTTAATAATATATGCTGCTTTTAGGAGCATCAGAATTTGACATGACACAAACTGTAAGTTCTGGATATACGGTGTGTGGTGTACAGATGTGTGTGTCATGTGTGTGGTTTGTGCACAAGTGGTATGTGACGTGTGGTGTGTGTGTTATGTATGTGTGAGTGTACCATATTATATGTATATATACACATCCACATGCCACTATAGTATTGTGTTGTAACAAAAGAGGACAAGAAGTTAAGAGATGTATGTTATAGACCTAGCTCTGCCTCCAGAAAAGTTAATTACGGTTTTTGAATCTGTTTCCTCATCTGTAAGAATCTAGTTTTATGAATACTATACAGTTATCTTAACAGGAAGGAAGAAAATAAATGTCAAAGTAGGGTGAAAAGTTATTTGACGTTCTTTTTTGTCTGTTAGATGTTACGTTACTAGAGAAAGATATCCAAGGTATAAAACTGGGAGTTTGTCATAGTTGCCAACATGCCAGTTTATAAGTGGCACTCTCCTGGGCCCTAAAACCAAGTACTTTAAAACTTCTACCTTCTGCATAGAATAACAGCCCACTGGAATCAAAATCAGAACGCCTAGATGCCAGGGATGTCTTGATAAAATGCAGATGTAGAAATATAGACTTAGGGGGATCTATCATGTCTCCTGCTTACTCACCTCCCAACTACACTCCCACGAGGCCACAGACAGGAAGACCAGCATTGCAGATGCTGCCTCAAGGGCTTCCTGATTTCTACAAGAACAGGAATGGCTAAGGCAGCAGAGCTAAGCATCCAGAGGCAAGACAGTCCCGAGAACATAACAAGCCAGAGGGCCAAAGTATTGGTGTGAGCTGGCCAGGTATTTGGAAGTGGACAGTTAATGAGAGGGTTCGTAGGGCCACTACAGTGGGAAAGCCTCCGACAGCGATCTGATCTGTAGGCACATGACAGAGGCCTGGAGGGATCCAGCACGACAGTGTCAACAGTCACTCTTCTCTCCTCCAACAGCCTCTCACGGAAGGAGCAGCTGGTCCTTTAAGGAAGAACACTTCCATAATATGGGACTCATATAAGAAATTTTCTTCTACCCATTCCCAAAGAATGTGCAGTTACTTCTGAGGAGAAAAAGAAATAACTGGACTTCTCAGCACTTGATGGACGTTGTCCCTGAGGACTTAACACCTTTGTGTCCTGACGGTGGGGTGGAAGCTGCACGGGAGACAGACACAAATAGAGTCTATGGTGTTACTACCTGCCTAGAACCTGGGTTTACAGATGGGATCTACACTCACACACAGGCAGTTTCCACAGCTGTACCTTGACCTATGCAGTGAGCATTGTTAGAATTCAAAGGGCTAAAGAAAAGCTTCTGAAATTCTCTTCCCTGCCACAAAAGCAACCAAAAGCAATTACTACATCTTTTAAAGGAATTGCAAACATTAATGCCACTGTCAGAGACTTGAAGGGTTCAGGGTGGGGACTCCTCCCATCACATCTCTTTTATTGTGTGTAGGCCTGTGCAGATGACACACAGATCTTTGAGAATGACAGTGAATTATAACAAACTTTGTCAAGGAGCAACTCCAGTTGATCAAGCCCATTAATCAAATCAACGCATTCCCTTACCTGACGTGCAGCTTCTGATATGATGAACATGGTGTGTGTGTTTTCCTATCCCAATGGCAGGAAAAATGAAAGCTACCTGCTTTCACCATCTTGTCTGAGCACCATGTCAACTCTGGTTCTGTGCCGTAACTCAGTCTATAGGAACCTCAATCATCTTATCAGTCCACAAGACATCATGCTGATAGGATTTGTTAGCAAGAAGTAACAATACCTGAGGATACCCTGATAAGGCAAGTATTTGCAGGAGGGCAGAAGACACATACTCCAAAAGTCCAGCCTGCTCCCAGGTCACCTTTTGAGTACTACCTTGATCTGTTTACTGAGTAACCTATAAAGCTTCCAGTATTGAATGGGCCAAGAAAAAGCTCTCCATATGGGCTAGAAGGCAAGCCCCTGTGGCCAATGTACTGGGATACTCAGTCAAAACAATAGTGGAAAGTCCCAAGGTTTTGGGGTAATGTCATACTCTACATAGCAAGTAACTATCTTCCTTTTGATAAACAGATTGGCTTCATACTGTCTCCTAGTGGACAATGAACAGCTGACATTTCACATTAGATAACGGTGAAACCATGTCCATGGGACCCACATGTACTGGGTATTGAGGCTCCAGAGGACATGTCTAGGACACTGTGTCCTCAGGTGAAAGTCATATATGTAGGATATTTAGGTGTGAATAGCATCCGAAACTCAGTTCCGTCAACAGGAAGCTTATATTCCTGATGTGCCTACTCTTGCATCTGCCATCCTTCCCTCAGCCCACATTACGGCTCAGGGAAAGTCTGCATGACCAGCTGTCGGAGGAGCTGGTATCCAGATACAGCAACACCGCATGGGCAGCAACTGAAGTCGGCTGTTACAGCTTTGTAGCTCCCTTCAGAGAAGACCCTGACGGAGGAGCAGGGCTTCCCATGGCATGCCTTGGGTCCAGTCTGCCCAGAAGAGATGGTAATAGATCACACTGATTCATGGGCAGCAGCAATCGCTGAGCTAAAGCACTGGGAACACGCTTTAGGGGCACTACTCACAGACCATCTGACCCAAGTGAAAAGACAGCTTGCAGTGCAAGCCTCTACTCACAAAGAATCAGAGCATACACTGACCAGCACAGACAAAGGAGGAAGAAGGCTGAGGAGCTGGCAGCAGGTGGCTGGAAAGAAGCATGTGGGTGGATTTCTTGAACTAGGAATAAGAAGAATACGGTGTCCATATGAATGCTTACTGGAGAAGAGACTCTCAGAAACCAAGTGGACATGATAAATCACCCTATGAATGCTTGTCTCACTCTCTCCACAGTAGCCCAGAGCTTGTTTAGCGGGCACATCAGCAAAGTGACCACAGTAGTCAAAATACAACATGGGCAGCCTCCCTGCACAGAGCTCAGCTGTTTCCCAAATGAGTGGAGTGTCAACTTGACAGGAGCAACAAACAATCTGGAGGGACCACCTGCTACAAAGTAGCCGATTCATTACACTGCCCTTCTATCAGGACAGGATACTATTTTATCCTTACTAGTAGTACACCTACTCAGGTTTGGTTTTGTCTTCACTCTCTGCCAGTAACACTGCATATGTCCTCCAGCCCACTAGGTGACACATTTGGATACTTTAGGACATGCAGACCATGAAACGGGTAGTAACCACTTGTAGAAATGAGAACTCTAATCATTACGTATACTTCTTCCTTTCTTAGTGTGGCAAGTATATATTTATGCATGTGAACTCATTTCCTTTCACCTTTTCCCCAGTTTTAGATAGGGTGTATTGGTGATATTAGCCTTGCAATTCATTCCGTAGGTTACAGGATCCCAGAATTCTAAGATAGAACACTGCCTAAATTAGAGAAAGAAAGAAGGTCACACTGAGAACCTGCGCTGGTGGAGCCGACTGCAGAAATGAAGATTTGCGGACTGCCCTCTAGGGAGAAGAGAGACCCTCATTATTTCTCTAAGGGAGAACTGTATGATAGGTGTAAACAACCTGTTGCTGCCGTTGTTTGGAAATGTAAGGGAGCTTTATGTTGACACAGAACAGCTAAACATGCAGCTGCAATGACAGCATTTGCATGGAACTGCCTGGCAGCTTCCCTCTTCCCTGTGTTACTTCCAGGTTGAGTGGGCAGCAGCCAAACATGCTCAGCTTAGAAGGCGTCGCCTGGATTCTGTCCTCTGCAACTGAGCTCTCAACTCTTGTAGCATTACTGCAAGAAACAAAGGAGGTACTATATATGCAGAAATAATTTGAGAAAGTATAGAAACATCTACAGAAGGCATAATTTTCCATTTTATAGTTTAAGATTGAGAAAATGATGAGTCAGAAGATATATTCAATGTGCCAGGAGGGCAACTCAAAAATAATAGAATTACATATACTGAAATCATGTACAAGATATAGGCTAAGTATACATATGATTGAGAAGTTAGTGAAAAAAATTCACAAAAGTTAAAGATTGGGAGAGAGTGAACACTAATATTCTGGGCGGCACTGCTAGTTTTGTCACTAGATGACCACAGATCGGTGCATTTGAAATGCCGCTGTTTCATTTGACAGTGTCTATTTCTTTTTTCGTTTTCTTTTTTTTTTTTGAGATGGAGTCTTGCTCTGTCACCAGGCTGGAGTGCAGTGGCATGATCCTGGCTCACTGTAACCTCTGCCTCCAGGGCTCAAGTGACTCTCCTGCCTCAGCCTCCCAAGTAGCTGTGACTACAGGCACGCATCATCATGTCCAGCTAATTTTTGTATTTTTTAGTAGAGACCGGGTTTCACCGAGTTGACCAGGGTGGTCTTGATCTCTTGACCTTGTGATCCACCCGCCTTGGCCTCCCAAAATGCTGGGATTACAGGCGTGATCAGCTGATGGTGTCTATTTCTGAAAGTCATGGTGCTCAATTGTCCACAAGTAGTTCGAATGTTTTAATGAAGCCAAAGTAGTTCCAGAGCCATTTCAGGGATTCAAGTCTGCTTGATGGGAGAGAGAGAGCCTAGGGTGAAATTGTATTTTCGAGGCAACCCCAAAGCTCTAAGAGACTTTTTGAGCCAATAATAGTGCAAACATACATCCTGTCATTTGGATAATATCAGTCTGCATTCTAAAAGTCTTAGAGTCATAGACTTTGCATGAACTTCTGTCCTTAGTTACATGCCAGTGTAGTGCAGCCAAGAATCATACATGAAGCAATTTGTCATGTACTCTTCATATTTTCTGTGCTTAGTTTTACCAAAGTGATTTTCCAACAGTCAACAGGCATTTGTTGAGCTCCTTCTAGGCAGACAGCAGTAAATGCTCACTGATCCATATAAATGTCTTTTTATGTTTCTTTTGCTAAACAACTAGAATTTCTGATACTGAAAGTTAACTGAAGGACCATAGAGGACTTTGCTTCTAGATGGTAATGAAAAACCTAGTGATAGTGATTACAAACATTTTCTTAAATAAACAAAATAGGTACATATTGTGACACTGTTTATTCAGTACACCATCAAAAAGCTAAGTGAAGAAACACTGAATTTGGGATCCAAATGAACCAATGAGGTAACGGCACAGCAATTACTCAATATAGACATAAAAGATATTCTTAACATTACACCTTTCTCTCAATGCAAAGACTATGGAGTACCTCACACATTATGGACTGGTTGAACATACATACAAACATGTTAGGTCTAAGTCGGTGTGGCAAATGTACAAGTCTTGACCTGGTAGATGTGCTCCCTTTTGCAGCAAAGGAAAAGCCCAGAAAATAGCACAGAATATCTAGGATATACAGTAGCAACAGTCAAAAAAACTTGGTCCTATTTTTATAGTCAGAATATAGACAATCTTCCTACAGACTATCTGGGAAGGTTATAAACAATGAAAGTATTCATTGAAACCCATAACTTAAGCGTTGTTTTGCATTACTGCTTTATTTTAAAACAAAAAAGCTATTTTTCAGTAATGGTCTGGGCTGCTTTTAGAAATGGTGATTTGAATAGTACAGTGTGTTAGATCATAGAAGAGAGCATATTTAACTTGGGTTGCTTTGATAAAGAAACTGCTGATCCCAGTTATTCAAGATGGAACACATGCCAATGAGTGTCCTTGTTGCTCATTACCAGAATGATGATGCAAAGGAACTTTTAGATCAATTGCCCAACTATATGCTTCCCTTTGGCCTATCACTGCCAAAACAAGAGAGAGACAGACAGATAGACAGACAGACGGAGAAAGAGAGAGAGAGAGAGAGCAAGAAAGAGAAAGAGAGAGGCAGACAGACCGATACGGAGGTATCATCTATCCTCCAGTCTTAACAGAAACACACACTGGTCTTTTTGTTTCAACACTGAAAGTTACAGTTAATTCTTGACATTTGCTTTGTATTGATGCCATAGTCAATTCAGAAAAGAAGTAGTATTCACCTTGCTTATTCGCTCCTTTTTGGGTACCTCTAAATCACTCTGCTGTGCAAATGCATGCCTTCTTTCAGCATCAAAGCACTGTATGTAACTACCACAATTCCCTTTGTTAAACTAACATAATGAACAGGTTCTTCACATGAAGACTGTGCCTTGTGCCTTATATAGTTTCCTTGCTAGCCTATCCTTTAGAGTGATGCCTGACAACAGCTGTCTAATGACCGGATAGACTATATAGACAGTTACTCCAAACCCTATAAAACACTATATTTACATGCAATGTCAATTTAAACTAAACCCTTTATCCTTATAGAACTAATACTTCCACCAAGCCTTAACAAAAAATCAAGCAAAATTAAAAGCTGTGGTTATGCTAAATGAAAAGCTGTAAAAAGCTTATTTTTTCTAAGTGCACAGAGACTGTCTCTCGAACAGACCATATGCCCAGTAAATACAAAATGACTGAAGTCGTACAAGGTATCTTCTTTGACCATAGTGAAATGAAATTTGAAATCAACAGCACTATGAAATGTGGAAAATTGACAAAGATGTGGAACTTAAACAACACACTCCAAAATAACCAATGGGCCAGTGAAGAAATCATAGACACAATGGAAAATACTTTGAGATGAATGAAAAGGAAAACATAGCAAAGCGCAACTTATGACATCAAGCTAAAGCAATGCTCAGAAGGATATTTATAGTTACATATGCCTATATTTAAAAAGACAGACCTCAAATCAATCTCAACTTTCATCTTAAGAAACCAGAAAAATAAGAACAAACAAAACCCAAAGCAAGCAGAGGAAGAAAATGACAAAGATTAGGAAGAAATACATGAAGTAGAGAATAGAAAAACAATAAAAGAAACAAACACAGCCAAAAGATGGTTGCTTGAAAAGATCAACAAAATTAACAAACTATTAGCTAGATTGACCAAAAAAAAAAAAAAAATGAGAGATGGCTCAAACTGTGAAAATCAGAATTAAAAGAGGGGAAGCACTACCAAGCTTACAGAAAGCAAAGAGATTCTACAGCTCACTAAAAGAAAGTAACCTGAGCAACTGTACACCAACAAGTTAGAAAATGGAAATAAAATGGACAAACTTCTAGAAAGGCACAAACGCCCAAAACTGACAGGTAGAAATTAAAAAATCTGAATAAATCTATAACAAATAAAGAAATTCAGTCAGTAACTTAAAATTTCTGGGGGTTGGGGAGGAACAAAAAACTTAGGGCCAGATAGCTTCAGTGGTGAATTCTACCAAATGTTTAAAGAGAAATTCAGAACAATCTTTTATAAACTCTTTCAAAATAAATAAGAGAGGAGGGAACTCATTCTCTGAGGTCAGTATTAGTCTTATGCCAAAATAAAAGACAGCACAAGGAAATTACAGACCATTATCTCTTAAGAATATATATGCAAAAACTCTGACAAAATGTGAGCAAATCAAATCTAGCAACACATAAAAGGGATTATACAACACAACTAAATGAGATTTATACCACGACTGTTAGGTTGCTTTACCACTTGAAACTCAATTAATGTATTAGAATCATCTCAATAGAATAAAGAACAAGTCACATAATCATCTAAATAGACACAGAAAAGGCATTTGACAAAACCTAACATATTTTCATGATAAAAACACTCAAGAACTTAGAAATACAAGACAAGTTCCTCAATCTGACAAACAGCATCCACAAAAGCCCTGCAACTAACATCAGACTTAATGGTGAATGCTTTCCCTGAATTGTTTCCCCCTAAGATCCAGAAAAGGACAAAGATGTCTGCTCTCAACACTTCTATTCAACGTTATACTAGAGGCTCGAGTCAGGGAAATGAGGTGAGCAGGGGAAGAAATGAAGGCATCCTGATTGAAAAGCAAGCAGTAAAACTATTAGCAGATGACATAATCTTGTATATAAAAAAGAATCTTAAAAAAACTATTATCAGTAATAAATGAGTTTAACAAGTTGATAGGATGTAAGGTCAATATACAAAAATCAAATGTATTTACTTAAAAATTTAAATTATATTTCTATGAAAATGAAATTTAAAACAAACATTTCATTTATGATAGTATCAAAAAATAAAATAACAAAGAAAGTATAAAACTTGTGTTCTGAAAACTATAAATCATCACTGACAGAAATTAAAGAATACTTAAGTAGAATGACATTCCATATTCATGGATTAGAAGACAATATTGTCAAGATAGCAATGTGCTCTACATTGATCTCAAGATTCAACACAACCCTATCAAAAACTCATCTGGCCTTTTTGCAGAAATTGACACGCTGATTTTAAAATTCATATGAAAATTCAAGGGACCTACAACAAGAACAATATGGAAAATGAAGACTCATACTTTTTAATTTCAAAACATACTATAAAGCTATGCTAATCAAGATGGGATGATATACAGACCTAAAATTAATAGTGACATAATGAGTGAAATATAAATCAATCGGAAAGAATTGATCCTTCAGCTTACAGTGAATTGATTTTCAATAAAGGTGTCAAGAAAATTCAGTAAGAAAAAATATTTTCAAAAATGGTGCTGGAACTGGATATTCACAGGCAAAAGAATGAATTTGAACCCCTTTTTACACTATACACAAATATTAAGTCAAAATAGATTGCAGATCTAAAAGTAAGAGCTAAAACTAAAATTTTTGAAAGAAAAAATCAGAGCAAATATTTGCAATCTTGGAGCAGGTCATGGCTCCTTAGATATGATACCAAAAGGACATATGACAAAAAAAAAAAAAGATAAGCTGGAATGAAAAGTAACAGTGAATGGGTACAGGGTTTCTATTCAGGGTAACCAAAATGTTCTTAAATTTATTGTGGTGTGGTTGTACAACTCTGTGAGTATATGAAAAACACTTAACTATATGTTTTTAAATGAAGAATTGTATACTATATTAATTACAACTTTTTTTTGGGGGGGTGGGTAAAGCAGCTCTCATATACCTCTTTTACTTCCATCCTTTTAGATGATACGTGTACTATCTCAGAGGACAAGGAATGAAAGACTGAGGTCAATTTCCCAATGTGCCTACAGTCCCAACTGATCTGGATACAGGTGAACAAAATATTCATTTAGTAAAAGGAGCTTAATTCCTGAACATGTACACTATGCAACAGAAGGGTGCTGTGGTTAAAAATGCATGTGCTTGGTGGTAATATTGTTGCCATGTTATTTCCATCAGATCCTTGATCTATGCAATACACATACAAGATAGCAAGAAAAGATTCCAACAGTAACTTTACAAAAATACTGTTACTAAAATAGAATTGGTTACAACTCCAAAGATTCAGTGGGGTGGCTCTGTCTCATCAATGGAGAACATTACAAGAACATTACCCATAGCCCCATACCACTTCCTTTTCATTGTCACTAGATGGAACATTTGCAAGTCCAATGACAGAATGAGAAAAAACAGTAAGATTTTTCTCATCTTCTAAACTCTGAGTAGGCCCCCTGCTGCTACCACCCCAGGCTGCTGGGCTTCCCCCAGGCTCCAGACCTCTGCTCTGATCACCAGGACAATGGCAGCCATGAGGGTTTGCAAGTCTTCTTTCACAGTGTTACTGAAAAATAAGTAGGCTTTAAAAATGAAAGAATTGGTCTACATTTTAACATTTTCCTATTGAATCTTAAAGTGTTAAAAAAAAAAGCCCAATACTTGAAAGACACCCTATTTTTCTATTTTTCTTTTCTTAAATGTTTTAAGAAATTTAAAGCATTAATTTCTTAAATGTTTTCTGGAAAATAAATTTTAAAACCTGTTTAAATAATATATTGAAATAATAATGGTATCTGTGGCATTAACTCTGAGTTTCTTATTGGTAACAGGTTTAAAGATAATAAACGCTGTCAAACCTATATGGAATATATGAATTTTTCTACGACGTCATTCTAAATTATAGCAAATTCTATTATTGGAGATCTATCCTATGTATGGCACTGTGTCATATCCATTGTTTCTGCTCTTAAGCAGCTAGCAATCTGCAAAGTAGGAAGATAGAATAAACCTATGTATAACTCTTGCATTAAGCAGAATATGCAAGTGCTATATGCAAAGTACTGGTTAAACACATACATACACACAAACACACACACATATTCCAATGGTTCAAACACTAGAGAAAGCCCATCCAGCTGGAAAGAATCAGTAGAGACTTCATCGGGAAGTAGAATTTGAGATGTCTCAAATGAAGAGTCAAGACGTTCCGGGCACAATGAGGGTGGAAATACCAGGAACATTGAGTCAGTTCATTAATTGGGCCAAAGAATGAATGGCATTAACAACAGAAAATGCATTTGGAAAAGCTGCATTAGGGAAAACTTGTAGACTGAGAAGCAGGCTGTAATATACATCTCAAGGAACCATCTAAGATTTCTGAACAGATGAGCAGTAAAGCTAGACCTATGATTCCTAAATTTAAATCACAGCTGTGACAACATCCAAAGGAGGACCTACAATGGCTTGAGGAAAGAAGGCCCAGAAGTAGGCAGGTAACCAGCTAAAGGCCATTGCCATGATTTAGAGAAGAGGTACAAGGTCACCAGTGAAAATGGGAGAGAGAAGGAATCAAAGACCCATCTGGAGGAACAATCTATGAAGACCGAGGTACTCATTTGTCACTAAGCACTGATTTACAATCAGCAGGGTGCAAGAATTGAATTCATTAGGGCTAAAATGCACCATGGTTTATCCATTTCTTAGATGAGAGACCTGGCTGATTTTCAAAACCAACCTCTCTGTAGAGGAAATGGCCTACTTGGCCAGACATTGGTTTTATACCCTGGGAAGAATAAAATTGTGTGGGTGGAGTCCAGGCCATGACTACATCTGGCAGATGGAAAAGGAAATCAGGGGAAAGACAAACCATGCACTGAAGACATGGCATGTAGGTTGGGAGTTTGCTGCTAGAGAGCAGCATGGGCCATTCTTGCCACATCATGTCCAGCTTCTTCACCTGTAGCACAAGGAAGGGGTGAATCTGATGCACAGGGGTCTAATTATACAGGCTTCTCTTTTCAGGTTGGGGAGTGAGAGACCTGGCTGCTATCCAGGGGTGGTGTCACATGGTTAACCACATGACAGCGTCACCTTGTTCCTCCTATGCTACCTGGCCTCCTGGGGTCTGGCTCCTTATCACGTCTTTGTAGGTTGCTGTGTGGTTAGATATCTCAGCATAGAATCACTGTAAAAACAGAAGGTTCAACATTGACCTTTTTTCCTTTTCTTTTTAAGAGACAGGGTCTCACTATGTTGCCCAGACTGGAGTGCTGTCACAGGATCATACTTCACTACGGCCTTCAACTCGTGGGCTCAAGCCATCTTCCTGCTTTAGCCTCTGAAGTAGGTGAGGCTACAGGTGTATGCCACCATGCTGGGCTAATGCTGGAGCCACACCCTTCTGGGACACCAAAGCAAACATCAGAGAACGGCAGCTCTGAACAGCTGCCCCTGGCCTTCAGTGCTTTCACTGCATTCGTGTTCTTCCTCCCTGCACCTAAGTTTTGTGGCTACCTAAGATAGCCACTCTGCCTCACTATTTTTTTTTAATTCTTTCAGACTTATAGAAAACATTCAAAAACTTTGATATTCTTGACCTAGATTCATGAATGGTTAGCAGATTAGACAGACAGACAGATAGATAGATAGATAGACAGACAGACAGATAGATAGATAGACAGACAGACAAACAGATAATTTGTGGTGGTCATTGTGGCTACTAATATTATTATTTTGCTGAACCATAGAGAATAAACTGCAGACATCATGGCTATTTAATTCTAAATAGGTCTGGATATGTTTCTAAGAACAAAGCCATTTCCCTTGGAATGCCACAGTATAGTGAACACATTCAGAAAATGTGACGCTGATACAATACTATAATCCAAGATGCAATTCATGTTCAAATATTAACAATTGGCCCAGTGATATCTTTTATAACAAATCTTTTCTAATCCGGGATCACAATTGTGTCTGGTATCAGCTACCTGGTTTTTACTGTTGCTTTTCTATGTCCAAAACTATGAGACCATCCTCCTGCCTCAGCCTCCTGAATAGCTGGGACTATATGTACACACCACCATGCTCGGCTCAGCCTCCCAAAGTGTTAGGATTAGGCCAGAAATGGAAAGATGTACATGAGTTTGAGGAGTCACAAAGTATAAAACAAAATAGGAATGAGTAAGTGTGTGGGAGAAAACTTTAAAGCGCAGACGTAAACACTGAGGGTGGAACTGCTCATGACAGTATCAGCAACAGAAGGGAAGTACGTACTTTAGGTATAAATACCCACTGACCACGCTCAACATGTGCTGTACATAACTTGTAAACTAGTCCTCACATGAAAACTGACAGATGCTAGGACATGAAAAACCATACCAAAATGTTTGTTATTTACTCTGAGTGGAACAATATATGAAAAATATTGACTTTGGTCTACATTAAAAACGATAATATCATCTATATGCAATTTAAGGCAGATCACTATCTGGCCTAAAATGTGGCTGAATATTTTAAAAACAAAGAGCAACGACTAAGAACTCTGCTATCTCCAGAGCGTTCCTCTTCAACAACTTCTAGTGGTCCTTTCTAGTCTTTTTTTAAACTCAATTATGTGGAGTCAACCTTGTCAATCCCATCAGCCTGGTCACTCACATGGGCTGGTCTCCCACAACTGTTTTCCTACCTCCAAGTTCCTTTTTTCCTTTGTATTCATTCTGTCCGTAGTCATTCAATACCCACTGAACACAAACACTGAAGTGGCCAGAAATACAGTGGGAAGCAAAACAGTGCCCTGAGGAGCCTCCCAGGTTCAGGTGATTTTCCTGTCTCAGCCCCCAGAGTAGCTGGGATTACAGGCATGTGCCACCATGACTGGCTAATTTTTGTATTTTTTAGTAGAAATGGAGTTTCTCCATATTGGCCAGGCTGGTCTCGAAATCCTGGCCTCGAGTGATCTGCCCACCTTGGCCTCCCGAAGTGCTTGGGATTATAGGCATGAGCCACCACACCTGGCCAACCATCAATCTTGAGCTACATTACAATTCTCAGTTTTTCATGTACCATCATACATACAAATGTCCAACTATATTCCTCTTTCCACAGATCTCTCTCATATACTACAAAACCTAAATGGAATGTAATGACCAGAAAAGACCATTACACATTATAGCTGTCGTAAGATTGTGACAGTGACCAAGAAGTCAGTCAGAAGATAGCAGCACCTCACATACATTCAACAGTAACATCACAAAGATAGCATCAGAGTGGTGATTCTTGTGCTGTCCTTCAAGAAAGAGCTTTCACCTTTTCTGTCATTACTACCATCACTATTCAACAGTTTCATGATGGCAGCTGGGTTTGCCAATGATCTTGAATTTTAACTTTTCAATATCCCTACTTTTGCTTTCATAACAAAGAGTGGTGGGTTTTTTTTTGTTTGTTTGTTTGTTTTTCTTCTCTGAGATGGAGTCTCACTCTGTTGCCCAGGCTGGAGTGCAGTGGCATCATCTTGGTTCACTGCAGCCTCCACCTCCTCGGTTCAGGTGATTCTTCTGCCTTTACCTCCCGAGTAGCGGGGACTGAAGGCACATACCACCACGCCCAGCTAATTTTTTTTTTTTTTTTTTCCAGTAGAGATGGGGTTTCACCATCTTGGCCAGGCTGGTCTCGAACTCCTGACCTTGTGATCCACCCATTGCCACCTCCCAAAGTGCTAGGATTAATGGCATGAGCCACTGCGCCCGGCCAAGTAGTTGCTTCTATCAACATTCTATCAGAAAGGTCTAGCAAGGTTAATAAAATTAGTATTAAAGTCTCTAAAGTTTGGACAATGAGAAATCAAACCCATTCCCAATGAAGGTATTAATCATTATAAAGGAATGAAGAACCCTCTCATAGGGCCCCAGGAACAGATGCTGAGACCTCTCCTGCTGACTCGGCTCATCTGGACAGGAAGGAGATGTTGTGCCTTTTCCAGACTCTCAGCTGTGCCTCATATAAACTCAGAAATCCAGGTCAGGCTACATGGGAGCACACAGGTTGCGCACTGATCCCTGAGGGCAGCGAGAACACTTGATCCCAGATTGTACACTTTCAGTTTATATGAACGAAGCTGTTCACCATTCTGACATTTGACATCATCCACCAACTAACTACCCACTAACACTATCTGTTACTGCAGAATGTTTGGAATTTCCTTGGTTTTAAGAGCTGGAAAGTTTTAAGTACAGATCTTACATTTTAACAAAGTAGTACATGCTATTACTTTTAGGGATTCAGGATCTTTCCTCCTAGATTACTCAATTAGGACATACTCATCTAATAAAATACTTAACCCACACACTAAGAGACAAACATGTTTGTGTCTAAGATACAGCTTTTAAACAATTCCATGAACACTGCAGGATAACATTTTAAATCAGGTAACTGCTTAATTGATTTCCTCCCAATCTTCTACTTTAGACACTAAATCCATCTTGTCTTTTCCTTATATTTACTTCTAAGTCTTCAGTGTCCAACACAGTATTCAACTGTGGCCAGGCAGGTCTTAAACTCAGGCAGGCTCTCATAAGTAGTAGATGGATGCATTTTCCTTCATTAGGTAGACTTTAAACAGGAAAATACTGGTAAAATAGGGGAAGAAGTTCTCCAAGATAATAGTTTACCTTTTGTTTTGCCCCGGGCCTCAAATGAGATGAATTCACCTTTTTTGGCTGGTGGTCAAATCTTTTTACTGTGATTCATTTAAAGCTCAAAGCATCATGAGGCACAAACTAAGAGAAACTGGATGGTAAACACTGAAGAAGCTACTGTAGTTCTCACAGCATGATGAACTTGAACTGTTAGTGCTCCTAAGGTCTGTTCAGTTCTTGAGCACAAATTATTCTGTTTTCTAAAATTGATAAGCCTTACTTCCCCAAACTTATAGTTCTATTAGTCTACAGAACTTTCCACTACAGTGTAAAACTAATTCCTTTCTGACAAGCTGCCCTGGCCCATCTGGGAAGAGCAGGTTGGCTTCAGGTCATTCCCCAGCTCCCGCTCATGGCTGCTTTACCACCTGAAGGAGAACGTCAGCCACAGGATCAGGTGCAACTCTCCCTGCATTTCCCCCAACTATCCCACTTTACTTGGGGAGTGGAATTCAGCTGTGGGCTGTGCTGCTGAGCTAGCTCACCACAGGAGCCTGTTAATGACCGTAGGACAGAAATTGTAACCGCTATGGGAGTCAGAGCAGGGGAAACCTTCTCTTATCAGATAAGATACTTCCCAGCAAAGTAAGACAGAATTGTGCTCCACATCTCTTTCTTTTCTTCTTCTTCTTCTTTTTTTTTGAGACAGTCTCACTCTGTTGTCCAGGCTGAAGTACAGTGGCATGATCTCAGCTCACTGCAGCTTTTGCCTCCCGGGTTCAAGCGATTCTCCTGCTTCAGCCTCCTGTGTGGCTGGGATTACAGGCGCCCACTACCAAGACCAGCTAATTTTTTATATTTTTAGTAGAGATGGCGTTTTACCATGTTTGCCAGGCTGATTTCAAACTCCTGGTCTCAAGTGATCCACCTGCTCAGTCTTTCAAAGTACTAGAATTACAGGCGTGAGACACTGCACCCAGACCCACATCCCTTTCTTTTTTTTTTTTCACTGCTTTATACCACTTTTGCAAGAGATGAACACCTTCCTAACCCAAACAAAGAACACATGGAAAAAACTGTTCAAAAGCAAATTATCTATTATTAATAAGCTAAGAATGGTCTGATGAGCAAGTGCATCTGCTAATTAAACATGGCTTCCGATTAATTCCTCAGAAATCAAAGTTATCTTTTGTGGTGAACACTTCTCTACATTCAACAGGTTTAGAAATGATAATCTAGGTAAAGCATTTAGTTACACATTTTATAGCCAGTTTAGGAAAGTGCACCTTTTGTCTCACTGCAATTACACTTTATGAGCATTTTACTGGATTTCCTATTTTTTCTTTTTTTGAGATGGAGTCTCACTCAGTTGCCCAGGCTGGAGTGCAGTGGTGTGATCTCAGCTTACTGCAACCTCTGCCTCCTGGGTTCAAGCAATTCTCCTGCCTCAGCCTCCCAATAGAACCCAATTCTCTTGCCTCAGCCCCCCAATAACTGGGATTACAGGCACTCGCCACCATGCCTGGTTATTCTTTCTTTTTTTTTTTAATTTTAGTAGAGATAGGGTTTCACCATGTTGGCCAGGCTGGTCTCAAACCCCTGACCTCAAATGATTCACCCATCTCAGCCTCCCAAAGTGCTGGGATTACAGGCATGAGCCAGAATGCCCGGCCTGGGATCTCCTTTTTAATGGAGAGATGAGTATCTGTTAACACTGAGAAATGCTGCTACTTTATGGAGGAGAACCTTGAAGACTTAAACCACAGTGACCATGTGTTCATATGAACCCAAACTGTCCTTGCTAGGATGAATGTGGCTCTGCAGCAGGGGCTCCCCAGTGCTCTATTTGGGCACATGCTGTTCTTAGGCTCCTCACTTACTGCAACCTCAGCTGACTTTTAAAGCAGTTAGTTCATCTGCACTCAATCAGGAAATGAAAAGTAACAGAGGCCTGTCCTTCCTGCTTCTTCCATTTCTGTGAAGGTGCCACCACACATCCCCAGTCCTCATCCTTGGATCTTGAGAAGCCTGCTCCTTCTTGCCGCTGGTTAATCCTCCCCATTGCACCGTCTCCACCGTGCTGGTTCCTCCTCTTCTCACTGCCTTTTGCCTCCTCAGAGGTGTGTTTGTTGCCAGGCTGGAAGCCTAGCCCGCTCTCAATTCATTATTCACATTATTTCTGTTGGATTTTCTAAAGCAAGGCCTGATGTGTGACCTCTGCTACCCTGTTACGCTTTCCATACTGCATCCTTTCCTCACACAAAGCACCAGCCCTTCACGCCCAGGGTGCTGCTGGCACCGTAGCTTCAATCTCAGCCACACCACCTCCCTTTCACATGTTCCACTTGGGCAAGTTGCCCTGCCCCTTGCTGCCCCTAATCCTGCAGCCAGCTCCTTCAATTTCTCCTTCCCAGCTGAGCACAGCTCTCTTTCCTGGGGGTGCCTTCCCTAGGGCTCTGTATCCCCATGCTCCCCTCTGAGTCCTGGCAGGTTCCCCCAGTACCCTGCATGGTAACTACTTACAGGACTGTCAGCTCCACCAAGGCCCTGAAATGGCTGCATCCTCAGCACTCCACACTAAAAATATTTGTTGAATGAAACAAAGGATGAAAGTATGCCAGCGGTATAACTTTAAACTCACTGTCACTTTAATACTTATTGGGGGACAATCTACAAGAAGCCATCATTTATTGAGTAGTGGCTTAAAAGTTTTGCTCTTTTATTTTGTTTTTTAGATAACTTAAGGAATACTCCAGGACTAGATTTCTAAAATTACCTCTACTATAGAAAACATTACCAATTAATATGAACAATAAAATAGTTAAACTGAGCATCGGCCAGGTGCTGTGGCTCATGCCTGTAATCCCAGCATTTTGAGATGCCAAGGCAGGCAGATCGGTTGAGGCCAGGAGATCGAGAACAGCTTATACAGCATGGCGAAACTCCGTCTCTACTAAAAATACAAAAATTAGCTGGGTGTGGTTACGGGCACTCGTAATCCAAGCTACTCAGGAGGCTGAGGAAGTAGAGTTGCTTAGACTTGGGAGACGGAGGTTACAGTGAGCATAAGTTACAGTGAGCCGAGATTGCACCACTGCACTCTAGCCTGTGCAACAGAGCGAGACTCCATCTCACACACACACACAAAATTGAGCATCTACTACATATAATATATACAGAATCTGGTACCACATACTATGTTTCATTAAGCTTTTCATACCCCTTGAAATGTTTTAAATCTCCATTTTACTCATTGGAAACTAAGCTCAGAGATGCTTAAAAGTTTCACATGATAAGAGGGCCAATAAATACTACATAATCTACAATCTCACTGAGCTGTTATGCTGGCAGCTTGAACCAACAGATATTAACAGAAATAGTTTTCATTAATAGGTAATTATATTTGTTCTCCTGTATTATTTTATTTTCACATTATAGCTTCCTACTTATAAGGAAATTTTTCTAAGGTGTTACTACCAGATATTGCTGTGCTTTTCTTGTTAACAGATTTGTTTTTGGGCAGAGACCTGCTCCTTGGTGTTGACCTACTCTCCTACTTTACCACAGCCTGCTGCTTCTCTTGCATACAGATTTGTGCACTCTACGAATACTGGTATTTTTGTAAGCCAATTAAAATAAATTTTTAAACAAGATAGATGCAAAATAAACAAGCAAATAAATAAGAACTGGTGACTTAGACACAACCCTGGTTCAGTGAAGAATCAGAATGAAAGGGTTGGGATGGTCCAGGCAGGGGTGGAGTGAGTCTCGGAGCAGTGAGGTGAAAAAGGGGCAAGGTGAGTCTCAGAGAGGAGGAAAAGAAGGCTACCTGTGGGGAAACTTGTGACTCTCAATACCATGACTGTGTCTTGCAACTTAATTGTAGTCAATCTGGGCTACCATTTATTGAACTGCTCCTGCTTATTGGCCGTGTGCTGGGTGCTTTCATACGGTATTTTCATATCTCTTCGTCACCCTAATGAGGTAGCTGCAAACGCTGTGTCACAGCTATGGAAAAGGGGATTCATGGCAATCAAGGAACCTGTCCAATCTCCATCACAAACTCAAGAGCCATCACTTCAATGCCAGTGCTCTTACAACTCTGTCCTCCAGTAGCTGAACACTTGTTACTTCATGGCAGTCCCCTGGAGTGTAGACACAACAGACCATCCCTCAAGCAATGCCTAAACTCACAACTCCAAGAACACTGTCACATGTTGACACTGTAACACAACAGCTACCCAATTGAAGGGGTACACAAAGAGCTTTAACTTTTGTGTTACAATAGGTACCCTTAAATTGGTTCTGTCTGATATTCACAGATCACAGAACCCTAGAAACAATTTCTGGAAGAAAAAACCTCAAAGAGGTAAACCTAACAACTTGTATTTCCTCTTAAATGACCTATAAATACTTTTTAAAATGCTGTATCTTTTATTAAAATGAAATGGTAAATAAGAAAATAGATTTCTCTTTTTCCAGTTGTAATACTGTATCAAACCTCCCACAAGTTTTCCACTGCTAAATTTGACTGGCTTTACAAAGTGGGGGTGGGAATGCTGTATTGGTTTAGATAAAGAAATCTTAACCATTTACTTCTTACCTTTTTGGGTCATTTTATATGTGTATTCTTGGCTCTGGTACCAATACACTTATTACTTCCTCTTCTCTCCATAGTTAAAACTAGATGTAAAGTCAGCCTCGCATTCTCCAAGTGATGCAAAAGGCAAGAAACATGTACCCTTTTATCATAATTTTTCTTCCACAGAAAAGAGTTACATTCAAATGTTTTGTTACCTATTACCTAAAGATTATCAAAGTGGTATTTTACTTGCAACTTTATTGTAATAGAAATTATATTTTAAATTAGCACATGGCTTTAAAGATCACTGCATGATCTTTGGATTATTTTAATTACAAAATAATGGTTTGACAAACACACATCTATTCCTCAATACCTGTTTCTTTACATGAAAGGTAGGAAAGAAGTTAAAAATAAAGTAAGTATGAGACAACAGACCAGATGTCTTTACTATCTTTCATGACTACACTCTAATCTGAGGATGCTCTGAGCCCAGCAGGGTATGCCTTGGGAGAACTGTGAATTGGGGGCAGGGTGGGTTACCAGGCTGTCTTCCTAGTAGATCTGCTAATCCAGGAGAGCAGACCAGCAGGGATACTAACTTAGCTACACTCATCTTCTAAGCTGCAGGTCAGAACAATATTGCTGTTTCAAGTAGTGCAAATAAAAAGCTTCATTTCCCAGCACTCTCTCTTATTTGTCCACTGTCATCTTAGTAGCTGAAGAGAATCTATGAAACACTTAAGAACATCAAGCTGCTTCCCCAGAGGTCTAAAGGAGCTTAAAGCAATGTAACAGAATTGGCTTTCCATAACTTTGTGTCTATGAAACTACTGGGAAAAATAACAGTAGGTAAAACCCAAGCTGACCTAAAAGCCAAAGAATTAAATGTTAATTATGACTTAGCTACAGACATAACTGCTTCCAGCAAATCAACTACACTTCAACTGTGTAAACTCTGGACTCTTATCTACAATGTGGAAAATAACGAATTCTACTGACATCCTACAAAAGAGCAGATAATAAATTAACTCTCTGTTGGACTGGATTCTCATTTCTTAAATAAATTCTTTAGAAAACCCTTAGGATTCTAGATGTTGGAATAAAACCAAAAAGGTGTTTTATCTTTTTTGTTAACACAAAAATCTCTGAAGCCAACTTTGAAAAGGGAAGAGGATTGAGAATTCCATTTTAATATTACTGACTTGTCTCAAAGAGAAAATATGGCAGACAGCAGCCTGACCGGTTCAGAGATCTCCCAATGGCGAAGAGCTGACCTTCACTCCCACCGGAAAGAGAACCAACATTCAGAACTACTCCTGAGTGTGAGATGTTGTGACTGGGGCTAGAATAATAGGCATCGGCATTCCCACATTTTTACCCTTTGGATTATTATTATTATTTGAGACTGTATTTTTCAAACAGCTAAAGATGGCATATTTATTGAGAAAAATTATTAAGTAAGCTCAAAATAAGTAAGACATTCATTTTCAAAATACTTTTGAATGTTCAGAATACACATGGGCATTCTACACAGAATTAAAAGACCTATTTTATGAGAACTGTACTCCATAATATGCTGAGGATTTGGGTCAAATATACAGAAAGACAGGACCTCCACTTAGCAATCATTCATCAGACAGGTTTGATATTTTTCCTTTTAGTCAGTTTTTTCACCCAATAAGGAATGCTGAAGGGATTCCAGACAGCATGGCCACACAGGCTGGGAAGAAAACTCATCCACATGAGAACAACTGGAAGCCCAGTGATCATGCCTGCTTGTGCTCTCCTTGTCTGCTTGGCACTAACGTAGGAAGAGAGCACTACTGTTGAGTGAACACCACCCACCTCTCTTACTGTAAGCCCTCTGGCCTATAATGTGTGGATGAGAATGAAAACTTTCCAACCATTTGTATCTTAGGTAGTGTAAAAAGATCCACTGAACCATGTATTTTCATAGCTGCAAATACTAGCATACAAATTCTCATCCTCCTTCTGGTTTCTCAAAAATCGGTTGGGATCTAATTTCCAGATCCTATGAGAACACATGAAGACTCTATGGCCACACTGGTTTTGCAAGACCAAGATTTCCACTTAAGCCACAAATGTTACTTGCCTGCACTCCAGAAGCTCACAGCATAGAAAGGAAGGCAGAAATGCAACCACAGATCCTATTGAATGTGCTACAACAGACGTGTGTGGAAAGCACCACGGTGCTATGCAGAAGAGAGGGACCAAGTATGTCCAGTGTTGGGAAAAAGATGGCAGTGAAGGTACAAAGAAAAGGAGCAGTAGAATTATAAGTGAGCTTTTCAGGCAGACCAGGGGTGGGAAAGGGTACTCCAGGAAGAAACAACAGAGCCCACAAAGTGGGGAGACATGATAGGAACCCTTAGTGGTCACAGTAAGCCCGTGTCAGTTTGAGAACATGCCAAGTCAAAGGCCACGTCTATCCTGATCTTTTCCCTTTAGCTTATAGTTTATATTGAAAAAAATAAAAAAAGAAAATCAGTTAGAAAAAGCAAGGAAAACCTTCATTCTAGCTAGGACATGAATGGGTGTAGCATGTTATGCTTCTATGCTGTGAAATCACAGAAGACAGAGAATATGCTTGCTTCCAAAACCTTTTAAGCTAGAATAAATCTGTATTAAATTATAAAACATTTTGTTCATATTCATAATTCACCTGATGGGTGTGTTATGTGTCCAAAATAATGAGTGTGCTAAGTGGTGGCAGTACCAGAGAGAGTGCAGGGGCTGGCACAGCCTGGCCATCTAGACAATGACAGGTTGAACTGAGGCCAGTAACTTGGGGTTGTTCTGGTTAACACCACACCCCTAGAAAACCAAGGCCAGAAAGGAAGGATTTAAGCAGTGAACTTTTGTTTGCTTTTCCAGTCTTTACTTTTGTGATAAAGAATACAAATGGACCTATTGAGAGGCTGCATTAGATATGAAGCATTCCATTCATTCAATAATGTTTAATATTTAACCATAAGTTTATTGCTTTAACTGTAAAGTTTTGAACAGGGCTTCAAAGCTGGATCAAAACTGTCTTATATCCCCGACAAGTAATCACTTGGGTTGTTGCATCAAAATTACTTATTTTGAGGTCAGTGATGTCTAGCTTCTCTGAAGTAAATAAACTGTGTTCTAAATAGAAAAAGTACAGCGTCCTCTCAAGAACTCACATTCTTTCAGAAACAAAATAGCACATCTCATCTCTATGAATTCACTTATTTAAACTGTATGTGGATATCAGCAAGCAGTGTTTTACTTGGCCCTTTAATACCTATAATACTCTGCAAAATTATGTTACAATTCTCTGTAGAATTTCTCCTGGTCCCCACTGGCCCCTCAACCCAAAACACTGTCCTGGAATGTTGGTCATCACTCCTCCCTCTGTGGCCACCTCATCAGTGTCTCAACAGAGTGTCTACCCTTCAGGTAACTCAGACACAAGCTCTCTACCAAGCCTTCTTAAGTTACATGATCAGATCTTGCAGGGTGACAGCCATCATCCCAAACTCTCCTAAGAGAGAATAAGAAAGAGGGGTTAGCCCCATAGCAGCAGACTTGCACATGGTTGTCTGCAACAAGCTGCAGCTTTGTTCAACACAGCGAGGCCTGACTGCAGCCTTCCCGTGCAGCATTCACTACTTTCAGGGAGACTGTATAGAAAATGGGGAAGATACAGAATAACTCTGAGGGCTACTGCAAAGTTAAAGGAGATTCAGGATTTGGGCATTGTACTGGCATGTAGTGAACAGGCAGGTAAAAGTTTGCAATCAGCACTCTTGTACTATGTATAAGTCTAATGATTAATTAGTTAGGGCATAACTAGAATTTTGGAAACTTCTGAGTTCACAGAAAAAAAATTATTCCCCTTCTAATACATCCATTTCAAAAAGGAGAACTAAGTTTTACTAAATGTTTTATTGTAAATGGATGGATACATCTACAGATACAATATGCCTCCACATCCATGTGTACTGAACAAGTATGAATTTGGGTTAGAAAACTAATTTATGAACTGAAACAAATACCAGAGAAGTAGCGAATAGTAACTTTTAATTGCTTCCTTCTCTTTTTATATTCATTTTTATTATGATAAAACATACATAAATACTGTTTTGACCATTTTAAGTGGATAATTCTGAAGCATTATGGATATACATGACGTTGTATAATCTTCAGCATTATCTATTTCTGGAACACGTTCATTTCCAGGACTGTTTTCCTTAGTAACTGTGCCTTCTTAAATTTCTAGCAGCAGTGCTAAAGAGTTCCAATTTCTTTGCATCTTTGCCAACAATTGTTATTCTTAGTGATCTTTGATAAAAAAAATGGTATTTCATCGCGGTTTGGATTTGCATTACCCTAATGACTAATGATGTAGAGTGTTTTTTCATGTGTTTATTGGCAATTTGTTTATCGTTTTTGCATAAATGTCTATTATAGTCCTTTGCTCATTTTTGATTTGCGCTGGGTTTTTTTTTTTTTTTTGACACTGATTTATAGGAGCTCCCTATATATTCTGGATAGTAATCCATTAGCAGACACACAATTTGAAAATCTTTTCTTACACTGTATGGGTTATCTTTTCTCATACTGTATGGATTGTCTTTTCACTCTTTTGACAGTGTTCTTTGATGCAAGAAACTTTCAGATTTTGATAAAGTTCAACTTACCTATTTTTTTCCTTTGTAGCCTGTGCTTTTAGTGTCATGTCCAAGAAATCACTGCTAAATCCATTGCCATCAAGACATTCCCCTATATTTTCATGTAACGGTTTTATAGTTCTGGCTCTTAAGTTTCAGTCTTTAATCTATTTTAAGTTGATTTTAGTTTATGGTGTAAAACAAGGGCCCAATGTCATTAATTTGCACAGGGATTTCCAACTTTCCCATTTGTTGAAAAAGACTGTTCTTCCTATTGAATGATCATAATGCCCTTGTCAAAACTCACTTCATGGCCAGGCGTGGTGGCTCGGGCCTGTAATGTAAGCACTTTGGGAGGCTGAGGTGGGCAGATCACCTGAGGTCAGGGGTTAGAGACCAAGCTGGGCAACATGGTGAAACCCTGTCTCTACTAAAAATACAAGAATTAGCCAGGCATGGTGGCAGGCACCTCGGGAGGCTGAGGCAAGAGAATTGCTTGAATCTGGGAGGTGGAGGTTGCGGTGAGCCAAGATCGCGTCACTGCATTCCAGCCTGGACAACAGAGCAAGATTCCGTCTCAAAAAAAAACCCCCCCAAAACAAAACTTACTCCACCATATATGTAAGACTACTTATTTGTGAGTCCTCTATTCTATCCCACTGGTCTCTACCTCTCTCCTTATACTAGTACCCTACTGTTTTAATTACTGTAGATTTGTATTAATATTTGAAATCAGAAATTGTGAGTCTTCCATATTTGTTCTTACTTTTAAAATTGTTTTGGCTATTTGAGGTCTGTTGATAGTCCATATAAATATTCAAATAGATTTTCTCTTTCTACAAAAAAATGCTGTTGGAATTTTGATAGGGAAGGGGAGGGGAAGGGAGGGGAGGGAAGGAGAGGGGGGGTAAGAAGAGGGGAGGGGAGGGGAGTGGGAGAAGAGGGACGGGCAAAAGGGGTCTTTGCCTCCTGGTATTCCAGAAGCTTGTGGTGAGAGCAGGTTGCTCATTGTCAGTTCAACTCAGCCATTCCCCCTGAGTCACCGGGAGCTAGGAAGGAGTCGCAGGATGCAGTAGCCCTGTGCTGGGTTCCCAGCTTCCTACCCTTTCAGCCCAGCTTCTGTTTCTTCCTTCCATCCACTACTAGTGCCTTCCTTCTGAAGATCTGTTAGGAATGCACCAGGTCTTCCTGGTTCATTTGCGACAGCTGTTCCACCTAGCTACATCTAATTGGTCATCTTGCCCAAATCTGTTTTGTAGTTTTTATTTTAAAAGTCTGGGATCTACTTGGTTAAATTTGTTTTCCTAAGTCATTTTTTTAAATGCTGTTATAGTTGATACTGTTTACTTAAATTCCTTTTTTAGATTATTCACTGCTAATGATAAAAAATACAACTAATTTTTGTATATTAATCTGCATCGTGCAACTTTGCTCAATTTATTAGCACATGCTGTCTCTGTCTCTGTCTTTCTCTCTCTCTCTCTCTCTCTCTCTGTGTGTGTGTGTGTGTGTGTGTGTGTGTATAATCTTTAGGGTTTTCTACATATAAGATCAGATCATGTGGTCTCTAAACAGAGATAATTTTGTTTCTTTCCAATCTAGATCTTTTCTTTTTTCTTTTTTTTTTTTTTTTCGAGACGGAGTTTCGCTCTTGTTACCCAGGCTGGAGTGCAATGGCGCGATCTCGGCTCACCGCAACCTCCGCCTCCTGGGCTCAGGCAATTCTCCTGCCTCAGCCTCCTGAGTAGCTGGAATTACAGGCACGTGCCACCACGCCCAGCTAATCTTTTGTATTTTTAGTAGAGACAGGGTTTCACCATGTTGACCAGGATGGTCTCGATCTCTCAACCTCATGATCCACCCGCCTCGGCCTCCCAAAGTGCTGGGATTACAGGCTTGAGCCACCACACCCAGCTAGATCTTTTCTTTTTCTTGCCTAAGTGCTTTGGCCAGAACTTCTAGTACTATCTTAAACAAAAATGGTGAAAACAAGCATCTTTGTCTTGTTTCTGATTTTAGAGGGAAAGCTTATAGGTTGTCATTATTTGGTATGTTAGCTATGGGTTTTCCATAAATGGCCTATGTTAGGTTGAGGAAGTAACCTTATATTCCTAGTTTGTTGGAGTGTTTTTACATAAAGTGTTGGAGTGTTTTTACATAAAGTGTTGGAGTCTGTCAAATACTTCTGCATCAGTTAGAACAACTGTATGGTTTTTCTCCTTCATTCCATTAATGTGGTATATTACATGGATTGGTTTTTGTAAACTATCCTTGTATTCTGGAAAATGCCATTTTTAATATGCTGCTCAATCCAATTTGCTACAATGTTGTTGGTTTTTTCATCAATACTCATCAGGGATACTGGTTTCTAGTTTTCTTGTAAAATCTTTGTCTAGTTTGTCACCAGGGTAATCAGGAAGTGTTACTTTCCCTTCAATTTTTGGGAGGAATTTGAGAACAACTGGTGTGAATTCTTCTTTAAATGCCTGGTAGAATTTTTACTCATGGATCCATTTGATCGTGGATCTTTCTTCATTAGAAGGTTTTTATTACTGATTTAGTCTTCTTACTAGTTATAGATCTATTCAGATGTTTTATTTCCTCATAAGTCAGTTCCGGCAGACTGTTTTTTGTAGAAAATTGTTCGTTTCATGTAGGTTGCCCAATTTGTTGGTGTTCAGTTGTTTACAGGATTCTCATATAATCCTTTTCATTTTTGTAAAATCATAATAAGTCTCTTCCTTACTTCCGATTCTAGTAATTTGACCAGTTTTTCTCTCTAGTGAATCTAGCTTAAGTTTGGTCTATTCTGCTGACTTCTGCAAAGATGCAATGTTTTTAAAAATGTTCTTTGATTTTTCTCTAATGTTTGTACTTTCATCTCCACTCTAATCTTTATTATTTCCATCCTTCTGCTAGCACTGCATTTAGTTTGCTTTTTTTTTCTAGTAGCTTAACATGTGCAGATAGTTTACTGATTTAACATATTTCTCTTCTTCAATATATATATTTATATCCATGAATTTCCAACTTTTCATACTGCTTTCACATCATCCCATAGTTTTGATACATTATGTTTTTTTTCATTCACCTCAGCAATTTCTTCTCGGAGATTTGGGAGGGGGGGAAATGATGGACAGGAGGCAGGAATAGATTGCAGCCCCCACTCAGACAGAGCAGCTCAAAGAGATTCGTATCATGAACTTTTGCTCCAGAACTACTGCAGGAATATACCAGGAAAGCCAAGAGAATCAGAAGACCCTCTGAAGGAAGCATATTGCTCCTACAAGACGCAAGACACACCTTAAATACTGTATTGGGGTATCCATGGCAGACAGACCTCAAGAAGGTTCACATCACAGGACTCTGTGCAGACAACCCCCAGGAATAACCCAGGGCTTGTTAGCTCTGCTAAATGGCTAGATCCAGAAGAGAAATAATAGTCACTACAGCTTGGTTCTCAGGAAGCCACATCCCTAGGAAAAGGCAGAGAGTACTACAACAAGGGAACACCCTGTCGGACAAGAGTCTAAACAAGAGCCTTGAGTCCCTGATCTCCCCTCTGACAAAGCCTACCCAAATAAGAAGAAACCAGAAAAACAATTCTGTTAGTATAACAAAACAAGGTGCTTTAATATCCCCCCAAAATCACACAAGCTCAGCAGGAAGGGATCCAAACCAATAAGAAATCTCTGATTTACCTGAAAAAGAATTCAGAAGATTGATTATGAAGCTAATCAAGGAGGCACCAGAGAAAGATAAAGTCCAATTTAAGGAAAGCAAAGAAATAATACAAGAAATGAGGGGAGAAATCTTCAGTGAAATAGATAGCAAAAATGAAAAAAAAAATTACAACATCAGGAAATAAAGAACACAGAGAAATGCTAAATGTTCTGGGAAGTCTCAGCAATAGAATTGAACAAACAGAAGAAAGAACTTCAGAGCTTGAAGACGAGGTTTTCATATTAACCCAATCCATCAAAAGATGAAGTAAAAATAATTAAAACAACAACAACAACAACAACAACAACAACAACAACAACAACAACAACAACAACAGGCCGGGCATGGTGCTCACGCCCATAATCCCAGCATGGTGAAACCCCATCTCTACTAAAAATACAAAAATTAGCTGGGTGTGGTGGAGCACGCCTTCAATCCCAGTTACTTAGGAGGCTGAGAGCCAAAAGCACCAGGTAACCTAAAAACGAAAACTGATCAGATTAACAGAAGATTTTTCAGCAGAAATGCTACAAGATAGAAGGGATTCGGGCCCTATCTTCAGCTTCTTTAAACAAAACAATTATCAACCAAGAATTTTACATGGAGGGAGAGGGATCCAAGATGGCCGATTAGCAGCAACTCAGGATTTCAGGTCCCAGTGAAAGTGTGGAGGGTGAGTGGAAGCCACATTTCCAGACAAATTTTTACTGCCCACAGACCAGGAGATTCCCAGGCGGAGGAGCCCCATGGGTAGCCAGTGCGGCTGCTTTGGCCAGCACAGCTGTTTTGGCCAGTGGCTGTTTTCACCAGCACAGCTGTTTTGCCGGTGCCCCGGCCCAGCAGTTCTCCATACAAAATACAGGGGTCCGGGTGCCGTTTCAGCTGGGGACTGGAGCTCCAGGAAGGCAAATTCACCCATTCATCTGATTAAAAAGGGGACTGAAACAGGGAGCCAGGCCAGCAGATTCCCAGGCAAAAAGTGCCACAAATCTCAGGACCACTGTTTCAGCCGGCACAGTGGGTAGGTCGCCACATGGGAAATCACACAGATCCTGGCGCCTTTTCAACAGGCAACTGGAACACCTGGGAGACAGTTGACCGATCAACTAAAAAAAAAAAAAAAAAAAAAAAAATTGGCTCTGAAGCAGGAAGCCAGGTGATCAGGCTCGGCTGGTCCCACCCCCAGAAAAAAACAGCAATCGGAAACGCTCTGGATTGAGAGTTTCACAGCAAGCACAGCTGAACCCAGGACAGTCCAGCTCTGTGGGGGAGGGGAGTCCGCCATTACCGAGGCAGTCCACCACTATGTAAAGGTAGTTTGCCATTGCCGAGGCAGCCCGCCATTACAGAGGTGGGCCACCACTGTCAAGGCAGTTCTAACTACACCTGTATAACAGGACTGCAGGGAAGTTCACATGGCAGCTGGGCAGAGCCCACAGCAGCTCCACAAAGCCTCTGCAGGCAGACAGTGACTAGGCTGCCTACTCACTGGGCAGGGCAGCCCTCATAAAAGGCAGCAGCACAACAGAAACTCATAAATAAAGCCCTAACTCCCTGGGACAGAGAACCTGAGGAGGGGGGGAAGTTGGGGTTTTATGAGTTCTGCTGCAGCAGACTTAAATGTACCTGCCCAGCAGCTCTGAATGAACAATGGAGCTCACAGCTCAGCACTTGAGCTCCTAAAAAGGACAGACTGTCTCCTCAAGCAGGTCCCTGATGCCCATATATCGAAAGAGTCACCTCATAAAGGAGAGCTCAGACTGACATCTGGCAGGTATCCTTCTAGGACAAAGATAGAAGAAGAAGAAACTGGCAGCAACCTTTACTGTTCTGCAGCCGCTGCAGGTGATCCCCAGGCAAGCAGGGCCTGGAGTGGACCTTAGCAGTCCTACAGCAGTGGGGCCAGACTGTTAGTTCTTTCTAAGAAACAGAAAGAAATAATTTCATCATCAACAAACTGGACGTCCACTCAGAGACCCAATCTGAAAGTCAACAACTACAAAGACGAAAGGTGGATAAATCCACAAAGATGGGAAGAAACCAGCACAAAAAGGATGAAAACACCCGAAACCAGAACTCCTCTCCTCCTACAAGCAATCACAACTCCTCACCAGCAAGGGAACAAGGCTGGATGGAGAATGAGTGTGACGAACTGACAGAATCAGACTTCAGAAGGTGGGTAATAAGAAACTTCTCTGAGCTAAAACAACATGTTCTAACCCAATGCAAAGAAACTAAGAACCGTGAAAAAAGATTTGACAAAATGCTAATGAGAATAAACAACTTAGACAGGAATGTAAGTGAATTGATAGAGCTGAAAAACACAACACGAGAACTTCATGAAGCATACACAAGTTTCAACAGCCAAATTGACCAAGCAGAAGAAACGATATCAGAGGTCGAAGATCAACACAATGAAACAAAACGAGAAGGCAAGATTAGACAATAAAGGGTAAAAAGGAATGAACAAAGACTCCAAGAAATATGGGACTATGTGAAAAGACATAATCTACTTTTAATAGGTGTACCTGAATGTGACAAAGAGAATTAATCCAAGGTGGAACAGAAAAACTTCCCCAACCTAGCAAGGCAGGCCAATATTCAAGTCCAGGAAATACAGAGAACCTCACAAAGATATTCCTCAAGAAGAGCAATCCCAAGGCATATAATCATCAGATTCACCAGGGTTGAAATGAAGGAAAAAGTGCTAAGGACAGCCAGAGAGAAAGGTTGGATCACCCACAAAGGCAAGCCCATTAGACTCATGGCAGATCTCTCAGCAGAAACTCTACAAGCCAGATGAGAGTGGGGGCCAATATTCAACATCCTTCAAGAAAAGAACTTTCAACCCAGAATTTCATATCCAGTCAAACTAAGCTTCGTAAGTGAAGGAAAAATAAAACCCTTTGCGAACAAGCAAGTACTCAGAGATTTCATCACCACCAGGCCTGCTTTACAAGAGCTCCTGAAAGAAGCTCTACACATAGAAAGGAACAACCAGTACCAGCCACTCCAAAAACATACCAAATGGTAAAGAGCATCAACACAATAAAGAAACTGCATCAACTAACGGGCAAAACAGCCGGCTAGCATCAAAATGGCAGTATCAAATTCACACATAACAATATTAACCCTAAACGTAAGTGAGCCAAATGCCCCAATCAAAAGACACAGACAGGAAAATTGGATAAAAAGCCAAAACCCATCAGTGTGCTGTACCTAGGAAATCCATCTCACATGCAAGGATACACAAAGGCTCAACATAAAGGGATGGAGAAAGATTTACCAAGCAAATGGAGAGCAAAAAAAGCAGGGCTTGCAATTCTCATCTCTGATAAAACAGACTTTAAAGCAACAAAGATCAAAAGAGACAAAGAAGGACATTACATAATGGTAAAAGGATCAATGCAACAAGAAGAGCTAACAATCCTAAATATATAAGCACCCAATACGGGAGCACCCAGATACATAAGGCAAGTTCTTAATGACTTACAAAGAGACTTAGACTCCCACACAATAATAGTGGGAGACTTTAACACCCCATTGTCAACATTAGACAGATCAATGAGACAGAAAATAAACAAAGATATCCAGGACTTGAACTCAGACCTGGACCAAGCAAACTTAACACATATTGACAGAAGTCTCCACCACAAATCCACAGAATATACATTCTTCTCAGCACCACATCACACCTACTCTAAAACTGACCACATAATTGGAAGTAAATCACTCCTCAGCAAATGCAAAAGAATGGAAATCATAACAAACAGTCTCTCAGACCACTGTGCAATCGAGTTAGAACTCAGAATGCAGAAACTAACTCAGCACCACACAGCTTCATGGAAACTGAACAATTGGCTCTTGAATGTTGATTGCATAAACAAAGAAATGAAGGCAGAAATAAAGATGTTCTTCGAAACCAAGGAGAACGAAGACACAGCATACTAGAATCTCTGGGACACATTTAAAGCAGTCTCTAGAGGAAAATATATAGCAATGAGTGCCCACATGAGAAGCAAGGAGAAATCTAAAATTGAAACCCTAGCATCAAAATTGAAAGAGCTAGAGGAGCAATATCAAAAACTCAAAACCTAGCAGAAGACAAGAAAGAACTAAGATCAGAGCAGAATTGAAGGAGATAGAGACACAAAAAACTCTTCAAAAAAAATCAATAAATCAAGGAGCTGGTTTTTCAAAAAGATCAACAAAACAGACCACTAGCTAGATTAATAAAAAAGAAAAGAGAATAATCAAATAGACGCAATAAAAAACAATAAAGGGGATATCACCACAGATTCCACAGAAATACAAACCATCATCAGAGATTATTACAAAGAACTCTATGCACATAAACTAGTAAACATGGAAGAAATGGATAAATTCCTGGACACTTGCATCTTCCCAAGCCTAAAACTAGGAAGAAGTAGAAACCCTGAATAGACCAATAACGAGGTCTGAAGTTGAGGCAGGAATTAAGAGCCTACCACCCAAAAAAAGCCCAGGTCCAGATGGATTCACAGCCGAATTCTACCAGACATACAAAGAGGAGCTGGTACCATTCCTCCTGAAAGTATTTCAAACAATCCAAAAAGAGGGAATCCTTCCCAAATCATTTTATGAGACCAACATTATCCTGATAACAAAATCTGGCAGAAACTCAGCAAGAAAAAAAACCTTTAGGCCAATATCCATAATGAACATAGATGCAAAAATCTTGAATAAAACACTGGCAAACTGACTGCAACAGCACATCAAAAAGCTTATCCACCATGATCAAGTAGGCTTCATCCTGGGGATGCAAGGCTGGTTCAACATACACAATCTATAAACGTAATTCACCACATAAACAGAACCAAAGACAAAAACCACATGATTATCTCATTTGATGCAGAGAAGGCCTTTGACAAAATTCAACAGCCCTTTATGCTAAAAACCCTCAATAAACTAGGTATTGACAGAACGTATCTCAAAACAATAAAAGCTATTTATGACAAACCAACAGGCAATATCATACTGAATGGGCAAAAACTGGAAGCATTCCCTTTTAAATCTGGCACTAGACAAGGATGCCCTCTCTCACCACTCCTATTCAATATAGTATTGGAAGTTCTAGCCAGAGCAATCAGGCAAGAAAAAGAAATAAAGGGTATTCAAATAGGAAAGGAGGAAGTCAAATTGTCTCTATTTGCAGATGACATGATGGTATATCTAGAAGATCCCATCGTCTCAGCCCAAAATCTCCTGAAACTGATAATCAACTTCAGCAAAGTCTCAGGATACAAAATCCATGTGCAGAAATCAGAAGCATTCCTATACACCAGTAACAGACTTAAAGAGAGCCAAATCAAGAACGAACTGCCATTCACAATTGCTACAAAGAGAATAAAATACCTAGGAATACAACTAACAAAGAATGTAAAGCACCTCTTTGAGGAGAACTATAAAGCACTGCTCAATCAAATAAGAGAGGACACAAACAGATGGAGAAACATTCCACGTTCATGGTTAGGAAGAATCAGTATCGTGAAAATGGCCATACTGCACAAAGTAATTTACAGATTCAAGGCTATCCTCATCAAGCTACCAATGACCTTCTTCACAGAACTGGAAAAGGCACCTTAAACTTCATATGGAACCAAAGAGAGCCCACATAGCCAAGTCAATTCTAAGCAAAAAGAACAAAGTGGGCGGCATCACACTACCGGACTTCAAACTATACTACAAGGCTGCAGTAATCGAAACAGCATGGTACTGGTACCAAAACAGAGATACAGAACAATGGAACAGAACAGAGGCCTTGGAGGCAACACAAGACATCTACAACCATCTGATCTTTGACAAACCTGAAAAAAAAAAAAAAAGCAATGGGCAAAGGATTCCGTTTAATAAATGGTGTTGGGAAAACTGGCTAGCCATGTGCAGAAAGCAGAAACAGGGCCCCTTCCTGACACCTTACACTAAAATTAACTCCAGATGGATTAAACACTTAAACATAAGACCTAACACCATAAAAACCCAAGAAGAAAATCCAGGCAAAACCATTCGGGACACAGGTGTAGGCAACGACTTCATGACCAAAACACCAAAAGCATTGGCAACAAAACCCAAAATAGACAAATGAGACCTAAACTCCACAGCTTCTGCATGGCAAAAGAAACAGTCATTAGAGTGAATCGGCAACCAATATAATGGGAAAACATTTTGGCAGTCTACTTATCTGACAAAAGGCTGATATCCAGAATCTACAAAGAACTAAAACAATTTACAAGAAAAAACCAAACAAGCCCATTCAAAAGAGGGTGAAGGATATGAACAGACATTTAAAGAAGAAGACATACATGAGGCCAACAAATATATGAAAAAATGCTCATTATCACTGGTCATTAGAGAAATATAAATCAAAACTACATTGAGAGAGATACCATCTCACACCAGTTAGAATGGCGATCATTAAAAAATCTGGAGACAACTGATGCTGGAGAGGATGTGGAGAAATAGGAATGGTTATACACTGTTGGTGGGAGTGTAAATTAGTTCAACCATTGTGGAAGACAGTATGGAGATTCCTCAAGGATCTAGAAATAGAAATTCCATTTGTCCCAGCAATCCCATTACTGGGTATATATCCAAAGGATTATAAATCATTCTACTATAAGGACATGTGCACACAAATGTTCATTGCAGCACTGTTTACAATAGCAAAGACCTGGAACCAACCCAAATGCCCATCGATGATAGACTGGACAGGGAAAATGTGGCACATATACACCATGGAATATCATGCAGCCATCAAAAACGATGAGTTCGTGTCCTTTGTAGGGACATGGATGAACCTGGAAACCGTCATTCTCAGCAAACTGACACAAGAACAGAAAATCAAACACCGCATGTTCTCATTCCTAGGCGGATGTTGAACAATGAGAACACATGGACACAGGGAAGGGAGCATCACACACTGGGGTCTGTTGGGGGGAAATAGGGGAGGGACAACGGGCAGTGGGGAGTTGGGGAGAGATAGCATGGAGAGAAATGCCAGATACAGGTGAAGGGGAGGAAGGCAGCAAATCACACTGCCATGTGTGTACCTATGCAACAATCTTGCATGTTCTTCACATGTACCCCCAAACCTAAAATGCAATTTAAAAAATTAAATTAAATTAAAACAAAGAATTTTACATTGGGCAAAACTAAGCTTCATAAATGAAAGAAAGATACAGTCTTTTTTAGACAAACAAATGCAGAGAGAATTCGTAAGTCTCACAGGATCTATAAAACAAAAATACAATAATTTTTAAAACCACCAAGGTATACAGCCAACAAACAGCACAATGAATGAAATAGTACCTCACATCTCAATACTAATGTTGGGTGTAAATGACCTAAATGCTCCACTTAAAAGAAACAAAATAGCCAAATGGATAAGAATTCACCAACCAAGTAAATATTTGCTTTCAAGAGATTTACCTATCACTCAAGGACTCATAGAAACTTAAGGTAAAGGGGTAGAAAAAGACATTCTATGCAAATGAACACCAAAAGTGAGCAGGAGTAGCTTTTTTATAACAGATAAACTTTAAAGCAACAGCAGTTAAAAAAGATGGAAACAAATACCAAAAACCACAATTACTTTTGCACCTACCTAATACAATGATAAAAGGCCTTGTCTAACAGGAAAATATCATAATCTTAAATATATATGCATCTAACACTGGGGCTCCCAAATTTATAAAACAATTACTACTAGACCTAAGTAATGAAATAGCAACACAATAATAGAGGAGGACTTCGATACTTCCACTGACAGCACTAAACAGGTCATCAACAACAAGACAGAAAGTAAACAACAACAACAAACAAGGGATTTAAACTATGCCCTTGAACACATGGACTTAACATATTTACAAAATATTCTACCCAACAACCACAGAATATACATTCTATTCATCAGCACGTGGAATTTTGTCCAAGATAGATCATGTGATAGGCCACAAAACAAGTCTCAATAAATTTAAGAAAACTGAAATTATATCAAGTACTCTTTCAGACCACAGTGGAATAAAACTGGAAATCAACTCCAAGAGGAACTGTCAAAACCATGCAAATACATGGACGTTAATAACCTGCTCCTGAGTGATTACTGGGTCAACAATAAAATCAAGATGAAAATTTAAAAAACTATTCAAACTGAACAATAATAATGCCACAATCTATCAAAATCTATGGGATATAGCAAAGGTGGTGCTAAGAGGAAACTTCATAGCCTTAAATGCCCACATCAAAAGTCTGGAAGAACACAAATAGACAATCTAAGGTCACACCTCAAGGAACTAGAGAAACAAGAACAATTAAACCCAAACCCAGTAGAAGAAAGGAAATAACCAAGATCAAGGTAGAACTAAATGAAAATGAAGCAAAACCAAACAAAAGATAAATGAAACAAAAAGCTGGTTCTTTGAAAAGATAAATAAAATTGACAGACAACTGGCAAGACTAACCAAGAGAGAAGATCCAAGTAAGCTCAATTAGAAATGAAATGGAAGATATTACAACTGATATCACAGAAATACAGAAATCATCCAGGGTTACTATAAACACCTTTACGCACATAAACTAGAAAACCTAGAGGATGATGGATAAATTCCTGGAAAGATACAACTCTCCTAGCTTAAATCAAGAAGAATTAGAAACCTTAACCAGACCAATAAAAAGCAGCGAGATGGAAATAGTAAGAAAAGAATTACCAATAATAAAATTCCAGGACCAGATAGATTCACAGCTGAATTCTACTAGACATTCAAAGAATTAGTACTAATCCTTTTGACACTATTACACAAGATAGAGAAAGAGATAATCCTCCCTAAATTATTCTATGAAGCCAATATCACTCTAATACCAAAACCAGGAAAGGACATAAAACACACACACAAAAAAAACTATAGACCAATAACCCTGATGAAAACAGATGCAAAAATCCTTAACAAAATACTAGCTAACCACATCCAACAGCATATCAAAAAGACAATCCACCATGATTAAGCATGTTTCATACCAGGGATGCAAGGACAGTTTAACATATGCAAATCAATAAATGTGGTACACCACATAAACAGAATTAAAAACAAAAATCACATGAGCATTGCAACAGATGTTGAAAATGCATCTCACAAAATCTGGCATCCCTTTATTATTGAAACCCTTAGCAAAATCAGCATACAAGGACATATCTCAATGTAATAAAAGCCATTTATGATAAACCAATAGCCAACATAATAATGAACAGGGAAAAGTTGAAAGCATTTCCTCTGAGAACTGGAATAAGACAAGGATGCCCACTTTCACTATTTCTATTCAACACAATAGAAGTCCTAGCCAGAGGAATCAGATAAGAGAAGTCCTAGCCAGGGGAATCAGACAAGAGAAAGATATTAAGGGCATCCAGATCAGTAAAGAGGAAACCAGATTGTCACTGTCTGCTGATGATATGATTGTGTACTTAGAAAACCCAAAAGACTCCTCCAAAACACTCCTAGAATGGATAAATGAATTCAGCAAAGTTTCAGGATATGAAATTAATGTACACAAATGAGCAGCTCTGTTATACACCATCATCAACCAAACTGAGAATCAAATTAAGAACTCAACCCCGTTTACAATAGCTGTAAAATAAATAAAATACTTCATAATATGCCTAACCAAGGAGGTGAAAGGCTCTACAAAGAAAACTACAAAACATTGCTGAGAGAAATCATAGACAACAGAAACAAATGTAAATACATCCCATGCTAATGGATGGGTAGAATCAATATTGTGGCAATGACCACATTGCCAAAAGCCATCTACAAATGCAATGTAATTCCCATCAAAATACCACCATCATTCATCATAGAACTAGAAAAAAGCAATCTTAAAATTTATATGGAATCAAAAAAGGGCCCACTTAGCCAAAGCAAGATTCAGCCAAAAGAACAAATCTGGAGGCATGACATTACCTGATTTCAAAGTATACTATAAGGCCATAGCTAACAAAACAGCATGGTGCTGGTATAAAAAATAGGAACATAGACCAATGAAACAGAATAGAGAATCCAGAAATAAACCCAAATACTTAACAGCCAACTGATCTTTGACAAAGGAAACAAAAACATGAAGTGGGGAAAGGACACCCTATTCAAGAAATGATGCTGGGGAAACTGGCAAGCCACATGTAGGACGAGAGATCCTCATCTCTCACTGTATACAAACGTCAACTCAAGATGGATCAAAGACTTAAATTTAAGACTCAAAACTATATAATTTCTAGAAGATAACACTGAAAAAACCCTTCTAGACATCGGCCTAGGCAAAGATTTCATGACCCAGAACCCAAAGCAAATGCAATGAAAACAAAGATAAAGAGGTGGACTTAATTAAACTAAAGAGCTTTTGCCCAGCAAGAGGAACAGTCACCAGAGTAACAGACAACCCATAGAGCGAGAGAAAATCTTCACAATCTGTACATCTGACAAAGAACTAATATCCGGAATCGACAAGAAACTCAAACAAATTAGCATGAAAAACCCAAACAATCCAAACAAAAAGTGGGTTAAGGATATGAACATACAATTCTCAACAGAAGATACACAAATGGCAAATAAACATATGAAAAAATGCTGAATATCACTAATGATCAGGGAAATGCAAGTCAACACCACAATGCCATATCACCTTATTCCCCACAAGAATGACTATAATAAAAAAATCAAAAAATAATAGATGTAGGTGTGGATGCAGTGAAAAGGGAACACTTCTACACTGCTGGTGGGAATGTAAACAAGCACAATACTATAGAAACAGTGTGGAGATTCCTTAAGGAACTAAAAGTACAACTACCATTTGACCCAGCAATCCCACTACTAGGTACTGACCCAAAGGAAAACAAGTTGTTATAGGAGAAAGATACACGCATATGCATGTTTACAGCAGCACAATTTGCAACTGCAAAAATGTGGAACCAGTCCAAATGCCCATCAATCAATGAGTTCATAAAGAAACTGTGTATATATATACCATGGAATACTACTCACCCATAAAAAGGATTTATAAAGAATTAATGGCATTTGCAGCCATTAATTTGCAACTTGGATGGGATTAGAGATTATTGTTTTAAGTGAAGTAACTCAGGAATGGAAAAACAAACATGGTATGTTCTCACTCATAAGCGGGAGCTAAGCTATGAGGATGCGAAGGCCTAAGAATGATACGGGACTGGTCAGGGGGAATGGGTGGGAAGGGGGTGAGAAATAAAAGACTACAGTGTATACTGCAGTGATGGGTGCACCAAAGTCTCACAAATTACCACTAAAGAACTTACTCATGGAACCAAATACTACCTGTTCCCCAAAAACCTATGGAAATAAAAAATTAATCAAAAAAAAAAATTCTTGGGACTAAATGGTTATATAAGGCTGTGTTGTTTAATCTGCACATATTTATTAATTTTACAGTTTTCCTTCTGTTAGTGATTTCTAGGTTCATTTTCATCGTGAACAGAAAAGATACTTGGTAATTTGAAAGTTTTAAAATGTATTGGTTTGCTAGAGCTACCATAACAAAATACCAGTCTGAAGGATCTAACCAAAATTTATTTTCTCACATTTCTGGATGCTGAAGGTACAAGATCAAGATATAGGTAGGCTTGGTTTCTCCTGAGGCCTCTCTCCTTGGTTTGTCCCTCTTACCGTGCTCCAACATGGCACTTTCTCTGTGTGCACACATCTCCCTCTTGGTATAAGCACACCAGTCATACTAAATTAGAACCCATTCTACTTAACCGTAATTACTTCTTTAAAGGCTCTATCCCCATGTAGCCACATTCGGAGATGTAATGCGAGTTAGGACTGTAGTATATGAATTTCAGGGGAACACAATCAATTCATAACAATTTGTTTTGTTGCATAACATATGGTCTAATCAAGAGAATGTTATGTATGCACTTAAGAATGGGTATTATATTTTTGGATGCAGTGCATTACACATGTTTATTAGGTCTAATTGGTATATACAGCTGTTGAATCCTTTATTTCCTTACGGATTTCCTATATGATTGTTCTCGCCATTACTGAAAGTGGGTATGTCTTCAGTTATTGTAGATCTATTTTTCCCTTTAATTTTGTCCATTTTTACTTCATATACTTTGGGGCTCCTTTGTTAAGTATGCACATATTTAGAACTATTTTATGTTTTTGCTGTGTTAAACCTTTTATCAATTTAAGGTCCTCTGCATCTCTTGTAAACTTTTTTAGATTTAACAAGTCAATTTTGTCTGATTTAATATAGTCACTCGTTCTTTTTTAGTATTTTAATTATTTTGCTATCAACCATTTTGTGTCCTTATGTTTAATTTGATTCTCTTATAAACAGCTTACAGATGGATTCTTGTTTTAAGCTTATCTACCAATTGCTACCTTTTAACAGTCGTGTTTCATTCATTTACGTGATTATCAATAAAGAAGGAATTCACTTTTTCCATCAATTGTTTCCTATATGCCTTACATACTTTTTTGCTTTTCAATTACTTCATTACTACTTTTCTGTTTTTCTTTTTTTTTGTTGTGTTTCATTTTAATTCCCTTCGTTTCTCCCATTCTCTATATTAGTTATTTTCTTAATAATTTTCTTGGAAATTACAATCAATATCTTAAATAACATCCTTTGAATAATATCAACTAAGTTTCAGTAGTCTACAGCACTCTGTTCCTCTACATCTCTACCCCTCTCCCTTTTTATTCTTATTGTCAAAGACTATATCTTTTTTTTTATTTTTGAGATGGAGTCTTACTCTGTCGCCAGGCTGCAGTGCAGTGGTGCAATCTTGGCTCACTGCAACCTCTGACTCCCTCATTCAAGAGATTCTACTGCCTCAGTCTTTTCAGTAGCTGGGATCACAGGCATGTGCCACCACACCCAGCTAATTTTTGTGTATTTAGTAGAGACCAGGTTTCACCAGGTTGGCCAGGATGGTCTTGATCTCCCGACTTTGTGATCCACCTGCCTTGACCTCCCAAAGGGCTGGGATTACAGGCCTGATCCACTTTGCCCAGCCACAGACTATATCATTATGTATTACAGGCGTCCTAATACAGACTTGTAAGTATTATTAAATGTATTTTCCCATTACATTATATAGGAAAAAGAGAAATAACAAACAATTTTAAAAGCACAGTAACAATGGCTTTTAAATTAACCTATGTAACTACCTTGACCAACAGTCTATTTTTTCTTTTGGCTTCAAACTGCTGTTTAGTATCTCTTCCTTTGAGCCTGAAGGACTTGCCTTAGCATTTCTTGTCTATCAGTAATGAACTACTTTGGCTTTTATAATATTTGGAAATGTCTTAATTTCTCCTTTATTCTTAAATTTTTTTTTTTTTTTTTTTAGAGACAGCATCTTGCGGTGTTGCCTAGGCTGGAGGGAATCCAGAGGCTATTCACACATATGCTCACAGCATACTGCAGCCTCAAGTTCCTGGGTTCCAGCAATATTCTTCCCTCAGTCTCCCAAGTCACTGAAGCTATAGATGCATGCCACCACGCCCAGCTGCATCTCTTTTATTCTTAAAGATATTGGCCGGGTGTGGTGGCTTATGACTGTAATCCCAGCACTTTGGTAGGCTGAGGAGGGTAGATCACTTGAGGTCAGGAGTTTGAGACCAGTCTGGCCAACATGGTGAAACCCCACCTCTACTAAAAATAAAAAATTAGCTGGGTATGGTGGCACATGCCAGTAGTCCCAGCTACTTGAGAGGCTAAGACAGGAGAATCGCTTGAACCCAGGAGACAGAGGTTGCAGTGAGCTGAGATCATGCCACTGCAGTCCAGGATGGGAGACAAAGTGAGACTCTGTCTCAAAACAAAACAAAACCAAACCAAACAAAACAAAACAAAACAAACAAACAAACAAAAAACAGATACTGTTGCCAGACAGACAATCTTGGTTGACAGCTTCTTTCTTTCAGGTTTTTAAATATGTCATCCCACTGCTTTCTGGCCCCCATAATTTCTTTTTTTGTTTCCTTTTTTGATTGGTTGATTTTGGACCTTGTAGTTTCTGATGAGAAAGAAACTGTTAATATTATTGAGGAGCCCTTATACATGACAAGTTGCCTCCCTCTTGCTGCTTTCAATATGCCATCCATCTTTGTTTTTGGGTTTCAGCAATTTCACTATAATGTGCCTTGGTGTAAATCTCTGATATTTTATGCTTGAAGTACACTGGCCTTCTTGGGTATGTACATTAAAAATTTTCAAAAATAAAAAAATAAAAAAAATTTCATCAAATATGAAGAATTTTATTTTTCAAATATTGCAAATTAGCATTTCAAATGGTAGCAATTACCATTCCCTTGCCCCATAATCCTCGTTTAGATTAATGAGACCAGGGCAGATTATGTGTTCTGATGGCTAACTGCTGCTTTTGATCACTGAGGAGCTGGCACAGAAACTAGAAGATATTGTTCCTCAGCCATTATTCTTAAAATATTTCTTTCTGGTGTTTTCTCTCTCTCTTCTCCTTCTGATACTCCTGTAATACAAAGGGTCCCACAGAGACATTATGGGCTCTGTTCATTTTTTTCATTCTGCTTCTGAGACAGAAAAGAGTTCAATTTTCTTTTCTTCAAGTTCAATGAGTTTGTGTTCTCCCTCCTCAAATTGGCTGTGGAACCTCTCTAGTGTGTGTGTGTGTGTGTGTGTGTGTGTGTGTGTGTGTGTGTGTGTGTTTCTTTTTTCTTTCTTTTTTTGAGGCAGGATCTCAATCTGTTGCCTAGGTTGGAGTGCAGTGGCGCAATCTCAACTCACTGCAACCTCTGCTTCCCAGATTCAAGCCATTCTTGTGCCTCAGCCTCCCAAGCAGCTGGACTTCAGGCATGCATCACCACACCCAGCTAATTTTTGCATTTTTTGTAGAGATGGGGTTTCTTCATGGTGCCCAGGATGGTCTGGAACTCCTGGACTCAAGTGATCCACCCACCTCAGCCTTCCAAAGTGCAGGGATGAAAGGCGTATGTCTCTAGTGTGTTATTAAAATTTAAATTACTGTACTTTCACTCAATTTCTCTTTGGTTTTTAAATAATTTTAGTAACTTTATTGATATTTTCATTTTTTGATATCATTTTCTTGATTTCCTTTAGTTCTTTATCTATGGGTTCCTTTAACTCATTGAACATGCTTAAGACAATTGATTTCACATTTTTGACTTATAATTCCAATATCTGAATTTCCTTGGGGATGCCTCATGTAAAATTACATTTTTCCTGTACTGGGCCATACTTTTCCTGTTTCTTTGTGTATTCTGTCATTTTTTGTTGAGAACTGGACATTTGTGTAGTATTTTATAAAAACTCTGTAATCTAATTATCCCACTCCTTAGGGATTGCAGAATCGTACTTGCTGAAGACTGAAATTGTCCATCTGTGACTTTTCCAAATTATACTTTAACATTTGCTGTAAGTGTTCAACTGGACTGTAGAATTCCATAACAGGCACTTCATACGGTTCCTTCTGGGTCGGTAGTTACTTAGATAAAGGGATGGATTTCTGGAACTTCCTAATCTATCATTTTCATAACATTGCTTCTCTCAGTTGCTCTCTTTACTCAGTATCTTAGATTAGGAAGAGGATGGTAATTTATTTGCTAATATTTGGTTCAAATGTTCCAATTTCTGCTTCCCTCTACTGGAAATAATAATGTACATTTGCGTATGAGACTCTGAGCAGTCCTACAATACAACAACTGGGACACATTTCAGCAGCCTTTTCCAAGCTTATTTGAGCAGAAAACACTTTAATTATATTTCTATGAACACCCTGCTATAGTCTGAATGTGTTTCCCAAAGTCTCAGCATTGGAAACTTAATTTCCAATGCGACAGAATTGGGAGGTGGAACCTAATAAATGGTGATTAGCTCACGACGGTGCTACCTCCCTAAATGGATTTATGTCATTACCATAGGAGTGGGCTAGCTATCACAAGAATGGCCTCATCATAAAAGCAGGTTTGGCTCCCTCTTGCTTTTGTGCTCTCTTGCCCTTTCACCTTCTGCCATGGGAATATCAAGCATGAAGGCCCTCAACAAATACTGGTGCTATGCTCTTGGAGTTCCCAGCTTCTAGAACCATAACACAAATAAATTTTTTTCTTTTTTTGAGATAGGATCTCACTCTGTTACAGAGGCTGAAGTGTAGTAGTGTGATCATGGCTCAATTCAGCCTTGACCTCCCTTGGCACAGGTGATTCTCCCACCTCAGTCCCTCAAGGAGCTGGGACTACATTCTTGTGCCATCATGCCTGGCTAATTTTTTAATTTTTTATAGAGGTTTTTCCCAGGCTGCTCATGAACTCCTGGACTCAAGTAATCCACTGCTAGCCTCAGCCTCCCAAAGTGTCAGGATTATAGACAACAGCCATTGCACCTGTCTGATAAATTTCTATTGCTTATAAATTATGCAGTGTCAGGTTTTCTGTTATAGCATCACAAAATAGACTAAGACACACCCCACAGAAAAGTGTCATCTACTTCACTTCCTCCTCATGTAGAATAAATCACTGCCCTCCTTCCAGTTTTTCAGATTATCCAGATTACCCTCACAGTCTTTATCTTTTCCCTTTTCATACAGCATTAATTTTCTTTCCTACTTATTTCCTCTCAAGACACCCCATAATTTTGGTGGAAAAGACTGAATTTCTGGTTGTCCCAACAGGAAGATAATCTCACTCAATAAACAAACCTTTCTGTCTTTAGCACTGCTTTGGTTGTCCCAGCAATAGTGGCCCGCAATTTATTTCTAAGAATCTGATGTGGCAAATATAAAACAAGAACCATGGCAACTGTGAATAGGCCCCTGGGCTCTACCTCTCTCCTCTGCCAATTAACACACATGGGTTATAATGAAAACCCAGACAAGCTGACAAAGTTTCTCTTTTGGCATCACAATCTTTCTTGTGTTTACTCTGGGCTCTAATTACTGCTGGCACCAAAAAAAAAAAAAACAAACAAAACAAAAAAAAAAAAACTACAGTTGTCTGGGCCCCACAAATCCATCCCAAGTCTCCCATTTCAGTACATGGCATGATCATTAACTTGTTTGCTCAAGCCAAAAACTTAGTTGTTTTCCTATCTTTCCTTCAAATACCACATCAAACCCATCAGCAAATCCTGTTGCCTCTAACTCCAAAATATATTCTGAATCCACTATTCACCATCATAGTCCAAATCACTACTTTCTTTCATACTTGAGCTACTCCCACAGCCTCCCAGATGCATTTATTCTGCCCTTCTACCCCAAATAATCCTCCACAGACTTCAAAAGGTGAATCAGATCATCAAGACTCTCCTGTAAATCTTAGCTCTTTAATACTGCACACAGGGTGGCTCTCCAGACTCACTTTCTGCTGCCACTGCCTTGAAATTTCCACTTTGTACGCAAAGCACTACATATATCCCTGCATATGTCTTGCACTAGGCCATTCTGACTTTTTGGTCTTTACTCACATGGTCTCCTCTACTCCAAATGCCCTCATAGTCCCTCCCCTGGTTCTTTCTAATATAGCCCTTTTAGCTGAGATAGGGCATCATCAACTTCAGGAAGCTACCCCTGTCACTACATCTCTCAGTCTGTACTCTCCCCAGCACACACACATACACTCACATAACCAGCCACCCCTACTGACCTACCTACCTAATGGTTGCACTTACCTCCCCAGTGCTCTCATATCCTCTGTACAGATATCTATTACTATGCCTACAAGGGTGTTTTAGAACTTGTTTATATTACTTTTCTCTTCTACTACACTGTGAGCTCCTTAAGGGCAGAAATAATTTGACATTCAAGTTGAATGTTGTATTCCCAGGAATTCTAGTACAAGGCTTATTAAAGAATAAGTAAACATTCAGTAAATTTTTTTAAATGAATGTACAAATCAGCGAAGTCTTCCCATTCAATTAGGGAGGATAAACAAGACTTACAACATCTTCACGATGATATAATACATTAATCATACAGTTACTGAGTGCCTACTATGTTTCAAGCAGTATTCCAGGCATTGGGAATACAGTAGTAAAACAATTTTGATTTGAATGTTTTAGCCAAAGTGATAAGATATTAGTCAGATAAAGAAGCATAAATACTGGGAAGGAAATGTTAAAATTATTATTCTAAGTGATGTAACTATAAAAAGAAAAGCTGTCACCAGTAAATAAATATAAGAAAAAGTACAGGCATATCTTGGAGATACTGTAGGTACAGCTGCAGACCACTCCAATAAAGTTATTATCAGAACAAAGCAAGTCACATGAATTTTTGTTTCCCATTGTATATAAAAGTTATGTTTATACTATATTATAGCCTATAAGGTGTGCAACAGCATTGTATCTAAAAAAAAAATGCATATACCTTAATCAAAAACACGTTATTGATTTAAAAAATGCAGCCTCAGTGAGTCATAATCTTTTTGAGGAGAAAGGGTCTTGCCTTGATGTTAATGGCTACTGACTGATTGGGGTGGTGGTTGGTGAAGGCTGGAGTGGCTGAGGCAGTTTCTTAAAGAGAACAATAAAGTTTGTTGTATCAATTGCCTCTTCCTTTCCAGAAAGATTTCTCTATAGCATGAGATAATGCTTGATGGCATTTACCCACACTGGAATTTCTTTCAGAATAATAGTAAATCCTCTAAAACCTGCTGCTGCTTTATCAGTTAAGTTTTTGAAATATTCTAAATTCTTTGTTCCCGTTTCAACAATGTTCACAGCATCGTCATCAGATATATATTCCACCTAAAGAAACCAGTTTCTTTGCTCATTCATAAGAAGAACTCCTCATCCATTAAAGTTAGGAGATTTTAGCATCCAATCCCAATCTTCAGGCTTTATTTCTAATTCGAGTTCTCTTGCTTTTTCCACCGCATCTGCAGTTACTTCCTCCACTTAAGTCTTAAACCCCTCAAACTCACTGATGAGGGCTAGAATCAACCTCTTCCATATTCCTGACAATGTTGATATTTTGACCTCCTCCCATGAATTATGAATGTTTTTAATGGGAGGTAGAATGGTGAGTCCTTTCAGAAAGGTTTTCAATTTACTTTGCCCAGATCCTTCAAAGGAATCATTATCTATGGCAGCTATAGCAAGACTTGAAAGTCAAAATTAACCCTTGATCCACAGGCTGCAGAATGGATGTTGTGTTAGCAGTCATGAAAATAATGTTAATCTCCCTGTACGTCTCCATGAGAGCTCTTGGCTGACCAGGTGCATTGTCAATGAGAGGTAGTATTTTAAAAGAATTTTTCTTTTCCCCTGAGCAGCAGGTCTCTAGTATTTAGTAAACCATGCTGCAAACAGATGTGCTGTCAACCAGGCTTTATTATTCCATTATTATTCCATTTATAGAACACAAGCAAAGTAGATTTAGCATAATTCTTAAAGGCCCTACAATTTTCAGAATGATAAATGACCACTCGCTTCAACTTAAAGTCACCAGCTGCATTAGCCCCTAATAAGAGAGTCAGCCTGTCCTTGGAAGCTTTGAAGCCAGGCATTGGCTTTTCCTCACCAGCTATGAAAGTCCTAGGTAGTATCTTCTTCAAATACAAGGCTGTTTCATCTACATTGAAAATCTGTTGTTTGGTGCAGCCACTTTTATCAATGATCTTAGCTGTATCTTCTGGATAACCTGCTGCAGTTTCTCTGTCAACACTTGCTACTTTATCTTGTACTTTTACGTTATGGGAGAGTTTCTTAAATCTCATGAATTAACCTCTGCTAGCTTCAAATTTTTCTTCTGAAGCTTCCTCACCTCTCTCAGCCTTCTAAGAATTGTAGAGGGTTAGAGTCTCGCTCTGGATTAGGCTTTGGTTTAAGGAAATGTCATGGCTTTTTGATCTTACATCCAGACAACTCAAACTTTCTCCATATTAGCAAAAAGGCAGCTTTGCTTTCTCATTATTTGTGTTCTCACTGGAGTAGCACTTTTAATTTCCTTTAATAACTTTTCCTTTTCATTCATAACTTGTCTAACTGCTTGGTGCAAGAGGCCTAGCTTTCAGCCTACTTTGCCTTTTGACATGCTTTCCTTACTAAGCTTAATCACTTCTAGCTTTTGGTTTAAAGTAAAAGATGTGGAATTCTTCCTTTCATGTGAACACTTCGAAGGCATATTAAGCTTATTAGTTGGGCTAATTTCAATACTGTTATGTCTCATGGATGTGGGGCCTGAGGAGAGAAAGTGAGAAGGGGAAACATCTGATTGATGGAGCAGTCAGAGCACACATAGCATTCATCAATTAAGTTTGCCATCTTACATGGGCATGGTTCATGGCACCTGAAAATAATTACAATAGTAACATCAAAGATCACTTATCACAGATAACCATAATAGATAATACGAAACTTTGAAATATTGGGATAATTATTTAAATGTGATACAGAGACACGAGGTGAGCACATGCTGTTGGAAAAATGTCACTGATAAAAAGTAAAACATGTGTGAAGTGCTATAAAAGCAAAGAAGCAGAGCACAGTAAAATGCAGTGTGCTGTATTTGACGTGATCGGCTGCAGGGACTCTGCTAGGAGGTTTACAGATGACTTAACAATATCAAAGAGTCACAGCAGCAACAGCAAAAACAAAACACATACCCTATACTAAAACAGTTCCTAAAACCTACTTTGAAACAACATCTGAAGTACATACCAAACTACACATATAACAGTATCTACTACATAGCTGTTTATGATAGTAAAAGAACCAATATGTACCATATCCTGAGAATATGGAAAGTGTTTTTAAAACTGTATCACACTGTGCAGCCATAAAAAATGCTGAATGTGGTGTGATGAGACTGGCAGCAGCAAAGACACCTTCAACCTTTACAGGTTACTATGGAAATAATATATTAAAAGGCTCAAAACCCACTGGTATTCTATGACCAAGAATTTCTACTTCTAGAAATACTATAGGAACTAAATCAGAAGGAAAGTGTAAGTAAAAATACTTCACCCAAGCAGTGATTAAAACAGCTCAAAATAGAAAGAAACCTTAAAAATCCTAAATAAGAGGATGTTTAAATTACCACATAATCATATAGAGGAATACTAAGTAGTGACTAAAAAGATGATATGAATGGACCAATGGAGGGGTATGCTCCTGACAATGGGGAAAGTCAGACTTCACTCTTCCAGCATACTGGGATGTGTATTATGAGAAGCAAAGTATCTGGTACAGGGGATACCAATAAATACTTCTGAATGAATAAGGTGTCCTGGTTGTCCCTGGATATACTCTCACACACTCAACCACTTACCTGTCCTCCTTCTAGCATTAGCGTTCATGGCAGGACGTAATCAGGCAGATGGTTTCTACCTTCCTCTCTCCCCAGTATCATTAAAGTAAATTCCTTCATTTGCTTTTTCTGGTATATCTGCATTCAAATGGTGAGATGTCTCTTTGGAATCATTATAAAGCTTTCAGTTTGCTTGAGTAGTAAAAGCTATTTATTCATTAGTTAATGTTGAAACTATGAGACATGGGATTCATTATACTAGTTTATTTTTATATGTCTGAAATTGTATAGATTAACACATTTTTAATAAGTTGGATACTGTTATATAATTCTATAATTATTTCATAATGCAATTAATTGGCAGCAAGGCATTTTACTTCTATCTTTATTTTCAGACTGCCAGAGGCAAAGCTGCATTACCTCTCATTAGAATCCAATGAGAATTTACTAGGCAATATTTACAGAGGTCTCTAAGCTCCTTGGGATAAGCAGCCATTGTACTTAAACTCATATTTATTACTATAGGACAAATAGGAGCATCTAAAGTTTATTGATTCTTTTTAAAAAGCTGTGCCCATGTTAAAAAACAGTTTAAATGAACAGAGAAGGGTGCCAGTGGGAAAAGGATAGCCAGCCCACAAGGAAAAATAAATTCACTATGACTTGTTAAGTTTCCTTTAAAAAATTATATATACATATATATTTGGGGGGGGGGGTGGGGGATAGAGTTTTGCTCTCATTGCCTTGGCTCACCGCAACCTCTGCCTCCCAGATTCAAGAGATTCTCCTGCCTCAGCCTCCTGAGTAGCTGGGATTACAGGCATGTGCCACCACGCCTGGCTTATTTTTTGTATTTTTAGTAGAGACAGGGTTTCTCCATGTTGGTCAGGATGGACTTGAACTCCTGACCTCATGTAATCCACCCACCTCAGCCTCCCAAAGTGCTGGGATTACAGGCGTGAGCCACCATGCCTGGCCAAGACTAGTCCTTCAAAAAATTATTTTGGTTTTCTTTCATTAAGTATGAGAGTTTTGTTTTTTTGTTTTTTTGGTTTTTGGAGACAGGGTCTTGCTCTGTCACCCAGGCTGGAGTGCAGTGGTGCAATCTTGGCTCCCTGCAATCTCCACCTCCCAGGCTCAAGTGATTCTTCCACCTTAGCCTGCTGAGCAGCTGGGACCACAGGCATGCGCCACCCATATCCAGCTAATTTCTGTAGTTTTAGTAGAGATGAAATTTTGCCATGTTGGACAGGTTGGCTTCGAACTCCTGACCTCAACTGATCTGCCTGCCTTGGCCTCCGAAACTGCTAGGATTATTACAGGCATGAGCCAACGTGAATGGCCTCTTCTATCTTCTTAAGTATTATATGCTGAATATACATAAATAATCTCTCGACCGCCCGCAGGAATTCCTGTGGAGAGCAACACCCAAGGGTTGTTTGGTAAGACCCAGACCTACAAACATTCCAAAGTCCAATGATAATAACTCATTTACTTGTAAAGTCTAAGGAACCAGTGGGATTTAGAAATTCTTGGTCATATAAATCTTTGTAGATAAACTTGATCTAATTTTACTTCTCATAAGCCCAAGAAAATGTCCTACATTATTTAAAGCCTCTAAAACATCTTCCCTGAAGAAAAGTAATCATATTTAGATATTTTTAAAAACTAGGCCATTTAATAAATGCATTTAAAAACATATAAAGGTGTGCAAAAAAAAAAAAAAAAAAAAATCAGAAGTTGAGAAGGAGCCAGGCCTGGTGGCTCAGACCTATAATCCCAGCACTTTGGGAAGCCAATGTGGGAGGACTGCTTGAGGGCAGGAGTTTGAGACCAGCCTGGGCAAAATAGCAAGACTCTGTCTCTACCAAAAAAAATAAAAGAAAAAAAAATTTGAACAGTTGAGGGGAGAGGAGATTTTTAAAACATAATAACTATAAAAGGCTCTGCTACCACAAATAAACTTAGATGCTAATAAGAGAAGTAAATTCTACAAGGGAGTAAAACTAAGGTGGGAACCAAGAAGATCTGAATGAGGACAGATTTCTAAAGGAGGGAAGACAGTTTCAAGGTAAGAGAGGAGATGCTGATAGAAGTTCTGTGCTGCTGTGTGCTCCATGAATGCAGAGAGGGAAGCATCCAATCAGAACCCTGCCAGCGACTACCTTGAAAGCCCTACTCCACGAATGTAGATTAACCTATACTAATAAACCTATCAATCTGTTTTTAATCCAGTAAATTAAAACTAAAGTTATGATAGAAAAATAGGCATAATTACATAACTTACATAAAGATTATATATAGTCATTGGGATATGTTAAATACATAATAATTGAATATTTAACAATTTTTAAAATGCTGGAAGATCATACTCCAAACTGTTAACAGTGGTCATCTAGAATGAGTGTGATTAATTGAAGAGGTGAGGGTAAGAGGATTCACTTTCTTTTTTTTTTTCTTTTTATTTATTTATTATACTTTAAGTTCTGGGGTACATGTGCAGAATGTGCAGGTTTGTTACATAGGTATACACATGCCATGGTAGTTTGCTGCATCCATCACCGCATCATCTACATTAGGTATTTCTCTTAATGCTATTCCTCCCCAATTCCTCCACTCTCTGCTATATCCCTCCCTTATCCCCCTACCCCCTGACAGGCCCAGGTGTGTGATGTTCCCCTCCCTGTTCTTTCTAAGGTATATATTTCTAAATTGTTTTAACTTTTACAATGCATATTTGAAAATAAATGCTTAAGGCAAATATTTAAAGCAAAAAAGAAAGAAAGCAATTATTAGGAGGAAAGTTCTAAAAAATAAGCTTAATGAGATGTGAGTAGTCCTAGCAGTTACTGAAACACCACACAAAACTATAGTAATTGAAATAGTGCAATACTAGCATGTGCAAATACAGTTACATTAAAAGAGCTAAAAGCACAAAAATATATGTAGGTATTTAGTACATGATAAAGGCAGCATTGAAATTGTATGAAGAAAAGACACAATGTTCAATAAATAATGCTGAGATTCCTGGTGGCCATTTGGAAAAAAATAAAATTGCATTTACTACCTCACATATTACACATAAAGATAAACTCCAGGAGTGTCAAAGACTTAAATGTAAAATTTTAAAAAATCCATAGAAGTATTAGAATAAAACAGAATAATTTTTACACCTCATAGTAAGGAAAACCTTTCTATCTATGATACAAAACCCAGAAGCCATAAAAGATGGGTAAAATCGACTACAGAAAAAGAGAAAATTTCTGCTCATCAAAAACAAAGCAACAAAACAAATCCCTTCCCCTAAAAATGTCGAAAGTCAAATGACAAACGAGGAATGAACTAAGTGCAATGTATATGACTGACAAGGCGCTTTATAAAAAAATAATTTATAAAAAAGTTGGTAGAAATCACTTGGACAAATAGTCTAAGAGAAGAAAGGTCAAAGATTATCAATGGACATAAAATGAAATACAAGTGATTCTTTTTTTTTTTTTTTTTTTTTTTTTTTTTTTTTTGAGACAGAGTTTCGCTCTTGTTACCCAGGCTGGAGTGCAATGGCGCGGTCTCGGCTCACCGCAACCTCCGCCTCCTGGGTTCAGGCAATTCTCCTGCCTCAGCCTCCTGAGTAGCTGGGATTACAGGCACGTGCCACCATGCCCAGCTAATTTTTTTTTTTTGTATTTTTAGTAGAGACGGGGTTTCACCATGTTGACCAGGATGGTCTCGATCTCTCGACCTCGTGATCCACCCGCCTCGGCCTCCCAAAGTGCTGGGATTACAGGCTTGAGCCACCGCGCCCGGCGAAATACAAGTGATTCTTAAGGAGAAAAATGCCTAGGCCCATTTTATATAAGAGAAATATAAATTAAAATGATAAATACTATATTTCCAATTTTTAACTTGGTCAAGATCAATAGGGTAGGTTTATAAAGGAAAAGAAAACAGCTCTTCATGCATTGCTGGTGGGAATGTAAAATGGTGCCATTTGACAAAGTCTGCTAAAATTAAGGAGGCACATATCCTCTGATCCAGCAATAATACTACTTATAAAAATTTATCCCATAGCCCTTCCTCATACATTAACAAAATGAAAACTTATAAAAAATTACCAACAAATTAATAATTGGCTCTTAAAACACGGATGCTCAAACATTCCCTCAAAAGCAGTATAATTTTCTTCTATTCATGGTAAAAATCAGTATCCCATTGCAAAAGAAAACAAACATAGTATCCTTTAAAATAATTTCTGATCCAATAATGATGATTTTTGCTCCTGCAATTCAAACCCTAGTATATCTCAGTTCATGCTTTTTATCCTCCCCTCTCAAGCTAAGAAATATTTAATTAATGTGTGTTATCCTATTGTCACATAATGCCTCTTAATAAAATTATTTTTCCAAGAAATATAAAAACAAAAACAGCCAGATCTTTTAACACATCACTTGGGCAAGAATCTTAATATGGTTGTTTCCTCAACCCTCTCACCCCAAATTATCAGAAATCTGCTGACAGAAGTAGAAACAAACCATCAGAGACAATCCAGTGCTTCTCTGACAGAAAACCCACGTCCAATCCTGGCTCTCTTCCTCTGACATTGCTCTATGATAAAGTGACAAAAATGTTCCTGATAAAAATGTCTTTTCTTATGAGGCTGACTCACAGTTGGTGACTGCTGGATTCAGTTCTGCGCACTCACCAGGGAGGGAAGATCCGGACAATGTCCTGGGGACGGCCCCTGAGGTAGCCTGCAGTCTCCTTGGTGAAGAGAACTTTCAGGCCAGCTCCAGGCCTGGAGGCCACATCTGGGGAGGGGCTGGTAACTGGTGGCCCCAGTAACTGCTCACACATGGCAACTTGCATGGCACATTCCTCATGCAGCTCTAAAATTTTCACAGTTAATACACCAGATTTTCTACCTAGAAGTTGAAGAAAAGAATAAAGCAAAAATGAAGTCAAAAGACAGACAATTCAAGTGTGAATAAAGTGTCATGAAAAAAAGATCCACATACAGATAGCACTCTTTGCCTGGAGAAAATGGTCTCCACATTTTACAAAGTAAAACAGATATATTACCGTGCTCACTACAACAATGTTCTTCAATCAAAATAGGCTTGCATGTTGCATTTAATATATGCATTTTAAGCAACACAACAGTCTCTGTCATGAAGAAATAGTTTTGTATAAATAGAAACCTTAGACCCATCATCCTAAGGAGCATGCTTTTTACTCCAAGTCTCAAATCCTTTGATAACCACAAGGAGAATATGGCCACTGTGATTCTTCTCCTTCTTAAGGATGGACCTCCTCATGATTTTATTCTCTGCTTTGAAATCATGTATGTTACTAGCTAGCTGCAACTGTTCCAATGATCAGAAAGGCTAACAGTTGAAGAATTATGTGGACTGCTGGGTATTAGAGGTCTAGATTGAAATGGGTGGATTTGATCTGGATTCAAATACTGGTTTCCTTGTTAAGTTGGCCAAATTCTACAGCATTCAACACTTCAATTTTCTCATGTGTAAAATGGAGATCCTGCCACCTGTCCCAGGGAACATTTGTTGGGATTAAGTGAGATAACTAAAGTTTAGAGTGTGCATAGCCTCTACCCCAGGCACCCTAGGTAGGTACCCAGAAACTGTCAGATGCACCAAGAGATCTAAACAAGAATACACATCTCAGTGTTGTTTATATGAGTAGAAAACTGTACCCGGCATAAATCAGTGGGATGGGCAAACCATGGTGTGTTCACATAACAGAACACTGTATGGCAATTAAAATGAGGTGAACCAGATGTGTAAAAGTTATCAGAGAGGTCTTAAGAAAAGAAAGGAGATAAACAGGATATATAGAGTATGACATCTATAATGTAATTAAAAAAAAACAGAAATCAATGCAATATTGTTTATGAATACAAGTATAAAAATATAAATAGAAGGAGTCACAGAAAACTCATGAAAGCCACTGTCTCTAAGGAGAGAGAAAGAGGAGTATGACTCAGGAGGGGAACCCAGAAGGTTTCAAATTTGTGTGTCATATTGTTTCTATTATAAAAGTATGAGAGACAAAAAAAAAACGAAGGATTAACATGTGTTACTAATTCTAGGTTGTGAGTATGCTTATGTGTTTCTATTACTCTCTGTGCTTTTTAATTTTAAAAAATGAAAAAATACACAAATTGAGAAGAGCAAAAATGAAGGGTACAACATACCATCTTGCTATGAGTCTCTCTACCACTTCAGCCAACTGGTTAATAGTGAATAATAAAAATTATTATTTAAATGGTGCTAAGATTTTATTTGTACAGCTTAATTGTGTTTCTATTTCTTTCTCTCTCTCACTTTTGCTTCATTCATTTCCCATTCAACTTCAAATTTTCCATCCCTTCCTTTATCTAGGAGTCCATGGCACATGCCCGTATACTGGGCCCTGGGCCACACTGCCTCCCATGAGCACTGTCTTGGACAACTATTACTTAAGGCAAGAAAACAGAATGAGGGAAGGATATGAACAAGCATAATGTACAAGCAGCATATGAACGAGTTTCTGCGGTTCACTCTAGGGGAGGGAACAAAGGAGTGAAACCAACTTGTAAAGAAAGGCACTAAGAAGTGAACATACAGATGCTCTGCCACAACAGGTGTTTTGTTAATGAAAAGTAGCTCATCTTTAATTGATAAATTGGAGAAAAATTCAGGATAATATGGAGGTCACTTCAGCCCATAAAATTTTTCCTCAGCAGGGCAGCCAGAGCAGTGTGTACAGAACTAGAGTCTCCAGAACCAAAGGGAAAAGCCCCAGATTTAGGAGCTACAGTGGCTGCAGGAGCATTTTGAGACATAATTTAAGAATTGTTGAACTTGTACGTACACTCGACTCAGGGCTCATCCCCAACATGCACAGGCCTAAAGCCTCCCCTGTAACCCACTGACAGCAGCAGCTGTCAGGGCTCCATGGCCACTTCCGCTCTCAAGCACCCAGTGGTCTGCTCAAGTTCAAGTGTGCCAGCTGAGCACAGGCATTTGGTTCTGCGCACTGCAGTATTTGCCATGGCAGCCCCCAGCCATGCTCAGCTCCCTGCCGAAGCAACACCAATTCTCTTCAGAAACTAATTCTTGTCATGGGCAGCTCCATAGGCCCTGATAGATTTTATAAATGCAAGCTATTATAGAAATACATAAATAGTATTACAGAAGAAATACTTACGTACCTAAGATGTATCATACTGCCTGACTACAGTTTCTTTGAAGATTTCCATGATAAATCCTGACAATATTCCAGAAACTATGAATTGTGATTAAGATCTATAGCACCAAGTAACTTGTAGAAGAACATTTTATGATGTTAGCTATCACCGCAGTGCTGCACAGGACAGCTCATGTGGTGACTAAATAGGCCTGGAAGCAATACCAAGCGGTGCTCCTATGACTGTGCCACCAGGTCAGGGACAGGGCTACCCTCTCCACTGAGCATTCTAAAGCTCTTCCTACAAAACACCCTCCAAGGCCTTCCTTACCAGGAGAAAATAAAGCAGGGTAAGCTCTTCCTTGTCTGAGAGAGAAAAAAGCAAGGGCAATTTACACTAAAAATGTGCTTGAGGCAAGCTTTTGTTTTATTTTTAGAGACAAGGTCTTGCTCTGTCGCCCAGGCTGGAATACAGTGGTATGACCTTGGCTCACTGCAGCCTCAATAACCTGGGCTCAAGGGATCATCCCACCTCAGCCTCTCAAGTATCTGGGATGACAGGCTTGCACCACCAAAACATCCAGCTAATTTTCATATTTTTTGTAGGGGTGGGGTCTCATTTTGTTGCCCAGGCTGGTCTTGAAGTCCTAGGCTCAAGTGATCTTCCTGTCTCAGCTTCTCAAAGCGCTGGGATTACAGGCGTGAGCCACCATGCCTGGCAGAAGCAAGCTTTTAATCTAAGCAGGGGATATACTCATTTTACAAACAAAGAACAATGTGTTGCAATTAGATGACTAGTACATAAAAGGCCACTTTGGTGCTACCAGGCAACATTTTCCGTAACTGCTACAAGACAGCCAAAATATCACCTTGTCCAGGAAGATTTTTCTGATTTCTAGCCAGAAGAAACTATTCCTTCCCTTGAAAATCCCCAAATACTTTATCTATGTCTCTCTTACAAGAGCGTCCTCAGTTTTAAATAGAAACAGTAGTAGCTACCCCAAGAGCACTAAAATCACAGACGCATTGCAGCAAATGTACCACAAGGTGCCTGGCCTGGCACACATGCAAGGATGGCAGCCACTGTCACTGCCATCAGCTCTTCAAGGCATTTTCTAGGCCAGTCTCTTACTTGATGCACAACGACCCTATGAAATAGTTAAGGAACATATCAATTTCCCTTTTTGGCAGATGAGAAAACTGAAAAATAAAGCTAAGTTGCTGACGTGACTTTCTGAAGAACAGAAAGGATGACTGGCATGTCTAATCCAAGTAATCAAGTATCCTTATAAGCCAAGGACAAAGTATCTCTCAGATAAATGATAATTAAGAATAAGAAATTGTGAGTGATGGGTTTTTTCCCCTTACTTCATTATGCTAAGACATAGGGCTTGTTTAAAATGCAAAGATAGACAATGCTTCAGGTTGAGAAATGGACTCTGTGAGACCTATTGCTGTGGCTGGACACAGTAAGGGTTTCAACAGAACTTGTACTGAAAAAGAGGATTCCTAGTCAAGTGCTAATCACCAAAGAGAAAGTGCCATAAAGAGACTACAAATACTAATATATGATAGCAAAGACATTAAATGATTAAGAAACAGGAACAGAAAGATTTAATAAAGATCAAAAACAGGAAAAAAAATGAGATTACAGTATTTAGGAATACTAAATACTGTATCCCTAAATACAGCGAACACAGAAAGCTACAAAGAAAAGCAAAGAAATCATTACCACAAAAGTTAGGAAAATGATTACTTTTAGGGAGAGAGAAGAAGGGTTTGTTTGTTTGTTTAATTAGAAACAGGGACTCAGTTGCCCAGGCTGGAGTGCAGTGGCACCATCATGACTCACTGCAACACTGAACTCCTGGACTCAAGTGATCCTCCCAGCTTGGCCTCTCAAAGTGTTGGGATTATAGGTGTGAGCCACTGCACCAAGTTGAGAGGAGGGTTTTGATGAGGAAGGACATTCCAGGGATTTATAGGGCACTAGTAATGTTCTGTTTCCTGATCTGGGTGATAGTTACACTTGGCTGTTCTCTTTATAATAATTCATTAAACTGTACTGTTAACTTAAAAAAAAAAAAAAAAGAAGACACACCAAGAGATCTAGTAATTTCTATCCATGCATATGCCTAGCAGATGAAACAGAGTTCTTAAAGATGGATAGTATTTAACTTAAAGGATAACATTTGCTGAACAAATGCATGAATGAGTTATTTAATCAGCTAACTGCTCTTTGAAAAGTCTTTGGTTTTAAATAACAAAGAGACTACACATAAAAAAAATCTAAGCACATGACTGAGCATGGTTGCTCACACATGTAACCCCAGCACTTTGGGAGGCCAGGACAGAAGGACAGCTTGAGGCCAGGAGTTTGAGACCAGCCTGAACAGCACAGTGAGACCCCCAACTTTACAAAAATAAAAATAAAAATTAACCAGGCAGTGGTGTATACTGTAGTTTCAGCTACTTGAGAGGCTAAGGCAGGAGGGTCTCTTGAGCTCAGGAATTTGAGGTTATAGTAAGCTATGATCACATCACTACACTAACTGGCGTCCCTATTCAAATACCGGACTCGCAGAGTGAGATCCTATCTTCAAACGAAACAAAACAAAACAAAACACCTCACATCGCACTTACTCTAAAACTGACCACATAATTGGAAGTAAATCACTCCTCAGCAAATGCAAAAGAATGAAAATCATAACAAACAGACTCTAAGACCACAGTGCAATCAAGTTAGAACTCAGGATTAAGAAACTCACTCAAGGCTGGGTGTGGTGGCTCACGCCTGTAACCCCAGCACTTTGGGAGGCCTAGGCGGGTGGATCACTTGAGGTTAGGAGTTCAAGACCAGCCTGGCCAGAGTGATGAAACGCTGTCTCTACTAAAAATATAAAAAAATTAGCTGGGCATGGTGGCATATGCCTGTATTCCCAGCAACCGGGAAGGCTGAGGTAGGAGAATTGCTTGAACCCGGGAGTAGAAGGTTGTAGTGAGCCGAGATTGCTCCACTGCACTCAAGCCTGGGCAACAAGAGTGAAACTCCATCTTAAAAAAAAAGAAACACATTCAAAACGGTACAACTACATGGAAACTGAACAACTTGATCCTGAATGACTGCTGGATAAATAATGAAATTAAGGCAGAAATAAAGACGTTCTTTGAAACCAGTATGAATGAAGATGCAACGTACCAGAATCTCTGGGATACATTAAAACAGGGTCTAGAGGGAAATTACAGCACTAAGTGCCCACAAGAGAAGCAAGGAAAGATCTAAAATCGACACCTTAATGTCATGATTAAAAGAACTAGAGGAGCAAGATCAAACACACTCAAAAGCTAGCAGAAGACAAGAAATAACTAAGATCAGAGCAGAACTGAAGACAGAGACACACACACAAAAAAACCCTTCAAAGAATCAATGAATCCAGGAGCTGTTTTTTTTTTTTTCAAAAGATGATCAAAATAAACAGATTGCTGGCCAGACTAATAAAAAAGATGCGAGAGAAGAATCAAATAGATGCAATAAAAAATGATAAAGGGGATATCACCACTGATCCCGCAGAAATACAAACTACCATCACTACAAACACCTCTATGCACATAAACCAGTAAATCTAGAAGAAATGGATAAATTCCTGGACACTTAGACTCTCCCAAAACTAAACCAGGAAGAAGCTGAATCACTGAATAGACCAATAACAAAGTCTGAAATTAGGGAGCAATTAACAGCCTACCAACCAAAAAAAGTCCAGGACCAGACGGGTTCATAACCGAATTCTACCAGAGGTACAAAGAGGAGCTGGTGCCATTCCTTCTGAAAGTATTCCAAACAATACAAAAAGAGGGAATCCTCCCTAACCCATTTTATGAGACCAACATCATCC